>NC_141697.1:921807725-923007725 GCF_964263255.1 Lissotriton vulgaris
ATAGTTTTTTTGAACGTTATTGTATGAGTAGACCCGTGGTAATTTGTTTTTTGATGTAGGACTTAAAGTCCTGCCTGTCCCAATTTTAAACAATTTGTACCAAACAGACATTATCCCTTGTTAAATGGGCAAGGAGTTTGTGGTGTGGGAAAGAATGTATGAATAACGGTGAAAGCATGATAGAAATTGGACAAAACAGAATGGTGCCATTACTGCCAGATCTGCCACTGGGTGCTGCATCTCTCTGCCCGACCAGGAGCATCAAGGGAGCTCAAGGCAATTCGACAAACGGATAAGGAAGAAGGATCACAACAAACATCTAATTTCTAATCTATCCAAACTGATACTCACATTTCAAACTGCAGGCCTCTCAATTTTGGCCTTCGCCCCTCCTGTTATCTGAACATGGACGTTTTTGTTATTAGGACTCTGTGGACTGTAAAAAAAAAAAAGGGATAGGGTTTTTTGCAGACATCGAATGGGGGAAATCTTTTTTTTAAATTAAAATTAGGTGAGTAATAATAATAATAATAATCTTTATTCGGTTTTTTAGCAGATTGCAAAACCATAAAAGATAACATATTTATACAAACATTCAAAAAAAGTATGATTAAGTATGCAATTTAAAAATTAAAAAGTCAAGTTTTGCCAGCAATTTACATAATATATGCGTTAGTGCTTTGCTTTACAAATTGTTTCTGTGCCTTATAATACATTTTAAAAAATTTAGTACATGGTACACAGTGGGTTCAGAGTCCAATGATTGGAGTGCCAACATCGCTGGACGACATTGTCTATAACCCCATTTTTTTAGTAAAGGGATAAGCCATATCTTTCGGTGAGTGTGAAAAAACTTGCAAAAAAGTATTGTATGAATGGTGGACTGTTGAGAGTGTTCATCACAAGGACACAAATCCGTCTGAGTGCTCCAGTTATTTTTTTCTGGAAATGTCACTAGTCTGAAAAATAGGTTCAGTCTGAACCTTGTTAGGAGCATCCTTTCATAGCTAGTGATCTCTAGAGTCAAATATGGCTGAATTTTCGGAGACTGCTGTATGATGATTGCGTGCATTACAGATTTTTTTGCAATCGACGAAGATAGTCTCAGGGAGTCCAAGTGGCTCAATGCAATTTGCTTTAGTTCTTTTTTGGGCATATCTTTGAGTTTTTCTGGATTATAATAATATTGTTGAAGACCCAGGTCATAAAAGAAACGTCTTACATAGGAGAGCCAGGCTATTTTATTGGCATGGTCCAACTCCATGACATCCTGTAAGATGCTTTTTGTCAGGCTATTTTCTTCAGACAGCCAGACTCTCCTCCAAAGCATGAGAGGTTGAATTTTGATTAGATCTTCAATATATGAGATTCCCAGTTCAGTATGTGAGGCGTAGGTCGAGGTGCCTCGTGGAATTGATAGGAGGAATCTCAAGAAGATATTTTGCTCTTTTTGTATGGAGCCAGTATTTGTATGCCCCCAGATCCCTGCGCCGTATAGTGCGATGGCTTGGCACTTCGCAGCATAGATCTGTAGCAGTTCCACTGGAGATCTTTTACCAAGCTTGTTTGAAAATTTCATCAGTGCCATGATCGCTCGTTTAAAGAGAAGTCTTCTGGCCTCTACCGCCGCTTTCCAGTTTAGGGCGTCATCTATCATAATACCTAAGTAAGGATATTGTGAGGTTTTCTCAATTTTTTGGTCTTTCAGAAAGATGGACTTAATGGGTTTTCTTGCTCCACCGACCACCATGACAAAAGTTTTTTTAACATTTATATGCAAGTCCAAGGCGGCCATAAAATCTGCATATTTAGATAATGATTTCTGCAGTTCAATCGGAGTTCGGGCTAAAATGACTGCATCGTCTGCATAGAGCAGTGCGGGGATCGGGCGATCTTTTGCTCTTGGAAGGTCCTTCCCCCCTCTCAACATGGACTCTTCAAGGCTGTTTGTATAGAGTGAGAAGAGAAAGGGGGCCAGGACACAGCCTTGCCTCACTCCCCGCTCTACCCTAAATGGTGCCGTAAGTTCTCCTCTTGTCCCATACCTCACTCTCGCCGTGGCTTCGCTGTAGAGCTCCCTTAGGAAGTCCAAAAGAGGAGGATCTGCACCCATTTCACTCAACAGCGACCAAAGCTTGGTGTGCGAGACACAGTCAAATGCGGAGGACAAATCCACATATGTCATATAGATGGTACCAGTTTTAGCGTGGGTATATTTGGAGGTCAGCAGACTTAGGTTTAGCGCTTGTTCGATGGTTCCAAAGCCCTCCCTGAAGCCGAACTGGAGGTCAGAAAGGATGTTTTTGTCTGCTACCCATTGTTGCAGCTTTCCAAGGAGGACTCTGCCGACCACTTTGCCCAGGGAGTCAAGAAGGGAGATTGGTCGGTAGCACTTGACATCTTGTCGATCCCCCTTCTTGAAAATTGGGACCATTATAGATGATGACCATGAATCTAACAGACCGAGTTTTGTTGTTGCTATGCAGACTCTTGCAATAATTGGAGCCCAAAGGTCCGGAAGAAATTTGAAAAGGTCGACTGGGACCCCATCAGGGCCAGGTGCTTTCCCAGACTTACTTGAGGATAGCGCCATTTCAAAGTCCTGTAAATCAACTTCCAGGGGTATTGGGAAGACGACTGGTTTGTTATTAAGCTGATGTGCTTCGCTGTTGGGTGTCAGTTGGAAGATTTTTGAAAAATGGTTCACCCATGTAGCCTCGTCAATGGCCACGTCTATTTTTGGACCGCTGGAGTCAGTTAGGAAAGGGGATTTAACTATTTTCCAGAAAGCCTGGCTATCTTTCAAACGAGCGCTCTCGTGCAAGGCATTCCACAAGGATATTTTTAGTTCTTTTTTCCTTGTTTTTCTAGCAGTGTTGTACTCACGTCGAAGCTCTTGGATCTTAGTTTTGTCTCTGTTTGGTTTTCCAAGTGCTTTCCTCAGATTGGTCTGTGTTTTTGTACAGTCTCGGTTAAACCAACCTGTGGTGTTTTTCTTATTTTGGTTAGAAGTTCTTGTTAAAAGTTTTTTAACATGTACTATTATTGCATTAAAATTTTCCAAAATTTGGTTTGGCTCCGCGTGGGGATCAAGGCAGGTCAATATGTTATTGTATGCGGAAGTAACTAAGCTTTTTGTAAGAATATTAGGATCTACTTTTTCCCATTTTATTGTGAAACCATTACTTTTACCAAGTTCAAGCCTGTTCTGTGTTAGCGTGTTAGCTATGTTTGCCATCAAAGATTTTTGTTGGCTCATTTGGAGCATTAGACTTAGTGCAGAATGGTCACTGAGATGATTTTCCAGAATTTTAATACTATTGATTTGAGCTTTCAAGTCTTCGGTAACTATTACGTAGTCCACCGTAGTCGCGTGGCCCCTTCCTCTATAAGTAGGTTCTAATTTATTAGTTGACTGTTGGGTAGGGTTTATAATTTGCATGTCCAACTCGGAGAGAATATTGTTCATTACTGGACCCACTCCTGCGTGGATAAAGTGGATTAAGGGGTTGCCATGTTCGTCCACCATTCCACAGGTATCGTTATTGGGGCAAGGATGTAGGTTGAAATCACCTCCCCAAATTACGTGGGCGTTAGCCGTTTTCTGTTTGGAGTGAGAGTGTTCAGTTATTTTCTCTCGTATTTGAGAGAGAAGGCTCACAAAGTTGTCATCCTCCAGATTATTGTAGATGTTTATTATTGTGGTATATAGCTTTTTTCCTATAATGAGAGTAAGAATCTGGAAGTTCAAAAAGAGGTCTACCTTGAAGATCTTTATGTCAGCAATTGTGTTGGCCATGTATATTACCAGACCCCCTTTGGGTCTACCTGAGGTGCTGGGGAGGGCGGGGGATATGAATGTTCTGTACCCCACAAGATGAAGGGGTGTCGTAGCCCAAGTTTCCTGTAGGCAAATAATTTGAGAGTCCTTTAAGAAAGCGGCTGACGAGCCATCCTCAATTTTGTTTCGTAGGCCAGCCACATTCCAAAAGATCACGGAAAGCTGAATGTGTGCATGTGCAAAAATAGTACTATTCGTTTGTGAAGGAGGTGCGGTAAAAGGGAAAAGTGCCGAGGTTACAGGTGTGGGCTCCGGGGATTTAACTGTTGGTCAATCGACCATTTCCAGGCCGCTAAACCGGTTCGTGGTCGGGATGCCTAGCCAGTTTTGCCCATTGAGGGTGTCTCCATAGTTAAGTCCGAACGATTGGTGGGGTGGTCTCTCCCACTGCTCCCAGTTTCTAAGTCTATTTTGTGGGCCCATAGTCTGCCATGGTGCTTCTCTCTACTGGTAAATCTGATTTGATGGGCACCAGGAATTGGCGGGGTCGTTATAACGCATTGGGCCAGTAACATCTAGCTCCCATGGCTGCGGGATTGGTTTCCGCCAGATGTTGTCGGTGTTGCGTGTATAGTTGTTATTATTATACCTCTTTGGGTAAAAATAAGACAGCGGTCTTGTTACAATCCCCCCTGCGGAGTTGTTATATTCCCAGGAGCAGATATATTCAGCTATGCTGGGATCCTCGAACGTAATAACTATGCAGTCTCCCCGGATAGATTTTTTCTTATAGCCTACCCACGGGGTCCGGCATACTGATGTTATTTTGGTTTTCCAAGGTGGCGGGACGGGGCGGTTTGTATTTAGCCAATACTGGACTTTGTTCTTTAGTGACCAGTTGGGTTCCGTCCCCTCACCTGTGAGTTCGGGGACCCCCGTCATCACTACCACATATGGGGAAGCCGCAGGTGGCAAGTTAAAGGTAGATTTTTGTTCAGTTGTCTCTTTCGGGGCCCCTTTTGTTTTAGGGGGATTTGTGTTTGTTGTGAGAGGTGTTTTAGAAACAGGTGTATTTATGATTGGAGTATTTACGGTTGGTGTCGATTGGGAGCTGGTTTGCAGGGGAATAACCAGGGACTTAGGGGTTGGCTTTTGTGCAGTGGGAGGGTTTGTTGGGACTGTTATTTTGGTTTGTTTTTTGGACTGCTGGAGAGGTAAAGTTACAGGTTTCTTAGGTACTGGAAGAGTGATTAATGGATTTGAAGGTGGTTTAGTATGAGGTTGTGGAGGCATAGGTTTGAGAGAGCCAGTAATTTTTACTAGTTGACTCTCTATGTTGCTAAGTCTAGATTCTAACGGACAAATATAGGAATTTAAGAGAGAGGCTATCTCTTTAATTAGCCTTACTGATTCTTTTTGTCTACCTGAATATTGTGGGCTTGAGGGGTCTGGGATTGATGATACTTGGAGGTCATGTGGTAAATGATGTATTGTTACCATGTTATTGATTGGGGGAGCGGGATGGTTGGATATCGCTGCCGAGTTTGTATCACTTACCAAGATTGGGTGTTCGGTTGCTATGGAATTTACAGCGTGGTCTGGATTTTTCTTTGGATTCCGTTTCTTTATGGCTCCCTCCCGCCTCCCTCTCATTTGTCTTGTTTCTTCAGGTGTAGGATCAGGGAAGATATCAGGGGTCTTTTCAAGGTCACTTTCTGTGAAAGTTACAGATATTTGAGATGCTGAAAGATCAACATTATTTGGGAGGCTTAATCTATTTGAGTTCATCACCATTTGAGTTGGGGGTGGCTGTACTTCAGGAGTTTTTGCGGTTGCAAGTAATCCCATTGAGGATCGACGTGCGATTGCCAGTTCGGTGGAAACTCTACCCTCGATTAGGCTTATGCTCTGATCAATAAAAGTATTTGCTTTTGCCAAGAAGTCATCCATTGGACCTAATAATTTTTCTCCTATTCCATTCTTTTTTACTTTTTTCTGCTTGGTGGATCTCGTGTTCATTTTGCCTCGAGTGTTTGCGATGGAATGAGGCTATGCTGCCTGTCCGGATATAAGAGAGCTCAGGAAGGTGATATATACCTGTATTAAGTTAACCAGGGTGTAGTTCTTAGGGGGGTGGGCCGGACCGGACTCTCCCGTTCTCGAACGGCCTCAAACGGCCCACGGGGCACGGCTCTCACGGGAAGAGGACCAGCTGGAGATGGTGTATGCTGGTCCTCGCAGTCCCGGGGCCGGCGCCTCGTCCTCCTCTGCGGCCTCGCGTTGGTCAGGGTCTCCCAGCAGCACTTAGATGGTGATTTCGCGCTACTCCTGTAGCAGGGACAGCTAGAACAAAGCTTCTGGTCGTTGTTGGCAGAAAGTTATCTCCACGAGTGGCACCCGCGCAGCGGGTGCCGCGAGAAGTTGTAGCGCTTCGCTGGGGGCGGGGCACTGGAAGGGGGCGCGGCTCTCACGGGAAGAGGACCAGCTGGAGATGGTGTATGCTGGTCCTCGCAGTCCCGGGGCCGGTGCCTCGTCCTCCTCTGCGGCCTCGCGTTGGTCAGGGTCTCCCAGCAGCACTTAGATGGTGATTTTGCGCTACTCCTGTAGCAGGGACAGCTAGAACAAAGCTTCTGGTCGTTGTTGGCAGAAAGTTAGGTGAGTTTAACACAAATGCCAAACATATCACAATTGCCAAATTATGCTTTGGGGTCATCATTAGTAAACAACAATATTGATATGCCCTTCTAAGAATGCCTGTTATGCCCCAGATGATCTTCTGCAAGTGATGAATTCCGAGCATTTTGTCACCTTCGGAGTTTTCCTTATCAGCAATTTAAATCAATACCGAGCAATTGTAGAATAAAACTTTTATCATAGAAAAGGGAAAAAGCTGAAAAAGGAAAACAACAACAATGGTCATCACACTGCTTTGCAGTATATTGCATGTAGCTAAAATAGAGGGTGATATAGCAGTTATGTCAAAGCTTAACTCTTTTAATGTGATTTTGAATAAAATAGATCATCCATCAAACAATTCAGGTGCTATCCAAATCCTTTCTACCTTGCCAGACTGAATCTATTATCTCGCGTACTGAGAGTTTTCATCCTGATTCACAGTGTCTTTCACGGAGTTTCCCCTGCTAGATGAGAGTTTGTTGAATACACTTATCGCTCGGCTAACCTCAGGTTCACCCACGGACCCTGCTTCGCCGCAACACCTCACTCTAGTTACCGTTGTTATCCGTCCAGAAATCCTGAATGCTATTAATGCCTTCAATTCCTCAGGAAAGGTGCCTGTGGCATGGAAATGTGCTCAAGTCAGAGCTCTACTGAAAAAACCTAATCTAGACATCACTAACATGGCCAATTATTGCCCATTTTCCTTCTTCCCTGGCTGAGCAAGCTGACTGAGAAACACATAAACTCCGTCCTAGTTCACTACTAAGGGGCAGATTTACAAGCCCCTTGCGACACTTTTACGCCGCCGTTGCGTCACTTTTGTGATGCAGCGGCGGCGTAAACAATGCGCCACGTTGCGACTTATTTACAGCGTGACGCATCTAGGCAGATGCGTCACGTTGTAAAGCCCTGCGCCACATGAAACCTGCGTCAGGTTTCATGTGGGCGTTCTGTCACAGGGTGGGCGTTCCCTCGCAGGAAAGCCCCGTAAAACTGACGCAGTGAAATCTACAAGATTTCACTGATTCAGTTTTACGATGCTGCTGCGTCAAATTCTTATGCCTGCTTGAAGCAGGCGTAAGAAGTGACGCACCACGTTGAGTATGGGTGGCCCCTGTGCATTGCAGGAGTTGCGTCAAGCTTGCGACGCGACTCCAGCAATGCGCCACCCATACGCCACAAGATGCGTCACACATCTTCCCTTCCTTGCACCATGCATCTGTGGTGGCGGAAGGAGGGGATTGCATGACGCATCTGTTCTGGCGCATCCCTGCTTATTTGCAGAGATGCGCCAGAACATGTAAATATGCCCCTTAGAGTCTAATAAACTACTTCATGACTCCCAGACAGGATTCCGTCCCAAGTTAGGGACAGAGACAGCTCTTGTGGCAGTTACAGAAGAAGCCAGGAGACTCTTTGATCAGGGCAGGATTCCGTCCCAAGTTAGGGACAGAGGCAGCTCTTGTGGCAGTTACAGAAGAAGCCAGGAGACTCTTGGATCAGGGCGGCGCAGCAGCAATTATTTTGCTAGTCCTTGGTGCCGCCTTCGACACTGTGAATCACTATATCCTAGTTGAGGGACTACAAAATCTCAGAGTGACAGGCCTGGCCAGTACCTGGTTTCAGTCCTTTTTTACAGGACCGATTCTCCCCGGTTTCTGAGGGTATGGCCACTTCTAATCGCTGGCCTCTGAGTTGTGGGGTTCCTTAGGGCTCCTCCCTGAGCCCCACGCTCTTTAATATCTATATGGCCCGCTGGCGGGTATAGTGCTTCCATTCGGCATAGAAATTATTACCTACACAGATGACACCCAGTTGGTGGTTGCGTTAAACCACCCCGAAGGGTCCTCGTGCGATTTAGGCATCTGCTTAGAAGCGATTGCCGAGTGGATGGCACTATCCCACCTTAAGCTGAATGGAGACAAGACAGAATTAATGTTTCTGGACAAGTCTCCTTTACCTTCCTCTGCCCTCTCTTGGCCACCCTGTCTCTGTACGATGCCTGCCCCAAAGCACCAAATCAAGAGCCCAGGCTTCTGGCTCGACAGTTCCCTTTGCTTTAATTACCAAGCCACAAAGCTCTCTGCTACCTGCTTTGGCCTGATGAGGCTGTTAAGGAAAATCCTCCCTGTTCTTACCTTTCAGGCCCAAAGGATCATGGTGCAAGCTCTCATCTAGTCCTGTTTGGACTACAGGAACACATTGTATTTGGGCGCCTCGCAGGCCACCACTCAAAAACTGCAGGTAATCCAGAGCTGTGCGGCCCGCCTTCTCCTTGAGATTCCCCGGAGACAATCAGCGAGACAAGCTCTGAGGAAGCTCCATTGGCTGCCAATGCAGCCCAGAGTACGTTTCAAGGCCGGATCACTGACAAAATATCGACCTACAAAATATCGACCTACAGGAATATCGAGTCAAAAATATCGAGGGCAAGAATATCGACATCCTATCTACAACATGGTAAGTACAAACATATCGAAAAAATAATATAGATGTTAAAAATATCGATGTTAAAAATATCGTTTTTTTTTCTTTTAAAATATAAATGTAAAATAAAGTAAATAACACTAATAAATAAAATCTACATAGTTAAAAGTATCTAATAATGTTTAAAATTAATAAATAATACATATATAATAATGATACATTAATTAAAAATATACAGTAAATATATAATATATATGTACTAAAAAATAAGTTGTAATAATTAATTTACTAATTTATAAATTAATAAAATATATTCTAAATTACAAATACATTTACAAACATAAAACAATTACATTAATAAAATGTAAAAAATACAAAAAATTAAATATACTTTTAATATTTTTAAAATTAATTATATAAAACGTTGGATAGCGTAAGGGTAAAAATTACTATTCCCACTCCAGAGAGTGCAACAGTAGGGAAAGCGTTGGATAGCGTAGGAGTATAAATTACTATTCCCACTCCAGAGAGTGCAACAGTAGGGAAAGTGTTGGATACCGTAGGAGTAAAAATTACTATTCCCACTCCAGAGACTGCAACAGTAGGGAAAGCATTGGAAAGCGTAAGAGTAAAAATTACTATTCCCACTCCACAGAGTGCAACAGTAGGGAAAGCGTTGGATAGCGTAGGAGTAAAAATTACTATTCCCACTCCAGAGAGTGCAACAGTAGGGAAAGCGTTGGATAGCGTAGGGGTAAAAATTACTATTCCCACTCCAGAGAGTGCAACAGTAGGGAAAGCGTTGGATAGCGTAGGAGTAAAAATTACTATTCCCACTCCAGAGAGTGCAACAGTAGGGAAAGTGTTGGATAGCGTAGGAGTAAAAATTACTATTCCCACTCCAGAGAGTGCAACAGTAGGGAAAGGCCGACTCTCGCCCTCGGATTTGCGCATCTGTGTAATCCTGCAATTTATCTCCGAGTAAGAGTAGCTGAATTGAAGGTGCTGCCTAGTACTGCTGGCTTTAAACAGCATTAGCGCTCTTTGTTTACTATCCCTCGAACTTCTGTGGCCTCTCTGCCCCGTTTCACGTTGCATTCCCATTCCCCATTGCCATTGGTGTAGACTCCCCTGGCCCGCCTACCCTCCCCGAAACCGCCTCCCAGCTGCCCCTCCCACCCACGAACAATTAGCTGACCTCCCCCCTCGCATCGCTGTGACCGTCTGGACCCTGTCCATTGCGGACGCTCCCACGCGCTTCCTGCTTTCTGAGCCCGAGCGTGACCCTCCTTCCAGCGCTGATTGACATCGCAGTGTGGTATTGTTTTGCCTCGTATTGCTAGCACTTTCAACTGTACCTAGCATTGTTTTGCCTCGTATTGCTAGCGCTTTCAACTGTATCTAGCGCCGACTCTCGCCCTCGGATTTGCGCATCTGTGTAATCCTGCAATTTATCTCCGAGTAAGAGTAGCTGAATTGAAGGTGCTGCCTAGTACTGCTGGCTTTAAACAGCATTAGCGCTCTTTGTTTACTATCCCTCGAACTTCTGTGGCCTCTCTGCCCCGTTTCACGTTGCATTCCCATTCCCCATTGCCATTGGTGTAGACTCCCCTGGCCCGCCTACCCTCCCCGAAACCGCCTCCCAGCTGCCCCTCCCACGCTCCGCCCCCTCCACTGTCCATTAATGTCAGATGGTCCCACGCGCAGCGTCCACGCGCTTCGGACACGCCGAAGGTGCGCCAAAGGTAAGCCCGTCTACGCCCGTCCGCGCCTGGACCGCGCCCAGCGCCAGACCCCCTGGTCCTCGTCCCTCCCAGCCCTCCCGCATTACCTACGATGCCGCCACCCTCCTAGCCCTTAACCCCGGTCGCGCCCCCAACTGCGTCCAAGCAGCTCCTGGACACACCCATGGACCTTTCTCCTGCTACTCCTGCAAATTCAGCGGCACCGACAACCACTCCGCTACGACCACTCCACAGACTCCCGACCCCAACAACCTACAATGCATCCTTCTCAACACCCGCTCGGTCCACAGACACGCCATTGACCTATGGAATCTGCTAGACACCATCTCTCCAGACGTCGCCTTCCTAACAGAAACATGGATGAACGCTTCCTCCGCCCCAGACATCACCATTGCCATCCCTGAAGACTATAAGATCACACGCAAGGACCGTACCGGCCACACAGGAGGAGGAATCGCTATCGTCCATAAAAAATCAATCCGCATCTCAACCAGCTCTGACGCCAACCTCGCCAACTCCGAACACCTTCACTTCCAAATCCACATTGACCCCAAGACCACACTCAGAGGCACCCTCCTATACAGACCACCAGGACCTCGCGCACAATTCAGTGAAGACATCACGGACTTCATCACTCCACACGCGCTCCCCTCCAAAGATTACATCCTTCTGGGAGACCTCAACTTTCACCTTGAAAAGATCAACGACCGCAACACCACCACCCTCTTGGACAACCTCGCCAACCTCGGACTTAAACAACTGGTCACCTCCCCCACCCACATCGCAGGACATACTCTCGACCCTATTTTCACCTCCAGCAATCACGTCTCCTTCAGCCACACTACGAATCTCCTCTGGACTGACCACAGCTGCGTTCACTTCACCTACAACAAACCAAAACCCACCAACCACCTCCAACCAACTCTGCAAAGAAACTGGAACAAAATCACCACCAACCAGATCTCCACATCGCTCCTTCTAAACACCCCAGCCCACTCTTCTAACCCAAACCAAGCAGCCGCCAACCTCACCCTATGGTTATCCAACACCGCCGACACCTTAGCACCACTGAAAAAACGTCAAAGCAAACCTGGCAGCAAGAAGGCCTCATGGTTCAACGATGATCTTAAGAAGTCCATGAAACTCTGCTGCTCCCTTGAAAAGGCCTGGAAAAAAGACCCAACCACTAGCACCAAGGACGCCTTCAAAAACGCCACCCGCACTCACCACCAACTAATCCGAAAGGCCAAGAAAACAGCATTTAAGGATCGACTTGACAACAACGCCCACAACAGCAAGGAACTTTTCAACATCGTCAAGGAATTCTCCAATCCCTCGGCCAACTCCAACGACATCACCCCCTCTCAAGCCCTCTGCGACTCCCTAGCCTCATTCTTCCACAACAAGATTGCAGACATCCACAACAGCTTCGACAACCAACCCGGAGACCAACCCACCCAACCTTTTGCTGAACATTCTCCCCCCGTGAACACCCTTAACAACTGGAACCCAATCTCCACTGAGGACACCATCCGCCTGATGAATTCCATCCACTCAGGATCCCCCACAGACCCATGTCCTCACCACATCTTCAACAAAGTAGACTCCGTCATAGCACCGCACCTCAGAGACGTCATCAACTGCTCCTTCAACTCCGCCACCTTCCCGGAAGACTGGAAACACGCTGAACTCACCGCCCTTCTGAAAAAACCCACAGCGGACCCCTCCGAACTCAAAAATTACCGCCCCATTTCGCTCCTTCCATTCCCGGCCAAAGTAATCGAGAAAGCCGTCAACAACCAGCTCGCCGCCTTCCTCGAAGCCAACAAATCCCTCGACCCCTCACAATCTGGCTTCCGAGCAAAACACAGCACTGAGACCGCCCTCATCGCAGCAACAGACGACATTCGAACTCTACTGGACAATGGAGACACAGTCGCCCTCATCCTCCTCGACCTCTCTGCAGCATTCGACACAGTCTGCCACAGCACCCTTTTACAACGCCTCAATAACATCGGAATACAAGGAAAAGCACTTGAATGGATCACCTCGTTCCTCACCGGAAGAACCCAGAGAGTCCGCCTTCCACCATTCAAGTCCGAGGCCACTGAAGTCATCTGTGGCGTACCACAAGGATCCTCACTCAGCCCCACCCTCTTCAACGTATACATGAGCCCCCTCGCGGCCATCGCCCGCCAACACAACCTCAACATCATCTCTTACGCGGATGACACTCAACTGATCCTTTCTCTCACCAATGACCCCAGCACCGCCAAAACTAACCTACACGAAGGAATGAAAGAAGTTGCCGAATGGATGAAACAAAGCCGTCTGAAACTGAACTCAGACAAAACAGAAGTCCTCATCTTAGGTACATCCCCCTCTGCATGGGACGACTCTTGGTGGCCGGAAGCCCTTGGAAAAGCACCCATCCCGACAGACCACGCACGGAACCTTGGCGTCATCCTGGATTCTTCACTCTCAATGAACAGACAAGTCAGCGCCGTATCCTCATCCTGCTTCAACATTCTTCGCATGCTCAAAAAAACATTTCGCTGGATCCCCACCGAAACCAGGAAAACAGTCACCCATGCTCTGGTCACGAGCCGACTGGACTACGGAAACACCCTCTACGCAGGTACTACTGCTAAACTCCAGAAGAAACTCCAACGAATCCAAAACGCCTCAGCCAGGATCATATTAGACATCCCGCGCAACGAACACATCTCTGGTCACCTGAAAGACCTCCACTGGCTACCCGTCAATAAGAGAATCACTTTCCGACTGCTAACCCACGCACACAAATCACTCTACGACATCGGACCAGAATGCCTCAACTCACGACTGTCCTTCTACACCCCCTCCCGCCAACTACGTTCTTCCAGCCAAGCCCTCGCCACTGTACCTCGCATCAACAAGACCACCATGGGAGGCAGATCCTTCTCATACCTGGCTGCTAAAACATGGAACTCACTCCCCGCTTACCTGCGCCTTACCCAGAACCACCTAGCATTCAGAAAGCAACTTAAAACGTGGATATTTGACAAGTAATCCTCCTCCCCTTCCTAAGCGCCTTGAGACCCTCTGGGTATGTAGTGCGCTATATAAATTCTCTGACTTGACTTGACTTGACATAGCGTAGGGGTAAAAATTACTATTCCCACTCCAGAGAGTGCAACAGTAGGGAAAGCGTTGGATAGCGTAGGGGTAAAAATTACTATTCCCACTCCAGAGAGTGCAACAGTAGGGAAAGCGTTGGATAGCGTAGGAGTATAAATTACTATTCCCAATCCAGAGAGTGCAACAGTAGGGAAAGCGTTGGATAGCGTAGGAGTAAACATTACTATTCCCACTCCACAGAGTGCAACAGTAGGGAAAGCGTTGGATAGCGTAGGAGTAAAAATTACTATTCCCACTCCAGAGAGTGAAACAGTAGGGAAAGCGTTGGATAGCGTAGGGGTAAAAATTACTATTCCCACTCCAGACAGTGCAACAGTAAGGAAAGCGTTGGATAGCGTAGGAGTAAAAATTACTATTCCTACTCCAGAGAGGGCAACAGTAGGGGAAGCTTTGGATAGCGTAGGAGTAAAAATTAATATTCCCACTCCAGAGAGTACAACAGTAGGGAAATCGTTGGATAGCGTAGGGGTTAAAATTACTATTCCCACTCCAGAGAGTGCAACAGTAGGGAAAGCGTTGGATATCGTAGCGTAAAAATTACTATTCCCACTCCAGAGAGTGCAACAGTAGGGAAAGCGTTGGATAGCGTAGGGGTAAAAATGACTATTCCCACTCCAGAGAGTGCAACAGTAGGGAAAGCGTTGGATAGTGTAGGAGTAAAAATTACTATTCCCACTCCAGAGAGTGCAACAGTAGGGAAAGCGTTGGATAGCATAGGAGTAAAAATTACTATTCCCACTTCAGAGAGTGCAACAGTAGGCAATGCGTTGGATAGCGTAGGGGTAAAAATTACTATTCCCACTCCAGAGAGTGCAACAGTAGGGAAAGCGTTGGATAGCGTAGGGTTAAAAATTACTATTCCCACTCCAGAGAGTGCAACAGTAGGTAAAGCGTTGGATAGTGTAGGAGTAAAAATTACTATTCCCACTCCAGAGAGTGCAACAGTAGGGAAAGCGTTGGATAGCGTAGGGGTAACAATTACTATTCCCACTCCAGAGAGTGCAACAGTAGGGAAAGCGTTGGATAGCATTGGGGTAAAATTTACTATTCCCACTCCAGAGAGTGCAACAGTAGGGAAAGCGTTGGATAGCGTAGGGGTAACAATTACTATTCCACCTCCAGAGAGTGCAACAGTAGGGAAAGTGTTGGATAACGTAGGAGTAAAAATTACTATTCCCACTCCAGAGAGTGCAACAGTAGGGAAAGCGTTGGATAGCGTAGGGATAACAATTACTATTCCCACTCCAGAGAGTGCAACAGTGGGGAAATCGTTGGATAGCGTAGGGTTAAAAATTACTATTCCCACTTCAGAGAGTGCAACAGTAGGGAAAGTGTTGGATAGCGCACTTATAAATAAAAGTTTTTTTTAAATAATAAAAATATAAAGTATTAAATAAATATAAACCATATACAATACCTATACATAATTATAAAAAACATTATTAGCTAAATATATTTAACCAAAAATAAATATTAAAAAATACAATTTTATAATATTTAATTACCAATTAATAATTAATTAACAATTATATTATTAACAAAACAATTATTTTTAAAAAATGATTACTTAATTAAATTTAAATTGCTTCCCACCATATTCCCCTATTAACCCACTACCCGCAACAGAACACATTTATCCATTTATGAATTAATTAAAATTATTTACCAATTAATTAAAATTAATTACCAATTAATTATAATTTATTTATAATTCCTACTAATTAATAATTAATTAAACATAATTAAATTACTTCCCACCCTATTCCCCTATAAACCCACTACCCGCAACAGAACACATTTATCCATTTATGAATGAATTAAAATTATTTACCAATTAATTAAAATCAATTACCAATTAATTAAAATTTATTTATAATTCCTACTAATTAATAATTAATTAAACATAATTAAATTACTTCACACCCTATTCCCCTATAAACCCACAACCCGCTACAGAACATATATATCAATTAATCAATTAATTAAAATGAAATACCATTTAATTAAATGTATTTACCAATTATTTAAAATGATTTAATAATAACTACTAATTAATAATTAATTTAACATAATTAAATTACTTCCCACCCTATTCCCCTATAAACCCACGACCCGCTACAGAACATATTTATCAATTAATCAATTAATTAAAATTAATTTCCAATTAATTAAAAATAATTACCAATTAATTACAATTTATTAATAAATCCTACTAATTAATCATCAATTTAACAGAATTAAATGACTTCCCACCCTATTCCCCTATAAACCCACAACCCGCTCCGGTACTAAAACATATAATTTGCTTATAAATAAATGTATTAATATATAAAATTAATACACATATAATATTAATCATTTTAAATACTTAAGTTAAACATATAACACATACATAATAAAAAGCAATAAAATAATACAAATATCGATATTAGTGTCATCGAAATTAGTGACATCGATATATATGCTATCGATATTATTAACTTTGATATTACTTACATCGATATAAAGAATTTCGATATTACTTACCTTAGGGTCGATATTCTGTCCAACGATATTCTTGACATCGATATTCTGCACCTTCGAAATTTCAAACACGATATTTTGGTAGGTCGATATTTAATACTCGATATTTTGACTGTGTACCTTCAAGGCCATGTGCCTGGCCCATGGAGCTATCTGGAAAACTGAACCCACCATCACCCATCCTCTGGTTACCCCTCACCAACCATCCAGGAGTCTTAGTTCCAGCACTACCTTCCTCGCGACTACGAGGAAAGTTGGTAGATCCAGATGGGGTGGTCGCTCCTTTTCTTGGAATGCCTCCATGCTCTGAAACTCCCTGCCCTCCGTTCTTCGCAGGGAACCCAACCTACAGACCTTCCGCCGACTTCTCAAAACTCATCTTTTCACTAACCCTCACTAACCTGTCATGCCTTTGCCTGTGCTCTGAATGGTCCTAAGCGCTATGAGGCCTTAAGGCAGTAGTGTGCTTTATAAAACCTACTTCATTCATTCATTAATCCTCATAGAGTGCAATATCTTAAATTCATCTTAAGTTTTGTTCCGTGTACACGTCAGACAAGTGGTTATCTCGACCACAATTATATGACTTATGTGATCTAGAGGCACTCCATGCTGTCACAAACTCTGCTGTCTTTAGCCCATGAGGCTGACCTGCCCATTTCCTCACTAGCCGGGTATGTCCTTACGGATTCCCACATGTCACAGGTTCTACAGGTTGGGGGTTGCACTGCTGTGTAAATGTCCACTCTGTCATTACCGGTGGGAAGATCCTTAAACCAGCCAGATATTTTAGGAACCAGTGCTCTAAACCAATTCATAGCCATCACACGTTTGGCTAATATTCTGCAAAATGTCAAACTTTATGGGATATCAGGTTGACATAACCCAACAGTGCCACTAAGGAGTTCAGTTCTACTTGTTCTCTCATCGTGGAAGTGATGGCGTGCCTGATTTCATTCGAAAAATCGGATATGCGCAGGCAATTCCAGACAATACTTAAGAAATCAGAACGATCTGCATGATATCTTAAGAAGTTATTTAAGACATATGTATGAACACATTTTCCTATAGACACAGAATTGGTAAAACCCTTTGATACAAATGGCCCTATATGTCTTGGTTGGGTCTGTTTTATTTGTTTCTCGGGTGTGAAATATGTCCTGATGTAAGAACTTAAAATACAGCAACTTATATCTACAATTGAAGGAGTTTGTGAGCAGCAGTCCTGTGTGTCAATAGTCTATATAATTGTAGGTTAATCTGATAGAGTGTTCGAGTAGAAGAAGAATCCGGGACAGGGTTATGAATTTTGGAATTTCATTTGGAAAACTGGGAATCAGTTCTCAAATCGTGTTTCTGAGCCTGAAAAAGGACAAGATATCCAGAGGAGTGGCATCAAATCTGCTTTTGTATCGCTCTCGTATAATGAATTTTCAATCTCCATCCATGTGTCATAGTGTCTTTAAATTGGCTTTATGTAACAATAGGACCACTCCCTGGTGAGAGGGATGAAGGAGTTGGCTTAAGAGGGATTGCAGGTGAGTAGGTGAGTATAGATGTTGTAGCCCAGATCGCAGATGGATTAATTCACAGGTCCAGGATGTAGTAACCACAGTAATTATCTCATCCCTCTGCCTCATTAGGCCTTTCAAACGTAGAGCCTCAAGGGGGCAACTCTTCTTTGTTACCTCTCTGTATTAAGATGTAGAAGTCTTTTGCCAGGGTGGGACAAATACCTTAAAAAGTGTCTCTGTGCTGCCAGATAGTACAATTTAAGGTCAGGGATCTCAAAGTTCCCCTCTCATGGAGACGTGTCAGAATCTTCCATCCAAACCAAGTCTATATGTCTGTCCATATTAATCTAATTAAAAGCGACCGAACATTTTGAAAGAGTTTTTTGTTTGGGCGAGGGGAATTCTTGTGAACATATGTAGGAACTTAGGGCCTGATTTATAGGTTGGCGATATGATGGACGAAACTCCTTCAAAGCCCTGCCGTCTTTGTCACATGCAGAGTCCTCCGCCGACAGAGTAATAGCTGAAAAGTGTCTGGCAGAGTGATTTTAGCCGCAACTCCGCCTGCCAAATTACCATGTTGCCAGTGCTTTAAATGGAAAAAAATAAGTGCAGGTACGCACCAAATTGATTTGTGGACTAGGGGTGGGTTTGGGGGCGGGGCTATGGGTGGTGCTAAGGGGCATGTCCAGGAGCACATATTTAATTTTATTGAGATTTTCTTGGTGTGCAAATGTACATAATGATACAGAAGCCTTCCTTTTTTCTTCATTATCACATATGATCGTATATTAAAATACACAAGTTCAGGATGTATGCTGTACAGTCAAATCTTGTGTTAGATTTAATGCACTATATGACTATAATGTTGCTTCATTCATAAAACAAAATAGGCTATATACAATGTACACATGGGAACTGACTAGCTTCTTAGTTCACTAGTGGCATTGTGGTCATGGTGGGAGCTCAAACGTTTCTAACTTCACTATCACTTTTAATAAACTCCTCTCAATGCAATGATATAATCTTATGTACTTAGGTAAAATGCTTCCACATGTTAAAGAATACACTTTTTATTTCAATTTTAATGTTTTCAAGGCTCGATTTATGTAAGGGTTCTTCAAGCTAAGCCGGACTCTTGCTTCAACTCTGACTTGATATCCTTGTTTGCCCACCTCTGCCTCTCCCAGAGCCACTCCATTAACCCTAGAGAAAATGGCCTCTTTAAAACAAAATACAGTTGTGTTGAGACACTGCAGAAAAAGCATATCTGCAGTGGGGAGAGAAAGGGTGGCCTAGTACTTGCTATAAGTGAACCCTTTTACATGCGCTTCACGCCGGACTGTGGTAATACAAAGCTTTTGGGGATGGAAGCCATACATTTGCTGTGCTGAACTCTGCAGACAACACTAATGCATGCAAAATCATGCACAGTGACACACAAGCACTTATGCACAACGAATCTTGAGGAAATATTCTTGCTTTAAAATAGTGAACCTGATTATCATTGTCAACATTTGATAATGGAGGAACAGGCTTCATTGATTGCTTATTTGCCTTTACTCTCTGAATCCAGTCTTCTACTGGCAACAACCCATTTCAACAGTCAACTGCATTCAATACTTTTGTTTTTAGAAATGGTTACATTCGCTGACCTCGCATTACAAAACCTTGATTACCACCCTCTCTGCTTCAGTGTCTCTGTCACCACCTCTTCCCTACAACCTTGCTCCAGACAAGTGTTGGTATCCTCTGATGTACTAGCACATCACTTCTATTCCCCTCAAGTCCCAAGATATAGCTGGTAGCATGCCCTTCTCACACACCTACAGTGCTATTGACTCCACTGAGCCTGATTGGACACTGTGTCAATAATCACAGTGTGATTCCGGCCCCTTCAAAATCCTTACAGCTCCGACTTAATGCATGAGTCTGCTCCGAGGCGCAACTAGAGTGAAATTTCGGGGAGGGGGGGCTGATTCTTCCAGCTATCAGCAGAGTAAAGATGCAGGGGCTCTAAGAAGAAGTGAAAGAACAACGCAGCCTCATTAACAAGTAAACAGTCTTTTAATGACCTGTGAAGTACTCAGGTGCGACTGTGTGTGTGTCCAGGAAGCTATCTCAGCTGGGCTGACACACACAACGGGGGAGGGGGCAAGGCTTGAAGCCTTTTGATCCCAATGGGTGTTGCGTGCCTGGGTCTGCTGCCGAATTAGCACAGTGCAAGTTATCACTCGATTATCAGAGTGCTGCACAAAAACAGGCCGACTTGTTGTCAGCTGTGTTGCTCTTAGGGTGACCAACAGGCATTGGTGAAAATTCAGGACGGTGAATGTAAAAATTCAGGACAAAGGGACAAAATTCAGGACAAAAATTCAGGACAAAGGGTAAAAATTCAGGACAAAACTTCGGGACAAAAGTTACGTTTTACAGACACGTCAAAGGTGGTGGCTCAATAGTATATAAGTAAGTAAAAAGACAACCACCTAAGTACAAGTCAAAATAAGTTTATATTAGGTTGAGACAATCGTGCGCGTCACAATTTTTCAGTATGGCCGCAGCTTGCTACCTTAGACGATTCAATATTTGCATCTCGCTCCAGCAGGTACATTAGTCACCAGGCAATGGTGAACCACACATGAATAGAAGTGAGGCCGCTTTTATTGTTGATTTAAAACTACTGGATATACAAGGAGCTTTGCAGTGCCAGCCCCCAGTAACAAAACCGCTCCCCCACCCCCCTTTCCATCCTCCCAGGGAAACACCCGATGCCTGGTCCGGCCATTCCTGCCTTGCTACCACCCTTCAACGGTGTCCCTCATCTTCACTTAGACCGTCTCTCATGTGTATTTAATTTCTCTTATAGTGTTACTCATCCCAATTATGTAGGGGAGTGCGTTACATCACACACATTATACAGAGACAATGACTCATTAACATGAAAGTCATTGTATAGGAAATGTTACTTAAGATAATGGGTGCTACAAGGAGTAATCATTCTTTCATCCATAATTCAGTCTTTCACCATTGATTCTGTCCTTCCATCTGTGTGCCCATCTATATCCAAACATATTCAACCATTTGCAAACCTATCCTTCATATATCCTTCCATCCATCATTTCACTCATCCATCCCTTCACCACCCTTTCACTCATCAATCATTCATCTACCTACCCTTTCACCCCATCCATCCGTACAGTCATCCATCCACTCTTCCACCCATCCATCTATTGACTCACCCATCCAGCCATTCACCATTTCACCCATCCATTCACTTACTCATCCATACACCCATTCACTTGCCCATCATCTACCCTTCCACCCATACATCTATCTATTTACCTTTCCGTTCATCCATACTTCCACTCATTCACTCATCCATCCTTTCTTTCATTATCTATCCATTCACCCTTTCATTCATCCATTCATCCTTTCCTTTCAGTAATCCATCCAGCCATTCACACATTCCTTTACTTATTTACTCTCCCACCTTTTCACATTATGAGCTGAGCCGTTGTCTGAAGAGTCGCAGACAGAAGAGGCATATCAAGAACTTCACCTCGCTGTAGTTCCTGAAGCAAGGGGTGGGGGAGGGTTCACTATGCCCCTGCACATAGGCAATCTGAACATGTAGAAGTCATGAGTCACACATGATTCACAGTGACAGGATGTGAGGTGACTGTGACATGGTGTTGTTTCCAGGGCTTTAAGTGGTGTAAAAAAACGTGGGGGTCTCTCCAAAGTGTGTTCGATGTAATTAAGGGTGTGGTTTAAAACACCTAGGCAAAAAATCTACGCCCTACTCGTATTATGTTTTTTTCTGTCATTGCATCCAGATGTATAATACAGCAAATGTCATTACACCAACAAGAAGCCAGGACTGTTGGCTTTGTCAATGGGTGTTAGTTGCTTAAAATGAAAAAGCAGTAACCAGGGCTTTGTTGAATATAATATTGAAAATACTTCAGTTCCAAAATGATGGGACAGTAAAAGAACGATAACCCTTTCTTTTTAACTTGTTTTTCAGCCTTCTTTAAATGAACAGTTTTTTTCACGTTGCAGCATGTGCGTTTCACCTTTTTAGGTTTCTCCTGTCGAAAGCTGTGCAGCAGCGTTTCGCGCAGGCGAAATGTTTGTTTACAAGTATGTGGGCTTTGTCCCGCCTCTGTCTTCCATTGGCTAACTCCATAAATGGAGGCTAGCCATTGGAAGAGAGAGGCGTCTGTCATATGGCCGAGATACCCGCCACCCCCTCTCAACACAATCCCCAAGAATTGGGAAACCGGAAACAGTTCTTGAACTTTTGGAAGGCGGGAAGGGAGTCACCCTTCCCGGCCGTATTTATTAAAATATGAAACAAAAGAAAACATTAAAATAACAGTTTCATATAATGTACAATTTCATTTCCACACTACAATGTTGGCTAACCTTAACAGATCTCTAATACAAAGGTTCTCCTAGCCGAACTAACATCCTACAAAACATTTGACTTGAAATTGTACATCCTAACGTTAAGGGCCAACGGCAAGGTCGTAACCGGTGTCAGATCCCTAAACCAGAAATACCCCCCTCACTTGTGAGAGGGGCGACCGCACAGAGGCGTACCTCAAGTGCATTTACCAATTTCCCTTTGTACTTGACGGGGGCCCAAATAAACTCGACGCCATTTAACGGTCGTTCGAGGACTCGTGTGAGGTGTCTAAAAGGTAGCGTAAACCCCCTCCCGCACCCCACACAACTTACCCATCTGCCGTCGCAGATGTCCTGGCCCCGGGAAATTCCCCAGGAGGGGCCGTAGCCCCTCCTATCCAGGAAGGGGCCTTGACCACCTTTCCTTTCCTTCCGGCGGCCTCTCCTTAGACAGGACCGCCTCCCCGTTGAGGGGCCAATTGGCCACCTCCCCCGCGCGCTCCCATCCGTAATGGGTGACGCCCCCTCATAGGGATCTTCCAATTACTGCTCACCGATCATGACCTTACCGCCCGACCAAAATAAATACGACAGTTCTACCTAAGTTACTAAGATCTATAAAGCAAAACAACATTTATTATCAAGCGTAAATACTGATCAATCCTTGTTCAAAATTACTTTATTAGCAAAACATACTGAAAATAATCAATCTTTATTGCATCGTTAAGAACTTTCACGACAATCATCACAACCTGTAAGAAAGCAGAGAAAACCAAAGATACCATATCAACTGTATTTACAACGAATCGCTGTCCTCAGGGGCTGGTGGGTGGGTCAAAATTGCTCTTCGTTCCGTCTCGAGCTCACGTGCAGCGGGGAGGTGCAGCTTCAGAGCACAGGAACAAGAGGATGCTTTGTTGGCTTCCGTTCCTTTTATCCGTCTTCAGGGTGGGCGTGAACCCGCCCCCGCCTGCCTCCAAGGGCGTGGCCGGCCGTGTTGGTGTCTAGGCCAGCCCACTCGAGGGCGGGAAAAAGGCGCGCCCCGGCTACGCCTCTTCGGGCATACCAGCCGAGACTCGCCTCCCGCCCAAGATGGCTTCCCGGGGGGATCGTGGTACTCGACCATACGTTCGGGGGGACCGATTGGTCGCCCCTTTCCATATGGCCGAGATACCCGCCACCCCCTCTCAACACAATCCCCAAGAATTGGGAAACCGGAAACAGTTCTTGAACTTTTGGAAGGCGGGAAGGGAGTCACCCTTCCCGGCCGTATTTATTAAAATATGAAACAAAAGAAAACATTAAAATAACAGTTTCATATAATGTACAATTTCATTTCCACATTACGATGTTGGCTAACCTTAACAGATCTCTAATACAAAGGTTCTCCTAGCCGAACTAACATCCTACAAAACATTTGACTTGAAATTGTACATCCTAACGTTAAGGGCCAACGGCAAGGTCGTAACCGGTGTCAGATCCCTAAACCAGAAATACCCCCCTCACTTGTGAGAGGGGCGACCGCACAGAGGCGTACCTCAAGTGCATTTACCAATTTCCCTTTGTACTTGACGGGGGCCCAAATAAACTCGACGCCATTTAACGGTCGTTCGAGGACTCGTGTGAGGTGTCTAAAAGGTAGCGTAAACCCCCTCCCGCACCCCACACAACTTACCCATCTGCCGTCGCAGATGTCCTGGCCCCGGGAAATTCCCCAGGAGGGGCCGTAGCCCCTCCTATCCAGGAAGGGGCCTTGACCACCTTTCCTTTCCTTCCGGCGGCCTCTCCTTAGACAGGACCGCCTCCCCGTTGAGGGGCCAATTGGCCACCTCCCCCGCGCGCTCCCATCCGTAATGGGTGACGCCCCCTCATAGGGATCTTCCAATTACTGCTCCCCGATCATGACCTTACCGCCACAGGCCGGATAGTTGACCGGCTATCCGGACCCCCCACAAAACACTCCTACCTAAAGGTCATGCTGTATACTCCTTAACCATGCTATGAAGTCTCCTATGAGTAATTCGTTCCCCACCCGGGACAAATGAACACCGTCCCCCAAATACATACTGTCCCCTTTAATACAACCATGCGAGACAGAATGCAGTGTACTTGAACGAAACAATCTACTCATTTTATTATTAATTTTCCTTACTGAATGATTCAACGCAGAAACAGAAATAGCCCCCGCCACACTTTCCGTGGGATCATATGGGACCATGCAATTGTGCACCCTGGAACTCTTCTCGCCAACCAACTTACCGTGGAAAGCATCGCCTCAAGAAGAAGTCGTCTACCAGTGGTCACCAAATCATTGCCCCCAAGATGTACTATGACTACAGACGGCGGTGACCTTGTCCGCCCTAACAAACCCTCGAAAAATGATCGAAACTGGTCAATACAGAGCCCGCCCTTTCCGTAGAAGGACACACTGTACCCGTATTCCCCAGCCACGTGAATCATGTCACCTGCTTTGAATACGTCCGCGGCACGCCTCACGTATGAGTGGCCCACGACCCACACCTCCTTTTTCACAGCCGGCAATGTCTGACCGCTGGCCCCCCGGTGTCGGGTCGACTGGACAGTCCGCCCCGCCTCGTAGGCTTGCGCAACTGAAAACCAAACAAAAACAAGAAGCGTGAGTACATCGTTACAGCTTCACAACATGTGCAACCGTACATACCTCTTATAACAGTTCGAGGACCAACGCCCCACACGTTTTATTTGTTCAACATTCAGACCCCTGGCTGTAGCTTCCGTAGCAGCCCCTATCCGAAAGGAATGGGTCCCAAAGTCGCCGGGGTTCAAGCCCGCGGCAGAAATCGACATCGCAAGCACCCGCTGAAACTGAAACCTCGTCAGTGGGGTGGCGTCAGCGTGTCTTAACAAGGTCCCCCCCCATGCTGCCACCCTCTGCGCTAAATATGCTTCTACGCACCCAACAGGGCACATGGCAGACCCGGGGATCCTCTGGATGATTACGCAGTCCCCGATTGCATCCTGATCGGATTTGGACTTTACAAACGAGACCGTCATCGTCTCCTCTCTGACCTGAATGTGTTCCCGGCACAGTCCTCCCATTGTATCCTGCTTGTTCTTTGCCACTAATTCGCTTACCCGCATAGCCCCATGGAATGCTAATGCAAATGCGGCTCGGAACAACACTGCTTCGTACTGGGATGAACATGTTACCGGTAGCACGGATAATAACAGGGCCAACCTATCCAAACCTATCGGGTGCCTATCGTCTACTCTGCGACCCTCAAGGCGTTGCCACCCCCGTAGCGCTTTCTGCACAACGAAAGACGCTGTCGGGTCCTGGATCCCATGAGCCCTTGCCATGAAGGAAATGGCGGCCCGATGCCTCTGGGCCGTAGCTACTGACTTGCCTGCGTGACGTAAAGAGAGCAGGAATCCTACTACAGACTCTTCCAGACCCCAAAGCTCCCTCCCGGAAGTACCCAAAAAGGCCCAATAGGAACGGAACGCCCCTTCATATGCCTTCCTCGTCCTGGGTGCTAAACTCTCTCCCACGAGGTCTTGTAGTTCGGGGCACCGAGAGACCAGAGAGCTTCGGGAAAGGGTGCCGCCACCGGGTCCGCTGTGGGCAGAAAACCCCAGAAGGCCTGCATACGGAAACGAGAGAGCGCATCAGCCGCTTGGTTCATCACCCCCGGCACGTGCCGCGCCCTAAACAGTACATTTAGTTGCATGCACAACAACACAATTTCCTTGAGTAATCGGAGAATCAATTTGCAACGTGCTGCCTGACTATTGATACACTCAACCACGGTCATGTTATCAGACCAGAAAACCACAGAGTGACCCCTAAACCCTTCTGGCCATGTTCTCAAGGCCACCAGAATAGGGAATAGTTAGAGAAAAGCAATGTTACTCGTCAACCCGCACTCATGCCACCATGACGGCCATTTTTGAGCCGACCATTGTGTACCCAATATGGCGGCAAAACCCACACTCCCCGCCGAGTCTGTCCATAGTCCCAACTCCTCGGAAGACACTGCTGGTTTATTCCAGACAATTCGACCATTGAAATCCGCCAGGAATGCAATCCAAATGCGCATGTCCTGGCGAACCTCTGCAGAGAGTCTCGTACGATGATGTCCTTCCTTCAAGCCGACCATGGACTGTGCAATCGAGCGGGAAAAGGGGCGCGCCATCGGCATTACTCTTAGGGCAAAATTCAACTGACCCACCACCTGTTGCAATTGATGCAAGTTCACTTTCGTTGCACGAATACATGTCTCAAGGGATAACCTGAATTTTAACACCTTTTCTTTAGGTAAACGAAAACAACCTTCCACTGAGTCGAGCTCGATCCCCAGAAACTCGATCAAGGTCGAGGGACCGACAGTCTTACCTGGCGCCAATGGCACACCAAATTGATTCATTAGGACACAAAATTCATGTAAGGCCTGTCCACACTCAGAATCCCCGGCTGCCCCCAGAAACAGAAAGTCATCGAGATAGTGCATAACATGTTGAAAACCTGTCTTCCTCGTGAATACCCACTGCAGAAAACAACTGAATTTCTCGAAATAGGCACATGAAATCGAGCATCCCATTGGCATACATTTATCCATGTAATAGCGACCCTGAAACTGGAAACCAAGGAGACGCTGATCGTCTGGGTGTACCGGGAGCAACCGGAACGCTGACTCGATGTCCGATTTGGCCATCAGCGTCCCGGGCCCCAGGCGATTCAACATGGCGACGGCCTCATCGAAAGATGCGTATCGCACCGAACATACTTCCGGATCTATCGCATCATTTACGGAAAGACCATGTGGGGCTGACAAATTGTGTATCAGCCGAAACTCCCCCGGGTCCTTCTTGGGAACCACCCCTAGAGGAGAACACACAAAATTAGCAACTGGCGGAAAATCGAATGGACCGGCGACACGACCTCGAGTCACCTCTTTCCTAATCTTTACCTGAACCACCGCCGTGTGCAGTAAGACCGACATTTGATTCTTACAGTCCGGTACCCCCTGAAAATCCCCCACTGGGATGCGGAAACCATATGAAAACCCGTTCCACAACACCCCAGCGGAAGCATAATCTGGGTATTCGCTGAGCCAAGGAATCATTGCCATGGTATCAATCGGGGTCGGTAAAGGCGCCCCTCGGACTATATTAGACCTGTTTGGCGCCTCCCTTACCACCGTTATCACCCGTTTTGGCTCTGCACATGGACTGAGGATGGGATGGCTGCCCGAATCCCCCACACTCATGTCTGAATTTGCATGACCCCTGGGGCCTGGTACATTTGCCCCTGTTAAAATTCCAACATATCCCCCTTTTACCTGTGTTGCCACTCGGCTTCGTGTGGGACTCGTTACCTGTACCTGTCCGAAAGGGCGTCCCAGAGTTTTGGCGGGAGGATTCCCCCCGTTACTCCCTACTAATGGCACCTTCAACATCCCTGTACTCTCCATTTTTTGCCAAGACACAGAGTCGTAACAGTCCCAGGACAACAACGGGTTGTGTTCCTTAGCTTTTCTAAACAGATTATCATACCAGAACCACTGATTGCCCCCATATGCCACAGAATACTCCATAATACGTGACTGATAGATGGGTAACTCGGTCAACAACTCAGGTCTGCGTTCCCCCATGATGGAAGTAAAAATTCCCCACGCTCTGCCCCAAGTACCAATGGTCTCATCAACCTTAAAGGCGGCCATTTTAGCGCGCCAAACACTCGGATGCATGAGCTCCTTTTGACTCTTTACATGCTCGATCTCGTAATGGTCGGTAAGCAATGAAAACATGTTTACATATTTGTCCGCCCAAATCAACTCCTTGACTTCTAGTGGGACGTGCTGGGCAATCTTCTCCTTTCGAGAAGGTGCAGAGTCCCCCCCCGCAATCGGCAATGGCCGCTTACCTGAAGTAGACCCCACGCTTGTCGCCGAACTTGGGCCTGCTGTACTTCCAACCGCTGGGACCTGCGGGGGAACAGGAGATGGAGCTTTCGCAGCCTCCCTCGATTCCCGCAGTTGTCTCATCACTGCCCGGGCGTCGTCAGCCGTGGCGCCCTCGCTATCGTTTCCCAACCACGCTGCCAATTGCGCCGCTAACTCGGGGGGCATATCCTCCCTGTTTGCAGGGGTGACCACCACAGGGATTGGGTTCCCCTCCTTTGGCGCCGGGGTTGGCTCTTCTCGTGGCGCTTCGGGAACCGGGGTCTCCCCCCCAAGTGCTCCCCTTCTGGGCCTCTTGCTCTTTCCACCGGGAATTGTTCCCGGTAAAGGCCGTTTCGGTCCTCCCTCCCCGTCCTTGGCCTCAACCTTTCTCTTCAGATCGGTTATCTCCTTCATGAGCATACGGAGCATCTCATCGGTACCGACCCGCTTTCCGACCTTCTTGGGCATTCTTAGACGGGATATCTGTAAGACAAAAAGAGGGATTACAACGCTCAAAATTGCTCTTCGTTCCGTCTCGAGCTCACGTGCAGCGGGGAGGTGCAGCTTCAGAGCACAGGAACAAGAGGATGCTTTGTTGGCTTCCGTTCCTTTTATCCGTCTTCAGGGTGGGCGTGAACCCGCCCCCGCCTGCCTCCAAGGGCGTGGCCGGCCGTGTTGGTGTCTAGGCCAGCCCACTCGAGGGCGGGAAATAGGCGCGCCCCGGCTACGCCGCTTCGGGCATACCAGCCGAGACTCGCCTCCCGCCCAAGATGGCTTCCCGGGGGGATCGTGGTACTCGACCATACGTTCGGGGGGACCGATTGGTCGCCCCTTTCCATTCTGCGAGGAGACTCGTGGCCGTTCCGGCGATTTTTTCTCATCCGGCCCCTTTTAGCACGTCATTGCGGTGGTGGGCGGATGTTATATATTTTTTTTGGGACGCCATGTTTTGATCATTTGCCGCCGGAAGATGTCCAGGTGAGTACTGTTTTATTTTTCTTGCCTTCTTGGGTGAATCCTGCATGTATTCAAGAAATTTTTCAAGTCTGCGACACCCCGGTCCTAACCTGAAGCCAACATAGTTTAACTAGTAATTGCTGTTCTTGTCTCGCCTTTTCATTACGTACATCACAGAGGTGTAATCAACGACCCTGAGTTCTCGGAGCGGTGCAGTCTCCATCCCTGTATTGAATGATATGTGTTCTGGGGGAGGGACAGTTTTTTCCTTTACATGATGTGTACGATGTAAAGCCACGGCAAAACTGGCTTCGTTCACACCGCATGGCCTCCTGTAGAGAACAGGATCTGCTGCATATCTGTTGTGTCTGCCCAAGGGCGCATCCAGCTGAGAACTAGAGCGGCCGTGAGGTGGTGCCGGAAGTCAGTCCGCACCCGGACTTCGAGTCGCACCCCGAGGTCCCTGTTGAAGGGGGCGTGTAGGATATCTGCACCCCCGTGTTTGTGCAGTGTATGGGCACAGTGAGGTCAGCATGAAACCGGCTGCAGGGACGGACGATGCAGACACGAAGTACGCCGCCGCTGCAAAGCCACCAGGGTGGGGGAGGGGCTCTTTTTGTGAACAAGAGGTCACGCATCTTTAGGTTAGAAAAGCTGAAGTTTTTTTACACGCAAACATCCCCAAGCAAGGCCTGCATTTTGAATAATGGGCATCATCTGGAAATGGGCACGTTCTGCAAATATTTATGGCCACCCAAAACGATGACCAGGAAGAATAAGAGCTTATTGATTTCTGAAGATCAAACACCAGCGCAATAGAACATTCCGTGCATAAGCGCATGATTTAATGTAAAGCAGGTCGGCGCTGTTGGATGTTAATGTCAGTGGAATGCCTTACAGGAAGGGGGCGCATGCTGCGGGCACATCTCCGGAAACGCAAGACTATTTTTGTGCTATGCTGAACGTGTCAAAATTCCGCTTCCCCTATCGCCCTCAACTTCCGTAGTGTTTATGCTTGATTCCTACTCTGAGACCGACCTCTTGTATCTTGTACCCGGGAAGGGTAAGGCATGTAAACGGATTGATCAAGAACATTCAAATGTTACATTTCATGAATCTTGTGTCTATTGTGAAGGCATTGTGACCATGTGACATCGGGCTTACTTTTTAACAGTATTATTTTAATCCTAATTCACCCATTTTGTTCCAATAGATTTAGGCCTCATGCTTGATTTCTCTATTTTTTTATTTAACATAGCCGGTTGTTGTCACAACACCGTAGTATAAACATCTTTGGTGGCAGCATAAATCGATTATTCCAGATGCTGGTGTTTGGTGATTGACCCAGGTCAGAGTTAAACTCAAAGGGCCTTCCTCATTTCGGCACACAAGTGGGCGGTCTTAAAAAAGACAGCAGCTTAAGTTGGTTAAGTCTTTGCCTTTTAAAGAGAAACACAATGCATATGGGCAGTGTTTATTTACGAATAACATTAGTGCGGGAACTAGGGAGGCCTCCTTTCCAAAAGAAAATACCGGCCATCTGTTCACTTTTTAACATTCTGCAAATGCCCGGACAGGAATCCTAAGTAAAACTTTACATAAAACCGTCTGTATAATATTTTACATGGTCTTTTTGTTCTTATTTAATTTAATTATCAGTTGGGGGTTATTAGGACAACCGTACAGCACACTGAAGTGTAGCTCAGCTGCTGTGCAAGGGTTAGCTGCTGCTCAAGGTTTAGCTGATGTGTGTGTGGCTGTGTGTGTGTGGCTCTCTGTGTGTATGTGTGTGGCTGTGTGTGTGGCTCTCTGTATGTGTGTGGCTGTGTGTGTCGCTCTCTGCATGTGTGTGTGTGAGAGCGACAGCAGTGTGAGAGCGACAGCAGTGTGAGGGAGACAGCAGTGTGAGTCTTCTAGGGAGAGCATGGTGTGTGGGAGAGCATGGTGTGTGAGAGGAAGCAGTGTGTGAGAGACAGCAGTGTGAGAGACCTTTTATTTATGTTTTGGTTTTTGAAACATAAATAAAACGCATTGTTATATGCAATATCATTAGCTCAAACTCGCGTAAATACGCGACCTATTGCATTGCAAATGCTATAGGTCTCGCATTTGCGAGAGATTAAGCTATTGGCATTGTAAATGACAATGCCATTGATTTATTTATTTTCAAAACCAACACATAAATAAAAATTGTCATTTACAATGCCAATAGCTCTAACTTTTCAAAAGGCGAAACCATTGCATTGTAAATGCTTGTTTTTTAACAGATTGTCCTGCTGTACATTAAGGTAGGAGGCCGCCACATGCTTTAACACCTGCAGACTGCCACATTGTCATTCTGTGTGTGGCAATCAGCCGCATACAGAATTTCAATGGGCGGGTGGGGCTGCTCTTGTGCTCCAGGAGGAGTTCGAGGCGCCCCCATCAAGGGGGGGTGAGGCCTCTCACAGGGGAGCAGTGCTGCTCCCCCTAGGCCAAAATTACGGACAAAAGGCGTCCGTAAAAGGGATCCTCACGGACAACGGACGTGAGGTCCCAATTACGGACTGTCCGTGAAATTTACGGATGGTTGGTCACCCTAGTTGCTCTTATTTCAGCACATACCCATTTCCTTTCTGCGTTGCTGCCCGTGAGTACCAGTATTCTGTTTGGCCAAGGAGAAGTTCTGGTACTCAAGGGCAGAAAATTCAGAAGTGCCGGTACTTAGTACCAGTGAGTACCGGCCCATTTAAAGCACTGGATGTTGCTTACTGTTGGCATAACCATGGTAGTTAAACGTCCACACCTGACCTGGCCAATTCAAACCTGTAAAAGGGCTAAACTCACCTTACCTACCTTTCCAACTGTTCCAAAGGGTTGCTTACCTGCTGCTCAATATGGGTGACCACCCAGCCACCACATTGCTGTCGTAATAGGAGGTATATGTGCTTAAAATTGAATTTGTTTTTTCTTGTTTGCATTTTACTTACGCATTTCAATTTGTCAAGTACTCTGTTTATTTTTCAGAAGCTTGCACAACAAGAATTATAACTTTTTTAATGTTTAAATGTTGATACATATCTAAATGTGTCATATACCCCTTTAGCTCTACATAATTTATTTAAACGTCCTAAAACATATTTTAGCCATACACACATTAATGTCAGTTGTAAATGTGGTATAAGCCTCCGTCATCATGACTGAAGTGCACACCAAATATCCAATGTAGATTTGACTTTTAAATGGCTTTAAAATTACAAATCAAATTAAAACTACATAAAGCATTTTGATGGCACTTACACTTTTATGTGTAGGTCAAAGTGGCCCTATGTTACAGTTGTGATTCCATATTATGTATGTTACAGTTTCACTAATCCTGTCATCAGATCTCATGCTGGACTTTGTCCTTTCTGAAGGGCCATCCCCAACCAACAATTTTGACCTTATAAGTTCTCTGGGCCATTTACCTTGTATAAAGAGCTCCACTGACTCCCCATTCAGAGACGCAGCAAGTTCTAACGTCTCACACATGCATTCAAGTCACTACACAACACAAGACAGCATACCTCAATCACCAGCTACACTTCCACCAACCCATCAGAAAACGTCTTTCAGCATCGCTCTCACTCCCACACACACCACATCCCCAGAAGCAGAACGGTAGGTGGATCATTCTCTTACCAAGTTCAAGTTCAAGTGTTAGAATTTGTATAGCGCACTACTTACCCAGAGGGTCTCAAGGCCCTTGAGGGAGGGAGGTGCTTTACTTATCGAATATCCAAGTTTTTAGTTGCTTTCTGAAGGAGAGGTGGTTCTGTGTAAGGCGGAGGTGGGTGGGGAGAGAGTTCCAGGTTTTGGCCGCTAAGTAGGAGAAGGATCTTCCTCCCATGGTGGATCTGTGGATGCGCGGAATTGCGGCGAGGGCTTGATTGGACGATCGTCGCTGGCGGGGGGGGGGTGTAGAAGGATAGTCGCGTGTTGAGAGGCATTCGGGACCTAGGTCGTAGAGGGCTTTTTGTGCGTGGGTGAGGAGACGGAGCGCTATTCTCTTGTTGACAGGGAGCCAATGGAGATCTTTCAGGTGGCCGGAAATGTGAGCTTGCCGAGGAATGCCCAATATGAGTCTGGCTGAGGCGTTTTGAATGCGTTGGAGTTCTTTCCGTAGTTTGGCTGTGGTTCCTGCGTAAAGGGTGTTTCCGTAGTCCAGTCCGCTTGTGACCAGTGCGTGGGTGACCGTCTTTCTTGTTTCGGTGGGGATCCAACTGAAGATTTTTTTGAGCATGCATAGGATGTTGAAGCATGAGGATGAGACGGCGTTGACTTGTCTGGTCATCGAGAGGGAGGAGTCCAGGATGAAGCCCAGGTTACGTGCGTGGTCCGTAGGTATGGGTGCGGTTCCCAGGGCCGGTGGCCACCATGAGTTGTCCCAGGCAGAGGGGGATGACCCTAAGATGAGGACTTCCATTTTGTCCGAGTTTAGTTTTAAACGGCTATTCTTCATCCACTCTGCTACTTCTTTCATTCCTTCGTGTAAGTTGGTTTTGGCGGTGTTTGGGTATTTGGTGAGGGAGAGGAACAGCTGGATGTCGTCTGCGTAGGAGATGATGTTGAGGTTGTGTTGGCGTGCGATGGATGCGAGGGGACTCATGTATACGTTGAAGAGGGTGGGACAGAGTGATGATCCTTGTGGTACGCCGCAGATGACTTCGGTGGCCTCTGATTTGAAAGGGGGGAGGCGGACTCTCTGGGTTCTTCCGGCAAGGAACGATATGATCCATTCCAATGCTTTTCCTTGTATTCGGACGTTGCTGAGGCGTTGTATGAGGGTGCTATGACAGACTGTGTCGAAGGCTAAGGAGAGGTCAAGTAAGATGAGGGCAACTCTTTCTCCGTTGTCCAGTAGTGTTCGGCTGTCGTCTGTTGCTGCGATGAGGGCGGTTTCGGTGCTGTGTTTGGCTCGGAAGCCGGATTGTGAAGGGTCGAGGGATTTGTTGGATTCGAGGAAGGCGGCGAGCTGACTGTTGACGGCTTTCTCAGTGACTTTGGCGGGGAATGGGAGGAGCGAGATGGGGTGGTAGTTCTTAAGTTCAGTGGGGTCTGCTGTGGGTTTCTTCAGAAGGGCGCTGAGTTCGACATGTTTCCAAATTTCCTGGAAGGTAGCGGAGTTGAAGGAACAGTTGATGACATCGCGGAGATGGGGTGCGATGATGGAGCCTGCTTTGTTGAAAATGTGGTGGGGACATGGGTCGGTTGGCGATCCTGAGTGGATGGAGTTCATCAGGTGGATGGTGTCTTCGGTGGTGATTGGGTTCCAGGCGCAAAGGTTGTTAGAGTACGGTGTTGGTTCGAAGGTGGGTGGAGTGGACTTGTCTTCGGACTGGTTTTCAAAGCTGTTATGTATTTCGACGATTTTGTTGTGGAAGAATGAGGATAGAGAGTCGCAGAGGTCTTGGGAGGGAGTAAAGTCGTTGGTGCCGGCGGTGGGGTTAGTAAATTCTTTGACGATGTTGAATAGTTCCTTGCTGTTTTGGGTATTGTTGTCAAGTCGATCCTTGAATGCTGATTTCGTGGTGGATCGGATCAGTTGGTGGTGTTTGCGAGTGGCGTTCTTGAAGGTGGCTAGGTTATCAGTGGTTGGGTTTTTTCTCCAGGTTTTCTCGAGAGTACGACAGAACTTCTTGGATTTCTTAAGGTCATCGTTGAACCAGGGGGATTTTTTGCTGCCTTGCTTGATTAGATGGTTTTTCAGGGGTGCTAGTTCGTCGGCGCTGTGGGTGATCCATTGTGTGAGGTTAGTGGCTGCTTGGTTTGGGTCCGATGATTTGGCAGGGGGGTTTTGGTGAAGCGATGTGAAGAGTTGTTCGGTGGTGATTTTGTTCCAATTTCTTCGAGGAATAGGTTGTGGGGGGTTGTGGGTCGTGGACTTTTTGTAGTTGAAGTGAACGCAGCTGTGGTCCGTCCAATGGAGAGCTGTGGTGTGATCGAAGGAGATGTGCTTGCTGGAGGTGAAGATAGGGTCGAGCGTGTATCCGGCGTAGTGGGTGGGGGTGTCTACAAGTTGTTTGAGTCCGAGATTGGCCAGGTTGTCCAGAAGGGTGGTGGTGTTGCTGTCGTTTTTCTTTTCCAGGTGGAAGTTGAGGTCTCCCAGTAGAATGTAGTTCTTGGAGGGGAGGGCATGTGGGCTGATGAAGTCAGTGATGTCTTCGCTGAATTGTGTACGGGGTCCTGGTGGTCTGTAGATGAGGGTGCCTCTGAGTGTGGTTTTGTGGTCAGTGTGAATCTGGAAGTGAAGGTGTTCGGCGGTAGCAAGGTTATCATCGGAACTGGTCGTGATGCGGATGGTGTTCTTATGGACGATAGCGATGCCTCCTCCTGTTTGGTTGGTGCGATCTTTTCGGATGATCTTGTAGACATCCGGGATGGCTATGGCGATGTCGGGCGCTGATGAGGCGTTCATCCATGTTTCTGTAAGGAAGGCGACGTCCGGCGATGTAGTGTCGAGTAGGTTCCAAAGTTCAATGGAGTGTCTGTGGACTGAGCGGGTGTTGAGCAGGATACACTTTAGGTGGTTAGTGTCGGAGCTCTGTTTGGAGTTTGTGGGTTTGGTGTGGGTCCTGATGCAGTCGAACTTGCAGGAGTGGCAGGTGAAGGGACCATGGGTGTGTCCTGGGGCGGCTTGGTGGCAGTTTGGGAGTTGGCCGGGGTTAAGGGCTGAGAGGGTTGCGGCGTCGTATGTTATGCAGGTGGAATGGGTATTGCGGGGGCCAGGGGGTCTGGTGCTGGGAGCGGGCCAGGCGCGGACGGGCGTAGACGGGCTTAACTTTGGCGCACCTTCGGCGTACATGGGGCGCGTCCGCTGCGCACGAAGGCATCTGTCATATGCGGAAAGTGGAGGGGGAGGGGCGAGGGAGGAGCAGCTGGGAGGCGGGAGCGGGGGTGGAGAGCCGGGCAGGGAGGCACAGCAACAACAACAAAATGGCAGCAAGCCAAAAGCAAAACAGGATTGGGGCACAATTACATTAAACGCGATGCGAATGGCAGTGGAACCGGCACCATAAGGCACAAATCAAATATACAGGCAGCACAGCACAATTGAGCAGATCGGTAAAGCGCACTTTGGCAGTCTAGCGATACGATAATATTCTAATGAGCAATCAGGAAATAAACAGGCAGCACAGCACAATTGAGCAGATCATTAAAGCGCACTTTGGCAATCTAGCGCTACGATAATATTCTAATGAGCAATCAGGCAATAGAAGTTGTGGGGGCAAGGCGAGATAGCAGGCAGTAGTCTGGCAGTAAGCGCTACGATACCAATCGGCGGGCAGGGTAAGCGTGAGGAGCGACCGCTTCTGATGAGATCAGGATACTGGAATGACTTCCTCCAAGGGGCCTCCACCTCTATTCTTGTATTCCACTAGAATCTAAAGACCTGATTTTCAATTAGACTTCTTGCTAGACCATCAAGACTGCCTGTACTCAGGCCCAGCCTTACTATACGTCTCCACTTGCCTACTCAGCACCTAAAGTAAACCACAAATATGTAAATTCACAGTTGTGGGAGGTAGCATCACAGCTATATAGTTTGCCTCCTAGATCCATGGTAGATAGCAATAACACCTCCTCCTAAAGGGGCTTGTTTCACTCATCAAGCATGTGGAAGTAAAGCACCTCACATATTTAATTAAGAGGGGAGTCGTTTTTTAAGGGGTTTGGGAGGAATTGTAGTGGTTTGGAAGGGAGAAGTAAGGGTGGATGGGTTGGGTGTAGTGGGTGTTTGGGAGGCAGACGGTACTGGGATAGTGGCTGTGGTTGTCGAAGTGTTTGTGCGGCATTGTGAGATAGATTGTGTGTCTTATGTCTTTGGATCCTGTGTGGTTGTGGATTTGGATGTGTGCTTGGGTGTGTGCTGGACTGTGGGTGATGGTTTGGGTTTGGTTGAAGGTGTTGTTTCAGTTGATGGTGTGACTTTGGGTGTAGGTTTCTGTGGAGTCCTTGGTTTTGGTGGTGGTGTGTTTTTTGCTGAGGTTGTAGACTTCTGTGGTGTAGTTGGTTTGCGTGATGGTGTGTGTCTTGCTGAGGGTGTGTGTTTTGCTTAGGATGTGGTAGTAGTTGAGAGGGGTAGTAGTGGATGGGGGTATCTTAGAGGTTGTGGGTGGCAGTGGATGCATGGAAGTATCTGAGTCTGTGCGTGGATCAGATGTATCTGTGGTGGTGGAAGGTGTGGATGCTACTTTGTTTGCCTGTATATGCATTTTGTGTGTACGTTTGTATTTTTTAGTTTGAGTGTCTGTGTGCCAGTGTGTTTGTGGGTGGATGTGAGTGTGTTGTTGAGACAAAGGTGGTTTGTAGCTGTATGATTGTGGGAGGATGGTTTTGGGAAGATGAAGGGTCCAGAGATGATGAGGCAGGTGGCGGTGGGTAGGAGCCAGTGATGTCTGAGGAGGATCTGATGCGGGCCATGCCTCTCTGTATAACACATAAATACATACCAATACTTGTGTGAGTTGGTGACTGAACCCCTGAATGGCACACAACAATGCAGTTTAGCCTACAGAGAGGCTCCTCAACAAATCCAAAGCCCCCAAAAACATCACTGCTGGATGGACAGGGGCAGGAGCTGAGGCGACTGAGACAAAGGAGGCCCCAAGTTTTTATAGGAGCTGGGGTCCACCACCACTTGGCGTTGGTTTGATGTGAAGGCCTATGAATCTGATGAAGATGTGGCCTTCTCTTTGGCCTCCTCAACTGCTGTGCCTCTAGGTCCCTCTATTTTAGTTACACCGCCTTACGACGCCCAGCAGACATCCGGTTTCTCACCTTCGTGGCCAACATATCCTCTGATAGCTCGGGTGGATGCTTATGAAAGAATGAGAAATGTATGAGTTTATATGTGCATTCGTTATATAAGATAAAGTATTCTATATGCTAAAAAGGTAGTCACACTAGCACCACAAATGACTGTTTACATTGTGGATGGATGCTTAGATCCGCTTGATTAGGTGTCAGCCCTATATCAAATACTGTAATAAGATATGTTTTATTTTATAATGAAGTATTCCAATGCAAAGGATACTGTCTAGGTAATCTAAATTTATTTGACAAACAGCAGCATGTTTCTTTATCAGCACTCAAGTAACGAATGCCACAACTACTAATGTCACAGCCTATATACATCCCACACCAACTTAAATTTACACAAACCCTCATGAGATAAGCTTGTTATATCACGTCATTGTAATATATGAATTAGACACGAGCGCACCACAACCGTGCCAAACTCGTGTCTATTTCATACCAATACATAAATCTAAATACAAACACTGACACGCGAGCATACACAAACAAATGCTTGCTCGCACGCAACACACCTCCCCTCTAAAATATATATATAGTTAAACTTAAAACACAATCCTTGCACATCATGGGTGGATATTGAGACCTCATACACCTAGAGCCCTCTTTAACATTCCCCCCAGTACCAGCAACTGTATTTTCAACGCAGTCCTGTTCGTTACATCCTAAAGCACGTTGCTACCACGGTCATCCTCACACATTTAACTTCCCTTGAACAGAGATACTCTGTTGAGATTCCAGACACTCACCCCCACCAATGTGCACAGCATTATTGAAAGCTTCAATAACAAGTTTAGGACCAGATCAAGTAGCACAACCTTTTCCAACCCCACTACCTTTCTTGATGCGTACCACATCACCAATCTTCACAACTTGCCTGCTTGCTGCACCTATCCTTTTCCTCAAACCCTGTTTCATCTTATCCTTATACTCCTCTGCTCTATGGTGGACCCCTTTGTAATCCACATGAGTCATGTCATAAGCCCTATCCTGTTTCTTCTTTAGCCACTAGGATACCAATCTGGTGCTGGGTTTGCTTCCCCTCAACAATCCAAAAGAACTAACAGAAGTCACTGAGTGAGGCAAAGTTCTATATGTTAACAACATAGACTGCAAAGCATTTCTCCAGTTCAGGCCACCCTTCACAGACAAATGAATAGCCTCTTTAATCAGACAGTTAATCCTCTCAACTTGAATGTTCGCTTCTTGATGAACACAGCAATCCTCTTATGTGTAATACCACATTTCTCAAAAAAACTCTCTATGTTTTTACTGGTGAATTGAGGTCAATTATCCGTGACCACCTCTTGTGGAATACCCTCCCTACAGAACACTTCATCTAAAACTCAACCACATTCTCTGAAGTAACATCTTTCACTATTTTAACCTCTGGCCATTTGGAGTAATAGTCAATCAGCACAGTCCCAAATGCTTCTTGCGTAGGAAAAATGGCAAATGGTCCAATAATATCAAGACATATTTTCTGCCAAAGAGCGACCGGAAACTCAATAGGTTGTGGGTCAGATCACAAAGCTTTGGCAGGCTTGTCATTGTAGGCATACTGTACACACATTCTTACCTGATGTTCAACACAAACATCAGTCCCTGGCCACCAGAAAGCTTCTCTGACTCATCTCCTTGTGCTTGGAATCCCCATGTGACCCTCATGAGCCATATCTACAATGATTTTCCTCAGATTATAGGGAGGAATTAATTTGTCCCCTCTGACTACAATGCCATTTTCCACTGCTAATTCTTTCTGCACTTTAAAATACCTCATCATATCACCTGACAAGTTCCGTTCCTCGGACCAACTCTGTAATAGGCACTGCATTACCTTATTAAGTTCTTTATCCTTCTCCATCTCCTCTGGCCACTTAGCCTCTTGCACAATGGGTTGTTCCCCACCCACAAAATTAACATCACATGGGGTAAAGGCTACTTCACAATCTTCCTTGTCTGCTTATTCATGATAAGTGGCTGGAGCTGGAAACCTGGACATGCAAGCAACCTGACCATTAGCCCTCCCCTGCATATACTCCAACTGGTATTGAAAATTCTGCAACCTAGAAGCCAATCTGGCTAACCTTGAAGACATAACACGCCCACCACCTGGTGCCATCATATACACAGCAGCTTATGGTCCATCCTGATAATGAACTTGGAACCCTCAAAAAAAATTCCTGAAAAGTTCAGCACCCCAGACACAGGCCAACAACTCCCTTTTTATGACAGAGTAATGTTTCTCCTCATCCCTCAACGCTCCTAATGCATAAGCAACACCCATTCCTTTCCATTTTCCCTCTGCATCTACACACCTCCTGAACAAACTTGCTGGCATCTACCATAATAACACACTGCTTACCCACCACAAAGGCGTTTAAACAATGTGCATTTGCCACAAATCCTTTTAAAGTGTTAAACACTGCAGTCATATCTTCTGTCCAGTCACATTTTGCATTTAATTTAATAAGCATATAAATGGATTCTCCTTAGATGCATAATTTGTGATGAATTTAGAGTAAAATTTGGTCAAACCAAGAACGGCTACCAGCTTTTCCTTACAGGTGGGTACAGAAGCATTGGTAATGTTTTCCACATGATAATGTTTGGGTTTACTACCAGTACCACTAATGCAGTGGTTCCCAAACTTTTTTAACCCGTGGCTCCCTTGACCTAATTGGCAGTTGGCCGTGGCTCCCCACCATTTTTTTTACCCGCGCACCGGGGTGCCGCGGCGCAGTCTTTGGGAACCACTGGTCTACATGAAGAATCAAGCCTGATGAAGAATTCAGAGAGTCGCCATCACTGTCATAAATCTATATTTGAATCACAAAGATCTTATAAAGTACATCTCGATGCATACATAGAGTAGTATAAAGCACTCCCACTAAAAGTAACCAGGCTAGAGAAAGGCTTAAGGAGCTCTGTGGCGTTACAAGAAGTTTACGTGAGGTGGGCTCTGATCATGGGTATCCGCAGAAATGTTTTCGGTGGGGGGGGGGGCAAATTTTTAACTTCATCACCATCCCCCTTGCACCCTTTCCCCCTCTGCCTTACACCCTTCTCCCCCTCGACCTTGCACCCTTCTCTCCCTTCCCCTTGTACCCTTCTCCCCTCTGCCTTGCACCCTTCTCCCCTCTGCCTTGCACCCTTCTCCCCTCTGCCTTGCACCCTTCTCCCCTTCCCCTTGTACCCTTCTCCCCCTCCACCTTGCACCCTTCTCCCCTCCACCTTGCACCCTTCTCCCCCTTCCCCTTGTACCCTTCTCCCCTCTGCTTTGCACCCTTCTCCCCTCTGCCTTACACCCTTCTGCCCTCTGCCTTGCACCCTTCTCCCCTCTGCCTTGCACCATTCTCCCCTCACACTCTCCAACAAGCAGCAGTCACAAGTGACGACCCCTCAACGAGGAGTGAGGCAAAGACAGAAGCTGGCAGAGTGCAGCTGCATCAGGGCATAAGGCACCCACTCAACGCTCTCCACCAGGCCTCTCACCCTGCACGCACCCAATGCTCTCCACCAGGCCCCCCACCCTGCACCCATCCACCCAATGCTCTCCACCAGGCCCCTGACCCCGCACCCACCCACCCAACGCACTCCACCAGGCCCCTGACCCTGCACCCACCCTACGCTCTCCACCAGCAAATAACTTAATCTCTCCGTATCTAAAAAAGTAACATGTCCTTATGAAATGTCATTGGTGCTCATATAAAGCACTCCAATATGTTTGGGTTGGGTTTGCTCTATATCAAACTGAGGGGAAAAAATGAAAATATTAGTTTAATTTACTCTTTCAATGCTATTTGCATCTAAATAACCGAAGGTGCTCATGACTCAACAAGGAGCATGACCCCCTCCTGTGCTGCAACACCTTCCTTTCTGCCACTGACCAGCATCTCTTTCACAGCTCATCAGCAGCTGAAAGAGTTGATTGCCTTTTTTAATGGGTAGAACTGCCAGACGCCAAAATGCGGGATTATGGGCATCATCTTTTGCCTTTGAGTAAGAAGTGCCTGGATCTGTAGCCCAGTCCTGTGTGCGCTGTTTGTGCACCCCCGGCGCCGTGATGCTCTGCTTCTGAAAGGCAGAGACTAGGGGCAGAGCAACCTATTCATCACGGAGGCGGGGGGCGAAAGTGACACATTCTTAGTTGGACTTAAACACTTCCTTTCCCACATCGTGCGCGGCGCCCCTGGCTTCCCATCACGGCGCACCAGGGCGCTGCGGCGCACAGTTTGGGAACCACAGCACTAATGCAACTAATGCAATGACCAAAATATTCCACTTCAGTTGCCTTAAATCTGCACTTGTCAAAACGTAGCGTAAGACCCCTAAATGTCAAAGCAGCTAGTACCTTCTTTGAATTGCAATCATGCTCTTCGGCAACCTTACCAAATACCAGTATGTCATTTTGAAATGCTAGTGCCCTTGTTAATCCCTCAAGAGTTTTCTTCATCAGTCTTTGAGAAACAGAAACGGCACTAGCAAGACAGAAAGGCGTACGACAAAACTTAAACAAACCTTCAGGAGTTATAAAAGCAGTAACATTCTTAGACTCCTCATCCAGAACTACCTGGTGGTATGTGCCTGCGAGATCAATAAAGAAAATTATTTTCCACCTGCTAGAGTGGAAACCATCTTGTGCAAAATAGGCCGGGGATGAGCATTCACCCATATGGGATTATTAAGGCTTTGCAAGTAATTAAGGCTGGGCAAGCCGAAATTACAACCGGAGAAACCCAGGGCAATAATTCTAAAGGTTCAATTATGTTTTTGTCACAAAAATTATGCATCATTTCTTTCAGTTTACCTCTATATGATAATGAAACATTTCTCACTCTGTGGCGAGTAGGAACAGCATTGTCACACAATTTAATACAATGTTCGAACCTTTGGGATTCCCCAGTTTGTTGCTGAAAATCTAAGGAAATTGTGATTTTAACCATCACCATTAGCATCATTTGAAGACCCATTATCATACACAGGAGGATTATCTCTAGGATCTAACTTAACCCCCATTTCTTCTTAATGTGGCTAACCCAAAAGCGATTGCCCACACTTAGCCACATAGCTCTTCCAGAGAGTATGACGTCCTGAAAATTCCAAATGAGCCCCAAAGTATCCCACCAAATCAATCTTATGGCCAGTATACCCCTGGGTGCTATATCTGGAGCTAATAACTTTTCGTTGGGCACACTTATTTTGTACAATTTCGTGCAAAATGATGGTGTACCACGCACAGGGCTCCACTAATAACCGCAGTCCTACCCCATAAATACTAATTACACACAAAGGAAACTTGACATTACCTTCCCTCCCACCAATGTTCAAAACAGTATTAATCTCCTGCTCATAGCTGTCATACAAACTATCACAGTCATCATGACCTTGCACCATATTTACTCTACTAGGAGTTGATCTGCATACCCTGCTAAAATGTCACTTACTCCCGCACCTTGAACAATTTTTATCAAGAACAGGACACACCTTAGCATTACCTTCCTAAATGTCCAGTGCTCCCACATCTAAAGCATAGAGGAAGCCTCTTCCATCCTGTCTCACGCCGTGTACTACTCATCACATTTTTGTGTAACCTCATTCCTTTGGGAAAAAAACTTACTGTGCTTTATCACCTTCCCTAGAAACAATGGGGGTCATCAGGATGGCGGACGGAAGTGCCTCCGCATACCCTGAGTATGCGGAACAGGCCTATTTTCCGTGCGCCCGTCGCGGACACTCCGTCCGCCAAATCAGGATACAAAATACGTGGCAAAATCCGTCCGCGGCGGTAGAACAATGTCCGCCGCACCACCACACCCAACTACGCGGCAGACGTAACCGTACCAGAGACTCCGCCGTACGGACTGACGACTAGGACCGTCCTCCAAATCAAGATGGCGGAAAACACACATAAAAGCGCTGCGGATAAACAACCTGCCTGAACACGGCGGATGCTCCACAGCGACCATACCCACCACGAGCCGCACGCCGACATGGACCCTGCACTACAGGCTTACCCGATACTCTACGCGATCCAGTACGTCCTCGTCTTGGCCCACCATCGACGACGACGCAGGTAGGCACCTAAGCATTCGCTGGCTGGAGAGGAGTACCGGCAAGGGCGGTGACGTAGGGAGGGGGGAGGGACATGTCCCAAAATGCACAAATGCCTGTGTACGGCAACGCCTCCAAGGGCCGTGACCCAGGTAGGGGAGAGTGACACGTAGCACAACCAGGGCTCAAGTCGGGGTACCACGCGGGTGGACGGCGTCCCCCCACTAATTTAACAGGGAGCATGATAACTATAAACTGCAACTGAGTGGAAGCCACCTTTTGTGTCGTCACTTCCTGTCGTGATTTCAGCGTCACCCCACTTCTTGTTGCAGGACTTGGGTCCTGAGCAGAACCCACCGCCCCCAAGAAAATAGCAATCCACACCAGCATCACACACGCAAGAATGACTCTGACAAAGCACGACACATGAATCGCAATTTTATTTACGCAGATTCGGAGCAAAGTCACAGTCAAGGATGGAGCATGGCCATAGTGGACACCAGAGCAGGTACATCAGAGGCAGTACATCAGTATCAGAACAGCAACAGGGCAGCAACAGGGCAGTGTGGGCACCAGAGCAGGTACATCAGAGGCAGTACATCAGTATGAGAACAGCAACAGGGCAGCAACAGGGCAGTGTGGACACCAGAGCAGGTACATCAGATGCAGTACATGAGAGGGCACAATGCAGTATCAGAACAGCAACAGGGCAGCAACAGGGCAGTGTGGACACCAGAGCAGGTACATCAGAGGCAGTACATCAGTATGAGAACAGCAACAGGGCAGCAACAGGGCAGTGTGGGCACCAGAGCAGGTACATCAGATGCAGTACATCAGTATGAGAACAGCAACAGGGCAGCAACAGGGCAGTGTGGGCACCAGAGCAGGTACATCAGAGGCAGTACATCAGTATGAGAACAGCAACAGGGCAGCAACAGGGCAGTGTGGACACCAGAGCAGGTACATCAGAGGCAGTACATGAGAGGGCACAATGCAGTATCAGAACAGCAACAGGGCAGCAACAGGGCAGTGTGGGCACCAGAGCAGGTACATCAGAGGCAGTACATCAGTATGAGAACAGCAACAGGGCAGCAACAGGGCAGTGTGGACACCAGAGCAGGTACATCAGATGCAGTACATGAGAGGGCACAATGCAGTATCAGAACAGCAACAGGGCAGCAACAGGGCAGTGTGGACACCAGAGCAGGTACATCAGAGGCAGTACATCAGTATGAGAACAGCAACAGGGCAGCAACAGGGCAGTGTGGGCACCAGAGCAGGTACATCAGATGCAGTACATCAGTATGAGAACAGCAACAGGGCAGCAACAGGGCAGTGTGGGCACCAGAGCAGGTACATCAGAGGCAGTACATCAGTATGAGAACAGCAACAGGGCAGCAACAGGGCAGTGTGGGCACCAGAGCAGGTACATCAGAGGGCACAGTACAGCAACTTACAGCACACTATCAGGTGGATTGCGTGAAGTACCCGCATCGGACACACTGGCAGCACCAGAAACCGGAGTGTGACACACAGCCACAGATGTAGTGACTGACACGTGAGCCACAGACCCAGATACACTGCCAGCACCTGATACAGGAGTGTGACACACCGACACAGCCCGAGTTACTGACACATGGCCCACAGACCCAGATACACTGCCAGCACCTGATACAGGAGTGTGACACACCGACACAGCCCGAGTTACTGACACATGGCCCACAGACCCAGATACACTGCCAGCACCTGATACAGGAGTGTGACACACCGACACAGCCCGAGTTACTGACACATGGCCCATAGACCCAGATACACTCCCAGCACCTGATACAGGAGTGTGACACACCGACACAGCCCGAGTGACTGACACATGGCCCATGGACCCAGATACACTGGCAGCACCTGATACAGGATATGTCCCGACGGATACCCTGCCACTAACAGACACATGCGAGTCAACTGCACCAGCGCCACTGTGGCCACTGAAATGATGAGCCACAGGGCTGTATGGTCCAGGAGGCAGAGTGGCCCTGGGAGCGGGGGATAGTTGCAATTGGCCGATATCGGATTGGGCATGTGTCAATGCTGTGTGTCTACGCTTCTTTTGGACATGTGCCTGCACCCTGGACAGGACAGGACTCACAAGTCGACCGGACTGAGAAGCAATTTCACCCACCATGGGAGGTGCATGTGCTGGGGGGGGAATGGTCTCTGGGGACGTGCTGGAGCCTGCTTGTCGTTTGCTGTGTGGCTGCCTTGTGGCCTCTGCAACATGTGTCATGGGGGATGCCACGACAGGGTCCACCTGCATCCGTCCCTGACGGGCCATGATGGGAGTGGATGTAAGGGGTGACTCCACTGCTGAGTCTTCTGTATTCCGTTTGCCAGAAAACAGCTGTCTCAGAGCAACTATGGGTGATGTATGCCTGTCCCTGACAGCGCCACTGTGCATGGGCGAGTCCTTGGGCCTTGGATGTTCCATTTCCGTAGGAGTACTGTACTCTGCGGACTTGCCCTGTTCCCTGGATGGTGCCCTCTTCCAGGCAGCAGACTTGTCGTCTGTGGTGTACATATCAGCTGGACCCCCCTTCTGCCCGTGTGTGTCCCTGCCCCTGGGACTGTCCGTGCTCCTCTTAGGTGCGTTTGTCTTGTGACTATTCTTGTCCCTGCCCTTGGGAGTGCCTACATCCTTCCTGCTGTCCCTGCCCTTGGGAGTGGCACCTTCCTTCCTAGTGTCCCTGCCCTTGGGAGTGGCTCCTTCCTTCGCAGTCTCCCTGCCCTTGGGAGTGGCAGCTTCCTTCGTAGTCTCCCTGCCCTTGGGAGTGCCTACATCCTTCCTGCTGTCCCTGCCCTTGGGAGTGGCACCTTCCTTCCTAGTGTCCCTGCCCTTGGGAGTGGCTCCTTCCTTCGTAGTCTCCCTGCCCTTGGGAGTGGCAGCTTCCTTCGTAGTCTCCCTGCCCTTGGGAGTGCCTACATCCTTCCTGCTGTCCCTGCCCTTGGGAGTGGCACCTTCCTTCCTAGTGTCCCTGCCCTTGGGAGTGGCACCTTCCTTCCTAGTGTCCCTGCCCTTGGGAGTGGCACCTTCCTTCCTAGTGTCCCTGCCCTTGGGAGTGGCAGCTTCCTTCCTGCTGTCCCTGCCCTTGGGAGTGGCACCTCCCTTCCTAGTGTCCCTGGCACTGGGAGTATGCGAGCCCTCAAGAGATGTATTAGTCTTCTCACTGTCCTCGTACAGGGTAGTGTCAATGGAAGCGGGAGTGAGTCTTGGCCTGGTAGTACCTTGTGTGTGGGATGGCTGTGCAGCATGTGTAGCCATTACACCAAACCCCTCTTTTGCCTCACGTGTGTGTACTCCACTATATCTGACGTTGTCCTTGTGAACAGAGTTACCTGACCTAGGGGATGGGGTCTGAGGCCTACGTGCCTTGACGTGCTGGCTGACGCTGCTTCTAGTGCAATAACCTGTATTAGAGTCCAGATCAGAAAATTCACTCCCCCCTGACACATCCAGAGTTGTAGATGGTGGAACAGAAGTACCACCCAGTCCATGCGACTGTGCAATGGCAGACGACACACTGTTAGACAATGACTGCAGTGTCCTGTGTACACCAGCCAGATCACCATGCATACCTTCCATGAATGCCACCACCTGCCCCAACTTCCTATCGTGGTCTTGGAATGCATTAATCATATTGGTCTGGCCCACACACAGCTGTCGCAGCAGATCAACAGCCTCTGCACAGAGAGAATTTTGGGTCACCGAGGCTGGGGCAGCGGTGCCGACACCGAACGCCACTCTTCTCCCCCTACTCCTGCGGGCACGAACAGTACATGGTGCAGTTGCCGGCAGGGTGGGCCCTGTGTGCTGTGTCCCGACCGAAGGTGCTGGTTGCCCACTCCCAGTCTGTGACAACAGTGCTGACTCACCAACACTGTCGGAAGATGATGACGATGTTGTCTCCACATGCGAGTCCTCCGGGACGGTTCTGTCCCCCTCTCCGCCGCTGCCCCCTTCGGTGTCAGTCTGCGTGTGCGCCACGTCTGATCCGGATGCATTGCCTTCTGTAATCTCCGCCGTCTGTGGCTGAGTGCCCTCTGCCAAAGCTGAAAAGCACAGGAAATGGGTGTAAGTAATGGGCACACACACGTACAGTACTGCTGCGGAATCCATTAAGCCACTGATGACACTGTCCATCGATCCCCCAACCTGCACACAGCCCACCCCAAGCAGTCATCCTCACAGGAATTCTGTGGCGTTGGCCGTAATACATGTACAGCATGCACACTGGGCATGAGGAACTACATCAGCACACAAGTGTTGCCAAGGGGTGACGGAGCACTACAGCATGTGCATGACAACTGAACAGCTTAGCAGGTGGCGACTCAACATTCCGCATGTGCAAGTGAAAAGTTAACTGTGGCAATGTCACCAACATGCCATTGGTAATAGACTCACGATAGACGGAAGACCCTGATGTGTGTGGGCAACCATACATGCATTGCACTCACAAGCAACATACACTGACAGTACGCTTACCGCCACGTTGCTGTTCATCCACACGCAACCGCTCGGACAGGTCAGGATGCGTCACAGCTATGATACGGTGCATGAGAGGGGTCATTGAGCGTCGGGCCAGACGTGCCGTCCGTGGAATCAGCCCTAGTGTCACTTCCGCTACATTCTTGCTCAGTCTGGAAATGTCGTCCCAGCGTTTGTGGCAGTGTGTATGTCGTCTATTGGACACGCCCGCTGCTCGTACTTCACGTGCAATGCTCCTCCACACGTCCTTGCGAAGGTGCAGCTTTACCTACCATGATGGGAGACAAAAGGGTGGAAGTCAGGGGACAGTTGGCCAGTCACACAGATAGGAGCAACACATTACTCTCAGCAGCCATGCACATATCGATACTTTAGTTGTTCTCACATCACACCGCCAACTTTCCCAGAGACCAGGTGCCATATCACACCTCATGCACCACAACTCATCCCCCACGACACTTACCGCCTGTCCGGGTGCGCCGTACAGGCGTCCGTAGTTGCGTAGCACAGCCTCCACCAGGACATCCAGCTCCGCGGCGGTGAAGGGACGAGACCGGACCTCTTTGACTCCCGACATGGCAAGGTCACGGAGTATGGCACTAGAGCGGCAGTCGGTGGTCAGCTCCGCAGCAGCAGGTGGAGGTGATGGTCACAGGCAGCAGTCGGTGGTCAGCTCCGCAGCAGCAGGTGGAGGTGATGGTCACAGGCAGCAGTCGGTGGTCAGCTCCGCAGCAGCAGGTGGAGGTGATGGTCACAGGCAGCAGTCGGTGGTCATCGTAGAAAGTTTGCTCTTGCACATCACACATATATAGGGCCCAGTGGCCATGTCAGTGGCATACGGCGCCAGCCATTGGTCCGCCGTGAGAGCGTGTTTGGAATTGGGCCAATGATTGGCCCTGGTGTTGCGGTGAACACCATACGGTACTTGCAATTGGCCATCCGTGGCCCATGTCCACACCTCCCATTGGCTGCACTTGCACAGACCGTCACGCTCACACACCGGCAACTGCACGTGCTAGAGACCGGGACGGATGCATCATTTGCAACAAAGTTGTAAGAGTGGCGCCACCATGGCGGGGCACCTATTCGGCGGGGGAGGTGGAGGCCAATACAGCCATAAGCTGATGTCCATGCACATGCCAGTTCATGACCCCCTTACAGTGACATTGCATCAGGCAGCCTACACCGGCCGGCCCAGCTCTACCCACTACCGCCGTGCCAGACCTAGCCCATGACCGCCGTTGCGGCCGTGCCAACTACCGCCGCTTCAGGCCCCCTCCACTACCGCCGTGCCAGACCTAGCCCATGACCGCCGTTGCGGCCGTGCCAACTACCGCCGCTTCAGGCCCCCTCCACTACCGCCGTGCCAGACCTAGCCCATGACCGCCGTGCCAGGGCTGCCAGGGCACGGCGGTAGTGGAGGGGGCCTGAAGCGGCGGTAGTTGGCACGGCCGCAACGGCGGTCATGGGCTAGGTCTGGCACGGCGGTAGTGGAGGGGGCCTGAAGCGGCGGTAGTTGGCACGGCCGCAACGGCGGTCATGGGCTAGGTCTGGCACGGCGGTAGTGGAGGGGGCCTGAAGCGGCGGTAGTTGGCACGGCCGCAACGGCGGTCATGGGCTAGGTCTGGCACGGCGGTAGTGGAGGGGGCCTGAAGCGGCGGTAGTTGGCACGGCCGCAACGGCGGTCATGGGCTGGGCCTGGCACGGCAGTAGTGGGTAGAGCTGGGCCGGCCGGTGTAGGCTGCCTGATGCAATGTCACTGTAAGGGGGTCATGAACTGGCATGTGCATGGACATCAGCTTATGGCTGTATTGGCCTCCACCTCCCCCGCCGAATACGTGCCCCACCATGGTGGCGCCACTCTTACAACTTTGTTGCAAATGATGCATCCGTCCCGGTCTCTAGCACGTGCAGACAATTGGAATGTTGAACGCGGGCCGCGTATGGCAGACGTCAACAGCGGAAGCAGTGCACCGCCATGGCGGCGTCAATGAGTGCATGTCAGCTGACGATGCACGATGCACTATGTTTAATTGTCTGCAGCTGCATGATGAGGGTTGTGTGCGTGATTGCGTGATTCCACACTTCATGCTCTATCCCATGGTTTCCATACCATGCCCATCGGTGTGCCACTAATGACCGTCACTTTTGGGTCATGTCACATGCCTTGTTGGCAGTGATGTTGAGGTGCAACAGAGTGCATTGGACATGTTGCAACACATCATGTAGCTGGTGGGTGCACATTGCTACGTCAATCCATGTTGTTGTGACAATCAGAGGTGTCACACAGGCAAATCGTACACTGACAATTACATGTTGGATAGAGTGCGGTGACATGTCAGTGAGTTGCACAGACATGCGTTGTATGTGAATTGACTTCCATTCCATTTACTCCCACACAGGAGGGCTCAAAATGTCCATCGCCCATATACTGTGCTGGAGGACATGGTGGACGAGGAGGTGGTCCGGAAATTCAGGCTTGATCGACGTCGATTGCTGGAGCTAGTGAACAAGTTGTCTCCTCACCTGCAGCCGCGGAGAACTTATCCAGGCTCAATTTCACCCACCCAAAAGGTGATGGCGGCACTCCATTTTTTTGCAACAGGCACATTCCAGTACACTATAGGACATGCCGGGGGAATGTCACAGGCCATGTTCAGCACGGTACTCAAGGATGTGCTAACAGCCATGATGCTGTACAAGCATGAGTACATACATTTTCCACAGGCGGCAGAGTTGGCAGCGGTCAAGGCAGACTTTTATGCACTGGGTCGCATTCCACACGTTGTGGGTTCAATTGATGGCACGCATATTGCGATCATCCCGCCACGGGCACGTGAGCAGGTGTTTCGGAATCGGAAGCACTTCCACTCCCTTAACGTGCAGGTGGTGTGCCAGGCCGACAACATTATCTCACATGTGTGTGCAAGATTTCCTGGCTCTGCACATGACGCCCACATCATGCGGAGCAGCATAGTCCCACGACTGATGGCAAATCTGCGTCCGGCACAAGCCTGGCTTGTTGGTGAGTATGCTGTGGTGACTGGAGTGATATCTGGGTGGCTTGGTGTGGCCACATGTTCAGGTACTGATGTCTGTCTCTCTCTCTAATTCCCACATACACAGGCGACTCGGCTTACCCAAACAGGCCTTGGCTTCTGAGTCCAATTCGCAATCCCACCACAGCAGGAGAAATGCGATACAACGATGCCCATGGTAGGACACGTCGAGTGGTGGAACGAACTTTTGGCCTGCTTAAGTCTAGGTTTCGGTGCCTAGATAAGACTGGAGGGGCCCTGCCTTACGCACCTGGCAAAGTATGCAAGATTGTGATGGCCTGCTGCATGCTCCACAACCTGGCTGTGCGAAAGAACATTGCACTGATCTTGGACCCAGATGAACAGCAAGTTCCTCGCCCTCCCGACCCAGCCATGTCGACTGATGAGGATAGTGGTGAGGAGGAAGGTGTGGACCAGAGGCGCCAGCTCATAGAACGCTACTTCCCTTGACTGTGAGTGTGCCCCTCTTGTGCTGCTTGTGTATGCCCTGTGTAGGTTTGCTGCTCTGGTGTCATTGTGTTGGGGATCATCTATGTGTTTTGTTATGTGATGTATGCATGTGTGTGTGTGTCTTCATTTATGAGTACATGCACTTCTCCATGATGTGTGTAGTGTCAGCCATTCGTGTAGTGATGTGTGTGGTTTGTTGTAAGTTGCACTGCAGTGAGTTGGGATGAGTGTGATGCTGTTTACTAACGTCTGTTTGCGGGTTCTATGTTTCCCTAGGTCACTCCGTTGCGGCATGATTCTGTACCTGTTGGATCCCTGAACCTGGTTACGTCTGTTTCTGATGCAATCATGTGAATAAACATGGAGGCAACACATCATTGAGTGAGTAAGTGGTATTTATTTACAGATTGTGCATAGGGGTAGGTGCATATTTACAAAGGAGTGAAGGGGTGGGGGAGTGACTGTCCAAGGTAATGGTGGATGAAATGGCCGTGCAGACACCACATAGGGTGGTGTGTGCCTACTGCAGCAGGCCTGTGGGAGGTGGGACCGGATACTTTCCAGGTAGGATCGGAGGCTCACGTACTCCAAAGAGTCACTGTCGGCTCTTCTTGGAGCGTGTGCCATGTGCTCCAACACTGCTCTCGGCGACTTCGTTCCTCGGACGGCCCCTCCGTCTTTGTGCCGGGACGGGGTCAGCTAGGGGCGCAGGCTGATCCTGTACCACATCCGCCGCCAGGGGCGCAGTCGGCGGTGGCGGTGTTGTGGCCGGTGCCGATGTTTGAGGGGGGGAGGAGGGGGTGGTGTTGGCGGATGCCCTGGCGCTGAAAATGTCGACCAGTTGGCCAAGCCGCCTCTCGATGGCCCCCAACATGGCGGTGTTATCCACAAAGTCCTGGTGGGCCCGGTCTGCATGTTCCTGGCTACGTGCATAGCCCGCCTCCACCCGGACTAGTGCTTCATGGCACTGTTGCACAGCAATCAGTGTTGTGTCATCTGCCCTTCTTTCCGCCCTGCTCCTGCCTGCAGGATCTGCCCTTGCAGTGGTGGGTTGCCTGACTGTCTCCCGGCGTGGCTGGGATGGCGCTGGCCCAGCGTTGGCGGCGGGGTTGGGCAGGGTGGCAGGGGCAGAAGTGGTGGTAGTAGTGGTGGTGGTCGAGGTGGTGCTGGAGGCAGCTGTGCAGGTCCGAGTCGCCGGTGTCGTTGTGATGCCAGTGCCCGTTGTTGTAGTTGCAGGTGTGACCTGCGTGGCAGAGGTCCCTGGCTGGGTGCTTGGTCCGGCACCATCCTCTGCCCCGGAGTTGGCTGCACTATCGTCCCATGAGTGCTCGGAGTTTGGGGATGCTGGAGGCCTGGTGTCAATGGCGGAAGTCAGATTAGGATCCCCTGCAAAAGAATAATGTGATGATGAGTAATGTTGCCTATACGTGTACATGTATTTATGGTTGACATTCAGTCGGCATTGGCACACACCCCACCCACCACCACCACCCTCTCTATGGACATGGGGGCCTGTTGGAAGTTGTAGTTCCGACCCCTCACACACCCCACCCACCACCACCACCCTCTCTATGGACGTGGGGGCCTGTTGGAAGTAGGACTAGTGACCCCTCACACACCCCACCCACCACCACCACCACCCTCTCTATGGACATGGGGGCTTGTTGGAAGTTGTAGTTCCGACCCCTCACACACCCCACCCACCACCACCACCCTCTATATGGACATGGGGGCCTGTTGGAAGTAGGACTAGTGACCCCTCACACACCCCACCCACCACCACCACCACCCTCTCTATGGACATGGGGGCCTGTTGGAAGTTGTAGTTCCGACCCCTCACACACCCCACCCACCACCACCACCCTCTCTATGGACATGGGGGCCTGTTGGAAGTAGGACTAGTGACCCCTCACACACCCCACCCACCACCACCACCACCCTCTCTATGGACATGGGGGCCTGTTGGAAGTTGTAGTTCCGACCCCTCACACACCCCACCCACCACCACCACCCTCTCTATGGACATGGGGGCCTGTTGGAAGTAGGACTAGTGACCCCTCACACACCCCACCCACCACCACCACCACCCTCTCTATGGACATGGGGGCCTGTTGGAAGTTGTAGTTCCGACCCCTCACACACCCCACCCACCACCACCACCCTCTCTATGGACATGGGGGCCTGTTGGAAGTAGGACTAGTGACCCCTCACACACCCCACCCACCACCACCACCACCCTCTCTATGGACATGGGGGCCTGTTGGAAGTAGGACTAGTGACCCCTCACACACCTCACCCACCACCACCACCCTCTCTATGGACATGGGGGCCTGTTGGAAGTAGGACTAGTGACCCCTCACACACCCCACCCACCACCACCACCCTCTCTATGGACATGGGGGCCTGTTGGAAGTAGGACTAGTGACCCCTCACACACCCCACCCACCACCACCACCACCCTCTCTATGGACATGGGGGCCTGTTGGAAGTTGTAGTTCCGACCCCTCACACACCCCACCCACCACCACCACCACCCTCTCTATGGACATGGGGGCCTGTTGGAAGTAGGACTAGTGACCCCTCACACACCCCACCCACCACCACCACCACCCTCTCTATGGACATGGGGGCCTGTTGGAAGTAGGACTAGTGACCCCTCACACACCCCACCCACCACCACCACCCTCTCTATGGACATGGGGGCCTGTTGGAAGTAGGACTAGTGACCCCTCACACACCCCACCCACCACCACCACCCTCTCTATGGACATGGGGGCCTGTTGGAAGTTGTAGTTCCGACCCCTCACACACCCCACCCACCACCACCACCCTCTCTATGGACATGGGGGCCTGTTGGAAGTTGTAGTTCCGACCCCTCACACACCCCACCCACCACCACCACCCTCTCTATGGACATGGGGGCCTGTTGGAAGTAGGACTAGTGACCCCTCACACACCCCACCCACCACCACCACCCTCTCTATGGACATGGGGGCCTGTTGGAAGTTGTAGTTCCGACCCCTCACACACCCCACCCACCACCACCACCCTCTCTATGGACATGGGGGCCTGTTGGAAGTAGGACTAGTGACCCCTCACACACCCCACCCACCACCACCACCACCCTCTCTATGGACATGGGGGCCTGTTGGAAGTAGGACTAGTGACCCCTCACAAACCCCACCCACCACCACCACCCTCTCTATGGACATGGGGGCCTGTTGGAAGTAGGACTAGTGACCCCTCACACACCCCACCCACCACCACCACCACCCTCTCTATGGACATGGGGGCCTGTTGGAAGTTGTAGTTCCGACCCCTCACACACCCCACCCACCACCACCACCCTCTCTATGGACATGGGGGCCTGTTGGAAGTTGTAGTTCCGACCCCTCACACACCCCACCCACCACCACCACCCTCTCTATGGACATGGGGGCCTGTTGGAAGTTGTAGTTCCGACCCCTCACACACCCCACCCACCACCACCACCCTCTCTATGGACATGGGGGCCTGTTGGAAGTAGGACTAGTGACCCCTCACACACCCCACCCACCACCACCACCACCCTCTCTATGGACATGGGGGCCTGTTGGAAGTAGGACTAGTGACCCCTCACACACCCCACCCACCACCACCACCCTCTCTATGGACATGGGGGCCTGTTGGAAGTAGGACTAGTGACCCCTCACACACCCCACCCACCACCACCACCCTCTCTATGGACATGGGGGCCTGTTGGAAGTAGGACTAGTGACCCCTCTCACACCCCACCCACCACCACCACCCTCTCTATGGACATGGGGGCCTGTTGGAAGTTGTAGTTCCGACCCCTCACACACCCCACCCACCACCACCACCCTCTCTATGGACATGGGGGCCTGTTGGAGTGCTTTAGAGGTTGGTGAGTATGTGGACTGCATGCAAGGCTGGGGTATGTGGGATGTGTCTTCAGAGTTGTGTGGCCCACACCGTGTTGTTGTGTTTGTGGTGGTTGGTTGGTACTTACCAGCCTCTTCTCCATCAGGGAGTCCATCGAGGGTGTCAGGGTGCAGGATGGTCAGCACCCTCTCCTCCCACTCGGTGTATGGTAGGGGTTCCGGGGGGGTTCCACCGCCGGTATGGTTGGCCCGGAGGAAGTTCTTGGCTCTTATAGACTTCACCCGGGTCTTCAGGTCGTGCCACCGCCTCTGGATGTCACCCTTGGTTCGCGGAACGCTCCCGGAGGCATTGACCCTGGTCACGATGAGGTCCCACAGGCTGTTCTTCCGAGCTATGCTCGTCTGCTGCACGAGGGACCCGAAGATGTGGGGTTCCACACGAAGGATCTCTTCCACCATTACCTTGAGCTCGGTGTCGGAGAATTTGGGATTCTTTTTGGGTGCCATGGTGCTCGGGGGGGGTGTTTGTGTGGAGTGCGGAGGTGCTGGTGTGTGCTGTTTGGGTGTGGTGTGGTGGGTGTTTGTGTGCAGGGTGTATTTGGGTGTGGTGTGGTGGGTGTTTGTGTGCAGGGTGTGTTTGGGTGTGGGTTATGTGTCTGAATCTAATAGTTTGCTGTAAGTCAAGTATTGGCTCCTGCTGTCAGCTATGCTGGGATGCAGAGGATTTCAGGAGTGGGTGGGAGTCATTTTATAGTCTGTGTGTTGGCCCTGTGTAAATGTTGATTGGCAGTCAGGTGATAGGTGGGTGTGTTGTAAGGTGTGGTCTATGCAGTTCTTGGGGGTGGGTACTTGTGTCTTGTGTTTGGTTTAGATGTGTCAGGTGGGTTGTCGTCCATTTTGCTGTGTTTGGTGATGGATTCTGTCGGTATGAATGCCATTTGAATGACTGTAGGGATGTTGGACTTCCGCTGTGGTGCCCCGTTTCTCATTGCATTGCTACCGCCGCGGACGTGGATCGCGGTGGCTACCGGGGTACTTGCGGAGTTATCCTAATTGCGGACACGGAAAGTACGCAGGTATCGCGGGGGAGGTTGTTGTTCTCCTGGTCATGTGCGTACGCGGCGGTCGGTGTTTTGTGGGTTCCGTCCGCATGCCGCGGAATCAGGTGTACTTCGACCGCCGCGGACGGGGATTGTTGTGCTCCGTCCGCCGCGGTCGGCGTTTCGGTCACATTTGATCCTAATCGCTAATGCGGTTTTTCCGCGGCCAGGTCCGGAGTATCTTGCCACCTTCCACGGCGGACGGAGCACGTTTCCGTCCGCGATCCTAATCGACCCCAATGTGTACATCACTTTTTTCATTGCCCCTTATTTTCTGCACACACTTCTCAGAATGCTCAGGAACCTTAGCAATCTCAATAGCAACACTTTTTTTTTTTTTGTGTCCTCATTACGCAACAGTTAAAAGTCAGGAGTTTTCAGGGACCTTACTCAACTTCTTGGCGCCCTTAGAAAAAGAAAAGGAAACCCCTTACGTCCACATACTTATAGGGAGAAGGCTTGGTTATACGTAGTAGGTTGAGCTAGCCATTTTTGCTACTCTTACATGCCATTCTCATCATTGTTGCGATAGCGTAATCATTAAACAGTGGACAGAGGAGGTGATTGGGAAACCAGGAATAGCAACACTTAAAGACATATCAGAAGTCCACAATGTTCTGTTTTCTTTTGTTATTAGTCCTTATCAAGATCTAGTCCCTAAGCACTTGCTCATATGAAATATGTTCAAAGTCACAAGTAACAGCAAGAGACCTAAGTGCCGATACATATTCTTCAATGAATTCATCAGGACGTTGTTTTCTTGAGTAGAAAATAAATCTCTCCATCACAATATTCATCTTCTTAGCATACCTTAAGTTCAATTGCTTAGATGCATACTGATAACCATTAATATTGCCAGGATTAACTAATGCTGGTAAATTCTTAAACTCTTTCAAGCCCATTCCACCTAGATAATGTTCTAAAAGAGCCACTTTCCTCCCTGGTTCGCATTCCTTCCCCCAATACTTCCACATAACCTAAAAACACAGGTTCCCATATTTCCCAATTCATAGATGGATCACCAAGAGAAGTAAGAAAAGAAGGAGGAGGCAAAATACCAGACATATTGCTAAAACCAAATGCTATTACACCACAAATAAAAAAAAAATGATAAAGATAGTCACCGCCGTCACCAATTGAGGGGAGTTCTAAGTGTGCACATCACAGAGGTTGATGTGCCAGAAATCCCTCGATGAACAGCATCATTTAGTTCCAAGATGAGGCAAAGCAGAGACTTCTCTGGAGCACTCTCCACATTCACAGAATAATTGTGATTGTCACTGATGCACTCTCCACATCCTACCTTCCTGTAGGAGTCCTAGCAAGACATAGGCAATGCAAATCTACAGACACCCAGTAATCCAATCAACGTACTGGGAAACTACAGAGCAGTGTTGATTAGCAACAAAGATGCATGTGCACACCCACAGACACCTCCAGAGCATCCAATGATGCAAAAGCTGGTGCAAAGGTTTCTGTGGAAGCCAATACAATACACACTCTCTTTAATCAGTCACAAATAAATAGCACATATGAATCCACAATAAAGACTCAGGGTAGGGGTCTCTTTAAACCGCTGTGAATGAACAGCATGATAATCCTTGATAAATCCTTAGCGTAGCAGCAAAGCGCCATGCCAGCTCGTCGCCAGTGTAATAAGATACGTTTTATCTTAAAATGAAGAATTTCAACGTAAAGGAAGTTGTCCAAGTGATCCAAATTTATTTGACAAACAGCAGCGTGTGTCTTAATCAGCACTCAAGTAACGAATGCCGCAACTGACGATGACACGATCTATATGCATCCCCCACCCACTCAGATAGACACAAGGTACACAGTCAAAATATCGAGTATTAAATATCGACCTACCAAAATATTGTGTTTGAAATTTCGAAGGTGCAGAATATCGATGGCAAGAATATCGGTGGACAGAATATCGACCCTAAGGTAAGTAATATCGAAATTCTTTATATCGATGTAAGTAATATCGAAGTTAGTAATATCAATAGCATATATATCGATGTCACTAATTTCGATGACACTAATATCGATATTTGTATTATGTTATTGTTTTATTATTATGTATATGTTATATGTTTAACTTAAGTATTTAAAATAATTAATATTATATGTGTATTTTTTTTATATATTAATAAATTTATTTATAAGCGAATTATATGTTTTAGTACCGGAGCGGGTTGTGGGTTTATAGGGGAGTAGGGTGGGAAGTAATTTAATTATGTTAGATTGATGATTAATTAGTAGGATTTATTAATAAATTGTAATTAATTGGTAATTATTTTTAATTAATTGGAAATTAATTTTAATTAATTGATTAATTGATAAATATGTTCTGTAGCGGGTTATGGGTTTATAGGGAATTAGGATGGGAAGTAATATAATTAGGTTAAATTAATTAATAATTAGTAGTTATTATTAATTAATTTTAAATAATTGGTAATTACATTTAATTAATTGGTAATTCATTTTAATTAATTGATTAATTGATAAATATGTTCTGTAGCGGGTTGTGGGTTTATAGGAGAATAGGGTGGGAAGTAATTTAATTATGTTACATTAATTATTAATTAGTAGTTATTATTAAATCATTTTAAATAAGTGGTAAATAAATTTAATTAATTGGTATTTCATTTTAATTAATTGATTAATTGATATATATGTTCTGTAGTGGGTTGTGGGTTTATAGGGGAATAGGGTGGGAAGTAATTTAATTATGTTTAATTAATTATTAATTAGTAGGAATTATAAATTAATTTTAATTAATAGGTAATTCATTTTAATTAATTTGGTAAATAATTTTAATTAAATCATAAATGGACAAATGTGTTCTGTTGCGGGTAGTGGGTTTATAAGGGAATATGGTGGGAAGTAATTTAAATTTAATTAAGTTATAATGTTTTTAAAATAATTGTTTTGTTAATAATATAATTGTTAATTAATTATTAATTGGTAATTAAATATTATAAAATGGTATTTTTTCATATTTATTTTTGGTTAAATATATTTAGCTAATCATGTATTTTATAATTATGTATAGGTATTGTATATGGTTTATATATATTTAATACTTTATATTTTTATTATTAAAAAAAAGCTTTTATTTATAAGTATGTTATTTTAACCCCTACGCTATCCAACACTTTCCCTACTGTTGCACTCTCTGGAGTGGGAATAGTAATTTTTACCCCTACGCTTTCCAACGGTTTCCCTGCTGTTGCACTCTCTGGAGTGGGAATAGTAATTGTTACCCCTACGCTATCCAACGCTTTCCCTACTGTTGCACTCTCTGGAGTGGGAATAGTAATGTTTACTCCTACGCTATCCAACGCTTTTCCTTAATGTTGCACTCTCTGGAGTGGGAATAGTAATTTTTAATCCTACGCTATCCAACGCTTTCCCTACTGTTGCACTCTCTGGAGTGGGAATAGTAATTTTTACCCCTACGCTATCCAACGCTTTCCCTACTATTGCACTCTCTGGAGTGGGAATAGTAAATTTTACTCCTACTCTATCCAACGCTTTCCCTACTGTTGCACTCTCTGGAGTGGGAATAGTAATTTTTACTCCTATGCTATCCTACGCTTTCCCTACTGTTGCACTCTCTGGAAAGGGAATAATCATTTTTACCCCTACGCTATCCAACGCTTTCCCTACTGTTGCACTCTCTGGAGTGGGAATAGTAATTTTTACCCCTACGCTATCCAACGCTTTCCATACTGTTACACTCTCTGGAGTGGGAATAGTAATTTTTACTCCTACGCTATCCAACGCTTTCCCTACTGTTGCACTCTGTAGAGTGGGAATAGTAATTTTTACCCCTACGCTATCCATAGCTTTCCCTACTGTTGCACATTCTGGAGTGGGAATAGTAATTTTTACCCCTACGCTATCCAACGCTTTCCCTACTGTTGCACTCACTGGAGTGGGAATAGTAATTTGTACTCCTACGCTATCCTACGCTTTCCCTACTGTTGCACTCTCTGGAGTGGGAATAGTAATTTTCACTCCTACGCTATCCAACGCTTTCGCTTCTGTTGCACTCTGTGGAGTGGGAATAGTAATTTTTACTCTTACGCTATCCAACGCTTTCCCTGCTGTTGCTCTCTCTGGAGTGGGAATAGTAATTTTTACCCCTACGCTATCCAACGCTTTCCCTACTTTTGCACTCTGTGGAGTGGGAATAGTAATTTTTACTCTTACGCTATCCAACGCTTTCCCTACTGTTGCACTCTCTGGAGTGGGAATAGTAATTTATACTCCTACGCTATCCAACGCTTTCCCTACTGTTGCACTCTCTGGAGTGGGAATAGTAATTTTTACCCTTATGCTATCCAACGTTTTATATAATTAATTTTAAAAATATTAAAAGTATATTTAATGTTTTATATTTTTTACATTTTATTAATGTTATTGTTTTATGTTTGTAAATGTATTTGTAAATTAGAATATATTTTATTAATTTATAAATTAGTAAAATAATTATTACAACTTATTTTTCAGTACATATATATTATATATTTACTGTATATATTTAATTAATGTATTATTATTATATATGTATTATTTATTAATTCTAAACATTATTAGATACTTTTAACTATGTAGATTTTATTTATTAGTGTTATTTACTTTATTTTACATTTCTATTTTAAAAGAAAAAAAAAGATATTTTTAACATCGATATTTTTACCATCTATATTATTTTTTCGATATTTTTGTACTTACCATGTTGTAGATAGGATGTCAATATTCTTGCCCTCAATATTTTTGACTCGATATTCCTGTAGGTCGATATTTTGTAGGTCGATATTCTGTCAGTGATCCAGACACACACCCTCACAAGATAAGCTCATTATATCAATTCAAGGTAATAAATGAAATAGGCACAAGCGCCACAACTGTGCCATGCTCGTGTCTGTTTAATACCAATACAAATTCAAATACAAACACTGACGGGTGAACATACAAGAACCAATGCTCGTGGGCACACAACAAATACGATCTGATATAAGCCACTTGTTAGAATTGGGGGTCTCTGGTTGGCACAGGTAGGTACTTGTGACAAGCAGGGACCCTCTCCTCTAGTCAGGGCAAGGGAATTACCCTCTTAAAATAACCCATGCTCACCCTCTAGACGGTGTGGGCGAGCAGTCAAGGCTTATTTCAGAGGCGATGTAAGTTAAGCATTTGTGACCACATACAGTAACCCAGTGACAAGACTACAAATGGACACCACACAGGTTTTATATAAAAAATAAGTATACTTTATATAGAGTTATCACAAGACCAATAAACGAAAAAAAAGAATCCACAGTACTATTATCTTTCAAGAGTTCTTGTTAAAAAGGTGTAAATCAAGGTTCTGTGCGAGTCGGTTACCCGGACGGGCTACAGCGTCATTGAAAAGAACAGAGTCTAGCAAATCCAGCAGACCGCGACGGTATGGGCCCACTCAAATGTCGACAGAATCAGTCACAGTACCTTTTACTTGGGGCGGCTGGCACGGATGTGCGGGCCGGTTCTGGTGATAGTCGCATTGCAGAAAGGAAGCGTTGCAGGACGCCTTGTCCCTCGATGCGGTGCAGGCAGCGGCCCGTTTACAGAGTCGGTGGATCCAAGGCTTGCGTTGCAGGGGGAGACGGTGCTTCGATGCAGTGCTTGCAGCTTGCGGTGCGGTGAACGAGCTGGAGTTCGGGAGCTAGCGTCGATCAGTCCGGACAGCAGTACTAGTCGGGCTTTGCGTCACAAAGCGTGCGAGGCGGTGCCCAACTCCGGTGCAGTCACAGGACTCGAAGTCAGCAGCAGTGACCACGTCGGTCAGACCAGTTTGATTCGGTGTAGTGAGGCGCTGCACTTCGCGGTGTCCTTCCAGTCGCGGTGCAGGCTACGGCCCGTTGACAGAGTCGGTGAGCGCAGAGCTTGCGTTGTTCCAGGTGGACGTTGCTTGGTGCGGTGCCTACAGGACATTGGGCCGGTCGTGAGAGTCGGTCACAGCTCCCTGCCTCTGTAGCCACTTGTTTCCAGCAGCAATTCACAAAGGCTGGTGAAGTCCACTGGTCCTGGGACTTCGGTCAGGCGGCAAGCTCTCTTCCAAGCCCTTGGAGATCTTTGCACAAGTTGAAAAGAAAAGTCCACAAAGTCTTTCTCCTCCCTTTGGCAGCAAGGCAACCACTGCAGGCCAATCCCCCAAGCAGCACTTCAGCGTGGGAATAGTCTCTCCTCAGTTTATTCAGGTTCCTTCTCCTCGTCTTGTCTGTTCCAGGAGTGATCTAATTTCATTGGATCAGGGTCCCAATACTTATACCCCATAATCCTTTGTTCTCTGAGGGGAGAGGGGCATGTGCTCAGTTCGAGCTAGTTCTGAAGCACTCTGTTTACCAGACTTCTCCTTCCCTTTCACAGCACAGGGAAGACACATCAGACGCTCCACAGGAGGTGGAGCCACCATTGTGGAAGGCAAGTACAGTCCAGGAGCACTTTGTTGACAGTCTTCCTTCTCTTCTTTCAGTGTGCAGGGCAGAGACATCAGACACACCACAAGGGGTGGAGCCAGCATTGTAGAGGGAAGGCCCAGCCCTATTCAGGTCCCAGGCGCAACTCCTCCCTCCCATCTGGTTGCAGATCTCCCTATTCACCACCGGGCTGCCCCAGCCTGTCTCCTGGAATTCCCCAGTCCTGTCACACACAAACCCAGACAAGGAATACACAACCTAGCAGAGGCGGGCTCAAATGGTTGGCAAGCAAATACCTACGTTCTAAAAGTGGTATTTGCAAACACAGAATATTAAAATAAACTTTACTAAAAGATGTATTTTTATTATTCTGAGTCCAGGCATACTAAACGCGAATTTCTACCATGTTCTCTGAGTCTGCTAGGATTATAAAGTGTAACAATCCAGCAGCCCATTCTGGCCTATGGAGAACAGATAGTCTTGCAATAGTGAAAAACGAAAATGGCTGTAATTCACTATTAGGACATGCCACACACATCAGGGATTGTCCTACCATATACTTACAATGCACCCTGCCCTCGGGCCTACCATAGGGGTGTCTAATATGAAGAAAAGGGAAGGTTTAGGGACTGGCAAGTGGGTGCACTTGCCCAGTCAGCATGACAGTCCCAGACGACACGCAGGTTCTGCAATGGCAGACCTTAGACATATTTCACAAGGCCGCTTCTGTGGGTGGCACAACCAGTGCTGCAAGCCCACTAGCGATACAAAAGGGGATGATGGATGGAGCATTTGAGCAAATCAAACACTCATCCCCAGTCAACTGATCTGGTTTTAATCCATCACCATTCTTTAGCTCACTCAGCCACCCCATTTCAGACATGGCCATATGCAAATGTATGTATGTATGTATGTATGTATGTATGTATGTATGTATGTATGTATTGCGATTTATATAGCGCGCATATCACCCGAAGGCATCAAGGCGCTTGCCTTGGGAACCCGTCCTGGTATTCCCCTGTGAGATAACCCCAGCAGGGTATCCACAAGGTGAAAGCCAGGCATCCCGCCGCGAGGGGCCGTAGTGGAGATTAAGCAAGCTATTGCCCAGAGTCGCAGAGTGTGAACCCGTGAGTCGAGTAGGCACCGGAAGAGAATTATCGAGTCCGTGGAATTTTTTGAGCCCAAGACCCGCCGAGGCGGGGAATTGAATCCTGGTCCAGGACCGATCTCAGCTTCCGGGTCTGCCGCTTCTAGCCCCTGAGCCACACTTCTCCACCAAATCAGTCTGACCCTGTGCCTCATGGGAACAGAAAAACCAAAGGTGGTGATGGACGGAGCGTTGACAATACAAACACTCACCCTGGACCGGAAACAAGCATCCTGGGACCGGTTTCGGATTCATAATCCTCATCCGCCAGGCTATCTTGAATCCAGTGGCCAAGTGAGCAAGGGACTCACGTCTGAGCACACCCTGCCAACTTAGGGCGAACAAAGCGATACAAAAGGGGATGATGGATGGGGGTGAGTGTTTGTATTGTCAACGCTCCGTCCATCACCACCTTTGGTTTTTCTTTGTTCGTCCTAAGTTGGCAGGGTATGCTCAGACGTGAGTCCCTTGCTCACTTTGCCACTGGAGTCAAGCAAGCCCGGCTGAAGATGGCTGTAATGCCAGAAACTGGTCCTGGGAAGCTTGATTCCGGTCCAGGAAAGACATGGCTTGGCAGTTCGGGCTGGACTGTTCGCATGAGGGTCAGGGTCAGACTGATTTGCATATGGCCATGTCTGAACTGGGGTGGCGGAGTGAGCTAAAGAACGGTGATGGATTAAACCCAGATCAGTTGACTGGGGGTGAGTGTTTTTATTGTCAACGCTCCATCCATCACCACCTTTGGTTTATCTTTGTTCGCCCTAAGTTGGCAGGGTATGCTCAGATGTGAGTCCCTTGCTCACTTTGCCACTGGAGTCAAGCAAGCCCGGCTGAAGATGGCTGTAATGCCAGAAACCGGTCCTGGGAAGCTTGATTCTGGTCCAGGGAAGACATGGCTTGGCAGTTCAGGCTGGACTGTTCCCATGAGGCACAGGGTCAGACTGATTTGCATATGGCCATGTCTGAACTGGGGTGGCGGAGTGAGCTAAAGAGCGGTGATGGATTAAACCCAGATCAGTTGACTGGGGGTGAGTGTTTGTATTGTCAACGCTCCGTCCATCACAACCTTTGGTTTTTCTTTGCAAGCCCACTAGCAGCATTTGGATTTACACGCCCTGGGCACACTCAGTGCACTGTACTAGGGTCTGACAGTAAACCAAACATCCAATCATAGAACCACTAATCAATACATGAGTTTACAATAGAGAGCACTCGCACTGTGGCACTGGACAGCAGTGGCACAGTGCCCAAAGCATCTAACACCAGCAAAAACAGATGAGGCAACAGAAAAAATGGAAGGGAGACCCACGCCAATGGTGTCAGGTCTAACACCACTTATATTAGGATTGACTGAATATCTTGAACTTTTTGATGGATTAAGGTATCAACCATCATGAGCATTATGACTTACATTCAAACTTTCAACCACACGATTGCTTTTATACACTTTCCTACCTATGCACACATCATTGATTGTTCTTTTGTGGATGTGTTGTATATATAGATAACACTAGGCACATAAACACAGGAGTACACTTAGCATGTTGTCGTACTTTTATACCTTTACCATTTATGTTGCCATCTTCCAAATGTTGTATCACTATTATACACAGCTACCTTAAATGGGCATCACTCCACCTATCATATTATATCATACACCTACTTCATACATTACAATGATGTACCATTCCTGGTATGGAAAGGCTTTGATGATGTTCTCAACATTATGTTGATTGAGGTTGTTAAGTAACACATTTTAAGTACTAATTCTGCTCCAAACTAAATAAATATGCGATAACTAACATATAATGTATCTACAGCAGTGTAATTCAGAACATCTGGTAGAATATGTATTTTAGCATTTGTATAGTTATGCACTGTTAATATTTAAAGTATATACATGGAAGACATTAGAAGATATTGGTAGCTACTTGGTAGGAGTATGTTATGGTATCATTATGGGTCTCATTGTTCTTTGACATTGGTCAGTTGTTGCTAAGCCTATTAATATGTGACCCACCAAGAAACTATACAGTAGGCCTCCTTTCAAGAATATTTCATTACACTCGTTTTTGACTTAGCCGTCTCTGAAGACTCATCTAAAAACATTCTGCCTGCACCCCTCTTGTTTGAAAAACCCGTCTGGGTAAGGTTTAATCAATCTGTACACATTACAGCTACTAAAAGTGTCTGAGCACTCTACTAGAAAGCTCTGAAAATGTTCTTATACACAATTAGTAAATTTAATTTAATTTATAGGTTCCTCAAAAAGTCAAACTGCATCAAGACCCTCTAAAATATATACTGCTAGTGGTCCTTCGGCCCTTACAATGCCGCACACTTAAGTAGAATGTTCAAACATATTTCAGGCTTCCATTTCCAGCCTTTGTGGAGTCTTATTATGGCAGATTAACGTGGCAAATGTAACTTTTGTTTAAGGACAATCCTTCTTTTTTAAGTTAGGCTAGAGCTAGCATGCATGCGCTGCTCTGCGAGGCTTATTTTAGATGAGTAGGTGAATAGAAGCTCCGCCCACTCTCCGCCCATATTCACGATTGGCTTGTGTCATTGTCTATCCTAAATGCTGGCTTCTGATTCGTCTATAGGCTTGTTAGTCCCTCCTTAGTACCGCCAATCGTCATTTGTCACCTCCCATGGCGACTGGCCCCTTTACTTAAGTTGATACATGGTACGTGTTATTTAGACTGTGAGTACTATTCTCGTTAATGAGGTTCTCCTATTACAGGCAGGATGTGCTTTGGTGCCTGATTCCAAATGGATAGCTGATGCTCCACATCGAATCCCGCACACTGCAGTAGACATTCACTCTGTTTAGAGGACTGATACCTCTCTTACCTCTCACCTCGCTCCGGTGCTCGCCCTCACCGATCTGGAGTTGTCTCGAATCATGGAGTCTATTGGTTACTCTTTATGTTTGAACTGTTCACGTTCACGTATCATTACGTCCGATTTGCTACTCTGTGTGTTTAAACTTTACTCGTCACAAATCACTATGCTCTACTATGGTCACTTCTTATGTTTCATTGCTTCTTTGTTACATGTTGCAAAGCGTTCTGATACTTTCGGGTCTTGCCAGCGCTATATAAAATTCCTAAATAAATAAATAAGTGTGTCGAAGTTGTTACGGTATCCCACTCTTCTGCGTTTCACATGTGTTCCATATCATTCCATTTTGGCTGTCATTTGTGGCCTACAGGTGACAACAGGGATTCTTTTGTGCAATGATGCAGGGATGCACCCTGTGACTCAAGGCCCACAACATGGGCAACATGTGCGTATGGGGTTGTCAAGGTCCCTGCATTTGTCTGTGCTGTCATTCTTGTTTGGCCATGTACATGGCAAGTCGGTGTGCAGGGGGTGTTGTTTGTCCCTCTGCAATGTGAGGGGGAGATGCGGTTTCATAGTGTGTACCGTGTTTGTTTCCGCATTGGCGCAGGTTACATACTGAATGTATGTCTATGTGCATTGTGGCTGTTTATGTGGAAATGCCTGTCTGATTTGGACAATGGTTGTTTGTTCTGCGCCACGGCTGTTGGGTTGTGCTCGCAGGTTTTCATCTTATCATTTGTTTACTCTGCTTTTATGTTGCATTTTCCCACCAGACACGTGGGATTTGCAACCCGGTCGCTGGTTTTTGGGGAATTTTGCAACACGATTGGCCTCATCGCAGGATTTATTGCGATTAATTTTCGCCTTTTTGCTGCGTGGCGTTGATTTTATCACGGACATTTGACACGTTATCTGGAGACTATTGCATGGTACCGCAGTGTTGTTAATACTTGTCTGACACGGCATAAATTTCCCGTGATGGACTGCGATGTTGAGGGTTGCGTTAAGTAACTTTTGCGATGATTATCACACATTCTTGAGAGTATGCCCCTTATTCTATCCTAAAATGGTGCATGTTTGACTTCTCCGTCTTGAGAAATGGACACTACATCAACTATGTGTTCAGTTCATCAATGAAATACACACTCATAGATTAACATGGTGTGATGGATAAAAGACTAACCAAAGGTTGATGTAGGCATCCGTTGACGTATGTGTATATCGCAGTGATGCACACATTTCTGTAATGGTTTCTCACTTGCCCATCTGACCTTGCCAGAGTACAGGCCTCCTCCCAATTTGCTGCTACACAAACTCTGTGAGCTACCATGGTGAACAATACTGGAGAAGGGGCCCTAAACTTCACACCAGAGAAGCTGGAGATACTGAGTGATGAAGTCATGTCCCAGTACAGCCAGGATCCCTAAGGTGCCCCGAAGTCTGCTCCTGTGGGACCTGTACAGGGGAGTCAGGGACCTGGATTTATAAAATGAGGGAGGAGACGGTAAATAGCCATCTGAGGTGAGCGAATGTTAAAAGCTGAGGGAGAGCTCAATCATACCCAGGCTCGAGTTGTCAATTCTGCAATCAAAAGACCCCTTTGCCTTCCTTTATGGTAAGTCCCGTGATATCCATGCGGCCAAAAAACAGGCTAGTGGATGCCAACCTACAAGTGGCGAATGGCACACAATAGATGAGCAACGCGACAAACGCTCAACCCCACACGTGGACCCCGAGTCTCCAGTGTCCAGAGATTAGGCAGCTGAGGTAACTTGAGGGGCGGAGGAGCGGTGCACACGAATTACCCCCAAGAGTACCAGGCACCAGGAGGTGAAAACATCCCCACCGACATGTGTCCACATGTCCATCAGTGTACCCGTATTGACCAAGGTATTTGGCAGACTACGTGAAATTGACACCTATGCCATAGGCATCGAATTAATGCTCAGCCCCCTTCCGGCAGTCAGCATGCTCGTCGAGAACTTACCCTAATGGTGTGCGGTCTCTGCCTGCAACACCTACCCCCACGAGGATTCCGTGTCGGAACCGGAGCGACTGGTGGCGAGTCCTTCCGTGAGGCTGTGTATAAGTCGCGGATGCTTCCTGGTTCCGCCCGGCATTGGAGTGGGCGTGGCCTCGCATGTCGCATTTGCGCATGCGCTAGGATGAGACAAAGGTCGCTAGAACGAAGCGAGATTAACACCCGTTATGGCTGGCCGATTGACGTGGCCATGTTAAGTGTGAAGAAGCGAGTGGCTCATTCTACACCAAGGCGCCTCGGTGTATTGTGAGACGGCTCTTGTGACCTGGGGGTCTGCAGTGGGGATCATTAGAACTCAAGAACATAGTTATGCCTAGGGGAGGTAATGTAGCCTAGTTCGTTAGTTTGAGGTGGGGTGTACAGTGAACGTAGGCTGTGGTGGGTGAACTATGAAATGTTTACCGATGGTTATTGCAGATGGTGCACACAAACTACAATGAATGGGGCTGGCCATCCAATAATGTCAAGTGGGTCAAGGTAGAGATAATTATAAGTATAGAGGGCACAGGGTAGTTGTCAGTTCTTTGTGTTTGGACAGATTGTTAAAAGGGGAACTACTTATGAATTGATGACCAGGGCACTGCATCATTGAGACCAAGTGTATCGAGTCTGAGACGATGGACCCACCTTTGTTCTATCCTGAACAGGCCTGTCTTAGTAATCCCTGGATGGCATTCTATGACCAGCCAACGAATACTGTCGGCTGTGTGTCCCATCTGTGTATAGTGTTGGTATAGTCTTGTGTTAGTTCTGAGGCACCTTATGTTGCTTTTATGTTCTTGTATGCGCAACTTGATCTGCTGCATAGTCATACCAATGTATTGTAGGTCGCAGGGACATGTAAGGAGATATATGCATTTAGCGCTGTTACAATTGGTGTGTCTACGCATCTGCCAGGTGAAGGTATCAGAAAGTTGGATCTCTTTCATCGTACAAGTTTGTGGGCATACTGTGCATCCACCGCAAGGGAAATGGCCAACTACTGGAGGGAGATCCCACAGGGTGCTTTGGGTGTTGGTATTCAGTTTTTTTGGTCTGGTGTGGACCAAAGCATCCTTCAGGTTTGATGTTCGCTTAAAAGCGAATCTAGGGCGTGGGAAATTCAAACCTCCAGAGTTTATGATGTTCCAATGTTCATTGATGTTTTTCTTAAAAAAAGCAGAGTTCTTTGTGAATGTAGTCACACAGGTGATGACATCTTCGGGCTCTTTCTCTCTGGTCTCTAGTAGTACCTCTCTAGGGTTATTGGCCGCTCTTTTGTAGGAGTCTTTAATCAATCTAGAGGGGTAACCCCTATCTCTAAGTTTGTGTTGCAGGGTGGAGGCTTCTTGTTTGAAAGTGGTGTTTGTGGTGCAATTTCTTTGAATCCGCAAAAGTTGGCCAAAGGGCAGATTGTCCCTTAGTGCTTTAGGGTGGTGACTATTGTACAGAAGTAAACTGTTCCTATCTGTGTTCTTGCGGTATAGACTGGTACTAAGACCATCAGCCTCCAAGTTAATTCTGAGGTCTAAGAAGGGGATGGAAGTGTCAGAAATAGACCCTGTGAACTTCAGATAGGGATTCTGTCCATTTATCCACGTACAAAAGGCCTCGAATGTCATGCGATCCCCCCTCCACAGAATGAGGATATCGTCGATAAAGCGATGCCAGAGTGTAATGTTTTCCATGAATGGATTCTGTGGGGTGTTGATTATGTTTCCCTCAAACGTGGCCAAATAAATACAGGCTAGACTCGGGGCAAATGTTGAACCCATGGAAGTCCCTTGGATCTGATGGTATAGTTGGGTTCCATATTGAAAAAAGTTTTCCGTAAGGGCTATACTTGCGCATGCCATAATGAAGGAAATCGGGGTAGGGGAGGTCCACTCTTCTTGTCGGAGTGTGGATTCTACAGCTTCAAGAGTGGCTTGTTGTGGAATATTCGTATATAGCGCTTCCACGTCTAGTGTTAGCAGTAGGTCAACACCCTCCCTCCCTTCAATGTTGTCAATAAGGCGGAGGACATCTCTGGTGTCCTGGAGAAATTATGGAATTTTTCTCACCAGTGGTTGTAAGAAGGTATCACAGAATTTGGAAAGTGGTTCCAAAAGGGAGCCAATCCCGGACACTATGGGTCTCCCTGGAACTGGTGTTGTGCCCTTGTGAATCTTGGGGAGGGTGTAAAAGTACGGTGTTATAGGATCAGTTGTCAAGAGGAAGGTAGCTTCATTTTTCGTGATCCATTCGTTAGTTTCACCCTCCATGATAAGACTAGACTGCTGGAGGAACCATGTTATCGCTGGGGGTAAAGGTGGATGGATTACGTAAGCCAGTATCTGTTTGCTCAGTATCTGGTCTATCATGGAAGAAGGCGCGAAGGCGAACCTTCCTAAAGAGCTGTTTTAATTCAACCATCTCATTGGGGAAATGCCTGTCTGATTTGGACAATGGTTGTTTGTTCTGCGCCACGGCTGTTGGGTTGTGCTCGCAGGTTTTCATCTTATCATTTGTTTACTCTGCTTTTATGTTGCATTTTCCCACCAGACACGTGGGATTTGCAACCCGGTCGCTGGTTTTTGGGGAATTTTGCAACGCGATTGGCCTCATCGCAGGATTTATTGCGATTAATTTTCGCCTTTTTGCTGCGTGGCGTTGATTTTATCACGGACATTTGACACGTTATCTGGAGACTATGGCATGGTACCGCAGTGTTGTTAATACTTGTTTGACACTGCATAAATTTCCCGTGATGGACTGCGATGTTGAGGGTTGCGTTAAGTAACTTTTGCGATGATTATCACACGTTCTTGAGAGTATGCCCCTTATTCTATCCTAAAATGGTGCATGTTTGACTTCTCCGTCTTGAGAAATGGACACTACATCAACTATGTGTTCAGTTCATCAATGAAATACACACTCATAGATTAACATGGTGTGATGGATAAAAGACTAACCAAAGGTTGATGTAGGCATCCGTTGACGTATGTGTATGTCGCAGTGATGCACACATTTCTGTAATGGTTTCTCACTTGCCCATCTGACCTTGCCAGAGTACAGGCCTCCTCCCAATTTGCTGCTACACAAACTCTGTGAGCTACCATGGTGAACAATACTGGAGAAGGGGCCCTAAACTTCACACCAGAGAAGCTGGAGATACTGAGTGATGAAGTCATGTCCCAGTACAGCCAGGGCAATAGTACACATTGTAAAAAATATTAGTTATGTAATATTACCTGTATTATTCTTTTTCAGGGTAAAACAAAGCTTTGGTTTATGATACATTGTGTGTATGTATCAACATTTAAATATTGTTCAGGCCAATATTATTGGTAATAATCTGGATTATGTTGCTCAGAGAAATATATTTGTTTTACAATGCCAAGTGTTTGATTAAGTTTACCTTTTGGCAGTTTTATTGAGAGCATGAAAAAATTGTCTTACATTGTAGTTACAAAGGGCCCTATTACAATGTCATAGTCTCGGGCGTGGGACCGACTGCCACCCGGTCCCAACTGACAAATTAGGATGCAGCGAACACTGTTCGGTCGCATTCCTATACCTTACAATGGGAGCATGTATTCCGAATGGAACACATACTCCCATTGTAAAATAGGAGGTGCAGTTCATCCCTGCACCCTGTGGAAGGCATCTTAAGGTGCCCGGCACGGGGTGCAGGGATCAACAGGGGGGCACCTTAGGTGCCGCCTCAGCCTCCAACCGGAGACCTTGCAACCAAGGGGGCTCGGCGGGGGACCCTCAAAGTAGACTCTTGACAGCCTTTGTGTGTTGGAAAAGCAGGCGCGGAAAGGCTGCTAAAACCCAACATCGTAAGCCCAATGGCGTACAGAGCCGCCCATGGGATTACTGGCTGAATTCCGACTGGTCGGAAGCCAGTCAAAGTGATCGTTTAGATTCCTTTCTGACCGCCTCCATCGAAATGAGGCGGTCGGAAAGGAATCTGACCAGCATATTACGATGCAGTGGAAAAGGCTCCGACCGACAGTGGGAGCAGTTTCCGACCACATCCTTAATAGGGGCCATAGTATTATTTGATTTTATTCTCATTTACCCTTTATTTGTTTTAAATTAATTCACACTGTTACTTGTTGTTGTATCATGGTGGTATCGTACTTAATTGTTCATCAAATTGCACCCATTGTTAGTTCTGATCTCTCAGTCAAAACCTATAATTTACGGCTAAGTGCCCTTGGTGGAGTTTCAGTGACTCCAATTCGTTTTGCATCAGAATGTCACTTGTATTTCTTATTTGTGGTCTCATCTGAGTGATGTTGTTTTTCTTTGGTAATTGATGAATGTCAGGCTCACGGATGCTCATTAATTAGTTACAGAAATCACAGGTGAACGTGCAGTTCTTCGTCCCCATTCAAACCATCTGGTTGAATGGGGACAACATCAGACAATAAGGAATACAGGCCTCGAGCAAAATTAACTGTCCAAAATAGCCCCCAGATTTTTTGTTTTATTGACAAGCGCTTTAATGACGCCAAAGAAATGGAAGGTTGTGGGATGGTCTCAATTGACCAAACGCTGTAACTAGAGGCCAGAAGCAAGATCACAGTTTTGGCTCAGTTCAGTTCATCATAACAGACGATTTTTCTGGTTCCTTCATCAAAGATACGAAATCATTCTAATTACAATTGATAGATACATCTGTGTGTTTTCTGAATAAAAATGGAAAGACAATCGTGTGTTTTAGAATGTGAAAAAGTGATTTTTATAAAGATGTTAATTAAACGGGAGATAGTGGTGACAGTTGCCCAAGGTTTGAGAGGATTGAAAGATTGCAAGCTTGACGCATTATTTCCTTTCTGAGAGAAAATCAAACATCAGACAATACAAAGTGGGACTGGAATTTTTGGCCATCAATCAATCAATCAGAGTACTTATAAAGCGCACCACATACCCGTGAGGGTCTCAAGGCGCTGAGGGGAGGGGTGCAGCTACTGCTCGAAGAGCCAGGTCTTAGTTCTGCCTTAGGTGGGAAGGGAGGGTGTTCCAGGTCTTTGCGGCGAGGAAGGAGAAGGATCTGCCACTGGAGGTTGTTCGATCGATGCGGGGTACAGCGGTGAGGGCGAAGCTGGTGGAAAGGAGCTGGCGGGCGGGGGTGTAGAAGCTGAGTTGGCTGGTCCGGTGTTGTGTAGTGCTTTGTGTGCGTGGGTGAGTAGCTTGAAGGTGATCCTCTTCTCGACGGGGAGCCAGTGTAGGTTCCTCAGGTGGGGTGAGATGTGGCTGCGACGAGGGATGTTGAGGATCAGTCGGGCGGAGGCGTTTTGGATGCGTTGCAGTCGTTGTAGGTGTTTGGCCGGTACTCCTGCGTAGAGTGTGTTGCCATAGCCCAACCTGCTGCTGACGAGGGCCTGGGTTACTGTTCTTCTTGTTTCGGTGGGGATCCACTTGTAGATCCTGCGGAGCATGCGGAGGGTGTTGTAGCAGGAGGAGGAGATACGTTGACCAGCTTTGCCATGGAGCGGGAGGAGTCGAGTATGATTCCTAGGTTGCGTGCGTGGTCGGTGGGAATAGGTGCTGTTTCTAGCGTGGTCGGCCACCTCGAGTCGTCCCAGGATGAGGGGGTGGGTCCCAGGATGAGGACCTCCGTCTTGTCCCAGTTCAGCTTCAGTCGGCTGTTCTTCATCCATTCGGCGAATGCCTTCATTCCTTCATGGAGGTTGGTTTTAGCTGTGTGTGGATCCTTAGTGAGGGAGGGTATCAGCTGGGTATCGTTGGCGTAGGAGATGATGTTGAGGTTGTGTTGGCGGGCGACGTGGGCGAGAGGGGCCATGTAAACGTTGAACAGCATCGGGCTGAGGGAGGATCCTTGGGGTACGCCGCAGATGATGTCGGTGGCTTCAGAGCGGAAGGGGGGAGCCGGACGCTCTGGTTCCTGCGGGAGAGAAAGGATGTGGTCCAGTCCAGGGACTTGTCTTGGATTCCGGCTCTTTGGAGGCGTGTCTTTAGTGTGCTGTGGCAGACCGTGTCGAAGGCGGCTGACAGGTCCAGGAGGATGAGGGCAAGGTTTCACCATTGTCGAGTTGGATCCTGATGTCGTCTGTGGCGATGATGAGGGCTGTCTCAGTGCTGTGGTTTCTTCAGAATCCGGACTGGAAAGGGTCTAGAATGTTGTTGTCCTCGAGGTAGCGGGTCAGTTGCGTGTTCACGATTTTCTCAATGACCTTCGCCGGGAACGGGAGCGGGGAAATGGGCCGGAAGTTCTTGAGGTCCTTGGGATCCGCCTTGGGTTTCTTGAGAAGGGCTTTGATCTTGGCGTTCTTCCAGCATTCCGGGAATGTGGCCGTCTCGAGGGAGATGTTGATTACTTTCCGTAGTTGGGGTGCGATGGCTGCGTCAGCTTTGTTGAAAATATGGTGTCGGCAGGGGTCTGTCGGTGATCCTGAGTAGATCCACATTAGAGATCTGCTATGCTGTATTAAATTAAATCAGGAAAGCCCTGATGATTAAGAAATTTTCATCTGAATAATGTGTATTATAAGTTGGCCTTTCAAAAATGTTAACATTGATTACGAATTTAATATTGATTGCGGTTTGTTCGGCCTTTTTATACCAAAATGGAGTAGAGTTTTAAAGCACATATCACTTAATAGTTTTTCTTAAAGGATAAATAGTACGTTTGTTAAGGTGTTTATATCGGAGTTCTATTGCACAATTTTAAATTAACTGTATAGGCCGTTTGCGTAACAACCGGAATAGAGTTTTAATAGCATGCAACATTTTATTTCGTTTTATATATGAAAAATGACACGTTTATAAAGAACTCTTAGATCAGAGACCTATTGAGTAGTTTTTAACTAAATTTACAGGCCTATTTTTTAGTAACCAGAATAAGTTTTAAAAAGTCTTCCTTTAATTTAAAAATGAGTATTTCAGTTTAAAATCTGTTACTTAAGTGCTCAAAGATTTTGTATTTTAATATTTTCATGATATGTGTACTATGTTGCTCTTCACTTTTATGGCTTGTTGCCTAATGAAGTAAATTGAACTGAACTGATTGTTACATGTCAATACAATCTCCTACTGTGTATTGAAAAGATCCAGTGGCTGCAAATTGTAATACTGCCATAGTTGTGATAAGTGGTGTGATAGCCACTGGATTTTGATTAAGATTACTCAGATCCTTGTCCACTAGACTGATAACTTTTGGAGTCAGTCGATTTCTTTTTAGTATCTGCTTGATAAGGAAAAAGCATGGTTTTAAAACATAGATACAAAGTTTTTAACTCTGGCTTTTAAATTATTTAAAAAATTTTAAATAAGTGTTTTTAATTAGAGGTCTGTAAACTCCCTTGTATGTAAAATGTATATGTCCCTTTTATGAATTGTAAACAAACTATTGTGAATTGTAAATAATTAGGACTTTACATGAGGATTGCACAACAACTTGCACTTTATTCTTCTAATTGATGTAATTTTGTCTAATGTATAATGTATTTTTACTTGTTGGCTTGATGGCAAATTGCCGAATAAAGCTTTGAATTGAATTGAATTGAATTGATTAAGAGGCAAAAGTTGAGGCTCAAGCAGATGACCTAAATCTAATATAGTTTGGCAATGAATTCTATACTTTTGGATGTCCATTTGTGGTGGTCGGTAGATCTGGCTAAAAATGTTAAATATTATTTATATTATGAATTCATTTATTTACATACCTTTATGAACATACATGGCAATATATATATATATATATATATATATTATGACACATCAAAAAGTAATTGATATGTCATCTCACATTTTTAAAAATACACAGATGTCAAGTTACCCTGATCCATTTGTGATGTTCTTTCCCATTCTGATTTTATTTTACAATCTGTAATTTTAAGTCAGAAAATAGAATATGCAAGACTACAACACCCAGAATGCAATAAAGATGTGAACTGGAAAGGGATATCAGACGTGGACCAGGGAAAATTTGAAACGATGTTAACCATTTTTTTTAATTAATCCGTGACAGTGTACAATATAGGGGTTAAAGTGCACTACTGCAATTCCATATATCAAATATTAGTGACGCTTTTATGATTTATACAGCATTTTGGACTCAGTAACCACCATTTGTGGTGTAACTTGCGAGCGTTGTAGCAAACTTAGGGGCATATTCTCAAGGAGCTATCGCCGAGTGAACGGCACTTTATCACAGCCAAAGTCGCAATAAATTTACCAGTCCATTCACAAGCTGGTGCAAACAGCCTATATCACCCGTTTTCCGGCGATAGCATCCTAAAAAAACATTGCCATGGATGACCCCGGCAACTATCGCTAATGAGATGCAGAGTAGGCGTTCCCGAGCAAAAAGCTGCGACAGCACCACTCCATAATATTCAAAAGGAACAGCCACATCAGCTATATGACCACAAAACATGCGACAAGGCGCGTTAGCAGCAGGAAATTAACACCTGGTCTGACCTGGTGTTAAGTCAGACGACAACCGGCGCCACAAAAGGGAGCCCCGCGCACAGCCACACCCGAAGAACAAACTACGCCATGGAGCTACTCATCATGCAGTTCGGTGCCCCAACAGGGCCACAACACCCACTGCCATCACAACCAGCTCAACCACCACCCCGCAGACCCCCCGCACCAACCCCCTGAACCACCACAGAGGCAGCACAAACACAGACCACAGACCTTCCGAAAATGCACCAGCCTCACAGACATGGCACCAGAGTATGTCATTGCTGACTACAGGCTCAAAAGGACAACCATTCTCCACATCCTGAACATCATTGCCCACAGGTTGACGGTACCAACACAGCAGATAACCAACATCCCTCCGCGAACATAGCTGCTTGCTGTGCTCCACCTGTTGGCCTCTGGTATCTTCCAATCAACAACTGCCAGTCAGAGGGGTAAGTAAGTAAGTAATGTTTATTTTGTACATGATTAATTAAAATCTTTACAAAAATATAAAACTCCAGTAGGAACATTAAAAACAATATGTAATTAAACTTAAAAAGTACAAGATTTACTGGGATCAATTCAAGGTTGTCCTCAGGGCCTAATAAGGACTTCAAACACTATTAAGTCTTTTTCTTATTGAGTCAAAGAACTTCACAACCTGGCAGTTCAGTTTGATGTTACTGGCGTTAAAGCATAGTTTGACTGCTTGCCTGCAGGTCCGAACAGCATGTGATTTAAAATATGGTAGCAAAAGGTTAGACCTCAAATCCCTTAGTCTGGGGCATATACAAATCACATGAACAATGTCCTCCTTACCGGACTTACACAGGCGGCACTGTTGCGAAGAGTGTGTTCTCTCCCACGGGGGGAGGTGTGGCAGTATCGGGATTACCCCAAGGCGTAATTTTAGAAACTTTTCTTTGGCTGTTATTTTTATCCCGGTATTGAGGTTTGCTTGTGGCTGTATTTTACCATAATTGTCCAGGGTTGTCCATCCATGCGCTCTGTTTGCTAAGTCCTTCTTATCTTCAATCACTGAGCTAATATGTGCTGATTTTTTTGCTAGTTTTTTGAAGGACAGGAGGTCTATAGCCGTTTCCCAAGTGTCAGTCAAACCTAGAACTTTCATTGATTTGAATAAGTAGTCTCTAGGCAACGAATTACGAGGCCGGAGTAACTCTTCCCAAACGTTGGCATTTAGGGAGTCGGCTTCTGCATTGCGAATCTTGAGCCAACTGGCTACGTACGCACTCCGCCTTTCTAGTGTTTGTTTGGGGAGGCCAAATTCTAAACGAATCTGAGCAGGAGAGACATATTTAGAAAGATTAAAAATTAGCCCTATAGGAGTTGGCTATGACTGTGTCCAGCAGTGCGGCGTCCTTCCCGTGAAGAGATTCACTCCCGTATATGAGCGTTGGTTGTAATTTCGCACGCAGGACTTCAAGGAAGGGTTTGAGAGTGAGATCGGGGAGTTTGGCCTTTAATGATTTTAATGCCAGATAAGTAATTGTGGCCTTCCCTCGGGTGGAATGAAGTTGAGCCCTAAGCGAATTATTTGAGTCCAGGAGAACACCCAGATACTTGTATGTGGCTACACAGTCAAGCTTTTCCCCATTCACGTGCCAGCTGGGATTCCTCTTTTTCCTGTAATTCACCGTCATGACCTTTGACTTGTTGAAATTTATTTGAAGGGCATTCTTTGCTGAGAAGGCGTAGGCTGCGTTCAAGAGGTGCTGAAGACATGTTGGCGAGTGACTTATCAGCACCAGGTCGTCCGCGTATAACAGGTTTGAGAGGGTGATTTTCCCTAGCTTGGGTGCCATGGTTGCAGCATTTATCTAGTTCTGCGGGTAAATCCGCTAAAAAAAAGGTTGAATAGGATGGGCGCTAATAAGCACCCCTGCTTTAGCCTTTTTGTCGTCCTTATCTGCTTCGAAAGATGTGTACCTGCCCCAAGTTTAATTTTAATCCACGTATTGGAGTGGAGCAGTATTAGGACGTCTAGGAGATGTTTCGGAATACCCCAAAGGTATAGTTTCTGCCAAAGTCTGTTGCGGTCCACATGATCGAAGGCAGCAGTATAATCAATGAACGTGAGGAATAAAGCTGACTTGGTTGCTTTTGCTGGACTCATCAGAAGGGACAGTGCCATGATGTTTGTTGTGGTTCCTTGGCCTTTGCAGAAACCCGTTTGGTTAAGTGGGATGATGGCGTTTTCAGAGGCCCATAACGATAATTCCTCCAGGATAAGTTCTGCAAAGTATTTTGCTTCTACGTCTAGCAAGGCAATGAGACGATAACTGTTTGGTTGACTCTTGCTCCCATCTTTATAGATCGGGCTGATGATTGACCCGTGCCAGGAGTCAGGAAGAGACAAGGCCAGCCTTGTGTTGTTGAATACTAATGTCAGAGATGCACTCCAGAAATCTACATCTGATTTATACAGCATAGGTGGTATTCCATTCGGCCCTAGTGCTCCGTTGGGTCTCCCCTTTGTTATTTGCCGTCTGATGTCTGCTGGGGTAAATTTCATTGGCCCTGGCTCGACATCCTTTGCAGGTCTTTCTTCCGTTTTTTGAATTATCGATGGGCGCATGTCCTCACGCTCCCACATTTCGTGCGTTTTTACGCCCGTGTGATGGTTAAATTTCTCCTCTTTTTCAGGCCTTGTTGTTTTAATGCAGGAAGACATTATTGCAGTGTCTTCTGCGATGTCATCATTATTGAAGTACGACAATAAATATTTGGTCCATACTTCCTCTGATATATGTGAATTTTGCCCTAAGTGGTCAGGGTTCTGTATCCTTTTTACCATTTGCCAGAACCTAGAGCTGTTTTTCTGCTTCCCTTCATAGAGAAGTTTTACCCAAAGATCTTCATTTCTTTGCTTCTGGCTTTCCCATTTCATCCATTTGAGCTGTTTTATCGCTTCCCGCAGAATCACTTGGAGGCTGTGGTTTACCTGGTCCTTTCGCATACGTCTCAGGGTTTGGTTTATTAATCGTTTTTGTGTTTTCATGTCCGGGCATGAATGTCTCCAAGTTGAGGACCCCTTCCCTTGGCGAGAGTTGTTAGGCACCGCACTACTCATTTTCTCCCTAATGGCGTTGATGAAATTTTGCCAGACGACCGACAGCTTAGTTGAGGAGCCGGAGGCTTGGGAGAATAGGATTTTCGCAGTGGAGCTGATAGAGTCAATGTTGTCGGGGTTGCACCGTAGCCGTCTTAAGTTTGAACTGACTTCTGTGTCTGGGCCAATAAGGGGTTCAATTTCCAGTTTCGAGTTGGATCTTATTTCGGCCACTAGGGGCAGATGATCACTAAGGTCACTCGCCTCTATTTTGAATGATGTTACCCAACAGAACATATTCAGAGACATGAACATGTAGTCAAGATGCGAGGAGTGTGTGTTAGAGTGAAAGGTGGCTGCTGGAGCGTCGTCTTCGGCATAGCGACCGTTTAAGGCCCTAAGGTTAAGTTGTTCCAGATGGCGAAGCAAATTTTTCGAGTGCTTCGTTAAGTTATTATTTTTTGTTGGGCCTTGTGGCGGCACGCCCCATGCTGCATTCAGTTCTTGGATGAGGTCGCTATCTTTATCTTTGCTGATGAGGAGGGTGTTGAAGTCACCCGCTAGAATGAGTAAGTCAGACACCCAAGCTTCCCTTATTTTTTCTAGAACTTTCGCCAACTCGTCCATCGATTTTTGTTTCCGTTTAGGGTGAATGTATGTATTAATTATAATTGCTTCCTGGGGCTGGTTTTTTAGCCTGAGTGAGAGCTTTACCACCTGGATGGCGCTTGGAGGAGGTATATAGAAATCCATTGACTTGATGTCGCCTATTGTCGGTATAGAGGCGAGAAACATCAGCCCTCCTGATCTACGTCCAAAGATTGAATTTTTGTTTGCCGGAATACAGCAAGACGTGAACCCCTGGAGATTGAAAGCTTTGTCTTCCCAGGTTTCTTGTAGTAATAAAAGGTCAAATGTGGTTAGATATTGCAGAAATTCAGGGTCATTCCTTTTGCTTGCTAGACCATTGATGTTCCAAGAGCAAATTCTTATATCCCTGCACCTCGCTGGGAGGTTGGAGAGGACTTGCCCTTTTTGTCAGTTGTCAGCAGTCGTTGTAACAATTGTACGCTGAATTGACTTCCAGTTATAGTCAGTTGTTAGCAAGGGATGACTACTTTGATTTTGGCGTTGTCCAGATCGAGGACTTTTTATATTTCGCGGGAACATCCCAGGTGAGCTGCTCCTGGCTCCCCTTAATATTGAGTTTGAATTTTTTTGAGGCTGAAGTCTGGTGGAGGGTAAAAGAGGAGTCGGATAACGGGGTTGCTTTTCGAGCTTCAAGTCAATCCCCCATTGCTGGAACATTGCTTCTTCTTTCATTATTTTATGCGCTATCTCTAGTGAGTTCCAAGTTGCTTTTGTTATGTCTGGGCGATGAGGCTCGGTGTAAGACTGAAACCCTACTTGCAAAAGGTCAGTAGAGCTGATGTTTGTAAGATTTGGTAATGAATGCAGTAGTCTTAGTATGTTTCCCCTGTTCAGTACATCGACCCCGCCTCTGGATGTATATTCGGGAATAAAAAAGATTGATGTTGGGGTACTCGAATGCTGCATTCCTGTTGAGACAGGTGGTGGACTCTTGTTGTCCTGTTGGAATTGTTCAGGAGAGTGACTTGGGGAGGCTGAGTCTGGGACGAGAAAATGCCCACTTTGGTCATTGTCTAACCTCGGATTTCGGGGTGTGCTAATTGGTTTCAATTCAGACTGTTGCAATGTCTCTGTGGCAATGACCGTGAGGGTGTTGTGTCTTCCTGTTGTTAAGGCGTCTTTAGGTGATTTCGTTTTAATTTTAGAAGAGTTTTGGCCTAGCTGTATTGGTTTAAATTGTAAAAGTTTCTGTTTGAATTTTTTTGGTGTCAGTTTCTTTATAGACTTGTCCGTCGATTTTACACTCTGTGGAGGGGACACTGATGGAGTGCTGGCTGGGGCCTTGTGCAGGGGATATAGTTGGTCATTTGTTGTCAGACTCCGGACATGAGTAGCTGGTAAAGGAAAGGAGATCGGTTGGACTTCTGTATTATGTCTGGTGCCTATTAGCGTCCGATTCCTTCCTTTCCTTTTGTTCTTTCTACGGGACTTTGCAGTGGATTGAGAAGGGGGTTCAGCTGTGATCGCAGTGCTAGTCGTTGGCTCAGATTCTGGAAGTCCGGGAGATAATGCTTGAGCTGAGGGTAAAATAATTGCTGGGCTCTGGCCGCCTGGCTGGATGGTCGCTGGGCCTGTTGGTATCGCTGCAGGAACAGGGAATGGGTTGGAGGTTTTTGGCTTCAAAGATTGAAGGGCTGTTGATTTTAAGTCGCTTATCAAGTCCCCTAGCATCGATGGTAAAGATGATAGGTTGTCTAAAAGTGGGTCACTAGGTAGAAGTTGTGACGGGGTGGTTGAGCTGCGAGGACGGCGTCTTGGCCCCTCCTTATAAGACCATTTAATTCCAATATTTTCCAATCGATCCCTGAAATAGAATCGGCCATTGACTGCAAGACAGAAAGCTGTAAGTCCATTTTTTGTGACTGGAAGTCCAGAGCAGTAGCCGAGTATTGCAGGGTATTTAGGATTGTTGTCCATGGTGTTTTGGGGGCAAGTTTGTCTAAATTGCTGCTCCCCTCTAATCTCGGAGAGGCGTTAGTAGTTGGTTTCCCTTCAGATGGATTAAGGTTATAAGTGGCAACTAGTTCCTCCCACTCCTGTGCTGCTATGGAGGACATGTCATCGTTTATAAAATTATTTATAGGTTGGGAATTGTTGAACGGCAGTAAGGTGCGGCGTTGGGATGCCGTTGGCGCTACTGGATTAGTGTTTGGAGTAGTTTGTTCACTAATACTGCTCAGGTTCGGTTGGGATGTTTTAGTTGGAGTCCGTGGTGAGCCTGGCAGATGAGGTGATAGAATCCCGCTACCTTGCCCTTTAAGGTCCGATGGGGGTTCCGTGCATACGTCTTGGATTTCCTTCAATAAGATTGGGGAACTGCTGACTGGTTGGAGATCGGGCAGATCTTCTCTTGCCTCCTCTCTATGGATCATGGCCTTAGTAGCCGTTAACGCGACTTGACTTCCTAGGAGTAATGGGCTGAGCTTTCTGGGTTGGGACTCACACTGATTGACTGATTGTCGGTCTGTTGTTGGCTCGGGGGGTACGGCTTAGGTTGGTAGGGCCCGATCTCTTGCGGAAATTGATCTATCAGACCCCTTTTCCAGGGAATTGAGGATAGTAGAATCCTGGCCAGCTGTGAAGGTGTATGCTCCTGTTTTTCTTAGATCAGGTGGTGTCGATGTTGATATAGCGCGGCAGCCCCGTTGCTACATGGTAAGAAAACATTGGCGGGTTCGCCTTGTAGAAGCGGAGTTTGGAGGCCTCTAATGTTCCCTGTCTTGGAGTAAATGACTGTCCCTGGGTCTTTGAGGAAGAAAAACTTTGTGTAAATCTTAGGTTGATATGAGCATATCCTTTTCTTTGCTGGCAGCCCGTCGATGGTTACAAGATTGTCCGAGGCTATTGGTGGGGACTTTGATGCTGGAGATGGTAGAGTTTGTACGGACCATTGTGAATGCTGAGGGGCAATAGTTGGACAAAGCGGTGCCGGGGGGATGTTTGCCAGATCATTTTTATTTGTCTGATCAGTTAGGATTGAAATTTGATTTGAAGGCAGCGTTTCCATAGCTGTCGAAGTTGAGTCTCTTTTGATAATTTTATTGCATGCGTGTGGACCAGTGTCCTGGGAGTTGTTTAGATTTAGCGGAGATATTAGCTCTGGGTTTCCCAGTTTCCTTTTCCGTGTTTTGGGCTTGGCGATGGATTTAGGCTTTAGTTGTGGCCTAACTCTGCCTGATCTCATTGCTCTGCTTGTTTTGACACCTCTCTGTTTTTACCTTGTTGTAGACCCAGTTATGATTGTGCACCAGTGGAGTAGTTGTGTCCTCTATTGAAGCCCTGAGGGGGACTGTTGTAGGAAAATTTGGATTTCTCCTTCTCCTTCTCTTTGTGAAATCCAATTGATGCTGTTGGAGGTGATATCCTGGATCAACCACAGTTATGGCTGGTTGTGGCTGGAAGCTGGCTGTGACTGGTAGCTAGTGATTTGCAGGAAGGCTGATAGCTGAAGACTAATAGCTATCTTGCTATCTTCAGGCTGGCTGAGAGATGTAAGGCATATTGGCGCGCCGAAGTGTCACAGGGTCACAGGGTCACAGGGAAGGTGCTACGGTAGCGAGCGGTGCTCGTGTGGAGGACCACAGGTCAGTACGACCTAGTCGAGCTGCCTTCCGGCCACCCCCTAGGCTCTTACTCAGCGGCTGCCTCTATCGGCAGCCGCGCTCGCGAGTGCACAGTGACCAATGACCCTCTTGTGGCACCGTGTGTCGCCGTTTGACACCTGCTCCCACTCCTGCTCCTGTCCCATTGCTGCTCCTCTCCTGAGGTGATCACAGCCACAGCCACAGCCGGCATCGCCTGCAATGCCAACAACACCTGCAACGCCGCCAGATATTGAGTAGGTGGAATTAGGAGCAAAAGTGCAGAAGTATCTAACCCCTGCCCCCTTGGCTGTAAAAGATGTGAGCCCGATCAGATGGGCGTAAAGGGTGGGGGAGAAAGAACCCCCTCACCTGTCGGCTAGCCGGTGAAGCCGGTGAAGCAGGTGAAGGGTCAAGGGTGAAGGGCGGATCCGCCGAGTTCCGCCGAATTCCGCCGCCCGTCCACTGCAGCTCGAGTGTGGATGTGGGTGTGAGGGTGGAGGGTCGGGTGCTCGCTGATTCGCGATGCCCCCTCCGGAAATCTCCTGCGGTCTCCCGCTTGCTTTGGGATTGCGGGATGGTGGAATCGGCACTGCGACCTTTCACCACGCCTCGCGCTGCAGCGCTGCAGCTCACTCTCCTGGAACACGCTGCTCGGCAATCTGCTCTCTGCACTGCGTCCTCCTCTAGCTGTGGGCTATCCTGTTTGCCTATGGCCTGAGTCAGAGGGGTCTCACAGCCAGCCCTATCAAAGTTCCTCACACCTGTCCTGGATGCCATCCTCAGTTTCATACCCCAGTACCTTCACTTCCCCCACACTGTGCAGGAACAGCAGGAGACTAAGCACGGCTTCCACGCAATAGCTGGATTCCCGGTCGTGTTGGGGGCAATAGACTGCACACATGTCCCACTTGTGCCCTCTGCAGATACTGCACACCACTACCGCAACAGAAAGCACACACAGTCCATCAATGTGCAGGCAATAGTGGACCACCGGGGAATGTTCACCAATGTCGTTGAAAACTACCCTGGCAGTGTGCCCGATTCCTACATCTTCCGACAGTCCATCATCAACCAGCGCTTCCAGGATGGCACATATGGAACTGGACTGCTCGTTGGTAAGTGCCAAATCAACACACCACACACCTCAAAGTCACCATCACACTACGCACAACTGTGGGAATGCACGCGTGACCAAACCACATACAACATGTCAATCAACATGCCCACCTACCAGACATGACAACACTACTCCATGGTGATCCTGGGCTACCCCTGCACACAATACAGCTATATCATGGCACCACAGCCACACAACAGCTGCACTTGTGCAGATGCGGAATGCAGCCATGTGCGAAGGATGCAAGTGACCTGTGAATGGGAATGTACACACCGACAAGTGAGGTGTGGATGTGCAGGACAGACATGGTATGCTAACTAAAGATATGTCTATGCAGACCACAACTGCTGGTGACTGGAGAGTAGTGAACAGTGGATGCAACCATGTCACCCCAGGCCATGGTTCAGATAGCGGAAAAGTTGCTCGCTGTGTCCCCCCCTGTGTGCGTGAGCATAGAGGGTTGGCCCTGAGTACGCCAGGGCTGTGCAGGGGTGTGGACAAAAACCCCATAGAGCAAAGGGTGGTTCTCACCCGGAAAGGCCAACGTCACTGACAGGGCGGTGCTTCACAGTCCGCCCGAGGCTGACGCCGTGAGCAGCAGGGCCTGTGACGCTGTGAGCCTGCTGCACCCCAGGACTCTGATACCCAAACCAGGCCTGCCCACCCCAGCGCCCCAAGGCCACACTGCTCACCTGCTAACACCGTCGTGTGTAAAAGAGGGCCCACCACGTGCTGCTGGAAGCTCCAAGCCCAGTCCCGTGACCTCTGCAGCCTCCGCAACCATCGCTGGCCCCCACGACGCTGTCCTTAATTACGCTTTTCTCATTGACATACTCCATCGGCGTACACTTTGTCCCAGTCGGTCCCACATGTGGAACTGTGTCCTGAGTCCTGAATGGCAGTGACCCCAAGTCCGTGGCAGCGGCCACAGCACCAGACTCCCTTTGATCAGTGAGGCATAATTCCATGTTGTGTGCCTGAAACACGTGGTGCCACTAACCCTGTTCAACGCAAGTCTGCGACACGTGCTGCCACTTACTCTGTTCAACGCAAGACTGCGACACGTGGTGCCACTAACTCTGTTCAACGCAAGCCGGTGACACGTGGTGCCAATAACCCTGTTCAACACAAGCCTGCGGCATGTGGTGCCACTAACCCTGTTCAACGCAAGCCGGCGACAAGTGGTGCCAATAACCCTGTAGGCCGTGAGTGACCATCAGCCTCCGGCGGAACATCGTTGGTGTCTGAGCCTGTGGGTTGTCATCAGCAACGGGCAGGTACGGAATTGGTGTCTGGCATGAGTCTGTGGCATTCATATCCGCCATATGCCGGACACAGCTGGCATGTGCCCTCTGCATCATGCCCTTGTGGCAGACCTCCCATTTTCCACGAGACACTCCATGGAAGGCACCTATGACACATGTGAGACCCTGCTCTGCCCTCATGATCCTACTCCAGCCTCCCGCAGGTCAGCGTCCCATGGCAGTGGGCCCCTGTCAGCCGCTGCGCATCTGGGGCCACTAATCCTGTATGACTCAAGTCATCTCCCCTTGTTGTTCTGACATTGCATTTCTGAGTGCCTGATGACTGTTTGAGTTGTTGCCAGCACCAGCTACTCCCTGAGGGCTGGCTTACACTCACCCCACACACAGCCAGCACAGGCGTCACTGGATTAGTGGGCCTGCCATCACATCCTGCCAAACCAAGTATTGACTCTTTTCTCCCTGCACTGTCACAGGTGATCGAGGATATGCACTCTGCCCTTAGATGATGACACCCCTCCGAGACCCCTACACACCTGCCCAGAGGCAGTACAATGCGGCCCACATACGCATCAGGGGCATCATTGAACGCACATTTAGTGTGTTGAAGTCGCGTTTTAGGTGCCTGGACGGCACAGATGGAAAGCTCCTGAACAGCCCAGACATTGTGTGCAAGATGATCGTTGCATGTTGTGTGTTGCACAACATCTGTGTACGCACCAATGCCCCAAGGATTTCAGTTCCAGAAGTACCTGACGATGGTGACGATGGCGCAGGTGGCCCACATCCCACTGCAGCTGCGGCAGGAATGGCCCGTAGGAACACCATCATTGACAATTACTTCTCATGAGCACGTGACATTGTGGCCATCCCTGGCAATCATGGGACAGTACAAAAAGTCCAAAATCACAGCATGTGTGAATAAAACATATTTGCAGGGGACAGGTTGTACTTGTACAATGTCATGTCACAGTTTCCTGCTGTGCCAGATGTGATTTGCCATGTTGTGCACATTTGCGGCACCAGTTGTGTCCTGTGTTCTGTTGTGTAGGTGTTGCTGTTTGTACCGGGATGTTGTCAATGTCGAGGTGCACTTATACTTATGTGCGCATTCTGCACGGTGGGTGATTCACTTCTGCGGCTCTGATTTGTCTGCCACTGGTCCCTTTCATGTGGTGTGCCTTTCAGTTCTGTGCTTCCACGGTGCTGAGATGTTGGAGACTTGGGCAACTTGTGCTCTTTGTCGAGTTGTGACTCTTGGGCATGGTTTGTTCACAGATGTGTTGTTGACGTCAGGGGTTGTTTGTGCAGAAGGTTGTGTCCGAGTGTGACCTGCTCGTTTCGGGTTGTGATCCGCACTCCTCCACCTCAGTGTTGTGCCGTGTACATTGTCATGGTGATTTGACTGCAGCCATGCCACTCATCATGTGGTGTCTCCTGCATTTTCGGTGTGGCTGATGTATATGCATGTTTGCTGTGTTTCGCACGTGTTTATATGTTGGTTGTGTGCTTGTTGATGTGTTGTGTGGGCACATGGTGTACGTGGGACTACTTGGTGTTTGTGTGTGTGCTGAGATGTGCTCGTGGGATCAGGGACATGATCCTGAGTCATTGTGGGTGTGCAGTGTACTCTGCTTAATTGTGCATGTGTGCCATTGTGCCCATCTCCCCCCGTCCATTCACTGCCTGGTCGGTGCACACCCAGTTGATGTGGTGTTAGGTCATGTTGGACGGATTCCCGAGTCCTGTCACTGTCTCCCGGCTGGTGACTGTGGCCACCATCTTCTCCATGTTATTCAGCTCCTGGTGTTCTGCTGGCCCCCCTCCTCCGGGGTGCGTTGCTGCTTTCGTGTTGGCAGCGAGTTTCTGCTTGGTTTTGCTATTCACATCAGTCCAGGGTCTCTTGTGCTCTTCCATTGTCCTACTCTGCAATGTGACGGCATTCACTTGGTCCAAGGTGGTGTGCGATCTTTGCCTCTTTGTTGCCAATTAAACGTTGGAGGTGATGTACAGTTGGTGGTGGTGTTCTGGCTCATCTGTGGCGATAATCGGGTTTTCCTGGTGACTGTACCCCGTCTTTCTCTTCCTCTTCTCATTGGCCCTCCATGGGCCCTGTATTCCTGGGTGTTCCTCTGTGGGGATTGTGGTTTTCATGTTGTCCTCTGAATTTTCTGTATGCTGTTCTTGTGCCTTTACCCGCTTTACGCATGGGTATTGCTGGCCTCTCGCTGCTTATAGCTGATTTCCTCATCGTGCTTTGGCCCATCGCATGTTTTTTCGCATTGAGGTTTGGTTTGTGTTTTTATCTCCGTCGAGGTGGTTGTATCGCGCACATTGGCCGCGGTTTTGGCAGACTATCGCATGGTACCGCCTTCTTGTGAATTTCACGTTGACACTGGGTTATTTTACCGCGATATGGTGCGATGTGTAAAGTTGCCTTTGCATTTTTTGGTGATGTTTAGCACACTTTATCGTGAATATACCCCCTAGAGAGATGGTAATGATGTCTGCCTTTCTATAAGAGATACCATTATGTCAACTTCAAACATTGGAAGTTTATATTCATTAAGCACTGTCTGCATGTCATGTATTGCTCCCTGTTACGTATATTTGTTGCAAAGGCTTCTATTATTACTGCCAAAATAATGGGTGACTGGGGGCACCCCCTGTCCTGTGCTTCTTGTTATATCAAAGATCTGGGGAGCCATCCCATTAGCTCTAATCCTCACTCTAGGATTTTGGTAGCTAGCCAGAGTCTATCTCCTGAAGTCTGGACCCTTGCACATTGCCTCCAGTACCACAACAAGAGAATTTAGGATCGCTATCTGAAGAACCTTTTTGGTGTTTTCCCCGTTCCTCTGTCCCATTTTATATCCAGAATGCTCAGCAGCCTCAAGGCTGGGTTAGGTTGGTGCAATCAAACTCGCAATGGGTAATGGGAGGAATGCTTGTAATTTTTCTAAACACTTGCAATTGCTCGGATAGCATCCCAAACCATCATTATTTTGCTTACTATGCCACCTCAGTTAAGACACAGCCATTTGCAAATCTGCCTTGACCCTATTCCTCATGCGAACAGTCCAGCCCGAACTACCAGACCAGTCCTCATCGAATCGGACACAAGCAACTTAGAACCTGTTTCACACTGATCCATGGGGCTCATAAGCCAGGTATAGCTTGGTTCCAGAGGTATAGTGCGCATGGGGCCCATGTCTGGGCATACCCTTGCCACTTAGTGCAATACATCAAACACACAAGAGGTTATGGGAGGAATGTTTGCAATTTGTCCCTGGAACCAAGCTATACCTGTCCGATGGGCCCTTACTAGGTCGAAACCGGTCCTAGGTTGCTTGTGTACCGGTGCTACATCGAGTGATTGCCAGTGGTTAGACAAATTGCAAGCATTCCTCCAATCATCTTTTGTGTGTTAGATTGGTGCTAATCCATTGGGTAAAATGTCAGTGAGTAATTTGGCATCTATATTTAACAAAGATATTGGGCAGTCAGAGTCACAATATTGGGGTCTCTTCCCTCTTTGGGGACCATGTAAGCATGGACGAAAAATCTGTTTCGCTCGCGAGATTCGCGAATCTCCCGCAAAATCCGCAAATCCGCGAGCAGCAGATTTTATGGCTTGCTCGCACTGTTCGCGTGAGTTCGCGGCTTCCCAGTACAACTTCGCGCCCCGTGAATAAGCGCTAAATTGCAGAAATACGATCTTAGCAAAACTGAAACTACTTACCAGGTTCAAAAGTTCAGGCTCATCATTAGTAGCCATTTCCTGTAGTGCTTCCTGAGGGGCCCCTCCAGAGTTCAGTTGCCTACTTGCAACTATTATGTGACCCTGCTCTGAACCTCAGAATAGTTACACATATGCCACAAAGGTCCTGAATTACAGCTAAGGGAGACAAGCAGGAGCCAGGCTGGAAGTTCAAATCCATTAATCAGCACCTAATTCATTATTGTCAGTTGGGGCAGGGCAGGTGTTGTAACTAATTTTGCAACAATGAAAGCACTTAGCAAGTGCAAAAGATCACTAATCAGGAAGCACTAAGGAAGCAGGTGCCAGCTAAAAAAATATTCTGTGACACATTAATCAGCCCCAAATTAATTCAGGTCACTTGAGGCAGGGAAGGTGTGCTTTGCTTTGCCACAATAATGTACACTGACTGGACAACCAGAGGGTGCTGTGATGAAACAGAGGGTGGCATGGGTGGGCCAGAGGGTGGCATGAGTAGTCAGAGAGTGGCAGTGGTGACAGAGAGTGGCAGTGATGAAGAAGAGTGTCCCAAACAGGCTGGACAAGTAGAAACAACAAGTTCGCAAAACTTGCGACCCGACAGGTAAGTTCGCGTTTGCGAAATTGTACAAAACCCTCGCGAACTGGCAGAAACCCGCGCGAACACAAAAAAAAATCCGCAAATTCGCGAGAATTCGCGGATACTGCGAATTGCGAGTTCGCAAATCCGCAAAATTCACGAACGCGAGATTCGCAAAATTCGCCCATGCTTAGGACCATGGAAATATTATCTCTACCACAGAGTCTGCCAGGCGACCCTTGTTTTGTATGTCAGTGTATAGACATACCAACGTAGAGGCACAGATTGGAAAAAAGGTCTTTTCGAAGGCAGCTTTATGCCTGTCCAGCCCCAAGACTTGTCCCAACTTCAACTTTTTGACAGCAGTCACCACCTCCTCTATGGCAATTGGTTTGTCTAAAGCCTCGACCGTGACCTGAGGAGAGAGACTTCCTTCCACATATTTATCTACATCTTTTCATGCTTTATTCTCTACCTTAAATAACCATTGATAAAATATTATATACCGCTCCGTTTGTTTTCATCTCAATTTATTCCTCTCCTATCCTGTTAGCTCTTTTACTCTTCCTCCTGTTGTTTTTGCCCTCAAGTATCTTGCTGGGCTTGTTTCCCACCACTTAATAACTTTGTTTCGTGTGACAGATAATGTATTCAGTCAAATCTAATGCCCTTACTTGTTGCCCTAGTCTCCTTATCTTCCTCCAGAATTTAATTGACATCAACACCGTCCTCAACCTAGGCCTGCCCCGTCCTACATCCCAGTTAAGCTCTCCACACGCTACATGAATACAAATCATCTTTCGACCTTGAACCCCTTCCATTAACCTCTTCTGTGTTCTTAAAACACCTTCAATCTTTGGCAGATATGTCTGAGTCACTGCCTCTTCCTTTGAGATAGTGTAGCACACCTTCTCTGACAGCCAGTGTTTCGTCCCTGTTCAGTCGATAGAGTAATCTTCGATTCTTGGCATGTCAGACTAGCAGTACCTCCGGCATTTTGCAAGCTTCTATCATCATCCTACATGCAAGCTTCTATCATCATCCTACATGCAAGCTTCTATCATCATCCTACATGCAAGCTTCTATCATCATCCTACATGCAAGCTTCTATCATCATCCAACATGCAAGCTTCTATCGTCATCCTACATGCAAGCTTCTATCATCATCCTACATGCAAGCTTCTATCATCATCCTACATGCAAGCTTCTATTGTCATCTTACGGCATGTCAAACATCTGCTCTTCCTTGGGGCATGCAAAGGCCCTCTGTCATCCCTCTCAGGTCAAAATTAGTTTAATGGGGTAGCACTATCTGTGTTTAATGTTCTTACTCTTGAAGTGTTCAATTACAGGGTGAAAAGACTTGGGCTTGGCCAGAGTTACAGCATATAGATATTGAAATATTTGAATATTCACTCCATTGTACAAGTTGTCCCTCCACCCATGCCTTTTTCGTGATATTTTTTATCATGACAAAAGGGTACACTCATTATTACATCTGTGGTAAGGTTGCGTCCCTGTTTTATGGGTCTGCTCTATACGCTATGTCGATTTCCAGAAGTCCTTATTGGGCACAATGTGTTATTTTCCTCTGATGCAGGTATTATTCCACCTTGTACGATTTTCATGATCCTCACATTTGGTTTCTAGTACAATGTCCTACTCTTTCATGGCCTATGTTTGCATCAACAACACCTCACATTCTTTGGTCTGCCCATCAACATTTCTGGAGTTCCCACCCTTTCTCTTATCTTGGTGACTTCCAAACAAATTTCTTTAAGGTCCTGCAACATCATTTAGATCCCACGTATTTCTTCCTTGAATACTTTAAATGCCTGACTTTTGGAAGCTTTTGATGATATGCTCCTTTATTCCTTATGAGGAGTCGTCTGGCTCATCTTATTGGTAAGTGGCTACTGGTTGCTCCAAGTTGACCTCATCCTTGACGTCTGTTGAAGTATGTTTTTATCGCTGTCTCTGAAAGGGCTGGGCCCAAAAGTTCTAGTGGTTCTTTTTAGCAGCATGAAAGTGTAAAGGGGAGGAAAATCATTAGAGAAACAATCAATGAGCAAATAACTCTCCTGGATACATAATAACCCATGGACAACTACTTAAGATAAGTTAATTTATTGCAAAGCCAAGAACAACTGAACATAGAGACACCTCAACAAAAGAGTATAGAAGTTGAAAGCAATCAGCAAGAAGCCAAACCTGCGCATCTAGTTTATACGATGCAACATAAACAACACAATTAATTCAAGTAGTAAAATACCGAAAATTCAGGTAGCATGAGTCCAAATTTCCCTGCATTGAGGGTTGTTGAGTAGAAAGCATAAAACTGTTCCTACTCTAACACTAAAGTGACATCCCTAATTAAGCATTTTCAGGAAGAAGGGTAAAAGGTGTCAGCGTGTGGAGCCTCCCTAAGAAGTCCATCCACAATCAATGGGTCAAATCGCAAGAAGCTACAAAGGACAGAGCTCGTTCTAGGATACTCTCAGTGGTGGCTCCTCCGCTAAGGCGGAGGAGCGTCGCCGCTCTGCCATTAAGCAGCAAATGAAAGAAAAAATAAAATGATAATAACGTTATATTATTAGCATTTTATTTTGTCCTCCTGCTGTGGCAGCTTGCAGGAGGGGGCGAGGCTGAAGAGCAGGAGAGGAGTGGTAGAACACTCCTAAGGGCGCAATAATAGTTTGGTCGGCCCTCTCGGGCCGCACAAAACAGTCATGCACTCTTTCCCCATTCTCCATGCAGGCTGCATTACAGCCTGCATGGAGAAAATGCCCACCCATCTAGCCCCTGGCTGAGCACCATGTCACGGCGCTCAGACCAATCACAATGCTGCAGTGCAGCTTTGTGATTGGCTGCAGGGAGTGTGGGAGCCCTGGTGCTTTGAGCTACTAGTTTCTCCCAGGAAGAGGACGCAGGAGAGGCGGCGGCAGAGGGCCAGCCGGACAGCAGGGAGGTAAGTGAAGAGGCAGGAGCTGTATTCGAGCATGAGCAGGAGTACTGACTGGACCGGAGCAGTGAAAGTGCAGGAGCAGTGAACGGGCAGGATCGGTGAACGGGCAGGAGCAGTGACCGGGGCAGGGGAAATGACAGGGAAGGAGTGGTGACGGGGTACGAGAAGTGACAGGGCGGGAGAAGTGACTTGTACTAATGTTCCTTGCCTTTTTAGTTATATACTATTGCATGACATCCACTGATGTGTCTGCAAAACATACCTGTTGCCCCGAATTTTTGTTCTGAATTTTGACCTCCTGTCCGGAATTTGTGTCCTGAATTTTGACCCCGTGTCCTGAATTTTTACACTCACCATCCTAAATTTGCGCCCATGCCAGTTGGCCACCCTAACTGCAGTCAGCAATGGCAACCGTACATCTGTAGAGCTTCCTTCCCTCCCCTGGCTTTTCCCGAGGTCCTAGTCCCATTAATTGGAGTCAGAGCTCCTGTCGCACCACCGGGGAGTGTCAGTAATTACTAGTTTGAGGATGCAGCATTCCCCCAATCCTAAGGCAGTGGTACGGAAGCACACTTCTAACCTTCTTGTCAGGTCAGACCACCGCCCATTAGGAGAGATGAATAGTTGTTACCCCCACTAAGAGCTTCTTTACTATTTAGTAAACAGTTTTTGACAATATTATGTTCTGGACATTTTTATAATTCTACTAGCTTACCCGTCGCGCCGTTTGCTGCGATCTCAGAAGAAAGGAAATTTAAGGAAACTTGTTATGATAACATTCAATTTACATTGTGTCATTTGTATTGAAACTTATTTATTTTTATATGGAAAACATTTTAAAAGTGTTGTTTGAATTCTGTTTATTTATTCGAGTGCTTGTTGATACACAGTATTTTTTTTTCCGTCTGGTGCGTACACGAATAAATCAGAAGCTTTTCCGACGCGTGACCTGGCCACATACAGTTGTCCATGTGAAAAGCACGGATTCTCCAAATCTAGTCCACACACTTGCAGCGATTGTCCTTGTGCTTTGTTGATGGTCATTGCAAAAGCTAGTTGCACCGTAAACTGTAAACGTTCAGTATTGGAAAGATTAGGAGGGCCCTGAGGGGCCGATATTTAACAATTTTTTTATTTTTTTTTGCCAGAAACCTTCGCGGGAGTATACTCAACAACTTTTAACAATTCTTTTTTTTTTTTGGCCAGAAACCTTCATGGGAGTGTACTTAACAACTTCCCAAAGTTTCATGGCGATCGGATGAATGGTGTAGTAATGCATAAAGGACAAACAGACATACTTTTGTTTTTATATATATACTAGCAGCCCGTCCCGACGTTGTCCGGGTATGAATTGCTGCCGGCCAGTAGTATATTGTTTTGTAGGATTTCGTTTTGATAGCATTTCTTATCTGTGACAGGCCTGTGAAACGCTCCGATTCACAGTGCACTGCTGATGCACTTAAGAGTGTGCGTTCAGTAGTGTGTGAACTCGAGTTTCCGTACTTTATTTTTCCTTGCAATATTATATAGCGCGAACTCGACAACATGGCATGAGCACAATGTACATTACAGAAGAACACATACATTTGTGGTAGGCACGGGGAGACAAAGCGATTTGCCTGGAATCACAGGATGTTGAGCTGATGCCGAGATTCGAACGTAGCTCCCCAGCTCTAAAGTTCGCAATTCTAGAACTTGTGGCGGGAGGTGTGTCTAAAAGTGTATGTCGGTGCTGGCCATCAATGAGAGAGACCTGTGCATTTTTTAAATCGGTGGTGAAAAAATATGAGTATGTTGCTGGAGATGTGGGCCGCCGTTCCACCAATGTACTTACCGGGGAGGGTAAACACCCATTATTCCGCAACTTTCTTTCCGCATACCATCTCTCCTCATACTTTCATTACAAAAGTACCATGACTCCGCAATGCCATTATAACGCATGGCATTACATTTTATATGCTTTTACCACACATACATTTACAACGAAATTCGTTGTAAATGCATGAATGGTAAAAGCATGTTTTTTTTAATGTTTGGATATGGTAAGTATGGGTATAGGGGTATATGTTTTGGGGTACTGGGGTATGTGTTTTGGGGTGTTTGGGTGTTTTAGTTTTAGGGTTTAGGGATAGGTATGGGTTTTGGGGTACAGGGGTATTTTTAGGGTTCAGGTCTAGGTTTGGGTTTTGGGGTATAGGGGTATTTTTAGGGTTCAGAGGTAGGTTTGGGTTTTGGGGTACAGGGGTATTTTAAGGGTTCAGGGCTAGGTTTGGGTTTTGGGGTACAGGGGTATTTTAGGGTTCAGGGGTAGGTTTGGATTTTGGGGTACAGGGTTATTTTTATGGTTCAGGGCTAGGTTTGGGTTTTGAGGTACAGGGGTATTTTTAGGGTTATGGGGTAGGTTTGGGTTTTGGGGTACAGGGGTATTTTAAGGGTTAAGGGCTAGGTTTGGGTTTTGGGGTACAAGGGTATTTTAGGGTTCAGGGGTAGGTTTGGGCTTGGGTTTTGGGGTACTGGGGTATTTTTAGGGTTCAGGGCTAGGTTCGGGTTTTGGGGCACAGGGGTATTTTTAGGGTTCAGTGGTAGATTTGGTTTTTGAGGTACTGGGGTATTTATAGGGCTCAGGGCTGCGTTTGGGTTTTGGGGTACAGGGGTATTTTTAGGGTTTAGGGATAGGTTTGGGTTTTGGGGTATAGGGTATATTTATAGGGTTAAGATGGGTTAGTGTTTAAGGGTGTTGAGGTATTTTAAGGAGTAAGGGTAGGTTATGATTATGGGGTGCAGGGGTATTTAAAGGGAGCAGGGTGGACACCCGGAGCTGGAATGTACAGAACTTGGGAAGAAAAAACAATGAAATATTGGGCACAACGCTCGCTTTTTTTTCCGTAATCCCGCGCCCCGCACACGCTCACGCCCTGAGCACACGCCAACAGCACACGATATGAGACATGGCATGAAGGGCGGAACGTACCACACGCCCCCAGCGTTTGTCACGCCCCACAGCACAACGTAGACACGCCCACAAGGTACTACTTTGCTGGCACGGTTCTTTTACCTTTTAAATGTATATGGTGGGCGTCTGCATAGCCTATGTCCTTCTGCTGCAACTGCCCTTTCCAACGCTGTATTGGGTGTTGTGATTGATGCTGTGGTTCCTGAGATTACCCGCCTCAAAGGTTTGGGCTCTCTCTTTATTATATTAGTATAGATAGATGTATAGCTTTAAGCTGTGTGCGCAACAAATGTGGTTTTCCTTTTGAAAGTTAAAAACCCTGACTGGACAATTAAGTATTTTTAGGTGTGTTACGGAGTTCTAAGACTGCAGTCAACATCACCTCAGTTAGGGGTCCTTTAGCTACTCTGTCCAAGCTTTGAGAGTCAAGTGCTGAAGGGAGTGCTTGGCTTTCAGTTAGGGATGACAATAGTGCAGGCACCTCAGGACAAAAGTGTTAAAAATACCCTTAGTTGACGCAATCGAGGCCAAGTAACCCCCTCGGTGTCCTTGGGCCCTTGAGGCCTAGGGATCCCTGGGGGGTTGGTGTTATTAAGATCGTTGGTGCTTGTTTTGTTGGTGGTGGAGGGTCCGCTGTGGTTTTTCGGTGGCTTGCTGTCAAGATAGGATGCGTCGTGGAGTTTTAGAGTTTGGAGTTTGTTAGCAGTCATGTCCTGTGCATTGTTGGATGTTATGTTGTGCATGCTGGGTGGGTCACATTGCTGTTTAGGGTCTTACATATGCTGCTCTATATGTTTTTGGAATTACACAGGGTGTAGAGGGGGTGTTGGTCACCAAGGTGGGCATTGTTGGGGGTATTTTGCTAATCAGGGCCTTATTTGGCCTGGCTCTGTGGGTGCAGGTTGATCTGCTTCGGTCCAGTGGGGTGGTCATGTCGGTGCTCGCTCAGTGGGTGATGTTGGAGTGTCTGTGCTTGCATTGTATGTCGGGTTTGGATTGCTCTGATTAAAGGTTTCTTTCTCTTTGATGCCTTGAGTGGCATTGGTTTATCAGTGGATGCTGTTGTACGTCTGTGCGCAGGTGGTGCGGTCCCTGCTTTGTCGTGTGGCTGTTTTGGGTCTTTTTTTGCGCACTGTACGCAGAGGGTCTCAGTGTCTGGATGGGAGGTCCCGGATGTCATCTCACTCCCTTGGAGAGAGAGGGAGGCGACGGGGATCTGTCTTTCTTGGAGCGCGCGGTGGCTTGTTTGTGGGTGTGTCTCTTCTCCCCCTTTCATGCGTCCCTATAAAGCCCGAGGTGAAGCCGGGAGCTCCGGACCTTGGACTGCCCCGAGGGCCGTGAGAGCGGAACGGAGCGGAGAGTAGTCGAAGCCGCAGGCTGCAGCCCCGCCATGGCTCCCGCCCCTCCCGTCGCGAGGCTCCTGCTGATCGCGCTCTCCGCCCTGGCCGCGCCGCCGCACTGGGACCGGACCCCGGTAAGGAGCCGGGGGCGGCGAGGAGCTGCAGGGGCAGCTGAGGGAGGGGTCGACCGGGATGGGAAGCAGCTTGCCGGAGTTTTAACACTACGGGGCAGATTTACAGGCCCCTTGCGTCACATTTGCGTCATTTTTAACGTGGGAAAAATGACAAAAAAGTGGCGCAAGGGGCTTGTAAATCTGCCCATATATTTTTTCTAGGAGCTGTACCTCAGCACATTCGGGCGTATTCACAGCTGCGGGGAACGTTATGTGTCTGAGTTGTGCAGTAGCATTGTGGGTGATTCTGGGTGCAGTGGTATGTTTTATTTCGGGTGCTGAAGTAAGGCAGGGGCGCAGTAGTAGATGCACTTAGAAGCACACTTGGGGCGTATTCACAGCTGCGAGGAACTTTATGAGTCTGTATTTGAGTACAGTGCAGGTGTGTTGCGGTATGGGATAGGATAATAGGGGTCTTACTCTGGCGGCAGGGGTGTTCCTTGAAACTTGGATGGTAAAATCAGGGGGTTGTGTGGGTACAGGAATGTGTCCTGTATTTGACAACAGCAGTGGGGTTGCATTCTGGATGCAGGAGTATGATTCACGCTTAGTACAAGATAGGAGTACAGGTTTTGGATCCAGGATCTCACGGTATGTGCTGTAGCCATGTTGGGGGTGATTTGACGTAAATAACGTTCTTTTGTGCTTGGGTTTCTAATGGCCGTATTTGAAGCCGATTTGTGGCGCAGTTGTGTGTTAAGTGGGACAACAGTCTTGGCACATGTACGGAGTATGTCTTTTTCGGTGCTGGAATATCAGCATTTTGGGTGAATTTGCAATGAAGGAGTACGTATTGCACATGTAAGCCAGCTGTGATGGTTTAGATGCCATTTATGTATGGGGTTTGGGCAGCCTCAGTGAGGTGCAGAGCTACCGCATTGTGATGGGGGGAGTTGAATGAGTGTGTCTGTGTCAGCTATATTGGACTGGAGGGCAGCTGTGTTGGGGTGTTTGCCCGCTGAATTGTGGTGAAGGACAGCTGTACGGGTGTGCAGGGCATTTTGATTGGGTGCAGGAACGCCGTATTATGGTACATAGCAGGTAGTTTAGTGTGTGTGGCATTTATGTTGGGCTGAAGAACTGCTGTGTTGGGTGTTTGCTGAATTAAGGTGAAGGACAGCTGTACTTGTGTGCAGGGTATTTTGATTGGTGCACCACTGCTGTATTATGGTACATAGCAAGTAGTTTAGTGTGTGTGGCATCTATGTTGGGCTGAAGAACCGCTGTGTTGGGGTGTTTGCTGAATTGAGGTGAAGGACAGCTGTACGTGTGTGCAGGGCATTATAATTGGATGCAGCATTGCTGTATTCGGATGCATAGCAGGTTGTTTGGTGTGTGGCAGCTATGCTGGCCTGAAGAACAGCAATGTTGTGGTGTTTTCCTGCTGAATTTAGGTGAAGGACAGCTGTACTGGTGTGCAGGGCATCATGACTTGGTGCAGCATTGCTGTATTCGGATGCATAGCAGGTAGTTTAGTGTGTGTGGCAGCTATGCTGGCCTGAAGAACAGCTGTGTTGTGGTGTTTTCCTGCTGAATTTAGGTGAAGGACAGCTGTACTGGTGTGCAGGGCATTATAATTGAATGCAGCATTGCTGTATTTGGATGTATTGCAGGTAGTTTAGTGTGTGTGGCAGCTGTGCTGGCCTGAAGAACAGCTGTGTTGTGGTGTTTTCCTGCTGAGGTGAGGCGAAGAGCCGCTGTTCTTGTGTGCAGGGCATCATGATTGGCTGCCGCATTGCTGTATTCGGATGCATAGCAGGTAGTTTAGTGTGTGTGGCAGCTATGCTGGCCTGAAGAACAGCTGTGTTGTGGTGCTTTCCTACTGAGGTGAGGTGAAGAGCAGCTGCACTTGTGTGCAGGGCATTATAATTGGATGCAGCAGTGCTGTGTTCTGGTACATAGCAAGTAGTTTGGTGTGTGTGGCTGCTATGTTGCTTGGCAGGAAGCAGTGCTCAAGTGTAGGGGAGCTATTTTGGAGCTGGTTGTTGTGATTTAGTGGATTACTGGATCCACTGAACATATCAGCGCTTGCCATCAAGTTTGCAGGTTCGAATTCCGGGGGTTCTCTCAGGTCGTAAAATAAGTAACAATCGGGCAACAATACACATCTGGATTCAGCACCGAGAAGCTCAGGTGTGTGTGTGTGGGGGTGAACATGTACTATACAAATGCACATTGTGTATAGCTGCAAACGACTCCAGAGGGCTGGGGTACACTGCAGATGTGCTGGGTTGCAGCACACCAGTATAAGAGCGCATAACCAAGGCCACTGGAATGATGTGATTCTACAGCCTGGTAGTATTTTGCATAATTTTGCATTTGTTGCATTTGCCACATAAACCATCAACTGCTGCATAATTTGCAGATTGTAACAAAAATAGTTTCTAGGTCAAACGGATCAAAAGTTATAAAAAATGCAACGACGTGCTGCTGTGCACTGCAAGGCACTTTAAACGTTGACTGGTCACCTTTAAATACATATTGCATTATTTGAGTGTTAAACTCCTACCAATGAGGCGAACTCTATGTCCAGACAATGTTAATATATGTAAACGTAAAATAATTATCTGATATTGTCACAAAATGTACCACAGTATTTGCATTTTCTAGCTGTCTAATCTTACTGTATAATTCCAGTCGCCCTGTCAAAATAACATCTGTCTTGGCACGGCTGCGCAGCTGTATTGGATGATGAACTGCGTCAGCAAGGTTTCTCTGGGTGCTTAATTTGAGGTATGCGACAACAATCTAAGTCAGCAGTCCTACTTTCTCGGTGTTTGACCGCGGGGATAGCTCGGTGGGTCCCTGCCATGAAAGTCGTGATACGGTGTCTACGGCTGGGATTCTTGGCCGCTTTGCAGCCCAGATGGGCGGTTTTGACGGAGCTGGTGTGTGGGAGCTCTGTTCAGACTACTTACAGCGTGCACAGGTGTTTATTTTGGGCCGGGGGGAACAGGTGTTTGTTTTGGGCTGCCGTTCGCAGGTATTTATTTTGCTTGGCGCGCTCGCGCGCTGTTTTGACTGGCTTCTCGATCCTTCGTCCGTGCGCCGTTTGAGAGACCTTCTAATTTGAATTTCAGGGACCGACGGACGGGTGGTGGTGGTGAATGGCTGCGACTTTGGGATTTGCAGTGTTCCGTGGGGTTTATTAATTTTAATATGAACCATTTAATTGCATTTTGGCACTTTAACAATAAGTGTTATGGTTATCCTACTGAAAGAACTCTTTTTATCGAACGCTACAGCTGGCACTTATCCCGCTGAGCTGGCTGGGTAAAGGAGTATTACTAAGTGATTAACTGTGGCGTGTTCTAAGTGGCATGAGTTGAGGGGTATGTACCTTTTTAAAAATACAATTTACAAGTGATTATATCCAAAGCACTTCACATAACATATTTAAAATACTGGTATTATTGCCCAATCAAAACGCATCCCCATTTAATCCACCTGGGAAGGATGACAGGCTCAGTTGACGTCGCCGGGGTTTTAACATAGTTACGATCCGGAAATCACACCCAGGGTCCAACCACAAGGGCCCAACACACTGAGCTTTCTTGCCAGCTAGCTGCGCTACTGGTTTAGGTGTCTAGGAGGTTGAAGACATTCCTGTTTAATTCATAAGGGGTGCAGTAGAGTTTAATGTTGGGTATTTTATTTGTCTTGTGGGAAAGAAGCTGAGAGTTTATGTTTGCATTTCTTGCGATTCGGTGTTCCAGTTAGGTAGGAGTTGATAGAAGCAGGTTTTCTAACAGGTATGAGGGTATGATGGACGGTACTTATGTGGAATTTATGTTATACTGTTGAGTCACTTCAGACTAGAACCCCTTGAGGTTTTTTTTATTTGACAGCAACTTTTGAGGTTGCCCAGACCTTTTGATTTTGCCAATGTTATATCGATAATATACTTACTTTCAAGGGCTTTCAAACAGGCCTCTACATCCATGCGTCTGTTATTGTGTCATTCACATCTTTCATTTCCCACACGATAGCCTACAGCAAGGAGCAGGTGGTGTGTCCACGTCAGCCATTGGCTGACTTTATTGTGAATGTCAACACTGCGCCTTTTCACTGGGAGCACACTTACTGGGAAACAACCTTTACAACGCAGTCATCACATCGCACTACATTTACAACGCAGTCATCACATCGCAACATCCTTTACAATGCATGTGACTACAACGCAACCAATACATTGCATGTGACTACAACGCATGACACTACAACGCATGACACTACAATGCAGGCATTACATCGCATGTCATTACAACGCACACCATTACAACACATAGTACCCCTACAGTATCCAACACTTACCCTACTGTTGCACACCCTGCAGTTCGATTAGTAATTTTTACCCCTACACTATCCAACACTTACCTTAAATGCAATTTAATGATATCCGTTGTAAAGGTATAATGCGATGTAATGGAATGCGTTGTAAATGTAGTTTAAAAAAATTCGTTGTAATGGCGTGCAATGTAAATGTATGCGTTGTAAGGGATGTTGCGGTGTAAAAACTGTGTTGTAAAGGCATTCATTGTAAATTTGTGCGTTGTAACATCATACATTCCACTTACTCCAGAGATATGTGCTTTACTACCCTTGACAGGGAGTAGAAGTGCTTTACCTTGGGCAGCAAGCTGCTTCGGAAACCAGGGTTTTTTGAGACCATTAAAATATTTTTGCTGTTAGCCATTTTTTTTAGATTGATGAGGGCCTGGCAGTTTCCCCAATAATAACATTTAGCAAAAAGCATAAAACAACTAAAGAAACATTGACAAAGCCAAAAGACTGGTGGATTACTATAAAATTGATTAGATCAAGAAAGATATTTTGGCGAGTTTGGTCCCTGAGGAATCTTGCTGGTTTCCAAATGATTTTTAAGGAGTTTTAATGTTGCTGTTCAGTAAGCCTGGGCGGAGTGTCCGGAGTGGTGCTCTGCGTAGTTCCACGGAGTAAAAAAAAAAATCAGTGGAACTACGCCACGCTCCGCGCCCTCCCTCCTCCCAAAGCCATTAAAAATGATTAAAAAAGGCACTTACCTACTGCGTCTTCCTCTGCTGCCTTCTCCCCGCAATGGCTGCTCTCTCCTGCCTCCTCCTCACGCTGAATAACCCCTGTGTTGTATATCTTGCGCATGTGCATGCGCATTCGCAAGATTTACATGTAGGGGTTATTCAATGCGAGGAGGAGGCAGTAGAGGAAGAGGCAGTAGGTAAGTGCCTTTTTAATCATTTTTAATAACTTTGGGAGGGTGGAGGGGCCGGCTAACTACGCTCCGCCATGGAGTCATAGTTTTGCCTGAACTCTGCGTTCGCAGAAGAACGCGGAGTAGGCAAAACTACGCAAACTCTGCGGGTGGAACGTAGGGGCATATTATCAAGAAAGGGCCTTACAGTATCGCCGCTTTTATCGGCAGGAACCTGCCGATAAAGCCGCGATAATGGGCTTGATAATATGCTCTATGAATTCCAATCGAAGCCCATGTTAGATGTGAATACATCTAATATGGGCTTCGATTGGAATTCCATAGAGCATATTATCAAGCCCATTATCGCCGCTTTATCTGCAGTTTCCTGACGATAAAAGCGGCGATAATGTAACGCCCTTTCTTGATAATATGCCCCTTAGTTACCCGCCCAGGGTTACTGTTCAGGGGGTTTGTATTTAGCATTGAAGCTGCTTGGTTTTCAAGGTAATTATTATTCATGCTCGTGTGAGTGTTAACTTTACACTTAGGCTCAGGCATGACTGAGGCACACATTTACTTTAGCCTTTCACTTTCAGAAGATTTATACAATATATAAATTTTTTAACCAATAGTTTTACTTGAACATGAAACTTATCAGACAATTTGAATGTAAGTTTTAATGGAGCGACAGATTATTTTAATGATTGTTGTTTGCTGATTCTGTTTTTTTATTGAGAAAACTAAAAAGTGATCCGTGGCAAGTGTAAATTAATCTTACGCACTGGAATTCACTCTAGCTGCATTACATCGTTTTTGCTCTCTTTGCCATTACAGACAGGACCAACCGTGTGCAAATACATCTTAGAACGGCTCTAAAAGACACTGCTTGTCACACACTGCTAAGTCATTTACCCTCTGAATGGAAACCCAGGCAATGCTAGGTGTATTTTGGCCTTATTGGGACTCAGCAGTGAGGTGCAGCTTGACTCCCTCTGGCACAGCTCCAGGTCTGTTCCTTCCATCTGGTGTGACTCCCTAAGAAAAACAAAGTGATGGACGTAATTCCCAAACGCACTGCAACCAATGGTAATTACTGTGCGCACAATCCATCCATCGTTTTATTGCTTACTGTGCCATTATCAACAATGACCAACCATATGCAAATTTGATTGTGTTATCACTGATAGGGCCCAAACGGATGTATAACGTTACAACACATACTTTTACAATGCATTTTTTACAACGCAAAATCTTTTACAACGCACTCTATTACAACGCATGCCATTACAACAAATTGTCTAAAAACTACCTTTACAACGCATTCCATTACAACGCATACTGCCTTTACAACGCATACCATTACAACGCATACCATTACATTGCATGTATGGTAAGTATTGGATACTGTAGGGGTAAAAATTACTATTCTAATTCCAGGGGGTGCAACAGTAGGGTAAGTGTTGGATAGTGTAGGGGTAAACATTACTATTATAACTCCAGGGGGTGCAACAGTAGGGTAAGTGTTGGATGGTGTAGGGGTAAAAATTGCTATTGTAACTCCAGGGGGTGCAACAGTAGGGTAAGATTTGGATAGTGTAAGGGTACTATGCGTTGTGATGGTATGCGTTGTAATAGTATATGTTGTAATGACTGCGTTGTAATGACACGCTTTGTAGTGGTATGCGTTGTAGTGTCATGCGTTGTAATGGTTGCGTTGTAATGGCATGCGATGTAATGGATCTTGCGTTGTAAAAGTTTAGTTGTAATGGTAGTGCGTTGTAAAAGTTGCGCTGTAAAGATTGTTTCCCCCTGTGAATGGGATCACACCCAAACCCAGATACTCTTCAAAAGTATTTGACCTTAGCAGTGAGGTGCAGTTCGAGTCCTTAGGACACAGTGAGTCACAGGATACAGTCCTATGCATATATTTTTCATCATAGTCTTGTTTTGTTTGGAAGTGGTACTATATGCTGTCCCTTTAACATTATTGTTAGAAAAGGGGGTCTCTAGTTGGCAGGTTGTTATCCTGTCCAGGTAGGGAGCCCTTCCTCCTAGTCAGGGTAAGGGAGCTACACTTCTAAAAGAACCCTTGCTTACCCCCTTGCTAGCTTGGCATGAGCAGCCAGGCTTATCTCAGAGACAGTGTGTTAACCATTTGCACATAACATACAGAAATACAGTGAAAACACTACAAAAGGACACCAACCAGTTTTAGAAAAATAGCCAATATGTATCTGTATAAAGCAAGACCAAAACGATAATAAATCCAACATACAGTTATTAAAAAATGTCAACAAGCAAAAATAGACATTAAAACAGTTCCTCAAGCCAATAGCTCCGTCCGGGGCTATCACGGCACCCTGAACAAACAAATCCATCAGTTCTGGCCGTCCGCAGCGTAGCGGGCCAGCTATGGTGTCAGGAAGACCCGCAGAACATTATCTTTAGAAATGCAGGGTGTCAAGATCCTTGCGATGAGCTCCAAAGAGCAGGCGTCTGCAGGCGTCGGCAGGCAGCAGTTCCAGAGGTCGGTGCAGGAGTCATCCGGGTCTTGAAGTCAAGCTGCGTGCAGGTCACAGTGCAGGTCGTCTGGAGACCCAAGGCTGCATGGTGAGACAGGGCAATGCTGAGTGTGGGGCCCACAGGTTGCAGTGCCAGCAGCGGCTTCGGTGGACGATCTGGAGTCAATGACACTGTCATCGGTAGGCCAAGGCTGCAGTGAGGCATGGGGCGATGCATTGTGTAACTTATGAGTGGTGGCCCCAAACCACGGTGCAGGCAGTGGCACCAAGGTCAGCTTGCAGTGTTGTCGTAGGTGAGACCAGGGTTGCGGTGCGAATCGGGATGGTACTCCATGTTCTCCACGAGTGGTGTCCATAGGTCACAGTGTAGGTCACAACGTCATCGGAGATACCAGGGCGCCAGTGTGAAGTGAGGTGGTGTGCAGTGCGATGCCCACAAGTCAAGGTGCAAGTAGCGGCTCGGTGGTGGCGTCAAACGGCATCGTCAGCGAGACCAGGGCTGGGTTACGAAGTGCGGTGGTGCCTTCTGCAGTGCCTTCAGGTCACGGAGCGGGCAGCGGAGTCGGGGATGGCATTGTGTTGCTTTTTCCTTTGTGGCAACTGAAACACCTAGTTCCAGAAGGTGGTACCCAGAGGAGCTTGAAGTCTTTGCTGTTCCTGAGACTTCTTGAACAGGGGGCACGCTCTACCTCAAGCCCTTGAAGAAACTCAAGCAAAGAAGTTGCAGAAAGTTCAGTCCAGTCCTTTCTCTGCCCAATACAGAAGCAGCCACTGCAGGCAACACAGCAAAGTTGTAGTCTCTCCTTACCTCTTCTCCAGCTCTGGGGTCTGGGGTCTGAGCCCTAATATTTAGACCACATTTCCCTTTGAAATTCTGTGGTGTTGGCACAAACAAAGTTCTCCTGGCACCAGACTGCCCATAGCGGGCATTGGGCAATCCTCCGGTACCTTTGGTTCCCAGTCCGGCACCAGGGCCGGACTGGGAACCAAAACCGGCCCTGGCAAAGTGGCTCGGCCGGGAGGGGGTGCGACCAAGCTCTTTGCTGGGGCTGGTTTTTGGCCGATTTTGTTACAGGGCCAATTTTGCAGCTATTCTGCAAAAACGGCCCTGTAACAAAAACGTCCCACAGGGGCCCAAAACCGGCCTGTTTTGGGCCCCTGGAGGCTGTTTTTGTTACAGAGCCCTGTAACAAAATCGGGAAAAATCCGGCCCGACAAAGAGCTCGGCGGCACTCACAACCCCCCTGGGGCTGCGGGGAGGAGGGGGGGGGGGGAAAGCACTATGCCAGGGCCGGTTTTTGTTCCCAGTCCGGCCCTGCCTGGCACACATAATCCAGTTCGGTCCTGCTCAGGCCAGGTTCGCTATTGGAGGTGGAGACAGCATTGTAGATTAGATGCAGTCCATTCAGGTGCATGTGGCAACTCCGCCCACCTCTCTAGATGCAGGACAGACCCATCAACCAGACTATGAGTCCCCCAGAAAAGGCAGGACTCACCTCAGCCCCCTTTGTGCCCCTGTCTAGTGTGAATGCACAAACCAGCCCCTGTCAGTCTAAAAATCAGACAGCTAATATACAAACAGGCAGAGGCACATGGATGGTTAGACAAGGAAATATCCACTTTCTAAAAGTGGTACTTCCAAACACTCAATATATCTTTACTAAAAGATTCATTTTTAAATCCTGAATTCCGACATACTGAACTCCAGTATACCATCAGCTTTACCTGGCAAGCTACATATGTAAAAGTGTTACAAAGCAGCTCCCATGTTAATATATATGGAATAGATAGCCTTTCAATGGTGAAAATAAAATGCATAGTATTTCACCGGGCCTGCATTTGCCATACACAAGTACCTGGCTGCATTGGTATGGAGGTTGCAACATCTGACAAGCCATCTGCATGCGTTGTTCAATTCCACTGGTGCGCCTCCATAGTATGAAGACCCCTGACATCAGCGCTGGGGACAGAAAGAGAGAAAGGATGGGGGGAGCAGACACCATAGAGCCTATTGAAATTTCACGAGGGCTCTTAGGCATATTGCAACCCTGTAACTGAAGCCACCTTTGGAGTGTATACTATTTCCTTTAGGGCATGATTAAAGTAATTTATTTAATTCAAATATAAGTACTGATTTGGCCATTATAATATTGTGCCTGTTGATTGACTGTTGAGTTCTGAGCACCTATCTCCACTTAAACTACATGGTAAGTGTTTGCCTGAAAGCCCCCACTACCCTGAGGGTGAAGTGTGGAAAGGGTGTACTTTGTCCTATTTGCAGAACTATAAGTAGGAAGAACCCTAGGACATCAGTGGCAAATGTCCTCAAACTCTGCGGTTGGGGTGAGGTAGCCCTTCCCTGCTCACTGCCACCCCCGAACGATGTCAGACAATACCTAAGACTTACAATCTGCAATTGTACTAATGTTTTGACTGCATGCCAACTCTTTTGCTACCAAAAATGTGGTTTTATTTTGGCAGTGTGAAAGCAATGGATTATTCACTTATTGTAGACATCATGGAAACATCTTGTAATTCAAAACAGACACAGCAGAGCAAGAATCATTTACATTCAGGCTGAAAGTCTCAGACTCTAATCACAAGACCACAAACAAAGCTTGATGGATGAAAACATACATATGACACAGGAACTGAAAGTAGAATTCAATGAGATTGTACAGGTGACTACAAGTGAAATCATGTTCCTTTACCAATGCTACTGCTTATAGTTTTGTAATACCATAGATATAGATTTTTAACTTATTGGAGATATTGTCGAAACTCTTTGCTCTTCAAGAGACATTAAAACTGGCAGGTAACCATGGTAACAGATGGACTCTAACCCATAACCTTCTGATTAAAAGACATAGACTTCATTTTTAGCCTCTATTTTGCCCCTAAAACCAGACTAAATTGTCGGACCAAAGTGCAGGCGTTTGCTCCCAAAGTTTGGTGCAGGAAATATCTGCCACCATGAATCAAGAGCTATAACTGAACAAAACAGTGTTTTCCCACCAAGTAATGGATGGAATCTTACAAAATGAGCAACTCATTGCCACTACGACATGCCATGTAAAATTGTAAGAATCATCAGGAGCACCAAGAGGGAATGACCTGCAAGATAGTCAATGGAGGAAAAGTCACAGCAACCTTCCAAATGAGGACCAGAGTCTTACAAGGTTGCATCCTCTCACCTTTTCTCTTCCTGCTGGCCATAGACTGGATCATGAAGACATTCACAACAAGAAGAAGACATGGGATACAGTTGACATCTTGGACACAGCTTGATGACCTGGACTTTGCAGACGACCTGGCCTTACTCTCGCATACCTATCTGCAGATGCCAGAGAAATCCAACAATGTGGCAGCCACATCAGCACAATTTGGGCTCAACATCCACAGGAGAAAAACCAAGATCCTGAAGGCTAACACGGCTAGCACAACTGCAGCTAGCCTTGCAGGTGATGCCCTGGAAGAAGTTGAGGCCTTCACCTACCTGGGAGGTGTCATAGACAAGCAGGGCAGCACAGACGCTGACATCAAGGCAAGCAAGGGCTGCTTTCATTCAGCTAAAAAATTTCTGGACTCCAAGGTCCTAATGCTGCACCAAGATCAGTCTTTTTAACACCAACATAAAATCGGTCCTTCTGGATGGAGCAGAAACTTGAAAGCCAACAGTGACCACCACCAACAAAGTCCATCTTCATCAACATCTGTCTGAGTAAAATTATCCAAATCTGCTGGCCAAACATCATGAGTAACAACGACATATGGCAGCAGACTTTCCAACTCCCTGTTAATGAAGAAATCATAGAAAGACACTGGGGATTGATAGGTTACACCCTCCGAAACCCCTCATCAAACACCACCAGACAAGCCCTGACCTGGAAGCCTCAAGGGAAAAGGAAAAGAGGAAAGCCAAGAAACAATTGTAATTGTTTAATAAAATATACCAGCACATGTTAAGGCATATATGTGGATTAGTATTATCATAGTATATAAGCAACCTTGAAGACATACATGCAATTGAATTAATTTATATTGAAACACAAGCTGACTGGTGTCTGCCAGACAAACAGTACATAATAAAGCTTGAACAAACATTACTAAAGCTATTCCTTTAGGCATTTGGATCTACATTTCTTTTGACATGTAGCAACATTTCACATGGAATTCAGCGTGGAACCAGCCTATTCTTCCCACTGTAGGTAAGTCACTGTGAAGGTGGATGCCTAGTGAACTAGTGCATAACAATAAAATAACCCCTGTGCACGAAGTGCTTGACATTGTAGATCTGGTTGCTCGATATTCATAATAAGAAGTACATTTACCTTCACCACTGGCATTCTTGCTGCAACAATGACAAATCAAATCATTGCTCTGAGGATTTTCTATTTTGTCTACTAAAATATGATGATTTTCTCCTTATTTATATTCCCCTCCATCGTCTCCCCCTCTCCTCTGTTTATGTGTGCACTTCTTTGGTTTGACAACTCTGATGACTAAGAAAAAAGTGGAAGGGGTAAGTCACAGGAGTGCAGAGAAATAACGAGAACACTACTGGGATAGAAAGTGGAGGGAGAAGAATGAGGTAGAGAGATGTGTTTGGGAGAAATGTAAAACATACAGAAAAAAGCATTTACAATGCAATGGTCTCAGCATTCTTGAAGTTAGAGCTATTGGCATTGCTCATGACATTATTTTTATTTATGTTTGTTTTTTTAAAACATAAATAAAGGCATTGTAATTTACAATGCCAATAGCAGGGCAGGAGAGCAAGCACAACGAAGGAGGGGGCAGGACAGCCAGCACAAGAAATGAGGGGGCAGGACAGCAACCACAAGCAACGAGGGGGCAGAACAGCAAGCATAAGCAACGAGGGGGGTGCAGGAGAGCAAGCACAAGCAACGGGGGGGGAGCAGGACAGCACGCACAAGCAACGAGGGGGCAGGACAGCAAGCACAAGCAGCGAGGGGGCAAGACATCAAGCACAAGCAACGATGGGGCACGACAGCAAGCATAAGCAACGAGGGGGGTGCAGGAGAGCAAGCACAAGCAACGGGGGGGGCAGGACAGCAAGCACAAGCAACGAGGGGGCAGGACAGCAAGCACAAGCAGCGAGGGGGCAAGACATCAAGCACAAGCAACGAGGGGGCACGACAGCAAGCATAAGCAACGAGGGGGGGCAGGAGAGCAAGCACAACCAGCGAGGGGGGCAGGAGAGCAAGCACAACCAACGAGGGGGCAGGGGAGCAAGCACAAGCAACAAGGAGGCAGGGGAGCAAGCACAAGCAAAGAGGGGGCAGGACAGCAAGCATAAGCAACGAGGGGGCAGGAAAGCAAGCACAAGCAACGAGGGGGCAGGACAGCAAGCACGAGGGGGCAGGACAGCAAGCACAAGCAACAAGGGGGGGAGGAGAGCAAGCACAGCCAGCTAGGGGGGGCAGGAGAGCAAGCACAACCAACGAGGGGGCAGGGGAGCAAGCACAAGCAAGGAGGGGGCAGGGGAGCAAGCACAAGCAATGAGGGGGAAGGACAGCAAGCACAAGCAACGAGGGGGCAGGAGATCAAGCACAAGCAATGAGGGGGCAGGAGAGCAAGCACAAGCAACGAGGGGGCAGGACAGCAAGCATGAGCAATGAGGGGGGGCAGGACAGCGAACACAAGCAACGAGGGGGGCAGGACAGCAAGCAAAAGCAACAAGGGGCGCAGAACAGCAAGCACAAGCAACGAGGGGGGTAGGACAGCAAGCACGATCAACGAGGGGGCAGGACAGCAAGCGCAAGCAACGAGGTGGGTGAGGATAGCATGCACGAGCAACGGGGGCAGGAAAGTAAGCGCATGTAACGAAGGGGGGGCAGGACAGCAAGCACAAGCAACGAGGGGGGAGGACAGGAAGCACAAGCAACAAGGGGGGGCAGCACAGCAAGCACAAACAACGAGGGGGGGCAGGAGAGCAAGCATGAGCAATGGGGGGCAGGGGAGCAAGCACAAGCAACAAGGGGGGGCAGGACAGCAAGCACGAGCAACGGGGGCGGGGGAGCAAGCACAAGCAACGAGGGGGCAGGACAGCAAGCACAAGCAATGAGGGGGGAGGACAGCAAGCACAAGCAACGAGGGGGGCAGGACAGCAAGCACGAGCAACGAGGGGCAGGACAGCAGGCACAAGCAACAAGGGGGGCAGGACAGCAAGCACAAGCAACGAGGGGGGGAAGGACAGCAAGCATAAGCAAAGGGGGGGGGCAGAAGAACAAGCACGAGCAACGAGGGGGCAGGACAGCAAGCACGAGCAATGAGGGGGGGCAGGACAGCAAGCACAAGCAACGTGGGGGAGGAGAGCAAGCACGCGCAACGAGGTGGCAGGACAGCAAGCACAAGCAACGAGGGGGGCAGGACAGCAAGCACGAGCAACGAGGGGGCAGGACAGCAAGCACAAGCAACGAGGGGGGGCAGGACAGCAAGCACAAGCAACGAGGGGGGCAGGAGTGCAAGCACGATGAACAAGGGGGGGCAGGACAGCAAGCACGAGCAACGAGGGGGCAGGGCAGCAAGCACGAGCAACAAGGGGGCAGAACAGCAAGCACAAGCGACGAGGGGGCAAGACAACAAGCACAAGCAACGAGGGGGGCAGGACAGCAAGCACAAGCAACGAGGGGGGGGCAGGACAGCAAGCACGAGCAACAAGGGGGCAGAACAGCAAGCACAAGCGACGAGGGGGCAAGACAACAAGCACAAGCAACGAGGGGGGCAGGACAGCAAGCACAAGCAACGAGGGGGGGCAGGACAGCAAGCACGAGCAACGAGGGGGCAGGACAGCAAGCAAGCATGAGCAACAAGGGGGCAGGACAGCAAGCACAAGCAACAAGGGGGCAAGACAGCAAGCACAAGCAACGAGGGGGCAGAGCAGCAAGCACAAGCGATGAGGGGGCAGGACAGCAAGCACAAGCAACGAGGGGGCAAGACAGCAAGCACAAGCAACAGGGGGGTAGGGGAGCAAGCACAAGCAATGAGGGGGGACAGGACAGCAAGCACAGGCAACGAGGGGAGGCAGGACAGCAAGCACAAGCAACGAGGGGGGGCAGGGGAGCAAGCACAAGCAACGAGGGGGCAAGACAGCAAGCACAAGCAACGGGGGGCAGGGGAACAAGCACAAGCAACGAGGTGGGGGCAGGACAGCAAGCAAAAGCAACGAGGGGGCAGGACAGCAAGCACAAGCAACAAGGGTGGGCAGGGGAGCAAGCACAAGCAACGCGGGAGCAGGACAGCAAGCACAAGCAATGAGGAGGGCAGGACAGCAAGTACAAGCAACGAGGGGGAGTGAGAACAGCAAGCACGAGCAGCGAGGGGGGCAGGACAGCAAGCCCAAGGAACGAGGGGGTGCAGGACAGCAAGCACAAGCAACAAGGGGAGGCAGGACAGCAAGCAAGAGCAACGAGGGGGGCAGGACAGCAAGCACTCACCGGAGGACTCAGCAGCTTCTCGACTTCTTGCGGCGGTGGTCGGGCAGAAATGGCATCCGATAAGCGCTGACATTTTCGCATTCGGGGGCGTGGTTTTTGCTGTTGAGTGACGGATGACGTCACGGCGAGAAAACTGCAAAATACACTCCCCGAATCCGAAAAAGACGGGGCTTGAACGGAGTGACGCCCCTGTCCTCCAATGCCTGGCCTCCGTTTAGGAAGCCAGCCAATGGAGAAGAGGGGCGGGTTCAAGCCCCCATACTAAAAAACATTAAATCTCGGAGCGAGACTGCGCAAGCACAGCCTTCGGTCCGATACCTAAAAAGGTGAAGTAGTCAGAAAGAAAGTTACAGAGAGCTAGATTTAGGGAGATGTTGGTACAAAGAGGCAATGTTTTAGAATGAGGTAGCGAATTAGAGAGAGATAATGATAGGGAATGTAGAATGAGGGAGAAGAGTGGGATGAGGAAGAGAGAGAGGTAAGTTAGAAAGAGAGGTGAGCTGGAAACAGCTGGATGGAAAAACAACAGTTGATGGACAGAATGCAGAACAATGTCATACATTCACCCCAGTACAGAGATCTGGGCCTAAATCCATTGTTTTTTTGCTCACCATGCCATTCCAGTTTGAACCTAGCCATATGCAAATCAGTCTTGACCCTGTGCCCCATGGGAACAGTCCAGCCCGAACTGCCAAGCCAGGTCCTCCCTGGACTGAAAAAAAGGATCCTAGGACCGGGTTTGGGCTTTCAGCCCTCATCAGCCAAGATAGCTTGATTCCAGTGGTATGGAGAGCATGGGAATCACGTCTAAGCATACCCGTCCCACTCGGGGTGACAAATGCGAAAACAACAGTTGATGGACAGAATGCAGAACAATGTCATACATTCACCCCAGTACAGAGATCTGGGCCTAAATCCATCGTTTTTTTGCTCACCATGCCATTCCAGTTTGAACCTAGCCATATGCAAATATGCTTGATCCCGGTCCAGGGAAGACATGGCTTGGCAGTTCAGGCTGGACTGTTCCCATGAGGCACAGGGTCAAGACTGATTTGCTTATGGCCATGTCTGAACTGGAGTGGCGTGTGGAGCAAAATAACGATGGATTAAACCCATATCTGTGACTGGGGGTGAATGTTTTGCCAACGGGCAATATTCTGTCCATCGCCTTGTGCATTATTTATAGTTCTGTGAAAGGGATACTCTGTCTCCAATGTGATGGAAATTCTGTCCACCATATTACAAGTGTCATAGGACTTGTAATATGGTGGATGGGATAGCTGTCATGTTTGTGATAGAGTATTCTGTCTGCCGGACTGTAAATCAGGCCTATAGTGAGTTAGAAGTCGTAGGGTACAGAGACTTGAAATATTGTGAATAACATAGTGGCATATTTACAAGCCCCTATCGCCACCACAAGTCACATTTAAAGACGTTGTGGTGGCAATACGAGCTTCGCCTTATTTACAAGGCAGTATTAAGCCATTTAACATGGCTTACCGCTGCCTTGGAAATAAGGCACCCTTTCACGATATACTTAGCGTGAAAGGGGAGGGAAATGGGTGTTGCTGTGGGCGCTCCACCGGAACACCCATTGATTTTGATGCTGCCTATTATTTACAAGGGTGGCGTAAATATGGGGCAGCGCCAAAATTAAGACCATGGAAAACCTAGTCTTACCCTGGCTAAACGAGGAGACATTTTTAATTTCTCCTCATTTTGCTGTTCCAATGTGTGCTGCATTGTGCAGTACACATGGAAACAGCAAAACGCCTTTGATTGTTTATGTGCAGGAAGGTTTCCCTTCCTGCACATAAACAATCATTAAAAAAATTATGTTTTGCAACTGCTGTGTGTGCTGCATTACGCAACACACATCGAAGTTTCACATCGCCATTTCAGATTGTTTATGTGCAGGAAGTGACACCTTCTGCACATATCAATCACTCCCTTCAACGCAGGAACTCTTGCACTACGGTGCAAGGTTGCCTGCATTGACGCTAGGCAGCTACATTTAGCGCCAGTGCTGGGGGAAACGCAGGGTTGTGCCATATTCTTGTAAATATGGTGCAGCCATGCGTTTCTAAAGTGAGGGAGTGTGTCATAGGCCTTCTTGGCTTAACAACACACTTCACCACTTTCCTTGTAAATATGCACCATAGTGAGTTACAAAGTAGAGAGAGTTTTTAGGTGGCAAGGGGTGAAATGAAAAGAGGTTTAAGCAGGCAAGTCAGATAAAACTATTGAGGCAGCAAGAAATGTAGAGGGAGTACATAAACGGCAGTATGAACAACCATTGGCATAGCCAATAGGTCTCGTCTATGAAGGCGCTATTGGCTTTGGCAAGGTATTTTAGCCATGTTGTGCACCAGTGTGGCTGCTGTTCAGCATGGTTATAAGTTAGTGGCATAGAGTTGGATGAGGTGGGATGGGGTAGTTTGGGGTAGAGTGGAGTGGGGTAGATTGGTATAGAGTTGAGTGGGGTAAAAGTGAGTTGGGTGGATTTGGGTAGATTGGAGTGGGGTGGAATGGGGTAGATTGGAGTGAAGGAGTCGGGTAGATTAGTGTGGTAGATTGGATAGGGATAGATTGGGGTGTGGGGTAGACTTGAGTGGAGTTCATTGGGGTAGATTAGAGTTGAGTAGATCGGAGTCGGTAGATAGGGGTAGGGTCGAATGGAGTGGGATATATTGGGGTAGATTGGAGTGGAGCGGGGAAGATTGGAGTGGGGTGGATTGGTGTAAATTGGAGTGGAGTGGGATAGATTGGAGTGGAGGGAAATTGGGTAGATTGGTGTGGGGTAGGTTGGGTGGATTTATATAGGGTAGAATGGAATGGAGTGGGGGTAGATTAGGGTAGTTCGGAGCCGGGTAAATAGGTGAAGGGTGGTTTGGGTTAGAGTGTTTTTTTAAAAACCTTTATCGTTTTACAGACAACAAGTAACAGATCAGCATTGTCGATATTGATTCAAACCAAGTTAACTATAGCCAGTGGCCAGCTACATGGACACTGAGAAAGCACAATACATCACAGTAGCATCAGTGTGGACATCCAGCAGAGTACATTACCCAAACAACATGGTCTACCTAGTATGCTCCTGGTCATCTCCATCAGGGATGATTCAATGTCATCTGTACTATCTTCAGGAATGAACCCCCCCCTCCCTTCTCCCAGAACCTGCTGTAAAGATCCCCCAAACCGGCTTGCAGTTTTGCATCCATTCATGCGCAGCAGAGTTGCAGTTCCTCCGCTTACATCACAAGCCCACTGGTCCTCCATGGGGGCCTTCACTTCCATCCAGGTGATTGCAAACCTCCTCCTAGCCAGTACCAAGACCAACTGCAAGAATCGGTATGCCATCTTGCACTTCTTGCGTCGAGCTATGTTTCCCAGCAAGCAATGCTGAGGGACTAATTCACACAGCATGGCAGTGGCACCCAGCAGCCAGCCCACCATGTCTGACCAGAAGGCCCCCACTCGCGGGCACACCCACACCAAATGCATGAAGTCTGCATTCGCGGAACTGCATCTCGTACAAGCGGGCGATCGCGACGGGTTAATCCTATGCAACTTAACCCGGGTCATGTACATTAGGTGTATTGAATTTGAAGTGGATCAACTTAAAGCACGCGTTTCCAGACCCAGACCATATTAACTTGCAGATTCTAGCCAGTTCGCGTCCAATATTGGGGCTCTCACATCTGACTCCCAGACACGACAAACCTGTAACTGCCCACACACAACTTCGGCCTGCAGCGCCTTATACATCAAGGATACAAGGTGGCCCCCAGAGCCCAAGGTCAACAGTGCCCCCATGACCTCCGAATCCGGTGGCGCCTCAGGAAAGGACATCCAGACCTGTTTGGCCACCTCAATCAGACCTACATATTGGAGAAATGGACCAGGGCCCAAGCTGAACTTCAGCTGTGCATCCCCAAAGGAGATGAACATATTATTAAGATACAGATCCCCACCCTTGTTGCAGCACCTCGCATGCCAGGCCAGAAAGGCTGTAGGCCCCTCCAACTGACAAAATGGGTCAAACGCCCAAAACGTTAGCTCCCTGTTAAAGGGGGTCCATCTTGAACACCAACTTGACTATTGTCGGCCACACAGCGTCAGTTTTACGCGTGATGTAAAGGGCCCCAGCCGGCAACCTGGACCCTGTATTCAACAGCTCAGGGAGTTTACCGTCTTCTACCATACCTGCTACCAATGCCATCTCCCAGTTACTACCTTCTACCAGCCATTGGGTTGCATTTTGTAAGCAAGACGCGTCATAATAAAACTCCAGATTGGGCACCGCAAGCCCAACATCCTCATATCCCCCATTAACATCGTTAGAGCCACCCTACTCTGTCTACCAGCCCAAAGGAGTGAGGTGAGGAGCCCATTAATCCGGCAGAAGATTCCCGCCCGCAAGGGGCACAGCGAGTTTTGGATAAAGTACAGGCAGCAGTGTAGCAGCACCATCTTGGACACACCGCTATTCTGCTCATAAGGGACAGCTGCAAGTATTCCAGAACTGTACTGAAGCCTCAAGGGAATCAAGAACCCTCCCCACATTGTATTGCAATTGTTTTTCCTCAGTGTGGGTCATCATCACCCTGAAGTATCAAAAAGCTGTTTCACACAGCAGCCCTAGCCCGGTAGCCACTCCTCAGGGACCTCCACCAGCGCTGCTAAAAGAAATAGCAGTGACTTTTCTTAATAACTCTAAGCTCGGACACCACTCCAAAGGCCTCCAACAACTGCAACAATACTGCCGGGCATTCTCTTGGGCTTGCAGATAAAACATGGCATCATCAGCGTAAAGGGAGACAACATACTTTTGCTGCCCAAGGTCTATTCCTCAGTCATACATAACCTGCCGAGCCAGTATTGCTAGAGGCTCAATTGCCAGAGCAAACAAGAGGTGACAGTGGACAGCCCTGCCTGGTACTGCGCTTGTTGTCCCATCATGCAGAGCAATGCTGTGCCAGGCAGACTTGTGTGCATGAACCAGTATACAACAAGCATATCAAGGCCCAAAATTGGAACCAAATCCCATCGCCTGCATCAGGCCCAGAAGGTACTACCAGGCCACCAGGCCCCCGTATCAAAGGCCAATGCCTTTCCTCTCTGCCATTCTTCATCTCATGCAGCACATGCGTCAGTCTCCGCAGGTTCATAGTTGTACTACGCCCACGGATGAAACTGCACTGATGGGCATGCACATGACCGGACGCATCTGGTTAGCCAACAACTTGGATCGAACCTTAACATCAGTGTTGATCATCGTAAGTGGGCGGTACGATGCTGGATCCGTCCCCTTCCCCCCGGTTTCTGCATCATACACAATAAAACCTTCTCATTCCTGGCAGGAGGACTTCTGTCTCCCTGGCTACCAAAAATACACAAGCATTTTCTGAGACAATTCTGCTGAAAAACCTTATTTCTCAGCAACAGAAACAGTGCACCCTCAATTCCTCCAGCATGATATCCACCTCTAGGTCCTCCACCATCTCCCACCCCACCCTGGGTAGATGCAAGGGAGCCAGATAAGTGTCTACTGTTTCCGACACACTATGATCCTTGCAGGTGATGATGAAGGCTTTCTTACCGCCTGCTGCATTGCAACCACAGACCCTGCCTCTTCTATCAGGTGAAGCACTGGAGGGACACTGGCCTCCCGACGCAACAGCCAGACTAGGAGCATGCCTGATTGACCCCCCTCCCGGTGCAGTTGCTGCATGTATTTAGTATGTCTGTATGCGTTCAGTCTATTCCATTTCTCATCTATACTACACCACATCCTCAACTGCTCCCTCATGTGCTAGCCAAAAGCCTAGTCCAGGCTCTGTAATTCTACTAGATTGTCCTCTTCCAGCCGCATCTCACAATAAGTTAACCCTTCAAGTTAAACCCAGAGAATGTCCTCTTAGCACGGCCTTCATGGCTTTCCTTTCTGTACAACGGACCCCCGTTGTGTTCCAATTAGAGTCAAAGTAGTCCATCAGTTTGTGGATAACATTTCCCGACCAACAACATCCGATCTCACATCCACTGGGAGCAGCCAAAGCCGCTGTTATGGATTAAACCCAGATCTGTTGACTGGGTGTGAGTGTTTGATTGGTTCAGATGCTCCCTCCATCACCACCCCCTTTTGTACCGCTTTGTTCACCATAAGTTGGCAGGGTATGCTCAGGCGTGAGTCCCTTGCTCACTTTGCCACTGGATTCAAGCAAACCTGGCTGAAGACGACTGTAATGCCAGAAACCGGTCCTAGGAAGCTTGAATCCGGTCCAGGGAAGGCATGGCTTGGCAGTTCGGGCTGGACTGTTCCCATGAGGCACAGGGTAAGACTGATTTGCATATGGCCATGTCTGAACTGGGGTGGAAGAGTGGGCTAAAGAACGGTGATGGATTAAACCCAGATCTGTTGACTGGGTGTGAGTGTTTGATTGGTTCTGATGCTCTGTTCATCACCACCCCTTTTTGTACCGCTATATTTGCAACACCCCAACTAAAACTCAATCCCAATTAATCATTACCTTAATATTCTTCCAAGATGTTCTCTTGTGAGGAAAATAGGTGACTTTGGAGATTGCAGCAGTGCTAAATTTGATATATAATTAATTCTATCTGGGTACCAAGCTTACATGTGCTTTTTGTGCACTAGGGAATATGTCCCAATTACCTACTGGTAATCTTCTTTACCCCGATTCATAGTCCTTCTCGTCCCAGTCCTTATCTCTTGAGGCAAACCCACCTCAAACTGAGAGCTTCCCATACCTTTGGGTTTGTAATCTAAGTTGTAAGTAACTCTTTTATGTCTATCTAGACAGTACAAAGCTCCCCTCACCCCATTCCTCTTCCTTTGATTACCAAATCCAATTCAATGGAGGTGCAACAAGGGAGGGAGGGAGTGCTGTGGACAAGGGTGAGGTGGACTACAAATCGGGGTGCCAGTAAGTAATTGGAACATTATGCCCTCATCTAGTCATCTTTTTCCCAGTCCTTATCTCGTGAGGATATACCAAGCAGTAGGGACTAGCACCAATAATGAGTGATGCCAAAAGTAAATTTATTAGCATCCATAATTAATTCATTCCCCACAGTGAAACAGATGAAGCAATGTTAAAATGAGCAGAATCTATTAAATCCTAAGTATAATATTTAACAAAAGGAAGGTGAGACCAGTTTGCGGTCCTACAAATCTCCTGCAAGGAGGTATGTCCAGACTTTGCCCATGAAGACGAAACAGCCCTCGTAGAACTACCTTGTATATTAGATGGAATAGTTTAACCCACTGATGTAAATACTTGAGAGGTTGCCTGTCTTACCCACCTACTTATGGTTCGAGATGTTACTTTCTTTCCTTTTTTTGTCCATGCCACAAGATACAAACATGGAATTGGATGATCTGAAATCTTTCATCTCTTCCTAATAAATTATCAAGGACCTATGTGCATCTGGAGAAGATGGAATCTGAGAATTATCCTCAGGCTAGAAAATCAGAACAACTTTTCCTGGCAAAAATTTGATTATTTTTCGGACTCTGCACATTGTGCCTCCTTGGTGGTTGAGATGACATTTTGTTTCCTGGTTATCCATCCTGAGTACGCTATTCTTTTCTTCCAATTGGACAGAGAATGACAGAAGTGCTCTCCATAGTGTAGACAAGTCCCTCCAATTTGAGGAATGTCTGCTCTACTCCTCTGATCAGGAGCCCATAATTACCTGATCCCAGAGAGTAACACCCCAACCCAAAAGACTGGCACTTGCAGTCAGTTGGACGGGAGCCTGAGAAAGTAGTGGGCACTTTTGGACAGGTGGTCCTCCACCAGCCACCAACTCAACTTCTGATGTATCTGGGATATAACTGGGATGAGTTGTTTTTTGGAGATTTGCTAACTTAGGGCGCAAAATTGCCACAGATTGTTGACTAAGGATTTCAGTGGTAATGGCCCCATGGTGCTACAGCTACTGGCCATGCCATCAAGCTCTGCACCCTCAGCTACGATCTGGCAGTTGATGTTGGTTGACTAAGAAGATGTTGCAGGTTCTGTTGAGGAATCAAAACTCTCATCTGAGGAAGGGAAATTCGTCCCAACTCAGTATTAAACTAGGCACCAAGGCATATACTGTTCTACAATGGTTGTTAATGAGACTTCTCAAAGATGAAGATGAGACTGAGTTCCTGAAGCTTGTTGGTCACTATCTCCACATTCTTGATTGTATTTAAAAGAGAGGAAGCAGGTATCAACCAATCATCAAGATGTGAAAAGTTAATAATTCCTCTCAACTAAAGGTGAGCAACAAAAGGAGCCAATTTTATATTCACACAAAGGATCTTGCGGGAAGGTCTGACCATTTACATACTAATCCCTATCTGTAATGAAACTCACAAAACGTACATATAATCTAAGGAACTAAATACCCATATAGTGTCCTATGTATGGGTGTGTGTGTATATATGAGCTGTCAGAGGAGAACACCTTTTTAGGACAAGAACCCTCACTCACCCGAAGGTGACATGCTTCATCTTCGGGTTCCTTCCTTACACCGGGACTGCAAGGTCCATGGTGTGGGATACAACTGTTATAGGGTCAGTGAGGGGCTGAGTGCAAAAGAATGTAATGGGTAAAACTATCTTCAGAGGGCTGAATTAATTCTATCCAGTGGTCCTCTGGGATAGGGTTAAAAAAAAGATGACTCAGGGGTTTTAATCAAATATACCCCTGTAGATGGTCAACATGTTTCTGCCCATGACAGGGGCATTCATCAGGACCTGTAAAATGAGTCACTCCGCTCAAAATTGTAGTAGTTAAATAGAAGTATACTGGCCACAAAAGTATCAGAATGGCCAGGAAGGTGATGGCCTGTGTATATTCTGGGTCCGCCTTCTCTCTGAAGAATCAAATCATAAGAATAAGATAAGTAATACAATAAACAGTGTGAGATCACAGCAAAGTAAGGAAAAAGGTCTCAGATGTCAACTAATATCGATCAGTGCAAGGTGTTCCTTTCATGCTTTTAGACACAATCAGTGATCTAGTGAGTATCCCAACTTTATGTAGTGAACAGTGAATCTACTACATAGGTCATCTTACGTAGTTACAAGGGGAACATTGTCCAATCTCAGACCACTGGTACGTCTCTATCACCAAACTGAAACTGAAACAAAATGATAGAGCAATAGGAAACCAACATATCACAATAGCAGGCATAATGCCTGTGTAATCACATGTTCATATCTGTAATGCACTAGTTTCTGCAAGTGTGATACACTAAAAATACTTGTATAGTAGCCTATATAGTGTGCACAGTAAAGTCATGTGCAATGAGTGAGAGGTCCCATGCCAGCGCAGATGGTGTAATGGTGAGCACCAACACACACAGCCAAACTACAGATCAGTTTTGTAATGCATACTGTTGTATTCTACATATTAGTTTAATATGTACTCTAGCCCTGTTGCCTTTAGCTGCTCAGCCAGAATCCCGGGAAAATAGCTTGGATTGTTGAGGAAAGGAGGCCCACGATTCTCGCTAGTACTCTTAGAGGGAAGGTCTTCTTCGCGAGAGCTTTCCTCAATTCTTTTCTCACTTTCCTGACTTTTTCAGAGGGTAATTTCAGTTCCGCTTTGAGAGTGTCTACCGTAAAGCCCAGAAACTGTGTTAGTTGGCTGGGAATTGTACAATTTTTTTTTGTATTTATGATGAAGCCTAGATACAACACATACCAAGGGGGAAGGGACGGGACCTGGGTCAAGGTCTTTAATTGGAAATGACTGTGAGGTGTGTGGCGTACATCCCGAGCGCATCACACGCAAGGATTCTTGGGAAATGGAGTCCTGGACTGTGTCCTGGCTTGAGAGGGAGATAATTTAATCTCCCAGAATGTATATAGGGGGTATGTGAGCCTGGCACAAATTGGTCTGAAAAGGAAGAAGGAACAGTGGCGTGTCCGTGCTATGCGGGCTGCATAAAACAATGGGAAGTTGGTGGCATAAAACTTTGGGAGGGTTGGCCTCTTAGAACAATTGGAAGGTGGTGGCATAGACCTTTTGGAGAGTGTAGTCCTCAGTGAGAAGGCCATACTCCAAAGAGGGGTAATAAGTCCCAAACCTCTAAAGTAGGTCAGTGCCGTAGACTAGTCCAAGGGATCTCATCATTCATATGTCACTACGAGGTTCAACATTGTTCTCTGTGGAAGAGGGCTGATTCAAGGGTGCAGTGTCAAGGTAAGGCCTTGTCAGTTCAGTGTTCGCCCTTTTGCATCTCACAGAACTGCGATGTTCAATAATTCTAGTCCTGATTTTCCAGGTAGTCATACCTATGTAGTTGAGTTTACATTGGCATCTTAGAAGGTCTATCACGCCTTCTGTATTGCAGTTGGTGTTTTTCAAAAGTTCCCACGGAGTGCTAAGTCTGAGTTCAACCTGGATAGTGGGTTGGGTTGTGTGGATAAACAGGGCAGGAACCACAGGAAAATGCCCTTTGACAGGTGGAAGGGACCACAGGGTGTTCTGGTCTGTACTGTGAGGTTTAGATACAGGTCAAGTGTGCGGCGGACAAGAGGTTATAAGCGAGGGCACAGGACCCTCAGCATGATTATCAAGACATGGGGATTGCAAATGGCCATTAAGTTGCGATGGTTATGATCCATGTGTTTATACAATGTGAAATAAACTGAGGTCTTTTATGCATCAAGGGCCAGATGTATCAAACCATTTTCCATTCGCAAACGGGGCGATTTGCAGAATTGGCCCATTTGTAAAGGGAAAAAGGCCATTTCTAATGCGTCAAAGGCTTGACATTCGCAATTTAGGTAATTGCAATTTTTTGTGATGACCTAAATTGTGAAAGCAAATAGGGAATCGCAATTTGCAAGTCCCTAATGCACATGCAGAAAGCCTTTCCTAAATGTGAACTGTGCATTTCGGAAATGCTAATTACCATCAACTTCAAGTTAATGGTAACCATGTGCATACTTTGAAAAATGCACAAAAATGCATTTCTCAAAGTCCCATGTAGCACACACATACCCTAGTGTGCTTTACATGTGCACACTTTATTTTTTGGGGGTGATTCAGGAGGGGCCTTAGGCATTCGCAAATTACGATTACCAATTTGGTAATCGCAAATTAGAAAATGCAAAACTATTTATTCCTATGGGCCTTTAGGCCCATAGGAAGGAATGCAGTCATATTACCTAATAGCGATTCGCTATTTACAGAATCGTTATTAGGTAATGTAAAGGAATCGTAAAATATTTTACAATTCCTACATACATTGCATTTTGAGAATCCAAAGTAGCGATTCAGTAAAAATAGCTTTTTAGAATCTCAAAATGTATGCTTGATGCATGTGACCCTAAAATTGGTTCCCCGTGTACTTAATTAAGGGAAAGGGGTGCACAGGATTGGCCGGGAGGGCTGAGGGTCACTCGAATGACTGGGAGGGGCTAGACATAAGAGTTACAACTTGGGATCAATGGTCGGAAAGCATGGTGCAGTCTCTGTCGGACGCGGTGGTCGCCTCAAGAAGTAACGACTGGCACGAGGAGGACTAGATGAGGGAGTAATGGGATGCCCCCTTACCTTAGCCTGAGTCAGCTCTAAAAATACTAGTCTGCCTTATAACCTTGACTTCGCTTTTTGTACTGTGTGTCATGAAGCAGCTCACTGAAAACAGTGATGCTCTGTTAGTGCGAAATACTGTCACACTTCCTTCTTTACTATGGAATGTCTGCACACTGAAGGGACAATGGGCTATGTGTGCTGCACAGCTTGCAAAATGTTTTCAATCACTGTAAAAATTATTTATTGCCGTTTAAAAGAAGTGCGTGGTGTCAAGGGTCTTTCACACTGAGAGAAGAGCTCAAGGAAAGAGCTCTGCTTACGTCACGTCCTCACAGCCAGTCAGAAGCTCCCCCACAGAGTAGCTGAGGCGTGAGGGGATGTCTAACACAAATGACAGAAGAACAAGAAACTTCGTGATATCTTGCTGACCGCACGTTTTCAGCATGCTTCCTACACACTTTGTTCAAATGGGACTGCTGTGGCCTAGGGCTGACTCTACACACATCCCTGTGACACACGCCCCGCCCCGTCACTGGAAAGGCAGATCACTCCATCCAGTTCTGAGGAGGTATTTTCAGTCTGCCAGAGGGCCGCCCTGAGTTTGCTGTCATCATCTGTGCCCCATTGTCCTATTATTCTCCAATAGCCAGGGAGTGTGCGAAATCCAGGACCATGCTGTCAGCTCACAGCTGATTAGCGTGACAAACGACTGGCTTTGAAGTGATGAGGTCATTTGTTTTTCTAAAATGCGTATAGTAACTCGAGATGCGTGGCATTTGACAGGGCTAATGTTATGTTCCTTAGGCAGCACATGTTTATCTTAATGATCACCGAGGTCCTGACGAAAGCCCGCATATTATAAAGTCCTGAAGTCCTGGCTGAAACATATAGACCGCATTGGATATTGGAGACATAGTCTATCTCCACTAATATCTACCCTGTTTTAATGCTGCCAAGGGCCAAACTATTACATTTCCCCATACCCAGAACCCTCCGGACAGTTTTTAACCCACACACTTTCCACTGTCCCTGCACAGTCACTGCACACAACCCGCTCCGCTGCAATCAGGCGTTGAAGCACACCCAAGGCGCACCCGGGGCCTTGGGTGGGACCCGATGATGAAACATGCCACAACTAGGTTGGTGGGTGAGGGTCTTCCTAAAAAACAAATGTTTTTTTCTGCAAAGACATAAAAATGGAGCTTCTACCTCTTAGCTCGTTCCCATTGATCTTTCACTTATATTAACAGGTGATGTGAACTAGTACACTGTTTCCTCTCTCTCCCTTTGATACATATTAATATCTTAATGATCACACCTGTAGCGGGGCCACTGAGAGGCCTAACAGGAGAGGCGTGTTTATCTTCCTGCCCTGGCTGGGGTGGACCTTGCCTATACTGTTGGACAGTGGCTCCTCCCACTCTGGAGGGACTGACTATTCTTGCACTCATGGACATGGCTCCACATTCACACGACTTGTCCACTAGGTAGGGACTATGCATGTTCTGTAACAGACCAGTGCCTCCTGTACATGGAGATCTTGCTAACTCCAGGACTTCCTGGGTACTGTTCCATTGCTGGTCGGGACAACTTCCGCCTTCAGTGCTGGCAGTGACTCCTCTTGGACTGATAGGAATTACACACTCCTGAACTCTTAAAATACAGTGATTACCTCTTCCTGCTCTTGCAAGGGCGTAGGTTACTGCCTCATTGCCTATTAGCAGGACCACTGGAATTATACGTCAGGGAGGGTCAAATTACGCGTCAGGGCTGACAAAATTATGTGGCAAGAAAAGGCAAATTATACAGCATAATGCGGCACATTTTATGATATTATTACTTCATTATTTTGACATTTTTAAACTTGTTAACACTGACTTGGCCATTGGTTGCACCTCATCAATACCAGTTTAACGGCCAAATATAGCAGGGAGCAACAGAAAGGGGAGCAGTCAACCTTTGCAAAGGGCCTTCCACTGCGCGGCAACACGTGTCACTGCGTTTTTAGTAACTTTTAAAACGTTTGAGCTAGGAACAATTTTTTGTTCCAATCTGTAGATTATGCAGCAGGTGATGGATTATGTGGCAATTGTGGCAAATCTATAAATATGCAAAAATCGCCACAGCTGCACAATTGCATAATTCCAGTGGCCCTGGCTGTTAGTGTGCATTGGCTCTCTTTCTTCTGCACTGCAGGACCTTGTAATATGGTCTTCCACTGCTGAGGGTAATTATCACCTTCTATAATATCAAGGAGTCATTGTCTGTTCTTGCATTAGTGTTTTTTTAATCTACCGTACTGGTGGTGGCTTCAGTGGAAACAGCACTTAAGGGTCTGCTGCGCCTCCCACTCTAGTGGTTGTTAAACCCTCTGACTCTTAGAACCTACCAGCGCTGCTTGCCCTGGTCGGGGCTACACATTCCTCTTTCATAGGCATATCATGTTGACTACTACGGAGTATTGCCAACTCCTCGCGCAATGTGATACTGCTGACTGTTCTTTCACTGTTCTTGCTAGGTATATTGCTGCGGACATCCGGATGGCTACTGACTCCTCTGACTGTGCCTGCCATCTACATTAGCACTGGTGGTGGCCGCCCAGATCTCTTGCACAGGTGGGTGCTGTCAGCCCCAACTATTACTTGTGGCGGCTCCAAACATCTGTAGTGGTGGGAATAACAACTCCTCCTGCCCTGATGGCTCTTGCAAATACCTCCAGCTCTAGTGAAGGATGGATATACATTTGGCACTGGCTTGCTTCATATTCGTCTTGCACTAGTAGGGGCTATAGCTCTGGAAGGGCTGCTCACATCTGCATCACTCATGAGGTCTCTCAATACCCCCAAACCAGGAGAAGCTCCTGATGCAGTTGGCATTGCTGGGCACACTGATGCCTTCAGCATTGATGTGGGTTGCCAATGGCTTCAGCTCTGGTGAGGACTGCTGTCTATGTGAATGCTAGTGGTGATTTCTATAGGTTTTAGATATTCGTGGGCTGCCAACGTAACCTTGCAGGTGCCCCTTACCCTGGCAAAGTCCGCGAATGCCTTCCGCACTGATGGAGATCACGGACTATACCTTCTACTGTGGAAGGATAAGCTGAGTGATGGTGGCTACAGATTGCATTTTGCACTTATAGTGGTTACGGACTGTATCTTGCAAGTATAGCGCTAACAGACTGCCTTGGACATTCTAACAACTGTTCTGATGAATGTGAAAGACTATAGGCTTCAATATGAGTTCAGCAACCAGGCGTCCATACCGTAGTTGTGGCCTGGGCAGCACATGCACCACGCCATCCATGGATGGGTCACCGGCGCCCATCCTTACAGTAGTCATTTTCCCCTGCAGCACTTGGCAGGAGCTTCTTTGGGGGAGAAATGATCCATGATCCTCTGCCATACCAGACCTTTTGTCACTAAAGTTATTCACACAGGTAGACCACCAATGCAGGGGTCCATCTTCAGGAAGAACACAACAAATGTGTCTCATGATCTAGGGGTTTCCTCCCATGGACTGCTACATTCTAGGACATTTTCTCTCTGCGGCCTCCACGATGTACTTGATGGTCCTGGGGGGAAATTAACCCGAAGGAAATAACACATCAGGGGATTCACTCAATTGAGTGGCCCCTTTTATGCCCTTTCCACCATCTTTTTGTCAACTGCAAGAGAGTTCCTGATGACAGGGCAAGTGGCAGCTCTGTCATCATTGACCCATTTTCCCCTGCACTAATTTACTCATTCGAGGAATTATGTTAATCTTGATCTGGCTGTAAACATATGTTTATGGCTGGTACGTCTTCAATATTGTAAGGGAAAATGTCCTTAAAAAGTTACTTTCAGACACGAATTTCACCTTGAAAACTTTGTGAAATGTAAGTGGAGTAAAATGATCTATCATGAGTAAGAACATGCAGGAATCTGAGAGCAATCATTGATTCCCAGGGCGGGACTGGACACTTACACCACTGGGAATTTCCTTGGGGTGTGGTAGGGTTTGGAGGCATCGAAGGCAGGTATTCGAGTCTGCTGGCTACTAATGAAGGGCTGAAGAAGATAAGTAAGGAAATAGAGTAGACTCCATTTTTTTTAGTCAGATGGCCCTTTACCGCCGTCCTCTAAATGAGGCACACTTACTTGTGCTCTGGACAGCCTTATTGGCACATCCTTCACTTGTGAATGTGGCACACTATATTACTCTCATTCTCTGGAGATGCTGGCTCTGACTTTCGCTCTAGTGAGAGCTGCAGATGTGTCCTCTGCTGACTGAGGTTTCCAATGAATTCTCTGTCAGCAGGACCGGTTTTCTTGACAATTTTCTAGATACAGCTTGGAGTTTGGCATTTTTTTTAGCAGCAGACTGAAATAAACCCTAGTCGTCTGTAATTAAACCTTGCTTTGCCTCACCATAAATAATAAATAGCTCCCTGTGTATGAATTAAAATGCAGGGCAACTCTCCAACCCTGCTTTAATTCCCCTTCTGTCAATACCTTATTACATTAAAGGACACATTCACTACGTCATTAGGTGCTTATAGACGTGTAAGAGATCCACTAATTTTAGGGTTATATCCCACACTGGCATTCACACTTTACCACTTTGAGGAGGACCCAATGATCAAGCATGACACCTTAGGGTGGGTGAGGGCTTTCATCCTAAAGAAATAACTCTCTTCAGACTTTTGACTTGACTCCTCGCACAATAATCACAGCCTTTAAATCAGTGTAATTCTTCAATTCCGCACCTTCTCTAAATCCTTCTTTGAATTGTCCCTTCATCAGGAGGACACAGAATTTTTTTAATTGTATTTGTTCGTATTCAATCTATAATGTAAACAGTAATGCACCTTTTTAATCACCATACTGCGATACTGCCCATACTGCCCATAGTCATACATTCCCACCCCATTTTCCATTCTTCCACAAACATGAAAGACACTGCAAGTCGTCATATGTGTCTCATGTTTTTTATGTGATAGCTATTCCAAGATTCCTTTGCAGCCTTCCTACTTCCATTTCATAACAACAATTATAGGTTAGTCCTGCGTCAGTGTCATTTGCAAATTTCCTGCTTTTTCAAATTGTGAGTCTTTATTTCCTACCCATTAATGGTTATATATATGTATTTCCTATCTCTTGTAATTGTAATTTGAGTTAATTGTAATTAGACGTAGACTGGATTGACTATCTTGGGGAAGATACCCCTGTAGATGCCCCTGGACAGAATAACAGAGATTTTTATATAGGTTCACACAAGGTATAAAACTAAAATGCGTGACACAAAGCTCTTGTTCCCATGACATTTATGAGAATGCATATGTTAGAAAAAAACGGTATGGGAGAGAAAGTGTGTTCCCATTCATATTATGCAGAGATCAGATATGCATTGGTAAACAAATGCACCATTCGTGATTACCAAAAAGTATTATAATGCAGAATGTGCATGAGCACACGAGAAACTTCTAACAGGGTACTTTATGCTACAGGCTAAACCCGTAAATTGGCACAAAGTATAGATAATAGTTATAACAAGGCTACATAGGTAATGGGTAAATCAAGGTCATAACTCGTTTATGGTTGGCAGAGATATGCACCCTGTCCAAGCAGGAACCACAATTCTATTCAGGGTAAATTACATCACACCCTAAATTATCCTGGCTTCACCCTCGGGTAGCTTGGCACAAGCAGTCAGGATTGACTTGAAAGGCAAAGTGTTATTTTTGTGCAACACTTCCAACAGTAACACCACAAAAAGACTCCACATCAGGTTAGAAATATAGAAAATAATGTTATAAATAATAAAGACCAAAACAACAAAAAAACTAAAAATAAAAGTCTAGATATGAATTTTCAAAGAATAAATGCGAAATAGCACGTAGAAGAAATAAGCACTTAAATGAGTTATCTGGTGGTCGCGCTGGACCAGGGCAAATTCAAAAGTTCAGGCCGACAGCGAAGGTGCGCCGCATGTTACAGACACCCACTTGGGCCCGCTGAACAAAAGTACCTTGATCTGGGATGCGTCATAGTTAACAAAGATGCAGGTGCAGCCAAAGCGATGCGACGGTGTTTAGCCACGCAGTGGATGAGATGCATTGATTTTCTCCACGTAACTGCAGTGATGCAGCAGTTCTGAGTGTGAAGCGCCAGTTCTGAATGCAATGCACGGTTGCTGCTCTCGCAATGTGTTGATTCTGAAGGCGATACGCTGGTTCTGAAGGAGATGCATCTGGTCCGCTCCACGCAACGACGAGGATGTGCTGGTTCGGACTCATGCAAAGGCGAAGATGCACCGGTTCTGATCAGGATGTGTGGGTTCATGTTGTAGCATCACTTTATATCCACTTCCAAGGGCCCAGGACTGGTTTGGCACCACTTAACAGGGCAAGACTCACAGAAGGCAAAGGTGCTGTAGTAGGATGAGCTGAAGTCTTTGATGTACCTAAGGCTTAGAAGAGGAGCCAAGCCAGGAAGCCCTTGCAGTCACTCGGGGTTCAAGCGATGCAGGTCCAGATCTTCTCACCCAGGCAAGACAACAGCAAACAGCAGGACAGCTCAGCAAGGTAAGAGTCTACCAAAGCAGCAGTACAGCATAGAGGCAGTCCTTGCAGCTGCACTGCAGTTTCCTCTTCCTAGCAGAGTCTTTACAGGTCCAGAAGTGTAGTGAAGTTATGACCTCAGAGGTCCAGTACTATACCCAGTTGTGCCTTTGAGGTATGGGACACACTGAAGAAAGCTTTGAAGTGCACAGAGCTCCTCCCTTCCTGCCCTGGCTCTAGACTCACTACATGGGGTATGCAGCCCTTTGTGTGTGGACAGGACACAGCCTATTTAGGTGTAAGTGTGATGATGAGTCCCGCTCCTTTCTCCCATCTCCCATGAAGGCCCATCAAGAAGCAATTAAGCTCTCTTTGTGTGTGGCTCTCTAGAGGGAATACACAAAGCTCAGCTGTCACCCAACCCAGACTGAACAGAGAAAGGCAGCAGGCTCAAAATGGCTTAAGTAAAAAAATGCCAACTTTCTAAAAGTTCGTAAAGCTAAGGAGTTAGGTCCATTTGGGGCATGGGGTAGGCTGGGCAGTGTTACGTGAGATAGAGAAAAGGCCTCAAGTTTGTAAATAAAACTTTATTGTTTTTTGTGCATCTTACACAGAAAAGTGACAAAGCCCTGATGAGATTCCGGGAACTGGTTTTCCTGGATTCGAAACGCATCGGCGAATTTGAAGGAGCGAATAATGTCATCCACAGTGTGAACTAGCATTACATTTAGTGACTGTGCTCCTTTCTTCTTCTTCTTTTTTTGACTTTGTCCTTTATTTTTTGGCTATAAATGTACTCAATCAAAACAAAAGATATAAATATATGATGTTTGTCTGTACAAAGTATTGTTTTTGGGATGTATGATGTTACTTTAATTTAGAGAATATGTGGAATGTGAATCTATGTTTGTAAATTGCATTGTATATTATTGTAAATACATGAATGTACAGTTCTTCCTTTTTCATGCATAAATGTGAACAAGATAGCCTCTAAAAGAAAGTATAAAGTAGAATGGTATAAATAAAAATAGTGGGTCAAACCAAAGAAATTGTTGTTCGATCTTTATAACTAAGATTGTTTGAAAGTAAGGTTGGTGTAGGCAAATTTTTGTGTTTTAACTGTCTAAAAGTGGCATTTTCAGACTTGCGATTTAAAATGCAACTCCACCATAAGTTGTGATTTTAAATTGTGATTTCAGAGAACCACCAAACTTTGAGGTGTTATCTCTTCCTAATTCGAAATTACACTTATAAAATGTAACAAGGTAAAAACGTTTTTGGTGACCCATCAGAGAGGGACATTTTCCAACAGCTTCGCTGCGACCAAGTTTAATAGCATGCAGTGGTACACAAAAATGTTGAGGTGTAGTACAGGGAGGAATCTGGGGACATATTACCAAGCAATAGAGATAATTATCGCTATTGCTTGGTTAGAGACAAAAATTTACTGCTGAGCTGCGGCGACTTTTACCGCAAATAAACCTTGGTATTACCAAGGTTTATCGCAAATGCGATAAAAATCGCCGCAATGCATGAATATCGCTGAAAAGTCAGCGATATTCATGCATTATCGAGCTAATGCTCTTAGCCATGTTATCCACCTCCCATTGGATAACATGGCTAAGAACTGCTCAGGGCAGGTGTTAGCTTTTGGAGATATTTGTGTTTAGCGCGAATATCTCCAAAAGTTGGTAATAGGAGATAGCGATGTTAGGGACTGTTTTCAGTCGCTAACATCTTGGCATGCCCACTTTGCATGTCATTAGTGATAAATATCACTGACATGCAAAGTGGGGCCCAAGATGGTCGCTATCTCCTACTAGCTGTCGCTAACTGGTGTTAGCGACAGCTAGGTAATAGGGAGATAATTTTATCTCCGCTTTCTTGGCTTTTAAAGCCAAAAAAGCTGAGATAAACCCCCTTGATAATATGCCCCCTGGAATCTTAAAGTTGACCGAGCAAGAGAGGGGTTTTAGTACTGGCCGGCATCAAAACATCTAATGTGACAAGGCTATGTACATGGAGAGTAATAGAAATGAGTAGAGACATAGCAGCTGCGGGAGGTTTTGTTACCATTATGCAAGTCACTTTGGGCTATAGATTTGAAATGTTTGAGCCAGACTAAAAGCGCTCCAATAATGAGCCAAAAAACTGGTGCTTGGTTTAAATCGTGAGTACAAAAAGAGGCTTAATTTAATGGGTCAGCCAAATAAATGTGTGTGACTTGTGAGGTCTGTCCCAGTCCCCGAAATGCAGTAGATCTTCTATAATAGGCGACAATGTTCAACATTGAATCCAATAAAATGAGTTGTGTCGTGGTTGGCAAATTACATTTTGCATCTGTTGTTAGATTACAAACTCCATAGAAAGGATAGAGCTTTTTCTGGATCCATTTTTCTAAGTGGTGCATCTTAAAAAAACAGTGTGGTCAGTCTTGTTAGTGAGAAAAGAATATTCAAAAGAGAAGACGATTATAAATTCCTCTTGTATCGCCACAGTACCATCAAACCCCTTCTTTGCCAGGAGTTCATGCCCAAGTGGTTCTTCCTGTTACGGCATTATTAAGTCTATTATACAGGAGGCCTTCTATGAAAAGATTTTCCCACAGGCACCTGTTTCTCAATGGTGTCCTTCAACAGCCTTTCTTTTTTCTTACAAATGGAGGAGCTCCTAGGCACGTTCTTGTTACAACTACAATTAATGTGTTCTTGTTCATCTTTTATTGACTTATTCTGCAGGAAGCCCCTCTCTTTCACACTGTTTGCCCATAGAAGACCCTTCCCTGTATGTGTGCCACTTCCAGAGCCCCCGCCTGATATGTACTTGAGGAGGCTGCCTGTTATTGGACCTTAGGAGAGCCATCTCATGACGCCTCGCTCACTGTGTGAACCCAGGAGACCACACTGCTCCCCTGAGGTTTTTCCAGCTAAACATGTAGGTCACAAAATCTAAAACCACTAGCTGGTACAGACGACACTCCCAGCTAATGACATAACAGTTGTATTTGTAAAGCGCACGCTTACCCAAATGTGTCCTGGAACTGAACAACAGATGTTTATTGTTACCCAAATCAATGGTACTCATTTTCTCGACCTCAAATGGATGAAAGGCTGAGTGGACCCGCCCGGATTTGAACCTGTGACCATGAGGCTGAACACAGGCTGCAGCAGAGGCTGCTTTAGTCCACTGAGCCACCAGACGTGGCAATGCTTTCTATAACAACCAGGAGCCCTTCCATATTACAATGTCCAGTTCAGATACCACATTCATGCCATGGGCTGTGCCCAGTAACCCCTTCAAATTAAGGGTACCCCTAGGAAGGCCCTCAAGTTACCAGTCAACCCTCATCTGGATGGCTCGACTGGAGACCCACCTGGTGGGAGTTCCCCCATCCGACACCATTGTTATATGGTCCCAGTTCCCAGAATGCTTTGCAGCTCGGAACCCATTCCCTCTGAAGACGCAGATGACAGATCCGCACTGTTGTCTCGGTCAGAGGCCTGCGCGGCAGGTGGGGTAAGGTCTTGAAGTGCGATGACTCTCTGCCCTGATAAAAGGCATCGTTCATGAGGCCGGGCGAGCTGCCCCGTCCCTTGGCGCTCAATGCCCACTCTATCTAGCAGAAGGCTGAGTTGTCTGCGTGGGGGGGAGCCGGAGGGGGGGAGCGTCTCGTACAATGCCTCTTTCAATGGCTGCAGAATCTGGGCACTTTGCTGCTCGGACGCTTTAACAAATTACCGTCTGACAGTTGGAATGACTGTGTGTGTTGGCAGCCGTGCCAGCTCTCGGTGGGCAGGGGGGTAATGCAGCAGGAATCTCTTTAGCGGCTATTCAGGGAGTAGTAAATCCACGTGGGCCTCCAGCCCCGGCGAGAGGAGAGTCGCGTGCCAGCGTCTCCGTGCCTCGCGCCTCATCGGAGCCCCTGCACAGGTCTGTATTACACGCATGTCTGCACCTGAATGTGCGCATCTTTATGTGTGCCTGTCTATGTTCGCATGCATGCTAGTGATTGCCTATTTGTGAAGCGTGGCGGTGTGCCTCATGCGTTATGCTTTGCGTTGTGTCTGCACATCGGTGTGACTGCACGTATGTCAGCATACGTAGCTGCACGTGTCGAGTGTGGGCCCTTCTGGTAACTTGATGGCCGTCCTGGGAGGCATGCATGAATTATGTGTAAGGAGTACTGGGAGCTGCCCAATGCATGAATGGGGCATTTGAATTGAAAGGATTTGTACATGTGAACGCCTTTGTGTGCATGCATCTCTGTGTCCGAACCTTCACGTTAGGGGCTTCTATGAAGTAACTTATTCTTGTATCTTTGTTTGCATACGTGTAGCCATCTGTCTCTACATGCAAATTTGCACCTGTGCTTGCACATCTTTATGTGTGAACGTGCCCCCATTCAAGGATGTCTTATAATTTTCCTACAGATGTGGATGTGTACGTGATACGTGAATGTAATGCATGTGTGGCTCACTGGTTAGAGGAGGCATACCCTGAAGCAGAGTTCAGACCCGGGACCAGGGTTCGATTCCTGACACGGCAGGGTCCTGAGCCCAATTGTCCACGGACTTGATAATTCTCGCTTCGGTGCCCACTCTAAGCACGAGTTCACACTATGCAGCTCTGGCTCTAGGCAATAAGCTTGCTTAATCTCCACAACGGCCCCCCGTGGCGGGATGCCCAGTACGGGTTATCTCACAGGGAAAAAGCCAGGACGGGTTCCCAATGCAAGCACCGAGATGCCCTAGGGTAAGTCGAGCGCTATATAAGAACACACATACATGTCTGTACCTGTGCTTGCACATCTTTAAGCATAATGGATAGCTGAATGCCTTTACTTGCACGCGTCTCTATATGCCTGTAGATACAAGTGTTGCTGCCTATAGATCGTATTTGTGGCTAGACCTGATAGCTGGTCTGTGTGCTAACCTGTATGCTTGCATATGTGTATGCGGGAAACATTGTTTACGATGCAACTTTTAGCACGCAGTGCTATTACAACGCAGACTTTAAAACGCATTCCATTACAGTGCATTACACTGGGGGGCGCTCTAGGATAGGGAATAGTTTTAATTTACTATCCAACACCTTCCCTAGTGTCCACGGGGACTGGTGTTGGAATAGTAAATTAAAATATTCACTATCCAACACCCCTTAGTGTAATGCGTTGTCATGGAATGCGTTTTAAAACTTGCGTTGTTACACCATGCGTGCTAAAAGCATGCGTTGTAACAACGTACATCCGTGTATGCAGCTATGCTCATATTAACATGTGAACACTTGTGCTCTTGTGCTTGTCTAAATGCTCCGGAGCCCACATCAGTGCAACTTTTTTGGCATACGTGTATCTATACCATTGTTAGCAAGACCGCATGTCTGCCCATGTGTCTGCATGCATGTTTGCACCAATGTTCATACACTGCTTTAAATGGAAAAAAATAATTGCAGGTACTCACCAAATTGAGATGTAGACTAGGGGCGGGGCTTTGGGGTGCCGGGCTTTCAGGGCGGGGCTATGGGAAGTGCTGAGGGATCCGGCCAGGGGCACACATTTAATGTGATTGAGATTTAATTGTTGTGCAGATGTGCATAATGATAGGAAAGCATTTCTGGTATATTTTGATTATTCCATTTCCCTTATACATACAAAAGGGTACAGTTGTTGTTAAAGTGGTCTTCTCATGGTGCAACACCTGGATCACATATGACTTGCACAAGACATTTTCCTTAACATTATTTGGAACGGGTTAACTATGGTTAACCCTCTTATCTAATTGCCCCTTAGCGGACATCACCCAGCCCTTCCTAGGTGGCACAGCTTTGCCTCAAAGCTCCTTAGCTGCTGTAAAGTCTGATTCCCTCTTTCTGGAGTTGGGCAAGCTGCTGAAAGCTTGAGCTAGGATGCCTGGGTCTTGCTCAGTTCCAGGTCCTCTAGCACCCTCAAGCCAAACATGAACTGAACTGTGACAGTGCAGGTGCCCGCTAACCAAACTCCAATCGCATGTGCAAAGAATAAAGACAAAATAGTGACCTTAATTGCATTACAGGGGAGAAAGAAAGATGAAGCCATCTAGAGGCTGAATTGCACAATGTGATAGCAGAAATTCTGTGATCAATCCTAGCTTCCCCACATGACCAAACTGTGTGATCGCAGACAAATATTTTATCTCATCAAGCCTCCATTTTCTTTGTTAGCACATATGATAGTATATTCAAATGCAATGTGTGTTGTACGATCATACCTTGTGGTAGATTTAATACACTATAATGTTGCTTAGTTCGTGAAAAGAAAATAGGCCAAATACGATACACACCTGAATAGTGACTTGCTTCCTAGATCACTAACGGCATTGTCCTCAAGGTGGGAGCACAAACTCCTCTCAATGCTGTGATATCAGCTTATGCACCAAGGTGAAATGCTTCCACATGAAACAAATCAACTTTTATTTTAATGGTAATGCTTTCAGGGCTCGACTTATGTATGAGCTTTTAAGGCCAAGCCAGACTTCTGGGTTCGGCTCTTACTGGGCTCTCCTTGTTAATTTGCTGGTTTCACCCACCTCTTCCCTTCCCAGAGCCCCTCCATTAACCCCTTCCACGCTCATGACGAGCTCAGCTCGTCATGAGGTACGCCTGTCGTACGCTCATGACGAGCTGAGCTCGTCATGTAAACCGGGATTTGCGAATCTTTAGCGCACAGCGGGAAAACGCTTAGCGCGGATGGGGTTAACCAAAGAGAAAACGGCCTGTAAAAAACCCAAAATACAATCGTGTTGAAACACTGCTGAGAAAGCATATCTGCACTGAAAAGAGAGTAGCCTTGCAGTAGGTACAAGCCTACCTTTTAATATGAGCTTGATGGGCAGAGTGTGGTAATACATGGCTTGTCAGGCTTCAAACTATATATATATATCTGCAGTGCTGGACGCTGCAGACAACACTCACTCATGCTAGAACACGCACAGGGACATTTGTGCATGCACCCATTACTAAACCTTGATCCCCATCACTGTCACCACCTTCCTCCTCGCTCTGGCTCCAAACAAGTACTGCTGTACTCTGCTATGTCAGCAGGAAACCTTCGCTTCGATTTTCCGAGAGTCAGTACATATACCTGTTAGCAGGCCCTGCCCACACACCTACTGTGCTATTGACTCCATAGAACCTGAGTGGACACTGTATCAGTAATTACAGTGTGACTCAGGCCCCTCGCAAATTTCCTGAAGATAGGACAAGGGTACTCCCAGTATTTAATTTTTAGGTCTAGAGGAGGGAGTGAAGACAAAAAACTGGAAAGTAGAACCTCTGTACTGACCTGTTTCTTATTCACAACTATGAATAAATATGATACATTTCTCTAGAGATGCAACATGAGTGAAAGTATTCACATAAACATAGAGTATTTTAGTTTGTTATTTATTGTCATTTAACACTTAAGATCAAAAAAATTCATCATTTTTTTCATATTTTATAAATATTTTAGTGCAAGAAACATTTTTAGCAAGTGAAAGAAAGTTAATTCGGACCCCACAACGAGAAAATGCTATCAAAAAAACCTCATGCATTCTTCATCATTCATTCCTAATCTAACACACTCTCAATTGTGCCATAATGCAAAAAAAAGTACATACAAAAGACAACAGTACAACTGAGATCCCAATAGTTTCTTTACAAATTAAGTGTCCAATTTTTTCGTCTTTGACAGTTTCCAAGTTCGTAAGTCACTTATTCTTAGGTTTCTCTCTCCTTGTGACCTTGTTATACACGGGTCTCAGGTGTATATGGCCTACGTACGTTTCGGTGAACTTGATAATATCACCTTCATCAGGGCCAACATTAAAAACAGACTAATACAAACATAATTAAAATCAGGGGGTCCTTTATATTTAGTATAAAAAAGGAGTCGCATTTATGAGTCCAAATAGTAGGTGTGCGTTATCCAAAGAAGGGGTGATTTGTTCTGCTACGTAGTAGTCTATTACTAGTTGTAAGAGCTCTTTAGATGTCAGCTTACACGATCATCATCGGGGGGCGGCCGGTACTTGTCATAAGGTGTGTTTGTGGATTATACGATATCTAAGGATTACTGCTGTCGAGTTCGATGTGGGTTATTAGTGCTATTTCATTTTAAAGTTGCTCAAAGATCAAATGTATCTCCAAATTGTGATAGCCTGGGCACGGGCTGACGAGCCTCGTAACCACACCAGCACTCCCCCGTAACATCGCGACTCGCAAATTTCCTACCAGCTCTGAATGAATACCTACGGGCCGCCAATCAATTAGCACACTGTAAGGGGAGATTAGCACTCGATCAGAGTGCTTCACGAAAACGGACCCACTCATTGTCAGTTGCTATGGCTTCTTTTTGTTCATGGCAATTTCACTGAGCTTGGTTTATGCCCCATAAGTACTGGTACTCTCTTTAAAAAAAAGAAGTTCTGGTACTCAAGTGCCAGAAATTTATAAGTGCCGATACTCAGTACCGGTGAGCACCGGCCCATTTAAAGCACTGTTTATACATCTTTACGTGTTTATGTGAACGCCTGGGCTCGCATGCATGCATGTATGTACCTGAGTCCAGCAATATTGGATAGTAACAAAGTCCAAATCAGCAGCTCTCTCCCCCATTTCTCTGGGCAAGCTATGTCTGCTCAGGACCACTAACTTTAAACAAAATATCTCAGATTGGACAACCCAGAGCAATAAACTCTTTAAAAGTCTTTGATCATAAGAAATACCATCAAGGGAGCTGCAGAGCAGTGAAAAACTAACAGCTTACTGAAAACCATAAACTGTTAAGTGTTGCATTCTGTAACATGATAACCGCACTTCGTGGTCAACAAGTACGGCATAGAAACACATACCACACAGGAGCATAACAAAAACAACAAACTTCCAACCACACCTACACGATGTAGCATACTATCCATGTAAACAAACGCTTCAGTGCCCCACTTCGGAGTAGGAAGCACTACATAAATGTTGCAATACAAAACAATATATAAATATTTATATTATGTCTTTGGTGCCTATGCTTGAATGTCCGTATGTCTGGGGATGTGTTCTAAATTCCTGTCTACCATACTAGTGCTGTTAATTGGTTTGCTGAAACAAGTATGTCTGAATGCAATTGTGCGACCATGCTTGCACAGCCTTGCATGCCTTGTCTTTTCCGATGTGGTGTTTGCACTGCTTGTGTGTGGTGTCTGTATGTTATTTCAGGGCTACTAGAATTATGATATTTTGCAGCAGTTGTGTTTTCCACATATTTGTGGATTTGCTGTATATGGCAAACAATTCTTCACCTAGTGTATAATCTGCAGTTTTTAACAAATAATAATATTTTGAGCTCAAACGGATCAAACGTTATTAAAAATGCAGCAACAAATGTTGCTGTGCAGTGAAAGACACTTCACAAAGGTTGACTGGTCATCTGACCTATCTGTTATTTATTGCTGTATTTGGGGGTCAAAATGGTCATAATGGGATGAACTTTTTGTCCAGACAGTGTTAACGTGTAAAAATGGCAAAATAATGACGCAATACTGTCACAAAATATGCAACATTACCTCACATAATTTGCTTGTTCTTGCTGCATAATTTAGTCTACCCTGCTGCATAATTTGGTCCTTCCCTGCTGCATAATTCCAGTGACCCTGGTTATTGTTTGACGGTCACTGTGTATTCTAGATAATGCATCTTTGTGTAAATATGTTGCTATGCGAGAGCAAGTGTAAACCATTCCACAACCCCAGTTGCAAGACCAATGGCGGAGAGTGGTAGTGGTCGAAACCCATTTCACTTCTTGTACAACGTGCCATACGGAGATGTGCGCCAAACGGTTGAAAAAAAATGTCCTGAGAAAGTATTGATCAAAGGGAGGTCAGCCTCACCAGTAGGTCTCACTCCTGAGCTCGATGGTGCAAGTTCTGATTGCCCCACCTCAATGTAGATCAGTCTCCTCTTTTCCGGTTGACCCACTTCATTGGACTCTCCTCACTTCTCTCAACTTTCCTGTGTGTGCAGTCTGAACGGATCTGCCTTTTCTGGTATTTTCACCACTTGAATCAATCAATCAATCAAAGACATTTGTAGAGCGCACTACTTACCCGGAGGGTCTCAAGGCGCTTGGGGGGGGGGGGGGGTGCTGCTACTGCTCGAACAGCCAGGTCTTGAGCTTCTTCCTGAAGGAGAGGTGGTCTTGGGTCAGGCGCAGGTCGGTCGGGAGGGAGTTCCAGGTCTTGGCGGCCAGGTAGGAGAAGGACCTTCCTCCTGTTGTCGCTCTTCGGATGCGGGGGACGGCGGCGAGGGCATGGTTGGTCGATCGGAGGTGGCGTTTGGGAGCGTAGAAGTTGAGGCGCTTGTTGAGGTAGCTCGGGGTTTGATCGTGTAGGGCTTTGTGTGCGTGGGTGAGGAGACGGAAGGTGATTCTCTTGTTGACGGGGAGCCAGTGCAGGTCTCTCAGATGTCCGGAGATGTGGCTGCGTCGGGGATGTCGAGGATGAGTCTGGCTGAGGCGTTCTGGATCCGCTGGAGTCTCTTCTGGAGCTTGGCAGTGATTCCGGCGTAGAGGGCGTTGCCGTAGTCCAGACGGCTGGTGACGAGGGCCTGGGTGACCGTCTTCCTGGTCTCAGTGGGGATCCACCGGAAGATCTTCCGTAGCATGCGCAGGATGTTAAAACAGGACGCGGAGACGGCGTTGACTTGTCTGGTCATGGAGAGGGAGGAGTCCAGGATGAAGCCCAGGTTGCGTGCGTGGTCTGTCGGTTTGGGTGCGGTGCCCAGGGCGGGGGGCCACCAGGAGTCGTCCCAGGCGGAGGGCGAGGAGCCCAGGATGAGGACTTCCGTCTTGTCTGAGTTCAGTTTCAGGCGGCTGGTCGTCATCCACTCGGCTACGTCTTTCATCCCTTCGTGAAGGTTGGCTCTGGCGGCGGCGGGGTCGTTGGTCAGGGAGAGGATCAGCTGGGTGTCGTCAGCGTAGGAGATGATGTTGAGGTTGTGTTGGCGTGCAATGGCCGCGAGGGGGCTCATGTAGATGTTGAAGAGGGTGGGGCTCAGCGAGGATCCTTGAGGGACGCCGCAGATGACTTCGGTGGCCTCTGACTTGTACGGTGGTAGATGGACTCTCTGTGTTCTTCCGTCAAGGAAGGAGATGATCCATTCCAGTGCCTTCTCCTGGATTCAGACGTTGCTGAGGCGCTGCACTAGGGTGCGGTGGCAGACAGTGTTGAATGCCGCGGAGAGGTCTAGGAGGATGAGGGCCGCTGTTTCTCCGTTGTCCATCAGGGCTCGGATGTCATCGGTGGCAGCGATGAGGGCGGTCTCGGTGCTGTGGTTGGCTCAGAAGCCAGACTGTGAGGGGTCGAGGGATCCATTTGTCTCGAGGAAGGCGGCCAGCTGTTTGTTGACGGTCTTCTCGATGACTTTGGCTGGAAACGGGAGGAGCGAGATGGGGCGGTAATTCTTGAGTTCGGTGGGGTCCGCTGTAGGTTTCTTGAGTAGGGCGCTGAGTTCGGCGTGTTTCCTGCTCTCCGGGAAGGTGGCGGTGTCGAAGGATGTGTTGATGATGTCCCGCAGGTAGGGTGCGATGACAGCGTCTGCTTTGTTGAAGACGTGGTGAGGGCAGGGGTCGGTTGGAGATCCGGAGTGGATGGAGTTCATCATGCGGACGGTGTCTTCGGTGCTGATCGGAGTCCAGGCGCGGAGGGTGGTGGTGGGGGGCGGTGGTTCGGTCGTGGCGTGCGTCAGTTGAGTGCTGAAGCTGTTGTGTATGTCCGCGATCTTGTTGTGGAAGTAGGAGGCGAGGGAGTTGCAGAGGTCTTGCGATGGGGTGATGTCGTTGTTTCCGGCGTTGGGGTTGGAGAGCTCTTTCACGATGTTGAAGAGTTCCTTGCAGTTGTGTGCGTTGTTGTCCAGCCGGTCCTTGAATGCAGTTTTCTTGGTGGCGCGGATCAGTTGGTGGTGCTTCCGGGTGGCAAGCTTGAGGGTGGTCATGTTGTCCGGTGTTGGTTCCCTTCTCCAGGCTTTCTCGAGGGCTCGGCAGTTCTTCTTGGAGCTCTTGAGTTCGTCGGTGAACCATGGGGCCTTCTTGCTGCCGGGTCTGCTGGGCGGGGTCCTCAGTGGGGCGAGTTCGTCCGCGCAGTTGCTGATCCACTTCGTGAGGTTGTCAGCGGCCTGGCTGGGGTTCGCTGAGCTGGCGGGAGGGTGCTGGCTCAGGGAAGCGGCGAGCTGGTCGGCTGTGATCTTGTTCCAGCTTCTTCGAGCAACCTGTTGCTGGTGGTGGTGGATCGTCGATCTTTTGAAGGTGAAGTGGACGCAGCTGTGGCCCGTCCAGTGGAGTCCGGTGGCGTGGCTGAAGGCGATGTCTTTGCTGGATGAGAAGACGGCGTCGAGTGTGTGTCCGGCGAGGTGGGTGGGGGTGGACACCAGCTGCTTGAGACCGAGGTTGGCGAGGTTGGCGAGCAGGGTGATGGTGTTGCGGTCGTTGTTGTTCTCCAGGTGGAAGTTGATGTCTCCCAGGAGGATGTAGTCAGCGGGGGGGAGGACATGCGGGCTGATGAAGTCGGCGATGTCCTCGCTGAATTGAGTGCGTGGTCCCGGGGGTCGGTAGATCAGGGTGCCTCTGAGGGTGGTTTTGGGGTCCGTGTGGATCTGGAAGTGCAGGTGTTCGGCGGTTGTCAGGGTGTCGTCGGTGTTGGTCGTGATGCGGATGGTGTCCCTGTAGATGATGGCGATGCCTCCTCCTGTGTTGTTGATGCGGTCCCTTCGGGTGATCTTGTAGCCCTCCGGGATGGCGATGGCGATGTCGGGCGCTGAGGAGTCGTTCATCCAGGTTTCCGTGAGGAAGGCGACGTCAGGGGCTGTGGTGTCGAGGAGGTTCCAGAGTTCGATGGCGTGTCTGTGGGCGGAGCGGGTGTTGAGGAGGATGCACTTCAGGTGGTTGCTGCTGGTGTTCGGCTTGGCGGGTGTTGGTGCGGGACAGGTCCGGATGCAGGTGAACTTGCAGGAGTGGCAGCTGAAGGGTCCGTGGGTTCGTCTCGGGGTGGCTCGGTAGCATCCCGGGATTCGGCCGGTGTTGAGTGCTTTGAGGGTGGCGGCGTTGTAGGTCCGGCGGGTGGGCTGGTGTCTGCGGGGGCCAGGGGTCCTGGCACTGGGCACGGTCCAGGCGCGGACGGGCTTACCTTTGGCGCACCTTTGGCGCTCAATCGGTGCTCCCGCTGCGCGCGTCCGCTGCGCGGTCGCTCAGGGGGCGTCATAAGAAGGGAGCCGTGAGGGAGGGTCAGCTGGGGGCGGGAGCGTCTTAGCCAATCGGCAGCGGCGGCGGGAAAACCGGGTGCGGGCTTCTCTGGCGGCCCTGCGGCGGCTGGGGTGCCGGGAGCAACTGAAGAGGCGACTGTAGGGTAAGTCATGCACGGATGAGTGGTGACGTGTGTTTGGGGGATATATGACGGTACGACGCGTACCGTCACAACGCGTGCTTTAACAACGTGTCCCTTACAACACAAGTCGTTACCATGACTTGCGTTGGGGGCGCGGATTGAGTATAGTATAATTTACTATTCTAACACCAGTCCCCGTGGACACTAGGGATGGTGTTGGAATAGTAAATATACTATTCTTAATCCTCTAGCCCCCTCCAGCGCAAGTCGTGGTTACGACTTGCGTTGTAATGGACACGTTGTTAAAGCCTTGCGGAGTAAAATCCGTGTGGTAAAGGATGTTTTCCGTGTTTGGGGGGTTGCAAGTGAGGAGTCACTGGTTTGTGTAAGAGAATACTGTGGGTTTATATTTGTGTGTATCATTAAAAATACACATTTTTTATTTGTATACATGATTCTACAGATATAAACGGAATTAATACAAATGGATTTGAAACAAACTCCTTAGGATGTATAGAAGTGTGTTTTTTAATGCCTTTTATTTAGCCACATTTTTCTATAAGAAGATGAAGTCCTCTCTGTCACTCTCTCGTGATTCTCCCACTGTGCACATCCCCGCCCCACAGGCTTTGCAGCATACAATCAAGCTGAAGTCATAATAGAGTATTTCCAATTATTATTCTGTTCTCAGAGACTCTTCCATGATGCAGATGTAAAATTGTTTCATGTATCTATGTTTTCAGTTTCTTCACTGGACCTGTTTATTCAAAGAAAGTCTAATTGTTAAATGTTTCCTGTTTGTTTGAACATCTCTGGGTGACATTAGCATAGAAGGTGCTGAATAATTATTCTTGAAAATGGGATAGCGCTTAGGTGTTAAGGTAATGACATTTATTGATAACTTGGTTTGTGATGCCACTTGTGCACTGAACAGAATTGTGTATTATCAAAATGCTAATTAATATATACAAAAAAGCAATGGCATTTATTTTTCTTGTGTTCTGATTTGCTGAAGGAAAGATACATTTGCTCGCATCACGATGAATGTGCAGAAACTCTCTTTTTACCTGCAAAAATTGTGTATAAAAAACCCTTGATTTTGGGGTTGAGCCGGAAGACTCTCCTTTTCTATTAGGGATGCTGCCCAATTTCTTTCTGATTTTGCTGCTCTTTTGGGACTTAGAATAATTTCTGATTTTTGCGAACTCTGTATAACGCTGCATCTGCTTATTTTGAATTTTTGTAATAAACCCTTTAATTTTTCATTGATTTATACTCAGTTGTTGAGTAGGCTCCATTCAATCTATTCAACCCATTTCATAATGGGTTGTAACACTCTGCTGATTTGGTGCTCTGGGAGGTTCCTTAATATGGGAAAACATTGCCAGATTAAACTGAGGTTACTAGAGTCTCTGATCCAACAAACTGTGGGAGGGCTGACTGAGGCGAATTTTGAGGTGTCTAAACTTTGGGGTACCATTTTGCTACCACATTGTCAAAGGTACGGGTGGCTGCTAAGGATTGGGGGCGTGGGGCAACGTAGGGGGGGGGCGCAGAATAAAAAAAAACCACTTAGCTGGGAACTGCTGCCGTCTCGCTTCCATCATCTGTCCCCTGCCCACGAAGCAGGAAACACAGAGGTCTCAGACTCCCCTAGCCAATCACAATGCTGTTGTCACCGTGACAGCAGTGTCGTGATTGGTCTGAGCGCCGTGGTTCGGTGCTCAGACAGGGACTGCGATCCTGTGCATGTTCTATACCCAAGCTGTGCATTACAGCCCGGTGGAGAACATGCAAAGTGTCCATGACTGTTTGGCCGTCCCAAGAGGGCCAGCCAAACCGTCATGTGCTCTTACAGAGTGTCCACCACTCCCTCCCCTGATCTGGCCAGCCCCGTACAGTATAGAACAATACAATTATAATAACATTCTGTTAGTATTATTTTATTGCTCCTGTAAGAAAGTAGGATCTGCTTTCATTGTTACCCCACTTTTTGCTGGTGTAATTATGTTTTTCTGACTAGTCTGACTGGGATCCTGCTAATCAAGACCCCAGAGACTGTGTTTCTTCCCTAAATTGGACATGGTGAGTACTTAGGTACACCCCGAGTCGGCTACTGGTGCACCCCTGTAAGTCCCTAGTATATGCTACTAAGGTACCCTGGGCAGTGGTATTATACCACCCATGGGAGACCACTCAAATTGTGACTACAGGCCTGCCATTGCAGCCTGTGTAAGCTGGTGCTAGCACCACTTACGACAGATATAAGGTTCCTTATATCTGAGGTCACTACACTTAAATCCTATAAGTCCCCCCTAAGGCAGGCCTTTCAATTCTGAGGGCAGGGTGCTCGGTTATAAGTGTGAGGGTGCCCCTGCATGAGCAGGACACCCCTGCAATCTTCAGAGTCCATTCTCCTGGGTTGTCAGTGCAACAGACATTACGATACATAGAGTGGTTGGCTAACTCTAAATTGACTGTAATGAACCCTGTCATGTTTGCGATCAAACATGTTGGAATCATACCCAAACACTGTAAATAGTGTTGGAGGTATGATTCTGTGGGGCCCCTCCAGGAGGCCTTCAGTGCTCCAGGTACCAGTATTTCAGACCCAGACAGCAAATTATGGCTGCGGCCGACCAGAGACACAATTTAGCCATCCTGCTGCTGAGCCAAGCTCAAGCAGTGGGAGGCAGGACAATAGGTTTCCTGTCACAGGGAGGTGTGACCACCTCCCAGACAGGATTTAGTATTTTGGGACAGGGTGAGGGAGCTTGCTAGCACCAATAGACGGCTTTGAAGGGCACTTTTGGTGCCCTCCTTGCATACTCCAGTTAAAACCAGTTCAGGGAGCGATTGGCTCCTGCTCTGGCACAAAACTGGACAGAGGACATCGGAGTATCCTCCCCACTGTCCTGCCACTCCTGAGTGAGGGACCCCTGAATCATCCCAACCCTTTTCTTAGGGTACTTAAGGGCTCACCTGTGGGTGATTCATTAAATCCATCATGGAACAAATTCAGATCCAAAACCACTTCATCTTCAACCGTCTGGGCATGTTGGACTTCGTTGGACTTCGCTTTGGGAACCGAGACTGCAACTAGAAAGACTCCTGCTGCTCCTGGTCTCGCCATCCTGCCAGTCTTCTGCATCATCTGTACCTGTGCTCCATACAGGTTCTTCACAAGGTCTGTGGACATCCAAGACACCCAAAGGAATCTCCCTTGGAGTGAAGTAGTCACTCCCCTACATCTGCAGGCACCACAACAAAGCTGACCTCTCTGCTGTTCCTGAGCTCCCATGGACTCCGAAAGGTTCAGCAACCCAGCTGGTGGTTCTGCAAGTCCCTCAAGGCCTGCACTGTGTTCACAGGAAGTTTGAAGCTAGTCCCTCGTAGGAACCTCTGGAGCAGTACCCCTGTGCACTGCATTGACTTGCCGTTGCCAAGGCTTGTTGACCTTCTACTCCAGAGATCTTTGGGCTCCAAGAAGCTCCAACTTTCAGCATCTCCTGCAGCCAAGATCTTTGTCCTCACCCCAGTCTCTGCACCGTGGGCCTCCATCATTGGTGATCTGCTCGAGGTCCTCTGGCGACTCCTGTGCCTCCGGTCTGTGTGTCCTCTCAAGGGTCTTCTTTGGCTCCAGTAGGCTCCCTGTTTGCTTAGGGCCTGCTCTGACTTACCTGCTTGTGGTGTGACACTTAGTCCTTGCTTGTCCTGATACTGCACCTTTTTTGTCTGCCATGTTTGTTGCCTCTGCCAAGGCCTGTTGGTGCCCCTGCCAGACACTGACTCCCAGGCTCTCGACAACCGACATGGGACAGCTTGTAAATGGCTCCTGGTCTCCCACAGCGCTGCCTGGTCCACACACCTGCAGCGCCAAGGTCACTGTCAACTCTCCTACTTCTTCTGTCATCTATGGGCATTCATCTTCTGTTCCTCCTGGTCACTCCTGAGTGGCATAGACTCCGTCTCCTCTGCTTGCAGGTACCGCTCATCTTGAATCCACCTTTGGGTTCCACTGGACTCTTTCATCTTCTTCGCCAGCGGCCTCTTCACTGAAGTCCTCCATTGTGGTCTACAGCGGTTTCCAACCTCACATCGCACCTATGCAAAAGGCTTACCTGGTGTAGGTATCCTGGTTCCTGGGGTATCCATGTGTGGAGTGACTCTCCAACCTTCCATCTTCCACTGGGTTTCTTCAGGGTCCACTGGGAAAGTTCCTTCTTCTTAAAAAGTGCACCTTCAACATACTCCTTGACTTGTATTGAGCAAACAGTTGTGTTCCCACTCTGCACACGGCCTCCATGGGGTTACTGAGTACTTACCTTGGGTGGATCCTAGGGTGTCCAGCTCTTCTACGTCTTCTAGGTCCAGTCTCGACATAGGTAGTTGTTCGGATTCCACTTCCTTAGTATATGGCTGGCTCTCCCCCTGTAGGCCACTGCGTATGTGTGCTACTTGCGTGTTCTATTACTAAGGTATTGTGTGCATTGTGATTATATTGCCTTGTAGGAGATGTTGCAATGTGTTAGTGAGTGATTATAATAAATACCTATTTTTATAACTACACAAAGTGGTTCTTTTTCACTTTACCTTCACTATATGATTAGTACTGGTAAAACAAGCTGCTTTACACTCCTTCTGGACTAAGCCTGAGGGCTGCTCTCCACAGCTACCACTTAGAGAGCTTTCTAAGGTTGTCTAAGACCACTAAAATCACCAGAAGGATATTCTGGATTAGTGCAGGGTGCTTCACTTGCATAAGTGCGCACCATATACTAAGCGAGCCTCCTACAGTTCCTTTTTGAAAAGCTCAGAGAGCAGTGGGAGACCCACCTCCGCCTTAGTGGAGTACCCGCCTCTGGGCAAAGGTATGGCGTGTTCATGTGCCTGCAGCAGTGCATGTGTTCGGGTCCTTTGGGCTCTATGAGTGTACCTTCATCATTGCCAACTATGCCTCACAGGGCAGACATGCAGAGACAGCAAATTGTTGCAGAATGGGCAGAGGTTTGACCCCTGCCTCCTCTACTAGCTCTGGTGGTGCAGTTTGTTGCATCTCAGTTTTTCCTTTGCACCCTAGATTGCTGCTGCCTTTTTTCAGCCCAGATGCTCTTTCTTACTCTTTGGGATATCTATCAAAACAGTGGTTTCAATTTCAGCTCTGAGACTTGTGACCTACCGCAAACTTGGAAAGAGATGGGGTAAAACAGATTCTTTGTGTGTAGATATGTGTATCCAGAGTCAGACTGGCCTGCAGAAAACTGGTCTGAAAGGGTCTTCTGTGAGCTGTTTTTTTTGTCTGATGGTGGACCTGTTCTATGGTCTGGAGGACCGTTTTTACGGTTGATTACCCAGATAATACTTCAAACATTGCCCACGGCGAGAGAAAAATGCTTGCAGTCTCATGTAGTTTGCAAAACACATATGCAGCTTGTTTTTACACATTCAAACCTGGCCCACTTAGTTGAATATTGTCCACATTTTAACTATATTGTTCGCTAATGGAGGGCACTTTGATTTTGGTGCATGGTCATATTTTCTGTCCCAGTCCAACCCTGAATGTATTCTACTACAGGAATGTCTCAGACACCATACTGTCATATTGCTTGCAAACTGGAATAGTCATGATTAGGGGACTCAGCCCTCCTTTTTGAGAGGGAGATTCTCCAGAAGGAGGGGGAGTGCTACAGGCCACTTCTGATTAAAGGGTGTTTCACCACAGTATCGCAGTTTTAATAGAGATCTTTACTTAAATCAACTCTGCAATATCGACTACCCACATATTGTAAAGGTAGGAAGATTTAGGGTTACTAATCTTAAATATAAGGTCACCTGTACATGTTTACCCTCCTGATAATGGGTTGGTAGATAATTTGTGGAGTCGATATATGTGCAGGTTAATATTCTTGACTTCGATAGAGTGACATATAACCGATCAATGTGACTCAACGACTTTGTCAATAACAAACACAAGAGGGGAGTTCTTAACTTTGCAATGCAGTCTTAGGCCTGGTTATGAGAGAGCTGAATGGGGGTGGGGTATTTACTTTACTCCGCAACCGTTTGCGGTATAATCCTCTAATTCTGAGTTTTCCTCATGAAAATGAGGAATTATACTTACAATTTGGTAATTTTCCACACCAAATTCGGCATGTATCAGAATGTATCAAATATTTTCCCTTACTTAACTGTGGCAGATTTGACTTCCTGCATCCACCACAGAAAATTGTTGAGGTTGCACTGTTATATCTCAGTTTATAATCTCAATACCTGTGCATACAGGAGTTTGTCCAAGGATCAGAATTTATGGGCTCACCCACAATAAGGGCCTCAGCAGGCTGGCATCATGTACATGGAAGTGGCCGTGCAAAAGAGAAACCTTCGTATTAGGCCTGAGAGCCCAGAAAAACGAGCGAACACCAACCACACTGGTAGTGATGAATATCTCCCAGTTTCAATGACAGCAGTGTTATGTCAGAAACCATCTTACTTTCTTCTGTCTCTACTAGGGCGGTTAGGTAAGCCCATGCTGCCCTGAAGTGCAGGTGTGACTACACTGTTCAGGGCACCCCCACACCCCTTTCTGCAGGACTTCTAAAGATCAGTGAAGCACCAAAACGTATCCTCAATGCCTCCATCGATTCAGCCACATTCTTGAATATCTGGAAACATGCCAACATTACGACCCTGCTCAAGAAAGCATCTTCTGACCCAGCCATGCTTTACAACTACAGGCCAATCTCCTTCCTACCATACCCGGCAGAGGTCCTAGGGAAACCAATCAACTGATGCCTCACTGACCATTTCAGCAACAACCTGCTCCTTGATGCCACGCATTCCAGATTCAGGCCCAACCACAGTACAGAAACAGCACTCAAAGCCGCCCAGATGACTTGCATATGATCCTGACAAAGAAGACACTGCAGCCTTCATTCTCCTGAACCTCTCTGCAGTATTTTACATGGTCTAACACCCTGCACTTGATTGGCACCCAAGGTCTTACTCTCCGCTGGATCTGCTTCTTCTTAACAGATAAAACACAAGCCATCAGATTAGTACCCTACACCTCAGAAGACTGCAAACGATACTGCGGATTGCCTTAAGTCTCATTGCTCAGCCCCCGTCTTCAAAACATACATGAGCCATCAGGCTGGTGTCATCTGTACATAGGACGTCAACATCCTGTCCTACATCGAAGACACACAATTCATACTCTCCCTCGGACAAGACCCCAGCTCAAGAAACAAGTTCACCGCCTACGCGACCCAGGTCGGTATCTGGATGAAAGCCAACTTTCTTAAAATCAATACTGACAGTTAGAAGAAGTAATGTCCGGTATTGACACCTCACCCTGGGATTCCAACTGGCAGTCGGACAAACTCTGACCCACAGCCAGCACCCAAGAACCACAAAATAATAATTGACGGAAAACTGACCATGACCACACAAGTCAACGCCGTCACTGTATCCTGCTTCCACACCCTGAAAATGCTCAGGAAGATCTTCAATTGACCACCAAGCAACACTAAAAACAATGTCACTTACATGCTAGTCATCAGCAAGTTGGACTACGGGAGCATTCTCTATGTTGGGATCACCAAGCATCTCACTAGATAACTACAAACCACCCAAACCACTTCCACCAGACTCATCCTTAACCTCTCACACAGAACCCACATCACACCTCAGGAAGCTCCATTGACTCCCATACACAAAAGCGCTAATTTCAAGCTCCTCACACTCACATTGAAGGCACTACACTACTTAGACCTTACCTACGTGAACAGTTACAACTTCTTCCACCTACCACCCAGACACCTCCGCTCTGCAAGACTCATAATTACACACATCCCATACATATACAGAGCCAGATTAGGAGGATGGGTGTTCTCTTACATCGCTTCAAAAGCATCAAAAGGCTTACCACTCCACATCAGAACCACGCCCTGTCTTCTTGAACTCCAGAAGAAGCTGATAACCTGACTTTTAAACTAAGTGTTAAGAATCCACTCCTGAAGAACCACAAGGGCCTTAATAGTAGAGATGAGGTGGTTTAATTCTTAAGTTCAGAAGTACAGGACTACCAGCCATTACTCAGCTCTTCCCATCAGCAACGGTCTCATCTGTAATCTTCAAGCAATATTTATTCCTGTGACATAACCAAGGATCAATAAATAATGACATAGATAGATTCCATACGCTATCTAACAAAAAACGAAAGAAGGACATAACACCAACTTACCAAAAGGTAAGGCTAGGCACACAAACCTGCTTAGCGCCTGGATACCCTTCCAGGCGAGTGTACGCTTTACAAATGCTCACAAGGTAACAACATAAAATGTTTGAATAACTGGGTAATATGGGGGTATTGGGGCCCATCAGCACATTCTGCAAGGGGGTTCATTGATTTGTGTTATGCCACCACTTCCTGGCCTGCCATTTCATCACCATTTCATTGGGCCTTAAAAACACACACCATACACACTCCCTACAACTGTGAGAAAGGCAGATATTCTTGAATTCACATTGCTGTCTACCCCTCAACTTTCCCTGTTGCGTAGTCTAATTGCTAACAGTGAAAGTAACATGCACCACAATGCAGTGGCAAATCTGTGGTTGCCATTAGAGTACAAGGTGGCTCCAGCGGCAAAACATAAGCATGAAGCATTCATTCCTTTACTGCTGAGGCTTTTTCCACCCCAGTGCTGATCCCTTTTTGTCTTTTTAGGGTACTTCGTGCTTAGGCTTCCATAACTTTGTTCCAACAGACAATATACACACCAAACTAGAGTCCTTTTTTTCCAACATCATGGGAATTCTAAAGATACCTAGAGTTTGTGGATTCCCCTGGAGGAAACTAGGAGAATAGCAAATATATGGCAAAAATGGTTTTTGTTTGTGAAAAATAGAAAAAAAAGTGCCCTGCACTAAAATGTCTGTTTTCTTCCTTAAAAATGGAATCAACAAAAGATGTACTGTGCCAAAATTCCCACCTTCCCATGTTTCAGGAGCAAAAGCAGAGCCGAGTAAAAAAAGAAACACATTTTTTACCACAGTTTTGTCATTTTTCTAAGCGGTAGCTCCTTTTTCCAAATTTTTGTGAGTTCAACCAACATCTAGTTTGGGGTTAGAAGAGGTATTAAAACATTGGGTAATCCAGAAAGCTATAGATTTCTGAGGAGTTTACAAAATTCTGAACTCAGTAAGTTGTAATTTTTGTAGATCACTCAAGGTTTTCCCAAAGATACTAATTTGAAATAAAAAAATTATAGAAAAAAAAACAACCTTTTGTGACAAGGTTTTAATCTGGATCTTCTTGCCACAATGGTTGATTTACAAAAGCAATATACCATTGTGTCCGCTAGATACTTCTGGTTGCGGTATATATAGGGGTTGTCCCAGAACCCGAGAGATACAGAGCCAACAACTGAGCTGCACCTTACAATGGTTTTTTCATTGTGTACCAAGCGTAGAGAAGTTTACATGGAAAAATATAAAACCCTATGTATTTATGGAATGTACACCAGACACTGAGTTTCGGCTATGGGTTAGCAGAATTTGCATAGTCGCGCTACCAAAGCTCCGCAAAACGGTAAAAAATCTCTGCAAGCACGTAGAGTTCCGGGAACACGCGGAATTCCTTATTCCACCCGTTCACGAAGCTTTTTTCCTGTTCACGAATGCTGTTTGCACGCTCGGGGGGAATTATCTCGCTAACACGCATTTTGAAAGCGCAAACCAGCAAAAAATTCAGCGAAACCGCGGATCACAGAATTTTTGGCAGTTCTGCGTTCTCCGCGGAATGCGAAATTACCCAAATTCCACAAGCTGACAGGAATTTACCGCCCAGGCCTAGTTTAGGCACAGTGACTATTTGTATATTTTTTTATTTGTGGTTACCCATACTAGCATGTGATTCAGAAGGCATTTTTCCAAAATGTTTTCTGTCTTGCACACTGATTTACATTTGGAATGCGCAAATGAAGAGAAATCCAATTGGTAATAACAAATGTTCTACTATTGTAAGTTGCCACATGTCTTCCGATAAAAATGGTGCCTCACTTGTGGGGCTAGGCCTAGTGCCCATGGCAGGAAAGGGGTCAAAACGCAACACAAACAAATCATATTTTTCGACCGAAAACGGCCCCTTCTTTGCAATGTGGATAGCTATTAATTTTAGATCCCAGCTCAGCGGTGGTTAAGAAAAGCTAGCAAACATGCATATTTTTTAAACCTAGACACCTGGGGGAATCTAGGGTGGAGTGACTTGCATGTCTCTCACCAGGTCGTCTTACCTAGAAGCCCTTACAAACCTCAAACTTTGACTAAAAACACACATCTTACATTTTTCCACCTAATACTGACCTTTTTGTTGCAGTGGGTAACTGTGAATTTTTGGCCTTAGCTTATCCAGCATGTAGGGAAACTTAGCATACTTGCACATTTTTGAAAACTAGACACCGGGGGCAATCCAGGGTGGGGTGACCTGTGTGGCACTCACCAGGCTTTCTTATCTAGAAACCCTAGCAAACCTCAAACTTTTCCTAAAATCACTAATTGTCATTACATTTCGGTGATGGAAACTTCCGGGGTTTGCAGGAATCCACAAAATTCCTACTATTTAGCGATACCCCACTTGTCCCAATAAAAACGCTATCCCACTTTTGTGTCTGGGCCTAGTAACCGTGACAGGAACGGATCGAATCAATGGCAGTGAGAGTGCCCTGCCAGAGTATAACGCCTTCACCTCTTTCTTTTGCCCCAAATTCAAAATTCCTGGTGTCTGGTGGGCTTTTTAACCCACAGGAGTCAGATTTGGTGCGACCTCCCCAATCGGGACAAACCTCCTATCTGAAAGACCCTATTTGGGGGCTTATCTGGGGTGTGAGTATGTCGCCTCCTCCATTTGTTTGTTTTGGGGGGAAAATCTCTAATATGGCGGCGGTGTCTATCGGACACCGCCAGCCATATTAGGATGCCGGCGGAGACATGCTTTTCCACGGCGGGGTTTCCGCCGTAGAAAAGCATGTGGTGTTTTGAGTATGGGGGCCCGTTGCGGGCCCCCGGGGTGTTGGGGGGTGGACATGGGGGTACCTATGGTACCGCCCCTGCCTTTGCATGCACGAAGCGGCAGGCACCACGCGGTGCCTGCCGCTTCGTGCAGGCAAATGAAAACATACACATTTAACCTTGCGGCGGGTGCTGCTTGAAGCAGCATCCGCCGCAATGTTAAATATAGGGGATGTGACCGCCAGGGTGGCGGTCACATCCTAATTCCGAGGGAGGGAACGCCGCAGCCCCTGTGGACGGTCCCTCCACCTCGGTGGTGGCAGACGGATGCTGGTTTGTCCGCCATCCTAATCTGGCCCTTAATTTGTAAAATATGAAATGCCAGAGCTCAGACCAGGATGCCACTGCAGCTTGTACCGCCCGTTGCACTTGTCATCGCTGCCAAAACAACTACTAACCATCTCTCTTGCATGTATATGCGACAGTTCCGATTTTTCCAGGTCCCCATAGCTAAAGGAATGGGTGGGGAGGCAGGTATTAGCAATTTTTTATGTATATTGTTTTCCTAAACAACTTTTATACTGCTCATCACTAAATTACATGAGCAGCGCTACCATGTGGCAGACCGCCCTAAGTGTGTTGTTGACAATTAAGTGCCGGTGCTCAGCACCGGAAAGCACCGGCACAAATTGAGGACTGGGGAAAATGCTTCTCACACAAATCTTTTATAATTTCCTCTTTCATGTCCTCTCCTTTTCTTTACTCTGATTACCCTTTTCCACCTGTCCTGCTGCGTTTTGCAGTATATATCTAAAATTCTTTGAGTCACCTACTACTTAAAGGTAGGGGCTGGGGTCTTACTGACCAAATTGTCTCAGTGAACTGGGACACACCTTCTTCACTGATGGGTGTTGCCACTTGGGCATCAAACGTAACCCCTTCTAGTGGTAATGATGGATGTAGTTCTGCTGTAGAGAGTGACCTTTTGATTGTTTTGCTGATTGTCTACTCTAAGATCTTCCTGTTCTTCTTGGCTTTTGCTTGACTTGCTTTTCTTTTTCCAGCCACATTACCTTGGTTATCCTCTTGTGACCATGCCCTGTCGATTTTAAGAGGATATGGTGCAAGTTTACCTTGTGGTTCAACAAACACCCAATGATGGGGCTTTAAGTGTGGTGGTGGTTGAGTAAACGCAACGTGGAAAATATCTTGGGCGAGATGGCTGGAGGCTAGAGACGTTTTGAGGCATGGGCAAAGGAGGAAATTGCCCAGAGCACCCCACTTCCAACCGGTCTCTGGGATAGTCAACTTTCTGTCTACCTCACCTCTGTGTATTTCTGGATCTCAGCCCTTAACAAAAAAATTCAACATTGTTTGGCATCACAGGACTTGAATTATCAATAATATGAGTTAGACAATTCAAAGGTGTTCCAAACAGGGGCCGGGGACCCAAAATCCTTAAGATGCCACTCGGTGTTTGACTGATCAGGTTAGCTGTAAAGTGTTGCCTTGACTACAAGACTTTGGCATGTGTTGGATAAGATGGCAGGATGGAGTCCTAGTGACAGACGCCCCACCCCGTCCTACCTCGGACAAGATGCCAGGAATCTGTTTTGATTTATGTCGTGGTGACAGACTCAGACCCCTGCTGTAACTGGGGCAATCTGTTAGGTACCTGTAGGGTGGTTTGAAGTGTGCCTACTGCCCGACTCTGTGTGATGCCAGCGAGCCGCCCATGCCAGGAGCCTGCCCTGATGAATGCTCTGATGACAAACTCACGCCCCCTGGAAGATCTGGGGGTGATCTGTTATGTGACTGTCGAGCGTGTGCCCCCCTGGCACCTCGTGGGTGCGGTGCCAGGAGTCTGTCTTGCTGCCCGCCGCTCACCCACGGACACAGTTTGCATTTTGTGGGAGGCGGTGAGGACATTGAAAAACAATTTATTTTAAGTAAACAAAAACAAGCCAGAAGGGCTCCAGCGTGAGCGGTGTCTGTGTTAGGGCTTAGCCTGCTGGCACTGCGGGCATCGCAGTGATGTCACCCCCGCGATGTCACCGCTGCATATTTTTAATGACAGCTGGAGAGAGCCCGAGCGAGGCTGACAGGTGAGACTGAGTTACACTGTGCAGCTATTGAATTATGAAATAATCCCCGTGTGGAAAGGAAAACAGCTCAAACCCTGACAGGAGCGCCTTCTGGGAAAAGGTTTAGCAATCAGTCTCAGCGCGTCAGGTACTGTAACCACTCACCAGAAAGATGCAGGGGAAGAAAGCGCATGAATGTAAGGAGGGAGAAGGGAGAAGAAAAAGAGAGAGGGGGAAGGAGAAAAGAGAAAGAGCTAAGACGGAAGCAGAGGGAGGGGAAAGGAGAATAAAGAAAAGTGGAAAGAGAAAGGAAAATCCATAGGAGAATAAAAGGAGAGAAAATGCAAAGGAGAATAGGAGTGGAGTAAGTAGGAGAAAAGGAGAAATGGCTATGGATACAGGGGGAAGAAGGGAGGAGGTAGGAAAGGAGAATAGTAGAAAGAGGAGAGGAGAAAGAAGGCAAGAGTATAGTTGAAGGATGCGATGAGGGAAATAGAAAGTGTGAGACGACAATATATAATGTGGAGGAGAGTGGGAATGGAAAGGGAGAGGGTAAATGAGGCTCTGGGGCGATGGGAAAGAGGAAAGGCGAAGATAGATGAGAGAGGGTAATGGAGAAAGAGTAGAGGAAAAGACAAAGGAGAGGAACGTGAAAAGGGGAAAAAATGAAAGAGAATGCGAGAAAAAAGACAAAAAGGGGAAATGAAAGTGAAATGGAGATAGACAGAGGAAATTACAAATCGAGACGGGAGAACAGGGGGAGAGAAAGAAAAAGGGTTGAGAAATGATGGGAAGAAGGTGAGAGGAAAGGATAAGGGTACAGGCGGAATGAGAAACGAGCAAAAAGATAAGAAGGAAAGAGAGGGAAAGAGAAAAGGGAAAAAAGGAGGAAAAGGAGAAAAATTTTAAAGACAGGAAAAGGGAGAGGATTTCGTAAGAGAGTGAAGAAATGAAAAGAGGACGAAGTAAAAGGAGGGAGGAGTGTGATAAGCAAGGAAGAAAGATAAAATAATGCAATTAAAGGTAATATACATTTTGCCAAGCAACTACATACAATTCATTTAAGTGTTTAGAATTGTAGAAATATTGCACAATGAGATGGTATTAATTTAACCTGCACGAGAAAGACTGGGAAAGCTATCAAAAAAATACAACAGAATGTAACCGGGATCTGTCAGACATCTTGGGGTGCCAGTGGGCAAAGAGTGGACAACTGGGGCCACAACCATGTTGGTTGAAGTTGTCTGCAACTGGTGTCCTTGGGCTGCCCTACTATGTCTCTGCAAAATAGGCAAGTACTTCCCTTCAGCACTTGGATCTTAGAGTAGCAGATGCATGGTAATGAAGAACTTGAAACTGGAACAAAGTGGGGAAGTTTAAAACCCTCTATTATACACATTTTCCAGTTATGGGATATGGATCCACTGTCAAAGGTTTCAGAACTGGTTTGGGGATGGCTTTCACAGCAGGTAGCAGTGATGCTCACTCCTGGTATGGCTATCTGAAATGAAGTGTGTGATCTCTGTACCTGGATGCCATCCTTCATGAAGCACAAACCCAGGACAGACATAAGGACGGGCTGATTCAAAGAAACTCCCTCACACTGAACAATAAAAACTGTAGTCCCGGCTTCACTCCTAAAGGCCTAATGACTGTGCTCCAGAAGAATTAATCACTAGCCCTTTGCTAAAAGGTTCTCAATTGAACTTCGGATGGTATCCTGTCTCCATCCTTCTTCACTTCAGGGTCTAGGTCCCCACACTCCAGCTACAGCAATGCAGCCAATCGACACACATATGGAACATCCTTGCATGGGTCTCTGGTTCATGTAAAAGCACAACTTTATGGGGGATCAGTAGAATACAACCTCCCTAACACAGAGAAAAAGGTTTGGTCACACTACTGATTCCCAAAACTCAGTATGCTGCCTCCACCGTTTTATGTGGCTCACCCCGGGAATGACCAGTGGTCCTATGATCACTTTAAGCGCACGTTTTTTGCATCCCTCCAGGTTGCATAACAGGTCATGGACCTCGCACTTACTTGGCCTCTGCACATATGGCAGATCAACATAATACCAGGCCCAAAAGTCATGATACCAGTTTCATGAGCCGTCAGAATGTTGGTGCAGACGTAGATAGCTGTTCGCCATGCGGGGCCATTGGCAGTAAAGGCACAATGAGATCACTTATACAGAGATGGAGGTGTCTAGGAACAAGCAGTGGCAAAATACTGTCATTGTGTTTCTGAATATGAGAATTGAGTACCTAGGTGGAATGGAGATAATTCTTGGGTGTGATCCTCATATTGTAGAAGACTATCCCTCACACCTGTCCTTGTTGACACTCAACATGACTACATTTTTTATTCCAGAGAGGCTGAGCTGTCTACCCCTTTGCGTAAATGCCTTGTTGGTAGAGGCGTTGCGTCCATGTAAAGCTCCTTGTCTTGCGTCAGCCGTGTCCATGGTCCAGAGCCCCCCTCCCTGTCATTTCAAGGGTTTCTACCAAAAGTGCTCCTCAACCTCAGTTGGCCTCTAAGAGCGATACACTCAGCTGTTGATGGAGACTTGACGACAAGCTGCCTGCAGGGGAATGGAGCGGCTCCCAGACCATATACATTCTATGAAAGCTTTTACTTCCTCGAAGGAACTGTGCTCTTCGTCAGTACTCCTCCAGTGACCGCAACCTTAACTCACCTTACGTTTCAGAGTGAAAATCCACCAACACACACAGTCTGAAGTTTTTGAACACATCAGCTCTTGATCTTAGCATTTGCCAATGTAAAACAAGACTACTATTCATCCAAAATGGGAATTTACTTTTACCAGCTAAAGATTTTATGAATCATCAAATAAAAGCACAAGTTTGTTCGTCAGTTTCCCAACAACCCTCACCGGACTGGAGAAGAGACAGTACAAATAAAGCAAAAGCAAGAACAATCGCCCCATCAGACCTATCTCAACTCTTCAGTTTAGAAAGGAACTGAAGACACAGCTCATTAAAGAGCACTACAATTCCATGTAGGTTAAGTCTTCTTTCCCTCTCCAAACCCAACAATACCCCCACACCCCAACTAGAATCCCTCTCTCATTATCGGCCTGATTCATCAAAGACCCATTTTGCGAGTCTATAATAGCGATTCATAAGGAATCGCTATTACAGACTCACAAAACGGGATTCATTTAGGAATCGCAAAAAGAATTGCGATTCCTACACATTCCTTATTTGCGATTAGCAAATTGCTAATCGCAAATTAGGAATAACTCCCCATTCATTCCTATGGGCCAAAAGGCCCATAGGAATGAATGGGGAGAATTCCTTATTTGCGATTAGCAATTTGCTAATCGCAAATAAGATAGCGATTTTAAGGGTGCCAGGGGTGTCCAAAGGACACCCTATAGCACCCCTTAAAAGCAAATTGAAACAGGTGTTGCGCACACACATGTCCAAAGGACATGTGTGTGTGCAACATGCAACTTAGAAAAATGCTTTTAAAAGCATTTATCTAAGTTTTCGCTATTTACCACGAGGTTTGACCTCGCGGTAAATAGCGGGCCGAAATTGCGAATTCGCAATTTGTAAATAGATGATGAATTGCATTTAAGGAATCTCAAATAGAGATTCCTTAAATGTAATTCCTCGCAAAATAGCGAAATCGCTATTACCGATTTTTGCATTTGGGATGATGAATCCCAAATGCAAAAATAGCGCTCGCAAAGGGCCAGATTCTCAGAATCTGGCCCTTTGTGAGCCGATTTCGGCTTGATGAATCAGGCTGTATGTCTTTTGTCATTAACCATGTACAGTTTCTAAGCTAGGTTTGTGCTATACAAATACCCCATACATGTATGCATACATACATGGGTAGCTGGATGCTAACACCTTAGCTGCGGCGCAAATATCCCTCCCCAGTGCTGCGCTGTCCATTGGAACTAGTGCTGAATGGACGTCCAATGGTCGTGCGCAGCACTGGGGAGGTAGCGCTCGTGACGACCGTTGGCCGTCAGCAGCGCTTAAGAGGTTAACTTATGGCATATTGCATACATGTACTAGTAGTCTTTTCATGGGGGGGGGGGTACCTGGCAAGAAGCCTGAATATCCCTAAAGTAAGCTTTATTTGCACATATCAATCAATACATTGGTATTCCTTACAGTAGTATTTTTGTTTAGACTTGTGCATTCATTCGAAAATTCATATAAAGAACCTCTAACCTTACTGATGTAGTAATCAATGCTTGGGGGTACAGTTTATTTCTAGGTGACGTTTTATTTCTTCTGCAAATTACTTGGGAAGAATGGTAATCATCACCAATTTAAAAACTGGGACTGTAGTAGACATAATTCAAAACATGTCTGAGGATGGCTGCAACCAAACAGAAATAATTCTTATGTTCTAAATCACAGGTATGAAACAACCCTCGTTTACAAATGTGTCTGTTCCCATGCTAATTGGGGAGAGGTGTGGCACAGTGGCCAGATCGGCTGATTCCAGAGCGCAGGGCTCATGGTTCGATCCCGGTACCGGCGGCAGCTCAGCTCAGCATCATGTGACTCTGGGCAATAGCTCACTTAATCTCCCTTATGGCCCCCAGAGCCTCGATACCCTTAGGGGTGATAAGTCGTGCTTTACTAATCTGGAATTAATTAATTAATAGTTGACACTGTAAAGTGAACTGAACATTTCATATAGTTAGACCATGGGCAGCATCTGTACAACAACAACTGTGTGATATTTCATATTTCCAATGCACAGACTAACAAAGATAGCGGCCATATTTGGCCACATGGCAGTACCCTCCAAATGTAAGGAACACATATCTTTAAAATGAAACTAAGTCTTGCATAGGTACTAATAAGTGTAGGTATGTTACGTGTCTTTGCATTTACATTACTGTCACGTCAATGATGAAACGTCTGTGTATTTGCTGTGCTGGAAACACAGGATTTGCTTAGAACCTTAATCCACAGCAATTCCAATCAATCCAAACTGCCCCAATTTCCAGTGCTGAAAATTCGAGCAGTTTTATAGTTTGTACATCTTGCTATATGAAATCCACAGGTTATATCTCTCTTGCAACATCTTCTCAATTTGTAGGCAGGAATTTTAAACTTCGGACCCTCAAAGATATGGACTTGAATCTGTAATCCAGAGCTTCCCTCTTTTAGATCAGTGTTACAATTGTAAGGCGTCATCCTCATTCAGAAACATATGCAGATTCCTAAATCAGCCTCTAGAATTTTTACTGCTGATGTAATGGTGGTAAGGGGCTTGAACTGGGTGCCTACCTTTCTCATATGCAAAGGGTGTGGCTAATGGGATCAAAAACATCCATAATGGCCACGCATATAATGAATCCTCCTAGAGTCACCAGCCAGCGGTCTAATCTCTCAGGAGCTGATGATTTCTCCTTCATTTAAGGAGGTGAACTTACTCAACTGTCCATGTCATTCTCTTGGTCAACTCTCCCAGTTTCTTTAAGATATTGAGAAAGATGTTTTATCAGCAGCTATGTTTCAGAGTCATTTTCAATAGGTTGACGGTGTGCATTGTATCATACCTGGGTGGATTGGGATTTAAATCTAATCCTTATAGTGGTTATTGAATACTGTGAGCATAACAGAAACATGGTGAGCAAGACATAAACCTGTCACCGATTTGTAAATGTAAAATGCTTTATGCTTTGTCCCAATGATAAGATCAACAAACTAGAGGGAGAAGCCTGCCTTTGAGTCAAATCTGATTTTAACACTGAATTTGGAGTTCAAAGTTTGCATTGGTGGGGTAGGAAAGGGCACAAGAAAAAAAATTTACTGACCACATGTGAAAATTATGTAAGAAGATCAGAAGGCTTTAACTCACAAAAATCTATTGCAGATCTCCAAATGTCAGTTAAGAGAATGAGGTTCTCTTGCAAGATAATCAAGACAGGGCAGCTAAGCTTTTATATGTGCTTTAAACCTAAATCTTTAACTAATATGTGACTTGCTTTTGCCAGCTGTAATACAAACCTGTTTGGTGTTAGGAACTACGAGACTCGTTAGAACTGGAGACAACATCTCAAAAGGGTGTATAATTTAAAACATAATAAAATAAGTGTAAATAATTAAACTGAAAGGAGACATTTACCACGTAGTTTAAGGATTGGAGATTCACAGATGTTCTCATGGACAATTTGAAACAGTGTGTTAAAAAAAAAGAAATACCACAGAGGGAACAACTTGTGCTGATGCCTACGTGGTATTAAAATCTTAATGGTTAAATTAGGAATGGTGAAAGGATTAATAAAAAAGAATATTGTTATGGAAGTTTAAATTAATTCTTCTCTTATATAAAGATGATGTCAACCATCTGTATGTTTCATAGTTATTTGCTTCTGGATGGGCTACGTCAAGACCATATATATATATATATATATATATATATATATATATATATATATATATATATATATATATATATATATATATATATATATATATATATATATATATATATATATATATATATATATATATATATTGGTCTACATAGATGTCTTCTTCACTATGTTCCTGTACTTCATTATGTTCTTCAAACCCAGGTTGGTCGCCCCGTCACAGGTGCTTTTAGATCCTGCTATGCCGATCTCCTACTAACCTCTCACGACAGGCTTCCAAAGAGTGTATTGCACTTTGTACTACCCACAGATCGTTCTGTAGTCCTTCACCAACCTTGACCTTTAAACATATTCTTTCTTATTCGCCCATTAGGACGCCAACTTGCTTGTTGTCCCAAGGCTCGAGGGAACAAGACTGAGAGGGCTTAGTTTCTCCTTATCCGCACCCACTATTTGGAACGAGCTGCCTCCTCAGCACACTCTATCTCCCTCTGGAGTATCTTTAGGAAACCATTGAAAACATGTTTTTTGTGGTAGCATTTTAAATTCTGCTGGCAGGCTAACCACCCAATACTCACTCTGAATATTTATTGTCATTAAATATGTTAATTTAACATAATAACATTATGGTGGAGGCTGAGATTTCTCAACAATTATGGCAGAGAACTTTTCAATTGATGGTAGTGGAGTACCCCTCAATGCATATCGAATCGCAGAATCGGACAGTTTGCAACCACAAAAATGCTTTTGGGAATGTACAAAGCCCAAATTGTGATTCAGTAACTTGTTACCGAATCACAATTTGGGTTTTTGCAATTGCAATTCAGTATTTGGAAGGGGCGTGTTTATGGTGTACCTTCCAAATAATGGATCGCATTAGCATGTACAAATGTTTTGTGACCAAAAAGCAGTAGCAAAATATTTGCAGTTTGCCACCAACTCAAAGTTGGCGGTAATGCATTCACAAATTGGAAGGGGTCCCCAGGGTGCCCCTTCCCCTTTGTGAATGTTGGGAAAACATAAAGAGCAGGCAGTGGTCCCACGGACTACTGACTGCTGTTAAAACAAGCATTTGCAATGCAATAGGTCTCGCATTATTTAAATTTGAGCTATTAGCATTGTAAATGGCAATTGTTTTTTGCTTTGTGCTATAGTTTTTTTTTACATAAAAAGCTACATATAAAATATGTTTTATTAAAGTTATTTATGCAGTATCTAAATTTTGTTTGCATAAAAGAGTACAATAATATCTTAGTAAAAAAGTCAAATATTTTAATGGTAATTCACCAAATGTTCATTTATGTGTTGGTTTTGAAAATAGCTAAATTAATAGCTTTGTCATTTACAATGCCAATAGTTATAACTTTCGCAAATGTGACACCTATAGCATTTGTAATGCAACATTTGTATTTACGTGACTTAGATGTATTGATATTACAAATAACAATGGCTTTTAATTTTTTTAATACTTAATAAAAGTGATTGTAATTTATAATGGCAATAGCTTAAACTTTTGTAAATAACTTTTGTGAAGATTATGTTCAGTGTATTTTATTGTAACGAAATCCAAGAACAGAAGTGAAATATTAACATCTTTTGTGACATTTGTAATAAAGCTTGAAACATTGAGAGAACATATTTGTGCTGTGGTGGTGCTGAGTGATGCTGTGGTGGTGCTGAATTGGGCTGTGGTGGTGCTGAATGGGGCTGTGGTGGTGCTGAATGGGGCTGTGGTGATGCTGAGTGATGCTGTGGTGGTGCTGAGTGGTGCTATGGTGGTGCTGTGGTGGTGCTGTGGTGGTGCTGAGTGATGCTGAATGATGCTGTGGTGGTGCTGAGTGGTGCTGTGGTGGTTCTGAGTGATGCTGTGGTGGTTCTGAGTGATAATATGGTGGTGCTGAGTGACTGCACTCACTGTCACTCTGCACTCACTGTCACTCTGCACTTACTGTCACTCTGCACGCACTCTGCACTCACTGTCACTCTGCACGCACTCTGCACTCACTGTCACTCTGCACTCACTGTCACTCTGCACTCACTGTCACTCTGCACTCACTCTGCACTCACTGTCACTCTGCACGCACTCTGCACTCACTGTCACTCTGCACGCACTCTGCACTCACTGTCACTCTGCACTTACTGTCACTCTGCACTTACTGTCACTCTGCACGCACTCTGCACTTACTGTCACTCTGCACTTACTGTCACTCTGCACTTACTGTCACTCTGCACTTACTGTCACTCTGCACGCACTCTGCACTCACTGTCACTCTGCACTCACTGTCACTCTGCACTCACTGTCACTCTGCACTCACTGTCACTCTGCACTCACTGTCACTCTGCACTCACTGTCACTGCACTCACTCTGCACTCACTGTCACTCTGCACTCACTCTGCACTCTGCACTCACCCTGCACTCACTGTCACTCTGCACGCACTCTGCACTCACTGTCACTCTGCACGCACTCTGCAATCACTGTCACTCTGCACTCACTGTCACTCTGCACTCACTGTCACTCTGCACTCACTGTCACTCTGCACTCACTGTCACTCCGCACTCACTGTCACTCCGCACTCACTGTCACTCTGCACTCACTGTCACTCTGCAGTTACTCTGCACTCACTGTCACTCTGCACTCACTCTGCACTCACTGTCACTCTGCACTCACTGTCACTCTGCACTCACTCTGCACTCACTGTCACTCTGCACTCACTCTGCACTCACTGTCACTCTGCACTCACTGTCACTCTGCACGCACTGTCACTCTGCACGCACTGTCACTCTGCACGCACTGTCACTGCACGCACTGTCACTCTGCACGCACTGTCACTCTGCACGCACTGTCACTCTGCACGCACTGTCACTCTGCACTCACTGTCACTCTGCACTCACTGTCACTCTGCACTCACTGTCACTCTGCACTCCCTCTGCACTCACTGTCACTCTGCACTCACTGTCACTCTGCACTCACCCTGCACTCACTGTCACTCTGCACTCACTCTGCACTCACTGTCACTCTGCACTCACTGTCACTCTGCACTCACTCTGCACTCACTGTCACTCTGCACTCACTGTCACTCTGCACGCACTGTCACTCTGCACGCACTGTCACTCTGCACGCACTGTCACTCTGCACGCACTGTCACTCTGCACGCACTCTGCACTCACTGTCACTCTGCACTCACTGTCACTCTGCACTCACTCTGCACTCACTGTCACTCTGCACTCACTGTCACTCTGCACTCACCCTGCACTCACTGTCACTCTGCACGCACTCTGCACTCACTGTTTCTGCACTCACTCTGCACTCACTGTCACTCTGCACTCACTGTCACTCTGCACTCACTGTCACTCTGCACTCACTGTCACTCTGCACTCACTGTCACTCTGCACTCACTGTCACTCTGCACTCTGCACTCACTGTCACTCTGCACTCACTGTCACTCTGCACTCACTGTCACTCTGCACTCACTGTCACTCCGCACTCACTGTCACTCTGCACTCACTGTCACTCTGCACTCACTCTGCACTCACTGTCACTCTGCACGCACTCTGCACTCACTGTCACTCTGCACGCACTCTGCACTCACTGTCACTCTGCACTCACTGTCACTCTGCACTCACTGTCACTCTGCACTCACTGTCACTCTGCAGTTACTCTGCACTCACTGTCACTCTGCACTCACTCTGCACTCACTGTCACTCTGCACTCACTGTCACTCTGCACTCACTCTGCACTCACTGTCACTCTGCACTCACTCTGCACTCACTGTCACTCTGCACTCACTGTCACTCTGCACTCACTGTCACTCTGCACTCACTGTCACTCTGCAGTTACTCTGCACTCACTGTCACTCTGCACTCACTGTCACTCTGCACTCACTCTGCACTCACTGTCACTCTGCACTCACTGTCACTCTGCACTCACTCTGCACTCACTGTCACTCTGCACTCACTCTGCACTCACTGTCACTCTGCACTCACTGTCACTCTGCACGCACTGTCACTCTGCACGCACTGTCACTCTGCACGCACTGTCACTCTGCACGCACTGTCACTCTGCACTCACTGTCACTCTGCACTCACTGTCACTCTGCACTCACTGTCACTCTGCAGTTACTCTGCACTCACTGTCACTCTGCACTCACTGTCACTCTGCACTCACTCTGCACTCACTGTCACTCTGCACTCACTGTCACTCTGCACTCACTCTGCACTCACTGTCACTCTGCACTCACTGTCACTCTGCACTCACTGTCACTCTGCACGCACTGTCACTCTGCACGCACTGTCACTCTGCACGCACTGTCACTCTGCACGCACTGTCACTCTGCACGCACTCTGCACTCACTGTCACTCTGCACTCACTGTCACTCTGCACTCACTGTCACTCTGCACTCACTCTGCACTCACTGTCACTCTGCACTCACTGTCACTCTGCACTCACCCTGCACTCACTGTCACTCTGCACGCACTCTGCACTCACTGTTTCTGCACGCACTCTGCACTCACTGTCTGCAGGTGCCTCAAGTCGGACTTTTGCTGGCACCTTCAGCATCATCTGTGCCCTTTAAACCTGGAACAGGTCCAGAGCCAACTCAATGCTGACCTCAGATCCATCATTCACAAACAAATTTTCACCTCTGTGTCTTGCCCCGAGGCCATTGAATTCCAATTGCCTTCTAGGTTACTGCTCTCATGCTCTTTAGGACACAGTGGCACATGTTTTACCGGCTGTTCCAAACGACCTTTAGGCGTCTCTCATCCAGGCTATTCAAGATTGTTGCAGTGCGGTGAAGTTACTTGTACATTCTGGCATGAACACAGCTGACCTGCTTAGGGCGAGCAATGGGCATTAGTGTGACTCTTCGATGCAACGACGGGATGAGGTCTACAACCTTCCGCGCAGTTGTCCAGGTGTTTCTAATGGAGATGCCCTTTGAAGGCTCTTTCCTTTTTGGGGGAAAAGTGGACTCTGCCTTGAAACAGTTCAAGCAGAGCATAGTCACTGCATGTACCTCTGGCTTTTCTGCTCTCACAGGACAGTTCTGCCAGCCATTTGCTCTCTCAATGGCTACAGTAGATGTTTACCAATGCCATACTCCTTCACCAGCCCAGCAGGCTTTTTAGCCTTTCATTGCTGAGGCCATACGTGGTTCTCAGAGACCACACACAGAACAGCAGAGAGAACGTGCAGCTCAGTTCCTTGCTGCCACAGCCGGAAAACCGCCTTGTGCCGTAAGGGGCTTATTGCTGTATAGCGAGACACATATGCGCTCTAGTTCGTAATCCTACAATCGATAAACTCTACGCATTTTGTTGACATTATTCGATATCGCGAGACTCAGACTTCTGAATTGCAACTGTATCTTATTCCTGTTTTCGAATGCATACCCTTGAATATACTTGGTTTGTAATTCACCCTGAAGAAACCTGTATGGGTGAAATGCATTGGCTGTGTTGCACATTCCATTTTTTTCAAATGATGAATAAAAGGGTTCACGAGAAAGTTAAGGAAAACTTGCCTCTGCCATCGTGATTTTGTATTGACCTTTGAATTAACCCAAGGACTGTGTTTCAGAAGTCTTTGTATATGTGCCTCTCTTACTCTTTGTGTGTTGATTTCACTCACAATGTACTTAACAGCCATCAGAAATGCATGTGGTCTAAATGCTACTTCCCTTGCTGATTCTGCGGCTATGGTGTGAGTCTGGTGGCCTTCCATAACGAGCCATCTGCACCCGAAGTTCGCGCCCATCCAGTACGGCTCCGTCCATGGCGTCCATCGCATCCTCGGCATCACGTTTGTCATGGAATCTTAAAAGGAAGTCAGGCAGGCCGGGGGCGGTACTGCGGGACACCTCTGTGACGTCATTCCCGGGCCGCGCTCCGATTGGCTGCTGGCCCGGGACCTGACGTGCAACCAGGAAGAGGAGCCGGCAGCAGGAAGTGGCGTGAGCATTGCGGCCCCGGGGCTCCCGTGACCAGGAAGGAGCCCTGGATACTGTTTCCCTTAAAGTCCCGGTCCCGAGATGGGGGACCGGGTGAAGACCCGCGGGGCGAAGCGGGCGCACTGAGGAGGCGGGGCTCCCATGTGGAGAGAGAGCCCCGCCGAGCGCTACCACCGCCCGGCCACAGAGAAGCCTTCTGTCCAGCAGCGGGCCCCCGTGATGTGGGGAGAGCCTGCAGCTGCGGAGGAAGGGAAGGAGCCTGGAGACCCGGGGAGCGCCCGCCAGACACCGGTGAGTGGAGCCGGAAGGAGAGGGGCTGGTGTGTGTGGAGGGGTCTCTGTGTATGCGTGTAGGTGCGGCGGCGGCGACGGGGGTGTGCCTGTGTATGCGTGTGTATGTGCGCATGCGTGAGTGCTGTGTATGCGTGTGGCTGTGATGTGCGCATGCGTGAATGTTGATGCGCATGCACGCAGCTGAATCCAGCCATGGATAAGCTCGTCACAGTTTCTTGTCCTTCATTCCCCCGTGTCAGACAGCTTTAAGTCTCCAGCCTGGACGCATCCTTCGGATGCGATTTCCAGGCGAGACCTAAAAATGAAACAAAATGTTTAATTTTTCATTGTTGAAATGCATCCCTTTTTCCCTTAAGGAAAACTGGCTGCATTTCAACAACAAAAAATCCTTTATTAAAAAAGTCACAGGCATGGTGGTCTGCTGACCTCAGCAGGCCACCATCCCTGTAATGGCTGCAATACCTAATGGGTCGCAAACTGCGACCTACCTCATTAATATTAATGAGGTAGGTTGATTTGTCGATTTGGACCCACTAGGAATCGCAAGTATGAAATGTTTCATACATAAGGAATAGCAATTCTGATGGAATTGCTATTTGGAAATCGCTATTCGTAGTTTATGTACATCTTACTTACTGCCCCAAAAGACCTCAATTTCTGTCTGTCTTGGGCAAGTTTCTGTATGGTGCCCCTGCTATGGTTTGTGTTTCCACAGTTTGCCGCCAAGTGTTCTTTGGCCTGCCTTTCTTCTGTTTGCCTTTTGGGATCCAGTATAGGGCTGTTCTTGTGATAGTGCCTTGACCTCTTTTGATGGTGTGACCTATCCATCTCTTTCTTTTTCGCATAGTGATAGTGGTCATGCTGTCTTGCTTCCATCTGGTGAGAGATTCTTAATTGGAGATGGTTCGCAGCCAGAAAATGCCCAAGATTTTTCTCAGGTTACGAGTGTGGAAGGCTGACAGTTTGGCAATGTTGCTTTTTGTCATCCATCAGCATTTTGATCCATAGAAGAACGCGGAAAGAACGCAACTATGGTAAAGGCTCAGCTTAGAGTTGGTGCGATACTGAGACGACCTACTCACATTGTTCACGATCTTGAAGGCATTCCTGGTCATGTTCAGTCTGCTCTTTATGTCACTGCCTGCCCCTCCATCATCTCTGAATGGATAAGACAAGTGGCAAGCTATTGAAGACAGGAACTCAGGAAAAAAGAGAAGCCTGCAGAGGCTAAATGTGAGAGGCTGCAGAAGTGCAAGCAATAATAAATAGAAGAAAATGGAGCGGTCAAAAGAATGATATGAGCAGACAAGTGGGTGTACATGGATATCCTTGTCATCCAATCAGAGGAGGCAACCAGTAGGGGAGAGTGGGGGAAGGTCTTCATGATCACAAAGAAAGTCATTGGTAAATCATGTGCAACATACAACACCCCTAGCATGGATGAGCAAGGCAGACTACTCACAACAAAGAAGGAGCAGGAAACATGCTGGGCCAAGCACTTCAAAGAAGTCTAGAACAAAACAGTACCAACAGGCGAAGTGGGTATCCAAGCTGCAGAAACAGATTTGGATGTGACCACCTCCAAGACAACTGGAATGGGGAAATGTTCAAGGCTGAACCTGAAACATTAGCCAAGATCCTGTTCCCACTGTCAATACATCGATTTGAGAGGTAAAGAAAGGCCCAGATGAGTGGAACCAAGGCCTTCTTGTCAAGATTCTTAAGAAACTAACATTAATCAACTGTAACAATTAGCGTGGAATCACCCTTCTGTCAATCCCTAGTAAAATCCTAGTGAAAATCCTTATACAGCGTATTTCTGACGCCGTGGACAAACAGTTAAGAACAGGCTGGGATCCTCAAGAGCCCAGGGTGTGTTCATCAGATCCTTACTCTAAGCAGCATCATAGAGCAGTGCACGGAATGGCAGCAACAACTATACATCAATTTAATTCTTTTTGATAAAGCGTTTGACATTAACCACTGCGACAGCCTCTGGCATATACTAAGATCCTGTGGCATACCATAGCAGATAGTTCACCTCATCAAGAGTTTCTTCATGATAATTTTGCCTTCAAGATGGGCGATAGTCAATTTAGCTTTGAAGTCAAGACCAGTGTGAGACAGGGATGAATTATGTCAGCGTTGTTCTTAAACCTAGTCATCGACTGGGTGATGCGATGCACCACTGAAGACCAAGCCAGAAGCAAAAAGCTGGAACTTTTTCTCTACACTGGAGGGCCTTGACTATGCGGATGACCTAGACTTGCTCTCGCACACACACCAGCACATGCAGGTAGAGGCTTCTCGCCTCAATATCTATGCACAGCAAGTGGGCCTGAAGATCAGTATGAAGAAATCAGAAGTCATCCACTCAGCATCCCAAACACTTCAGTATTCAGGATGGATGGAGAGGACCCAGCCATGACTGAAGAGTTCACCTATCTAGGTTGTACTATCACACATTATGGTACAGTAACATTGCCCTTTAGCGATTTATACGAACCACTGACTAGCAGGAAACAAATGCACAATGCCACTTTCTGGTGGGTTTTACAACATTCTTGTTTCTCAAAAGGCAAAAAATAACAATTCATTCATTAACTTTTATAAAAGCAATCAGAATGTTATGGCTATGTCATTGTATAAACGTTTGTAGTCAATTGGTGGGTTGTGTGACAATGTCCCTGAAATTTTATAAAGCAACTTCCAAGATAAATCAATAAACTAAACTAGCTATGTTACCTTTATACATTAAAGGTTATTGATGATCTGTGACAGCCTTCTATTAAAGCGTTCACTTGTCCATAAACATCTGTGGTGTGTTGTGTCAACGACTTGCAGCATACTTTTGTTTGCTGGTTATGTATTGCCTATATGCTATATATTTGGTTGTGATAATCTGCTTCCCGTATATCAGAAGTCAGTGGAATCCCAGAACAATCATCAAAGACACCTATGTCACTACTTAGTTTCATTAATGACCAATGAACTTTCTAATGGATGGTGCTGTCAATATCCTGCCCAAATATGGCTTAGCCACAAAGCAAGCAAAGAACATTCCGAGCCAGATTCACAGAACTAACTTACGACAAAATCCTAAACTTACCACTCATGGTATTCACAGAATGGACTTACGACTGTCCTAAGTTTACGTCTGCACTCGGACTGGAATTTTCACACCCGGAGTGGAAACTTCACACCCGGAGTGGAAGCTCCACACCCAGAGCGGAATTTCCACCATCGTGCGGAAATCTCCGCTTCCAGGCCGGAATACCCACAATGCATCACATACAGTCAATTAACACCAGATTGTGGGTATTACCGCCCGGAAGAGGATATTCCTGCCCGATGGTGGGAATTCCGCTCCGGGTGTGGAGCTACACTCTGGGTGCGGAGCTTACACTCCGGGTGCGGAAATTCCGGCACGAGTGCGGACTTAAACTTAGGGCAGTCGTAAGTGCATTTTGTGAATACCATGAGTAGTAAGTTTAGGATTTTGTCGTAAGTTAGTTCTGTGAATCGGGCCCTCATCCTCAAATAAGAGTGCAAGAAGAGAACTGGACAGGAGCAAGGACATTTCATCAAGAGGGAATAGTGCATTAAACAAATAGCTTCCGGATTTATTGTATTTTTTTTGTAGTTTCTTCTTTAGTTATCCATATTTATTTTTAACATTTTATTGGTGTTTATCCATATTTATTTTTCGTCGCTGAAAAAGAATTCCAACTGGTATATTTACACATTAAATTGATAAATGTGAACTCACACTTCTTTGTTGAAATTGAGTACGCTACTTAGCCATAAAACTGATATACTATACAATGAAAACAATATACTCACCTGAGAACATAAACATTTGGTATTGTCACATGTGTACACCGTCACCTATTTGATCTTCATTAGAAAACTGTGTTCCCTTTTTTTTAACTGCATGTGCTTTCAATATACACCAATATTTGCCTGGCTGCTGTAATTCAAAGCCTGGAGAGGTATTCAAATGATCGGATTCCTGTATGTTTCCGGTTAGAAATTAATACAGACTATGAAACATGTTGGATTCTATCTGTATTAGGTATACAAATCCATAAAACTAGAACACTGGAAACTATACAGCACAATTTTCCCAAAAATCCATAAGAAACCAGAAATTTTACACGCAGTATTGAATGTCCACTAATTTGGACAAAACTCTTCATCTTCACTGCTTGCTGAAGTTGTGCTAGGTTGTTTGTGGGTTTCTTTCTGTCCTGCCCTATATTTTCTTAGGTCCAGGTTTTGACAGTGCAGCTGGGCTGGGTTCAGCGCTGGTGGCGCACAGTGCAAAAATCATATTTGCCCCACCACCCATGACCTCATTCTCTGATTCCCTCACTACCACCAGGCAAAAGTGTCCCCTCATCTTGCTACAGCCCCACTCTCACATACATTTCATTTGTTTTGAAGCACTGGTAAAGGCTGACTTTACTAATAATAATGTATATCTACCCAAAAGAACCCTTTTTAGCAACATTAGGAATATCTAATGAAAGACTGGGGAAAAAAAACATAACGTCCCAACCTATTTTATGCAGTTTGCATGCAGCTCTTCGATGACAGTTCATAACAGTCATTATTCTATGGTAAGGTTGTATCTTATGAACTGCAATAACAAAAGGATCTGTGACAAAAGCAGCAATCCACTCAGATATCTATATAAAATACAGATCTGTGATCTGCACGCTTCGCATTCTTAGCAACAGGCATATTAATCCTCTGAGCTACTTTATGGCGAGTCAAAACTAGGGGTGGGCAGAACTCGCAGAGTTTCACTCCACAGAATTCCACAGAGTTACAGACAAACTGCAAAATTCTGCAGATGTCTGCCAGAGGGCAGAAAATAGGCAGCTAGCGCTGCGATGTGGCCTGGTAGCAAGAGCAGCGCTGAAAATCAGTGCAACCTGCACCAAGCGTTGCGTAAGTGCACAGTCATTCAAGTGGATTTTACTGCAGTTCAAGTAGAAAATCTACTCAAGCAGCAGCAAATCTACTCAAACAGCAGCCCTCTGACCGCAACCACTCGCGAACACTGACGACCTCCCACTTTAGAAAATCATGCTAGGGGACGCTACACCTCGTTCACCCTTGCCAGCTCGCACTTTCTGCAGTATCCCAGGAGAAAAATTCCACCATGTGGCAGTTGACGGAATTTGGCCAAAACTCGGCAGTGTGGCCAAAATGCCACCAATTCCACAGGTGGAAAAGAACATTCCACCCAGGTCCGCCTTAACAGCATGATAGCCCCCTGGGCATTGCAGTGCACTGGGCCCTGCTTACACAACCACTCACAGGAATAAAAATGTTGCATAGATTAGCATGGGGTCCCTATGCTCATGGGGTTCGCGGGCAACTGCCCAGCGTGCCCATGCATTAAGACAGCACTGATTCCGCCCACCCTCAGTCAAAACTGCTGTTAGACAAAACTCTCTCTAGCAGACACATTAATCACAAGAGTTATCTTGATATTTGTACTGCTGCCTGAAAGCTGGATGCCCCCGGAACTCTGGAGTGGGTGTTTTTACATCATAAGTTATTGCTAAACACAGACCCCCCCCCCCCCCCCCCCCCCACCACCACCCCATGAGGTCCTCGCCCCTCTACCCAGGTCTGCGCCCAGTGCGCCTGCACCGGTCACACCACCTAAAGCCGGCCCTGACTGCAGCTGTCAAGCCAACACATAGCTCACAATATAAATAGAGTAGGCTTTGTGGTCACTCTTTTAAACCATAGGCTTTTCTCAACCAAAGTCTGCTAGCCATTGGCCAGAGACTAGGTCAATCATGTCTCGGCTCAGTCCAGTAGACTGTTTATTTTTCTCCTAATGCTATTGCCTGTTTGAAAGTATCTCTCCGCCTCCACTCAGTGCTCGCAGTGAATTGCATGAGGGACTCCTTTACAACGGTAGCCCCTCTTATCTGCTCCTGACGGCTGTCTGTTGTGTATCTTGCTCTAATGTGTTCACACTGCCTGGGTCATCACATTAAGCATGGACGGATCTATAGGCTTTGTCAGTGCGTGTTTCATTCAGTGGTCAAAAAATCATAAAGGCCACTGGAAATGAGTGGAAGTAAAAGGCACCAATGTCTGGGTGGCACAAATAGCTGGAATGGCGGAGTGGAAGTGAGGGGTTGGAACAAAGAAAGATGGGCACCCCTTACAGAAAGGAAGAGGGGCATGACATGGCAAAATATGGGAATGGTAGGCAGGGTTTGAGGTGGGCAGTTGTATGTGAGAGAGAGGAAGAGACGAGTGATTTCCGAAAAATGAGTATGAATGGAGGAGGAGAAAAAGAAAAGAAGTGAGACCTTAAATTAAAGAAGAGAAGGGGAAAGTTGCGAGCGAGTTGGTGGAAGAGGGGAGAAAAAGAGAGCAGGAGAGGTAACTTAAAGGGGGGCAGGCGAGGGAGAGTTTACAAACCGCAGTACACTCCATAATATTTTCTTTTTGTAAAACTGATTGAGCCGCGCGGAGGCGGGGGTGCCCGGGAGCTGCTGAGTGATGTTGCATGTTCTTTGCACCTCTCCAGTCCTGGCTCAGCAGCAATGGCTCCGTCTGTGCGTCCCCTGGAGCTCAGGCGCTCTCTGGGCATGATGAATGCCCGAGCAGCGGCCAAAGCTGCCAGCTCGAGAGAAGTGATTCTGTGAGAGGAGAACGTGTTTTCACTGCGGTTTTTGATTTATGATCGCGCGCTGGTGGCGGGTGGAGGGAACGGGTAAGAAGTAGCCCCCCGTGACATTTTGTCGAGAGCTACCTGATTACACGGCGCTTTCACAGGCAGCCAGCTCCAGGCCCTGCAGCGGCGCTGGAGATGTCAAGGGGAGAAGGCACCAAAAACACCATGGCCTCCCAAACCTGTCACCATGGAGGTAGCTATCATTGGTGTAGTAGGTGCAGTGGCACAAGGGCTCAGAGCCCTGGGGGCCAATTGAATCCCCCAAATACTGTCTTTTGCTGCCCCAACAACAGTCAAAGAGGGTATTTTTCTTGCTTGCACCTGGACCATTGGCATCATTGGCACGTTACTGCCTGACTGTCACCTACGTCTTCGCACAGCGTCCCTACGTTGTAGTCAGGCAGGAAACGCCGGGACGTGTGTATACGTCACGTATCTACGTGTCATACGTGACTTCTCTTAGGCTCGGGGCCTTCTTAATGGGGAAGTAGGGCACACTAGGACCTGTGGCAACCGCGTCCTCGTATAAACAAGCAGTACCCAGCTAGGGTGACCAACTTGCATTGGTGCAAATTCAGGACGGTGAGTGTAAAAATTAAGGACAAAGGGTCAAAATTCAGGACACAAATTCAGGACAGGAGGTCAAAATTCAGGACAAAACTTTAGGACAATAGGTACGTTTTGCAGACACATCAGAGGTCGCGCAATAGTATATAAGTAAGCCCAGCCATTTCCAAACATATTCAACCATTTGCAAACCTATCCATCATGTATCCTTCCATCTATCATTTCACTCATCCACCCCTTCATCCATCCTTTCACTCATCCTCCATTATCCATCCATCCATCCACCCTTTCACCCTATCCATCTGTACACTTATCCATCCACTCTTTATCCCATCCATCCATTCACTCATCCATTCAGCCATTTACCCTTTCACCAATCCAGCCATCCTTTCACTTACTAATCCTTCCACATATCCACTCTTTTAGCCATCCATCCATCCTCCCTTTCTCCCTCCATCGACCCTTTCACTTAGCCTTCCTTCCATCCATCCACCCACCCATCCATCCATCCATCCATCTACTCATCCACTCATGAATCCATCCATTGCCCCTATCACTCATCCATCTATCATTTCACTCCTTCACACATCTATTCATCCTTTTGTCCATCTACCCTCCCTTTCACTCACTCATCCATCCTTACACCCACCCTTTCACTCTGATGCCCATTCATTCACCCTTGTACTTTTCAATCCATCCATCATTTCACTCATCCACCTACCCCCCATCATCCACCCACCCACCATCCACCCACTCATAAATCCTTTCACCCACCCACCATCCAATCCACTGATCCATCCTTTCACCCACCCACCATCCACCCACCCACTCATCCATCCATCCTTTCACCCACCCATTCATCATCCATCCATCCATCCTTTCACCCACCCACTCATCATCCATCCATCCATCCTTTCACCCACCCACTTATCCATCCATCCATCCTTTCACCCACTCTCCATCCATCCATACTTTCACCCACCCGTCATCCATCCATCCATCCATCCATCTGTCCTTCCCCTCATCATCCATCCATCCTTTTCCCTCATCATCCATCCGTCATTTTCCCTCATCATCCATCCATCCTTCCCCTCATCATCCATCCATCCTTTTCCCTCATCATCCATCCATCCATCCATCCTTCCCCTCATCATCCATCCATCCCCTCATCATCCATCCATCCTTCCCCTCATCATCCATCCATTCCCTCATCATCCATCTATCCATTCACCCACCCCCTCATCATCCATCCATCCATCCACCCTTCCCCTCATCATCCAACCTTTCACCCACCCCCTCATCATCCATCCATCCATCCATCCATCCTTCCCCTCATCATCCATCCATCCTTCCCCTCATCATCCATCCTTTCCCTCATCATCCATCCTTTCCCGTCATCCATCCATCCCCTCATCCATCCTTCCTTTCATCCATCCTTCCCCTCACCCATCCATCCATCCCATCCATTTATCCTGCCCCTCATCCATCCATCTTTCCCCTCCATCCCTCATCCATCCTTCCCCTCATCCATCCATCCTTCCCCTCATCCATCCATCCTTCCCCTCCATTTATCCTGCCCCTCATCCATCCATCCTTCCCCTCCATCCATCCATCCATCCTTCTCCTCATCCTTTTCATCATCCTTCCCGTCACCCATCCATCCATCCCATCCATTTATCCTGCCCCTAATCCATCCATCCTTCCCCTCATCCATCATCCTTCCACTCATCCATCCTTCCTTTCATCCATCCTTCCCCTCACCCATCCATCCATCCCATCCATTTATCCTGCCCCTCATCCATCCATCCTTCCCCTCCATCCATCCATCCATCCTTCTCCTCATCCATCATCCTTCCCCTCACCCATCCATCCATCCCATCCATTTATCCTGCCCCTCATCCATCCATCCCCTCCGTCCATCCATCCTTCTCCTCATCCATCATCCTTCCCCTCACCCATCCATCCATCCGATCCATTTATCCTGCCCCTCATCCATCCTTCCCCTCATCCATCATCCTTCCACTCATCCATCCTTCCACTCATCCATCCTTCCCCTCACCCATCCATTTATCCTGCCCCTCATCCATCCATCCTTCCCCTCCATCCATCCTTCCCCTCATCCATCCATCCTTCCCCTCCATCCATCATCCTTCCCCTCATCCATCTTTCCCCTCATCCATCATCCAGCTACCCTTCCACCCATACATCCAGCTATTTACATTTTCTCTCCATCCTTCCCCTCACTCATCAATCCATCTGTCCTCTCTCATTATCCATTTATTCAATCTTTCATTCATCCATTCACGCTTTCACTAATTCATCCAGCCATTCACACATCCCTTCACTTACTTACTCGCCCTCCTTTCCATATTAATTTTGAGCTGAGCCCTTTTGAGAAGAGGCCCATCAAGAACTTCACCCTCGCTGCAGTGGCCGTTCCAAGACTGGGACAGACGCCACCCAGGGCGGACACAGGATCCACCACAGGGGGGGACAAGAGCTATCACAGGCGGGGTGGACTGGAGCCACAACATGGGGGACAGGAGCCATCACAGGCGGGGGGGGGCGGGGTGGACTGGAGCCACCACATCGGGGGACAGGAGCAGGAGTCATCACAGGAGAGGGAACGTGATCCACCAGGGTGGGCACAGGGGTGGGCATGCAGTATTCTAGTATCATCTTGGGCTCCTCGCCCCCTCCTGCACAAGACAACTAGAAGACAGGCTCTCTGTCCAAAATGCCACCCCCCACTGTGATATACAGTACTTACAGGAGATACTCTAAGAGAACTGATTGAACTGATTGTCCTCCATACTTTGTTAATCAGTGTGGGTGCGATTGTGCCATTTCTTTATTTTCTTACATTATAGACTGCATGTTTGAAGAACCGAGGTTTGCTTACAAATTAGTGACAGTAATTAAGCTCGGTGAAGAGTAGCAGGTGCTGCCTCGGTGTAATCAGGGGTGTAATCTGGCCGAGTCTCGGATGTTTGGGGCCCTGGGTAGAAATGGAATGTGTGAGCCCCCCTCTAAATAGCAGATACAAGACGCATTCTGGGCTGTTTGCATGTGAATAGTTGCCCCTGCTCCTGAACCTGCAGCCCCTCCCTCTGTCACCTTCAAGCACCTCTTAAGAGCTCATCAAGGGCTGGAGGTGTGAGGGTTGCCATCCCGCGGTGCTTCTACAGTGCTGCTGGGGGTCTGAGCTTTCATACAGCATCGGAGTCAAGAAGGGAGGTGTGGACAAGCTGTGCCCAGTTAAAATTACGGACAAATGGCGTCCGTTAAAGAATCCTTCACGGACAACGGACAGACAGCCAAAATTACGGACTGTCCGTGAAATTTACGGACGGTTGGTCACCCTATACCCAGCGTGCATTGAATTGCCTTGCAATATTTAAAACAAAGGCAGGGATATACCGGGTCAGACTCAGGAATGGCCGGAGAGCAGATATGTTGTCAAGTGTTATGCCGGAGATCAGGTCTGAGATATTATCTGGTTCAGAGCACGCACCTTCACATTAGAAAATCTGCCAAAGAAATTTTAGATATGTCCTTCCAAAAATACTTGTTGGTGACAGCCTTTGTTTAGGTCCAGGTTTTGGAACACTTGTGTATCATGTCTTGCATTGAAGTGCCATGTGTCTCTGATACTGTATAGGCAAGTATGAGCATGTCTACACATTTGCACATTTTGTCCCCAACTTGGGTAGAGCGACAATGATGGACAACACTGGCTATTCAACTGGTTCAATACTGTCTTAGTGTGGGAGGTTTATAATCTTTTCTTATTCTTGTTGGTCAAAAGGTATGCCTCAGAAATGCTAAGCAAGAGATTGAATTGTTTTATTATTTTGTACGCAAATGTATTTTTCCTGAGTTTACCCATCCTTTGAAAAAGTATTGGAAACATTTGTACTACGCCAATAGTTTGTCCTTCCGTTAGTCAGGTAATAAATAAGCTGGCATACCCCTTGGCCTATTTTGAAACCTGATTTGGAATTTGAGAGGTACTCTGTGCGGGCGGCAGACTCCACCATGTGGATGTCCTATTCAACAGAATGAAGATGATGAGTGAGCTGGTGTTCAATTGGCTCAAACACTTGAACTGCTTCCTGCAGCCAAAAGCATATATGTGCACATCACGCGGTGCCAATAAATGTTTGGTGTCCTGCCTTGCAAACGTGGTGTCTGTCATAACTTTTATGGTGACATTAGTAGCTATAACAAATTGGTTCTGTGCCCCTTTTATGTCCATGCTGAGAACCAGTTCTAAAAGTTAATCGTCCTGCTCAGTGAGGAAACATCTTTGCAGATTTTGTCAAGTTTCTTTTTGACAAGGTGGATTTGGATTATGGCCATTACTTCTGTAACCAACTGTTTGTGTCCAAGATATACATCTGGGATTGTTTCCACCACTTTGGTCAAAAAGATTTTTTAAAGTGAATTTTGGTTTCACTTGGCTTGCTCAGACATTCTGAAAATGCCTGGCTTCCCACATCCATAACGTGCTTTGCTGAACCAGGCAGGCTCCAGAAAGTGGCAGGTAAAAGCCACATCTAAAGCATGTGCATCAAACTCATGTTTAGTCGTAAATCACTGACACAGCTAACAGATTCCTGAACAGTAGTGCATATTTTATGTCAGTTCATAACTTCAGACTGATGCTCTGCGATTAATGTTCTCACCAATGTCAGTTTGTCTTCTAGTTTTCAAGATTTTTGCATTGGTTTGGTGCTACAATAGGGGGTCAAAGGGACCATTGTTAGCGTTATCAAAATTTGAGTGAGGCACACCCTCCTTAAGGCAACTCATGAATGAGTGAAGTAAATGGTTTCACCAGCCTTTTGAACAGTACAATGGATTAAGCTCTGCTCATAATCAGTGTCTTTCTTCGGTAAGAGGTAAGGGCCTGATTTAGGGTACAGTGGATGGGTGATCTGTCACAAACATGATGGATATCCTATCTGCCTTATTACAAGTGCATTAGGATAAACTAAATCAGGCCCTAAGTCATCAGGCTGACTTTGAGTTACATACAAATTGAAAAATAATTTCTCTCTCTACAGGGCCAACACAATCCATGAGCAGGCAATTCTCATTTTTAAGTGCCGATTACACCCTAGCAGATATCATATTCTTTCAACCATTTACACTATCTTGGGCCAAGACTCTTGGGGGCCCATTGGGATCACGGGCGGATCGCCACCGCCCGCATGGCGGTGGTGATCCGCCCGTGATCCTACCCCGCCCGCCACACAATCCCCCCACCATATTACTATGGCGGGGGGACCGTGGCGGACGGAAAGACCGTCCGCCGCTTTTCCAGCTGGTCAATGAGTTGACCCGGCGGAAAAGGGTTTAATATGGTGGCGGTGTCTGCTCGACACCGCCATCCATATTACTATGCAGGTGGGGACATGCCTTTCCGTGGCGGTGCATGCAGTGTTAGACATTGGGGGCCCATTGCGGGGGTGGGGGGGTGCACATGGGGGGTACCTATGGTACCCCCCAACAGTTCCATGCACAACATGGCAGGCACCGCGCGGTCCATGGAAGTGCCCAACATGCCTTCCCGGCATTGGGTGCTCAGTGCACCGCCCGCCACAATGACAGGAATGCAGGATGCGCCCGCCACTGTGGCGGGCGCATCCTTATTGCCCCCACGGGACCCCTGCCCTTATGGCAGGCGGTCCCGTTTCCGCCCACCATGCTAATGACCCCCTTGGTGTCAATCAGATTGGTTTTTAGAGGGACACCCAGGAATAGTGAATCGGTTGGTACGTGAGCAGCAGGAATTGGTAACCGTGCATTAGGAAACTGCGAAATGATTGCCTCTGTCTTGACAGTGATCATCAGGAAGATTTTTCCTTTTATTCCAGCATCTTCTAGGAAAGATTTGTTCCAAGTCCTCATAATATCTAGCCTTGACCACTGCAACTTGTTACTAATGGGCCTCCTTAAACATCTAGTACATAGAGTTCCGTTAATGCAAATACTTCAAACCATCTTCAGCAAGTGCATTGGTTACCTATTTCTCACGACTCTTACCAATCTCCATTTTCTCTTGTATGGTTTCTCACACCCGTGAGGGCGGGGTTAATACCTTTTTAAGAAATATGTACTCCTGTCATCGTAGTGGGCCTGTGTTTGAAGCCATTTGTAGGCATCAGTGGCACCGGGTAATCTCAGGTACACTGTTTGTTCAACTTTGTAAAACTTTGCGGATGGAAAAAACTTTGTGCACTCCTCATAAGATTATACGCACCCTTTTCATTGTTTAGGGACATTTGTAATGTGTAAATAGACGCTGTGCATGTATCGGGTGGCCAGACTGGACCACGACTCTTAGTATGTGCACTGCTTCTGATGGTAATTAGTTCATGCTGGGCTGTAAATTGAAATGACACAGTCCCATACCTGTCTACGCATAAGGACACTGGTGGGGTAGATGAAAGTAGTAGAGACACCCCCACCCGTCTGAGGGTACTCCTGTCCTATGCTTCTACTAGCCCAGAAGTTCTCATAATGCGTCTGTGTCTCCAGCCCCATCAAGTGTGGTTAAGCGGGGCTGTTCCTACTGTAAGATTACCTTCAGTCTGACAGCTCACTCTGCCCAGGGACCCGCTGAGTGTTTACATGGGCCCCGTGGCAGTCCCAGCGCTGTGATTGCACCTCTGTTAACACCCCGTCCCTCGCCCCCCACCCGCTGCTCCTGTAGGACCCGGTGTACACAGAGGCAGTGCCAAACTCTCTGAAATTTTCCTTCAGTTCCATGTCTGAGTCCCAAAAACAAACTCCAGAAACGATGTTTTGCTTGGACCTGGCAGTGCATTATAAACCACTAAAACTGTTAATGGCTTTGACTCTTGCTGCGACTGATGAGGAGGGGCGGTAAAGTGGTGATAAGGGGGGGGGGGGGGCGTGCGAGAGGGGGACGCGGCAGAATCTATTAACAGTAATATTGAAACCTTTGTGTCTCTGGAATCATCATAGCATTTCATTTCTGTAATTTTTTATTGTATATATAAAAAAATATATATATATTTACATGGAGCACGGAGTATACATGAGTGGAGAAAAAGGGGAAGAGAAAGGGGCAAAAGGCAGAAAAAGAGAAGGGCGCCGGGGGCGGGTGGGTAGGAAGGGGAGGGGTGTTGGCTACCTTCGTTCCGTGGCTTTGTTCGAGTGTCAGTTTCAAAGTTCAGTTTCCAGGTCCACCTGGTCGTCATCTCCTGTTACCCCTTCCGCAAGGCACATTTGGTGTCTTAGCCCCACGCCCCGGACGAAAGGGGGGATAGTGGATAGTCGAGAAAGAAAGAGTGGAGGAGCCTTGCGTATTAGTTTCTTTTTGTTGGCGCATGGATCTGCAGGGTTCGATCTTCTGCGGTGGTTGATAATCTTGCCTATGGGGGTTTCTGCGAGGATAAGTAGAGGTCAAGGGGTTCCCACATGTTCGCCTGCCTATGAGTTTTCGGCGTGTGTTTCGCTGTGATGTTGTCTGCCCCCCTTAGGAACGTGACCCAGTTTAGCCATGCCTTTGGTGCAGCCTTTGAGGTGTCCTTCCAGTTACTTAGGACTATTTTGACTGCAGCCGTCAGCAGTAGGTCGATGAGGTCGCGTTCCTCTTTTGTTCTGATGGTCGGGGATATTTCAACACCCTAACTCATGAGCATTAGAACTATAAACCTGGTTATGATGTATTGAAACATAAAATTGACACAAACACATTTCTTATGGAAAGTGTGTTTTTTAGCACGTATGTTCAATACTCAGATAGGGCTTACTTTACTTACAGACATTATTGATGATTTAGAGCAGTGGTTTTACTTTTGCTGTTTTATGTAGCACAAACCCAACTCGGAGGTAATGAAGCACTTTACCTTAGCACCAGTTACATTACCAAAGGACACATTGTTTTTTATTTTATTTTACTTTAAGGCATGGAGAGATTAAGTGGTTTGCCCAGAATCACAAGGTGCTGAGCCGTCGCCAAGACTCGAACCTGGTTCCCCAGTCTCACAGTCAGCCCTTACCCCAAATCCTCTCCCCTCTTAACCTTTTGACTTCTGTGGACCCCTACTTAATCATTACTGGAATCCGGGGACCCTTACTGAATTGTTATTGAAACCACTAAAGCATTTAAAAAATCCGGGGACCTAGACTAAGCAATTTTGATGATTTGAACCACAATAAAATGCACAAAAATACAGAACATCCATTCATTAAACAAATACACAAATTCAATATTTTATTTAATTCACAAACCAATATAAAAAAAAAAAATATATATATATATATATATAAACCAAGTAATCTTCAAATAACCACACTCCTGTCGTGGAAAAACGAAGACACGGACCCAATGGCTGCAGTCAAGGAGATCTTTAATAAAAACCTCGCTGGTTACGCGTTTCGAGCACCAAGTGCCCTTGGTCACACACCGCGCACCAGGTCAGCTACAAATTTATACATTTTTTTAACCAGTGATGCTCCACCCATTCTGGTGGGTCACAAGGTGTAGACATAGAGAAAATACGTAATCACATATACAATGCGTGCTCACCTCTATATACACTTGAAATAAAAACCAGTGTTGATGGCTTATATATATATATATATATATATATATATATATATATATATATATATATATATATATATATATATATATATATATATATATATATATATATATATATAGTTGGCAGGTTACAGCTTTTGTAAATTCAATTGTGGCCACCCATTGTCCACACTATAGACTGTTTGATCCACTTACACTCCTCCCACAAATCAGTCAGAGGATACAAAGTACATTTTTAGGGCCTTTTGCATGAACACATTTTCCTATAAACACAGAATGGCAAAACTCGTTGATGGCTCTGGCCATTAGTCTCTAAAATTTACCAAACGTTTTAACATTTCAAATTTTACATTTTGCTCCTTTATTTATATGCACTTTATTAATCTGTTATTTAATTTTCAAAGCAGCCCCAACCCCCCTGCGTAGGCGTCTCGGATCCATGTGCTTAATTTGAGTCAGTGGTTTCCGGTGCTCAGCACCAGTACTTAATTGCTAATAAAAGGACTTATGACAGTCTGCCACATGGTGGCAGTGTCTATCTAATTTAGAGATGAGGACAACAACAGTTGGTTAGTCATCCAATATTCATTCAAAATTAATAATCCCTGTCGCCCAAGCCATTCTTATAGCTTTGGGGGCCTGGATCAGTCTGAATTGTTACCCCTGTATGAGTGTAGCAGTTAGTAGTTATGTTAGTACTGTCATTGGCAGCACTGAGAAGAGCAATGGGTGGTGCAAGCTGCAGTGGCCTCCTGACCAGGGACCTGGCACTTACATTTTTTACAAATTAAGCACTGGCGGACTCGCAGGGGTCCCTGGACCAAAAGTTAAGAACCACTAGCTTAGAGTATACAGCTGGCACCCATCTTGAAAAAGCATGAGTCTGTGGGAGCTAACATGTACCATTTTAATTATGAATTCTAGGAACCCTTCCACCATTTATCCAATATTTATCTGTACAAGCAGGAGCTTACCCCGAGCAGACACACAGTTGCTACAGAATGTAACTGTCCGTTGAAGGATGAAGGATTGCTGATGTGTTTATCTCAAGGCCCTGCCCTAATGACTCTACGTGACCTGAGGAATAACCCATAGCACCTTCCAGGTATTCTCTGGAGACACTTGTTTCTCATAATAATTTAGGATCACCCAGAAACTGTGCCTTGCGACTCTGTAAACACAATTATTCGACAAGCAGGAAATCTTCAGCAACAGTTGGAAGTGTGAGAATGAAACACTGACCGCAACAAAGTCAGGACTTTTGTGGTGCCCTCTTAAATAAGCTATACCCCTCTTTTTTCACAAACAGCATTTGTCTCTGTAGGAGAGGTCAACACCCCTGCCTGCTACCCCTAGATAAGTGTTACTCTTTCTCCTTCAGCAGGGGAGCAATATAAAACTCTTTTCTCCCCTCTTATCACTCCACGGGTGAAGTAGCCAGCTGTTTATCTGTAGCTCTGCTTCTTGGTGCCTGTTTCAGTGATTACAGAGTCTATGTATAAAACATGTAGCGAGAGGGACTAGGAGAGTGATCAAGGTTCAGTACCCATGCTCCTTAGAAAGTTAGCATATATAACAAAAAGGAGGTACTTGTCCTATGTGGTAAAGAGATAAGGGCAGGTTGATATAGGTAGTAGGAAGGGGGATCTTCCATAATAGGAAGTGATGCCGTCACACACCCATGCGGGTGTCATGCTTCATCATAGGGCTTTTTGCTTCTCATGGAGCCGGCACTGCAATGCCCCATGAGCCCCGCGAGAGGGCTCTTTGTCGGAGATCTTTTTGTTTGAAACAGCCGTGATGATGTGTGCAAGTGTGTGGAGGTGATAAGTGGATGAGCCAGTGGCATTTAACTACCTGAAGGATATCCAATGATAAATTTATTCAGGGGTCTCTTCAGTAAGGTTAAATACAGTTAAAATGTGGAGAGTTGGCGCAAAGTTATGAAGCACGACTGTCTAGTATGTGATGTGTAACAATTATTTCATTTTAATAGGTCAGGTCAACATGTTTCACTCCCTGGTGGCCCAGGAGGGATCCGCTGCCTTTCTTCAGGACCAAAAGTAGACAGGTACTCAGCCCTAAATCAGGGCGGGTGTCAAAGTGGAATCAAAAGTAACATTCCCTAGTGATGAGGTAAATGTTCAAGAAAGTACCTGGTGTAACTTCACCCTAGCGTGTTCCATAATCCAACCCCCAAAAGCAGGCCTACGAGTTCCTTAGGTCAAGACAGAACTGCATGACTTCTGCGGTTATTAGTGGCCTAATGCACGGTGTGTCGCGTTGGACATACCCCTCTCCCTGCCTTCCTGTGCTGAGAACTGCTTCTGCTGTTGAGGCTTCGAGTTGTATTTACAGACTAAGCTTAGAGATACCACAGGATTGGATGGCCCCTTGCTAGCCGTCTGTATGTGATGATATGAGATGGGAATCTATGTTTTTTAGCATTCTTTACTCACCCCAATATGAATACCCATTCTTGTGCATCACCCTCACACTCTGGGGGCCATGTTTGTGTTGCAGAAGTTCTCACTCAAATAACACAATCTGACAAGACATTTTAAGGATTTATACATAGTTCTTGTGTTGCCGAATGCCTTCATCCAGGAAGTGGAAGAGTACAAGGTAGGGAGGGCTGGGTTATTGTTCAATGCCTATGTGAGTAAATGTATAGGACAAAGACAATGGCATAACGCAAACTGATGGGACTCTTCTGAAGGGTTGGGCACCCTCACCTTCCACTGCAGGGTCTAAAGTGCTATGACTTACATCCGTGGTTAAAGATATGTAGCCGGAATGAAACAGGTGGGTCTTCGATCCTCCTGAACCTCAGATTATCAGTGTCACGGCAGAGAGATTTGGAAGTAGCCACAGAGTCAGTAGCCTTGGAAATTTAGGGACATACACCAGAGAAAACATTTGTATTTCAGCTTGTAGAGGCTATTTACTGTATTCAGTGACATTCAAGAAGTCTCTTTATTTAACAAATACAGCTACAACTTGCACTTTCTGGGTTAATTTTGACTTTACAGGGTGGTCCGTTGGCCCACCAGCTTGCCAATTCAGCGAAGGCTATGGCCTCCACTCCTCCGGTGGAAGATAGCCTGACATACCTAAAGGCCCCCACTAAGCTGTCAAGATCTCTCTCACTTCAGTGGAGCCACAGATGGTCTACGGAAAGCAGTGAAGCTTTCCTGAGAGGATGTGATTGATCAAACAGGGTATTAATGAACAACAAATGGCTCTTAAGTGCTAGGATTTACTCCCAAGGTTTGGGGTCTTTTGGCCCTTGTTCTGGACCGCAAGTCTTTTTCTGACTGTTCTCAACTGGAAAAAAATGTCAGAACGACTATCCTATATATGGTGACATACATTGGCCAGGGGCCCTTTGGTCGACGAGTCATCGGTCAAAGATTTCCACTAGCAAAGTAGGCTGTGGATCAGATGACATAAACTTTACACTTTCTACCTATAAGTGGGATCATCTAACCCCAAGTTTGGTGGTCCCATCATCCACCACTTTTCTTTAGGCTAGACTTCATAACAGTAAAATGGTAAATGAGTCACCAGGTATCTGTATGACACCAGTCAAGGCTCAATGACACTATTTGATCTCCATCCCCTAGAGTTCCTGCAGTGGTTTAGTAGCCTGTCATGCCACTTTAATTCAGAACAGTTTGCCTGTTCCCAAAAGAGGCTTCTTTCCCTCTTACTCCATGAGTTAGGAAGGCTCAAAATCTAGATTCAGGGACAACAGTTTGTGTTTGCTGACCTTTTGTCCTTTCTGTTACCTCTATGCAGTGCTTTCTTTGTAATAGAATGAGTGCTGGTGCCAAAGCTCTGCTCAGAAGCCTGCCTCCGGTGCTATTAGATGTCGGCACACTGAATGTAAACCTGAATCCACCTCATGCCTCTTTAATCCACTACCAGACACACCCTGCCCTTTCCCCTCTCTCTTTCAGGTCCCTGCTGTCTTCCTTTAGTTTTTCTTTCTTTTTTTCACATATATTTTATTGGTAAATCCGAAAATTACAGGCACACTTACAGTCCATTCCTCTTCTACATGGAGTTATGACGAGCTCATTTATATAGTTACTTATGCACTCATTTGTATATTTTCTTTAAAGTTCAGTGATATAGTTTGGCGCTCACAGATCTAAGGGATTCCTTTTAGTACCTATAACATGCTCAAAAAGCTTGTAAGCATTGCATCAAGATCCTTGTAAATGTTGTGCCTTTGAATTACACAACTGGAATCTTAAAGACAACAAACAGAGCATTGTAATCAAACATAACCAAACCACAACTTTTCCCCTGGCTTATACAGAGAAGCGTCGTTCCTCAACACCCAGGTGATAAGGATGTTGTGGATCCTCCCATCCTCCGTCTGGAACACATCATGAACAGCATTGTAGTCCAGGGGCCTTAATGCATAGAGAGAAGAAAATTTCTAAACTTGAGCGAAAGAGGGGTTCACATCTGTAGGAAGAGAACCCACTCGGGACAAACGTATCAGTTCGCTCAGCTGAGGATGAGCTCGATATGGTCTCATGGGGGCTTCTTATCGTCTTTTTCCGCCTCAGACAGTGCGGTGTGCAAATTCTCTCACTCCCCAGCAATGGGGTATATATGTAATTCCCTCGCCTGCTTCATCTGATCTCCACTGCCCCAGTAGAGCTATGTGGGATTTTCTTTTAAAGTCCACCATACGGCCAAATCCCTGCACCAGAGCGCAGACTCTCTCTTTAAACCCAAATGACTAGATATCCCATCTAGGTGCCGCTCACTGCGCTTTTACTGGATTTCCCTGCTGACATTCCTGGTGCCTAATTAAAGAGGACATCGTGGGTCCATTTGGGGACTTTTGACGCCTGCCGCTTCCCGACTGCTGTTCAAGGGAGAGAAACTTAAGAACTACAAATACAGAGGGACTTGGAGGTCCAGCAGGCTCTTTCACACACAGCTGCTGCCTCTTCCCTCGGTGTTCCCGCACCCCCGCCCGTAGTGATATAATTTCATTTCTACTACCGGGACGCCAAGGGCAGGCCCGTTGTAGCCCGTTAGAGTCCGTGTAAGGCCGGACCGGGCCCACTTTCTAAGTTCATCCATCATTTCTTATTAAGAACTGTATGTACGTCCTATGCTTGTGGTAACTTGTTTTTGAAAATTGTTCTTATTTGTCCACAAGCATTTGTCTGGATTAGCGTATACACTTCTGTGAACCATGACTACACGAGGTAGTAGGAGTAAAACTGCTGCTGAAGGGGGTCAGATAGTAGGACCTTTAGATAACTTTCTTATAAAGGCAAACTCTTTTATTGATCAGGGTATTGCCGACCTTGAACGCAGAGTATCCCAAGATCTAGCAGTTACTCTCCATAAAAGATCTTCTTTGGGCCACCTTGCCACTGCTAGAACTCCTGATCAGACTAGTAAACCTCCTTCGACAGTGGTTTGCGTTGACGTGCATAGCCTACCAAATTTAGTGGACTTATCGGCATCGAACTTCTGTCTGACTCCCAAATCAGTTTAGAACTTGAAGAAAACCCAGATCTATCACTGCACACTACACCAGAGGTAACTAGACAGTTGAGAGGAAAGAGGGAGGGTGCTGTAAAGAAAAAAAGGGATAAACAGAAAACTAAAAGGGTCAAGAGGGCACATGAGTTGGCCAAGCACCAGAGAATTAACCCAGAAAACTCTGTGCAGAAGGCGGGGGATAACAGAAATAACAACTTATTAAATCCATCCACAATAGAGTCTTCGGGAAATGTGATCACTGATGTTTTAACTACCTCAATAGGGGGAGAAAATGAAAGTGGAAAAATGGTAGAAAACCAATTTCTAATAAAAGTAGTTGAGTTAATTAAATCTTGTCTCTCCCCGCTAGAAACTAGTTTACAGCATATTGAAAAACACCTAGCTGAATTAGTTACTCTCTCAAAAAGGAAAAACTCATTAATACCGGGGATACCAAAGCTAGGGGAAATAAACTACCTGTAGATAAACCTGCGGCCCCACAAGCTAAAAAAACTGTTGCTGCAGGGCATCCTGTAACACTTAAAACCCCTGCAATAGTAGTTGAGCAGAAAATTAATGGCAAGCCCAAAGAACCTGTTGTGCGGGACAGGATGATCAGTAATACCCCCACAGTACCCTTGATGAATGTCAATATGGATTCCTGTAGAGGAGTGTCCAACAGTAGACTCCCTGCCAATCTCCCCCCTGAGGCTTGTCCCTTTGTGGTAGTGTTGACTGGTTTCCCGGAGCTGTTAAATACCGCAGAAGAACCTCCCTGGGCTTTAACGAATAAGGTCCAACACTGGCTCAATAAGAACCGACCACTACCACTCAACTTGGCGAGTCAGATCATAATGGTTTGCAGAGTTCCCTGGGTGGGCTATGGTAAGAAGACAACTCAGGGTGACTGTGTTTTGATCAATTTTAAGGATCCTCGCACAGTGAATTACATCTGTTCCTGGGGCCCCCGAATCACTAATGAAGGCATAGACACAAAATGGCTATCCTTTTTTTATCCTTCTGGGACCCACAAAGACTTAGTTTATGATCCGAACTGGCATAACTGGCATAGAGTAGGCCAACGAGCGCTAGGAAGAGAATGGGAGGATTGGGGAGGTAATTCCAACAGACACCTTGCAAGGGTGGACTGGGGAGGAAATCCTAGTAGACATTTTATACAGGAACCTTTTTTCAGGGATACCTGGAGAGGAATTCCAACTTTTAACAGATATAGCTGTCTGGAGATGGTGGATTGACCATCAACGCCCACTGGGCACCAGAAAGGTGTTTTGATGCATATTGATTGCATCTTGCCACAGGGCGAGAGCGCTATCTCCAGACAGGTAGAATCTGTTTCACTGGACGTAAACATCAGCCCATTGGTAGTAACCCCGAGAGCCAATGATGTACCCCAGTCGCAAACCACAACATATGTGGGGGACTTAGACGGCCTGGCTGAGGGTGATTCCTTCCGCCTGATCTCGTGGAATATAGCTGGTCTCTCACGGAGGCTAGAGGATCCGGCATGGTTAAAGTTTATTGAATCTTTTGATATAGTCTGTCTCCAGGAGACATGGAGCAGGGGGTCCCCTGGTTTGGATGGTTACCAATCTTTTAATGTCCCAGCAGTACCCTCACAAGCCGGTAGAGGCAAGGGTGGTCTTATGGCAGCCATTTCTATAAAGTATGGTATGATTAAAACTGATACTCTGGTGGAATGCCCTTGGTTTCAATTGCTTGTTCTTAAGGACTTATTTTCAGTCCCCTTGCTCTTAATCACCTGTTATTATAATATATTTGATCCCCAAATTACAGTGGTTATACAAAAATTGCAGGACGAGATTGCGAAAGTAACTAATACCATACTTCCTTTTTTTATTATGTGGGTAGGTGATTTTAATTGTTGTTTGTGTAAATTTAGTGGTTCTAGAGTCTGTGGCCTACTAGACCTAAATGACCACCCTGTTGCATATTTTAAGCACTCTAAGCAAGGTGAGGCCTTAAACAATATTATAATAATTAATGATCTTTGTGCTCTGGATATGTCTAGCTTTTCAAGACCCCTGAGTATCCCAACTTTTCAAGGTGCGGGAGGCCAGATGAGTGTTTTTGATTTTGCTCTGGTCTCAAGAAAATACACTTACCTTATCAATGATTTCCAGATTGAGGTTAACCCAGCAAGTGACCACAATCCACTTATCCTGAGTTTGCGCCTTGCTTTTAAGAGAACGCAGATTGTGGAACATCAAATTTAATTCAGCCAGAACGAGGGGGTTACCCTAAGGTGGGACAAGGTAGACGCCAGACATTTAGAGCTGGAGATTTTTAAGATAAATAAACAAAGATTAGAAGCCTGCCTAACCCCCTCAAATGAGCCAGAGGTAATAATTGAAAATTTCGAAGCTCTTTTAGGCAATGTGGCTTCTCATCTTCTGAAACCTATGGGTGGGAAAAAGGGTATTACCTGCAAATGGTTCGACTCTGAATGTTTCAGAGCACAATCGAGCTTAACCAAGGCTCTACGCCAAGTACCTCGTAACTAGCCTCGAGGGGCTTTGCGACACAAAGAGGGAGTCAGCAAACATGCTTAGTCTCTCACTGACTCTCTCTGAGGTAGAGGCTGCACTTAGTAAGGGCATTTCACTGAAAGCTTCAGGGCCGGATTTGGTGCCTTGGACTTTTTTAAATATAACATAGCTGTGTGGGCACCACTCTTATTACTCTTGTTCAAAGCAGTTGTGGTAGGTCGTATTCCGACACCATGGCAAGAGGCAGTAGTGGTCCGATTTTCAAAAAGGGCAACAAACGTGACCCCTGCTGTTATATACCAATATGGCTAATAGATGCGTCCTGTAAATTAATGGGTAGGGTGATCCTGGCTTGTTTAGAAACCTGGGCAGAATCGAATGGTATTATCGTTGAATCCCAATACGGGTTTAGGCGGGGAAAAGGCACAACTGAGCAGTGCCTAAACTTGGTGCTGATCATGGGTAAGCACATGAGAGTCAAGCGTGGCTGTGTCCACTTGGCTTTCATTGACTTATCCAGTGACTTCTACACTGTATGTAGAAATAAACTTTGGCAAATAATGGAGTCTATGGGGTTTGAGGAGGCGTTGATCACATTACTTCGCAGACTTCACGCTGCCACAACAGTAAGGATTAGATTTAGCCCTGCAGGGGAGAAGACAAAGTCCATACCATCGGCTGAGGGGGTGCGCCAGGGGTGTATACTGGCCCCCTTCTTGTTCTTGGTGTACACAAATGGTTTGGAAGCCTACCTGTTAGAAAGTTGTGCTGATTTTCCCCAGGTAAATGGAAAACGTATACAGATGTTATCTTATGCGGATGACACGGTTTTAATGACCCTAACTGCTAATAGCATGCAAATTTGCTTAAATGCTTTTGAAACCTTTATGCAGGGGTTAGATCTAAGGGTCAATTTCTCAAAGTCTTTCGCTATGGTCTGCGGCCCGAAAGGGGTAAAATCTCGCAGGCTCGTGGTGAAGGACGCAACCATTGAAAAAGTTGACAGCTTTAATTATCTGGGTAACTTATTTAACCCCTTCAGCGCGGCGCGAATTTTCGCGCTGTGCTGAAGGTTCTAATGAGCCTATCAGCTCATGACGGAACGGTTCCGTCATGAGCACAGCTCAACCGACGCTCATGACGGAACCGTTCCGTCATGAGCATGGAAGGGGTTAATAAAACCTTGAGCTGGGATCCTCTAATATTTGCCCGTGTGCAAAAGGCCACCCAAACTGTTGAGGCCATTTTCCGTTTTTCTAGCAAATTGGGTCAGAAGCCGGTTGCAGAACTGAAATCCCTATACAAAGCTAAATGTATCCCAGTTGCAACATATGGTGCGGGAGTGTGGGGTATTCAATCCTGTAACAATATCCAAATCATGGAAAATAAGTTTATAAAACGCCTTTTATGCGTCCCAACGGGTACTTCTAACATCTTTTGCCATGCAGAGGTGGGTCTTGAATTTGTGAGTGATACCATCCATGTCTCCCTTTGTTGCTTTGGAGCAAGGTTTGGTGTTCTGATGGTCTGAAACTCACTAAGGAAATATTACAAGACTACCACAAGCTTGAGCACTTTGATAGAATCCCATGGTTATTATATGTCAGGGAAACACTCTCTAAGATAGGTCTGGGCTATATTTTTTCGAATGTTGAAACCATTGGACCTGAGACTAAGCCATTAATTAAAGAGGCTTATCACACCAATCTAGGTGTGTTGAGAAATAATGAGAGGGCGATCTACCATAGGGGAAAGTTGCAGCACCAACCATGCCTTTCATATATAGTGCAGACACAATGGCGTTTTTATTTAACTAGACTTCGTCTTAACACACTGCATTTTTTATTTGCTTTTCAAACTCAAGTGGGCTGGTGTGAGAGTTTACCCTTGTGTGCTTGTAACAACAAAGTCACTCAAAACACTGTTCATCTTGTGCTTTTTTGTTCCCTGTACAAAGATCCAAGAAGTAGACTTATTAGACCTATTCAATTAACTTTTGGATCTCTTTATTATAAAGAGGGATATGACCAGTTACTCTCATTATCAACCCCAGCAATATGCAACGCTGTACTTAGTTTTATTAGAGTAGCACTCGGTATCAGAAATAGATACTGATTACTGTTATGGATTATTGTTTCCTACATATGTAAATAGCTTAGAATTAGGTACCCACATAAATTGTATTTTTATTATTAAATTGTTTCTTCTTTTAAATATATGTGATTCCTTTTAAGTTTATCCACAAATCATGTAACGTCAAAATAATCAATATAATAATAATGTTTAGTTATAAATTGCATGATCCTTTTAAATTGTGTAATACTGTTATGTCATACTTATATGATTCTGTTTTATGAATCGAAATAAAGTTTTCTAAAGGAAATGCCATCTAGGTGCAGAAGCTACAACAAGGAAGCCATCACCTTGAAAAGAAAAGTACCATTGGACCCCACTAGGGGCCAAGGGTGGATTAATGTTTTGATAATACTGATTTTGCTATGTGAACTAAAGAACCCTCTGTTGAATCGGGTGTTTTGGGATGTGATGACGCTGATTCCTAGACAGATATAGCATACTTCCTCAGCTTCACTTGGAGAATGATGGCCTTCAAGGTCTGCATTTTGAAGTGCTCCATGGAATGAACATGAACCATCTCTGATGGATCAGATTGCTTATTTGCTACTTACCGCATGTTCTAAATGTCTAGACTGTATCTGCAAAGTTCCAGACTCCAGCTGTGATGCCTCGTTGAATGACCTTACCTATTCTTGGTCTTTTCCCTGTGGTTTCTCCCTAAACCAAACTTGGAGACACTGCCCTAACATCTGCTCACCCAGTGATCTGTAAGACAGCTGAGACTTGCTTAAAAATCAGAGGTCCCTTGCCTCCAGTGAGTGTGTTTCATCTGTCCTGAGACGGATAGAAACTGGAAGAGTTTGAGCGCCCTTCCCTCTTAATTGGTTCACACTGCGGGAAGGACCCGAGAGTGAAGCAGGGGGAAGACAGGAAAATAAAAGAGTGTCTTTTTCTTCTAGGAGAAAGGCCTTGAGATCAGGTTGAACTTGCACTTCAATATTGTGACAAGAAAGAGAGACAGATGCATAAAGTCAAGTAGAAGTCAGTCAGAATTCTTTCTAGCAGGTAACTATATTCTCACAAAGGCATACGTTTGCATGACACAGGCCCCTATTGGCAGCAACTGACAATGTTAATGTACCAGATAAACACTAGCAGCAAAGTCAATTTTAATATTAAGCTCAGCATAATACTCCCAAAGCACAGCAGGCCTAGCAGCACCACAGCAGCACACCTAATAAGAAGAATGGTTTACTGATTGTGAGCCTTATGTCTGAGAAGACCTGATACTGTGAAGTTGATGTTGGGTCTGGATTTCTTGAAGTCAAAGTTCTGGTGTGCTGTGTGCATAATCATGTATCTTGTGAATCCTGTGTCATGTTCATCCACACTTTGCCTTTATTTCACCTCTCCGGCAGTGCACATTATTCGCTCTATGAACTATGGTGCAAAACTGGCCGTGGTGTGAGCTTTGATTCCCACTCCAAGAATAATTCAGTGATAGGACATGGTAGCAAAGTGACATGGCATCACCATGGATCACTGTTGCCTGCAGTGACCTAATAAAAGCATGACTTCACTGACACCCCACTTCAACACCAAAATAGCTATAGCCTCTGTTACAACCTTGTCCATCTACCAATTATTCAGTGTAAATAAGAAATATAGACTGTTCATGACTAACTGAGGAGAGGAAGGCCATTATGAGTCTACATTGGTGTTAAATGACCCAAGATCATTTAATAAACTGGCAAGTATTTTTTAACAAGGACCCCACTGCGACATGAACCTGGCATCCTAAACACCAACAATTCAGATAGTATTCCTTTGCATCACTTTGTTTCATCCAGATATAAACAGTCCTTGAAGGTGCTACATTCTGCTGTTTAAATATGTTGAATCTGATTATCACGAATAAGCACAAACACAAATGAGGTGACTATATCCAATGTTACTATTGTGTTCAATGACAAGAAGTAATAAAACAGTGCTTAAACTGACAACCACAGAAAACAGCACAATAAAGGCAGCAAGGATGAAATGCACAAGTCTCAGTCTGGATAATATTGTCCATAAACAGTGCAGTACCATCTGCACAAGCGGTTGTAGTCTGGCACGTTATACACAAGGCAGCAGACAAAAAGAGCAAAGCATAGCACAGAAAAAAACCAAGTGGTATATGACTAGGTGGGGAAAAGTCTGTAGTGACGATTCTGTGAAGATATGCATCATGTCAGTTATGCATCCAGTCCTATATTTCTAGTGAAATGTAGTCACCTTCCTGGAATTTTGAATTCACTTTAAATATTGTAAATATGGCTGAAAGAATCCTAGTGTACAGAGGTATTTTGTCAAAGGAAGTTAGAACAGCTTGAAGGTGTCACACATGGATTATGTCCATTATGCAAATAGGATCGTGCCCCATAAATAGAGCTGGGCGGTGAACTCCGCTCCCATCGTAGAGTTTGCAGAGTTTTGGCACTCTTCAGTCCGCGTAGCATGCAGTGTTCCAAAAAACTCCGCTCCGCATAGTGGAGCGGATTTTTTCCTTTCTCGCACTCGCCAACGTCAAGTTGATGAGCACAAGTGAAGAAAAATCCACCTCCCAGCAAGATTTCTCAACGCCGGCGGTCAGATTTCTCAATGCGGGAGGTGGCGGGTGATTGCAACCACTTGCGTTGAGACACCTTCCATTCATGTTGAGACAGCTTCCGATTGGGCAGTGCTTAATTTGTAAAATATGAAGTGCAGGTGCTCACAGTCTTTAACGAGGCCACACCCACTTCCCCAGCCCCGCCCACTCCCTCCAGTGGCCATACCCACTTCCCTTTATTGACTCCACCCACATCCACAAGCCTCAACACATCGAAGTCACCTCCTCCCCTATTGAGTTCCGCAAGAAGATGAAGGGCTGGCTCTTCACAAAAGCAACTCAGGCACCTCACTCCTACACACCTGCCTAAATCCCTGGATACCCTCCTGGGTGATTAGTATGCTATACAAATCAATATAACATAATATAACATATTGGAAGCCTATGACAAAAACTTAAAGGTGAACTCAAATTAGAGAAAGGTCATTTGAGGACTTGAGGCAGCTTTGCAAACAAATGAAAATGTGCTTGCACTGCTCTGTTTAAAAGAAAGAAAAGAATAAAGGAAGGCAGTAACAAATGCAGGCAGGAAGAGGAGCACCGGAGTAAGGAAATAAATAAGTAATGGATGCCCCGATCACAGTGGGGAGCCTACCCAGTTGGGTCCAGATAACCTGGGAGTGAGTGAAACTGGTGGTGTTCCGGCACGGATTGACATGAAGGAGCGGCTACCTGTGGACGGGGGTTCTGAGGTGTGGCTGGTGAGCCGTCCTCGGACGCCATGTTTGGTTCTTCCTTTGGGTTCGGCTGGCGTTGATTGCAACTTTCTCCTGAGGCGGATGGCTTTGTTTTGGCTGACTGATTTGAGTGCTCTGAACCAACGTGGGGTCCCCCTTCCTGTCATCGTTGCTCGCAGAACTTTGGTGTGGACATGCTCTGCTGGGCCGCGTTATACCATGCCGAGATCGCTCCGTCTATCTCTCCAGTTCACTATGGCCAATGTACAACCGGACCACGTCGGTGCCCCAGATCGCAGGGGCCAGGGCTGAAGATGCTCTTATTATCCTGATCTGCGGTAGAGTGTACTGTCGGGGTTGCAGGACATAAACTGTGGAGTTGGTTATTTGGGTTTCTCTATGGTTCGGGGTTCCGGGAATGGGTGGCCGAGGGTTCACAAGCTGATTGTTTCTTTGATTGATCCTAGTTGTTGGGGTGGAGATTCGGTGCTGGTTGGGGGGTCAGAGATTAAGTGGTACTGGCCCTCCTCCGGTCTTAGATGTTCTATGGGAGGTTTAGATTAGGATACTCTTTTCTTCCTCCCTTTATTTCAGGTACTACTGCATCTCTTTTTCTTTTCTCTTCTTTCTTTTCTTGTCCTATATTTCGGGTTTATTGGGCGACAGACACACTGCTGGGGGGGGGGGGGGGGTAGGCAGTAGCCTCTGCATGCGTGTAGGGTGGGGGTTGGGGTTAGGGTTTTTAGTTTGTTTCAGTTTCTATGGTGCCTTGTTTCTCTTCGTTTCTTTTCGTCTTCTTTATTCTATCTTGGGTCCGTGTTTGGAAATGCTAGCGGGCGGGTGGCGGTGGACATTGTCTAATATGTTGGATCTGGTACCCTGTTGCAAATACTTTGAGCCGCCATTCCGCCTGGGGGGACTTGACTTTTAATTTGTTGACTAGGTGGTGAATTTGTCGCTACTGTCATGCTGTGCCTGCACGGACTCCGCCTTTTTAGTATATAGTTTATGTTTAAAATGCAAATTGGGAATGTCGAACTTAATAGTTGCAACAAAAACATTGAAAATTAACCTTCATTGATCCTGGGACATGGTATCACGATGGTCTACAGTGTAACCTTTAAATGCCTGCCTATGCGATAATGTGATACTGTGTCGCCGTATTGCGCGCTCTGGTGCTTCAACAGTATTCGTGGCCGGCCTGATGGTTGTGGGCCCGTATTTGTTCTTTTCTTAATGCACAATAAAGGTTTTCAAAAATTAAAAAAAAAAAAAATAAGTAATGGATGAAAGAAGGAGGAAATAAGAAAAGAATGTGAAAGGAAGAAATGAAGGAATAGAGGGAGAAACACACCATGTATGTTTGTAAAGCACATATTCACTAGAGGGAGCCTTGACACCAAATTAAAAATGTTGTTATCCAGCTCAATTGCACTAATTTTATCTAAAGATGAAAGACTGAGTGGCCAGTCCAAGATTTCAATTTATGACCCAGAGATAGAACACAGATTCCTAGAGTAGATATAAACATATGTGCAAGAAGGAAAAACACTAAAAGGGAGAGTGAGAGAGGAGGAGAGGTCTAAAGGCACAGATAGATGCAGTAGACAATGTGAAGAGAAATGTGGAAAGCAGAGATTGGGATTGCAATATTGGAGCGGAACGTGATGAGAAGGAGAAGTGAAAAGAGGAGAAAGGCAAGGGAAGAAAAACGGACAGTGGGGAGCGTGTGAGAGTAGAGTGGAAGGAAAAGATGGAAAGGTGAACAATGAAAAGCATTTAATGAGGGGAGGTGGTGATTAAGAGAAAACGCAGATGTAGGGCAGAAAGTGAAGTAAGATTGGAGAGAAGTGAAGGAGTGAGGTGTGAAGGGGAGGAAGAAAAGCAGATACTGAGATAGAGAAGCAATGAATACACCTTTGCTTTATTAAATATACAGTCATTAATTATGTAAAGTTGAGAGGTGACAGGAGTGTATCAGTCATGGCTTGTCTCATCAATGCACAGCAGTGTTGTCCAAGACACACAACAGCGATTCTTTGACTGTGTTAAGTTGTATGCCATAAAAAGATGTTTTGTTATGTCACAATAGGTATTCCTGATAAAACATAATAAAGTGTCAGTAATACCATTGGGATTACGCCTTGATGAAGAACAACACTCTCATGCTTCAAACAAATAGTTCTATTACATGTTCAGACTATAAGTCCCAAAATCCCACTGCCACCTATTTTCAAATTAAGTGAGACATTCAACTCCATTCCGACAGGCTCCCACACATACTTGTTAACTAATAAAGCACAAAAATTCTACTGAGTCTGCCGCCTGTGCTATATTAGCATTGTAATTCATGATCAGCGAGTAACAAAAAGACGTCTGTGACAAAAAACAGAAACCCACTGAGCTACCAACATAAATATAGTTCTGTCATCTGCATGGTACATGTTCTACATTACCCCTCTGTGCTACAGTCAAAACTTCAACTAGACAGAACTCTGATCTCTCTCCAACAGGGACATAAATCTGTAAGTATGCAGCAGGGGTTTACGGGACACAGGTCTTTGGAGGTGTAGAGAAGGTGTGGGGCGATAGATCTCAGCAGGCTTGTGGGGGTGGGGGGAGGTACAGAGCGCCCAACACAGCCTAGCCCCTCTGATAGCATGTTTTCAATCAATGCTATTTTACTCCAGGTCAAAGCTGAGAAATTCCCTGTCTTGGGAAAGCCTCCTGGTTCGAGTGGCCAAGACTGAGAAGGGCTTTGCGGTCTCATGTGCGAACTCAAAGTATGGATACTCAGTCCCAGTGCAAGCTTTAATACAAAGCGATGGTGGGGAGGGTGCTCTGAGAGTGAGGGAGGGAGCCAAGGGGTACTGTAACAGGAGTGAGCGAGTGTTGTTGCAGGGTGGGGCATTGTGATTGTGATACAGAGGGGAAGGTGACCGTAAGCAGAGGGGCACTGAGATACAGGTGAGAAAGGCAATGTGGAGAGAGGGGCACTGGGATAGTGGGAGAAGGCCACTGTGGAGAGAGCGCCACTGTCGAGGTAGCGGTGGGGCACAGTTACAGTGGCAGGGATGCGAGGTGTTCTTCGAGGTGCTTGTGGCTGCAACAGTGCCCATTGCAGAAGGGAGAGGACAGGTGTGATAGAGACGAGATGGTACTGGGACAGGTAGGAGCATGGTACTAATACACTGACTGGCAGGAAGAGATGTTTTCACTTTCGGACCACCCTCAGCTGCTTCCCGTATTTTGCTATTACGCTGCAAGGCCTTGTCTGGGCTCCTGAGGCAGACAGCTATTGGGCAGTTTCCTGCGGGTGCCACTGTGCAGAAATGTATCAATGGTGTCCCACGACCAGGCACTATTCTGGCAACCGACCCCACCTGATGTGGGGTCGGTTGCCAGCTACCCCTCCTGCCCTTCTCTGGCTACTCCATTGGTGCCTCATCTGTTTCATGCAGGAATTACCATTGATATGTTTTGTTTGTGGTTTTATTCACCATGTCTTTTGTTGTAAACTCATAGTTGTAAACTCATTTAGCTCCTATTTCTGAATTGTTGTCACTGAATTGTCCAAAATGGGTAAGTATTACAAAGCTAGATAAGATAGATTGAAGGCTAGGAGGAGGTGGCTGTCTGCAATAATGAAAGAGACAAAGATAACTGAAACTACCTACGGATTATTTGACTTTCCTCCCTTGGTCTCTCTGGCCTTGATCTTTTCCTAGCTTTCTCCTGATCTGTCAAACATGTCCTGTTACATTTCATATGGCAACTCTTTCTCTTCTCATGCCCACGTCTCTGCAAGCAGTCCCAAGGTTCAGTATGATGGTCTACTCTCTTCTCCATTTACCCACCCTTCTGTAAGCCATCATTATCTCCTTTAACTTGTCTACATTGGTGATTCCTAATCATGTCACTGCGCAATGATGGGATTAAAGTTCTTGCATGGTGAGGGCAGGCACTCTATCATGCCCTTCTATCCAACGTTGTGGATGGGTGAGTGTTTTTCACTCAGTAGATTCAACAACCTCGAGTCCATTTCAGGTTTTTGTATGGTTCACAAGCATAGCACTAGGATCTGCTGTACTGTGGGTGCCCAAATGGTGTACCCTCACCCATAGGAGTGGATAACCACTGCCCCTTTCCTAGTCTATATAAATTCCTGATGGTTGGCAGATCTATTTTACTTATGTACACAGTCTTTCGTTCTTGTAGCCCAGAATGAAGAGTATGTTATCCTTTCTCAGTCAAATCCATCCAGTTGCCCATTAATGTACATTATGTATTTGGCTTTGCATGTCAAATGCCTAGAGACCATGTACGTGGTGTCCTCTGCAAGAACATGTTGCATGCAGGACACAATGAGGGTTCCCCGCACAGAACTAAGACCCTCATTTAGATCTCGGCGGATGGGCGACTCCGTCACAATGGTGATGGATATCCCATCAACCGAAATATAAATCCCATTATATCCTATGGGATTTATATTTTGGTGGACAAGATTTCCGTCAGCATTGTGACAGAGTAACCCATCTGCTGAGATCTAATTCAGGTGCTTAGGCTCTCTGTCTTTCAAGCAGCTCATGGTGTTATTGGTTAGAGAACCTTGGCAGTCCCAACATCGTCTGGTTTCTGCTATCAATAAACAGCCAGTCAGATGACCGCATCATAAGTCAGGAGAGCGGCCATAAGCAGCCCTGCTGGTTGGCGGGTGTGCCTGGAGATATGTTGACCCCCTGCTCAGGGTGTTTAACCCCTTCCATGCGGCCGTGATTCCCCTGGTGTGCTGTAAACAACACGAACAGGGGCGGGCCGTGACGAACCCCAGCCGTCATCAGCACACGAGCACGGTAGTGCATGACGGCTGGGGTTCGTCATCAGCATGGAAGGGGTTAACGTGTGGATGCCCATCCCACATCATCTGCTCTAAAACTACGGTAACACAGTTTAGATCAGTTAGTAGGGGGTAGCACATTTGTAGGTTCTTTCTGCCTGTCGACTGTAAACATGTTTGATTTACCACTAAACAAATCCTCTCTAAAATTCAGATGACCCTTGCAGGTGGTTCACAAAATTATAAGAGAAAATAGTTATTATAGCTCAGCCAGTATCTTGTGCTCTCATACACCGGAAAAGGAAAAGTTCTCTCAGTACTCCTCGTGTAAGATTCATCCCAGGGTATTTGTTGTTCTTAACATATGCTGCAATACATCATCAACTGTTGCCTGCTTTCACACATATTTTAATAACTTAGGATGTCATACCACATGTCAGAGCCTTAATTTGGTGTTCCACTGTGTGAATATAAAAATAATTCATTTCAGACATAGCTTTAAAGGTAGTAATTGTGAATAATATACTTTGAGATGAATGTTGAATGTGTTAAAAACAAACACCTTCATCTGTGAGTCATTTAAGTTTAAAATGATTATGAGAGGTACCAAAATGCCAAATTATCTAGGAATCTTGCAGCTTACTTTCGTTGGAAACAGGTACCAGATCCTTATACAATCTGCCTCAAATTCTGTGTGTTCTTGCCATTGATTGATTGATAATCTGATTGTGCTAGCTATAGAATATCAATCTTGTCTTATTGTGATCTGACATCAGCACAGGTTATCAATAAGAGGAGCCAGGCACTGCAATCTATCTGAATTCCAATGACATACTGTGTTATGTATGATATCCTATTAATACCATTCTTGTAATTACCCCAGCTCTTAACAGATTAGGGACATTAGGCAATTTTCAAACCTTAGAATAACCTGGAGTGCATCGTGACCGTGCCCAAAGTGTGGCATGTTTTCTGTACTCTTGTTTTCAGCTCCTACCACCACATATTTTTTTTAACAACAAGCTATACAATTCATGTATTCCAAATTTGATACAACATTATCAGATTTTGCTCTTTTATTAACAAAATACATTTTTCTATTTGTACAAATAGAAGAACTTCCTTCATAAACATAATTATCTGTCCTAAATTTCATGACACTCCCTTTTTACTCAATTGCACTCAAACTAGAATTGTTTAGTTGATTTTTTACTCTCCGACTGAGATGAGTTTGGGCTGCAATGTCTACCAGGATTGGGTTTGTGTATATTGGCAAGGAAGATTAAGTACGACTTCTGTGGTTAGTGATGTTAAAGTGTGCCTAGCAGCACCGATCCACTCTGCTACTCATTGGCTTTGCGCCTATGCTCTGCTTCTGCATATTCACGGTGGACATCAGAATGCACTCTCCACATAACACTTCATCATGTTCTTGCTTACATACAAAGCCCCACACATGTCCATTAACCTGCTACACTGTATGCTCTGTATGAAAATTCAGATCAGATTGCATAGACAAATACATTTTTCTCAGTAATTTGCATTTGAAATTTTCCAGACGTTTCAGATGTTCCAAATCCTTCAATTAAAACATGCTTGTGGCTTCTGTATTTTTTTAAGGCAGAGTAAGTATGCCAGCCTGTAGATAAATGCAGGCAGACACAACAAAGCTATTTCTACTATGCATTTTATATAGATTCCAAAGGTTGAGATACCTAATTTTCACATATTTGCATGGATACATTTGCACAGTCCATTTTCCTTGTTGATCAAATTTTGTAATTTGCCTGAGCGCTTTTTTTTTTACATAGGAATAGTGTTGTGCCCAGACTCTTTCATCCCCAGCACCCACTTCTATGCACAAAAAATGTATTTTTTTATTTTTGGGGATTTTGCTCCATTTCCCTCCTCACACTTAAAATCTTTAGATCGCTCATCAATCTTTGCTTCCCTACAGCAGTCGTTCTTGTGCACTGAATGCCTCTGTACAATTCTTCTTCATATCTTTCTATATTAAAGAGACTTCAACGGAAATAGTGAAAATATTTCCTGCCCCTGCTAGTTCCCAGGCAGTGACAGGAGTAGTTTTACTGTTTCTTTTATTGCCCTTTTTGTTTGATCCTGCATTTTGCTGAATATTGTTATTTACTTTAAACTGTTTTATTCAGTTCCCCAATGAAAGAAATTGAACAAAGGAGAAAGAATATGAGTGACTACACCCATTTTCTTTTTAAAAGTGAGTACAAAGTAGTGTGGGGCACTCTCAAATTGTCGAGCTCAATAGCACACCAAGAAGTTGGGTGGATCAGGGACAAGGTTAACCTAAGGTTACAGGAGGCAATGAGTACCAAAGACACGGTATAAAACACCATTTCAAAATAATGTCAATAGAGAAAGGACTGACTCAAAAAATGAATTGTAGAACTGAATTTATAAAACCATAAAGACTTATTACAAAATTCAAAGGGTACAATACAGGAATAGTGAAGTGCAGATGCAGCAAATCATGTTTAAATGCATAGAATAATTGCCATAAAGGCTCTCAGTAAGAGAAGCAATGCAGAATAATAGGCAAAATCAAAAACAGACTAAGGGCTTGAAATAAATCTTGGTGGTATAGATACTCCAATGCAGCGAAAGTACCTATGCCGCGCAGACTGTGGCCCACCCACCGAATTTATATGCGGGTGGACCTTAGGTTTAATCACGAGGAGGCTACTCTGTCTCCACCGTGATTAAACCTCTCCATTGGCCCTTCGGAGTAATGGTCGACTTGGGAGCACTTCTAATTCTGCCTACCTAATTTAGATGGGTGGTACCGTCACTGCCAAGAAAGCCCAGGGCTAAGGGAAAGTGAAAACTGCTGAATGCTCCCTTCCCCATGGGAGAGGACTCCCATGGTGAGGGAAGCATTTTTTTCTCAAAGAAAATCCTGGTTCCAATTTTCTTTTTGGAAAAGAAAAAGAGAAAACAGCTTTGTCCAGTAGACAAAATCATGCACCAAACTCTAAACAGCATTGCCAGCAATTGCCGTGATGTCAGCATTTCTACAATTAGTGGCCGCCACCTCCATCAGGGTGACGCAGGTATTTACTTAGTCTTCATGGCAGAGAAATGGCCATCCCGCCAAAAACATTAATCAGGCCCTAAGTCTTAATGTGTGGCAAAATCAGTGAGAAATTGAGCAGCATCCCTACATGGACCCAAAAAGTTCCATTAAATTTGGTAATGGCAACACCTGTTATACACCTTGCTTAGAAACAGTAGAAATGTAGTATGAAGTGCAATATAAAACAGATTATTTTTATGATACATGGAAGCACGCAATGTGGGTACAAAGAAACTTTCTCTGAGTTTATTTTATTACTGTCTGGTAACAATATCACTAGTTACCTGTGATAAGAAATGGCATAGCTAATATACTGTAATAACTTATTACAGTTGAATTCTGACCTCTTAATACCTGTTCCAAGATCCAGCAGCCAGTGTAAAATTCAGGTCACTGTGACATCTTACAACTACTGTGTAAACAATGAACAGAAAATCTGACATGTTACCTCTTTTAAACTTTATTTCCCTAAAATGAAAAATTATTAGCAGAAAGGAGACATGTATGCTAGTATCTGATAAAGTTCATAACACAGAAGCATTTCTCAGAATGTTGCCACAAATTTCTATTGTCAAACTTGTTTTAGACTGACTTATATTAACCTACTTACATTATGTTTTGCAATACATTACTAAGTGTATCTTAGTGTGCTTATTTCATGCCACAGATTCCACATTTTATTGTACATATCTTCAACCATATTTTTTCATGAGTAAGTGTATGAGACCAAGGATTTGGAGGAAGGTTTACAGTACAACTGTGTATTATAAGGAATAAAATAGTAGGTGCAATATACTAATAAGTAATTACAAGCCACCTCAAGTTCCACCGCATTAAGGGACCCAGCCTCTGACGTTATTTATCAAATTGGTCACTGAACTACTTGGTGAAATGCAATATTTTTATAGCATAAAATATTGCCTACCTCATCCAATATACTACAGGATACTTTCGTGAGAAAAAAATGAGAAAGAACATGAACCAAGAATGTAAACTTGTTGGAGGAAGGTTTATAGTATCATCATGTATTATAAGGAATAAAATGCATCATGCCATATACTAAAAACATATTACAAGTCACCTTATGTTCCATCAAAACATAATGGAACTCAGCAAATGACCTCCTTCCTCTACATGGTCACTGATTACTTGGTGAGGTACAATATTATTATAATACATACAAGATTCTGGACCTCTTCCCATATATTATAAGATACTTGTGACATCACTAGTCAAGTGCAATAAGAAGAAGACATGGCTGCTCTAGTTTATTTTTTTTTTTTACTTTTGAGTTGCAACATTACAATGCCTCCTACTAAAAGCAGTAGGCAGAGTGCAAAACACACTCCTTATCACAACACATAGAAGCCACTTACATAACTGAAGGGAAGATTCGCTTTTTAAACCATCAGAGGAGTTGCTTGACCGAATACAGGAAAAAGGTATACCTGTATAAGTTCACTGGACTACAAGATTATTTGCAATATTCTTTTACATAATACACTAGTGGGTATTTTATTCTTTATAATAAGGGTCAGACATGCAGTTACCCTCTTGCATCCATCTCTTAAATTCCCGTTTTTTTACCTCTACTGTTGAAACGTTGTCTATTGCATGGTACATAGAATAATGGAATTTGTGCTGTGAAAATAAACACACTAATAGGAAGTTTTAAATTTGTTGTAGATGCTTATGATAAGCAGATCAATGTAAGTCACATTTAAAAATGTCTCTAAGCTTAAATTGCTGGCACAAATTTCTAACTAGTGCAAGCTGGCCTCCAGTGTAAAAATGTTCATAAGAAAAGGAACTGAAAATCTTGTTCTTTTTTCTTTTTTTATGCAGTAGTTTTAAGTCTTCAATCTTTCTTTCACTCTGCTCGTTCTAGCAAACACATTGTTACTTAACAACCCAACTATAATACGTTTCTACTGTAGAAAAGTACTGAAAATGTCATAGTGTAGCGTAGTGGTGTTGTCACAACTAGACTTTAATGAAAAGACATAGAGACTATTTCTTTACAGATATTGCAGGCTTCCGCCTATTAAATAGGCATTTGTATGTATCATCTTCTGTGATACATTATGATGGAAAGAAATGTTCTTCTGGAACCCACTGCAAGAAAAAGTAATTTCTCAATGTATCTCAATGAAACCTAACCATTTACCTTAATTTAGCCCAGTGGTTCTCAAACTTTTCACTCCTGAGGACCCCCATTGAGTCACTACTGGAAGTGGGGGACCCCAAGCAATTTGTATGATCTAAATGTCAAACATTAAAACTGTAATTCGGAAAAAATAAACACATGTGTGCACATCAAACAAAGACTAGACTTGAATTACTACAAATTTTTGTATTTTTATATTAAAAATCTTTGCAAAAAGTGAAAAATCTTAATGAGAAGGTTGGTGCTGCATCTCACGACTAACTTTTCATTGTTTAGTTTTATTTCGCTGCCCGCGGCTCCTGCTCTGGCCAAGGCTGGACTGGAAACCTAAAGTTGCTCTGGCAAATGCTGTCAGACCAGTTGCTGTACAGTGCACACCAAGTATTTATTTATTTTAAAAGTTTTATATAGCGCTAGCTTGACCCATAGGTATCAGAGCGCTTTACATATACACTGTAAAAAAAACAGACGGAAATTGCATTACTTAGTAGGCAAGCAAATACAGCATGAAAAATAAGGTCCGATCACCAACTATCCTTGAATGTCAAGAGGGAGGAGTAAACTCGGATAGTGGTGAAGTATTTCGGGGTTCCCAAGGCCTACACGCTCCAGAGATTACCCACTTACACAAGAACTGTTGGCACGGAAACTGTAAAATGCAAAAAACAAGTTTATTAGGACCCCATGGGGTGGTGGTACACTCAAACAGCACCCTTCGGTAATGCAAGAGGTATCACACCGAACACCGGTGTGACCCCGTTTATATACAATTTTGGGGCAATAAAAGTTTAGGCGGCACAAGTTAAGACACAGTTTTAGAGACATATATGGTCATGTTTTGGAATACTGCCAGCCCATTGGAGAGTTTCAAACCCACTGGTCAGTTAGTAGCACATTCCTGAAGGTTTACGGGTCAGTGAGAACTGCGCATGTGTGGCTTGACCAGTACTAAAAATAGCCTGTTGCTGGGCAGATGAGAGTGGTCAGTGGAACGGACAAAGGACTAAAGGGCACGTCGGCCACGAGGCCGCTCATGGTCTAAGATGGCCGCTGCAACATTCGAAATGGCGTTTATCGTATATAGCCAAGTTAAGAAGCGAAACGTGTAGGTTCAGCTAATCGCTAATCCGATCGGGCCAATTACGACAGACGACCCTTTTAGCGTTTAGCTGAATCTACCTCATAATGAACATAGTCTGGATGTTCGTCCTCGATGTCTATTAACATAATTTTTGTCACCTCTTTGTGTAGCATCATTTTATCCTGAGCAAGAGCTCGTCTCGATGGTAAACAAGCTGATAGACACATTGAGCATAAGGCAGGGCCACATTGAATACACAAGCATATAAAGAACATTGCTCCCACAAGTATACAAAGAATTGTCAACAGTTTCCAGCCCCAAGTTGCAATCATGGACCAGAACCATCCAGAAAGTGTCCAAGTCCCATTGTCCGGGTGTATTTCGGCAGCGATTTTATGCAGCTTGGAAATTGCATCATACACAGATGGAGAATTATCAGGGACATAGACACAACAGCTGCTTCCGATGATTCTACATGCCCCCCCACGATCAGCCAAAACAACATCCAGCACCATCCGGTTTTGGAGGGTGACAATTCTAGAAACCTGCAGTTCTTCGGTAATATTCCCCAGGGCAACAGCAGTGTCATTCGCAACAGCCTCAACAACGCGAGTCAGCCGTCTTATTTTCCGGCTGTTCAATGCAGCCCCCACAAAGGAGAATAGTCCCAGATTGAAATCCACATATTGTTGTAATGCAGTGTCCGTTTGATCAATATCCTCTAGAGCAACAGTTCGCTTAACTCTATTCAGAACAAAATCGTGGTACAGAGTATAGTCGTTGTGGTACATCGGAGGGGCAATGAATACAGGAGGTAGCACAAACGATACATAACATGTGCCCAACCACCCCACTGGAAGCTGATGGTACCCCTTCGTTCCACAGATGAAGTAGGTGTTTCGAGATGCAACAAATGAAATGCCATTCGGGCTATCAAACGTGAGAGTAATATTACATTCGCTTTTCCCCACTGCAATCGTGCCCTTGTTTCGGATACATAAATCGGCTTTTGTGGCAATGACGTTTATGACATGAGCACTGGATACATTCACATTTCGCTGATTGCTATATATTCGTGGAGCGGATACATTATCAGGCCTGTATTCTTCCCATTCAAAACGTGTACCCTCAGCCCGGGGAAACCCATCCTTGTCATGGGAACATACTTTATTCAAACGGAAAAGCACCCCCCCTTTGGTTGGCCATCTCAAAGTAAAGAGGAGGGTGTACCAAGCATTGCATGACCCATTGTGCGAAAACGGGAGTGGAATAAGTGGGGTGCCCCCTCTCTTCTGGTGCCCAGGCAACATTCCACACACCCAGCAGTTAGAGGTATTGGTCATATTATGCGTGTGGTGAAGAATCTGAATGAAGCTGTTATTTAAATACGTTTGGCGATGGCGTTCTTCATGGAATGGCAATGTAAAATGGAAATGTTCAGACGGTGCCGGGGTAGTCGGCAGCAAGTGTTCTCGTACAGGCACCACAAGTTCAACTACCCAAGCTATAACAGCTATCACCACAATCGTGAAAACAAAAAGAAAGGCACCCAGTATTTTCTTATCACGCGATGCCGTTGATGCCATAATTCAAGGAAATCTGTGCAAAGTCTCAAACGACACAAATTGTTCACAGTTTTTCACAAATAGTCTCTGATACACGTACGTGTATACCCTAAAAAAAAGAAAAATGCGGTGCTGAACTCCGAGGTAGCCGTTGTTTTCTTCTCCGGGCCAAGACGGGTGTCGCTACTCTGGCAGAACTGATCCCCCCCCCTTGGAATTCCCGGTTTCCGTTTCACAAACCTGGAGCGGTTACCAACCAGTCTAAAAAGGAACAAAAAATCTTCTTTATCGCGGTCGTAGATTGTAGCGCTCTCTCCCAGTAGCAGATTGGTCCGGGAAGACTCCCTCCACTTCGGCCGACGTCACAGCTGGGCTCTTTTCTTTCTCCAAGATCTCTTTGTAATCAGTCAGCACAGCAGGAGTCACCAGGTCCGGAGAGACACGGCGACAATGGGTCGAATGCACCCACCGCTTTCTGTTTGTCACTCGTACTGCGGTGCGGGTCGCCAAGAGGACCTGCTCGGGGCCTTTCCACCTGGGCTCCAAACTGCTTGCTCTCTCAAACGAGCGGATCATCACATGATCCCCAGGACGAAGATCGTGGCCTTCTCCAGTGGAGTTATCAGGGAGCGCTTCTCGAACCTGTTGATGAATAGAGAGCAAATCATTTGTTAATCGTGCCAAATAATCATTCATCATAACACAAGGCACATCATGTATTAATCGCGGCTTGGGCACCCCCCAGATATTCATGGGGCGGCCAAACACCACCTCATAGGGCGTAAGGCCTGTTCGTGAGTGGGGTACTGATCTAAGAGAGAGCAGTGCTAGCGGCAATGCATCTGGCCACTTCAACGATGTAGACGCCACGATTTTGGCCAGCTTAAGCTTCAAGGTGGCATTGTACCGCTCGACCAAACCTGCTGACTGAGGGTGGAATACAGCGTGGAACTTTTGCTGAATCCCTAACCCCTTCAGTACATATTCCACAATCTTTCCAACAAAATGGGGCCCATTATCGCTCCACAAAAATTTGCAAACTCCAAAGCGAGGAAAGAATTCCTTAAGCAACACCTTAGCTGTTGTCAAAGCCGTATTGTCTTTCGTGGGGTAGGCCTCAACCCATTTGCTAAAAGCACACACCACCACTAAGACATACTTCAAGTTATTGCAGCGCTCGAGTTGGATGTAATCCATTTGAAGCACTTCAAACGGTGCAGAAGGTGGAACGAACCCTCCTTTCGGAGTATAGGCCCCCTTTCCAGGATTGTGTTGCAAACATACCAGGCAGGTCTGCACTACTCTCTTTGCGGTGTTCGCAATCTCGGGATGTTCCCAAACTCGTGTTAAAAGCCGAGTTATTGCAAGAGCTCCGACGTGGGCCAGTCCATGAGTCATCTGGACCATCGCCTGTAAGTAAGCCGCAGGCAATTTCCACTTCTCCATGTCTTTGCTTCTCCAACAACCTTCGTCATCTAGCACCCCATCTGCTGCCCAAGCCGCAAACTCAGATTCTGTAGCTGATTTTTGAATATCCCGTATCTCTGCTCTAGCATCACTCCATCTCTCGGCCTGTGATTGTACCACGTACATAGGGGAGCTAGTTCGGGACATGGCCGTCTGCCTTGCTATGTTGTCTGCGAAGGCGTTTCCTTGACCCACTTTATCCGTGATCTTTTTATGGGCACTGCACTTCACTATTGCTACTTTCTTGGGGCAAAGCAACGCGTTTAGGAGATCACGCACTAACTCTCCGTGCATAATGTGCTCTCCGTGTGATGTCAGAAACCCGCGTTCCCTCCAGAGAAGTCCGAAGTCATGGGCCACTCCAAAGGCGTACCGGCTGTCTGTGTATATGTTCACACATAGGCCAGCACTCAATTCGCAGGCTCTTGTTAAGGCTATCAGCTCTGCTGCCTGAGCCGATTTTTGTGGTATTCTAGCTGTTTCAACCACCGTCTTAAGAGTCGTGATCGCATATGCTGCAGAAGTCGTACCATCTGGCAGCCTCAAACACGATCCATCAACCCACAGTTCCCCATCCACATCAGGAAGTGGCACATCCTGTAAGTCAACACGACCCTTTGTCTGTTCCTCAGTCAGGAAAACACAGTCATGATGTTTTTCTTCCTGACTTTCCTCGGCCGGATAGGGCAATAAAGTCGCGGGGTTCAAAGTAGCGCATCTTTTCAATGTTATGTGAGGCGCTAAAAGCGTCAGCTCATATCCTGTAAGTCGTGCGCTCGTAAGATATTGGGTCTTTGTTTGGTTTAACAGGGCATCTACTGCGTGGGGAACTAACACCAATAGTTTGTGTGATAACACTATGCCCTCACTCTGTCGTATGGCTACTGCTGTTGCCGCTACCGCCCGAAAACACCCAGGCAACCCTCGTGCTACAGGATCCAAAATGGCAGAGAAGTATGCACATGGTCTCTGCTTATCCCCGTGTAACTGCACTAACACTGACAATGCACACCCATCATTCTCGTGCACGTACAGTGTGAAAAGTTTCGTGTAATCTGGTGTTCCTAGCACAGGTGCAGAACAAAGAGCCTGTCTCAACTGCTCAAAGGCTTTCTGACATTCGTCTGTCCACTCAAGAGGCATCGGTGTAGTTTTGGACAACAATGCTAGCAAAGGTTTTATGATATGTGAAAAACCCATGATCCATTGTCTACAAAAAGATGTCAACCCTATGAAGGCACGCACATCTCTCTGCGTGCGGGGGACTGGTGTGTCTAAAATTGCCTGAATTCGGTCAGATGTTAATGCCCGCCCCTCCTTAGACAACAGATGACCGAGGTAGGTCACCTGGGGTCTACAGTATTGAAGCTTTTTCTTGGAAACCTTGTGATTGTTGTGTGCCAAAAAGGAAAGCAACGCAAGCGTACTCTGTTCACATTGTGCATAAGAGTCGGCGGCGAGCAGAAGGTCATCCACATACTGGATGAGTGCCACGCCAGACTGCAATGTAAAGGAATCTAGTTGACGTTTCAAAGCCTGGCTGTAGATGCTAGGGCTCTCAGTATATCCTTGGGGAACACGACAAAATCTATACGATTTATTATTGAGCGTAAAACCAAACAGATATCTGCTATCTGGGTGAACAGGGATGGAAAAGAACGCATTCTTTAAGTCAATAACACTAAAGGTGGTGGCTGTCGGTGGAACCAAGGTAAGCAAGGTCGTAATGTCAGACACCACCGGGTATTGGGGAATGACAATTTTATTTACTTCACGCAAATCAATAATAAATCGATAGATCTTGCCATCTGAGTCTCTTTTAAGAATCGGTAGAATAGGGCTGTTACAAACATTATAAGGGACCTCCTCCACCACCCCTGCGGAAATCAAATCCTGAACAATACGCGTCAGTGCAATTTCACCTTCCTTCGAGATCTTATACTGTGGCACTCGTGGTAGGGGGGCCCCCTCCTTAACAGTAATGTGTATTGGTGGAATGCGCATCTCTCCCACATCCGTATCTGATGTCGCCCACAACGTGTGCGGCAGAGAGGCCAGAGCAGGAATATCTAAAATGACACAAAATCTGTCAGGGTCGGGGCAATCGTCAGGGTCAGGGTAGTTGTCATTCAGAATAACCCGCACTCCTTCTGGAGCGCAGCGTATTGTTGCTCGAAAATATTTAAGCAAGTCAATGCCCAAGATATTATCCGGGGTATGGGGCGATAACAAAAATTGGCCAAAACTAAAATATTTGTCAATGCATAGTGCAAGGGGCTTGGACAATGGGCTGGGGGAGGGTGTGCCATCAAACCCTACACACGTAATCATTTCGCCAGACAGGGGAGCCCTCGGAACCAAGTTTTTCGACAGAGCGCTACGAGTAGCTCCTGTGTCGACTAGAAACTGATCAGTAGAACCCAAAATACCCGCTGTTACATATGGACCTTGCTGATCTACTGGCACTTCAACTGATTCCTTACCCCATCCTACGCAATCCTATGCATGCACATAATCCTGATGTTCCACGTTCTCTCCTTCCGAAATCTGGTATTGATTCCGTCTATCAAACGTATTTCGTTCGTCCTGGCCACGGCCCCTCTCCTCAGCCTGTCTACGATCACCTCCACCACCTCTCGTTCCAGTATAACCTCCTCTTGACCTTCCACTACCTCGACCACGCTGACTACGTTGTTCACGAAGTACCGGACAATCATCGGCCCAATGCCCAAACTCCTTACAATAAGCACACTGATCCTCCGCAATGTCCGTACGACCATATGACGCGTTACTTCCCCCTCGTCTACCTCTCTCATTCCCTCTACCCTGTGTTCCCCGAACCTGCGCCAACATCACCTTCGTTTTCAATTCCTTCGTCTTTTTCTCTACACTTTCTTTAGCCTCCACTTCCTGCCGCTCATAATACTGAGCCATAGTTAACAAGGACGCAGGGGTCGCCGTGGCCCAGGAACTCTCACTCGACTTCAATCGCTTTGCAATCTCTGGTAGGAGATTAGCCACATACTTATCTACAAACAAATGCCGACCCGTATCGTCAGTTAAAGATTGACCACTGTAATCATGAAATGCCTCCTCGAAGCGGGTAAAGAAATCTGAGACCGTTTCATCGGGTTTCTGTTTGCACGACGTTAACATGGTCCAATCTATCTTTTTGGCAGGAACAAGCGTTTTCAATTTATGCAAAATAGCTGCCGGAAGATCTAGAATTAGCTGACAAGGCTTACATGCTGGTTCTCTATCTAAATCTGCAGCATTTATCTCTTTCCATGTCCCCCCCAAAATCGTTTCGTCATTATTTTTACGAATTTGCCTCCACATATCAGGTGGTAAAATTAGCCCAAAAAACAAATCTATATCTACAAGAGTCATCACACAAGACGATATAGCCCCTTCCACCCCCTCATAAAATGCCGCTGGGTTCTTTCGGAGATCAGGTAGAGAATTTTTCAGTGCCATGACATCTGCCCTATTCCATGGCGTATATACCCAATTATACACAAAATACCCTTTCGCATCCTTCGACAACTTATCATCATCCGTACCTTCCCCTTTTGGTGGAACATTCAAAGGCGCGGCTTCACGCATAGGCATAACATGCAACGCAGAGCTCTTATCTGAACCACGGAGAGAACACTCCTTAACCGCCCCGTCATTTCCCGGCTCGGACTCTTTTTGCCTCCGTTTCCGTTCCTGCCTCAAATGGGTTGTCTCGTCTCGCAGCTTGATCAATTGCTTGAACAGGTCATCAACATCTGAAAGATCAAAGTCACCTTTAGCTAAATTTTCACGGTACACCGACAACACTTTTGGCTCTAACGTATCAGAAAGATCTCGATATGCGCTTACAACCTCATCAGCCAAGGAAGACAAAAAATACATCACTTCAAGATCCGTCCACCCTGCTTTCTCTGATATCAATTGATCCTGAGTAACACTATGTTTATTCACTTTGCGAGCCCAACTACGTAAATGAGCGGACCTCTCCGCAGTAAACCTGAGAGCCGATACACCCTTCTTGCCCGACTTATCCCGTCCGTCACCGTCAGAGTCCACAGCTGGAGCCGTCGGCGTAACATACGGAGGCGGTGACCGATCTAACAAAGAAAAATCATCAACTTCATTATTAAGGACAGGATAAAGTGGTCGGCGAATAGGAAACTGACCAGCAGTTTGCAAATTACGTTCCCGTTCCTCCCTTTCTTTCCTCTCCTGAGCCTCCTTTTCCTCAAGCTGTAAAGCCTTATCCCGAGCAGCCTTGCGCTGCTCTTTGTCCGCCAAGGCAACCTCACGCTTCATTCGTTCACGCGCCACTTTCTCCCACATTCGCACACAATCAAACATGTTTTGTCTAGACCTGCGCTGAAACATACATTGCTCCACAAATTGGATTTTACTCAAATCGTATGACCCGTGTAGAGGCCATTGCAATTCGGGATCGGCCTTAGTGTACTTATGCCACAATTTACTGTACATAATAGGGGGGAGGCCGAACTTGATATACATTTCCCTATTTGGAGTCCCCTCTGGGGGAGCCGGCTGCGATTCCGCTAACCTGATTGAGGCACCTTCTCCAAAACAACACATTCCTCGGAGTGTGCTAAAAACAGGCATGTTCGAAAAGTATCACGAAAAGCGTGATACCAAGAAAAAAATGGCACTTACAATTCTCCACACGATCGTGCCGCTCAAGGGAAAAAAACAAAGTTAGAGAAACATCTCTACATGCCTGCCTATGTGAAGTGCACTACACATATGAGTTCAAAGATCACAAATTCACAATGTTAGCTAGCTCAAATCAAAGTTCATAGAATTCGGCAAGCGTCCTCACCGGTCACAAAGCACAGATTTTTCAGTAAGCGTCCGAAGACTACCTTACCGAACACAATTCGTAGGACTTCAGTAAGCGTCCGAAGACTACCTTACCGAACACAATTCGTAGGACTCCAGTAAGCGTCCGAAGACTACCTTACCGAACACAATTCTTACCAAATACTCAACTGTCCAGGTTCCAACTGCCAAGGTCTTGTAAGCCAAATCAGCCAAACGGCACTCTCTCAGTGATGCGGGCACTTCGGAAACTCAGTCGGAGACCGGCGCCACCTGGAAGGTCAGATCGGAAGGAAAGGAAAAAACACCGTGGCAGCCAAGACTCGGGTCACTCGTGGCAGCGCGCGCCCATGGCGGATTTCCAAGCCTTCGTCACGACCTCTCCTTCGGGCATCCGAGTCGCCGATGAGTCCCTTCGTGGTCGCCAATTGAAGTATTTCGGGGTTCCCAAGGCCTACACGCTCCAGAGATTACCCACTTACACAAGAACTGTTGGCACGGAAACTGTAAAATGCAAAGAACAAGTTTATTAGGACCCCATGGGGTGGTGGTACACTCAAACAGCACCCTTCGGTAATGCAAGAGGTATCACACCGAACACCGGTGTGACCCCGTTTATATACAATTTTGGGGCAATAAAAGTTTAGGCGGCACAAGTTAAGACACAGTTTTAGAGACATATATGGTCATGTTTTGGAATACTGCCAGCCCATTGGAGAGTTTCAAACCCACTGGTCAGTTAGTAGCACATTCCTGAAGGTTTACGGGTCAGTGAGAACTGCGCATGTGTGGCTTGACCAGTACTAAAAATAGCCTGTTGCTGGGCAGATGAGAGTGGTCAGTGGAACGGACAAAGGACTAAAGGGCACGTCGGCCACGAGGCCGCTCATGGTCTAAGATGGCCGCTGCAACATTCGAAATGGCGTTTATCGTATATAGCCAAGTTAAGAAGCGAAACGTGTAGGTTCAGCTAATCGCTAATCCGATTGGGCCAATTACGACAGAGGAGTCTAGGTTAGTTGACGTTGGTCAGGAAAGTATTTGTTAAGGAGATGGAGTTTCAGGTCCCTTTTGAAGCAGGAGAAGGAGGAGTTGCATCTGAGGACTCTAGGGAGAGCGTTTCACATCCTGGGAGCGTTGCCAGAAAACAATCGGTATTGAGTGGTTTTCTTTTTCAGTTTCGGAGGAATAAGAAGGAGTGAGTTGGAGCTTCTCAGAGTTCTGGATTCACCTGCTCTTACCAGTTTGTTGTTCAGGTAATTGGGGGCTGGAGAGTGAAGGATTTTGTGTGTGATGCAGGCCAGCTTGTAAATACACTTCCCTTCCATGGGAAGCCAGGGGAGGGAGTTGAGAACTGGAGTGATGTGTTCAAATCTTTTTACTCCAGATACGAGGCGAGCGGCCATGTTCAGAAATGCCCTTAGAGGGGATACGAGTGAGCCTGACCACTACAAAGGGGGCTTTAGGGGGCTCTCCCCCATGGAAAATATGGGGGAAATGGTGCATTTTACAACACATTTGACATTATTCATTGAATTGTATTAGCTTTTAAAGCATAGTAAATAATTACCTTACTATTCACCAGAATACAACAATCTTTTCTCAATCTTCAATGATTGTTAATCTTCTATGATTCCCTCACTACTACCCTCCAACAGTGGCTTCCATCTCTCCATAGCCCCACTGTCACATGTATTTAATTTATTTTATAGCACCTCTCATACCACTGTAGGGTGTCAGAGCACTTTACATCACACACCTAGAGAGACAATGAATCATACATGTGTAAATCAGTGAATATAAAATGTTACATAAAGAAAAGGGACTACAAGGTGTAATATTCGCATGTCATCCATAATGGTAGGCATTTTTTTTAAAGTACTTGGTCTGGAGAAGCCCAAACTCAGGATTCTGAACATAACACAGGGGTTAGCGTTAACTTTAATAATAAGGATTTATTTCTAACCAAACAAACTTTATTAACAGCATGGGGATAATGAAAAACTGGGCAAAAGCATACTTACTAACTTGCACCATGCAGTTTGCATGCAGCTCTTTGGTGGCAGTTCATAGCTCACTGTGCTAGATTACTATTGGAACTTGTGAACTGCACAATAACAAAATAATCTGTGGCAAAAGCAGGAACCCACTGCGCTATGCACAATACAAAATACTGTTTTAAAAAAAATGCATGGTAGACATTCTCCGCAGCAGGCATATTGATCATCTGTGCTTCCTTAGATAAGTCAGAGTTTCCACTGGACAAATCCCCCATCTTTCTACAGCAGGTACATTAATCAACAGTTAACTTGACACTTTTATTGCTGCGCAAAAACTGCTGATTATACAAGGAACTTTGCAGTGCATTTAAAACTGCTGCCTACGGACCCTCTGCGAATGTGTCACGGACCCCAGTTTGGGAACCACTGATCTAGCCCATACAGAGTTGGCTAGAATGGCCTAGTACCTCGTCTTCTAAAGGAAAAGGAGGCCAATTGAATTTCTGGCTATGATTGGACATTCTGCCCTTGTCAGGGTACTGTTGTTTGGGATTTAGTCCAGCCTTATGTAATGGAATATCCTACACATTATAATTAAACACCTTTTTCTTTGGAAGGCTCACAGACTTCCTAGACTTCAAGAATGTTCTTGACACTTAATTCAATCTAATTGTTAGGCCCGTGACAATATTGTTCTTGAATTCATGTGACAGTATGGTTGTTTGCAGGAAGCCCAACCAAAATTCCTATCCCAACTGGAAATTCAGCCAATCAAATTAATCACTTTATGACTAATTGCCATTTCAGCTAGGCCACTGACATTCACATTGATTCCAAGAGTTAAAGAGCAGATTCCACTGGGTTCTGTTTCAAAGTGGGCAAGCTCAAGTCCACCATGTAAAGCAAGTGGTATTTTTCCAAAATATTCAGTTTTTAATGTAAATCTACAAGAATATCGGCTGCAGAATATCAACCATCACTATATCGTCAAGGTAAGTGTAGATTTATCATTCCTTAGTCCACATTTACCTAACATGATTATCTCAGCTACCATACTACTATATCATCAATGAAAGTATAGAAAAACTACTCAGAACCAGAATAAACTTTATATAGTTAATAAACTTCAACATTAAAAACATATGCAGAATTTTTTTAAGCATAATTTTACGACATTTCATGACTGTTTTTAAGAAAGACGATGATGGATTCAACCCGGATCTGTGACTGGGGGTGAATGTCTGAAAAGTTTCAGCACTCCTTCCATCATTTCCTTGTGTTTGCTTTGTTTGCCCTAAGTGGCAGGGAATGCCCAGATGTTGGTTCCTTGCTCATTTTGCCACCGGATTAAAGCTTGCCTGGCTGATATGGGGTATTGCCCTGAAAACGGCCCTAGGATACTTGTTTCCCGTCCTGGGAGGACTTGGCTCAGCAGTTCGAGCTGGGCTGTTCCCATGAGGCACAGGGTCAAGACTGATTGTATATGGCTGGGTCCAAACTGGGGTGGCAAAAGGAGATAAAGAACGACGATGGATTCAACTAGGATCTGTGACTGGGGAGAGTGTCTATAAAGTTTCAGCATGCCGTCCATCATCTCCTTGTGTTTGCTTAAGAAAGAGCCAACTGCAAAACATGCACCATCCCCTTTTAGCATCAGTAAATAATAGAAGGCTGGTCTGCATTGATTAAAATTATTCCTCTTCAATGAAAGTATTGTAAAGCGTTTAGAAAGATTAGAATAGAATGAATAAAAAAAAGTGCAAAAGTGTTTGTGACGCTTAACCATCGTAAGGGCATGTGCAAATACCTAACATATCAGATTAGGACAGAAGAAAACAAATCTGAGAGTGAATTAATTTTTCCAGTTCTAAAATGAGTCAAAAGAGCCATTTCTCAATACCCTGTTACTTTAAACAAATAAGGCTCAGTCCCCAGGGTTTTTTATATTATAATATACTAGCAGGCCGTTCCGAAGTTGTCCGGGTATGAACTGCTGCCGGCCAGTAGTATATTGTTTTGTAGGATTTCGTTTTGATAGCATTTCTTATCTGTGACAGGCCTGTGAAACGCTCTGATTCACAGTTCACTGCTGATGCACTTAAGAGTGTGCGTTCAGTAGTGTGTGAACTCGAGTTTCCCTACTTTATTTTATCTTGCAATATTATATAGCGCGAACTCGACAACATTGCATGAGCATAATTTACATTACAGAAGAACATATTCATTTGTGGTAGGCACGGCGAGACAAAGCGATTTGCCTGGAATCACAGGATGCTGAGCTGATGCCGAGATTCGAACGTAGCTCCCCAGCTCTAAAGTTCGCAATTCTAGAACTTGTGGCGGGAGGTGTGTCTAAAAGTGTATGTCGGTGCTGGCCATCAATGAGAGAGACCTGTTCATTTTTCTACTGGGTGGTGAAAAAATATGAGTATGTTGCTGGAGATGTGGGCCGCCGTGCCACCAATGTACTTACCAGGGGAGGGTAAACACCCATTATTCCTCAACTTTCTTTCCTCATACCATGATCCGCATATTTTCATTACGAAAATACCATGACTCCGCAATGCCAATATAAAGCATGGCATTACATTTTATATGCTTTTACCACGCATACATTTACAACGAGATTCGTTGTAAATGCATCAATCAATCAATCAATCAATGGTAAAAGCATGTTTTTTTAATGTTTGGATAAGGTAAGTATGGGTATAGGGGTATATGTTTTGGGGTACTGAGGTATATGTTTTGAGGTGTTTGGGTATTTTAAGGGTTCAGATATAGTTTTGGGTTATGGGGGTAGTTTCAGGGTTTAGGGATATGTGTTTTGGGGTACAGGGGTATTTTTAGGGTTCAGGGCTAGGTTTGGGGTATAGGGGTATTTTTAGGGTTCAGGGGTAGGTTTGGGATTTGGGGTACAGGGATATTTTAAGGGTTCAGGGCTAGGTTTGGGTTTTTGGGTACAGGGGTATTTTTAGGGTTCAGGGCTAGGTTTGGGTTTTGGGGTACAGGAGTATTTTAGGGCTCAGGGGTAGGTTTGGGTTTTGGGGTACAGGGTTATTTTTATGGTTCATGGCTAGGTTTGGGTTTTGGGGTACAAGGGTATTTTTAGGGTTCAGGGGTATGTTTGGGTTTGGGGTACAGGGGTATTTTAAAGGTTCAGGGCTAGGTTTGGGATTTGGGGTACAGGGGTATTTTAGGGTTCAGGGGTAGGTTTGGGTTTTGGGGTACAGGGGTATTTTTAGGGTTCAGGGCTAGGTTTGGGTTTTGGGGTACAGGGGTATTTTTAGGGTTCAGGGGTAGGTTTGGGTTTTGAGGAACAGGGGTATTTATAGGGTTCAGGGATAGGTTTGGGTTTTGGGGTACAAGGGTATTTTTAGGGTTTAGGGATAGGTTTGGGTTTTGGGGTACAGGGTATATTAATAGGGTTAAGATGGGTTAGTGTTTACGGGTGTTGGGGTATTTTAAGGAGTAAGGGTGGGTTATGATTATGGGGTGCAGGGGTATTTAAAGGGTTCAGGGCTAGGTTTGGGTTTTGGGGTACAGGGGTATTTTTAGGGTTCAGGGCTAGGTTTGGGTTTTGGGTTACAGGGGTATTTTAGGGTTCAGGGGTAGGTTTGGGTTTTTGGGTACAGTGTTATTTTTAGGGTTCAGGGCTAGGTTTGGGTTTTGGGGTACAGGGGTATTTTTAAGGTTCATGGGTAGGTTTGGGTTTTGGGGTACAGGGGTATTTTAAGGGTTCAGGGCTAGGTTTGGGTTTTGGGGTACAGGGGTATTTTAGGGTTCAGAGGTAGGTTTGGGTTTTGGGGTACAGAGTATTTTTAGGGTTCAGGGCTAGGTTTGGGTTTTGGGGTACAGATGTATTTTTAGGGTTCAGGGATAGGTTTGGGTTTTGAGGTACAGGGGTGTTTATAGGGTTCAGGGCTAGGTTTGGGTTTTGGGGTACAGGGGTATTTTTAGGGTTTAGGGATAGGTTTGGGTTTTGGGGTACAGGGTATATTTATAGGGTTAAGATGGGTTAGTGTTTAAGGGTGTTGGGGTATTTTAAGGAGTAAGGGTATGTTATGATTATGGGGTGCAGGGGTATTTAAAGGGAGCAGGTGGGATTCGTTTTTAGGGTGTAAAGGGTAATAAAATAAAATAATAAATACAAATAATATAAATAATGCAATTTAAAAGAAAAAATGTTTTAATTAAATCTAAAAAATGTGTGTGTGTATATATATATATATATATATATATATATATATATATATATATATATATATATATATATATACTAATATAATAAAGAGAGAGCCCAAACCTTTGAGGCGGGTAATCTCAGGAACCACAGCACCAATCACAACACCCAATACAGTGTTGGAAAGGGCAGTTGCAGCAGAAGGACATAGGCTATGCAGACGCCCACCATATGCAGTTAAAAGGCAAAAGAACAGTGCCAGCAAAGTAGTCCCTTGTGGGCGTGTCTGCGTTGTGCTGTGGGCGTGTGCTTGGGGCGTGACAAACGCTGGGAGCGTATGGTACGTTCCGCCCTTCATGCCATGTCTCATATCGTGGGCTGTGGGCGTGTGCTGGGAGCGTGGGCGTGTGCGGGACGCGGGATTACAGGGACAAAAAAAGCGAGCGTTGTGCCCAATATTTCATTGTTTTTTCTTCCCAGGTTCTGTACATTCCAGCTCTGGGTGTCCACCCTGCTCCCTTTAAATACCCCTGCACCCCATAATCATAACCCACCCTTACTCCTTAAAATACCCCAACACCCGTAAACACTAACCCATCTTAACCCTATTAATATACCCTGTACCCCAAAACCCAAACCTATCCCTAAACCCTAAAAATACCCTTGTACCCCAAAACCCAAACCTATCCCTGAACCCTATAAATACCCCTGTTCCTCAAAACCCAAACCTACCCCTGAACCCTAAAAATACCCCTGTACCCCAAAACCCAAACCTAGCCCTGAACCCTAAAAATACCCCTGTACCCCAAAACCCAAACCTACCCCTGAACGCTAAAATACCCCTGTACCCCAAATCCCAAACCTAGCCCTGAACCTTTAAAATACCCCTGTACCCCAAAACCCAAACATACCCCTGAACCCTAAAAATACCCTTGTACCCCAAAACCCAAACCTAGCCATGAACCCTAAAAATACCCCTGTACCCCAAAACCCAAACCTACCCCTGAACCCTAAAATACCCCTGTACCCCAAATCCCAAACCTAGCCCTGAACCTTTAAAATACCCCTGTACCCAAAAACCCAAACATACCCCTGAACCCTAAAAATACCCTTGTACCCCAAAACCCAAACCTAGCCATGAACCATAAAAACAACCCTGTACCCCAAAACCCAAACCTACCCCTGAGCCCTAAAATACTCCTGTACCCCAAAACCCAAACCTAGCCCTGAACCCTAAAAATACCCCTGTACCCAAAAACCCAAACCTAGCCCTGAACCCTTAAAATATCCCTGTACCCCAAATCCCAAACCTACCCCTGAACCCTAAAAATACCCCTATACCCCAAACACCAAACCTAGCCCTGAACCCTAAAAATACCCCTGTACCCCAAAACACATATCCCTAAACCCTGAAACTACCCCCATAACCCAAAACTATATCTGAACCCTTAAAATACCCAAACACCCCAAAACATATACCTCAGTACCCCAAAACATATACCCCTATACCCATACTTACCTTATCCAAACGTTTAAAAAAACATGCTTTTACCATTCATGCATTTACAACGAATTTCGTTGTGAATGTATGCGTGGTAAAAGCATATAAAATGTAATGCCATGCGTTATAATGGCATTGCGGAGTCATGGTACTTTCGTAATGGAAGTATGCGGAGTGATGGTATGCGGAAAGAAAGTTGCGGAATAATGGGTGTTTACCCTCCCCCGGTAAGTACATTGGTGGCACGGCGGCCCACATTTCCAGCATCATACTCATATTTTTACACCACCAATTTGAAAAATGCACAAGTCTCTCTCATTGATGGCCTGCACCGACATACACTTTTAGACACACCTCCCACCACAAGTTCTAGAATTGCGAACTTTAGAGCTGGGGAGCTACGTTCGAATCTCGGCATCAGCTCAACATCCTATGATTCCAGGCAAATCGCTTTGTCTCCCCGTGCCTACCACAAATGAATGTGTTCTTCTGTAATGTAAATTGCTCTCATGCATGTTGTCGAGTTAGCGCTATATAATATTGCAAGGAAAAATAAAGTAGGGAAACTCGAGTTCACACACTACTGAACGCGCACTCTTAAGTGCATCAGCAGTGCACTGTGAATCGGAGCGTTTCACAGGCCTGTCACAGATAAGAAATGCTATCAAAACGAAATCCTACAAAACAATATACTACTGACCGGCAGCAATTCATACCCGGACAACGTCCGGATGGGCTGCTAGTATATATATTTATATATATACTAATATAATAAAGAGAGAGCCCAAAAATGTGAGGCGGGTAATCTCAGGAACCACAGCACCAATCACAACACCCAATACAGCGTTTGAAAGGGCAGTTGCAGCAGAAGGACATAGGCTATGCAGACGCCCACCATATACATTTAAAAGGTAAAAGGACGTGCCAGCAAAGTAGTCCCTTGTGGGCATGTCTGTGTTGTGCTGTGGGCGTGTGCTGGGGTCGTGACAAACGCTGGGGGCGTGTGGTATGTTTCGCCCTTCATGCCATGTCTCATATTGTGTGCTGTGGGCGTGTGCGTGTGCGGGGCGCGGGATTACGGAAAAAAAATTGAGCGTGAGTCTGAGGGCCCTATTTTCATACCTGGTGAGTTCTTTGAAGTGCTTGAAGTTTCTAGAGTGTTCCCTTTGAAGTGCATGAAGTTTCCTACTTTCCTTGCCTCCTAGCTGTTTGCATGAACAATGCAGGGGTGACAAGTCATTTGTGTGAAGGCAGGGCACAGCTTTTTCATTTGCAAGTGAGGCTGTGCCCAGCTCTGCCTCCCCTATCCTGCCAGTGATGGCCCATCCAGGCAAACCTAATCTTTCCATTGAGTGGCAGTATGGGATGACTAAACAAAGTCCTGCAGCCAACTACACCCAGGCATGTGACCAAGGGACAGGCTGCAGGCACCAAATAGTTAAGGCAGGAAAATACCAACTTTCTAAAAGTGGCATTTTCAAAATTGTAACTTAAATCTGACTTTACTTTTTTTTTTTTTTTCTTTCTTTTTTTTTTTGTCCTCATCTGCCTTCCCCTCTGACGGAAGATACCAACCACCTTGCACGGCCTTACTGGCGTGATATGTGTTAATGGCGGGAGATATGTGTCGAGAAAGAAAAAGCCAGTTAGGGGAGCATTCTTTTGACTCCATCTAGGTATGTTTCAACCTGCCGGACCTTGTTCGAAACTGTCCTAGCCCTTGGTCCAAAAGAGTAAAGATGGCATAATCATCGGACCCGGGGAAAAAAAAAAAAAAAAAACCCCGATCATCTCCAGTTGGTCAGGAGATCCCAAAATGCTAGCTTTCTCTTATTTACAGATCTCATTAGGTCTCTTTTGGATATCTCATATAATGAAGTAAGCCATGAACAGTGTAGAGGAGGTGTCTTCTCTACCCATTGGATGCAAATCTGTCTTCTCGCCATCAAAATTGCATAGAAAAGAAATGATTTTTCCTTGCCTGTGATATTGTCTTCTGTTCCAAAGATGACAAGTGGGAGAGTTATTGACAAGGAAGTGTTTAGTATGGAATTTAAAGTGTTTTTCACGTCTTCCCAAAATTTGGTTATATTAGGGCATTCTAGGAACATATGTATGTCACATGCGTCTGCTAAGTTGCATTTATTACATTTTTTGTCTGTTTGATATTTAGACAATTTCCGCGGTGTTAAATATGCCCTATGTACAGAGAAAATGTGATTTCGTACAAGCCAAGAGGGCTTTACGATGTTGCGTAAAATCTCAAAAGAGTTTATCCACCTCTCCTCGCATGGAATCCCAATTTCGGTCCCCCATAACTCATCCGGGAGTTTAAACTCCCCTTCGCTTTCTTCCAACAGAAGCCAGTACCATCTAGCTACTTCTTTTCCTCCAGTTGGACGTTCTACTAATTGTTGTTCCATTTCACTTATTTTTCCAATGTTACTGTCTTTACGGATTTCAGATCTTGCCCAACTATCCATTTGAATATATTTGAATCTGGAAAGCCCTGGGCCAACTTGCTCATATAACTCATCCCAAGTTATAAGTTTTTTATCTTTAAATAGGTGGCCCCATTTACAGATGCCTGCTTGTTCAATTATATTGGACAAGTTATCTTTCAAGCATAGTGGTAACCCGGGAGAGTCCCAAATTGGTGCATAGTTTGAATAGTAAGATAGTCTCAGTTTTTTCCTGATGTTAAACCAATTTTTGGCCCATGAGTGTAGTGTTTTCAGTTTTATATTTTTGAAGAATGTTTGACTACCAAATTTAAACATAAAGCCATCTGCTGCAAGATTTGTCTCCTTTAGCATGGCTCCATACATGGATGTACTAGGTAGATTAGATGGCATTTTAAGAAGCATTCTAGAATAGGACATCTGAAAGGCCCATGAATAGAACATTAGGTCCGGTAGTGCAAGGCCCCCTTTTTCTCTTCTTCTTCTGAGCTTCTTCCATGATATGCTTGTGGTCTTGTAGTTCCATATAAATGAGTTGATTTCTCTTTGACATTTTTCCAACATTTTGGTGTTCATAGTTATTGGGATAGTATTAAAAATAAAGGTGAATTTTGGGAGAATACACATTTTGACTAAGTTAACCCTTCCTGTTATAGAGAGAGGCAGGTGTGTCCAAATTTCATAAGTCTTTTGCTTTCACTGTGTATTCTTTCCAAATTAGTTTGTGCAAGGGTGCCGACATCTTGAGTTATTTTGATTCCCAAATATCGCATTGAGGATGAGATATTAATTCCGAGATCTAAATTGGGTAGGTTCCATGCCATGATCTCATTCTTGCTCGAATTTATGTCGTACCCTGAGACTTGGCCAAATTCTACAGCACGTTGTATAACCACTGGGTATGCCTTGACTGGATCAGCTGTAAACACTAGTATGTCGTCTGCATACAGTGCTACCCGTCTTTCCCAGTCTCCGAAACAGAAGGGTGAAATGTCCACCTCTTCCCTTAACACCTGGGCAAAAGGCTCGATGTATAAGTCGAATAGGAGAGGGGAAAGCGGGCAGCCCTGCCTTGTACCTCTTGTAATATTAAATGCTTCAGTCAAGGACCCATTAACCAGCAACCTAGCTGACGGTGAGTTATATAGCTGTTTAATCATTCTGCAGAACACTTCGCCACAGTTAAATTTTTTTAGGACATCATTTAGATAGAGCCAGTTAACTCTGTCAAACGCCTTAGTTGCGTCTAGAGTCAGGGTAGCCAGAGGGAGAGAAAAAGCGGTGGCAATATCTATAGCCCCTATTAGCTCACGGGTTAGCTCAGCTAATTGTCGCCCCTTAATAAATCCTTTCTGATCTTGATGAATTACAGTACCAATAACGCTAGCCAGTCTTGTGGCGATTATAGTTGTAAAAATTTTATAGTCGTTGTTAAGTAACGATATTGGTCTGTATGACCCACACTCTAATGGGGATTTCCCTGGTTTGGGAATGAGGACAATTGTGGCTTCGCCCCAAGATTTAGGCATAGGCTGTTCTTCCAATAGAATGCCATTAAAGAGTTCAATTAATATTGGTATAATGGCGTTCTCAAGTGTTTTGTAGATCTCTCCCGGCAACCCATCCGGGCCTGCCGCTTTGCCTTTCTTGATTTGACTGATAGCTTTTTTCACCTCCTCTTGTGTGATGACTGATTCTAGTGATTTGCTCTGGGTCATCGAGAAATTTGGTAATGTAATGGCTTCCAACCAGCTATCTCTTGCGTTTGAATCATTGGGGAGATCCTCTTTGTAGATGACCTGAAAAAATTCAAGAAATGCTCTTTCTATCTCAGGACTGGTAGTTCTTGTCTCAGACTCACCTTCTATCTTAATTTCCCTGATGTAGTTTAGGGCTTTATCAGATTTGATTTTCCAAGCCAGAATTTTTCCAGCACTTTCTCCAAACTCAAATTGGGAAGATTTACTCGCTTCCCACCTTCTATTTATTCTCTCCTGCAGTATTTGTTCTAATTCTGCTTTCAACTCAGCCATTTGTTACCTTCTAACATAAGGTTGCTTGGTTACACTAAGCGATGGGGAACATGGCGGCCGCAGGCTAGAGCGGCGCGCACGCCCAGGGGAGCAGCTGATCCAAGGATGCAGTAATGAGAGAAAGCGGGAGGAAAATCGGACCCGTTTGAAATCACACGCAGAAATTTTGTGACGGCGTTTTTTTTGTGCTTACTCTACGTCGTTTTCTCTCTTCCAAGCACAGGCTCAATAGTGAAGCAGTAAAGCGGGAGGAAAAATCGGACCCGTTTAAAGATTACACGCTGACCGGAGATTCTGTTCTTACTCCACGGCGCTAACACCAGGATGCAGTAATGAGAGAAAGCGGGAGGAAAATCGGACCCGTTTGAAAATTACACGCAGAGATTTTGTGACGGCGTTTTCTCTCTTCTCTCTTCCAAGCACAGGCTCAAGAGTGAAGCGTGGAGAGGACCGGTGTTTCTTTGGCAGTTCCTGAGAGCTGAGAGGAGGGAGGTGGGACCCGGGTTGCAACTTTCACTGCAGACTCTCGGTTGCAGTGTCAGCCGGCGTGCTTTGGATTTGTGGATGTGCCCACCGGCAGTGTTATCTCTGCCGGTCTCTGCTCCTCGACTGTGTTGGTGGCGGGCGGCAGCGGAGATAAGACGCAGCCGGGTGGCTGCTGCACGGAGACTCCACACAGTGGCAGAGAATGATCATGGGAGCAAGGAAAGGCACCACAAGGCAGTAGTTGCAGCAGAGACTGAGATAGCTGGAAAAAACGGGAAAACAGGAGAAGTGCAAAGAAAACCGGCTGAACTGGAGGATCAAACTAAAACCAACACTTGCCCAAGTAAGGTGGGGTTAACTAATGTAAGGGGGACCATAAGTAGCGAACGCATAAGAGGCTGTAGTGAGGATCAGACTAAGGAATCTCAAGGGAGAGTAACAAGGAGTAAGGCTAAAACTTCAGAAAAAGAACTACAGGGCCCAGAGTGCACTTGGGGGGAGGTTCACAAGAAAGCACAGGACTTAAAAAAAAATCTGAATCAGTCCTAGACAGCAAAAAACAACAAAGAATTAAGAATAAACTCAAGAATAAGAGCTCCAAAGCCCCAGGGGATATTACACCTTCACTACGCTCATATTTTAGAGTCCTACCCCAAGTTCTGCAGATCACCCAAGATATGGCAGCAGCTGCATTAGAAAACAGCAAGCAAATGCAGAGCAACCCCGACTCACTATTAACCGGAGGTTTAACTGTGGCCCAACAAGATGAGGGGCGAGGGGCCGAAGCATCGGCTACTCCACCCACACCTTTGGTTCTAAAATTACCTACAGAGAAGGAAGCTCATAGCATAATAGCAAAAGAGGGGGTGTCCCTGGATGTATTCGTTGGTAGTGAAGCCGAACAAAACATAGCTCTGAACCTCGCTAAATCGCTAGAGGGTATAGTCTCCTCCATTGCGACAATGAGAGAAGAGATTAAACAGGAATTTGTAGTCTCCAAGATTAATCAAAATGAAATAAGAGCAACCTGTGAGGAGTTAGGTCATAAGGTTGATGGCCTTTATGAGAGGACCGAGACTCTAGAAAGCTCTGTGGGTCTACTAACAAACAATCTTGAATGTGCAAGGTCAAAAATATACAATCTTCAAAAAGAGGGAGAAAGCATGAAAGAGCGAATAGAAGTGTTGGAAAACTTTTCTAGACGCAACAATATCCGACTTTTGAAGATCCCGAAAGGGAAGGAAAGTGGAGATCTCAAGGGATACATAATAAAACTAATAAAAGAGGCACTAAACTTGGAGGAAACGGAAGAAGAACTTGGCAAAGACATCCAACGGATACATAGAGATCCTTTTCGTTTGAATCCGGCAAGGACCAAACCTAGGAAAGTCTTAATTAATTTCCAGACGTACACTCTTAAGGAGAAAATTCTAAACCTAGCTTTGAAAGCCGGTACAATAAAAGGCCCGGATTTTTCCTTTGAAATTCGCTCTGATCTTTCAAAAACTACACTGGACCGACAGTGGGAATTGGGGCAGCGCATGGATAAATTTAGATCCTACGGGGCTACGGTGCAGATGAGATTTCCTGCATTTTTGCGCATCATGTATAATAACAAAATGCATAACGTTCGCACTACTCAAGACGCAGATGAGCTGCTAGAATCCATCCGAGATCATGCCCAAGCCCAAGCCCACGACCAGACTCATTCTCATAAGGCTTAGAAAGCGGTTTATATACAGATAAAGAAAAAAGGAAAAGGAATTTTCAAATAGGGAGACGGTAAAATAAAAAAAAAATTAATAAAAAAAAAAAAGGGGTTGGGGAAAAAAAAAAGAAAAAAAAAAAGGGGGAAAGTAATGAAGGAAAAAGAAGGGGAAGAGGGGAAAAAAGGAAAGAAAAAAAACAAAAAATAAAAAAAAAAAAAAAAAAAGCAGGGAAAACGAGGAAAAAAAAGAAAAAAAAATGGGAAGAAGGGGGAAGTAGGGGAAGGAAAGGGAAAAGTGAGGAAAGGGGAATAAAAGAGGGAAAACAAGAAAAAAAAAATATATATATATATAAAATACCCACAATAAATGTATATATATAACCACGGGAAACTATGCATAGGGGAAGGTAGGAATGAATGAATAATTAGATATATTTGTGTATGTGCGTTTATATAGGTGTGCACGTATACACGTGTATACGTATATGTATATATGTATGCAAACAGCACTTGAAACTCCCACTTGATTCGCGCTTACGATTACTTTAATGACGTAGTGGAAGGGAAGGAAGGGAGGGAAGAGAGAGAGAGAGAGGAGAAGAAAAAAAAGGAAGAGAATTTATTTATTTATTTTTTTTTGGAGCTCTTTTTTTTTATCCCTACTTGCTCACAGACTAACATACTCCTGTAATAATAGGTAGCAGTAGTAGTCCATGGATGGGCTGCAGACGGGCGTTAATCTGGCTAAAGACCAAGCCAGAGTAAGTATGGGGGGGTTTCCCGGGGTAAGGGGAGGGTGGGGGGGGGGGGGGTGGTAGAAGGGAAAAAAATCCTCATTTGTGCTCCTCAACTGTTCGCTTAAATATTCAATATTACGACTTTTTACTAAAACAGGCTATTTTCATGCTAGGTCTAAGGAAATTCTATATAATACAAAAAAAACGAAGGGTGTCAGGAGAAGATGCAAACTATGACATGCACTAAATTCTTGTCCTGGAATGTAAATGGCCTGCGCGTGAGAGGTAGACGTGAGCGAATACTACAATATCTGAGAGACTCACCGGCGCAGGTCATAGTGTTGCAGGAAACACACCTTCTCAAAACAGAAGCAAATATTATATTAAAAAAACATAGATGGATCGATAAATTTTGCTCCACAAACCATAATGCCAACGTGAGAGGGGTAGTGTTTATCTTTAAAAAATCTGCAAAGGCAGAAATATTAGAGAGCAAGGAAGATCAAACAGGGAGATGGCTAATGATAAGAGTTTCGCTTGATGGTCATACTAGAGTTTTGGTGGGATATTATGGTCCAAACTCGGACGACCCATCACATCTAGATGCAATAAAGATTCAATTACTAACAGTGCAAGACCCAATAATCTGGATGGGTGATTTTAATATTGTGCTTGATCCCAAACTAGATAAATCAATAAGATCGAAAAATATTGGTTCGATCAAATCTAGGGAAACATTAAAAGCAATTATGGCACACATGGGTCTGGCTGATCTTTGGAGAGAAAAAGCGGGTAAGAAGATTGGGGTGTCCTATAAGAACAGCAGGTTTAAACACAAATCTAGAATAGACTATGCCTTTTTTAGTTACTGTCTAAAAGATACTCTAGAATCAATAGAATACCTTCCATCTCATCTGTCAGATCATTCGGCATTAGAGTTTACTCTTAAGGCTGAAACCTCCATCAAACACCCTTCATGGTCCTTTGATAGGACACTCCTACTTGAAGAAGAGGAAATCAACTTCCTAATTAAGGAGTCTATAACCTTCTTCGACTTAAATAGAAACTCAGCCACCCCAACAATCATCTGGGAGACATTCAAAGCGTTTATAAGAGGACAAATTACTAACAGAGCTTCCTATAGACGAAAGCTATACTTTGACAAGATAAATAGAATAGAAAAAGGCATGAAAACCTTAGAGTCCAAATCTGACTTTACTTTTAAAGATGATTTTTAATTACAATTTCTCAGACGCCAATCATGAGATGTTCACCAGTTTCCAATCAAATGTTAGCACTTAATAAATGTAATAAGGCAACCCAATGTTATCCTGTGGAAGCGATAGGCCTCACAGTAGTGGAAAACAAATATAGATATTTTTTATTACTAGGACATTTAAAACTTGAAAGTACACGTTCAACCTTTTAATTACAATGTACCTTGCACTAAGGGCTACCTTAGGGGTTCCTTATAGCCAATGAAAGGGAGTTTAAGGCTTGGTAAGGGGATTATATTGCCAAGTCGAATTGCCAGTTTAAAACTGCATTCAGGCTGCAAAGACAGACCTGGGACATGTTTTAAGGGCACTTAAGTGGGTGGCACATTAGGTGCTGGAGGCCCACTAGTAGCACTTAAAATACTGGCCCTGTCTACATGGTATTCTACTTTACAAGGGGCGTCTATGTAAATTAAATATGTCAATCAATTGTAAAACAATTGTACCATGTTTTAGGGCGTGAGCACATGCACCTCAGCGCTGGTCATAAAGTCAACAAAAACTAATTTAGCAAAATAGGAGACTTGAGGCAGAAAAGTCTGGCGGGGTGAACACCCTAAAGCTGACAGGTCTAACATAGAGACAGCAGGCAAATTTCAAAGTTGCAATGAAGGTGCCCTCCTTAAACCCCCGCGCCCAGTCCCCTACGACTCCACGCTCAGATATGACACTTGTTTTGTGCAGATGATAAATCTGAGCCAATTTTTCCCCACAATTAGGTAGCCATATAACTAATTCCCTTTCTCTGGATAAAAACTTATAATGGCTGGAGTTAGGTGTCAGGATGCTAGCCTTTATCAGAAAATGTGGGCCCCAGCAGGCCGCACCTAATTCAGGTCAAGCGTTAATGAGAACAATAGTGGTAGCCAATATTCTGAAGTCTATATTCTTGTAGTTTGATATCTGTGATCTTGATATTCTGACATACCAAACTACAGGATTGATACCCACAAATATGTTTCTCCGGCATTCTAGTTTCATTTATGGCTGCCAAGAGGCTCTTTGCTACTTTTTAGTATTGTTAGCGAGGCCTTGTATGTAGGGACTTATAGTCGGGGTAGTATTGGTAAGGCAGGCACTCGTGCAATGGGTGTTGGCCCGGTATCAGAGTTGCAGCTATGGGTCACCTTTTTGGCCAGTGTGGTGGCCGATTTGGGCTGTGTCTGTGCGGTTCAGATGCCACCATCAGTCCAGTGTGGGGCCTGAGCGGCCTAGCTGAACGTAAATGGGCCTCTATTACCTCCCTTTTACCACTGGGGTGGAGGTGTCATTCCCAGTCTCTCGCTCGGCCAGCTCATTAATGAATTCAGATTGAGCAGGGGCTGGGGGCCTGAGCAGAACGGGCCTACTTATAATCTGTGCACAATTAGTCCTGGCAACATTTGCATTTTGTTTATTTTGAATGATAACTTTATTTCGGTCAAAGACCAAACAAGTGCAGATAAAATACATACAGAGCACAGTTGGTAAAAACAATAAATAATAAGCAAATAATGTTGATCATAAAAATTAATTAAACTGAGAGGTTATCATGAACCAAATAGCATGAGTTTAGAAAAAAAAAATCAGAGATATTAACATTGGAATCAGACAAAGCCTTTCCTTCTGCGCCACATATCAAGTAAAAAACAGGATACAGCAAAGACTATGGGGGGCGAGGTATCATACATTAAAACTCTACACGCCTGCATGCAGTGTCTGAAGCCCAAGTTCCTACATAATGGGATCAACCAGCATGTTCTTATTGCTGCATACGCTGGGCAGAAGAACATAACATGGGGAACATCTTCTCGGGTGTAATTACATGCCGGGCAGGTTTCATTTTCTGTTTTGGCCCATTTCGTGGTAAATGCCCTGATAGGCAGGCAGCCATGCCTCAGTTGGGTTTATAGCTTCCTCGCAAGAGGGGGTTGGATTACGTCTAGAAATTCCTCTAGTCGTGAGTCTGATTTTACTAAGAGAAACTCAGCAGTCAGCCTGCCCTGAGTTGTTAATCGCTGTCGGGCAAGTACATTTTGTCGCTTTAACAAGGTTAGCAGCTCCAACCTGGGCATCCTCGGGCAGCATTTTGTTTATCTCAGTGAAGTTATGGAAGCATGCCTCTTTTAGAGAACACCCTCTCCCCTGCCTTCTTTCCTTATATAAAAAACACTTAAGCACTGTATTGTAAAAAGGCGTAATCCGCAAATGTGGGCCACTTTTCTTTTTTAGGGTGCCCAGGCCCATTTTTGATCCCAATCCAACCCTTCTTATAGTAGGGCAGTTTCTATGCGCAGGACACAAAGGCAGAGGTGTGCCACTCTTGATTTTATTAAACTGGGGTGTAGCTTCATTATTGCCAAGAGTATGGTCAACGAGTGCAAAAAATGCACCTTGCCTTAAGTGTCAGAACACCTTGAACCAGCCCTAAATTATAGGCCCAAATGGGAAAAGCAATACTATAAAGCTAAATGGTATTGGCTCAAAAGTAAAGACTGCCTGAAGGTGTCACACATGACATGAAGTCGCTTGGCAGGTAGGCCTTCATTTTTGTTGGCCCCTTCCAGTCCCTTTCGCACGCGCGGTCTATGGCAAGATGTTCTGATAAAGTGCTGCTTCAGCTGTAGTTTATTTTTCACATTTCTCAACTCTTTGCCCAATTTCCCCTCCGCCAGCTCGCGAGCACAACCCCACCCCCAGTTTTCTCTTCTATAGTAGTGGACGCGCCTACTTTTTGTGGTTTGGGCCGCACTGTTTGGAAAATATCTCACATCAACCAAATTAGGAATAAAACCGTATCGGCCTTTAATTGGCCGGCGAGAGCTGTGTATATTTACTCTGTAATTAGTTAAACCAACTATTTCACTGCTACTGGAGCCCCGCCAGTTGGCGCGTGACGACGCCCCCTCCTTTACGCTGCCTTTCCCGGGCACGGGGGCTGCGGGCTGGACGTCTGGGAATAGAACTGGGCCAAGACGCGCTGCCGCCAAAATACACACACCCATCAGCCCCTGTTTTTGCTGCTGTTTTTCAATGTTTTGGCACGCATGCCAGCACTGAGTGTTTATCGCCGTGTACACACGGCTCTTTCTTGTCAAACCGTAGGAGAAAAGTGATTCATGTGCCCACCCCCCCCCCCCCCCCCCCCCAACTTTTATACTTCACCACCACCCGGGTACGGAAGCTCCCGTGGGACACACTGTTTAGGGACACCAGCTTCTTCCTCGTACCCGAGCAGACAAGAAAAGTCTCACTCTTCGGCAGAATCTCGCATATGGGAACGAAGTCTTCCGTCTGGCCTGCTTCAACGCTTTTCACAGTCATCGATGTGCTCTCACCCAAGGGACGTGTAACTTCTCTGCTAAAATGGCTGCTTATTGTCCAAAATGTACAAGTCTCGCACCTGTGCCCAAGGAACCTTATGATGTCTGCCAGTGATTTGTCATGAGTGATTACCGTTGCAGAAAAGCATTAGCACACAAAGCCAAAAATGCCAACCTACAGATTACAAAATATTAATATTCTTACAAAGCACATTAGATTGTTTTTATGTAATATCGGGCCACATTGCAAATAAGCCAACTTGAGTTGGGAGTATGTAAGGTCCTTTGATGCCCGAGTGACCAGAAAGGTCAGTGTCTCAATAGTGCCACTTTTATATGGCTTTCCTTAGACAGGTCATTGTTATGTAAATGTATAGGCATTTATATAGCGCACTACCTACCCGTAGGGTCCCAAGGCGCTTCGACCGCTGCGAAACCCTTCCTGGCTTCCCTGAGAGATGGTCCCTTAATGGGTATCTCCAGGGTGAGACCAGGCATCCCCGGCGGTCTGGTGGGGCCGTTAGTGAAGATGAGGCAAACTAATGCCCAGAGTTGCCGAGTGTGATCGCTGATCAGAGTGGGCACCGAGGCGAGAGAATTATCGAGTCCGCTGACCCTGGTCCAGAAACCTGCCGCGCCGGGAATCGAACCCTGGTCCCGGGCCGTCCTCTGCTCTCAGGTCTGCCGCCTCTAACCAGTGAGCCACACTACTTCACTTATCAGGTGTTAGTTCAGTTAATTGCGGAAAACCCACCTCCCAGCCCAGGACTGTACTCCTGGGGTCCGATAACATGGCGCCATAGGATAGGACTGTCCAACTAGCCCATGACCATTAAATGGATGATACTAACTGGAGATGGGACCTGGGTACATTCTAAAAACGCAACAAGCTATTGGCGGGTATGGGGGAATCCGAAGGGATAGGCCAAGTAGGAAAGATGACAATGGAGGAACGAGTGAGCTCTAGCACGAAACCAGGAAAAGCTAGAGGACGGAGCATAAGTACTGATCTCATTCAGCAGTCTGTTGTTTTTGATGTAGATCAGTTTAGCGAAGTGAATTACATGGTGACTGGTTGATGCATGTTGCTGCTCGTTTGCTCGGTCCGTTGTTTAACTGAGTTCTCGAAATTTTTATTTACACAATCGTGCCAAAGAATGCATTTTACAGCACATTTTTTCTCCCAATAATAGCTACACACTTTTAAGGCCAGTTTTGAAGGGAAATTCCAGTTCCTCAAGTTTTGTCACAGTAGGAATTATCTATGCGTAGATCACTCACTTTGAGTGCTTCTTTTAATTTTTTTTACATTTTATTTTATTTAATGCGATTTTATATAGCGCAAACTTTACCCGAAGGTGTCAGAGCGCTTTACATAAGAACCAGTTTCTAGTGGCAGTTACTAGTGTAAATGTTTGTGGAGGTTGTAATCAATGCTGTCTCCAGTTCACTAGGTTGTCTGATGGGCCGTGCACGCAATCAGTCTGAAGTGAGTCATCCAGCTCCGGGGAGGGGGGGGGGGGGGGGGGGGGCTGGGGGGGGGGGGTTGATGCAGACAAATAGTGAAGGAATGGTTTCTCCCACAAGAGTTCTAAGTGTGAACGGTGAGGCTATGACTGCTAAGGAGATTCAACACCTGATTGGCTGAGCTCCGAAAACACTGAACATTTATTTAGTAGTTATCCTCTTTACTTTTTTATTTATGAATATTATTAGATAGCACATATTTAGCGCATTGCCATTTGGCATTGACACTGAGGTGATCTGATGCTCAAACAGAACATCAGTAGTTTGGAATAGATTTATTGGAATGCAACTCCAATTTTGAGATCAAAGTTGGTCAAGGAAGGCACATATACTCAATTTTTCTGAAATAGAGGAAGTTTGTAGATGAGGCTGAAGATGTTTAGTTAGCTGGATGAATGTTAATCAGGTTGAAGACAAATGATAATCCATTGAGGGACTGACAGCTTGGTGAAGTCTGTATGCTTAAGGAGTGCTGTTTTGGATGTGTGAAACAGCATGAGTGCAGATTGCAGTGGTGGCTGGGGGGACGGAGGGGGGGGGTTAAAAATATTTAAAAAAACAATTACCATTTACAAGGGCTGCGTCTCTCTTCCTTCTCTGCTCTTCCTGACTCCAGTCCTGAAGAATGTGCAGGAGGCCTCCGAAAAACAGGCACCCCTGAGCCAATCATAACACTGCAATGTGGCGTTGTGATTGGTCTGAGTGGATCGGCGCTCAGATCGGGAGAGAGAGTCTGTGCATATTCCCCACCAGGCTGCCCATTACAGCCTGGTGGGGAATGTTCAAAGTGCGCATGACTGCTTGGCTGGCTGAAACGGCCAGTCAAGTAGTCATGCACACTTAGTGTGCACAGTCCACTCATCTTCCCACCCTGAGCCACCGGCCCTGCCCGCCCTAACCCACCCACAGCAACCAAAAATTAAACGATAATAACCTTGTTCTTATCGTTTTATTTTTCCCCTTTTCACTGCTCTAAGAGCAGTGGGGAGACACTACTCCGCCTTAGCTGAGGAGCCGCTACTGGCAGATTGACATATATGACTCATGATGCCACAGACGGTGGCCTGTTATGGAGACTGTGAGAGAATAAGTTGAGTTTCAGGATGCTTAAGTCTGGGTCCAATCGGAGGTGGCATGGTGTGCAAAGGAATAATGGGTTGGAATGCTGACCCGGGTGATTACTAGTGGTTAGACAAAATGTGATCATTCTTCTAATCACCTTCTGTGTGTATGATGTAATGCACTAAGAGACCACAGGTATACTCAGATGTAGGGCCCCTTGTTCAATGTGCCACAGGAACCAAGGTGCACCAGTCTGAAGAGGCCCATCAGACCGAAATCAGTCTAGGGTTTCTTCTGTTCTGGTTCAGAGAGGACCTGTTTGGCAGTTTGGGTCGGGCTGTTACTATTGGAGGATAGCTAAGACTGATTTGCACTTGGCTGGGTCTAATCTATGTTGTCATGGTGAGAAAAAAACAATGGGTTGAAATGCTACCCCAAAACAAACAACTGCTTGTAGTTAGAAAAATTGCAATTATTCCTCCCATCACCTTTTTATGTGTTTCATGTAACACCCTAAGTGGCCAGGGGTATACCCAGGCATGTGTCCCTTGCTCACTGTGCCACTGGACCCAAGTTGCAACCACTGAAGAGGCCCAAATCAGGCCAAACTGGTCTTGGGTTGCTTGTTCACGGTTCAGAAAGGACCTGGATTGGCAGTTCAGGCTAGATTGTTCCTATTGAAGCAAGAGCAAGACCCATTTGCATATTTGAGGTGACATGGTGGGCAAAACCTTGATGGGTTGGGATGCTACTCCAAACAATTGCCAGTGGTTAGACAAATTACAAGCATTCTCCCATCAAGTTTTGTGTGTTTAATGGTTTACATGCTTGCCTATCAGTTTAATCCATAAGCGTGCATATATTCTGAATTAATTATATATATTTTTGCCCCTGCAGATCCATAGGCCTCAGAATTTTGATCTGTCTCTAAGAACAAGAGGATCTGGCTGTGAATCACCATTTCCTTTGCATCCAACACCAGATTAGGTGTACATACCATCTTGGATGCTCTATATGTTCTGTTCCCTTACTTCATGTAGCAGGGTACCTATTCCCAGGGTATTGCTTGTAGAAAGACAGGATGCACAGTCACCAGCTGCTTGAATGGATGCAGCAGAGAGAATTACTTGAAGAAGTGCATTGGGAGAAAGGCGTCTCAGCCTATAACCAAAGGGGTTAGTAGGAGCAGGGACTAGGAAAGTAACAGATAATTTCTGCTATCTCGATAGCACCATCTATCTGTGGCATTCAGACTGCACCAGCCATTGTGTATTTAGCTCCTCTGAATATTCCCCTTATGCAGTGGTCCAAGGTGAACCATGGAAGCTACAATGGGTATCAAACATCTTAACTAATATACTGACCGATGACCATGGTTAAAGGAAGCAGCAGACCTCAGAAACTGTCAAAGAAGAGGACATAAAGTCATCAAAGAAGGAGTGTCCCAGGAGATCTCCAGAAGGTGAAGACTACACCTCCGCTTTGCACTTCTCTCCAAAAAGCTTTAAGGAAATGGCATTCTACAATAGTAATGGGAAGATAAATGTAACAATCTGTTCTTTTAAGGGACCAGCCAGTCAGATAAAATAAGTATTCTGTATAGGGTTCGATCGAGTTCACCATCTGGAGGGCGGGATGAATTTTGCTCCCCAGATAAAAGACCCTCAATTGTGGAGTGAGATATACTGCTAAATCTATGGTCAATGTAAGAGCATCCATGGCGGATTTCAAAACCGAAGAGGTCCTTTTCTTTTGAAAAGTTTCATAGCAGCACCACATCAATAAGGGATATTATGACCCGATCTGTGTTGAGCAAGCAGTGGAAAAGGAATAGGCCATCTGTCTACATCTCAAGGATATAGAAGAAAATGGCAGTGTTTACAAGAAAAGTCAGCACCTACGTCACAGTTTTGTCCCAGTATTTTAACAGAATATCCTTACTAGGTGTGCTCTATGTAGGGCACTGTGCCATTTATCAGTGTCCGTCCTATATACAGGAAAGAGAACTTCTTCCCATATACAATATAAGCATAAAAAGAATTACAGAGCACAACCACTTATATATCGTTTGTCTGACTTAGTAGTCAGTATGGTTTTAATAGACCCAAATTCAGATATAATGTACGTAATCAATTTGTAAAAAACAAATATCAATAACAATTTTGACAGAACATTTGAAAGTCCTAATGAGTCTTGATGTAGTTGACTCGAAGAGCGGACAGCCGACGCGTGTTTCGTCGTTTGATACAACTTTTTCAAGGCTGTAAAAACCATATACAGTTGTTTGACTTTCAATTAAAAGCATCCAAATGATAAGGGTGCAAATCCTGATGCATTATATAAAGGTTGGACAGTGAAAAATGTGTCTAAGACCAGCTTTGACATATCATGTTGAGGTAACAACAGTGTTTAACATTGTTACCTTTACCTGTGTGAAAAACCTGCATTAATGTTGCATAAAGGATTTGGTGAGGTAGTGTGGCTCACTGGTTAGAGGCGGCAGACCCGAGAGCAGAGGACGGCCCGGGACCAGGGTTCGATTCCCAGTGCGGCAGGTTTCTGGACCAGGGTCAGCAGACTCGATAATTCTCTCGCCTCGGTGCCCACTCTGATCAGCGATCACACTCGGCAACTCTGGGCATTAGCTTGCCTCATCTTCACTAACGGCCCCACCAGACCGCCGGGGATGCCTGGTCTCACCCTGGAGGTACCCATTAAGGGACCATCTCTCAGGGAAGCCAGGAAGGGTTTCGCAGCGGTCGAAGCGCCTTGGGACCCTCCGGGTAAGTAGTGCGCTATATAAATGCCTATACATGTGTAAGTGGTTTATTAGAGGGAGATTTAGGAAAAGATGGAAACCGCATGAAAATGGAAAAGAAAAGGAAAGTGAAAATAGGATGACTACTATCCAAACGTTTGTGTTCTACCATGAAAGAGTTACACTACAAGATTAGTGTGGAAGTGGTGTATATCCAAACATGAAGTTGTGTGAAGGAAATATTTGACCAAGTATGGTCCACCCGTGCTCAACAGACAAGGAGAAAACTAAGTAAAATACTAAAGACAAATACCTCATAAATAATACTAAAACAGTGGCTGGAAACATTCTTAGTAGAGCCCCTGTGAAGTTGTCTCGGAATCCTTAGTACTCTGAATCACAGCAAAGATTTCATAGTGTGTTTTATACCAAATGACTAATACAATAAACAAAAATTAGTTAATACATTTTAGGTAGTCAATTTGTAATTGAAGTATCAAAAGATATATAAACGGGTCTAGCATGATCTGCATTCCTACGAATGCGCATCAATCTTATAAGTCCTATCTCTTGGGTAGAGAACGGTAACTACACGCTCAATTACTATTGTTAACTAAACACTATGTGTCAGAGGATGTCCTTTTAGAACACAGGTAAAGTTATATCAGGTTGGCCCGCCACAGGCATGTAATATGACATACCTCAGATTGTTCAAATATCACCAGCGATCCTTCTAGGTAAGGTATATCCGAAGGCAAAGTTTTCTGGATAATTGGTGGTTCAAAAAACCTGTATTCTGTAGAATCCAAATACAACCAATTCAAATAAGAGGTTCAAAATAGCTTAGACTAGGTACAAGTATAAAACAGACATTACAAAACTATAAAACAGAGAAATGAATAGTGATTGACAATAATAGTCATTTATAAAGGAAGAAAGTGGAGAGACCTATAGAAAACTATAGTAAAATCGTTAAGCCCCTACTGAGTATCTAATATCAAGTGCCTACCTGTGACACTTGGAGTTTAAATTCGATATTAACCCAGTTGTCATTAGTTCGACACTAGCAATCGAAGTTTTTGAAAGCTGAGACGCCCGGTGCAGTTTGGAGCATCATATAAAAATCAAGTATAAGATAAAAGTATATGTGTATTTTACACAACTTCACTAATACGTCTCTCACCTTTAGTGAGAAAAAAAGTTTGATCTAAAACGGTATAACCACTTAGTAAAAGTTCTTGTGGTTATCTTATCTGATTATTGGATTGTGAGGTTCAACCCAACAGATAACGAGTCTCACTTTAATCAGTATTCCTTATTCACTTATTATGGTAATTATAGAGAAGAGGAGTACCCATGGTGGATAATAGTGGAGCCGCCTATAAGCCTAGACCCCCTGTGGAAAGTGCTAGTTTTTTTTTTTTTTTTGTTGAACCTTTATTAGTAATACAAGAATTTACAAGTATGGGCCTACAACCATCCCGGCCGGCCGCTAAGTAGAGCAAGAGTACAGCAAGCAATATCAAAAAGTTATAGCATATCGAAATCCGGGGTCATAAACATACTAGGACAGATCTTGTAATCAGATGCACAAACTTGAAATCAGGATTTCAGAGGTTCATTTTCAAATAAGGAACTGAAAAAGATGTCGCACAGTCGCACACAGTCCTACAATACTGTGCTCGAATCAGGATATCTACAAACAGTACAGATACAAAGGAAATATCAGGGGTAAGATACACAAAGCAGGAGAGATGCAGGCACAACCCCGGCGCGTAGCGAATCTAAACCCCACCCCTCAAAACTAAACATATTGCAGAGACCATGAACGACAACAACACTAAAAAGAGAAGAAAGACTAAAGGGCCACAGAAACAAATACGGAACGAACACCCACCCCCCAACCCCCCACCCTGCACACCCGCAGAAGGCCATGGCCTACCCCCCCCAGCAGCGTGCCTGTCGCCCTAATAGAGAACCGAAATATAGCAAAGAGAGAAAAAGGATAAGCGGAGGAGGGCCCTCGGTCTTGCCGCCCGACCCCGCCCTTCACCCCTACTCCCAGGAAAATCCCAAAAACGAAGTAGTACAGTATTGAAGAACATCAAGTCCCGGCCACAACAGCGATGAAATCCCTGTCAAACATACCCACTGCACCGTCTGTCAACAATAAAGCCAATAGACTGTGAACCACATCATCCCTGACCCTGTCTGGCAATGTTACCGCCAGAAGTCCACTCGTCAATCGGTTTACAGAACAGCCCGGAAGGTCCAAACGATCTGGGCGGGTCAGGTCGGAGCGTAGCCATAGGAAAGTACAACAATCCAAACCCGTCCAAGTATCGACAGCAGAGATCCGGTAATATCGACGTTGACCCCAGGAACTTCCCAGAGTTCACACACAGTAGTGTGGCTCACTGGTTAGAGGCGGCAGACCCGAGAGCAGAGGACGGCCCGGGATAAGGGTTCGATTCCCAGCGGGGCAGGTTTCTGGACCAGGGTCAGCGGACTCGATAATTCTCTCGCCTCGGTGCCCACTCTGATCAGCGATCACACTCGGCAACTCTGGGCATTAGCTTGCCTCATCTTCACTAACGGCCCCACCAGACCGCCGGGGATGCCTGGTCTCACTCTGGAGATACCCATTAAGGGACCATCTCTCAGGGAAGCCAGGAAGGGTTTCGCAGCGGTCGAAGCGCGGAGGTACCCCTTCGGGAGTGATTCCAGCGCTATATATAAGCATCCAGGAAAGGAGAGTGAAAGTGCTATTTTTTAAACACCTACCTGGTATGGAGTCGTTGTATGTTAAATCGTGTTCGAATTGTGATAAATTAAAGAAACGTAGTTATGCTTCATAAAGTCAAATATTCCGTGAAGAAAAACCGGGATCCTCTATAATTAAGTAAAAACATTTGTTAGCAAAATTGTCTCTGGCAACCGGCTATCATCGCGCTTCCAGTCTTAAAAAACCTAAGTAAACATGTGGGCTTATTCGGTAAAACAAGCCTAGCTTAACCCACAAACTTTAACTGCAACAGGAGCCTAGCCTTCCCCTGCAAATAACTGGTACAAAAACATTTTAATGGCATACCTTCAACATAACTCACCTAAGAGGGGAGAGGGTCAAAAAAAGGTCTCCACTACCCGAACCCCCTAGAACAATATGTAAACACATAGAGGGTAGGGAGAACAAAAACACAGCAAAGACACGAGAGTGGCAAAACTAATATGTTTAGAAAACTGCCTCTACTCACACAAAAATGTGTGTGACATGCTTCAACATCGGGTCTGCTTACAAAACGCCCTGGCGTAACCACGCCCAGGACGGAGCATAGGGAAGGGGGAAAACAAAACAAGACAAACCAAGAAGCACATACACAAAACAACACAAATGTGCCAAAACAGTGATAACACAGTGAATATCTCCCTGTGACTGGGTATCGTGATAGAATAAAGTGCAGCATGAGAAAGTGCTTTAAAACTGTCTTGTGGATACCCTTTGAACCTTTATTCATAGGTTCCACGACCAGGATTAAAATAGTGAAGGATGGGAAGTGTTTGAAGAGAACATTAAGTTCTCACAACACCCCTCCTTAAACTGCTTGTGCCAACATGTTTCGACCACCTTACTTTGCCAATAATGAGCTGGTCACCCCGGTCTTCTTCATGAGTATCTGTCCCAGTCTTATTACCCACCTCACCTCAGTCCGGCAAGTAGATGGAGTAAAATGGATCAAGATCGATCAAAAATGTGTGGAGGATAGTCCTGCCATCACGGGATACAAATGCTGAAAAGAAGCACAATAAATAGTATGCTTTCATGTATTGTGCATGTTGTTATAAAACACCATTCAAGATTTTTATATATCTTGAGTCTTAATGATGTCCCCCTCAATTACAAAGTATCTGGGACTGTTATATTAAACGGACCCTCTGTGTGGCTTCTGAATCTACTAGCTACCGGTGATGCCATAATCAGGTGTCAACAAAAAGAATTACTTAAAATTAAAATATACCGCTGCATAAAAAGTACCACACTCTCCTACAGCGCGACCTGTTCCAATTAAACGCCGGCATGCATACAAGATAGTGTAGTATAAGTCATCTGTGCCCGATTTTCATGGCAAACTTAACAAGTTTATCAGAGGATTCCAAAGAACACAACCTGTGTTCAAGGGAAAGAAAGAGAAGCGGGACACCATTATTTATGTAATTCGAGGACAACAAGAACTCATTTCCTGTATCCAATACGGTGTTCCCTCCAGTCAGCGTATAAAATATCAGTAGCTTTAAGAAAGTAATCCCATACTTTAAGTTAAGCCCCCTCAGAGAGATACTCCTTACTGCTCCATAGGACATCCACACCAGTACTGCCTGCTCCTGGACCGCCGCGCAGTGTGCCGAGCGCGGGACGGCTCCGTGGATTTATGAGAATCTCTTACACAGACGTCCTCTTGCATCCGCCAGAAGGCGTGTGTGTGTCTTTGCGTCAGTGTAGGGCGTGTAGGGCTGCTGGGAGGTGTAGTGCCTCCAGGGTGTTGTCATGGCAACCTGCCCGTTGTAATCCCGTTGTAATCCACTGCATGTTCCGACCGAAAAGTTTGTGAACCCTGATCGAAGGCGCCCTTTGGAATCCCACACTATTTTGTAAATCATTTATTGGTGCATTCTTTAAAAGAAGAGCAGGAAACCCACTATACTCCTGATGGTAATACATGTATTATCAATAATGGGTGTGTCGATCTAAATACACGCTATAATGAGGAATGTGCCCGCCTTTTATCAGATCAAAGGAACTATCGTAGGCTTACGAAGGATTCTACCGAGGAAATTATCAGGGAGATTGCCACAGTAGTGGAGAAGGCTCGATCAAATGATTGGATTTCAGGACATGAGGTGAAATTCTTAATGAACAAACAACCCTCCCGAAAATCCATAAAACAGTAAGACCCCCTCCTGGTAGACCGATTGTCTCCGGGATGGGGTCCCTACTGGAACCTCTGTCACAATTCTGTGACTTTTACCTGAAACCTCTCGTACAAAAGTTGCCTGCCTACCTGAGAGACGCCCTTGACATCCTTAACCATTTGAAGGATATTTCGTTCGATCCCAATACTGAGTTCCTTATAGGCCTCGATATCGAGGCCTTATATACAAATATTCCACAAAGGGAAACTCTGAGGGTTCTGGAAGATATTTTGTTTGTAGATGAGTGGCCTTACCAAACGCCCATGGCATTTGTTTTACACCTGGCAGAAATAGCCCTAGCAAAAAACTTTTTTTTAATTTGATGGTACTATGTACCTGCAAACCCATGGTACCTCTATGGGTAGTGTCTTTGCGCCAAGTTTGGCAGGATTGTATGTGGGGGCCTTTGTGCATTCAGTGATCTATGACATCTCCTGCCCTTGGGGACCAAACTGTGGCGTCGTTATATTGATTACGTCTTGGTGATTTGGAAGGGCGATGAACCATCAGTCGCTCTCTTTTTGGAGTGGCTTAATCAAAAAAATCCTCTACACTTCACCTCGACTGTCACCAAACCAAGCTTACCCTTCTTAGACTTAGTGATAGAACCATGAGGGGGGACACTACATACAAAATAATTCCATAAACCTACCGACAAGAATACACTGCTGGCATTTGACTGTTTCCATCCGAAGTCCCTACAGAACAGCTTGCCGGTGGGACAATTCTTTCGTATACGCCGTAATTGTTCAGAACGGGCTGATTTCATGGCAGAGGCGGATCTGTTATCCAAAAAACTACAACAGAGGGGGTATCCCACCAGGGTAATTAAATGAGCCAGAAAGAGGGCTTTTAATGTTGATCGTGAAGCACTTCTGTCTAAAACCATCCGACCAACAATGAATAAACCTGTGTTTGTTTCAACATTTAATACTGCGTCACAACAGATCGGACAAACCCTGCTACGGAATTGGAAGATCCTAAACTCCGGTGGTTTGAATGTGGACAAACCGTTATTTCCTTTAAACTGAGCCAAAACCTTAAAGATCTTCTAATTCATACCAGACCCAGGGCACCTCTTACGATCAGGACTACCACTACAACTACAGGTCTACCCAGACTGATGGGCCACACTCGGTGTGGCTCATGCAGCGTTTGTCATCTAACTTCTAACACCAAGCATATTGACCTGGGACTCCATTCCTCTTGGGAACAGAGATCCCATACTAACTGCAACTCACAGGGGTCATTCACCTAATCACTTGCCCATGCCACATACAGTATGTAGACATGACCAGTAGGAAGGTGAAGACTCGAATTACAGAACACCGTAGCACTATTAGATGTTGCAGTTCTAATACCAAGCTGACTGCACACTTCCTAGAGGTAGGGCACACCTCGGAAGACTTGAGGTGGACTGTTATCGAGAAATTGCAGTTGGGTATGCATACTGTGGACGACAATCAAACTTTATGACTGCGTGAACAGAAATGGGTCTATCGGCTCAAGAGCCATATTGTGGGACTGAATGATGATATACCTTGGCAGGTTCTTGGCAGGTGAATTGTGATTTCTTCTCATTCAGTAACTTTGAACAGAGATGCCAAGTGTATAATGTGAGCTATTGGCAGGGGGAACTGTTATGGTTTGTTAAGAGATGTAGTAACATCATTCTTTCTGACATATCGTGTCAAGGGGTTATCTTCACTCTGGAGAAGGTTTTGTTTCCTTTGACCATTAGTATACCCCTTCCTCTTTACCCACCTTGGTTCATGTGTTCTAACTATCCTGGGTGATGTAGGTACCTACTAGATTATATAAAAATAAAATAACTTATTTTATGTGTTTGTTTACATCCACTGATGGTACAATGGGTTTCAGTCCCCTGTTTAACATGTGGAGTGGGGGCAGCGTGTATTTAGATCGACACACCAATTATTGATAATAAATGTACAGTATTACCATCAGGAGTATAGTGGGTTTCCTGCTCTTCTTTTAAAGAATGCACTAATAAATGATTTAAAAAATAAGGTGGACTTCCAAAGAGCGCCTTCGATCATGGTTCACAAACTTTACGGTCGGAACAAGCAGTGGATTACAACGGGCGGGTTGCCATGACAACACCCAGGAGGCACTACACCTCCCAGCAGCCCTACACGCACTGACGCAAAGACACACACACAGGTTGTGTTCTTTGGAATCCTCCCTGCCGGGCGCCCTCCTCGAGTTTAACAAAAAAAGTAAATAATAATAAAAAAAGACTTGGAACAAAACGGGGGGTGTTGTACTATTACTGAGAAAACGAGAGCAAAGTCAGGGATCACGACAGGTTGTTTGTTAAGCGGAGGTCGGAAATGCGCAGAGCAAATATGCCTGCTGGCCTTATCTGCAGGAGATAAATGAGGCCTAAGGGTGGGTCTGGGGCACCTTTCCACGCGAGTGATTAGCTGACTTCGTAGCTCCACAGAACCCCTATTATCTCCAGGGATGTGATTAATGACTACAACAAAATGACTGGCCCCCTTCTGTAACGGTAGGTTTCTTCTCTTACCACTCGTATTGTATGTCCGCAATGCCCTTCCACAAAGCACGGCAGACGTGCACGCCCGTGCGCGCCTCTAGGCCCCCGCGCGCTAATTATGGAGCGATGACTCCCCTACATGACGTCACGTCTCAACTTTACGATGCGGGGGCGATAACACGGGGAGGCAAATTCCAACTGAGGAGCAGGAAACGTGCTGCTAGGAAAGAACGCACCCCTAAATTTAAGTGATTGATATAAGAGCGCAGGCCATAGTCCACTCAAAGCCTACTTGCTTGCATCTCCCACCGCCCCTCCACACACACAAGTTTTATCTACTGATTTCCAACAAAAGGTCCACATACATACCAACGGAATACAAAATTTCTTGACTCACATTTATTTTTGGTGGATCAAAAGCAGGATTTTCCAATTCAGCTGAGAGATGCAGAATTTAACTGCAACAAATTAAGGAAGTAAACCATTGGTACAGCTACATTACAGCGCCATGGAACTCTCAGGGGGTAAGAGTAGCAATGTGATACAATAAGGTTGAAACCGTAGCATAAGTATTGTCCAGAAGCGTTCAAACAGGTGTCCGCTGCTCATTCTTCTCTTCCTGGGCTATCTCCATGCACTGGACTCTGTGACATCTCTCCCTTATGCAGTCACAAAATGAGTTATGCCCCTTCAAACAATGGCTTCATCACTATGTGCGCCAACATGGGCAATTATTTCTTTCAATCATAATGGTGATACTAAGAGAAAAATATGATCAGGGTGAGATTATTATTTGTCAGAATTCTGCCAATTATGTTTTTATTTAATTATTTATTTTCTGCATCCTAAAAGCAATTCTGTGATTAATGTTTAGTCTCCATAGTGGTAGAGGTTTCGTTCTTGCGCTCTGCACCTTTTGTTGTACTCGCCAATGGACTATTTTCTCTTCTGTGACTTTGGGCCATATGTAGGTAAATTGCGAATACCGAATCCTTAATACCGAATTATACCGAATCGGTATTAAGAATTCGGTAAACGTGATGTAGATAAAAAATCGTTAAAATATACCGATTTGTTACAATTCGGTATTAAATACCGAATCTGAACTAATCGGTAAAAAAAAAAAAAAACGAAAGCCCAATACCGAATCGGTGTTACAGAATCCATTACCGAATTCGGAATTACCGAATCGCTAATTAAAAGATTCGTAATTTGGTGAATCAGCCAATCCTGACACACCCAATTACCTCCCAAACAGGAAGTGGCCACACCCAGCCAGGTGCACAGGACCGGGAGCTCACTGTGAGGCAGGCAGGCAGGCAGGAGAGCTGAGGAGCCAGCAGCAATACAGCCACACAGCCACAAGCAAGACAGAAATACAAAACAACAAGCTTTGAAATGGCAAGTCAGGACAGGGAGAAGGAGGGAGGTGACAGAAAACGAAAACTCAAGTTCAGTGACAAGGAGCTTGAGGTCCTGATCTAGGATGTCAGCCAAGAGTACCACAAGCTGTTTGGAGCCCAGTCCCACCAAGTGCCTGACTCACAGAAGAGGCAAATCTGGAGTGGCATTCGGGACAAGATCAATGCCATAGGTGTGACCCTGCGCACCATAGAGGACATCAGAAAGAGGTGGTACGACCTCAGGAAGACAGCAAAACTGAGGATGGCAGAGAGACAGAGGCAGGCTGGCAAAACCGGTGGAGGTAAAAACCGAGCCCCAGCACCAACACCACTGGAACAGATGGTGGAGTCCACCATCCAGCCGGCGAGTGTGAGTGGTGTGGGAGACGCAGATAGCTCCGCCAGAGCAGCAAGAAAGCAAGGTAAGAAGCATGCCCAGCATGCTGCGCTACCCCCTCCCCAACCCCAATCCCCATAGTGGTAAAAGGGCTCCCACTCCACACCATGTTCTACTGGTTACCTGCAATGCATTATGGGTGATGTAGTCAGTGTGAACTCATGTTCAGGACAGTCAGGCCTGCATACACAATAGCATGGTAAATCAATTGGATAGGTCTGGACAACCACTTGTGCACTGTAGGCATGTAGTTTAATGTTATGCCATTGCAGACAGAGCATTGAGTATATTTACATTCGTGTCATTACAGGAGAGTCATCTCGCAGTGCAGCAGAGGGCAGCAGAGGCAGGTCAGCCAGGCCAGAGGGGAGGCAACATGATGATGACAGCATGCCTGCAGGGACCACCAGCTCTGCGCCATCACTGCCAGCCAACCCCCCACCACAGCCATCACCACAGCGCCGGGGAGGACCACAATCCCCTCTCACTCAGTCACCACTGCGACGTTCACCAACACCACCACCACCACCACCACAGTCAGGCAGGAGGCATGCCGTGGTCACCCTCCAGCAGATGGAGGAGTCGGAGGAGGAGGGCAGATTTGTGGAACAAAGTCCCATAGGAGATAGATCCAACAGGGAGAGGGCTGGTTCTGCATCCGAGGGCGCCCACATCACAGCAAGACGCCGCAGGGCAAGGCCGGACAGTCCAGAAGCATCCGAGCAGGGTGACAGTGTGTTTGCTGGACTGGAGGGCAACATGCTGAAGGTCCAGCGCCTGCAATGGAGGGAGATGAAGTCAATGCACAGGGAGATGGCAAACATAAACAGGCATATGCACAAGATGGAGAAGGGCATCAGTGCAATGGGGGAGAACTTGTGTGCGGGGATGGAGAGAGTAGCTAACTTGGTGGACAACCTCTGCAGCCAGCTTGAGCAGGACCGTGTTGGCAGACGCCGGGAGAGACAGAGACTCCAGGCCTATACCAAGTCGGTGAACCAGCTGGCCACTACAACTTCACTGATGTGTCGCAGGTCCATCGCCATGCAGGAGGAGATGGCGCATTGCAGCAGGGATGTGGCTAGGGGGATGGTGTCCATGACCTCAGTGCTAGAGCTCATGCAGAATGCCAAGCGTCCAATTTGGAAGGGGGGGAAGTGAGTAGGCTACCAGCCGTGGTAGCATTACACCCTCACCCACCGAGTGCAGGAGGCGTAGTGGACATAACGTGCCAGCACAGGAATGGTCCAACACACCAGACAGTGTCGATGGTGAACGTGGACGTGCATCACGTGGACGCAGGAAGTAAAGGACTATGGCTGTGTACATGCATGTGATGGGTGATGTAACCCATGTACAATTGGACAATGCTCGCAATACTGGAGGTGTGCCCAATAAACACCTCTACATGTAACTATTAATGGCTCTGGTTCGTTACTCACTCAGAAATAGTTTGACGTAATCTCTGCCCGTCTCCTTCTCCCATAATGTTCAATTGCAACACCAGCTGCGCAGGGCTCTGGCTGAGGGTTATCCTCGTCCTCGTCCTCAGACTCAGTCAGTTCCACTGCTGTTCCTTTTTTAGTAGCCAGATTATGTAGCATTGCACACGTAGCAATTATCTTGCAACATTTGATGGGGCTGAACAGACGTGCACCTCCTGTTTTGTGGAGGCAACAGAATCTGCTTTTGAGCAATCCAAATGTGCGCTCCACCACGTTGCGTGTGCTCCTATGTGCCACATTGTATCTCCTCTCCCTTCGGGTGGTTGGGTTGAGATATGGTGTGAGTAGATACGGCCGGAGGGCATATGCGCTGTCACCTATGAACAGAAGTAAGTGGCATTGAATTGTGTGACCAACAGCTTGAGCCAGGGTGTACATCAGGGTGTGTCACATTACTTACCTAGTATGTATCCGTCGCCAAATTCACCAGCAAGCAGACGTGTATGTATGCCACTGTTCCTGAAGATGTACGCGTCGTGGCTACTCCCTGGGAATTTTGCCACAATGTCAGTTATTATGTTTTTGGCATTGCAGATAACCTGAACATTGATTGAGTGGGTGGACTTGCGGTTTCTGTAAATGTATTCACTTGCTGCAGGTGGGCAGATGGGAATATGGGCCCATCAATGCAGCCAATTACGTGGGGGAAATGGGCAAGTTGGTAGAACTCCAGCTTGGTTCTCTGCAGCTCCGCCTGTGTAGTGGGGAAGGAAATGTAATGTTCCATTCTGTCCATCATGGCGTCCAGGAAGGTGTTGAAGAAACGGAATAGACAGCTCTGTGACACTCCACCCACTGCAGCTATCACTCCCTGGAAACTTCCTGATGCAAGGAGGTGCAGGCAGCAGAGTACCTGGACATGGGTGGGGATTGCGTGGGCCCTTGGTGTCTGATGCTCCAAATAGGGTCTTAGGTCCCGTATTAGGTCCAGGACGGTGTCTGGGTGCAATCTATATCTTTCATGTATTTCAGGTTCTGTCAATTGGAACAATGTGATGCGTAATCTGTACACCCGCTCCTCACGTCTCCAGATCCTCATTCCTGCTGCTCTCAAGCGTAGCCGCCTTGCTATGAGGTAGAGGCCTGCCATTGTGTCCACACAGATACATTTTGGGCCTGTTTTTATGCACTGCACCTGATTACCACATGCTCTGGAAACGTGGTAAATACCGATTCGTTATTACCGATTATGGTCCTATTCGGTAATAACGAGGTTTGCTACATAGCATTTTTGGGAGTTTTAATGAATCGTTATTTCCGATTCGGTATTCATTGTTTCGGTATTTTCAACTCGGTAAATAATGAATCAGTAATTTTTTATCGATTCGTTATTATTGATTCCATTCGGTATTACGTACATCTCACATGGCTAAATAAATGTTGGTTTGGAAAAAATGGGGACCCCTACATACTAGTTAGTTTGCTAATCGTAGGGAATATATAGACACAAGTTGAGAAAGTAAGTATCTAGCAAACCAATGATAGTATTGTTGCCCTTATTTCAACCTCATTTCAGATATTAGCTACATACACAACAATAATTCACTTAGACAGTAGTATATCAAAAATATTTGATTGTTTTATTTTTCATTTTATTTATTTACTTTTTATATTTCTTTTATATAGTGTGTTAGTTAATTTGTAAAAAGACATATATACTTCATGATAATGACAATAAGTGACATACAATACTCATATTGACAAAAAACAAGAACTTTTACACATACATACAAAAGTTACTATACGGTGGCAAATGCGGCATTTGCCACCTTCATTACTTTTTTCCACCGACTGAATATATCGTATAGTAACTTTTGTATGTATGTGTATGTGTAAAAGTTATTGTTTTTTGTCAATATGAGTATTGTATGTCACTTATTGTCATTATCATGAAGTATATATGTCTTTTTACAAATTAACTAACACACTATATAAAAGAAATATAAAAAGTAAATAAATAAAATGAAAAATAAAACAATCAAATATTTTTGACATACTACTGTCTAAGTGAATTATTGTTGTGTATGTAGCTAATATCTGAAATGAGGTTGAAATAAGGGCAACAATACTATAATTGGTTTGCTAGATACTTACTTTCTCAACTTAAATAAATGTCGGTAACACCGAAAACGACCCTTTTTCGGTGTTACCGACCGGTATTTGGCCACCTACATATGGCCCTTTGTCCCTTACCTGAAGCAAGCCCCCCTCACAGCCTGACATTCAGCTTTAACACTCCATGTTTGTCACTGAAATTCAGGTCTGTTTTGGTGAAGAGCGTCTTAGCGTTTCAGGCTGGGGTAGAACGTTGGCTCAGCAGCAGAGGCTTCTTGACAGATGTAAATCGCAATGACCGATTCAACCAGTGGTGCGCGCGCACCACAGAGGAGCGGGGGGAGGGAGTGCAGCAGCTGCAGCGAGGCGAACGCTCGCTGCTGCGCGTGCTAGCCACGGACGGGAATGGGAGTTGCAAAGGCGGGACATGCGCCCACCTTTGCCCAATCCCCTGCTGTTTAAAAAAAAAAAATACTACAAAGCCAATGACGGGTGTCGAAAGCCTGCTCATAAGCGTTTGAGCATCTTTCAGAACCCCATTCAAAAGGGCTCTCGCTGCGCGAGCAATGCTGTGCACTGCAACGCAGGCGCAAGCCCTAAAAAGGAGCCAGAGTCTCTACCTTTGCATTCTTCTATTAAACGAGTAATGGAAAGTGAATGAAAAGTGGTGCACACACAATAATTTCCTTGATATTTGGCAAAAATATACCTGATCCAGAGTTATGCAAAAAATTCCTGGTGGCAGTGGTGGATTAAGTAATGGCGGATTCAGTCTCAAAAGGAAACATTTTTTCCATGGATATTGCTCTATCAGATCCAAATGGCAAGATAGTGGATGTAACAGTAAAAAGTACATAGGCTGCATCGAACTTTGCAAATAGAGCGGCAACCTATTTTTCTTACGCAATCCAGTCCCTCATAAAGGATTTTAAAGGCCTGGGTGAGTTTATGGACCAAGGAGCAGACATTACACCTACCCTTGCATTAATGAAGCAGCAAGTGGTATTGATTACGCATATTTCTTCTGATTCATTGAATGCTACCACATCAACCGCAGGTTCTTCAGCTCAACTAAGACACCAACTGTGCTTAAAATCCTGAAAAGCAGAAGTTTCCCAAGAAGCTTCCCTAATAAAAATGTCCTTTGCAGGAACAAAACTGTTACCCCACTGGAATAAATACTATTAATAAAGTCTGCAGAGGATAGAAAACTCATAGCACCAATGAGGATTTCCAGGGGCAGATTTTATAGAAATAAAAGAGCCTTTTGTCCATTGTTCCAGGAAAAATCTTATTAGCCATCTTGAGGAAGGGGGTGTGGCTGGGAGGCGCCTTCCTCAGACAGGTCCTGCTCTCAGCAGTTTGAGGGTTCAAGGCAGCCACTAATAAAATAGTGACTATATGAGCAGAGAAAATCTCCTTGTAGGGGTGGGGAGGGGAGGTTCAGATTTATTTTACTATCCAGAGGGTTGAAAAGCTTCAGGTTCAGACCAGAAAATCAGAAAATCTCCTTGTAGGGGTGGGGAGGGGAGGTTCAGATTTATTTTACTATCCAGAGGGTTGAAAAGCTTCAGGTTCAGACCAATGGGTCTTGAAGACTGTGGAAGAAGGATTCCAGATAGTGTTTGTGTTCCTTCCACAAGAGTTTTTTTGCGCTACTCCTCTGCCGGCAAATACAGGAAAGAATCTGGGTCTTTTAAAGAGCACCTCTTTTGAATATCTTACCAGTGACTCCTTCCTAAAGACGAAGGGGAGTGTAATGAAAATGGGAATGTCCCATGTGAATTTCTAAAAGATGCTTCAAGTGATACTCCCATTAATAGGAGACATTCTGGCATCTCTATATCTATTGGATGTATACCTCCATGTTCCGGTCAATCCCAACTAGCAGAGGTGTCTCCACTTATATGCAGAGAACCAATCATTTCCAGGTACTCCCTTTTGGCCTTGCTTCTTCACTAAGAGTATTTACTAAGGTTTCATCTCAATTAGTTGAAGTTGTCATAATACAGGAATTTAGGTGTTCCTGTATTTGGATGATTGGTTCATTTCTGCCCTTTCCTTCTCTAAGGCAAATCTCCATGCTCAAGAAGTATGCAAGGTCCTGCAGGATCTTGGACTATTGTTAAACCACAAGAAATCATTTTTCACACCAACACTGGACTTCCATTTTATATGTTATGTTATAAATGTTATAAATCCTTTTATTGCGCGCTCTATTACTCATGAGTATCCTGGCGCGATGAGTACAAGATAACAAGGCGGGGCCACTAACACACCGGAGAGAGAGATTTACAGAGTAATATTAAACAGGTATGTTTTAAGTCCCTTCTTGAACTGCGAAAGTGAGGAGGCAGTGCGAAGAGCCAGAGGAAGGACATTCCATACTCTAGCAGCCTTAACAGAGATGGATTTGCCTCCAGTTCTGGCAAGCTTAAATTTAGGCTGGACCATCTGACAGAGGTTAGCCGAGCGGAGAGCCCGTTTAGGAACATGAAGAACAAATCTATTCCGCAGGTATACTGGACCTTGCTGATTGATAGCCCGATATGCCAGGACCAGGACTTTAAACAGAATACGATTGGCAATAGGCAACCAATGAAGGCTGCGCAGATGTTCGCGAACACTAGTTCTCCTGGGTAGTTGAAACATCAACCTGACTGCCGAGTTTTGAATAACCTGGAGTCGACGGACCATGTAGTCAGGTAGGCCACTGAAGAGTGCATTTGCATAATCTAAGCGTGATAAAATCAGCGCTCTAAGCACGGTCTCTCTAGCTTTGCCGGGAATGAGGGGAAAAAATCTTCTGAGAGCCTTTAGAGTGGCATAACAGGTACCGGTTAGTTTCTTAATATGCTCCCCGAACTTTAAATCCTGTCCGAACCAGACACCTAAGTTCTTTACAGGGGCACCTGATGAGCTCGGACAGGGTAGGTCGGAGGGCCAGATTTGTTCCCTGAAATTATCCGGAAAAGATCCATAGAGGAGGATCTCCGTCTTCTCCTCGTTACATTTAAGCTGGGCCGTTGCCAGCCAGCGAAAAACCTGCGACAGGCAACTCTGAACGATCAAGGGGTCTAGATGATTTTTTTTTGGCCAGGTGAAGAGCAGCTGGGTATCATCAGCATAAGCCATTATTTTGGCACCCAGCTGCTCAGCTAAATAGACCAAAGGGGTCACATAAACATTAAAAAGCAGGGGGCTTAAGGTAGACCCCTGCGGGACTCCTGTGGTAAGTTCCTTAGCCTTAGATGCATAAGGGGGGACCCACACTTGTTGTGATCTATCTTTCAGAAATGAGGTCAACCAACCCAAAGCGCTGCCTGAAACACCGACAGCACCCAATCTGGCCAGAAGCAACGAATGGGGCACCGTATCGAAGGCGGCAGAGAGGTCTAGTAAAATCAGAGCCGCCCTGCCGCCTCCATCCAGGCACTCCCGAATAGCCTCCGAAACCTCAATTAATGCTGTTTCGGTGCTGTAGGCCGCTCTGAACCCCGATTGAGCAGGGTGGAGCGCATGAGAAGACTCAATAAACCCTTCAAGTTGTCTAAAAACAATCTTTTCGCATGTCTTAGCCAACGCTGGCAAAAGAGATATGGGCCGATAGCTAGAGGGCATAGTCGGGTCTAGGCCAGATTTCTTCAGTAATGGGAGGAGCTTGGCTTGCTTCCAACTCAGAGGCACAGAGGCCGAGCAAAGAGATAAATTGACAATCCTAGTTACCTCCTGGCAGACTATCGCCGACACTCCTCCCAAAACTCTAGCTGGGCAGGGGTCGGCGGGCGAGCCAGATTTGAGGGCAGACAGAATTGGTAGAACATCCTTTTCAGAGACTGGGGAGAAGGAAGTAAACCGACCTTCCGAAGAAACAGCTTCCAATATAGGCAATGGAGTGGATGTCACGGACTTGTTCAAGGCAGTTTGAAGATCTTGCTGGATCTTCAGAATCTTTTCAGAGAAAAAATCTGAAAGTTCATCGCACCATTGATTGGAAGAGGGTAGGGTAGGTAGCGCGGCTCTGGGAGAGAGAAAGCTCTGGACAATAGCAAAAATTTCTTTGCTATTGTTACTAGCTTTTTCAATGCGTCCAGCATAGTAATTACTTTTGGCCACCTTGATTTCGTTATAGTACTCCTTTTGGGAGCAGCGCAGCTGTTTCTTCGCCTCCGACGAATAATCAAGCCGCCAAATCCTCTCCAGTTTCTTACACTTTAGCTTCTGCTCACGTAGGCCATGGGTAAACCCGGGCTGGGACGGCGAGAAGCGGGGTCGGCAGACTCGTTTATTCTGCATAGAAACTGCCGAGCCACTAGCCATCCATGAGTTAAAAGCATCAACTGCTGCATTAATTTCAGTAGTCAGCATCGGCTGGCAGCTAGAAAGAAATTCAGAAAAGGATGCAACATTAATACGTTGCTGATGGGCCTGAGACTGAGTTGGCATTAATCCAGAGCCGATAGTCAATGTCCAGGAAAATCTAACCAGTTCATGGTCGGTCCAGGTCATGGCTTCTGGCCGCTCTATTATAATGTCAAAGTTGGAACAGACTAAATCAAGGACATGACCCCCCGCATGCGTTGGAGTCTCCACCCATTGTTTAAGATGGGCCATTGAAAGAGTTTCTCCAAATCTAATTGCCTCACTGCAATCCGCGATATCCATGTGGATATTAAAATCCCCCAAAAGGAGATAATTTGCAAACTGAAGTGTGCGGGGTATAATGGCTTCTTCAAGATCCCCAATGAAGTTGCCAATATGACCTGGAGGACGGTACACAAGTGAGCCACCTAGTGTCCAGTGAGAATTAAAAGCAAGACTGAAGTGCAGAAGTTCTGCTTCATGAAAGCCTTCGAGGGGTTCGCATAAAAGGGTCCAATGCTCTCTATAGATCACTGCGATCCCTCCTCCTCTGCCCTTGGGGCGATCTGCTCTAGAGATCTTAAACCCACGTGGGATTGCCAGTTAGATGCACACTCAAGAAAGATGTGGGCTAAATATTCTTGTCTCTGTGGAGAAGACAAAAAGTCATGGAGATCCTGCATTTACTAGAACAGACTGGTCTACCAGTGCGGCAGTGGTGGTGACTGCTTGGGAAAATGGCCTTCACTCGTCTTTACGCGTACTCATTGATCAATCATTTGTTAATCTATTAGGTGCAGAGTTCATAGGAATTCGAGCTGGGGGTCCTAGTCAAGGAGCAGGCGCGGAAGTCCTTGATCTGGTGGTTGATGGAGAACGATCTGTCCAAGGGCCTTCCCTTCCATGAAATTGTGTTCAAATGTGGTGATATCGGATGGCAGCAAACTGGGGTAGGGTGCCACTCAAGGCACGTGGTCTATCTAGGGGAAGTGGACAATCAGTCATGCAGCCTGTTTGTCCAATTTCAGGGAATTCCAATTTAAAAGGAAGCAGGATGAGGAATTGGGTGACTTCATTGTTTTGGTAACTAGGAGGAAGAAGAAGCTGACCATCTTAGAGGGATGGGAAGCTAACATGTTAGGTTTTTTTGCTTGAAAATTTCTGGCCACAGATGGTTTAGCTCATTTAGTAATGACTGTGACGTAGAGGTCTTGGATTCAGAGTAATGAAGATTACCCGTAAGTAACTAGGGCAGCCACATACGTTGATGAGTGTCAATTGTTACTTTTCCCAGTCACTGAGACTCCAACACACAGACAACGTTTCACACTGTCAGTAATACCCTCACAGCCACATACATTGAGAAAGTCTCACCTTTGTCCCCTTAGCACACATGGTTGTTTACATTGTATCTCTGCCTCTATAACCCTTATGCCTGCACAAACATTTATCTCTCAATCTCTCCCCGGAAAGGCAAACACATTCACTTTCAAGCTCTTATTGCCACATAAGCTCACTCACAAACCTGTATTTTCTCTCTCATACACTCACTCTCACTTGCATGGATTCACACATGAACTGTATCTCACTCTCTCATGATTGTTGTCTTTTTATTGCTCATTCTGCTCAATCCTGTGTAATTTGTGATTCTGTTTCCAGTTCATCATCTCGGAGAGTGACAGAGGTGTGCTGTGCACCATGGACTGCATTCGTGAACGTCAGAAGCCCATTTGTGGCACCGACGGCAAACTGTACAAATCCTTTTGTGCCTTCCAAAGAGCCAAGTGCCAGGACCTGCTACTAGAGGCTGTGCCACGCGCCCACTGTGTCAGCACCGAAGCGAACAGTAGGTTGGCATTACTGACTTTTGTGACCATTCCATGTCTTTTCATGCCACTACAGTGCCACTTGGCACAAAGTACCAACTCTGTATCTCCTTTGTAGTCACTTCTGTAGCCAGTAGTATCTCAATCAGGGATTCTAAAAATGTGTCCCTCCATTTATTCTGTGCGGCTCTTTCTTAGCTGCATGTGGCCCTGTGGCCTCCAATAGCCAAGTGACGCTCTACATGACTGTGGGCACCATTACTGTTTGCATGTGATCTCAGAAGGGCTGGATAATGGGAGTGTAGCCGCCCCATTGGAATTACGGGTAACTCCCAGGGGGTAGCATCCATTAATGGAGCAGGTGCAGTGGCACCGACTTGAGAGAGCCCACTGAGCCCTGATTGTTGCTGTTTGCGGCCAGGGAGGCCATTTCCTTTTTTGCACTAGGGACCATGACACATTGACTAAGCTTCTGGTAATACTGTCAAAGTGGTGGCTCAATTTCTCTATGGGATTCCTGCTGCTCTCCAGGCGAAAATGCTGCCAAGAATGAGGAATTACCGAGGAATTTAATGGAGTAAATCTGATTCCCAGCTAAAATCCGGTTTCTTAATTGACCCTCAGGGTCTAACTTGTAATTGCGCAGTTTTCTGTCACATGGAGTTACAGTACCAGTTGCTGACAGTAACTTCAGGGGTTGGAATTACCAGTACCATTATTGTGCCATTTGTGTTATGCTGTATTATGTTATAAGCACTTATAGACTGCAAACAACTCACTTCATGAGAGTATTCCGGCACTGTAGCCAAAACCCAAAAATGACCTAATACATGTGAATGAAGAGGTAGGTCGCTAGCTAAAATATTCGAGTTTTAAGCAGCTTTTTAAAAGTGGTATCATTATGGCAGGAGGAGATGTCAAAAGGCAGCTTGTTTTGGTGGTGAGGTGCTAGATAGGAAAAATAATGTCCGCTGCATTGAGTGGTATGTATACGGTGGGGAACGGGCAACATCATGTTGGATGATCTCAGTTTCTTAGCTGTCTGACAGAACCTGATTTTTGTGCTCAAGTGTACAAGATCCCCGCCATACAGGGCCCCACGGTATGGCAGAGAAGCTTGAGTATACAGCACATCTTAATAGGTAGCCAATGAAGGGATCTCAGAACTGAGCCTGCAGACTCCCCTGCGGGTGGCAGATGACAAACCAATCTGGTAGCCATATTCTGAACCACTTCCAAGCGAGACAGGAGGAGAGACTCATTGATTGCATAATGAGGACCAGTAACTCTTAAGCACCCTTTGGTCATCTGCTGGCTTTACATATTGCTGTGGTCCTCTGTTTGCAGTAAAAGAACAGTGAGCCCTCGTTTAGATGCATTGATGCTGATTCATCAAAAAGCCTGGAGTAGCAGAAGCAACATTGCACACCCTCTGACCTGCAGAAACATGACATGGTCTTTGTCTCCCTACATTCAACAGAGCAACCAACTTCCTATCCTACTTGCTGATGGTGCATAGAAGGTCAAAGTTGAACATACAGGGGAGCTAGAGCCATACTTATGTTTGGACCTTGCAACTGCCCTCAGGAACACAGAGATTGGGGTTAAAGGGCATAGACAGTGGTGCTGATTGACAAGCCTGCTGTCCCTGGTTGCCCCTAATTGGTGCCCATGATTATATGTGGGGAGTCCTGTACCCCTCCCTTTTCTACGAGTAGGTCAAGGACGCTCTATTGTCTTTGAATACTTTGGAACTCACTTTCTGATAGAGACTTCTAGCCTCAGATTCCTCAATTTTTGAATATTCCCTAGGCATCAGACTGGATCTGGAAACATTTCAGTAGCACCTATGATCGCCCGAAGTTGGTGCTTTGTGCTCTGTACTGGCGCCGTTCCACTCCAGAAATCACAAGCGAGGCCTATATAGGCACCACTTCCATTCCTTTCTGTCCATGCCTCTAGACACTGATCCAAAGCTCGTCTCTCGGAGACATTTATTTCGTAATTTCCAAATTCTTTTCCAGTGTGCAAGGTATGACACCCCCTAAAATGACAGGTTTCAAGCCCTGCAGTGGCTGTTGCAAACAAATGCCTGTGATGGATACCCCTCAGGTTTGCCTGTGGTGGTTGGGGTCGAACCATTACTCCAAGGCATGTGGAAACTGTGTGTGGATGAACTGGCCGGCCATCAGGGAATGCAAGGTGATACTCAGTGTTGCCCAAAACACTAAGCATAAGAACACTCTGTAACCGTCCCAAGTCTCAATTCATGTCCAACGTTCAATCTTGGTCCCGTTCCCATTCCCAGAGTCACAGGAGCCAGTCCAGAGTACGGTCTTCTTTGTGCTCCAAGCCCTCAGGTGAGCAAAAGAAGTTGGAGTGGTATTGTGCTTCTTCACATCACTCACATTCACCTGATCATACACGGGGCAGCACCACCCTTCTCGATCTCGCTCCCAAAGTCGGCCGACTGGGAGCCAAATCCGCAGCTGCTTCAGGCACAACCTGAGTTTCTGGGGCCTTCAGCAATGCTGCGTCAGTTCAAAGAGTTCCACACAGGTATGCTACTTCTCTTTGGATCCATGCCGACTCCCTTTGGGCTCCAAGGAGACGGAAGACCTTCTACATGGGATACTGCCAGCAGGTTCATTCTCTGCGCCAGGTGGACACTCCACAATTATCTTGCCTCCGGCACATGTTCTGACTCCACTGCCAGAGCCACATCGCACACCAGCCCTGGGCACATCAAGGCAATGCTGACTTCTCCGCTTGAAGATGCAGCTCCGATATCCTTTCTTACACTGAATCGACACTGGCCTGATTTCAGCTGACACGCACCTGAATCCGTCTATGGCACCCCTTCCCCCACTTGATTTACCACAGGCTTGACAATATTCTCTCCATTCCCTTTTTTGGGACATACTCTAATGAGGACCATGACCCAGGTAATGAGTTCGCTCAGCCTACCAAGATGATAATTGCTACAAGGACTTACAGGAGGCTATCAGCCTCGATACCTCCCCAGGGACGGTTCTTTTTTTCCTCCTCCTGGAACGACCACAGAGGAGTCTGCTTCCTACCACATGGCGATGTGTAGGGCAGCCGAAGTTCTTGACCTTCAACTCCCCATCTTGGAATTTGAAACCAATATCTTAAAGAGAGTCCTCCAACCGAGGCAAACATCGTCTGAGTCCCTTCTCCACTTTAAAGAAGCACCAACAGATACAGAAGTGTCTACCTTCGTTCATGCTCTTCCTGGTAGAGACACTATCTGGCCGCAGATGCCGTACTGACTCTCCCATCCTCCCTGTTTTGTGATTGGACTCTATCCATTAATAGGATCCCAAGTTTAGGAATCTGCATTCTGTCTAACAGTTTGCTTTTGGGCCTCTGCGTCTGGTGGCGTGGACAGTCTTGAAAGCAACTCACATCATTGTGCAGGAGTGGCCACCTGTATAGACCTGCACGTAATTTCTGGAGTGAAATGGTGTCAGTGCGGAGTCGCAAGGTGCCACCTTCTGGCAGGCAGAGATACTGCAGAAAAGGTTCCGGATCCACTCTCACATCTAGGGAATATTCATAGGGTGAGGAATCTGTGAATAGATAGTCTCTACCAAAAAGAGCGTTACTAAATGTTGTAAATGTGCATAGAGCTATGCCCCTTTTTAGCTGCAAGTGTTCTGTACCTCTCTAATAACTGCATATGGCCATGTTCCTCTCTGTTATGACCTGTTGGTAGCCTTGTGCCTCTCTTTTGTTACCTGTCTGTAGCCCCACGCATCTCTATTGTTACTTATCAGTAGCCCCCATGCCTCTCTTTTGTTACATTCCAGTAGCCCTATGTTTAACCTGAAAAGCCATCCTCCTCCTTCTCAGTAGCCACATGTCTCACTGTTACCTCAGTCATCTGTCCGTACCCTAAATCCTCTGTTGTTATCTGTGACTAGCACCATGCCTACCTATTGTTACCTGCATGTAGCCCCATGAATCTCTATTGCTATGTCTTAGTAGCTCTGTACCTATTTGTTATTACCTCTTAGTAGCCCATGGCTCCTTCCCAGTTGCCCAATGCTGCCCTTCTGTTACCTGTTAGACCAAAGCCTCTGCTGTTACTGTACCTGTTCATATCCCCATGCTTCTCTGTTGTTGCCTGTTAGCAGCCTCGTGCCTCTGAGTTACCTGTGATTAGCCCCACATCTCTGTTTTAAACTATGGGTAGCCCCATGCTTCCTCTTACTACCTCCCCATAGCCCCATTCTCTCAGTTGTTACTTGTGATAAGCCCCTAGCCTCTCTGTTATACCTCTACGCAGCCCCATGCATCTCTCATGTAACCTGTCAGTAGCACCCTTGTCTGTGCTGTTACCTGTGAGTATCGAACAAGATGTTCAAGGGAAATGTATGCAAGAGGAAGAAACAGCGATTGAGGTTAATGAGTGCAAATCAGCACAGAAGGATATGAAACAAACACGGACTTGGGCAGCACAAACAGGGTAACATTCGATTTAATAATGATAATAAAAAGCAAAGGCTGAATACTCAGGAACTGTTTACTCACTACAAAAATTATTCTCTGAAGCTAGAGTGGACCAACAACAACCCTCAGTATTAATCTCTCTACTTTCCTACTCAATAAAAAAAACGAAGATGAATAACAAGAGTGCATGAATCTACAGAAAACAAGCAACAAGGAATGGAAGTATCAAACAAATAGAAAGACGGAAAATGAAAAAAACATAGTGGAGAATTGCTAAAAAGTGACCAAAACATATAAGATTTGATTCAAGCACTGACTTAAAAATAGATAATGAAGTCACTTACTGTATTAATGCTGAGACGGTTATTGCTTAGAGGATGAGGCACATTCAGCCTCTTCATCTTCTACCCATAGGGAAGTATATAGGGGGTTAAATCCTAAGCCTCCTGAATTTTAAAATCTATTGTCATTGGGCTTTTGAGTGATATTAATACACAGAATGTTTCTCTCATTTACCCAATTTTAAGCCACTATTAAGTACACTTTCGCAACTGCAATAATCCTTTTTACCCATCACAAATCACTACCAGCTGACATCTAGGGGCTATCCCACTGGCTCATAATTTGGTGTGGGACATTACCATCTGGTCCCTTTGCTCAACATTTATGTGTCACGATGGAAGTGCCTAGAGGAGGCCCAGATGATGACTTAGGGCGGCACCGAGTGGTTACTGATGGGTATCCTTACTCTTGAGGAGTTTCTTCTTTTTTACATATAAACTTTATCCTTCAAGTTTTGTGGATGTTTACATTTTTTAGGTAGATTTTTTGCATACATCTATAGCCAATTATCGCCAGTTTGCTCCCCTGGCCAGGAAAAATCTATGCAGCTAGTATATGACCTAAAGGAATTGTTCCACAAGAACGGAATGAGTTTTGACCCAGCCACGCTTCGATGGATACCATTGCAATAGTTCAGAGTATAATAGACAAATATGGGTTAAGGAAATCCCAAACCATGTACAATGGCCTCATTCACTTTTTGACAGCATTTGTTAAAGTGGACATGCCAGCCCTTTGGAATAAACTGATAACAATGGGCATCCCTCCCAAATGTATTATTATTATTTATAGCACTGCATTCTTCTATATGGTGTAGAGTGTTAATGGGAGGAAGTAAAGGCCTTACACTAAAAATGGAAACAAAAATGACCTAAAGCAAGGCTGTCTGTTGCCCCTTTTTCTTTTCTATATATTTTAGTGATTTCTCTTTTCAGTTTGCAAATGTTAGGAGTTTTCCTCCACATGTTGCATTTTATGATTTACATGTTTAAAAGTAAACAAATGATGTGGTTTTATTCGAACCTACACCATTAGGTTTACAGCGTCATTTGAAAGCCTTGAATGGGTATGCAGAAAGAAATCACTTAAAAATGTATATTTCTAAGACTAAAGTAAGGAAGAAAACACTGTTGACCATTTAGTTGGCACATAAATGAAACACCACTAGAAATGGTAAATCATACACATATTTAGGAAAAGTGCTTAGCCAGAATCAAGATAATAAAGCTCACTGTATGCATCTAGGAACAAAGGCCATAGGACATGCAGTTACTCTAAATCGGTTTTATAAATCTTTTGGAAGGAGACATTTTAAATATTTATTAAAATATACAGACCAAAAATCCCTCTAACTCTCATATATGCTCTTGAATATGCATCTATAAGGCAATGCTCATTCTTTTTTTTTTTTATCTTTTTATTAGTTTTATTGATAACATAAACAAAAAACTCGGCATAACACATGAAGAGACACACAGATTCTGGTTCACATGGCAGTTATTTTGGGACCATAGGTGATTTCAAGAATACATCACAGGGGTTGGAATGTGCATCAGGGAGACAGATTTGTCTTCAATGGGGGCTGTAGGTGCGACACATATATCTCCCCTGTAGGCGTTCCATTTGACCCAAACATGGGACCATTTTTTGGGGGCAACCTCTTGCTACATAATCCGTTTTCTCCCTGAACATGTACCAGTCAAGATTTCTTTTCCATGTGGCAAGTGTCGGGGATGACACCCCCTGTTGCTGAGCTATATCTCTCTTGGCAACTATAGCAACTAGTTTCTCTGCCCCTGTCAAGTCAGTGGGTTCCCAAATGTAAAGCAAACACCTCTTGGCTTCTGGTTGGATATCATTGTGTAGGACTTCCCTCATGACTGCATGTATCCCCCTCCTTTACTTAGGGCCGCTCACACTTCCAAAGAATATGCATAAAGGTGCCCACCTGGCCACACTTTCTTCTGCAAGCGTCCCCCTCCCCTCTTCCCATGCGGACCAGCTGTAGCCCGGTGATGTAAGTGCTGTGCAGAATTTTCAATTGAACCAGGAGCAGCCGCGCGGAGATTGCCACCTCACGGGGAGAGGACACAGCTTCTCGCCACTCTTCGTCGTCAAGCACTAAGCCGCCCCCCAACAAGACTCATGTAACTTAACAATGGGATCCGGTGTGTTATTAATCAGCTTTTTGTAAGTTAGTGATATGGCCTTCTGTGGAAGCAATCCATCCAACAACCTGTCCTCTAGTGGGGAGGAATCAGGGAGGAAGGAACCCTTCTTTAAGGTTGTGACCAGTACGTGGCGGACCGACAGGTAGCGGAAAAACTCTGTGCTTGTGAGCTCGAACTGCTGTTGTAGTTTGTCAAAACTAATCATGTCACCCCTCACCCAGAGGTCACCTATCCGAGAGATACCGATGAGGTCCCACTTGTCAAACCTTTAGAGGAATGTAGACGGCCCATCTGTTCCGAATCCCATAAGGGGGTTGCCAGCGCCAGTCTCCGGTCTCTACCCAGACTCCTGTTCACTGTATGCTAAATATGGACAGGGTACCTGGTGGGCCCAGTTAAGGGGATTTCCCTGGGATTCGCATACAGAGCTCTGTCGTACTTCCCATCCAGCAGCAGCCACCTGTCCATGGCAAAGCCCGGGTCACCCAGTGTACGATATGTACCTTGATTGATGGCGGCAAGATGGGCTGCCCAATAGTATTTCTTAATGTCAGGGAGACTTATACCACCATCATACTACCTAAGAACTAATTTGTTGAGTGCTATTCTAGGTCTCCCGTCCCATAACAAATCCCTCTGTAAGCCTTTGATTTCTTTAAAATACCTTGTGGGGACCGGGTGGGATCGTTTTGTAGGGCATAGAGAAAGCGGGGCAGGGACATCATCTTAAAAAGAGCAGCCTTGCCGAGCAGCAAGAGAGGGAGTGCCCTTCAGTTAGCAACATCACGCTGCAGGCGCTGCAAGGGCGGGAGCAGATTTATCTTGTAGCGGAGCTTGGGGTCCGTGGTGACAAAGATCCCTAGGTAGTGAAACCCATCCTTCACCACTTGTACTGGACAATCTCTGGGGAGAGCCAGAGCATTGCCCCCCAGTGTGTCGAGGGGAGATTTATTCCAATTTATGGAGTAGCCAGAAAATCTGCCTAAGGACATGAAGATGTCCAAGACACATCTGAGAGACATCTTGAGGGAGGCCAAGTAAAGGAGAATATCATCTGCGTAAAGCGAAATGCGATCCTCCCACTCCACCGACCACTGCAGACCACGTATGACCGGTTCACGACGGATCCAGGCCGCGAGAGGCTCCAATGAAAGGGCAAAGAGCAAGGGCGAGAGTGGACACTCCTGCCTGGTACCCAGACTTAAGCCGAAGGAGTCAGACCATTTGTTGTTGACTATTACCTGAGCCAGAGGCTCCGAGTAGAGGAGTCTGACCCCTGATACAAATTCCGGTCCAAACCCCAACTTGGAAAGGACAGCAAAGAGATAAGGCCGTTCAATATTATCAAATGCCATGGAGACGTCCAGAGACAAGATCACAAGAGCTTCTAAATAGTGTCCATCCTTCCCAGTACTCCATGCACTCGTCGCAGGTTCGGGGCCTGACTGGTCTGGGTGTACCAAGGTGCTGATTACCCATGACAGACGAGTGGGCAAAAGTTTGGCAAGGATTTTCGGCTCTGCATTAAGCAGGGAGATGGGCTGGAAGGAGGCGCATCTATCTCCAGGCTTTCCCTCTTTGGGGATGCCCACTATCGACGCCAGACGTTGGTCAGGCGGTAGCACTCCCACTCTTCAACTCTCTTCCAACATAGACCTCAGATGCGGGGCGAGTTTATCGGGACGCAGTTTGTTGAGCTCGATTAGTAGCCCATTGGGACCCAGCGCCTTTCCAGGTGGAAGGTTTCTGATCGCCGGCGCGATCTCGTCATTGGTGATGTTGCTGTCCAAACAGCTCTTATTGTTCTCAGAGAGGACTGGGAGTTGGATATCGCACAGGAGGTCAGCAGAGTCAGTTTCAAGGAGGGACAATTGTGTTTGGTACACAGCGCTATAGTGCTCAGCGAACTCCCTGGCGATTTGAGTGAGATCTGGGATCTTTGCACCTGTGTCGACCGTCAGTTCGGGAACAAGTCTGTTGGCCCTTTCCTTCTTGTCTAACCAGGCAAGTAGCTTCCTGGCTTTGTCACCCCATTCATACACCCTACCGTCTTTCTCTCTCCCCGAAATTTGGCCTGGTCTGTGGCGATGCCCTTATATTCATCTTTCTTTAATTGCAAGAGATGCAGTGTTTCTGGAGTGCCCACCTTACCAAGTTCTGTTTCCAGTCAAAGGATCTCTCCCTCAACTGTCTCAAGTTCTTTAAATTTTTCTTTCCTGACCCCTGCTATAAGAGAGAGGGCTGTCCCTCTAATAACCAATTTAAACGCTTTCCAGTGTATTTGGGGGGAGTCAACGGGGCTCAGGTTCTCCTGAAAGTAACAGCCAATGGCTTTCAAAAGGTCTTTGCAAACAGTTGGGCTTTGCAAGTACCAAGGATTGATGGGCGCTACGGTGTCAACCCGCTGGTCTCCCAGAACCAGCTTGGCCCACACAGGGGAGTGGTCAGAGATGCCGCGCGCTAGGTGACGAACCTTGTGTAGGTGCGTGAGTTGGGAGACAGGCATGAGTAGATAGTCAATGCGTGAGGAGCTACAGTGTGCACTCGAGAAAAAGGTGAATTTGGTGTCCCTGTGGTGAGGCGCCCTCCAAGCGTCCAAAAGGCCAAACGCCTCCAGGAAGTCAGGGAGCCAATGACTCGAAGGGCCCACCTCACGGGGGGTTACGGTCCAGTGAACCGGATGCCACGGCATTAAAGTCGCCTCCCACCAGCAGCAGGCCCTCTGGGAGGGAGAACAGTTGAATACCTAGGTCCGTGAATGCTTCACTTTGCAGCCCGGGTGGGACATATACCGCCATTAAGGTTAAGGTATTACCCTCCCACTGACCAGTGATTGCAACATACCTCCCCCGCCCATCAGAGTGCGAATATTGGGCTGCGAAGGGGAAGGAGTTTTTAGCCACGATTCCCAAGCCCCTAGACCCAGAAGTGAAGCCGGAGTGGGCCATGAGCCTATACCCCCATCTGTTCAGGACTTTACATGTGTTACCAACAAGATACGATTCCTGGAGGAAGACCACATCTGGAGAGTGGCACTTTAGGTATTGCAGGACGAGGGTACGTTTCACCTTGTCTCTGAGCCCATTCACATTAAAACTTTTATCCCAGTGTGTTCCCATAACAGTGAATCCTGCGGGAGTCCTCCTCACAGAGCCATATTAATCGTTCATGCTGATTGAACAACAATAAACAAACAATTCTCCCCATCCCAAGTCTCCCCTCCTTGTCCCCCTGCACTCATGGAAAGAACTGGGAAGAGTGCCTGTCGCCCAAAAAAGGCACCAACAGTAGCTAAATGCCGGGAAAGAAGATCCGCCCCTCCACCCACCCTCTGAAAAAGAAGTCATTCCCCCAATTGGGGCAGTCAACCAGTATTTTTACAAACAGGAGAAATGGATCACTGGTCTCAATGTGCACAGTTCCGCACGAAAGCATTGCCTTCTAATTTTTCGACCTCAATTATCAGTGTGGACAAAGATCAAGGTTAGAGCCAGTCAAAGCAAGAACGGACGTTGCATGGGAGACCAGGTGGGAAGAGAGTGAGTGTGGGTTGTGTGCCCCAGCATCTCTCCAACCCTCAAGTCAGTCCGCCACCGCCTCCGGATGTTCAAAAAATCAGGCCCTTCCATTCGCCTCGACCCGCAGTCGGGCGGGAAGAGCATAGCGTACTTCATCCTTTTGTCTCTCATAGTCTTTATATTGGCTAGGAAGGACAGTCTCTGCTTCTGGACGGCCTGCGTGAAATCCGGGAAGAAAGAGACAGTGGAGTTTTCATATTTGAGCGGCGGTGCGCTTCTGGCACTCTGCAATATTACATCAAGGGTCTCTGAAGTTTAGGAGTCTGGCCAACATAGGACAGGGTGGGGCCCCGGGCTTTGGGCACCCCCCAGGGACCCTGTGGGCCCTCTCAACCTCAAAGAATTTCAACAGGCCCTTAGGACTAAGGTGGTAGAGTAAAAGGTCCTCAACAAAAAGGTCTGGTGCCTGCCCCTCCAACTTCCCCGGTACACCAATGATACCGACGTTGCGCCGGGAGCGCCCTTTTTAGTCGTCCAGCTTGTCTTCGCCAAATTTCCTGAAGGTTTGGAGGACTTGAACCTCATTCTGGAGCTGGGAGATGTCTACAAGGCTTTTGGTACTTACTTCCAGTTGCTTGACCCTTTCGTGTGTTGTTGTGAGGTCCGCTCTGATCAGTGTCATCATTTCCACTGTAGTGGCTTCAGTACGCTGCACCATTGAAGTCAGCACCCCAGCGAAAGATTCCATCATGTCTTTCAGGGTAAGTTCAGGAGGTTCACACTCTGACCCACTTGCAGATCCCCCCCCCCCAGGAGGGGCGCTTCGCGACAGAAGCCCTGGGGGCAGGTGTACCTGTCCAGCTTGCTCTGCTGTGTCACCTTCGGGCCTTTGCCTCCTGACATCATGCCCTAATTGAGCAGGGTAGGGCCGCCTTGTGTTTCTCTCTGCTCCAGGGCCCTGGCGGCTATATCACAATGTGTCCAGCATATTTCAAAGGGGTGGGGCCCACACTAGCAGCAGAGTTTTCACCACCCACTTCTAGGCAGCACTGCAGACTCGGATGAGACCCCCTCCGTCCCTGCAGTGTCCGGTCACACCACCACTGAAATGGACGCACCCGGAGGGGCACCAGTGAGTTGTTGGCACCTGCCCCCTCAGAGCCCACCATCTCCTGCTGCCAGTACTGTCACTTTGGGGGAGGGGGGCAAAGCACACAGCTGCAAGGAGGCACGATTCGCACCAGCACACCTCCCAGGCAGTGGCGTAACGAAACATGAGGGGGCCCCCCTGCAAACTACATGGAGGGGGCCCCCCTCCCATCCTCCATGCCTGTCTAGAGCTCTCAGGCCAGCGACCCGCCACACTGCAGGGGATGCGGGCGATTGTTACGCCACTGTCACCAATGCAGCCGTTAATAGTAACAGTGGATGGTGGAGTTAAAGGTTGGGCTTAGTCTGCCAGCAGGCTATCATAGGTGGTGGTCCATTCATTACAGGGTCCCTGCCATCAGTAGGCCGGGGAAGTTTGCCCAATTTTAGGTGGGTTTCCTGATGCAGACTCCTGTCATGATATACAACATCGGGCCCACTCATCGTTTAGTTTTGACAAAAGTGCATTCACTGCTCCTTCCTGTTTCCGTTTTAAAACATTGGACAAAGCGACAATGCAGTATTTCAAAAGCAGATATAACTACAAAGAGCACATTTTGATAATACATTTTTATTTTTATTAGACAATAGCAATCTTAAGAGGCATTGCATAGCTTCATACACACTTTGACCCCAATTCCATCACAGTCTCTCTCTCTCTGTCAGTCAGTATCTCTCTTTCAGTCAGTCAGTCTATCTCTCTCTGTCATTCAGTCTCTCTTAGTCAGTCACTCTCAGTCAGTCAGTCTCTCTCTCTCTCTCTCTCTGTCTCTCTCTGTCAGTCTGTCAGTCAGTCCCTCTCTGTCAGTCAGTCTCTCTGTCAGTCAATCTATCACTCTCTGTCATTCAGTCTCTCTCAGTCAGTCTCTCTCAGTCAGTCTCTCTCAGTCAGTCAGTCAGTCTCTCGCTCTCTATCTGTCTGTCAGTCAGTCTCTCTCTGTCAGTCTCTCTCTGTCAGTCTCTCTCAGTCAGTCTCTCTCAGTCAGTCTCTCTTAGTCAGTCTCTCTCTCTGTCAGTCAGTCTCTCTCTCTCTGTCAGTCTCAGTATCTCTCTCTGTCAGTCAGTCTCTCTCTCTCAGTCAGTCTCTCTCAATCAGTCTCTCTCAGTCTGTCAGTTTCTCTCTCCTAGTCAGTCTCTCTCTCTGTCAGTCAGTCTCTCTCTCTGTCAGTCAGTCTCTCTCTCTCTCTGTTAGTCAGTCTCTCTTTCTCTGTCAGTCTGTCAGTCTCTTTCTCTCTCTGTCAGTCTCCCTCTCTGTCAGTCTCTCTCTCTCCCAGTCAGTCTCTCTCTCTCCCAGTCAGTCAGTCTCTCTCAGTCAGTCATTCTCTCTTTACCCCAGTCAGTCAGTCTCTCTCTCGCTCTGTCAGTCAGTCTCTGTCAGTCAGACTCTCTCACTCAGTCAGTCTCTCTCTCAGTCAGTCTCTCTCTCAGTCAGTCTCTCTCCAAGTCAGTCTCTCTCTGTCAGTCTCTCTGACAGTCAATCAGTCTATCTCTCTGTCAGTCAGTCTCTGCCTCTCTCTCTCAGTCTCTCTTTCTCAGCCAGTTTCTCTCTACCTTAGTCAGTCTCTGTCAGTCAGTCAGTCTAACTCTCAATCAGTCTCTCTCTCTCTGTCAGTCAGTCACTCTCTCTCTCAGTCAGTTTCTCAGTCAGCCAGTCTCTACTCTCTCTCCATTCTCTCTCTCAACTCTGTCCACTCTATCTCTACTGTCTCTCTCTCCACGGTCTCTCCTCTGTCTCTCTCTCTCCACTTTCTCTCTCCACTCTCTCACTATCTTTCTCTCCACTGTCTCCCTCCACTGTCTCCCTCCACTGTCTCCTTCCACTGTCTCCTTCCACTGTCTCCCTCTACTCCCTCTCTCTCCACCCTCTCCCCCTTCTCTCTCTCTACTTTCTCTCCACTCTCTCTCCACTCTCTCTCTCCACACTCTCTCCACTCACTCTCTCCACTCACTCTCTCCACTCACTCTCTCTCCACTCACTCTCTCTCCACTCACTCTCTCTCCACTCACTCTCTCTCCACCCACTCTCTCTCTGCTGTCTCCCTCCACTGTCTCTCTCTCCACTGTCTCTCTCTCTCCACTGTCTCTCTCTACTGTCCACTCTCTCTCCACTCTCTCTCCACTCTGTCTCTCTCTCCACTCTCTCGCTCTCTCCACTCTCTCTCTCTCTCCACTCTCTCTCTCTCTCTCTCTCTCTACACTCTCTCTCTCTCTACACTCTCTCTCTCCACTCTCTCTCTCTCTCCACTCTCTCTCTCTCCACTCTCTCTCTCTCCACTCTCTCTCTCTCTCTCCACTCTCCACCTCTCTCTCCACTCTCCACTCTCTCTCCACTCTCTCTCTCCCCTCTCTCTCTCTCTCCACTCGCGCTCTCCACTCGCTGTCTCCACTCGCTGTCTCCACTCGCTCTCTCCACTCGCTCCCTCCACTCGCTCTCTCCACTCGCTCTCTCCACTCGCTCTCTCCACTGTCTCTCTCCTCTGTCTCTCCCTCCACTCTCTCTCCACTCTCTCTCTCTTTCTCTCCATTCTTTCTTTCTCTCCACTCTCTCTCTCTCTCCACTCTCTCTCTCTCTCTCCACTCTCTCTCTCTCTCTCTCAACTCTCTCTATCCACTCTCTCTTTCTCCACTCTCTCCAGTGTCTCTCCATGCTCTCTCCATTCTCTCTCCACTCTCTTTCTCTCCACTGTCTATCTCCACTCTCTCTCCACTGTCTCTCTCCACTCTCTCTCTCTCTCTCTAGCCACTCTCTCTCTCCACTGTTTCTCTCCACTCTCTCTCTCTCCACTCTCTCCCACTCTCCCTCACAAAGTAGTGTGCGTTCCATGGGTGTCCGCAGAAATGTTTCCAGGGGGGGCACATTTTTAACTTCATCACCATCCCCCTTGCACCCTTCTCTCCTCTGCCTTGCACCCTTCTTGCCCTCCCTCTTGCACCTTTTCCCCCTCCCCCTTGTATCCTTCTCCCCCCCCTTGTACCCTAGTCCACCTCCACCTTGAACCCTTTTCTACCTTGCACCATTCTCCCTCTGCCTTGCACCCTTCTCCCCCTCCACCTTGCACCCTTCTCCCCCTCCGCCTTGCAACCTTCTCTACCTTGCATCCTTTTCCTCTCTGCCTTGCACGCTTCTCCCCCTCCGCCTTGCACCCTTCTCCTCTCTGCCTTGCACCCTTCTCCCCTCTGTCTTGCACCCTTCTCCCCTTTGCCTTGCACCCTTCTCCCCTCTGCCTTGCACCCTTCTCCCCTCCGCCTTGCACCCTTCTCCCCTCCGCCTTGCACCCTTCTCTTCTCTGCCTTGCACCCTTCTCCCCTCTACCCTGCACCCTTCTCCCCTCCGCCTTGCACCCTTCTCTTCTCTGCCTTGCACCCTTCTCCCCTCTACCCTGCACCCTTCTCCCCTCCGCCTTGCACCCTTCTCTACCTTGCATCCCTCTCCCCCTCTGCCTTGCACCCTTCTACCCTCTGCCTTGCACCCTTCTCCCCTCTGCCTTGCACCCATCTCCTTTCCGCCTTGCACCCATCTCCTCTCTGCCTTGCACCCTTCTCCTCTCCGCCTTGCACCCTTCTCCTCTTTACTCTGCACCCTTCTCTTCTCTATCTTGCACCCTTCTCCCCTCTGCCTTACACCCTTCTCCCCTCTGCGTTGCACCCTTCTCTTCTCTACCTTGCACCCTTCTCCCCTCTGCCTTGCACCCTTCTTGGCCCCCCCTTAACTTCCCCTGCGGACACCCACATGGTGCTTCTAACAACAGTGCTTACCTGAGGGCACCATTTTGCTGCCTCGTCCCTTCTCATGTGAGCTTTGCCCTGGAGAATACTCTGTCTGGGGGCCCCCACTCCCACCCTTGTCAGGGTCCCGAGCACTGCTCTGTGCTGCCTCCTGCTCTTGCTCCCTTGTCAGGGTCCCGAGCACTGCTCTGTGCTGCCTCCTGCTCTTGCTCTCTGAGGCCCCCACCTCAGCCTTGTCCCTGTCTCTTCTCTTCTCTTGTGGGGTGGGGCCCCCACCCAATGCTTGTCCCTGTCTCTTCTCGGTTGGGGCCTGTCCCTGTCTCTTCTCTTGTGGGGTGGGGCCCCCACCCCATCCTTGTCCCTGTCTCTTCTCGGTGGGGGCCTGTCCCTGTCTCTTCTGTTGTGGGATGGGGCACCCACCCCATCTTGTCCCTGTCTCTTCTCTTGTGGGGTGGGCCGGGCCCCCACCCAATCCTTGTCCTTGTCACTTCTCTTCTCTTGTGGGGTGGGGCCCCCACCCCCTCCGTGTCCCTGTCTCTTCTCTTGTGGGGTGGGCTTTGCTTATCAAGAGGAGAGAGTGGGGGCCGGGCTCTGTGCTGCCTCAGAGGAGCAGTGGAGACTGCTGTCTCTGGGGCCCGTCCTTGTCCCGGGCCTGCCTCCGGCTCTGACTGAAGAGAAACAATGTTGATACTTTGTTTCTCTTTAGTCAGAGGGAGGGGGTGAGGGGAACGGAGCAGGCTGCACCTGCTTCAGACACAGAGGGAGAGAGGCTTGCTTCAGCGCAGGCCTCTCTCACAGCCCTTAGAAGAGCTGAGGGGGCCGGGCCCCCTGGGGGCCCCCTTCATTAACTGTAGAGAGTGAGGCCCCCCGCACTGCGGGGTCTGCGGGGGCGTTTGTTACGCCCCTGCTCCCAGGGCGTACAGACTCACTGGTTTCAGGCACCGTGGGTCCTTGGGGGAAGAGAGAGCACTCTCGTAGCCGTCTCTTGCAGACCCACACCTTGCGGACCGGGCCGCAAGCCACAGTGTAAATTTACATCTCACCCCCACGTCGGTGCGGCTTCCGCACCCCAAGATTCACTCGAGGTCGCAGCCTCAAGCTGCGGTCAGGCCCCAAGTTCCGGCGAGCAGCGCTCAATAGGTCCAAGCCTGGCTGGTCAAAGAGGCGGCTCAATCGGTCCTGGGCACTTCTGGCAACCGTACCTCTTTTTGGGACAAGGATAAGTTGGGCGGATCGCGAGCTTTCAGACGACGGGTCTGGAGCTGCTCTAAAACGCGGCCATCCTAAATCAATAAGAAGGAAAGATTCTCCGTAAATTGGCCTCAATAAGTCTCTGTGCAGGCAGGGCAATTAGATTTCGATCTTCACAAGCTCATGGCAATGGCAAACATAGTGCACTGGGCATACAGTTTAGTTAATACAATAGAAGGTACTCTGAGATATCCTGAGTCAGGAAACCTTTGTAACATTAAAAAAGATTACACCTTTACTGAAATCATAAAACTGGTTTTAGGTCATTTGGAAAGTAAGATGGAATACTTATTTACTTGGACTCCTGCGCAAATTAAGCTCTTCTATACCAAGATTAAGTGACTTAAGTTACATTAGTCACTGTAAGAATTTAACATAATATATATATTTGCTGTTTTTTCTAGATAATGCACATCCACAAAAGTATTTATCCCACACCTCCGATCATGGTGTTATGCAGGCAATATTGGTACTCTGGTTAGCGGTATTACCTCTTAATGCATACAAGTGTCACTGGCATAATTTTACAGGTTAGAGCGATTTGTGTCAGGGAAGGATTTAAGAGTTAAGACACGCACTTTATACTTGCCATGCAGTTTCAGTAGCACGTCGTCAATATACCTTTTGCTTATGTTTTAAAGTTAGCATAACAAGAACATATGAAATGACTAGTTTTATAGTGTGCCCACCAAATGAATATGTATGTTATAATGCATTGAATTTTTAAAAATCCTTCTTGAAATTGTCTTAAATATTTTGGGTATGTGTAATGTTGGACCAGTAGTATGTATGTGGTAACATTATTTATATTGCTGATCCCTGTCGTTGTCTCACTCAATAAACGTTTGACTTTAACTTACCTTGTGAGTAGCCCAATGCCACTTTGTTACCTGTGGTCAGTCCCATAGCTCTCTGTTGTTAACAGTGACTATAGCCCCATGCCTATCTGTTGTTACCTGTTAGTAGCCCAATGCATATATATGTTGTTACCTGGGAGTAGCCCCATGCCACCATGTTTTTACAAGTGATTACCACTATATCTCTCTGTTGGTAGTTGTGAGTAGCCCCATGCCTCTCGATTATTATCTGTGGGTAACCCCATGTCTCTCTCCTGTTACCGGTCAGTAATCCCTATTTACTCTTTTATTATTAAGGAATAATCCTTGTTGTTACAGTACTGTGCCCTCCTTCCATTGGCCTGTAGCCCAGTGACCCGTGAGCAGTCCTATGTCCCTCAAATAGCTACTTACCCCTATACATCAATGTAGCTTTTTAGTAGCCCTTAGTCCATCTAATAGCTGGGCACTTCAGTTAGACATTTACAATATTGTGCCCTTCTCCGAGTAATATTGTACCTCTGTTTGCTAGGAGTACTCATCTGCCCTTGAGACAGCTGTGCACCTGACAGCGGTGAATAGTGCTGTGCACTTTTTTAGATGCGAATAGCAGTGAGTCCCTCTCTCTAGTTCGAAAAGCCTGAGGCCCACTGTTATATGCGAACAGGTGTGTCCCTTCGTCAAATGCACATTGTTGTTGTCCCACTGTTAAAAGAGCCTAGTACCCCTCCCCTACATGGGTCCAGTTCTGCGCCCTTCTCTTAGATGTGTGAGTTGTGGTGTTGTTCCTCTTTGTCAGCTAGCTGCCTTCCAGTGATCCCCTTTTAAATGTGAGTAGTTTTTTGTCTGTCTCGGGTTGATGTGATTAGCTCTGTGTCTCTCTGTGCTTATCTTTGAGTTGCCTACTGCCTCTCGGTGATTAAATATTAGGAGCCCCTGTCTCTGTGAGGTTACCTGTTACCAGTATTCTATCTATCTCTGATTATCTGTGAGTAGCTCTCTGTTTCTCTCTGGGTATTTATCAGTTGTTCTTTGTCATTATGTGGTTACCTGTGAGTAGCCTTTTTGTCTCTGTGCTTAGCTTTGAGCAGCCCACTGTCTCTCAGGGTTTCTATGAGTCTCCTCTATCTCTTTATGATTATCTGTGAATAATCCTGCATGTCTCTCTCTCGTTTTTTTACTTGTCACTATCACTGCATCACTCTCTGATTACCTGCGAGTAGCATGGTGTCACTCTGTAGTTATGAATGAGGAGGCCTCTGTCTGTCTGTGGTTGCCTGTAAGTAGCCCTGTTTCTTTCTGTGGTTACCCCTGAATAGCCCTGCACATCACTGTGGTTACCTGTCTGTAGCTTTGTAGTTATCTGTGAATAATATAGTGTTTCTCTGTATATGGACAAGTAGGCCTGTGTCTCTCTGCTGTTGACCATGAGAGCCCTGTGTATCCCACTGATTACCCATGGTTAACCTGTGTCTCACTTTAGATACCTCTTAGTAGCTATATGAGTTCCTGTGGTTACCACAGTGTGCCCCGAAAACTCTCTGTGGTTAGCAGTGAGTAGCCCTCTGAGTTACCTCTGAGTAGTGTTCTGTCTCTCTCTGGTTACCTGTATGTAGCCCAGTGACTCGGTGTGGTTACCTACCAATTTTTCTCCGCCTCTTTGTGGTTGTCTGTCAGTAGCCCAGAATCTCTTTGGAGCAGGTTCTGTCATTCCATGGTAACATTGTGTCTCTCTATGGCTCCATGTGAGAAGCCATGTGTCTTTCGGTGTTTACCTATGAATAGCTCTCTGTTTTCCTTTGGGCATCTATGTGTAGCTTTATGTCTCTCTGCAGTTACCAGGAGCAGGCCTTTGTGTCTCTGACTTCCAGTAATTATCCCAGTCTTTCTCAGTAGTTACCTGACAGTAGCCCTGTGTCTCTTTGTGGGTCTCTTAATAGCAGTCCTGTGTCTTTCTGTGGCCACCTGTGAGTAGCCCTTCGTCTGTGTCATTCCCTGTGAGTAGCCCACTAATTTTAGTTTGGTAACTATATAAGTATCCATTTGTCTCCCTGTGGTTATCTGTGAGTAGCTTTGCGATTCTCATTGGTTACCCATGAGTTCGCTTGTCATTCTGTGATTACCCGCGAGTAGTCCTGTTTTGGTGAGTATCTGTTAGTGTCCGTGTGTCTCTTTGTGGTTACCATGTAAGTAGCCTTGGGACTCTGTGGTTACCCGAGAGTAGCTGTGTGCCTCTGTGGTTAACTGTTAGCAGTTCTATGTCTCTGTGGTTACCTGCGAGTAGCAGTGCCCCCTCTCTCTTTCCGTGGTTCACTGAGAATAGCTGTGTGTCTCTGTGGTTACCTGTTAGTAGTTGTCTGTCTCTATGAGGTGACCTGTGAGTAGGCATGAGTCTCTGTGGTTACCTGAGAGTCAATATCTCTCTCTCTCTCTCTCGCTCTCTCTCTCACTCTCTCTCTCTCTCTCTATTACACACACTCACTCACCCTCTCTCTCTTGGCCCCAGCCTTTCGTGAGACCCCGAAAGAGACACTTCTGTTCTGCAGAAGACCGTTAAATAGTTCTTAAACAGATTCTTTCAAACACTGTTTTCCTTTAAATACATTTTAATATGGGTGATATGTGGGAGTCTACTACAAGCATTTCTGCAGACAAACATGTTTAGTTCAAAACATGATCTCATGTATGAGAAATGGGAGGGGGTACACACATTATATGCATTAATATTAGTGAACTGCTGCTGTTTTGCAGCATTGAAAACACACACCACTATCCCTGAATATTAGATGTAAATATGTTGAGAACGTTGACCAATATGCCTGTGCACTGTCAGTGACCTTGCCAAAGAGGGCATCAAAAGCTGGAATTGGATAATTAATTCATAACTGTTCCGAACAAGGTCTCCCAAATATGTTTGACCAAGGGCAACCAAAATCCTAAAAGCTGTCCCTGTTTCTCTCTCCTACCGGTTACCTGTGAGTAACCCTGTATTTACGCAGTTACCTGAGAGCAGCCTTCTCTCTCTTCTCTCTCTCTGTGGTTACATATGAGTAGCCCTGTGTCTCTGTAGATGCCTCTGATTCGATCTGTACCCCTCTGGTGTGCACCATTAAATGTTTATGTTAGCAGAGCGCCTAGGGATTCACACTAATTGTAGGCGCTCGATCCCTGCTTGTTTTCTCTTATCTGGTCCTTTCCATGCAGCATTGTGCGACACTCAGTATTTTAAAACATTAGTATTAGAGCTCCCGTGTGGCCTGTAACCTTTCTCCATGCTCCACTCCTTGTTCCTTACAGATGTGAGTCTAACCAAATGTCAGGAGGACCGAGCCGTAGCCCTGTCCCAAGCCCAGGCCCGAAGACACTCGGACTCTACCTACATCCCAGAGTGTGGCGAGGATGGCTCCTTCCTTCAGGTAAGTGGCCCTTGGAAGTGCAGTAAGATTCAACCGTGTAGAGTGCCACCCGGCCCCTACTATACTCAGGGCTCGAGTCGGGGTACCACGTGGGTGGACAGCGTCCCCCCACTTATTTTACCGGGTGGATGCCGTCCCCCCTGCCAAACAGCTGGACTTCACTCTTTGGCCTCTTTGCAATCGCATCTAAGGGGTGAGCGAGGGGAGGCACTGAGCCCTATGGTGCAAGCCACCTTTTGTGACATCACTTCCTGTCGTGACGTCACTTCCAGCGACAGCGTCCCCCCACTTCTTTTTTTAGGACTTGTACCCTGATTATACTATGTTGCAGTTTTTATGTCGAGGGCCTGGCGCTGCAGCGGGCGGCACAGGTAACCACAGTGGCGTGGGGCAGGGCAGGGCATGGCAGGGGGGAAGTTAGCAGACGACAGAATAGGTATTATTTATTTATTTAATTATACCTATTCCGTCATCTGTCTCCTTACCCCTTCTCATCCCGTCCCGCCCCGCCCCACCGCCCACTGCACTTGCCTGTGCTGGCCACTGCTGGCCGGGTGTGGTCCGAGGTGATAAATAAACAAGCAAGTGGTCGCTTGTGGCCATTGCTGGCTCCATTACTGTGAGTGTGTGTCTAGTTATTATGTTCACAGCGAACAGTGATAATTGTTACCTCCGTGCCCACCGGGCCATGGACACGACACTGGCAATGAAACAACGACTGCCCACCGTGTGCAACGAGCCCTGCTGTCCTGCAGTGTCCTACTATCGCACCAGATGGTCCGCGATTAGCCGTGCTACCTGACTGAGTGCAGAAAGATTGAAAAGGGACGTAGGCGGCAGCATTCCTGGGCGGTTGATGGCCGCTCTTTCCTGCCGGTGAGGTCTGTTTGCCGCTCTGCCAGGCCCGAGTGCTGCTCCCGCCCCCAGCTCGACAACTGTGCATCCCCTCAGCCACATCCAGGGCCTCACCTCAAGCATGTACACACCTTGGTGCTTTATCATTGTGCGTCCAAAGCACCACCTAGCTCCTGACTTGCACACCACACACTAGACTGCGGTAGGAGGCTTGCACTGCCGCGCCACGTGTGCTGCAGACCAGTGCGACCCTGTCAAGTGTAAAACAGCAGGGCATCCAGCCTCAACATAATACTTTTGGGGCCAAAGTGCACCAGAAACATGCAGCACAATGAGTAAAGGAAAAGGAAAGGTATGTGCAGGAGTGAATTATCTGCCAAAAGTAAAGGGGCAACAGAATAAAAAAAGAAAATATTAAAGGAGGGAAAATGGCAAAATAATGTGCACAACTACAGAATCAGCATACACACACGTGCAGGGGTGAACACAGAACAGCAAGAATGCCTGACCAGCAACAGTATCAGGCCCACCACTCACCAACTCAATACGCACAACACACCTGTGTAGCGCCACTACCCCTGTTCAGGGAGCTAGCCGACCCCGCCACAGCAGCTCTGAGATGGCGATCTTGAATTGTGCGCCTTCAACACTATTTCCACGCCACCTGAGAAACTGACTTGGGCCGCGGAGAGATCACTACTTGTGCACTTCGGTGGAGCTGATACGCTATGATCTATTCAATACTCTCCCAAAATCCTGCGGCAGCCAGGCATCTCACTGGATGAAGTACTAATACTAGCCTGGTCCCATTTATTTATTTATTTTTTAAACTTGTAAGGCGCAACAGCTACGCAAAAAGGGTTTCCGGGCGCCGAGACACAGCACAGAAGAGTGGCGTGGGGTTCGCAGGGTCGTTCTTGTTATTGTTTGAACAACCAGGTTTTGATTTTTTTTCTGAACCTAGCGTAGTTTTCCTCTTTGCGAATATAGGGAGGGAGTGCCTTCCAAAGAGTTGGTCCTAGGTATGAAAAGGATATGCCTCTCATTCTTGAGAGTTTGAACCTAGGCACACAAAAGTTGACTGCTGATTGTGACCGCAGGTTGCGTTTGGGAGTGTAGGGATGGGCTAGTGCAAGTAGGTATTTTGGTGCAGTGCCTGCTTTTATCCTGAACATATAGCTCAGGGCTTTAAATATAATCCGGTTTTCTACCCTGAGCCAATGCAGGTCACGTAAGTGATTCGAGACACAGGCGGTTTTAGGAATTCTACAAAGCAGCCTGACAGCTGAGTTCTGGACAAGCTGCAGCCGCCGTACTACAGCTTTATTCGAGCCCAGGTACAGGATGTTACCGTAGTCAAGCCGAGATGTAATCAGGGCATTGACTACGGTTTTTTGGGTGGAGATGGGCAGCATCCAGAGGATTTTTCTAAGCCACTTCATGATGGTGAAACATAGGCCAACAACTTTGCTGGCCTGTTGTTTCATGGAGAGGGAGCTATCCACAATGACCCCCAGGTTGCGTACCTGGGTGGCTGGTACTGGGAGGTTTCCCATCTGGGAAGGCCAGTGGGAGGGCTTCCACAGGTCCTGTTGTTTCCCCAGAAGGAGGATCTCCATTTTTACTCCGTTAAATTTCAACTGGTTTCTAGTCATCCAGCTGAAAATGTTGTGGAGACCTTGTTTGAGGGGAGACGGAGATGATGGGCTGGATTCTGACAGAGAAAAGATGATCTGTGAGTCGTCAGCGTAGGTCATGAGGGTGAGCCCTCCATGTGGGGCACTGAACATTCCGGAACATGCTGAAGAGGATGTAATTTGGAACGTCTGTTGTTTCAAAAAAGACCTGATCCACTCAAGTGCCACACCACAGATTCCATTTTTTCTTAACATGGTTAATAGTCTTTCGTGCGTCCCATGAACTATCAAACAGCAGGGCTAATGACATGGAAGCAGCCCTAAGCCAAGGCATGGCCATGAGTGGGCCACAGAAGAGTGCAAAGATAAAGAAATAGTGTGTTGATGCAATCCAAAAGCAACAGCACTCTCTTGTCCAGGGGGCACCCCAAGGCCATCCATTAGCGGATGCGGTAAGTGCAGGCTGGAACATAAAATACCAAATGTCTGCCCGGCTCGAGGGCACACCTGCTTAAAATGCAGAAAAGCAAATCACTTCACCAATGTGTGCTGAAGTGGGAAGCACTGGATAGTCAAAGAAGATGCCGTTGCACTACAACGGTGATCCCTTGATGAACCAGCGGATGAAGCGCCCATCTAGAGGATGACGATGAAGATGTCTTCGTAGTATAATTTGCTGGGAGAAATGGCAAAAGGAAGAGGCCGCCCCCCCATATGCACAGTCGAGGTTGAAGGCACCGCCATCGATGCAGTAATTGACACAGGTGCCTCAGTTAATGTGATGGAGTCAGTGCAATTCAACCGGATCATTCTGCTCCCTGTGCTCTCCATAACAAAGTCACAAATCTACTCGTACTAGGGCATAGAGACACGGCCCCTAAAAGTTACAATTGAAGTCGATGTAGTGAGTAAGGGCTGGTCAACCCTGGCAAGATTCCACATCACCGAAGGGTGCACTGGCACGCCAGTGGGTTGCCACTCAGCTGAAGACTTTGAACTGGTATTTTTGCAAAACAGGCGCAAGAGTCACAAGCTGAAGCCATGCTGGCCATGTTTCCCCAGCTGTTCCCCAGACTCGGAAGGCTAAAAGGTAACGAAATCCTGCTACATATTGGCGAGTCAGTGAGGCTCGTGGCACTATGGCATCGACAGGTCCCTTTTCACTTGTGGCTGCAAGTGGACCAGGAGTTGTGGGACCTAGAGCAAAAGGGGTCATAGAGAAGGTGACTGGGCCTATGCCATAGGGGTCCCTGCTATTTATTACACCAAAGCCGAAGCAGCCTGAGACAATCAGACTAGGCACTGATATGAATAGAATGCCATACAGTAGAGTGGGATGGCAAAGAGTGGAGTGGAGTTGAGTGGCGTGGAGCAGCATAGAGTAGAGTAGCACAGAGTGGAGTGGCATAGAGTGCCATATAGTGGCAATGTGTGGAGTGGCATTGAGTTGAATGGCATAGCTATAGTGGCATAAAGCAGAGTGGCATGGAGTAGGGTGGAGTGAAGTAGACTGGAGTGGTGTAAAGTGGTGTGGAGTGGCGTAGGTGCCTTTGATTGGCATTGTGTGGAGTACCGTAGAGTAGAGTGGCTTAGAGTAAAGTAGAGTGGCTTAGAGTGGAGTCTAGTAGATTGGAGCGGAGTGGAGCAGAGTTGAATGGTGTGGCATAGAGTGGAGTGGCATAGAGTGAAGTGGCTTAGACCAGAGTGGGGTGGAGTAGATTGGTGTAAAGTTGAGTGGCATTGAGATGAGTGGCGTAGAGTGGAGTAGAGTGGCACAGAGTAGTGTGAATCAGTGAATAGTGGAGTGGTGTAGCATAGAGTAGAGTGGAGTAGAGTAGGTCAATTGTTTGTGTAAGTAACTAAAGCATCAATAGAGTTGGCAAATAGGGTGAAAGCGACATAAATAAGAAGCCATATGTCTGTGCTAAAAATAGGAAAACAAATTGCATGTCCAGGATTAATACCAAAACTCTTATCAAACAAAAAATTGTGTGTTGCAAAAAAGAGAAGAAAGAACAAAGATGAGGAAGTACATATGTACTTGGTCCATGCTTCAGGGAGGAGCTAACACGAGAAAGGAAGATAAGTGTATGGGGTTTAAGTAATTGAAAGTTTGCAAATGCGAGGGACAACAAAAACAAATAGTGGTATGCTCTGGGCAGGTTTTAACCCCTTTGGTGCTTAGGACGGCCCCCGGCCATCATACGTAAAGGTGGGCGTGTGCTAAGGATGGCCAGGGGCCGTCCAAACCCCACCCGCTCATTAATTCTCCCTCATAGCGGGAGAATTATCGCAGCGCGCAAGGGGTTAAGTCACTGAATTGTAAACAATGCATCTTGCAGCAGTGTGCATGCACTGTGTAAGTAAATCCTAACAAAGTTTTTTTAGTGCCCTATTTGGAATTGCTGCTTTGTGACTAGAAGAAAAAGGATTGCAAGCACCATGTTTCATGAATGGGAATCCTCTATTTGTGTAATACAATTGATCTGTTTGTTGGTACACTGTTATAAATCATTAGAATCAAACAGTGTACCGCATCAGTACCGCATCAATGTAACAAGATTCAGCGAGTCTCTTAACTTTCAAATATCCTATTTCAAATATGCCTTTGTGAAGCACTGGGAAATGGGAAACATTTAGGCCTGGATTTAATCTGGGGCCCTTCCCCTTTGTGGGCTCCTTCCCCTTTGTGAATGCTGACCAAAAAGTTTTTTAGTATGCAGTGCTCCCATGAACCAATGTCTACTCTTTTTTAAGTTCAAAAAGAATTTTATTTCGGGAAAGGGAAGAGGAGCAAGGTGTCAATACAAAATACAATGAAAAATAGAAAATACGAATACATCAATAAGCAATGGGCATAATACAGTTATAAACAATAATGAAAGCTAGTCATACGCGTCAAAACTAAGTAAAATAAAAAAACAACAGTTGTAGAGATAAAATTATACAAAAGGAAGTACATACAGTTGATAATGTAAAAGAAACACAATGCGGGGGCATTTAAGGAGGCTTGAGAATTTCTTGCTGTGAAGGCTGCGGGTGAAACGAACGTTTAGCACATACATCAAGATAGAGCGTAACAGGAAGCCAAAAGTCTGAACGATTTGCCGCCATGTGGGCCGGAAAAACAAAAGCAGTGTCCAGTCTATGATTATGGCAAACGTTATACCACCATGCTTTAAAGGAAATGTTAGAAAAATTCTTCCAGTTGACTGTAATTTGCTGAAATGCAACAGCTAACAATAAATCGATAATCTGAGTGTTAAGTTCAGCATCCTCCCAACAAGTAGACAGACTTCCTAAGAAAACATTAGTGTAAGAGAAAGGAATGCAAGTATGAAACATCACATTGATTTGGGCCCAGACCTCCAACCAGAAGTCATGAACCGGTTTGTATAGGAACAACATATGAAACAAAGTCGCTTGCGGGGAAGAGCAGGACCAGCAAATGTGTGGAGTGGCAGGAAAGCGTTTATGAAGATCAGATGGTGTGAAAAGAAGTCTATTATAAATGAAGAACAAGGTTTGTGTCAGGGTCGCTGCTCTAGAGGACCTGCAAATTTTATTCCAGATCTTATCCCACAAAGGAATGGGCCAAGATGCAGCAAGATCCTGTTCCCAGCATTCCTCCACCTTGGATTTGGGTCTGATAGAGTCTTTAGTATGAAGGTGTTTGTAAATGGAGGAGTCTTTAGGAGTAGTGCGTAGAAAGGAATGAAGTTGTGAGATAGGAATAGGAGAAGAAGAAGGGGAAGGTGCGTGCAAGAGATGGGTGTAAGTTGCCATTACAGCCTCTTTAAGAAGAAGATATCTGTGGGTAAAAGAAGCAGGCAAACCATAGGTGGTGCGGAGAGTAGGGAAGGGTATGAAAGAAGAATGTGAAAATAGTTGGGAAATCCAGATTAGTCCTCTATGCTGCCACGACTTCCAGTAAAAGGGCCTATCACGTATCAAGAGGAAAGTGTTATGCCAAATGGTGGAGGTAAGGAACTCAGCAACAGTCACAGGGGGAGCAGGAGAAGAAGATAGAAGCAGTTTAGCGGTGAATTTGTGAATGGGAGTAGGAATAGAGGAAGGCTTGCATGAAAAAGAAAGATATTCAGCAAAGGAGAAAGGGGAAAGGAAGAGGCGTTCAGGTTTAGCCCATAAGGGGCAAGGGGAAGTCGGGTCTTGCAACCAGAGGGAAGCCTTTCGTGATAGAAACGCCTTATGATAAACTGGGAAATCTGGGAAATTAACTCCACCTTCTGATTTGGGACGTATAAGCCTAGTAAGGGACATTCTAGGTTTTTTGTTGCTCCAGAGAAAAGATGTCAAAATTGAGTTAATTCTCCTGAAAAATTTAGAGGGGATGGAGACAGGAATATTAGAAATAGTATAGAGGACTATAGGAGATAGCATCATTTTAATTGTATCAAGACGGCCCCACCATGATAAGTAAAGGGGATGCCATCTAGATGTTAAGTCCAATAGTTTTTGAATGCATTTATTTAAACAAAGGGAGACCGTGTCTGAAATAGAAGGGGTAATATGAAGGCCAAGGTATTTAATGTGTGAGGAACTCCATGTGAAGTTGGCAGTATTAAAATCAGGCTTAAATGTGATCTTCGTCAAGGGCAGAATCCCACACTTGTCATTATTGAGCTTGTAGCCAGATATTTGGGAGTAGTCTCTGACTTCGGCAAGGAAAGCAGGAATAGATTCGATGAGGTTAGAGATAAAAAGTAAAATATCGTCCGCATAAGCAGCAAGCTTAATTTGGGAACCCAAGGCAGGAAATCCACGGATGTTAGGGTTTTGTCGGAGTTTGGACAGAAAAGGTTCTAGAGCCAGATTAAAAAGAAAAGGGGATAGGGGACAACCTTGGCGCACTCCTCTCCCTAAATCAAAAAGGAAGAGACCAGGCCATTGGCGCAGACTGCCGCACGGGGATTGGAATACAATAAAGAAATCAAAGAGATAAATTTGGGGCCAAAACCAAACCATTTAAGGGCGTGAAATAGATAGGTCCACTCAACCCTATCAAAAGCTTTCTCAGCATCTAGGGCAATTACTGCAAGGGCATTGGGTAATTTATGGGATTTTGATAAAACATTAAACAGAAGTCTAGTATTATCCGTGATGAATCGGCCCTTGACGAAACCTGACTGTTCCTCGCCTAAGAGGTCTGGAAGTAAAAGATCAAGACGTGCTGCAAGTGATTTAGGAAATATCTTGTAGTCGATATTGACCAAGGAAATGGGCCTATAGTTCTTACAATATTGAGCATCTTTCCCCTCCTTAGGTATGAGGCAAATGTGGGCGTCAGAGAAAGAACCTGAGGAAGCACCTAAGGCAAGAAATGAGTCTAGGAGAGAGTGTAATCTTGGAATAAGGAGCTTTGAAAAATGGAGAAAGAATTCAACAGTGAGGCCATCTGGTCCAGGAGCTTTGTCTTTTTTGAGAGTCTGGAGTGCTAGAAGTAATTTGTGTTGAGAAATATCTAATTCTAAGGGAGAAAGATCAAGAGGTAAATGGTCAGGGTAGAGGGTTGGGTTTCAGATGAGTACAAAGTTTTGTAGAAAGAGGAGAATGCGGTGAGGATGTCTGCATCTTTATGTTGAAGATTAGATTGAGTATCGTAAATGGACTCAATATTCAATTTGTTGTGTTTGATTTTCAAATAATTAGCTAAGATTTTCCCGGCTTTATTTCTACCACCATAACATTTTGCACTGGATTTCAATAAATATAAAGAAGCATCCTCTGTGGATTGTTTGTTGAACTTCATTTTGGCATTAACAAGGGCTGTTAAACTGTCTTGTGAATGAGAGGTAAAATAGGCGTTTTCCAATTTCTTGATGTCTTGAAGGACATCTGTAAATTTGCGGGCAATTTTCCATTTCTTTGCAACATATCCAATTATAAAATCTCTTGCCGAAGCCTTGAAGGCATCCCAGATAGTCTGTTTGGGGATGGAGGGGGTATCATTAAACAAAACAAAAAAAAATCATCGAAAAATTCAATAAAGGAAGCAGTGAATTTGGGATCCAATAAAAGGGCGTTATTAAAACGCCATCTCTTGGGTCCAACAGGTTTAGGAAGTATGTCAATATGAGCTATGGTAGGAGCATGATCCGAAAGTGAAATAGGACCAATTTCAGCATTAGTAAGAGTTTGGGCAATATTGTGAGTAACAAAAATATAATCAATCCGGGACTGGGAATGATGGCAAGGGGAATAAAAGGTAAATTCTCTCGTTGTCGGATTGCACAAGCGCCAGGCGTCAATGAGCTTGTGTTGAGAAATAGCTTGAGTAAATAGCTTGTGAGATTTATTTGGAATATAAGGAGCCTTGGAATTCCGGTAAAGGAAAGGATCCAGGGGTTGGTTACAGTCACCAGCTAAGATGGAGTTATCATCAGCAAATCTGGTGATAAGGTGGGAAAAGTCATGCCAAAAAGCAGGATCACCACCAGTGGGAGCATAGAAATTAAGAAGGGAAATTAGAACACCCTTTAGAGACAGTTTAACATATACCCATCGACCTTCAGCATCTGATTCCTGAGCAATTAGGGAATGGGTAAGGGTTTTACGACACAGAATAGCTACTCCATTTAGTTTACTGTCACCCTGGGAGTAATAAGCCTCACCCACCCATCCTCTTTTGAGTTTAGCCAATTCTACATCAGATAAATGAGTTTCTTGTAAAAATGCAACGTCCACGTTTAATCTGGCTAGGTGAGTTAAGATTCTTTGCCTCTTAATCAGAGAATTAATGCCCTTAACATATCATGTAATTATTTTCAATGACATAATATATAAAATAAAAGAGAAAGAAGAGCAGTAACAACATGAGAAGAAGAGCCCATGAGAGAAAGTGAGCAAAAGAGAGAAAAATGATCATAAATGCCTGAAAGCGAGGAGAGAAGGAATAGGAAAAAAGAGAGAGGTATAAAGGAGAAAGAAAAAAGAAGATAGGAGTGAAAAGAAAAAGAAGAAGCAGGAAGAGAAAAGCAATTGTTAGGAGACAGAACAGTAAAGGCCGAAGACGCAAGAAAGAAACATGTAGAAACAGGAGAGCATGGAACAAAATCTTGAAGATTAAGAAGGAAAAGCAAGTAGAGTATAGGAGACACCTTTAAGCATGGAAAAAATACAAAAACCAGGGAAAGGGAGACAACCAATGTCTACTCTTAAAAAATCAAACTTACACTTTCACTTTTATTTTTTTATATGCATCCTGTTTTTCTTTAAGGTAAACGGGTTACATTTGAATATAAATGCTTAATTTAAAAGCATTCACAAACATGGTGGTCTAGGGATCCCAGCAGTCCACAATTCCTGTGATGGATTCAATTTCTAGTAGGTCGAATTGTGACCCACTAGGAATCAGGAATTTGCAAACTGACCTATTAATACATAGGTCGGTTCTCAAATGACTGGTCACAAAAATACTGTTTAGAAATTGTGACCAGTATTTTGTGACCTAAGCTCTGTACATCTGGTCGGAAAGCTTGTCAGGAGAACCACACCAAATCTACACCACACCAGTTGTAAAAACAATAAACCTAGCTAGTACCAAATCGGATAAGACCAAACCAGCAACTATGAAAAACACAATTAAATTTAACCTGCCCAAAGCGGATGCATAATGAACAGAATCAGCACCTCCTAAAAACACATTGCTCCAAATTAGCACCCAACAAAAGCACGCCCTTTCCAGCCAGTGTCTATCCAGAATAATACCAGATTCACCCAACATCTACCAATAAGCACACTGAACACTGCACCAAAATGTAACTATTTATCACTTGTTTGTGTAATTCACTCTGATTTTGTCTTTTAGGGTGAAGCGAACAAGTCCCCCATCTAAATTGAAAATGGACCCCATGTCAGGACCATGAACTTGATATCTATCCCATTCCTCCGCCGAATATTCACCTCATATTTCTACCATGGGCTGAGTATTTAGCTTCTTTCTGAGAGGTTGTGTTGGCGCTGCTCGACTCTAGCATTTACCCTTTCTCTTCCATGTGGCTGTCTATTTTCCCCACTCTCTTACAAGGGCCACCTATTTTCCCTCTCTCTGCGAACTGCTTATTTACTTCCTGTCTGAACGGTGAGCTGGTTATTTACTTCCTGTCTACACTGTGAGCTCAGCATCGGAGATTAGCAATATACAGATATGTCTATTCATTTGCAGTTGTGTTTTTTGAGTACTGTAGTCAGTCAACCACCTCGCACGCAGAAATATCGAGTGATTATATGGAGCAGACACTCACTGCTCAGTGTCCCCATATCCTGACACAGAGGGCCTGCCAGTGACGGGTAACCCTAAGCCCACTCCAGTGGATCCACTGTAAAGGTCAGTCATCCTGGCACTGAGTCCCTTCCTTCGCAGAGAAACCTCCTAAACATCCTGTGTATGAGACACGCTACCTCGCCCTGGTCCATCGCTTTGCATGGACACTGTTCTGACTCGTGAATGGTAAACTGGTGCCAAGCATTGGCATCATCACTTAGGAACTGACAGCACTCTAGCCTTCTCCGCTGCACGCCTCTTGCATACTGGAGACTGACAGCATAAAGCACAAATGAGACCGCAGGATGAACAATCGCATAATAAAAGCCCAGTAATCTTTAGACAGTTTTTATTTGGGCGAATCACAAACCCGTGAATTGCTGTCGCTTGGCGCAGTCCATATTAGAAGCATACTCAAACAAGGCAGCATTAACAGCAGCAAAACCCATCAAAGAGCGTCATATTAGAAAGGCATTCCCAGCAACCAACTACAGGAAAAAGGTCGAATCATTCAATCACCTATTTGATTCTCACCGGACTATGTAAAAAATGCTAGAAGCACACCATATTCAATCAGCACCTAACAAATACCCACAAACCTAACGACACCTACAAACAGCATCCAAAACTCAGCCCATACCAGAAGGATACATGTGCCATGGACTCTTATTACAGGAAATTTAAGCCCACTCAGCACCTGCTAGAAACACTCTGAAATTATTGAGAACGTAGCAGACTTGGCCCGTACCCATTCAGAGGCACGCCAAACTCAGCAAGCACCCTCTCAGTGCACATCTAACTACATTAACATTTACCTACAAGCACATTGCAAATGATCAGATCTACCATTAAGAGACACCAAACTTGGTCAGCACCTACAGAAACATACCAAAAGATCGCCAGCATCTTCTAAAGCACCCGAAACCTGCCCTAAAGATACTAGAAACGTCCCAAAAACAAACAAACGTCAGCAAGCACCCACTTAAAAAACATCTGATTTTGTTACAATGTATCTACAAGTAAACTGCACATGATCAGGCTCGCCACTAAGGGATCAAACCTAGCCAGAACAGAAGCACATCAAATCTGGACAGCGCCTTCTAAAAGCACCCCCAATCCCCCAAGAAGGTACACGAGTCACACAGAATATAACTGGGCTAGCACCTCCCTGAAACAAACACGACCAAACATTCATCTACTAGAAGTACAACCCACCTACCAGCAACTACAAAAGTGCACAAGTCCAACTAGAACCATCTAAAATCACATTGTATCCAGCAAGTACAAACCAGAAGAACACAGAGCTTGATCAGCACAGTGAGGAAGCTACTAGGACCACATCAAAAGTCGCTAGCTTCTACCAGGAGAGTACTAAAGCCAGTGAGCCCCTACTAAAAACACATAAAACCAACTCAACATCTACCAGTAACATGCATGACTCAACCAGCACTCACACGAAACTGGCCAGCACTTAACAGACACAGGCAAAATACAGTCACAACTAATTAGGACTATGCCTAATTTCACCAGAAAATAGCAGCAGGGCATTAAGTGATGGGTGATCGCAGTAATTAAAAACTGATTTTGAAACGGGTCTCTTCAGGGGTCCTATGTCATTTACTTAAAGTGACAATCAAAAATAGTGATTGAGTTCTCTTCGATGACTGTAAAAACTCATGAGGCAGACCCATCAGGATATTGTGGCATAGAGTAGGACATTTTGCAGCACCAACATGGCAATTTTCTGGCACACTATTGCGTTTTTGCTGCATTTTTGCAGCACCTTGTTTTAGTGGCATGTAGTAGTTATGTTCTAATAAAAAGGTAATCCGGAGGAAAAACTGATGACGTGTACTCTTCTATTCGCAACATCATAGGGCTCCTTCTCGCACTGACGCTATGTTGGGCTACCAGTGTGGGCTATGACCCTGGTAGAGGTGAGTTCTTGAGATGTAAAATGCTTGGAAGAAGATCCTAAATAAGGAGTGGTGTGGGTGTCAAAGTCTTTTTAAGTGGAATCAGCAGGAGGGAAAAGGAATGGAGTAAAACTGCTAATGCTACCTCCTGGTGGATCTCAAATGTTACACAGTGGGTGTCTGCGTGCCGAAGCCTGGAGTATTCTTTGTATTCTTTGTAGTGCTATTCAATAGTTGTGCAAACTTTAGCTTCTGATTGATGGTGGACTGTGGAGATGATCAATCTGTTCAAATTTTTTTGTAAAGGATGGTGGACTGAGAAGATGTGACAGCTGGTGGTTACATCTTCTCAGTACACCATCCTTTGATGATGGTCGGCTGGGAAGATGCTGGTGCTACAATTGTCCCTCACCAACACTCGCTTCCAATTATCAGCTTTTTTATAATAATAAAAATCTATAAGCACAATCCCAATAAATAACCAACCAAAGTGTCATGGGTCAATACATAATGTATAACAGAACATAGAGCCAGATGTAGGTAATTCTCATTTACCGACTCTAGAATACCGAATTTTACCCATTCAGTATTCTAGATTCGGTAAATGAGATGTAGTTAAAAATTCGGTCTTTTTTACCGATTCTGTAGGATTCGGTAATTACCGAATCGGTATTTACCGATTCGGTAATTGTCATTGATTCCTATGGGCCTTGAGGCCCATAGGAATCAATGTTAATTACCGAATCGGTAAATATCGATTCTGTAAAAATACCGAATTTGCAAGGGGGACAGGGTGTCACTTTGACACCCTGTTGCACCCCTGATTCCAGCTTGTGTGCCATGTGACACACATACATGCCCTTAGGGCATGTATGTGTGCCACATGGCACAGGTGTACATGCACAGATGTGCATGTACACAGGAATTCGTTATTTACCACCAAATAGTATTTGGTGGTAAATAACGAATCGGTAAGGGCCTGTGGCACTGATTACAGTGCCACCTACATGTAGATTTTCCGATTCGGTAAATATACCGATTTGGTATTCTACCGAATCGGTAAATTTACAGATTCGGTAAATATACCGATTTGTTACATTTTCAGGCCCCTACATCTCCATCTGCAAATACCGATCGGTAACGGCCGAAATCGGCCGTTACCGACCGGTATTTGCCATCCTACATATGGCCCATAGTGGCTTAAAATAGTTAAATGTTTTTTGGCAGTCCATAATCAGTGGTTTATTTGTGCCTGCACTTTATACACACATAAAGTTACCAGATAACGCCATTCCATTGATGACGCTGTACTCTAGTACTGGAATTTACTTCTAGAAATCGCTGTTTTCAGCTATGTTAGTCCAATTGATTGCATTGTATTGTAATAGCATTTACATAGTGCTTACTACCCCTCCCAAGGGATTGAAGAGCATTAAGATGAGTAGCACACAACTCATGATTCCAAAGTTACTGATTATTCCAGAGGTTGTTGGTTATTGGGATTAGTCTTATGTTCTCAAGGAAATCATTCCATGCACTTACACCAGTTCGATCCGTGACAGGTAACGATGACTACCGGACCCATTAACCAACTAACAAATGAACTCACTGAACACGGGGACATTTGAGTACGTGTTCTATGCGTGCAGAAGGTACATTAGTGAAGTGGCTTCTTTTAAAAGGGGTGGAACTCATGGCCTGTAGGTAGGTTACATGCACATCTCAGCATCAGGGGCCTCATTTATGAAAAGTGACGCATCGCTGCGAGAAAACAGCGATGCGTCACTTTTCATTGCGCCCTCCTTGCGACCCCAATGATGCATCATATTTACAATATTACGCATCATTGCGCAAGGCCTTACAGATACGTCAGTATTTTTGAAGTATCTGTAAGTGCAAAAGTGACGCATTGCTGGAGTGTGTCACAAAAGTGACGCAATTCCAGCAATGTGTCCTTTCACAAGGGCCTGCGTCAGTCTTACGCCTGCTGTGAGGCAGGCGCAAGATTTTGACGCAACGGCATCCTAAAAGTGATGCAGTGAAATCTCATAGATTTCACTGCGTCACTTCTACGACTCTTCCTTGCGTCAATACGCCCCCCTTGCATTCATTATACCTGGCGCAGGTATAATGTGGCGCAGGGGTTTACAAAGTGACGCATCTACCAAGATGCGTCACTTTGTAAATATGGCGCAACAAGGCGCATTTTTTACGCCACTGGTGCGTCACAAAAAGTGACGCACCGGCGGCGTAAAAGTGACGCAAGGGCTCATAAATGAGGCCCCAGGTGCATAATGCCCAAGCTGCCTCTACAGCTTAGATTCACAGAGGAAGAAGTTGAGGGCCTTTCAGCTGTTCAGGCTGCTCCCCATGTAGAGAATGAGGATGTACAGAAGAGCTCTTCTCCTGCCCCACCACTCTGTGGATAAATATAGTAGCCTGCAGATCAGGACCTTATCCCACGTAGTCAGGTTTTGCTCATCTGCCCTTCAAAGTGGGCAGGAGGGCAAAGCTATGTACCTCTGTACACAGACATTATTGCTTCAAAGTTAGAGGAGACCTCAAACCATCTCCTCGTCCAAGCGACAATAAGGCCAATAACTGAGAATAAACCAATCACATTTTACAAAACAGCTGCAAACTGCCCATCAGTGACAGGAAATTAATAAATAAAGTAAATGAATTTGTATACAGGAATAGTAAGCAATACTTTTGCACTTTGTCGTAAATCATACTCACTGTCTGATGCCGCAGCAGCTGATAGGACACCTGACTAGGGATGGGTGAGCCACTGAAAGCTTGAGCCAGACGCTCGACTCCTTACTCGGTGTGAGGTCCTCTTTTAATCTCAAGTCCAAAACAAGCATTTACAATGTAATGGTTTCGCCTTTGGAAAAGTTAGAGCTATTGGCATTGTAAATGACAAAATTTGTATTTATGTGTTGGTTTTGAAAACAGATAAATAAATGGCATTGTCATTTACATTGCCATTAGCTAAATCTCTCGCAAATGTGAGACCTATTGCATTTGCACCCACACATACACACAGAGCCACACACACACACACACACACGCACACACAAAGGCACACACACAGAGCCAGCCGCACACACAGAGCCAGCCGCACACACACACACACACACAGAGCCAGCCACACACACACAGAGCCAGCCACACACACACAGAGCCAGCCACACACACACACAGAGCCAGCCGCACACACACACACAGAGCCAGCCGCACACACACACACAGAGCCAGCCGCACACACACACACAGAGCCAGACTGTTTTGATAAATTTGAGGAGCACTGGGGAATTCCGCAACTTTTTGAGTTGAAGTCACTTATCATGGCATGTTTTCATGTTATTTTGCTCCTTGCTGGTGCCAGCGAAAGAGACTCAACCTGATTTAGAGTTGGGCGGTCACTGAAAATCCCTCAATTAAGCACCAAACTGGTCCGGTGTTTTGATGGAAGGTGCACAGACATTAAAATAGACCCTTACCGTACCTCTCATCTTGTGTGCTTAGAAATACACATACACGCACAAAGACGGAAGCGCATGTAAACACAAACGCACACATAAACAAGCATTTATGATGCATTTACACACGGGCTCACGGACAGCGGGAGGGGGGACGGGCACACGGACAGCGGGAGGGGGACGGGCTCACGGACAGGGGGATGGGGGACGGGTTCACGGACAGTGGGAGGGGGGGGGACGGGCACACAGACAGCCGGGAGGGGGGGGGGGCTCACGGCCAGCGGGAGGGGGGGGCGGGAACGGGAACGGGAGTAAAATATGCGGCTGCAAAAAAAAAAAAAAGTAAACGCCCACCGAATTTACCAAATCGCCAAGGTTTGTGACCAGTAAATGTATACGTACAGCTGGCCCTTAGTGAATGGAAGACACTAGTAAATGTTTTCCTTTTTTCTGTTTAAATGTGTAGCATGGACTTCTGAAAAGGCAAATCATGCATGCTCATGGTGTACTTTTACCACATATTTAAGCACAAAAATATTTAACCATAGGATAAAATCCCAAAACATGGCCATATAAGGTTGAGAAGAAGCATACGTAATTATTACCTATAAATTCAGATTCTCAGGTGAGGCTCCAGAGTTATGGATATCCCTAACCTTCGCTTTAAGACTAGACCACTCGTTCAACCACCATAAGGTGCCTGAAGAATCACCTTCTACAGAAATGCCTTTGCTTCTCTCCTCTAGTCTCATGTGACACTAACAGGACTTGAAACTGAAATAAGTAATTTGATTACTGAGCCCAAATGATGCTTTAAAATTCTTTGATCCATTACAATCTAAGCTCCGGAAATGCTGAATAATTAATAACGTAAGTCCAAATCTATGCGAATGTAAGCTCCTGAAATGTTGCAAAAATCATGATGTCAGCCAACAAAATCCCTACTGAGTTCTTTTGTCTGAACACAAATTGTCAGCAAGGATGGCTTCTATTATTGCCAGTTCCATGCATTATGGAGGCTCTCAGATGATTGTTATAGATGTGAATATTAGCTCCTGAAAGGCTACGTAGACGATGATGTAAACTCATAAACCATTAAATGAAAATGCTGTCAGGCTCTCTAACCCCTCCTTCATGCTGATATGAGATATTAACAGAATATACACATTTAGTTCAGTAATATTTCTCTATTGCAAGTAAAAGTGAGCAGTCGAATTAGAAAGCTTGTGGAAAGGTTAATATAGAAAAAAGGGATATGGGGATATGAAAAACAGTAAATAGGACAAAGTGATATAAATGTGACTTTAGAAATAGATGAAAGAGAGAGAGGGCGAAAGAAAGGGGTAGTGTGCTGGGGAGCATACATTTAGGAGTAGCAAAAGATAATGAGTTTGAGGAAATTAGAGACAAGAAATAGATGTAATAGTGATATAAAGAACAGAGGGAGTGTCGCAAAGGATTAATAGGAAAAGTGATAGAAGATAAAAAGACGAGAGGGTGCAGGGAAAAGTGCAAAGGAGTGAGTGGCAGAAAGAGGGATCTAACAAGAAAGACAGGAGGAGGATTTGTGAAGAGGCTGATAGCCGGAGTGGGATGTCAGGAGGACTGCGGTACGCCTTTGCCCTTGATGAATGAAGCTTACTTACTTGAGTTTTACATTTAAAATATACATTAATTTTCCCTTATTGATTTTGAATAAATTCTCCTGACGGAGACAAGGAAGTGGATCTATTATTCTGCAAGTAGATGGTATAAATAAGACATAGATCAAGGGCAAGTTCTAATCTCCAAGCGCTACTCAGGTCCACCAACAGCAGGCAACAGAAACTGCAAATGTTACACAATTAGCATCACGTTGACTCGTGGCAACACTGTCAAACACACATGATGCTACACACCCATTCGTCGCACATGCAACCATACACACACATTGCTGCATGTTAACTCTCACACATACACATACAGCAAACACCAGCAGTCTCATGCCCACCTGTCATTAAACTATCAATCACACACACATGGTCACACGTCCATTCATTAGACAACTGTCCCTCACACACAGTCACATATTCACTCTCAGACATACTGTTAGAAACACAAATGCACACAAACACACATAGAAGCAGCCACAAATCCACTTGTCATAAAAAACTTCCCGTACACATACACAGCCATTCGTCCACACATACATGCTGACACAGACACCACACACACACACACACACACACACTGCTCCCAGCTGTGTTGGGTATGAAAGTGCCTGCTCTCCTTTATGGCCCAGGAGTCTGGAAGCTCTGACCGCAGTGGGCGGTGCAGGTGTCTTGTGTTCCATGCCTTCCAAATGACCTGAGGCTTTACTCAACGGTGGTGGTCTGAAGGTTTGCCCTAAGCACAACCTAACAACGGTCACCACAATTAATAAAAGTTAACGCTGGCGCAAGATGAGGGGGATCTGTTTTGTAGATGGATAGTTCAAGTACTTCTACAAGTGGGGCGACTAAACTCAGTCAAAGGCAGAAACGCCAAGGACCTGGGTGACGGGGTGAACCCTTGCGTGTCTCTCAAGCTTGAGGAAGGGCAGTACAGGTTTTCCCCAATGCCGGGTGGTAATGGTCAGGTCTGACCCAGGTGGGAAGACATTTATCAGGCCCGAAAAATATCTGCCCAAACACCAAGCCACTCATGGGGAGCTAAGTGTGGAGGGGGGTCTGAAATGAGTGCTGCGGGGGGGGGGGCGCGGGGGGGCAGCCACATCATTTGAGGCATTCACTGTCCTGTTCTGCAGCAGGGCTCCGGCCTAGTGAGTTCAAGAGCACTCCCCACAGGTTTTAGGATCTGGAGGAGGAAGCTGCAGGCAGTTGGATGGACACACACACACACACACACACAGGTTTACGGACAGCGGGAGGGGGGACGGGCACACGGACAGCGGGAGGGGGGGCCGGCTCACAGACAGCGGGAGGGGGGACGGGTTCACGGACAGCGGGAGGGGGGACGGGCACACAGACAGCCGAGAGGGGGGGCGGGCTCACGGACAGCGGGAGGGGGGGCGGGAACGGGAGTAAAATATGACTCGTGGCAACACTGTCAAACACACACATGAAGCTACACACCCACTCGTCGCACATGCAACCATACACACACATTGCTGCATGTTAACTCTCACACATACACATACAGCAAACACCAGCAGTCTCATGCCCACCTGTCATTAAACTATCAATCACACACACATGGTCACACGTCCATTCATTAGACAACTGTCCCTCACACACAATCACATATTCACTCTCAGACATACTGTTAGAAACACAAATGCACACAAACACACATAGAAGCAGCCACAAATCCACTTGTCATAAAAAACTTCCCATACACATACACAGCCATTCGTCCACACATACATGCTGACACAGACACCACACACACACACACACACACTGCTCCCAGCTGTGTTGGGTATGAAAGTGCCTGCTCTCCTTTATGGCCCAGGAGTCTGGAAGCTCTGACCGCAGTGGGCGGTGCAGGTGTCTTGTGTTCCATGCCTTCCAAATGACCTGAGGCTTTACTCAACGGTGGTGGTCTGAAGGTTTGCCCTAAGCACAACCTAACAATGGTCACCACAATTAATAAAAGTTAACGCTGGCGCAAGATGAGGGGGATCTGTTTTGTAGATGGATAGTTCAAGTACTTCTACAAGTGGGGCGACTAAACTCAGTCAAAGGCAGAAACGCCAAGGACCTGGGTGACGGGGTGAACCCTTGCGTGTCTCTCAAGCTTGAGGAACGGCAGTACAGGTTTTCCCCAATGCCGGGTGGTAATGGTCAGGTCTGACCCAGGTGGGAAGACTTTTATCAGGCCCGAAAAATATCTGCCCAAACACCAAGCCACTTATGGGGAGCTAAGTATGGAGGGGGGTCTGAAATGAGTGCTGCGGGGGGAGGGGGGGCGGGGGGGCAGCCACATCATTTGAGGCATTTACTGTCCTGTTCTGCAGCAGGGCTCCGGCCTAGTGAGTTCAAGAGCACTCCCCACAGGTTTTAGGATCTGGAGGAGGAAGCTGCAGGCAGTTGGATGGACACACACACACACACACAGGTTTACGGACAGCGGGAGGGGGGACGGGCACACGGACAGCGGGAGGGGGTCCGGCTCACAGACAGCGGGAGGGGGGACGGGTTCACGGACAGCGGGAGAGGGGGACGGGCTCACAGACAGCCGGGAGGGGGGGCGGGCTCACGGACAGCGAGAGGGGGGGCGGGAACGGGAGTAAAATATGACTCGTGGCAACACTGTCAAACACACACATGAAGCTACACACCCACTCGTCGCACATGCAACCATACACACACATTACTGCATGTTAACTCTCACACATACACATACAGCAAACACCAGCAGTCTCATGCCCACCTGTCATTAAACTATCAATCACACACACATGGTCACACGTCCATTCATTAGACAACTGTCCCTCACACACAGTCACATATTCACTCTCAGACATACTGTTAGAAACACAAACGCACACAATCGGCACCCCGGAGGCAGCGACCTCGCTGCTACCCACCTCCAGCACCCAGACTCCTCACCGGGAGGTGGGGGGAGGGGCCAGGGGGGTCTACAAGTCAGTACGCATATGGGAGTTCAGTCCACACTCCCATCCGCCCTGGTTAACACCAAGCCAACAAGAAATTCGGGCCAATCTGCAGTCGCCAGAGCCGGGTGTGTGCCAGTGCCAGGGCACAGCGGATGCCAAGCCTGCCGAGGAGGACGTGCAGCCGGGAGAGACTGAAGGGGGAGGGAGGGCGGCCGATCCAGACTGGGGGAGGAGAGCCACCGACCCCGGGACAGGGAGTGGAGGAGGGCTACCGATCTCGGGACACAGATCGAGACTGGGGAGGATGAGTTGCTGCCGATAGGTGGGGGGGGGGGGGCGGCGACTCTTCAGAGAGGGCACAAATGTTGGCTAGTCCCTATTTAAACAAGCACCTACGGGCACACGGACAGCGGCAGGGGGGACGGGAACGGTCAGCGGGAGGGGGGCGGGAACGCTGAACTATTACATGTTTTATGTTGACTTAAAGTGCCACCGCGCTGTTTACCTCCTCTTTAGAGCGCAGCGGCGCAGCTAATGAACCAGTCAACAGGACTGTTTACCTTCACCCTCTCGCGCCTTTACATTGAAGTACATTCATGCCGTGTATCCCACCCGCTTGTTCAATAGGGTTTTTTCCTCCCTCCCGCCCCTTGACAAATCATGCCTTCTTTGCTTGTCACTTGAGGCCTGACCTTACTCCACTCTGCCTAGTAGCAGGAAAAACGAGTTAAATCCTCATTACACTAATAACAAGGAAAGGCACAGACAGTGGGAGGGAGGGCAGGAAAGGCACGGACAGCGGGAGGGGGGCGGGAAAGGCACGGACAGCGGGGTGGGGGCGGGTAAGGCACGGACAGCGGGAGGGGGGACGGGAAAGGCATAGACAGCGGTAGGGGGGGCGGGAACGGCAAACGGCAAGAAAGGCACTCACCTGGACTTCCTCCAGCGGCGGTCGGCCGCGGAATGAGCAAATGAAACGTTGACGACCAAAAAAATAAAACCCGCCCACCGCCGCACTGACGTCCTAAAAGGGGCCGGATGAGAAAAATTCTCAGGAACGCCCACGAGTCGCCTCGCTTAATGACAGACGCCTCTGTTTTCCAATGGCTAGCCTCCATTAACGGAGCTAGCCAATGGGACACAAAGGCGGGAAAAACAGCCATACTGCAAAACAAAAGATTTCGCCTGCGCGAAACTCTGCTTGCGCAGCTTTTGACAGGCGAAACCTAACGAGCTGAGCTTTAACAGGAGGTGATATAGCCAGTGGCTACAGCTGCTGCTTGTGTAAGAGGGAGAACCAGGTTTGAATCCCGGCTTTAGCTCAGCATCCTATGAATCCAGTCTCATGTACTTGTACCAAAAAGATAGAAAACTGTGTAACCTGGTTCCTGTATGTTGTGAAGCACTCTTATGTCCTTGGGCAATGTTTGCACTTTGTAAACTGCCATAAATACAATGTGGACTCTGCCTGTCACCCACACTCTAATCTCATCCTCCAAGACTTAAAGAATAAGGGGCAGATTTACAAGAAACTGACACATCTTTATAGATGTGTCAGTTTCCCTGCGCCTGAGTGAAAAACCCTTGGACCACCATAGATGCGCCGTATTTACAATACGGCGCACTATGGCGCAAGGATTGACAGATGCGTCAGAAATTCTGACGCATCTGTTGGTGGAAAAGTCATGCATTGCTGGAGTTGTGTCGCAAGCACGACGCAACTTCAGAAATGCGGGTTGTGTCCTATTTCCAATACACTGTGTCACTCCTTACGCCTGCTTCAAGCAGGCGTAAGGTTTTGACGCAGTGGCGTCCTAAAAGTCACGCAGTGAAATCTTGTAGATTTCACTGCGTCATTTTTATGAGGCTTTCCTGCGTGGGAAAGCCTACCATGCATGCATTATACCTGATGCAGGTATAATATCACGCATGGCTTTACAACGTGACGCATCTCCCTAGATGCGTCACATAGTAAATTTGCAGCATTTTTTATGCCGCCATTGCGTCACAAAGCAGCAGCGTAAAAGTGACGCAAGGGGCTTGTAAATCTGCTCCTAAGCATATTGATGTATGGAAGAGATACCCATCTAGTGGCTGGTTTGCACAGTGTGATCCTGGAAAATGGGGAATAAATCCCGCCTTCCCTGCTTGACCAAATTGTGTGACATTAGGTAAATACTTTTTCACTAAGCCTTCGTTTTGTTTATTACCACATATGAGAGCACTTCAAATACATGAGTTCAGGATGTGTACTGTACACAAGCCTGTCTTGTGTTTGATTTAATACTTTATAATGTTGCTCCATCTTTAATAAGAATCTAGGCCACATAAAGGGTACACTTGACAACTGACGTACCTCTTAGTCCCTGCCACTGGAATTATGCGATTCTGCAACCGCTGCTATTTTTGCCTGATTATGGATTGGCCACATGATCCATCATCTGATGCATAATCTGCATACTTTAACAAAAAAATGGTTTCTAGAGCAAACGGATCAAAAGTTACTAAAAACGTAGCTACATCTGTTTGCGCGCAGTGGAGAGCCCTTTGCGAAAGTTAATTTGTCATCTTTCATTTGCTTACTTCTGTATTTGGTTCTAAAATTGGTACTAATGAGGTGAAATCTTTGCCCAGACAGTATTACCATGTGAAGAAATTGTAAAATAATAAAGTAATTCTATGTGCTGCATTTTGCAGCATAATTTCTTTTTTCTTACTGCCTAATTCACTAAACTCTGGCGCATAATTTGGTGCTCCCCTGCCGCATTATTTCAGTGGCCCTGCTCTTCATCCACTTATAGCATAGTCATCAGGGCCCGTGCAGCAATGTTGTGATTCTCAGCTCACTTGAAAAATTCACGTTTAATACATACCTCTTAATGCGTATATATATTTAATCGGATGTATGAAAGTGATACTCTTCTGCATTTTGAAGACACCATATCATATTCTAATATTATCTTTGTTGCATTACTTACATTCAAATATTTTCTGGGCTTGGCTCGTAAACGGGCTCTTTGAGCCAGGGCTGACCCTTGGATTGCCCTCTGTTTATTTGTTGGCTCTCCCACCTCTACAGCTGTCCTCCCCCAGGCGGATCCTCCATCATTTGGTTGAGGAAAATGCAAGAAATCTGCAGCACATTTTATTTATTCAAAGGCGTTTTGGGGATGTGTGTATCAGAAATGATATGCCCAGCAGACTGCTGGTTGCAATATAGTATTTGGAAGGCAGGATGGCATGTAGAAAGAAATTACAGAACATCATTCACAGATTCATTTCTAAAAGCTTGCTTCCATCTAGTTTTTCTTTTTGCCAGAGCCCGTGAAATAAAATGTATGGGAATCCCCTTCTCTCCTAATCCATTGCTTCAGTGGATCCCTCATCTCCAAGGTTCTTGATATATGGCCTGAGTGATGCCATTGTCACTAACATCCCTCAGCTGCAAGAACTTGGCTCTTTAAAGATTATTGTATCCAAAGCTTTTGTAGCCAGGATGCATGTATCTGATCTCATCTGCCCCAGATTCCTGAAGGAGAAACAAATCAGCAGTCAGCCCAGCACATGTTCTCCAGTATGGCTTCTTCACTGCTCCATGCAGGTGCCTATTCTTATAGTGTTCTCCCCTCTTATTAGTCCCTGGCTGTATCTTTTCTCCTTTTTTCAATCAATCAATCAAGGAATTTGTATAGCGCGCTACTCACCCGTAAGGGTCTCAAGGCGCTGGGCCTATCTGTGGCGGTTCTTCCGCTATGCTGGAGGAGCGTCGCCCCATTGCTTTTAGGCAGTGCAAAGTACAAACATAAAATGAGAATAACTTTTATGCTTGTGCTTCTTTTCGGGTGGGCGAGTGGACTGGGCTTCTCTGCTCACGGAGAGTCCAGATGAGGCCCAAATGCCTGGGCCAAAACGCGTCAACCCCACAGATTCGAGGAGTCAGACGGAACTTGAACATCAATAAAGAAATTGGTTACACACATTTCGGACTTATTAGAGGGTTGACTTTTCCCCTATTTTGTGTATGGGACTAACTCATGGTTAAATTACTCAAAAATATGCAGCAATCCTTTGTTTGAAGAATGGGTTGGAAGGAAGTAGAAACGATTTGTTCAATTATTGATGTTGTTTTGTGACCTTGTGTTTTACATGTTGACTAAATGGATAATGAATTAAAGAATTCATAAAAAGAGATTGAAACCTCTTCTAATTGGATTTGGAGGTGTTATGTAACTTAATACTCAGCTTCAATAATAGTTGGATTTTTTTTCCTGTGAGTAGGAACCAATTTATGTAGTACCTACTGAAAGCCTCTTATCGATTCCTCCACATCACCCCCCTTGGTTTCTATTTGATGTTCTTAGCCCAGATGTTTGAGGAGGATTAGTGCAAACCCCTTAGCTTCGTTACTGCTCATGGCGCAGGCCAGGGGAGGAGTGGTTTGCTCACTCCTAAGTTCACATGACTGTTTGGTGGCCCACTTGGTCCACCCAAAACAGTCAAGTGCACTTTCCCTATTCTCCATGCAGGCTGCATTACAACCTGAGCGGAGAACAAACCCAGGCCCCCATTCCCTGGCTGAGTGTCGAACCAGGACGCTCAGACCAATCACAACGCTGCATTGCAGTGCTGTGATAGGTCAGAAGAACCTGGGTGCTTAAAAATCACAACGCTGCATTGCAGCGTTGTGATTGGTCAGTGCGCTCTGACTGTGCTTCTTGTTCCTCGGGTTCGACGAGGAGAGCAGGAGCAGAGACGCAGGACCCTGCATTTTGGTGTGCTTTATATAGGAGTAGTTAGTTTGGGAACTTCTTCCTTTCGCGTTCTTACTTCTAAAAAGAAAGGAAAGCCCTTATGTGCCTTCAAGAGCATTTCCCTCTGCAAACCTCTGCTACCTGTCCTTACCCCCCTAAATCACTCGGTACACCATCTAGCTTTAGGTGCCTTGATCTACTGGCACCCTTGCACCTCCACGCTCTCCCTGAGATCTTCGAGCTGAACTCGCTGTTCCAGTATGCAAAGTCATCCTTGAGACCCACCTTTTCAGTCTTAAGTATATGGGAGGTTGATCATGTCAAAAGACAACTCACCCTATTCTTCATTATTGGTGTCCAGAAACAGTGTAGTATTTATATTGTATGTCACATCGCTGCATTAACTTCTCCACAGCAATCATCTTCGCCATTATCTGTGTTTTCACACTTACACTTATCTCATGCACCTTCATGATACTGTTTTAGTTCCTGTGGTCAAATTGTTTATTGCTTCATTAAATACAACCCCAGCTACACAGAATTGCTGTAGTTGGTGCACTGCATCATGATATTTCTGACCTTTCATTGGAGTTCCTGCATCCTCTGGTGACCACAGCATTATGAAAATTCATTGCTTTCTCAATGATGTGGCAAGAAATATTGTCAAGTCGGTGTTTGTGTATGTTATACATGATTAAACTCCCTGGTTGTTACAGGTGCAGTGCCATAAGCAGACCGGATACTGTTGGTGCTCCACTGCAGATGGAAAGCCAGTGAGTGGGACATCCGTTGTCAACCAGACCCCCAACTGTACCGGTACAACTAATATCTACTTTATGTCTTTGTACTAAACTCAAAATTTCCTGCACTAATCTATATTAAACAGAGCTGCTCCCCACACTTGGCCTGCCGCTGCATTGAACAAGGACAAAAGGAAAGATACAGAAAGCTAAAGGCCACATCTAGGCGTGGCTATTTGTCTGAATCAGTTATTATCCTAGTGTGCACCTTGCTGTAATTTGAGTCAGCGCCTTCTTGCCCTGGGGCATTTGCGCGCTTAAGAAATGAATTAACATAACATAACATAGACTTACCAGTTCTTCTTTCCCCTTTTCTGCCTCATCAATTCTTCCCATCAAATTGCATGAGGAAGCTACAGTCTGTGATATTTTCAAATAAAAAACATCAGAGTCAGTTCGCTTTTTCTGCTTCTTTGCTGGAGAGATTTTTAATCTTTACTAACTTTCCTCCAACCTTTACTCACCTACTTCACCAATTTTTTTTGACATTTATCTTTAATTTTCTTTTCATACTTGTTGGACTTAGCCGTCTCTGCAGGGTCATTCCCAAACTTTTTTTGCCTTCAGCCTTCTTATTTTTCAGAATTTCGTTTTTGTTGTATTAGGACTCTGCACACTTTACCGCAGCTAACCAATGGTTGTGCTCACTCCCTAAAACATGGTAAAATTGCTTTACACACGATTTTCATTTTTAATGTACTTATAGGTCTCTATTAGAAGTAGTCTACTATATTCCTAGCACAGGTCAATTAAATGCTACTAGTGGGCCTGCAGCACTTATTATGCCACCCACTTACATAGCCCCTTAAAATATGTCTCAGGCCTGACAGTGTAACCTGTGTGCATTTTTTAAACTGCCAAATTGACTTGACAAAATAAACCTTTTTCCAAGTCTAAAACTGTGTTTTTGTACATAAAAGTCACCCCTAGGATGGGCCCTCAACAGCCCAGAGGGCAGGGAGCATTTAATTTAAAATGGTTGACATTTAAGTTTTACATGTTCTGGTGGTGAACGCTCATAAATTAGTTTTCCATTCCTAGGAGGCCTATTTCTCCCATTGAATAACATTGTGTTACCATATTACATTTAATAAGTGATAACGTTTGCTTGGGAGCAGGTAAAAATGTCATGTTTGGTGTACAAGGAATTGTAATTTCAATTACTCTTTAATGGTAAAGCCATATTTTAAGTCACAATTCTGAAATTGCCACTTTTGAAAAGTTACTATTTTCTTGTCTTAGCCATTTGGTTCCTGCAGCCTGTATCCTGCGTCACATGACTAGGTGTGAGTGGCCATTGGCTTTCGTGTATTCCTCCCAGACAGGCACACGATAGGGGCACTGGGTTTTGGCAAGGTGGGAAATCCGAGCAGGATGGGGGGAGCGGAGCTGAGCACAGGCCTCAGCCCTCACACAAAGAACTTCTTGCTAACCTTTTGTGCCCCCAGACATCCTGCGGCCAGGACAGAGAGGTAGAAAATCTTGTTGTTGTCAGAAGGACTATCAAAGAGCTGCCGTGCTGCCTATGACCTGCTGTGTACTTTAGAGCACTGCCCTCCTGCCTGAAGCCAACCCAGTGCCCTCAGAGGACTGCCCTTCTGCTTGAGACCTGCTTTTCTGCTTGAACCCAAGACTTCCAGATTTACTACAAGGCAATTTTTCTGGCCTCCTGATCAGAGCCTCGGGGACAGAAAAATCTCCAACCATCTTAAACCCACACCTTTACCTAGTTTGAGTGTGACCTGGCGATCCAAGTGGTGTCCCTCTAGTCTTGGACCCTTGGAAATGGCGTTAAAGGTGGCCAGATAGCCCAAATCTAAAACTTGGGTCCTAGAACATATTCAGCCAAAAAGGGCCTTGAAAACCAAGAGGAGACCGGGACCCACCTGCTCGGCCATCCAGCCAAGGTGTATCAGCGGTTGGCCAGACTTCGTGGCAGCTCCTAATACATTATTCTCCCCAGCAGCAAATCCTGTTCAGCAGTTCCCACAGAAGGGGTATCTGCCTTTGAGAAGTCTTTGTGGGCTTCAGCCTGTAGCTTTTTCCTACTGTATATTTTTGACTTCCATAAAAGTGACTAAGTCTGAATGTAGAAAACTTCACTGCAACTTCGTCCAGCGGCTCACTGATGTCGACGTCTCCTCCTCGGCCACCACCGGATGCCTTGCCCCGCTGAACTTTACCTTCTCAGACATTTATTTTTTCAAAATGTATTCTAGGTCTAAAGTTAAGGTGAGACCGGGCCCAGTCCACTGCATGTATCTGAATCGCGCTTCATCGTGGTTGGCCGTAACTTTCGACTTTACCCCAGTCTTGCATGACTAGATGTCCACAGTCGGCGCTTTGATCCTAAGGGCACTATTTTTCTCTTTAATCTTCATAAATTCATAACTCCTATTCTACTGATTGGATTTTTGTTATTTTGGTGTCAAATTATTTATTTACTCCATTTTTCTAGATAGGTGTGGGATTTTTATTGTGTTGTGTTTTCACATTATTTCTGTTCAAATACTGCTTTCATTCTTTACACATTGCCTGTCAGTTAAGCCTGACTGCTTTTGTGCCAAGCTACCAGAGGGTTAAGCAAAGGTTAATTTAGGGACTTTTTGTGCTTCACCTTGACAAATATTGTGGCTGTTGCTTGAGGAGGGCTCATATCCCCCTCAACCAGCAACCCCATTTCTCACAATACTCTGCTATGTCTTCTTCGCACTCTTGGAAATTATTTCCATTACTTTTGTATTCCTTCCTTGTTTCTTTTTTCCTTTTCTCATAAAGTTATTAGTCTATGAAATAATTATTTGTGAATTTAATAGCAACCGTACAAACAAGTGAATGCTATCCTTGTGCTAATTTGCTAAGAGTAATTCTGTGTCGAAATATAGAAATTAAATTCTTATTTCTCATAGAGTACTCTACTGGCACTATTAATAAATAAACAAGACCTTAGTCACGAAATACTCAACTGTTTCTAAAGTTATTGTCACAGTATTTGCAATAGAAGCCATACATAAAAAAAATGCATTTGTCCCATTGGTTGTTAAAACCATTACGTTCAACACACAATAGTTTCCAAATTGTTCATACCGATTAAAACAGGATAAGCCGATCGTTTTTGAGTATGGTTAGACTATAATTTAAAGATTTTCAGATACGACTAATATCGCGCAACTGCTATTTTTAAAGTGCTCAATTGTGCAGATTTGCATATTTCTGATGTCGCTAGCTTTTCCTATTTCTTTCTTTTTATTCCTCTCTTTTCCTTCTACACTGGATTTTATGTGGCTAGCCCTGTCTTCTTTTCCCTTCCTTCAGTTCAATTTTCTCTTTGCTCTTCCTCACCCTAGTTAATCTATTTGATTATTTTTCATGCAGGCTCTTACTCTGTCAAGCTACCATGGACAGACCCTAATTCATCGAAGAGAGGTAAGTGTATCTTAATACCTAAATACAGTCACTAGTTATTAACTGGTTGAGTGTGGATGCAAAATCGGTAAATCATACAGTACATTCGCCTGCCAAATTATATAGTTAAGTTTCTCTCCCTCTAAAACCATAAATACTGCCTTGTAAGGTTAATCCGGCTTTAAATACGCAACTAATTGTCAAGGGTGTAATATGTGGGATAAATTACCGTCTACTGTACATTAGTGCAATGTTTCAAGTCACCAAGGTGGCCTTTAAAAAACAAAATTCAACAATCGCTTTTCTGTTCCTCATCCATCCCCTACCCCTGCTGAATTTTTACCACCCCCACTCCTCCTTTGCTCCTTTGCTCCTCTGCTACCCCCCCCAAGCATCGCGTTCTTTTTTTTACATTTTTGGGGGCATGTGGGGGTGCAGTATTTGCAATTTGCTACTTGGCTGCTCCAATCTTAACATGCACGTTTAAATAAAACTTATTTTTTTAATTTACTGTTCCAAGATATGCATTTGCTATCATGGAACTGCACTAATACTCAAAATGGTGCCCACATCATGCCACTTGGGTATGCATGGGTTGTGATGGCGGGCACGTCTAGGTCATCATGCTGGGCCACCATAACCCCACGACACAAATGCGTCGTAGCACATGCATGCGTATAGTCCTTCGCACTCGCTGATGCACCCCAGCATTGAATTTAAAATCTGCGATCAACTGGCTTTGCCAATGCTGGTTTTATTGCCTTGCAGCTTCGGTCTTTCACACATCTTTATTGTTTCTCCTCCCTCCTGCCTCGACAGATTTCTATTTTTCATTGTAGAAAAATGGCACTGCTTTGGTATTTTATGTAGTGCATGTGTTCTGTGCAGCTGCATACCACAGCCAGTCATGATAGACAATAAGGAAAGGTGTGGTTTGAACTAAAAGACATTTCTCTGGGTCCGTGGGGGGGGGGGGGGGGGTGTGGAGTGTTTAACATTTTGGTTCCACGGCCGAGAGACATTGTAAGAAGTGCTGCACTCCAGCTTCCCTCGCACTATGAAATCAGCCATTGGTAAGGACTATTGCACAGTTAACTAGTCGCCATCTATACATTTTTTGCAAGCAATTGAGCACATCGTGTCTTTTATACTGGCATTTTCTGGTGGCAGGTCACCGCTGTAATAAGAAAATAAAACACTTAGTTCTATAGGGAGATTACAATCTCCCACATAATATAGATGAATTGTTTGGAGCATGGTCACATTGTACAAAGAAGGTGCTATTATTTAGTTGCAGTACTAGTAGGAAAAATCGAGTTCTTTCATCAGACTCAGAAGTAGGCATCTAAATCCTGTACCTTTTCTAGATGCCCTGCTCATTAGAAAGCAACAATCTTGCCTTAAACTGTTCAGTGGAAGGGCTACATTTCAGAAAGTCATGATCCAAAAAGTTGCATTCAATATGGTGGCCATCTTGCTTCTGTATTGTGGGTCTCAAAACCCACCTCTCACACTGTTCCTTCCATCCTTACCTTCCTTAGGCACCTCATACAACCAGTCACAGCCGTCATTGATCGCGGGTTCGGGGGTTGTGTAGGGAGGATCGCGCGGGGAGGGGGGAGTTAATTTAATAATAAATAAATTAACATACCTGTCCGCTGGCTGGGTCCCGCATTTACTTGCCTCCTGCTCTCCTGCCTCCGGCAGGAACAGGAAGCAGGCAGTCTCTCTCCCCTCCCCTACCCCAATCACAACGCTGCAATGGCTGTGTTGTGATTGGTGGGGACGCCGCCCGGCTGGGCTTACGGGGAGGCCATGTTCTCCATGGAGAAATGGCAGAGCGCGCATGACTGGTTTGGGCGACCAAACAGTTATTGCGCCCTCAGGAGTGAGCACACCACTCCTCCCCTGCTCGCAGAGCAGTCCCGCCCACCAGCAACTAAACATAAAATGGTAATAATGGGAAGTTATTACCATTTTATGTTTCTGCTTCTCGCACTGCGAGAAAGCAGTGGGACAACGATGGTCCACCACAGTGGAGGAGCAGCCCCTGCATACAACTTTCATGTTGTGATTCATCTTTATTTGTAACTATTGTTCTGAGTGTCTATTGTAAAGATACCTGCAACCTCACATGTTGACTGTGTGCCCTCTGTGCAGTCCTCCACTGTACTCTGTACACCCCATACAAATAAATAAATCTGGAAGTAGGTGTGATGTCTCTGGTGTATTGCTGTCTCTACACTCTCCTACAACTGGTATACTAGTTGGCTAGGGTTTTATTTTAGCCAGTGAGGCACTTAACTTCACCCCTTCATTTGATTTTCCAATCACAAATGTTTAAGTCGGGTTCCACCATCAAAACTTACTAGAAACCCTGGGTCGACAGATTTTTTATTACCTGCTGAGGAGTGTAAAGAGGAGTATCAGACATGGCATCAATTTATCAAATCCAAATAACTGTAACTCAGAAAGACCACAGACTCCAGATTCAATTTAGGGGATTTATTACAAAGCCAAAAACAACTGAATATACAAGCACCTCAAGACGACGTTGTAAAAGTACATTGGAACTAATACAAAACCAAACCTACGGATTAGTCTGCTCCGGTGAATCATGAAAAGAATAAACAACTCTAGAAATAGAAAACAAGCAAGGACTGCTCCAGCATTTAAGTCAGGCTTAATCTGTGGCTAGGAAGTAAAAGCATTAGACTATCCCTACTCTATCTCCAAGGTGACATCCCTACTTAGCAATTCCAAGGCAAAATCAGTTAAAGTTGTCAACTTGTGAAGACTTTCTAAGAAGTCCCTTCACAGAGTAAATCAGTAGCCCAAGCTACAGAGCTTGTTCTAATAAATTCCTTCCAGTTTGATCTTTTGACCCCTTCTCCTAACTCATCCTGTCTCCTTCTGCCCCTCCTTCCTCAGGGCTCTTTCCCTAATTCAAAATGCAAAGATGTAAACACACCCACAGATCACCTAATGCTAACCGACACCTCTCCTAGGTAGTTTTCCACGTCTTCTCCAGATGTAGTCTGATAACCTTGGTTCCCAGGCCTCCTGAACGAGAAAGAACACCGGCTCCCAATTATCGGCCTTCTGTTTACAATGTTTCTCTTCCCCTCCATGCCAAACAACTAAAATAAAAGGCATTAGTTCTAACTAACAAAGGAAGTTTCTTCCACCTGCAACTGAAACATGAGAACAGAACATCCTTGCATACACATGAAATTCGATGACTATATACAAATACGGCAGCTTGCGCGGGAATTACATTTCCAGGCCTACACAATTCGGCCATCATAAGAATAAACAAACAGACCTTTCATGAGCACAGACAGCGTGGACATTTCCTTTAGGCCTTTAACATCAAATTAATCACACATGTTAATAATGTTACACCTGCAAGCAATTACATTTCATTACATCTAAAGCATAATTCTTTATTTCGTGCAGTCTTCATCACGGTGCACGTTTAAATGTAATGCATTTCATTACACATGGCTATTTTGTTAAGCAATTGCAATAGACATTAGAAGGTTACAGTTTCGAATGCAAGTGCAATTTCTTTTCTCCTTTGCATGGCACAAAATACTTTTCTATTCATATACTGACACATCTTTGTTATTACAACACATTTCTACTGATCAAAATTTATACGACACTAGAATATACGTGGATGTAGACTTTCCACGATTATGATGCACCCCTACAATTTCAGAGCACCATCGCGCTCCATCACAAGGATTGGTGTCATCAGTGTACCCAGCATGTAAATTCAATTCAGTGGGACACCGACCAAACGCTCCTGCACTACAAGCATATCAGGTCAAAGGCTGTGGCGGTCGTGACCTTCAAAGTTGAGGATCGCCGAGCTAGTACCAAAACCAGTGGCAGGCACTGTGATAAATGACAATGCCTTTAGACTCACGTTCCAACTCTCTCTGTCATGGATTATTAACAGATTTTATAATAGATTGAGAGCTCCGGAATTAAGGCTGAAGGCAAAGCGAGTTTCTCACAGTGCCTGTCAGTGGGCAAAAAAGGTAAAAAGAAAATGAAAAACAAACTTACCTTTTTCGTCTTGATTGCAGTCAGCGCGAATCCTCCTGGAGCCCCAGCCTACTCCCCTCTCCAAATCCCAACGTTGCTTTCATACTGCAGATAAGCAGCATGAGAGCAGCACCAGGATTGGCTGGAGTGGGCTGCCTCAACCCTCCAGCAGGCACAGGGGGCCTCTGTGTGCTCTCCACCCGGCTGTTCAAGACAACTAGATGAAGAGGTTAACACTGCGCATGTCATGATGGCCATCGCAAGACAGCCGGCCAAAGAGTCATGCTAATTGTAAACTGGCGGAGTGAGCACCACTCCCCTGCTGCCAGTCAGCATCAGCCCGCCCCAAACACTGTTCAGACTGGGAGAAGTGAAAAATAAAAAGGCAATTCATTTTATTACCATTTTATTTTTTAATTTTGCTACACTAGCAGCAGTGCGGTGACACTCCTCTTCCCTAAGGGTGGGGCAACCGCTGATCAAAGGCTAAACCTGTGGTTTCCTCCAATAATTTTAGAAGTGGGGTACTACTCAGTATTCAGCGGCGGAGCTTCATGTTAATGCCACCCTAGTAAAACTTTGCCACAGCTGCAATTCACAACCTGGCCGCTGTACCACAATAAAGCTGAACTTTGGTCATTGATTTTTCTTCCGATAGGGAAGGTAGAAAAGTTCCTGCATAAAGGGGAGGTTATTTTTAGCTTTTCAGAAATAAATAAATTCACTCTGTGATGGTTCATGTTTGTTAGAAATTGGGTTTCTGGTTGGCAGAGGTATGCCATGGAAAAAACATAGGAGGGCCCCTGAGTCAGGATAGTGGGGAGAGCAGGGAAAATACAATAGCTAACAACAAGAACAGTCCCCCCAATAGCTACGTTCAAAAAAGTAGTATATCCATAAGTACACATGTCCCATAGACAAGTAGTTTTCAAAGTTTATTATATTTTCTAATACATGTAAAACATTAATATAAATAGCATATAAGTATCACATATAAAATGAAGTTGTCATAAAAACCACAGTAGTGGAAATCAGTTGTTATGGAGCCCCATAACCATGATGAGAGGGACAGTGAACAGTATGCATATGCAAAAATTGAAGACAATACACAAACATGGGACAGTGAGTCAATACATAAAAAACAACAAAACAGAATATAGTGACACACATAGAATATACAATACATGTAGATTACAAATACAGAGGAAATGCGCTGACGCACATTTCGGAGGTAAGAATTTGTTTTGCCAATTCCTTCATCAGGGCACTGAGAAATAAAGTAGGGTGGTGGCCAACAGCCATCCAAGATACGTGCACTATTCCTGGATGTGCAATAAAGGGGGCTCAATATGAATACATACTACATACATCTGTAGGCACAACACAATCTCATATCATTATAATAAAGCACAACATCACTAAAATATAATATAATGGAGCATGCACAAAAAGCAAAATAATGTAAAAATAGAAAATAGTTCCCCTAAGTGTGTGATAAGAGAAAAGTGATGTAGAAAATTACCATATCAACGGCTGAAAGTCAGTAGACCAATGTGCCCAGTACCCGGGTAAAGCAAACCAAGAACACTCTGGTTTAAATGTAAAATCCCAGAAATTGTTTTTCATCCTTCTTTTACATATATCAAATTTTCCACGAAGATTCCAGTCATTCAAATTTGAAAAGTACTTAGCTTGATGTTAAGGTGCTCTTCACTTTTCCTGTATCCCGTCCTCGTCGCCAATGAAAAGTTATGAATAAATACAGAAAAGAATGTCATCCTCAAATTAGGTTTATTCATATGCACCCTAACCATCAGCTAACAGCCAGCAACTGATTCTACAAGAATCTCCCACATAGAACATTCTAAGTTCCATAGAATGCACAAGTAATGGAAAAGGAGAGAATACTACAATCCTGCCCAAGTTTTTCCTGCCCTTTATTTAGATTATGAATGTTATTTAATATTTAAGATATATACTCCCGGCTGGGAGTTCACATAGCACATGATTACACACTTAGGGGATTATTTTGCACTATTTTAGTCATCTAATGGAGTCTTTTTACAGAGGGTGCAATATTGCCAATGGGGGCATAATGAACAGATTATGTTTTTACTGACATTATGAATAATGGATTCAAAAAAGGGGGGTGGTGATGAACAGAGTGTCTGAATTAAGCAGACCACTCTTACCCAGTCCAAAGATCAGGGCTTGATCCGGTAGCTTGTTTCCTTCCCAGTATAAGAACTGGCTTGGTAGTTTGGTCTGCCCTGTTCCCATGATGCACTGGGCCAGGGTCAGACTAATTTGCATATAGCCAAGTTCTGAGCTGGGATGGTGCAGTGAGCTGAAAAACGGTGATGGATCAGGCCCTGATCTTTGGACTGGGTAAGAGTGGTCTGCTTAATTCAGACACTCTGTTCATCACCACCCCCTTTTCTGAATCATTTTTGTCCACCATAAGCGTGGAAGGGTATACTCAGATGTGAGTCCCTAGCTCATTGCACCATCAGGATTCAAGCAAGCCGGGCCGAAAATCCCGGTAGCTTGTTTCCTTCCCAGTATAAGAATTGGCTTGGTAGTTTGGTCTGCCCTGTTCCCATGATGCACTGGGCCAGGGTCAGACTAATTTGCATATAGCCAAGTTCTGAGCTGGGATGGTGCAGTGAGCTGAAAAACGGTGATGGATCAGGCCCTGATCTTTGGACTGGGTAAGAGTGGTCTGCTTAATTCAGACACTCTGTTCATCACCACCCCCTTTTCTGAATCATTTTTGTCCACCATAAGCGTGGAAGGGTATACTCAGATGTGAGTCCCTAGCTCATTGCACCATCAGGATTCAAGCAAGCCGGGCCGAAGACGGCTGAAATGCAAATCCCGGTAGCTTGTTTCCTTCCCAGTATAAGAATTGGCTTGGTAGTTTGGTCTGCCCTGTTCCCATGATGCACTGGGCCAGGGTCAGACTAATTTGCATATAGCCAAGTTCTGAGCTGGGATGGTGCAGTGAGCTGAAAAACGTTGATGGATCAGGCCCTGATCTTTGGACTGGGTAAGAGTGGTCTGCTTAATTCAGACACTCTGTTCATCACCACCCCCTTTTCTGAATCATTATGAATAATGTGTAAGCGTTTTTGTATTTGTACAGTAAGATGAATTATGCCCTAATGTTAAATACGGGTTATATTGAATTATGTATACATTGAATTTATATGAATTGTGCTTTTTAAATCAAAAGAATTATTTAAGTACATGAGGATTTTAGACAGTAACCGTAATTAAGGGGTCTGTCTTTGCATTTTAAGTTCGTCAGTGTCAGCATGCCCGTAGGAGTCTGTTATTGATTTCCATGATTCTGTGGTGACCGGGGATTGGTGGTGTGGTAATTCAAAAATGAAGGGGATTGTGAGCACTTGTTACCAGCGAGCAAGGCGACTGGGATCGCCGAAACGCGTTTGGTTGAGCACAGCAATGCACAGATAAAATGATAAAAATAAAAATACCAGCGGCTGCTGATTGAATGAATGAATGAATAAGCTTTATTTCGATATAAAAACATATCATAAAAGCTGCATTTTACAATAATAAAAACAATATTGAGCACACACAATACAGTACAATTTTTGCACAATATACAATAAGAACATTCTACATAGTCATTTGGGATTTTTTAAGCAGGGGAGAAGAGGAAATAAAAGCATACTACTGTATCAACAGATTATTTGCAGTTCGTATGCGCCAGGCCCAGCCAAAAAATTTTGCCAAACAGCAGGCGAAGAAGGGTCTTGAATCAGTGCACAATATGCGTAGGGCTTCTACATGCGATCTTGTTCCCAGGGTCCTACATAGTGGTCTCAACCACAGCTTCCTGGGTGCAACGTAGGTGTTACATTCGAACAACATATGTGCAACAGATTCAACCCTGGTTACACAAAAGGGGCAATATGGCACAGTTTGTAGGGGCGGTTTCCAGGATGAGGTAAATTGACAAAGAGGGAGAACACCTAACCTGAATTTTATATACAATGCTCTATCTCCAGAGTTGTGAATGGAGTCCAGATAGGGTTCCCTGAAAGGGAGCTCTTTGATTAACAGGAACTGGGCAACAGTTTTACAGTGATTAGAATTGCACAGCATTTCATTGTCCAACCACGACCAGAAGGCTTTTTTTATTACTTGTTTTGAGGGCGAGGTTTTACTAACCCAAGAATCTCCTAACCCCAATTTGAAGAGGAGGGATTTAACATCTCTGAGCCAAGTGATCTTATGGCATCCTGTATGGGACAAAAGATCTTCCAGGGCCTCTGCATAGCTCTGGAGTTCTGGGACATTCCAGATTCTAGACCATAATAGAAGCGGGCGTAGTTTTGCTTGATCACATATCGGGCGTGAACCTGCATCAAGCATAATAGGGATTGTAGGGGTACTGTGGGGCAGCCTCAAAAGGTCTTTGTGAAAATTGTTATCAAGGGAGGCTAAGGTATCAATTTTCTGTGAGCCCCACAGTTCCGCGCCGTATAGTGCCGCGCTTACAACCCTTGCCCTATAAATGTCTAGAACTGCCCCAATGGGTTTCAGAGGCGAAGCTCGCTGTTGTTTGAGCAGGGCTCCAGCTACCCTCTTGTGAGCAAGAAACACCTTCTGATGATGTGACCTCCAACTCATGGAATCGGATAACCGAATACCCAAGTAGTCGAATTCCTTGACTCTCTCTAGGTGCACAGAGTCAAGGACAGGGGTAGCAACTGTTTTTTTGGGGGGATTGAGCACAAGGAATTTGGTCTTTGCTATATTAATGGCCAGACCTTTGTCATCACAAAAAGACTTGAAACTGGATAGCAATTTTTGGATACCCACTGGGGTCTTAGAAATTAGAAGGGTGTCGTCCGCAAACAGGAGCGTTGGGATTTTTTTCCCCGCCAGGGTCGGAGCATCAGATGGATCTTGTAAGAGGTGCTCCACCACTCCGTTAACATAAAGAGAAAACAGAGTGGGGGCGAGCACACAACCCTGGCGGACGCCCCTGTTGACCGGAATGCGGGATGTTTTTTCGCCCTGTGAACCCCATCTAATTTGGGCAAAATTGCTATCGTGGAATTTTATCAGTAAGGCTAGTAGGTAGGGAGGTAAGCCTAACTCGTTGAGAACATTCCAAAGTGATGCTCGCGGGACCAGATCAAAAGCTGTACGTAGATCGATAAAGACCAAATACAAACTCCCCCCTCCCAACACCACCACTTTCCAGTAGAGAATAAGGAGGCGAAATGTCTGTTCAATAGTGCCAGTCCCCTTCCGAAAACCTGCTTGAAGGTTGGACAGTATCTGATTTTCTTCTGCCCACTGCAATATCCTATTTAGGACAACTTTGCCCGCCACTTTTTGGGTAGAATCCAGCAGGCTGATAGGGCGGTAATTCGCCGGGTCGTCTCTAGAGCCTTTCTTAAAAATGGGGACCACTTCCGCACCCCTCCAGGAGTCAGGAAAAGCGCCTCCTAGCAGGGCCTCATTTAGAAGGGAAGTGATCAGTCTGCTCCACCACTCCGGGTACGCTTTTAGCAGATCGCCCGGGATTCCGTCGGGGCCTGCAGCTTTGTTAGAAACAATGCCCTTAATTGCATTTTCTACCTCCTGCCTAGAAAAAGGGCCACCACTGCTCATAGGAACTAATGTAGGGCGAGGCAAGGGAGCCAAGATATGATCACAAACCCCCAGTGGAATGGAATACAGCTTGGAGAAATGATCCAACCATGCGGCACCGGAGATGTTGCAGGTTATTTGTTGATCAATAGGCTTTTCCCTGGCTCTCAGTAGATCCCAAAACTCCTTGGCATTTTTCTTTTTACTCGCTTCGGCCAGGTCCCGCCAGAAGTTTAGGTCGTGTGCTTCTTTTGCTGCTGTTACGACTTTTTTGTAGATCTTTCTTGCAGCCCTTACTTTATCAGGCTCCTTGTTTTTTACTGCCGAGATAAGGGCCCCCTTTGCTTCTCGGCATTTCGAAGAGTACCACGATGTCCTGGACGAATAAGCACCATTACGGGCGACCTTGGAGCTTGTCTGGGAAATAAGGAACAGATCACTCAAAGCCTCCATTGTCTTTACGAACAGGGGCAAGGTCCTTCCGTCCGTGGGGATCAATGCATCCAGCCTGGAATCAGCCTCTAGCAGAATAGACGCAGCTTGTGATAGCCTCTCTTCGTCCGCCGAGACTCTTGCCCACTTCAAGCGCCTACTACAGTTAGAGGGAACGATTTCGCGGGAGGTTTTCCACTTATGATCTGAACTAGCAAAGGTCCCCTCTTTCCATGGGCTAGTGATCAAAATAGAAAGTGGGTTATGGTCACTGTCACTCGATGCAATGACCTCCATGTCTTGGTGGAAAGCCCACAGATTAAAATTAAGCATGATAAAATCGATTCTTGAGGTCCGTCCAATTCTGTTATAAGTATGGGCTCCATTGGGGTCCGATTTGGAGCGACCGTTGACTGATCTCAGGTTGTGTTCCAGGCAAAGGGCATTGATTTCTATTGCACTTTGAGTCCATTTGGGGATCGGGTCGATGGTTAGGATAGGGATACCTCTCCTAGAGTCCTCTTCGAAGGTATCCAGAATGTCATCCCTAGACAATGGCTCAAAGCAACAGTTAAAATCACCCGCCAACAGGACATAAGAATCAATATTACAAGAGGCTAGTTCGTTGCTTAGGCCTGTGGATGATAATCGTGAAGATCCACCATTGGTGCCCCTCAGATAGATGTTGAAGATTTCAAGGGACCTCCCTCCTTTGTAATGCAATGATAGCCATTGTAGGTCAAGGGATTTAGTAGACCTTTGGGTGACACCTAGCCTTAGGGCAATACTAATCCAAATCAATAGACCGCCTGAAGGGCGACCTTTAGAACCAGGAAGCTGTACGGCTGGGACAAAGTAGGTCGTAAACCCCGCTCTGTGCCTTGGTTCTTGGCACCAGGTTTCCTGAAAGAGGCAAATGCTATATGGTTCTAGGAATGCAGTCCAATCTGGGTTATCGAGGTTGCGATCGAGCCCAGCCACATTCCAGCTCAAGACCTTTATTACCGGTGTATCAGAGGTATGCTGTAAAGAGGCAAGGATGGGCGGAGCAGCTTCAAATACAACCTCTCTGGAGACATTTGGGCTAGATTTAGAATGCTGCGAAAAAGGAGTCTTAATTGAGTCAGCCCCATTCACCTCTGCAGCACTCCCTAGGCTTAGTGGTTGAGGAGTCGTAAAGGATGGAACTATGTCGCCTTCCGAAATATGAGAGTCGGAAGTGACAAGGGGCGTCAACCCTACCTTATTATCTAAGCCATTGGTGCATCCCACTAGGCCCACTGCGAGATCTGAGGGTACGTGCTCTAATGGGCTTCCGACAAACAAGGCAAAAGATTTTTCGGAATTATGCTGGGAATGTTGGCTAGAAAGTCAATCCACCTCCTCCAGGCCACCATATCTGTTTGAAGTAGGAAAGCCGTTCCAAAATGGCTGGGATTGATTATAAGCTTTAGGATGGCTTTTCCAAGGTTGGTGTTGAACTATGGACCAATCATCCACCGGGGTATGCTGGGTACGGGGTGGGTAAAAGAAAGACAGGGGTCTGGGTATAACAGGGGACCCTTCAGAACCAGGCCAGGAGCAGATAAATTGTGCCGTATGCGGGTCCTCGAAGGTCACCACTATGCAATCCCCTGGGCTAGATTTCTTTGTGCGGCCCACCCAGCGAGTTCTACGGACCATCAGTACTCTGCTTTTCTGGCCATTGGGGATAGGTCTATTATTATTTAGCCAATACATTATTTTATTTTTTAGCGACCAGTGGTTCTCATATTGGTCTACACCAATCTGAGGGACACCCGTTAGAACCACCACATAGTCGTTGGCCTCAGGGGGAAGATCAATATATCCCCCTCTGAAGTTGGCCTTTGAAGGCGGGTCCTGTGCAGTACCAAAGGTAGATTTGGGCTGAGCATCAGATTTGGGCTTACCTAAGTGGGGGTCTGGGGCTCGTTGAGAAGCTTTAGATTTGGTGGCAGGAGGGATTTGATTCACTGCCACAGACCTTGGCTTAGGTATCGGTCGGGAGGGGGGTGGTGCTGGGGGTGGGATATCCTGACATGGTGTGGCAGGGTTACGAGGAGGAACATCCTGCGATTGGATTGAAGAGATTGGTGGTGTGGTGTCCGGGGCAAGGTGCCCCTGATTTTCAAGGGTTTTCAAGCCGAGAGTGGCCAGAGCGATAATACTTTTTTCCATCTCGAGCAAGTTATTCTCTATTCTCGAGAGTCTAAGGTCGAGAGGGGAAAGAAGTTTCTTTAAGGTTGTCCAAACCAAATCTATAAATGCCCTATCGTTGTTGCCTAACCCTTCAATCTGCAAGCCCTCAGTCTCTTGGACCATACTAGTTGAGATGGCTTCAGGAACCACTGTACCACCCTCCCTAGGAATTTGTGACCCCGTATTTTTTCCTTGGGAATCATTTGATGGCGCGTTAGGTGATAGTGCACTCGTTAAATTTAGGTTTTGGGGAAGCACAATTTTCGCCTTTTTACGAGCATAAGCAGTGCCTGCTCGACGCTTCCTTTTGGGTGGTTTACTAGTAATGGGGTTTGAGGGTAACTGGGGGTTAGGGGTCGTAGTCTGGGCGCAAAGTGTAGATGCAGGTAGGGGTTTGACTTCTTCTACGTTGGTATATCGCTCTAGCGATGGGGAGGGGGTGGAGTTAGTTGAGATCCGATGAACAACAGCCTGTGTGACTACACCTTTAGGGACGACAGGGCGTTCTGGAGTAACCGCGGTGGCTATGTGGCCTAGAGAGGATTTTTTAGAGTGCGCTATCACTTGCGACAGACGTCTAGCAGCATCCAGTTCTAAGGACACCCGGGTTTGCAATTTGGATATTTCATTGTCAATGGCAATATTAGTGCGGGTGATAAAATCGTCCATAGGGCCGCTGATTTGTGAAGCTGCCTTGGAGGTCTTACTCCGAGTTGCTCTAGTACTCATTTCGTGTGGAGCAAGTAGATGAATGTCTGTAGGAAAAAACGATAGAGAGTGGGCCAGTCCAGTCCTCTGCCGTCCTCTAACGGCCTCAAACGGCCCAGTCTTAGCCCTGTCTTCGCCCGGGCTGCGTCCCGCGCTGCGGGAGAGTTGAGCCAAGATATAGTGGGCGTTTAGGGCGGAATGGGCGGGGGGCGGGCCGGCGGGGAGAGCGGACCGGATGTTAGTCCGTGGTCTTCGCAGGGACTCCTGGATAACGGAGTCCCTGCACACTCGCAGCCCACGCCTTTCCTCTCACCCCTGCCTCTGCTTCCAGTGTCCAGGTGCTGGTGATGACACACGCACTCCTGTGCGCAGCGGCTCCCGCGAAGCGGGAGCGGCAATCCGTGTGGGCGGAACTGCCCTCAAAACTCCTCAACAATCAGGGTGAGCCTCTTCTCGTGCTTTACAGCGTCCCACGGAATTATTGAAAAAAGCGCCCTTTAAACTGTCAGGTGGGCGGGGGGCGGGCCGGCGGGGAGAGCGGACCGGATGTTAGTCCGTGGTCTTCGCAGGGACTCCTGGATAACGGAGTCCCTGCACACTCGCAGCCCACGCCTTTCCTCTCACCCCTGCCTCTGCTTCCAGTGTCCAGGTGCTGGTGATGACACACGCACTCCTGTGCGCAGCGGCTCCCGCGAAGCGGGAGCGGCAAGCCGTGTGGGCGGAACTGCCCTCAAAACTCCTCAACAATCAGGGTGAGCCTCTTCTCGTGCTTTACAGCGTCCCTGATTGAATGAAGAGTCCGTCTCTCTCGTCTTTGTTGGCGCGTGCAAGCGGCGCTGAGAGTGGAAACTGGATATATATATATATATATATACATATTGAAAAAAACAAAGGTTACAGAGATGTTATAGTTTGGCTCAGGTTTCACTCGTACAAAACCAGTGAAATTCAGCAGTTATAGTTAGCTAGGCTAACTATAACTTGCACCCCCCGCGATGTACTGCTTATGACCTCACATGTTACATCACTCATGACATGGTCAGTGACATCACTAATGACCCCTCAAATTAAATTTTTTAAATTTTATTTTTTAGGGAAGGGGGCTGCGAAGCCCCCCGTTCCCTGGGCCAATTTTTGTCCCAGGGAACCAATCCCCCAGGGCCAGGCATTTTTGGGATGGGTAGGGGGCTGTGTGGCCCCCTCCCTGGGCTGATTCAGCCCTGAGGACCCAATCCCCCGGGGCTCAACATTTCTTTTTTAATAAATAAAGTCCGCCCCCCTCCAGTGCCGATATTGACCCCGGGGACCCCATTTTCCAAACACTTTGTAGGTGACAGCGTGGGAAGCCTGAAGCCACTGCATTCCATGCTGGCTCCCCACATTCTACAGGAGCCAGAATTACTTTTGGACAGAGGCAGCTGCTGAACATGCAGCTCCCTCTGTTCAAAAACAATTCTGCTTCAGCTTTTAAAGCGCTCGCTTGCTGAAAGTGGAGCAGTGTTTGCTCTGGCCTGGCTGGAGTGGTAATGCTCCTGCCAAGCCATAGCAAACAGCTATGTCTCAAGGGTGGGCACCCTGGGACATAGCAGGAGCCAGCCCTGGGGAGGGGGGTGGTCCCCAAGACCATCTTTGGCTCCACCAATCTTTACTTTAGCCCCGGAAGATGGTGGTCCCCGGAGCTGCAGGGGGACCTGGTGGGCCTCCCCCGCATTTCTATAACTTAATTGCCCCAGAGAGGTGGCAGCCCAAGGGGCTATGGGGTAATTGTGGACCCCCTGCACTTCTATAACTTAATGGCCCCAGAGAGATGGTGGTCCCCAGGGTAGCAGGGGCGGCTGCATGGGCCTCCCATGCATTTGTTTTAGAAAGAAACCCCTAGGAGGTGGTGGTTCCTTGGGCATCAGTAAGCCCCATGAGCCCCCATCGTATATTTGCATAACATTCCCCCCCCCCCCCCCCCCCCCCCCGCCCGGGCCTGACAACCTGAGGGCCGATAATGAACGAAGTGTCCTGTCTAAAGTTCCTATCGAAATTAACATCGGGATAATGCGCTTTGGAACCTGCTATTTTTTCAGCCCCCACTTGGCAGATCACCCCGAAATTTTAAAGACAGCAGCTGAAGTGAGTGGCAAACTAGTTTTAAAAATGTCAAGAGGATTCTTCAAATGACACCAAAGTTATTGGCAAATGAAAAAACGCTCTTCCTATGGAAACTACATCCTAACTATAACTACCTACTGGCGACCGCCAGTAGGATATATATATAAAAACTTGCCCTGAATTGAGAATGCACTCGAAGGCAGACGATTCCACTGAATCTTTTATTTTAAAACCAGTGATAGCAATCCAATTCTTTTCTTCGCCTGACGCGTTTCGGAGCCTCCTGCTCCTTACTCATAGGCTGTACTGGAATTACACAGAGGCACTTTCTCCCATCCTTTTAACTGCATGCTAATTTGCCCCCTGGTGGGCCTCACAGGTGAGTACAATTACTGATGCATGCTAGAACTTTTAGTGCGTTTTACATTCATTCTTACCCTCCAGTGGGTTATGTCTTTCCAGTCGATTTTTTCAACAACAAAAAAAACTTGTTAGCTATGATTCAATGGAGGGGGAGTCCATGCAGCATCCCCCCCGGGCTGATTTCGGACCCCAGGGAACTTATCCTCAAGGCCCTCATGGTCCCAGCCGTCCCCTTGCCTCCTGTGGGAGCAGGCACTGCTGCTGCATGCAAGGAGCTACTGGAAAAGCAGCTCCCTGCATGCAGGAGCAATAGTTGTATCTCTTTTGGCCAGGGAAAGAGGTGTAACCTCCACTTCCAGCGGGCAGGAGCACTTTGACAGCTCCTGCCCGCTGGAACCAGAGTGTTTGCTTTTGCTTGGGGGAAGTTGTCAGCTCATGCCAAGCAAAAGTAATCAGCTATGTCCTGGGGGTGAGCACCCCGGGACACAGCAGGAGCCAGCCCTGGGGGTGGTGATTCCCAGGGCCGGGGGGTGGTCCCCAGGGCCGGGGGTGTGGTCCCCAGGGCCAAGGGGGTCCACACAGCCCCCAGATTAATTCAAACCTATGCCCCGGTGTGGTGGTGGTCTCTGGGGCTCGGGGTGTCTGTGTGGCTACCCCTATTCATTTTATTTTTAGCGCCAGGGAGGAGGTGGTACCTGGGGCACAGGAGGTCCACGTGCCAACCTCCCCCAATAAATTAAACTTAAAGTAGAGGTCCGTGAGGCATAAAAATCCTCATGGAGGGGGGCCACGTGCGCCCCACTCCTTTAATTTAATAAACTCTGCATGCCCTGAGTATCTTGCTCACCCGTTGGCCTAATTAAAAACAAACATCGGAGACCGCGCTTGTATTTTATTTTTCGAATTCACAGCGATATTCACAAATATTTTGCGAAAATCTCTGGGAATTAAAAAAATAATGCTTTTTTGCCCTGCTGGTGTCCCTCTGGAACCCCAAGACAAAAGGCTTCGGGGTCATGGTATTCCTACTCTGCCTCCTCTTTGTTTTTTTCGTCTTGTGTTTTTTCGGACTCGGTTGAAGGCGAGTCCCAAGATGGCTGCCAACACTTCCTGGTTAAAGTGCTGGCAGCCAATCAGAGCTCTGCAGATCTCTGCACAAGCTTGTTATTATTCGCAAAGGATACACGATTACAGATATACAAATTTGGACTTAATTTCATTTCTCACAAACTACTGCACGGATTTATACCAAATAACTGAAAGAGCAATCTGTGAAACCAAATTACCTTTCTGACAATTTCAGAGTAATTCCATCAGACACTATGTTGTTATTACATTTTGTATTTTTTGTTTAACTTTACGCACTTTCACCTCATTCCAATATGGCCACCAGGACTGTGTGACCTATCAGTATTGTATAATTTCTTTGTCCTATGTTGATGACTTGTATACAGCAGGCTACTTATTTACCTCATTTGGATGTAATCTCATGTGATCAAGACTGTTTGTAAGTTGAAACGCGTAGTGGGACTGTGTATTAAAACTTCATGTACTGCATGTATTTTTGAGCGTGTCCTGAGTGTGCGTTTTCTCTTTTTGGACGAATTGGGGACAAAAAAAATAATAATAATATATATAAAACTACTGGTGGTTGCCAGTAGCTAGGTATAACAAGGACTTAGTTTCCATAGGAAAAGCATTTTTTCTTTTACTAATAACTTTGGCACCATTTGAGAATTCTTCAAAACTAGTTTGCCACACACTTTAGCTGATGTTTGGAAAGTTGCGGGTGATTTGTCAAGTGTGAGCCGTGAAAAAGTCTGAACCTGAACCGCTGAATGGAATTAAACGACATTTGGCAAAATACTAGATCTTGGTCCAGAAAGTCAGCTTTTTGTAATTTGGTGTAAATCCATTCACTAGTTTTGGAATTGTTAAAGAAAAAAGATTAGTTTTGAAATTGTTAAAGAAAAAAGATTTATGTATATCTAGGGATGCGGATCCGACACATCTCATGATGATATTTGATTGGCTGCTCATATTTCAACCAGTAAGTAGTGACAGCCATGTTGGGACTCGGGATTCAGCCCAAGTCCTAAAAAAAGCACAAAAAAAGCAGAAGTGAGCAGGGTAGGAATGCCTAGGGCCAAATATTTTTCTTTTTCTTTTAATTTTGCTGCGAAATTGCAAAGGAGCTGTGTATTCGCAGCAAAATTAAATAAAAAAAATAAAGGTATCCCGTGCTTGTTTTTTGATGACCCCCCTGATGGGCTAGGTTCCGGGGATTATACTAAATAAAATTGGGAGAGGGGGGCATGCTCTCCAGACCGATTTTGGTCCCAGGGACCCTATCCTCAGGGTCTGGCCACTTAAAAGTAGAGGGGGGGGCTATTGGATCCCTCCCCGGGCCAAATACAGCCCTAGGGCCCTGCCACAGTTGGAGGGGGGGCACACAGCCCCCTCCCAGGGCCATTTTTGGCTCTGGGAACACCAGGGCCAGCTCTTCCTATGTCCTGGGTGACCACCCCTGGGACTTCGCGGTTTCCCTGCCTGGACTGGTACGGGCAGGAAAACCTTTTTTTTCTCTTACTTTTCCAAAGCGAAGTCCACTCCCAGCTGGCGGGAGCTTTGAAAATGCTCCAGCCAACTGGGAGCGGACTTCAGATCTGTTTCTCTGTCTGCAGTGATGATGATGGGAAAACAGATCTGAATATTGCATCCGCCCGCCCCATTTTTAGCTGCTTCTGCTGAATGTCGGGAGCCAGCTGGGGCTGTAGGGGCCTTGGGGCTCCCATACGTCCCTAACGAGGAGATCCGCGTGGCTGAAATCAGCCGGGGAGTGGTGCCGCATGGCCCCCACCTGCTTTACTAATTGGCCAGGCCCTGGAAGTTGGGGGCTGAAATCTGTCCAAGGAGGGGCCCATTTACAATATGGCTGGACTCCGGGAGATGGAGTCCCTGGGATTGAAATCAGCCCAAGGAGTGGGGATGCGTGCTCCCCTCCCCCATAATTACAGGGGTGGCCCTGGGTGATGGGGATGCCGGTGCCAAAAACAGCCCGGGAAAGGGAGCCACATTCAACCCTCCCCCAAAAGAATATGTCAGGACCTGGTGGATGTAGTTAGAGTTATCTCAAGTAACTATAACACGTGCGGTAAGGTAACTATAACTTTCGCCCTTGCAATGCACTGTAAATTACTCCACATATTCCATCACTCATAACATCTTCTATGACATCATTGATAATACCAGTGCAACATTTGCTGTAAAATTATTGATGAGAAAGGTGGGCATGCTGGGGGCTCGAGTTATAGTTACCTTAGGGCACGAGTTATAGTTGCTTGAGATAACTCTAACTAGAACTGCTGAATTTCTATGGTACTGTGTGTGTAAAATTTTAACCAAACTCTAATGTTCCTGTAAACTTCGATTTTTAAGTGAATTTCTAAAGGCTTTTTTTGGTTCTATTCCCTAACTATAATGACCCTGTAACCTTTGTTCTTTTTCAGTGAACTTCTATGGTTTTCTAATTATATTTCCTAATTATAATGCTCTGTAACCTTTGTTTTCTTCTGTGAATTATATATATATATATATATATATATATATATATATATATATATATATATATATATATATATATATATATATATATATATATATATATATATATATATATATATATATATATATATATATATATATATATATATATATATATGAGACTTCAACTCCCAGAAAACATCACTTCTGGCGAGTATATCTTGGGGACGGCAAAAAAATGTTCGGGGCAAAGATGCAGTAGTGAAGTGGAGTTAGCACGCTGAATTAAAAGTCACACACACTCCCTCGAGTCCCCAGACAGTTCTTGAGCGTCATGTTTGCCTCAGCCCACTGCCAGCGGCAGCTCGTTACTCAACGAGGAGTCGAATTCATTGTATTCTCGGCTCTACACTTGGCTTATTTCCTGGCTGCATTTCACTCGAGGTTTGAACTGTCTGGGGACTCGAGGGAGTGTGTGTGACTTTTAATTCAGCGTGCTAACTCCACTTCACTACTGCATCTTTGCCCTGAACATTTTTTTGCCGTCCCCAAGATATACTCGCCAGAAGTGATGTTTTCTGGGAGTTGAAGTCTCATTTGTGCCACCATGGTTTAATCAACATGTGACTTGGGGGCGGGAGCATACTCACCTTCCAATGAGGGTGGTATTGGACACTTCAAAGGTGCAGGTGGGGTTACCACGTGACAGCAACAGCAACTGAAGAAGGCTATCCGCCGAAATGCATTTTGCCATGCTGTCCACTATTAAACGGCTCCTGCAAAGTTCCCTCTTGTGGCCTCTTCTCCTTTCCAACTTGTGAGGGGTGCGGTTTCATATTCATTTTGCGCACATGCCAGAGGTGCGCTGGAGGCTCCGGTTCTACAAGCGGCAGGAACGTGCTGGCACCAGCTGTCAAGGCATCTTTGTTTCTCCGTTTTCTCGGTTCATTTTCTGCCCGCCTCAAGAGTCATGTTTGTCTCAGCCCACTGCCAGCGGCAACTCGTTACTCAACGAGGAGTCAAATTCATTGTATTCTCGGCTCTACACTTGGCTTATTTCCTGGCTGCATTTCAATCGAGGTTTGAACCTGGACACTTATCAAGATCTGATGGTGGAGGATCTTAAGAAACTCTACATAAGTACAAACAAAAAGAGCCAAGCCATTGCACGACAAAATCAAAATTATAATCTATTGGTGAAAAAACTTAAATCTGAGGAAAATCTAGTTGTGAAACAAGCAGACAAGGGGGGCAACATTGTCCTATGGACTAGAGACAACTATGTAGCCGAGGCTGAAAAACAACTCAGCGATACTGCCTGTTATCGTAAAACCAATATATCAGTTGTGAAATTGGCTTGGAATGATCTAAATGCAAAGTTGATGGGTTGGCGCAGTTGTGGTTTGATTTCCATGGAGGAATTCAAGTTCCTCAAAAAAGAATTTCCGGTGATTCCAACATTCTACCTCCTGCCAAAGATTCATAAGGACCCTCGTATGCCTCCAGGGAGACCGATTATATCGGCAATCGATAGTGCGACGGAAAATCTATCCAGGTACATCGATTTCTTTCTACAAGAATGGGTCAAGGGGCTGAACTCTTACATCAGAGACACGAGCGATTTTTTGAGTAAATTATCTCAACATGTTTGGAATGAGAACTACTTACTGATGACACTGGACATCTGCTCACTTTATACATCTATTAGGCATGTAGATGGCTTAAAAGCAACTCAATTCTTTTTGGACAAACGCCCCATACACAATGCACAGCACAACAAAATGCTAATGGGGATGCTTAATATATGCTTGCAACAGAATTTCTTTATGTTTGGGGGCCAGACCTATCAGCAACTCAGAGGGGTGGCCATAGGATCTTGCTTCTCCCCCAGTTTCGCGTGTTTACACATGGGACTGTGGGAGGAGCAAACCCTGATGGGGCAGCACAGACAATTAATGGAACAACATGCTATTCTGTACCTCAGATATATCGATGATTTATTTTTTATCTGGAGAGGTTCCATGGAGAGTGCTACTGATTTTGTTAACAAACTGAATGTAAATGATTTAAATCTTCAGTTCACTTCAACAATCAGTGATGTCTCAGTCAATTTCCTGGACGTGGAAGTATATGTTGCAAACAAGAGAATTGAAACCAAGCTGCACAGGAAGAGTACCGCTGGAAATACGGTACTGCATGCCTCTAGCAGCCACCCGCGTCACCTTATTCATAGCATCCCCTACGGGGAGATGCTAAGAATAAAACACATCTGTAGCAATGACGAAGAGTGTAGAACATCTCAACTACAGTGTAAAATGCGATTTTTAGACAGAGGGTACAGTGCCAAAATGATAGATGATGCTATTCTGAAGACCACAAAAGTAGCAAGAGAACATCTACTACAGAAATGTCCAGAAATGAACAATATAGCTGAAATACCATCAACAGAAAAAATCCAGTGTAGGGCTATAGTTACATACAGCCAACAACATGCTGAGATTCGCAAAATATTCTCCAGAAATTGGAATCTCGTGCAAGGAGATCAAATAATTGGTGATCTAGTAAAAAGTCAACCAGAGATCACTTTTAGGAAATCCCCTTCATTGGGCAGTGCTATTGTCAATAACACCTTAGACGTTCCGAAGAAATGGTGGGAACGCATCACAGGCTTTAAAAAGTGCCAGATCTGTAAAGCCTGCAAGCACGCCATAAATAAAACACATTACACGAGCCCCTTCCATGATAAGCCCATTAAGATCCGACAGAAGCTAGGATGTAAAACTGAGTTTGTGGTCTATATATTGGTTTGCCCCTGTGACCTCCAATACGTGGGCAGTACCCGCCTACCAGCACACAAACGCATCCTTCAGCATCTGAGGGCTATATCTGGAAAAGACCAGGCTTATCCAGTAGCTCGACATTTCGAGAAATGCCACAACAGCAACCCCGAAAAGCTGCAATATTATCTGGTGGACTCAGTCCTACCTTTGAGGAGAGGGGGTGACAGAGACAGCAAGTTGCGTCTACTGGAAACCCGCTATATCCTCGAGTTAAACAGTAAACAGCCTGGGGGGCTGAATAGCACCGAGGACCTTTATACTTGTTTATAATAGGCTCCTTGTTTCCTATACTGGATTGGATAGAATACAGATTAAACAATCTAATTGTATGAGTTTTGGTTCAGCAGCCTGCATTTTTTAACTGATGAAACGCTATTGAATAGTTTTTCTTTATAATTTTCTTGCACGAGCACTTTATTTTATGTTTCCATTTAGCAACCCGCTGTGAGGTACTTAATGATGCACATTTCTTTGATATTTGATTGATAATGTATGCATTCCTTACCCACTTGGGTATGATTTCTTATACTATGCTAGAAACTGAGACCTTTGATTAACAACATGATTTACCAGTCAGTAGTTCTAACACATTGATAGAATGCCAATGTGAATAGACACGGGACATATGAGGCAATATTTAAAATGAATGCTTATAAGTTGAATTGATGTAAATAATCATACAAATTTTGCACATTATGTAAATATATGAAATTAGAAACATATATATTTTTTCTATATTTATATACATAGACTTATATATTTTCGATAAACTCACCTGGTTTTAGAAATTCATTGCTTGTAAATGATGAAATACGTTATCTATTTGCCTCATGGTATAGACTAACCTTTGTCATGCTAACTGACTGATTTTTGCACAGTATTGATATGCATTTTGTATACTGGTATAGTTGGTTTTTGGGAGATTAATAAGGGCACTGTGCCCAGCATTACTTTGTGATGTATACCCCTTTAACGAAAACAGGATGTACTATCAGTCATGTGACCAAACTGCTATTTAAAAGTACCTTCTTCCTCCTTCTCATGACATGTGATCAAGCCTCGGCTGAGGCGAAACGCGTCATGGCGACTGGTGGGCTGTTTATTCTCCACGAATAAATGCACTAACAACAGGAGCACGGAGTCTGTGGCTTTACTCGATCTTTCTGTGTGGCGTGGCGTGGTGTGGCTGCGCTTTTGCTACGCTTGCATTGAACTTCACGAAATATATATATATATTACCTACTGGCGGTCGCCAGTAGGTATATATAGTTAGGATTTTTTCTCTATGGGATTTTTGAAAATTCTATGTCTAATAACTTTGGCGTTTGTGGACGGAATTGGCTGAAATTTTCAGGAAAATGGAACATTTTGTTTCTGAGCAGCCCCTGACAATTTGGGGGGGTTTCATCAAGGGGGGGCCGAGAAAAAAGGGGGGTCCCAAAACGCGTTTTTCCCATGTTAATTTCCATAGGGCGGTTGGCCTCACTTTTAGCTCGAACGGCTGAATGGATTTGCACGAAACTTGGCAAAATTGTAGGGACTGTTAGCCCGATGTGCCTTTGCTAGGTCTCAATATATGTGCTCCAGTGGATTTTGAGTAATTTAGGTTCAAAATAAGATATATATCTGGGCGGAGCCTAACCACACATCTGATCTGATTAGCTGTCAGCACTTCATCCAAGAAGTGTTGGCAGCCATCTTGGGACCAATATACATGATAGCACCTCATTAAAAAGCATTGTAGTTAATAGAGGGTTTTAGGACTTTAGTTACATTATAAATCATTTGTTGATGGTACCATACTCGTTTTAGGAATTGTGGTGGGTTCTAAGGTGATTTTACCATGTGAAAAAACCTTCTGCTGTGATATCATGAATATTGTTTGAAAGAAAACTAATATCTCATGATTTTCCCACAGTGGTTTGGAAGGGGATCTATAAGCTAAACTGAAAGCATATTTTCTGTAAATTCACATTATCTTTCTCAGTCATGTGAAAATGAAGTCTGACATTCTCAGTAAAACATGTACATCCAACAAGGACAGAGACTGTCAGTTGATTCCTTTGTGTTCTACTGCAGCCTCCTAGAGTGTTCTAAAGAACAACTAGAGCGCTAACAGTCCTACTTATTACAAAGGTATGGCACACCTGAAGCCATCTTGATTGGAATAAAGTGGTAACTCTTAAAACATTTAATTTAAAAAGAAACAACATGAGGGGGTATATTTTGCCATAGAAAGTATGATTAGTGCTGCAGAATGAAAAATTAGGGCACATTTTGAGTGACTTCTCAAATCCTTTTCTATTTCCTTAAAACATTCTGACATGCAGTCTCCCAAAATGGCCACCAGAGACAAAAGAGCCCAAATGTAGCCCAAATATCACCCAGATGTAGCCCAAGTATAGCCCAATGACAGAATGTCCCAGAGTGTTCTAAAGAACAACTAGAGCGCTAACAGTCCTACTTATTACAAAGGTATGGCACACCTGAAGCCATCTTGATTGGAATAAAGTGGTAACTCTTAAAACATTTAATTTAAAAAGAAACAACATGAGGGGGTATATTTTGCCATAGAAAGTATGATTAGTGCTGCAGAATGAAAAATTAGGGCACATTTTGAGTGACTTCTCAAATCCTTTTCTATTTCATTAAAACATTCTGACATGCAGTCTCCCAAAATGGCCACCAGAGACAAAAGAGCCCAAATGTAGCCCAAATATCACCCAGATGTAGCCCAAGTATAGCCCAATGACAGAATGTCCCAGAGTGTTCTAAAGAACAACTAGAGCGCTAACAGTCCTACTTATTACAAAGGTATAGCACACCTGGAGCCATCGTGATGGGAATAAAGTGGTAACTCTTAAAACATTTAATTTAAAAAGGAACAAAATGAGGGGGTATATTATGCAATAGAAGGTATTATTAGTGCTGCAGAAAGAAAAATTAGGGCACATTTTGAGTGACTTTTCAAATCCTCTTCTATTTCATTAAAACATTCTGACATGCAGTCTCCCAAAATGGCCACCAGAGACAAAAGAGCCCAAATGTAGCCCAAATATCACCCAGATGTAGCCCAAGTATAGCCCAATGACAGAATGTCCCAGAGTGTTCTAAAGAACAACTAGAGCGCTAACAGTCCTACTTATTACAAAGGTATGGCACACCTGAAGCCATCTTGATTGGAATAAAGTGGTAACTCTTAAAACATTTAATTTAAAAAGGAACAAAATGAGGGGGTATATTTTGCCATATGAATTATGATTAGTGCTGCAGAAAGAAAAATTAGGGCACAGTTTGAGTGACTTCTCAAACCCTCTTCAATTTCATTAAAAAATTCTGACATACAGTCTCCCAAGATGGCCACCAGAGACAATAGAGCCTAAATGTAGCCCAAATATCACCCAGATGTACCCCAAGTATAGCCCAATGACAGAATGTCCCAGAGTGTTCTAAAGAACAACTAGAGCGCTAACAGTCTTACTTATGACAAAGTATGGCACACCAGAAGCCATCTTGATTGGAATGAAGTGGTAAGTCTGAAAACACTCAATTTAAAAAGGAACAACATGAGGGGGTTAATTTTGCCATAGAAAGTATGATTAGTGCTTCAGAAAGAAAAATTAGGGATCATTTTGAGTGACTTCTCAAATCCTCTTCTATTTCATTAAAAAAATTCTGACATGCAGACTGAAACATGCACTTTGAATACCAGCAGCAGCCGTCCCTGGTGAGCAGTAGCTTTACTACAGTGATCTAATGTGCAACTAGAGTGCTAACATTCAGAATTTATGGCAAATGTGTGACACATCTGAATGCCTTCTTGATGGAACCAAAGTAAACAAGCATTGAAAATGCAATAGATCTCGCCCTCGTTTAAGTTAAAGCCATTCTGTTTGTAATGAGGTGGCTTTTTAGCTTTGCTTTTATTAGTGTTTTTTCAACTTTCATGTAAATAACATGCATCTGTATGCATATAAGTATATGTATGCATGCATTTATGTTTGTATTTATATAGATATACAGATGATATATGTTTATATATGTATGTATATATATATATTCACTGAAAAAACCATAGGTTATAGACCATATATAGTTAGGAATTAGCATTTACAAAACCTTGAAAATTCACTGAAAAAACCATAGGTTATAGACCATATATAGTTAGGAATTAGCATTTACAAAACCTTGAAAATTCACTGAAAAAACCATAGGTTATAGACCATATATAGTTAGGAATTCGCATTTACAAAACCTTATTTTACTCACACAAAACCATTGAAATTCCATATATAGTTAGTTGCACTAACTATATATCGCGCACCCGCAATCCACTGCTGATGATGTCACATATTACATCATTCATGACATGGTCAGTGACATCACTGATGACATCACTGATGACATCACTGATGACATCACTGATGACAACATCCAGTGACTGTATGTTTCTGTAAAGTTAAAATATGTCTTACATATTGAAGAATGAGTGGATGTATAAGTGTCTGGAGGAAGGATTTAGTAGGTGCATGACTGACTGTATGAGTGAGTGATTAAATGTGTCTCACTGAGTGCATGGGTTAGTGACTAAACTGTCTTAATTTGTGCATCATTATGTCTGTTGTTCTGTAAACTGTTGCATGTGTTGATAAGTAGCTATATGAGTAACTATAACGGTTATTGATTGGTTGCCCAAGTATTTGTATGGGAGACTGAGTGTGTGTGTGGGTGGCTGGGAGGTGTATGACTCTGTGCATAGATGTGTGAGCAGTTGATTCACTAGATGTATGGTTTCAAAAGTGCATGTGGAAACAGCTGCATGGGCGGTTGACTGTGTGCATGAGTGTATTGGTGAGTGAATGGATATCTCAGTGCTACATGTCAAAGTAAGTACATATGTAAAACACAGTACATGTGAGAGTTGACATATATAAATAACTGTGCATAAGAGCCAGTGAATGTGTGACTGGCTGTATGGATCATTGTGAACTTGTATCAGGGATTGTATAAGAGAGTAAATATGTGTTATTATATGTTTGAATAAGTAAAGTTTGTATAACTGTATAGTTGAGGAAATGGAGGTGTGATTGATTCTTTGCATGACTGACTAGGTGTGTGAGTAACTCCATGGATGAGTGACAGTCTGTGAGTGTCTGTTTACACTGATTGTATCTAAGGTTATATTAGAGTCTGAAGAGGTTCATTGTATTATCACATGAATGATATCATCAGTGATGTGATCAGTAATGTCAAATGAGATGTCATCAGTGATGTCATCAGTGATGTCATTTGAGGTCATCAGTGATGTCAATGAGATGTCATCAGTGATGTCATCAGTGATGTCACTGACCATGTCATGAATGATGTAATATGTGACATCATCAGCAGTGGATTGCGGGTGCGCGATATATAGTTAGTGCAACTAACTATATATGGAATTTCAATGGTTTTGTGTGAGTAAAATAAGGTTTTGTAAATGCGAATTCCTAACTATATATGGTCTATAACCTATGTTTTTTTCAGTGACTATATATATATATATATATATATATATATATATATATATATATATATATATATATATATCGTAGCAAAGAAACAGCAATAAAGATTTGATTTGCCTTCATTTTTGGTAGTTCGCGAGTCCTTTGTGGCGGAAGGAGCGCTGGGAACGCTGCGAGCAGACGAGGGACTTCTGGTGATTTGTGTATATATTATATATATATATATCACCAATCGTCCTGAGCGCAGAGTATATTCCATAGAGAAATCAGGTACAGACCACAGAAGCGCTATGATTAAATTTTCAGTGCTTTATTTCTCCTATAGTCAGCATGACGCGTTTCGGCTGCTTCACTGCAGCCTTGATCACATGACCCCCCGGATACAATTTATTGCTTAAATAGGGACTTCCTGGCTGAACAGATTACGCAGCGTGTAATGTAGAGCTAAACAAAATACTTGTGATGTCAGTACATTATAAAGGATCATTCAAAACTCTGCAACTTGTATATAAATATTTAAAATCTTATAAATATAAATACAGTACATACAAACTGTAAAAAATATAAATATATACGACTTACAAAGCATCAGAATAAATAAGAGTAGTTAAAACTGTTTAAAAATACAGGATCAACCAAATACTTCCTATTAACATGTTGGCCAAGTGGCTATATGCTTTGTCAATAAATCATATACCAGATCCTAAGCTCCCATGAATACATTCAAAACCGCCTTGTAATTGGAACAGTATCATAAAGTGCTTGTGCAAAAAAAATAACCTAATGTGTAAAATGGTGCAAAGTGCAAAATGTCACGGAGTACTTGATATTAAAATTTCATTAAAAAAATTCCAGGATAAAATGGTCAATGAAACATAGAATAGCGGAAGCTTTGCAATATTAGACAAAATATGCTTGAGTCATAACTCAACCCCAACATTTAAGTGCAAGTGCATAAAAACCTTAAATCACTATTCTTTTTGAATTTCATGGGTGGTCACTACAAAAAATATATATAATTAATATTATTCAAGATACAGCTCTGAAATAACCTCTTGCTGTGATATAGCATATCTACTTTGCATACTAGATTGAGGGCTGTTTTTACAGATACTCAAAATGTGACGTGGGGAAATTAATCATGGTGGCAGGATAGCTGAAAAGCTATTGTCTGATCCCAGCCATTACAGAGAAATATTTTCATGATTATGTAGACTACTGATTGAACTCATACATTGCTTGATACATCTATAAACGGGGGGTTCATTTCGTTTCCTACTGCTGTTTAAAGGAAATTATGAAGATCTTCCCCTGTGTTCAATCCCTTAGGGATCCTAGTGCCTAATAATAGAATGTACTTATTTTCTAATTGTCTTAGGAGTTTTTCCCTGTTGCCACCCCTCACACTCTTGGGCACTGAATCATTGATAAAATCGCTCAAGTCCTTCAAATTTTTGTTATGTACCAATTTGAAGTGACGGGCTACAGGATAACTATCATCAGAGTTAACAATTGCCCTTAAATGCTGCAAAATGTGGTTGAAAGCTTGCAATTTGGTGCTACCAATATATTTCAATTTACATGTACATTCTAATACGTAAACCGCATAATCTGTGTTGCACGTATATAGACCTTGAATTCTGATAGGGCTTGGATCAAACGCACTCCAACATTCACTGGTGTTGACACCAAACTTGCAGGCTCTGCAAGAGATGCACTTGTGGAACCCTGTCTTGTTGATAACCAATTCTTAGAGCTAACCACTTCCGGACTGGATTTCACTAGGGCGTCCCCCATCAAGGGGGCCCTTCTAAAGGTGATTGATGGTTCTTCAGGTAGTAGCTGGGCTAGAGTGATATCTGTTTTTTATAAAGGCCAATGCTTTTTTATGATCCCCCTAACCTTCCTTTTTTCTGTACTGAAAGTAGTAATAAGTCTCACCTCTCTCCAGACCCTTTTTGCCCCTCCAGTATCCTAGATGTAAATGAGAACTTCCTCTTGACACATATTATTCTATGTCTTCTTACAGAGGAAATAGCCCTGCATGTTTTGTTAATTTATTAGGACCCTCATTCTAAGTAGTCTAGGCTCGAGCCTACATTTACTGTAAACAGTAATAACCAGAGGATGCAGTAGGAAATACCAGGTGGGTACTCAAACCCAATTCAGATTTTTTCTCTCAACTGGAATGACAGCAAGTGCTTTTCTTCCTAGATGGCAAAAATTTGATGATAAAGAGGTCAGCATGTTCACAGATTAATGTGCATTGTACACCATATGAAGAAAGACAGAAGTTTTAATGCTGGCCAAGAAGTAACTTATATGTCAGATGTGTATCCAAGTAATTATATTGGCCATAAAATAAACCGGTTTAAAAATGTATGGGTGGGGGGCGTGGCCAAGATGGCGGGGTGAGCGGACGCTTCCTCCCGTAGCTCCTCCGGCCCGGCTCAGCTCGAGCCCCTTTTTCTGCGCTTCTCTCCCCCGCTGCTGCTCAGCGAGCGAGAGGAGTGTGCCGGAGTGCCTGGCGCGCACATTGATACCACTTTGGCTCTCATCGCCTCGGAGGAAGCATTTCAAAAGTTTGGTCAAAGATCGAGGTACGGAGGAGAGCCTGGGAGGCGGAGCGAACTGCAGTGCTGTCCAGGCGCCTCGGCTGGGCCTGGTGCTGAAAGCTGACGATCCGGAGGGGATCGGACCCGCCGCGTACCGGAGGATAGCGGAGCCCTATTGACGGTGTCTTGGTGACACGGAAGACTTTGGATTTGAGTTTGCGCCTTGGCCCTCCGACTAGCGACGGCGACACACTGCGCTGTGCAGGCCCCGGCCCCGTGAACGACGACCGGAGGCCTCAACGCTGGGATCGGCCCACCTGGGCCCTTCGATGAAACTGTGTGACATTGGCTGCGGACTTTCTTTGATCGCTGTATCCCGGGGGTTGCCAACGGTGTCCCCAGCCCGGGCCGCTCTACCTGGCCCCGCCCTGCCGCCATCTTGTCCCTGAAGAGCTGGTGTTGGTGGCCTCCTTCTGGGCCTTTGGCTGGCGGGCGTTTGCTGTCGCCTCTGATACTGGACTAACTTCCTGCGGGACGTACTGGAGAGAGACCCCGGCTTTGGCTCCCGGTCGCCGCCCTGGCTGGGCGCCGCGACTGGTAGTGCCCGGGCCGGACCGCCATTTTGTCGCTTGTGACGCAGCACCCTTGCTTGCAGAGCGGTCTCCACATCTGGCGCCCACGGGCGACTGGGCAACTCTGAAGCGGCCGGACTTGGGCCTCGTCCACTGCAGCGACCACGATGACTGGAAGAGGCGGCTCGAGGAAGGGGGACCGCACCCTGCCGGATATGCTTGGCAGGGCCCAGCAGCTGCGGGACAGAACACAGCCGTCGCCGGGATCCTCCCGGGCCTCGGCGGATGCAGCTGGGGGCGAGCCACCAGTCACGAGGTCCTTTATGGAGGAATTATTTAGCTCCCTCAAGGAAGACTTTCAAACGTTGAAGAGAGAGGTGGCCAGTGAAGTCCGTGAAGTACGCAGGGAGGTGGAGGGCCTTGGCGAGCGAGTTGAAACAGTAGAGACGGCGGGCCAGCGCCGAGATGAAGAGATAGTCCATCTTCAACAGGACGTTCTCCGCCTCCGGGAGCTATGTGTCGAGCTCCAGGCCCACTCTGAAGACCTTGAGAACAGGTCCAGGCGGAACAACATCCGGGTGCGGGGTGTCCCATCCGCGGACGAGGGGGCCGACTTGGTGGCCTATCTACAGGACCTGTTCCGTGAGATCTTGGGGGAAGATGCAGACTTCCCTGTCCGCATTGACAGAGCGCATAGGGTAGGTCGACAGCGCCAGTCATCGGCGCCCCCTCCGGACATTTTGGCATTCTTGCCCGATTTTCCGCTGAAAGAACGCATCATGGCGGAGGCCCGAAAGAAGCAGCCTTTGACTTTCAGGGAGCGGCCTGTAGCGCTCTACCAAGACCTGTCCGCCATCACGCTGCAGAAGCGCAGGTCCTTCAGGATTGCCACTGACTTTCTGCGCGAACACGAGACGCCCTACTCCTGGGGACACCCTTTCCGTCTGATCTTTAGGTGGAACGGGGTGCTACACCAACTGCGCTCCCTACAAGACATCTGCGGAGTACTGGGACTCACGGCCACGGAGGAGGACGGAGCTACACCGTCGTGGAGGCGCCCAGAGAGACGGAGCCGACGGAGGTCGACGAGGAGACAGTCGCCAGCGAATGCAAGTCGCCCTGATTCCCCTACTATCAGGGCGGACATGGCAGATGCTTTGAGGGCGGCGGCCAGGGACTTGGCCGACTCCAATGGCGTGGCCATGACGGCCTAAATTCACTCCGGGTGGAGAGATTCTTAGCCTCTACGATGCTGGGTTTGGGGCCGGGGGTCGGGGAGGGGCGGTTGGAGGTGAGTGGCTGAACGTCCACTTTGCTGTTTTCTACGGACTTGCCCGTTTGGGGGCTTGACTGAGACAATGGGGTGTTTACATTTGTTTTTGGCTAGTTGCCATGAGTGTGTTTTGGGAGGGTGTAAGGGTTGTTTTGTTGTTGGGGGGGTCCCGTCCGATGTTGTCCATGACCACGCTTGGCCTGTCCTGGCCTTTCCCGCGCGCCTGCCCCATGCGCCCCGCCCGCTGATCCCTTGCCTGCTGCATAGCGCTTTCGTTCCCCGGGAGGAATGCCGTCCTTAAACTAGTGACCCTTAATGTTAGGGGTCTGAATAACCCTGTGAAGCGAAGGGCGATCCTATCACTGCTGGAGGGGACGCAGGCGGATATATGCCTCCTGCAGGAGATCCATTTGCTGCCCAGGGATTGCCATAGGCTGCGCTCTGCCAAGTTCCCCACTCAGTTCTTCTCCTCAGCAGCGACCAAGACTGCGGGTGTGGCCATTCTTTTAGCTAGCTCCTTTAGAGGCGAAGTTCTGTACAAGTATGCCGAACAAAAGGGGAGGCTCCTTGCATATCGCATGCGACTAGGGGGAATAGCTTTTACGGTTGGCTCAGTTTATAGCCCGAATGATCACCAGGATCGTTTCTTAGATTCAGTGTTGGTGGACGTCACTGCCTCGCCCGATCGCCATGTTATCCTGGGGGGGGACCTTAACATCGTTTTCGACTCTGCTATAGATAGGTCGGCGCAACGCTCCCCGCAGACGGGGGAACTTCCCCGCGCGGTGAAGGATCGGATTATGGAGATGGATTTGCACGACCTCTGGCGCTCTATGCACCCCACTGATAGGGACTACTCCTACTTCTCCCATGCGCACCGCACTTACTCGCGGCTGGATTACCTCCTGGTGAGTGGACCGCTGTGCACTGCCGCCACGGCGGCGGACATTGGGGTCCTATCCCTGTCCGACCATGCGCCAGTTTCCGGCGTTTTCAAGTGGCCGGGGGCCTCTCCCTCTCGAGGGACGTGGCGTCTTCGCGATACTCTTTTACATAAGAAGTCTGTTGTGAAGCGCATGGGGGAGGTCATTCAGGATTATTTGATTCACAACGGCAACTCCGACACGTCTCAAGCAACGTAGTGGGCTGCTTTGAAAGCGGTCCTCCGGGGGGAATTTATTTCCATCTCCTCAGCCGAAAATAAGGAACGGCAGCGTAAGAGGGACGAACTGACTGCGCAGGTCAGGGAGCTTGAGCAGGTTCATCGCCGCACAGGGGCTCCGAGAGTTTGGAGGCAATTGAAAGTGGCAAGGAAGCTCCTATCAGCACTGGATCTTGATAGGGCGGAGTATGCCGCTTTGCGCCTGAAGCATGCCTTTTACTCAGGGGGGGACAAGTGTGGTAAGCTCCTGGCCCATCGGCTCCGGGTCGCACAGCAGCGTAATGTCGTGAAGGAACTGGTGGGTACGGACGGGGTTACTGTTTCTGGTGACGCTGAGGTGGCGGAATCCTTTTGCAGCTTCTACGAAGCACTGTATGCTGGGGAGCCCTCCTCGCCGCAAGATGCCGAGGACTATTTGGAGTCAGTGGCCCTCCCGGCGCTGGATTCCGCCCAGGCGGACCATCTAGAGAGGGACATCCATGTTGAGGAAGTCATCTCCGCTATAGCGCGACTGAAGCACGGTAAGGCCCCGGGCCCGGATGGCTACACAGCTTTGTTTTATAAGACCTTCTGCACCGCTGTGGCCCCAATCCTGGCTCGACTGTTTAACTCCTTCTCCCAGCCTGGCGCTATCCCACCGGACCTCCTTAACGCTACGGTATCAGTCATCCCGAAACCCGGGAAGGACCGAGCCTTGTGTGGTTCGTACAGGCCCATCTCACTCTTAAATGTTGACCTCAAGCTATATACAGGGATTCTAGCGTCCAGGCTTGGTCTACACCTACCGGGACTGGTGGAGGCGGACCAGGCTGGCTTCGTACCCGGTAGACAGACGGTGGACAACACCAAGAGAGTGACGCATGTACTAGAGAAGGCCTCGCGTATCCCGGGGGAGCGGATGCTGCTATCAGTTGATGCGGAGAAGGCCTTCGACAGAGTTCATTGGCCGTACCTTGAGCTGGTTCTCAGGAAACTGGGTATCGGCGAGAAGTTCCGCACCATGGTCTTCAACTGTTATAAAAGTCCATCGGCGTCGGTGCGGGTCAATGGGTGTAGCTCCGGTAGTTTTGCCATCGAACGCGGTACGAGACAAGGATGTCCCCTCTCGCCGCTTTTGTTCGCCCTCTACATGGAGCCGTTTGCTCAGAGGATTCGCAATAACCCAGACGCCATTGGGGTTAAGATGGGCCAATATGTCCACACGGTCAGCCTTTACGCGGACGATGTCCTGCTGACCCTAGACGACCCCAAGAGGTCACTCCCTGCTTGCGTCCAGGAACTGGACACCTTTGAGCGTGTGGCCGGCTTTAAAATGAATATGAGCAAGTCGGTGGCGTTGGATGTGTCACTGGCCGCGGATACCAGGAGGGACCTTCAGCGTCTTTTTCCCATGCAGTGGTCCTCGTCTACGGTGCCATACCTGGGAATCCTGCTGGCGCCCACACTGCCTGAGATGGTGGCAGCCAATTACACTTCCCTCAGCAGGAAGATCAAGGAGGAACTTGGCCGCTGGAGCAAGAGCCTGCTGTCGTGGCTGGGTCGTATCGCGGCGGTTAAGATGACGGTGCTGCCCCAGATCCTGTACCTCTTTCGCGCTCTACCTCTCCAACCCTCTGTGGGTTGGATACAGCAAACGCAGGCTGACATCTCCCGCTTCGTTTGGCAAGGCCGTAAGCCGCGGATGATGAGGGTCCTCTCCACGCTTGCTCCGGAGGCGGGGGGTCTTGGTATCCCGGACCTCCGTAAATACTTTCAGGCGGCGCAACTGCGATACTTGGTGGAGTGGAGCAGGTGGGAATCCGACAAACACTGGCTCTTTCAAGACCAGGCGGTGGTGGGCCGCACCCTCCAGGAGGTTCCGTTCTTACGCCGCGCGCATCGCCCTGCTAATCTCTACGCCTCGTTTGTTACGCGGGTCCCCCTGCGGGTGTGGGATGCGGTTTGCGAGGCTCATGAACTGACCACCTTCCCCTCGCCGTTCACACCCATAGTGGGTAACCCGGACTTTGCCCCAGGGCTGGAGCCGGGAGCCTTTTCCCATTGGGTGAGCGCGGGCTGTAGGGCGCTTTTCCAGATCTACGGGCCGGAAGGCGTGATTCCTTTCCAACAACTTCGACAGGAATTCGGCCTGACGGAGATGGACAGACTGCGCTATATGCAGGTCCGACACTGGGCTCTCCAACCCCAGGTGCGCGACACCGCTGCTCGCCAAATCACACCATATGAGCGGTGGTTGGTGACCCGGACCTCGGACGCCAAGCTAATTACCGATTTGTATAAATTCCTTCAGCCCCCGACGTTCCACTATCATAACCCGGGAGGGAGCGCTGGCACAGAGAATTGGGTAGGACACTTAGCCATAAGGAGTGGGACAAAATTGCATATCGGGCGAGGCACTCTGCATACCACACGGGACTTACGGAGACCTTCACTAAGGTGTCTACTTATTGGTATTACACCCCGGAGAGGCTGTATGAAATGCGTAAACACACTGACAAGGGGTGCTGGCGGGGATGCGGACAGGAGGGTACCCTCTCACACATTCTTTGGGCTTGCCTGGTGCTGACTGCTTACTGGAAGGAGGTATTGGATGAGGTAGATAGGCACTTGGAGATTGAGCTGCCGCGCTTCCCAGCGTATGTTTTGTTAGGCCTCCCTAATGATCTGATGTACCCGTTGAAGTCCCGCAGGGGTAGACAGATTGCAATTGCGCTAGGCTCAGCGGTCCAGAATATTCTTGTCCACTGGCGCACCGCCACTGTCCCCTCCATTACTGGTTGGCTGCATAGACTCTGGCAGGTGTTGGGTATGGAGAAGATGTCGCTTACAGTGGCTGGGGATGTAGATCAATTTGAGGAGCTGTGGCAACCCTTTCTAGCACTACTGTCCACGGAATTCCGGGAACTCACCTGCCCCAGGTACCTTCGACTTCTTCGGCTGACGCCACCGGCGACCCCGGTGGATTAGAATGCACAGAGGACAAGATCTTAGGGGATGGGGTGTGGGCTGTTTGGGGTGGGTTATCCTGATACAGGGCCATTGGACGGGGGAGTTGGGGTGTTGTTTCCTTTTTTTTTTCCTTTATTGGGGGTGGGGGGCTCGGAGGGACTGGGTTGTGCTTTGATGGATCGCTGATGGCTCTTCACGCTCGGCTTTGGGTGGGGTGTTGAGGTGCACGAGAGGGTTACACAAATTGCTTAATTGCCTTACATTTGTTGTATTTTCCTTCTGGACCACCGGACTACTTTTGGCCAACGCTCCTGAGATGCGCTTCTTTCTCGCTATACTGTATGTAACCTTAACCTCCTATTCCCCTTCCCCATGTTTCTTTTGTCTTAATAAAAATGCTTTAAACCTAAAAATGTATGGGTGAATCTGGTTTCAAAGGGCGGCACACAAGAGGAAAGATATGTTTCTGAGAAAGGGGAGTCATTGTTAGATTGCCATTGCCAAAAGGAATTCTGTATAAAACTTGACCTGAGTTTAATTCCATTTATGTAATCAGTTCTTGTAGCTCTTATTCAGTAGATTTAAAGAATGGATTGAAAGAAATTAAACCAGAAGTGTTCACAGAAGACTAAGAGAAAGAGAAGCTTCAAAGTTTCAAACACAAAATAAAATGATGCTGACCCCGTCAGCATAGGGTGAGAAATGTCCCTTTCACTTACAGAGATAAACTCAAAGAATTACTTATGCAAGAGGATGATTATTGAACTGGTGAAATAATCTTCATGGGTCTCTCTCCTTGTAATTTCTCTAAAGAAATCAGAAGAACTCGGGCTGTGCATTGATTTTCTTATCATCATTGCTGCCATCTAGATTTATACACATCCTTTATCAAATATTCACAACGTTATTTCATCTCTAGCAGTTGCTGCAATGTTCTCTATACTGGATTTCGCTAATGTCTACCTCAGTTAGTACTTTATAAGGACTCTAGACATATTACTGCATTCATTTCTCCAGAAGTCTTCTACCAATATTTCAGAATTCCTTTTGGGTTAATGAGTCGTGCATCAGTTTTCCAACATAGGGGCCGATTCCGATCCTGGAGAAAAACCGTCCGTACGATTTTCATCCGGAGCCATCGCCGTACGATTCGTACCCGTCCGTCCGATTCACGTAGTACGATCTGTATTCCGTCAATCCGTCCAAATCGTCACGATCCGTACTTATTGCAAGGCTGAGACAGTGAACCGTATAACTCGTACACACGCCGTACGACCCGACGAGTATGATCCGGACCGGGGTATGAGGACGCGATTCGTACGGTCCACGTCAGGTAAGGGCGATTGGTACGGAAAAGCGCACAATCACTTACACACCGTACGGCGCGTACTCCCCATGATCGCAGGGGTACGGTGTGTACCCCTGCGATTTTGGGGTGTACGCACCGTACCCCGCGATCGCAGGGTGTACGCACCGTACACCCAGCAAACATGGGGTAGGGTGCGTACAACCCGAGATCGCGGGGTATGGTGTGTACACCCCGAGATCGCAGGGGTACGCACCGTACCCCTGCGATCATGGGGTGTACGCGCCGTACCCGGGGGGGGCCGTTCCGTACCTGTTTCGGGGCGAACTCTGCTTTTACGGCTGTTTTCAGCTCCCGTAGAAAAAGGGATGTACGGTGCGTACCTGACATGAATCGTACTTGCCGGGTCGTAAAAACCTGCCGCGAACCGTACCGATGTCGCGTACAGCAGGTTCCGAGGGAGAATCGTACGGAGATTATAGTCGTACGGTCTCTGTACGACTCGTACGGAGTACGGCTCCTGGTGCGAATCGTACTTCGTCGTACATAAGGGGGACATTGCAGGGTACCATTCGTACGGGAAAAACGCTCCGAACGGCAATTCGGAGCGGTTTTTCCAGAATCGGAATCGACCCCATAGTGTGCATGATTCCTTGAGGGGGATTTATGGGACAACTGCTTTCCAAGATAATAGTTTGTTTTTTGGCAGGAATTCTGAGAAGCATGATAAAAATTAGATTATAGTGATATCAGCTCTGCCTTCACTGCAAATTGTGAAAATGCAGATTCCGATGCACTGAAGTGGATTATCTTAGGCACCATTATTAAGGAGAGTTTTCAAATCCTAGCACACCTATGTGGAGGCAGTTGTCAGGACCCACTGACAAGGAAACAGCCTTGTTTTTCGGGTTATAGGAGGTTTAAATGACATTTAAGAGGGTTACGCAGCCAAGCAGCCTTTTGGGAGTTTCTTAAAAATTGTACTTTTTGTTGCCTCAGGAACACGAGGAAATGATCAATTCTTTCACTGTGGAGATATAAAACAGTTTATTCCTGGGAAAAAATGTATTCTGTCAGTCAAAACCAGCAACTCAGACCTAGGGACTGCTCTGCTACAACTTGATAGACACAAGGTATCAGTTGTGTTGTATTCGTTTTAAACTTTGATACCTTTTGAAAGAAACAATAATGTCATAATGTGAACCATGCTCTTGTGTATCAGAAAGATACAAGGTGTTCATTCGGGGGACAAGATTTATTCTTTGGACTGAACATAAACCTTGTTAATTTATTTGTGCCAAAGAATACGGAAAAATGGGAAAGTGTCAACATGGTGAAGATTTCAGTAGAAATCTTCTATAAGGGAACAAGTATTTAGCATAAAGGCATACTCCGTTAGAAAGGAAGAAGCAATGAGGGCTGCACCTCTCAGAATCCAAAAGGGACCTGCTCTACTCTCTAAGTCTGTGAACACCAGTTAATTCAAATAAGTTTCAAGAACGATCTTCCCATTCCACATCGCCAGACACCAAATTATTCTTTCCTTCCCACTGTAGGTATCAGCAACATTCATTACATTTCCCATTCCACAAACTTATACAGGCTCTGCGACCTTGGGTATCTCCTGGTTTCTAATACGAGATGAATAGACGGTCTCTTTAGCTCCACATGTCCTTGCCAAGATTTCTCTTCTCAAGCCTCTCTATCACTATTAAAACAACACTATTTTTTCTAGCTATGAAACCTTGCAACCGCGCCTGCAGAGGAGAAAACACGCAAAGCATGCAAAATACATTTTAAATTAGGGCATTGTTAAGTCAACCTTAGCCAACCATTTCAATATGCACTTCGAATACATAATTATATGTGCATGTACAATTTTTTGAATAAATGCAACAAGAATAAAGGAATTCATGGTTACGTATGTCATTCACTTTCAAGTAAATGCAATAAGATTTGAGACATAAGTATAACTATAAATGAGAACTACATGTTTTCATAATTACCCTAAACATTAATGTGCACACTTTCATGGGTATCTAGTTTTCTACAGTGAATACACTTCTGGATTACATTTGAATGCTTCACTTCATTTAATAAAGTTGGGCACACAGATATGGTTGGGTATATGTAATGCTTCCATAATGTCCTGAAGAAGACCCCCACACCTCTGTCAAGGGTATTAGGCTGAAATGTGTTGACCCATTTTTCGCCCAGTGGCAGGTGAATTCCCTTCTGTTATAGCTTGGTTTTTAATCCTGGTCCAGGGGAACCCTAATAAAGTGTTTTGAGTACCCTGGAGCTAGTTTTATCTCACATTTACTTTGCTCTGCACCCCTCACCACACTCAGTTTATCTATGGTATTTAGTATAACTCTCTCTACCAAAAAACATCCCGGAGTTATGACTAAGTTCACATTGCGAGGCGGTAACCCTCCGGCAGCACTCTTCCTTCTCTTATAGACCCAGGAGTTTCATTTTGAACAATAATTTGGTGATAATTGGTTAATGTTTGGGTAAAAATGGAACAAGGAACAAAGCAATGTATGAAGTGCAGTGCCCTATATGCAGTACATAAGGTTGACCTTGTAGTTGACTGGGTGATGTTCAATGTCTTATATGCATACGCATATGAAATGAAAGCATGGGTTGTTGAATTTCATTTTGCTTTGAAATGCAAGGATATACAACAAAGGTAGCACTTCTTAATGATGGTAACTTCTGATGCTATTGAAAGTCACTCCTGGTATTACAATTGGAAGTGAGGCAGGTGGGGTGATTGTTATTTCTTTGGAGGATTTGATGGTTATTTTCGAAGAGATGAATGTGGTGGTCACATTTCATTATTTGAGCGTTTGTATTGTGTCATCTCTGAAAATCCTTGGTCCATATTATTAGAGTGAGTTATACTGGGGCAAACACGTCTCAATGTACTCAGTGGTGAATTTGTGAGTAAGATTAAAACTAGTGGTTAGATGAAACAAGCATTTGCAATGGAATAGGTCTTGCATTTGTGAGGGTTTGAGCTATTGGCATTGTGCCTCCATAGTCCCGGGCTGAGTTACTCTTCGCTGTCTTATTGTGAGGAGAATGTGTAGAATGTCTTTATAGAATGGATAATGAAAGGAATGGTATGATCTTAGAGGTTAAATCGGCACTTGTCAATGCTCATAATAAGTTGGAAAGGGGCAGGAGCTTCGCTCGCAACCAAGATGGCCGCGTGAGCACAGGGCTCCCGAGACCCTCGCAACCTCCTGCATATATCCTGTAGCTTATCCTGACTTTTATATATGTCCTCGTGAAGACGAACTGCTGGTGAGGCGAATACTGCAACCAGAATCCAGATCGGACCCCGGGAGCCGGAGTTATGGCGATTTGAAGATCGAGGCCTGCACCTCCGTGTTGCCCGGCTGTGGAGTTGGCATGGTGCCCGAGTTGTAGTTGAACAACATCGGCCTGAGGCGGCGGAGACGACCGGTCCGGCTTACTTTCACTTTCGTTTTTAGTCTGCTGGAAAGACCAAATACTACTGATTCCGCACTGCTGCTCGAGGGACCTCGTAGATATACATCTTTCTACCAAGGTCGACCGTTGCCAGGCACGGCCTTCCACCTAGCCTCTTGATTGCGTGTATATCCCCCGCCCCAGCTTGGAATCATTTTCACTGTCTTCATGATGGCGGGGAAGTCGGAGGGGGACAAGCAGAGATCAACGGCTACTCGGCGGGGCAGCTATACCCAAACCAACATCATGGACCGCTATGCCCAGGCTAAGGTGTCGCCCAGTGGACCGGGTAGGTCGCTGGAGGGAACGAAAGATCCACTGACCTCAGCGACGGAGCCTACCCTGCAAGACGTCATGGCCGACATTGATGGGATCAGATCGTCCCTCAGGAGACAAATGGACACTCTTGCCCATAAACTTGACATGGTGGCGATTGATGTGAATTTGATCCGCACGAACCTAGCGAAAACCAATGAAAAGGTTAAATCGCTGGATATTAAACTTCTAGACTGACGGACGACGTAATTGAGATACAGACTGAGGTTCGCAACCTAAGGGCTTCCAATGACCTCCTTGCACGTCGGCTGGAGGATTTTGAAGGAAGGTCTAGGCGGAATAACGTCCGTATCATAGGAGTTCCGGAGAAAGCGGAGGATTCAGCAACTGATCTTTTTGTGGAGAACCAGATCATGAATCACCTTGCACCCAAGGGACTGGGCAATTTTTTCACTGTGGAACGAGCTCACAGAGTTCCGGGTGGACAACCCAAGACGGGTGCCCCGCCGGGACCTATAATAGCCCGAATTTTTAATTTCCGTAACAGAGACGCTATCCTGCAGGCTTCGCGTACAGGCGGTCCCATAAAGTTTGAGAACACTACCATCAGTTTTTATCCAGACTTTACCCAAGCCGTGCAGAAACAGAGACTTGGTTTTCTTGGGGTGAAAAGGAGACTCCGAGAGATGGACCTCAAATACGCCATGATTTTTCCGGCCAAGTTGCGTATCGAACATGCAGAGCGGATTTATTTTTTCGACAGACCAGACGTAGTGTCCGACTGGCTTGATACTCTTCCGGCCCATCATCCGCAGGACGGGCGGAGTGGTGGCGCGGAGGGCGAATCGATGGACCAGGAATAAGCCTTATCATTGACTGGTTCCTGGGGTATTCTGGAAGCTTCGAACTGTGGCGCACTAATAGTGTAATGTGATTTTGTGAGACATTTCGGGGGTTGCGGGGCTATTGGGGGGTCGTTTTCCTCCTCTGCTTGACTTTCTGTAGATTAGTTTAGATGTGGGGGCGACAGGCACACTGCAAGTTGGGGTGGCTTTCTAGTCTTATGCAGGGGTGCAGGGTGGGGGGTGTTGTAATTGGCTGTTTGGTGGGGAGGAGGGGGGTTGTGTTGTTTTTTCAGTTTCGTTTTCTGCAAGGCAATGTATTGCAAGACTTTCTGATCGGAGCGCTGGGTTCCTCTTGGGGTTGGATTTTCATTCTTGTGTGGGATGAGGGGTAGGGGGTTGAGACTTTAGAGTTGGAATGTGAATGGGCTGGGGGATAGGATAAAGCATGGGGTGGTACTGCAGCAGTTAAAACGTCATTCCCCAGATGTGGTCCTACTACAGGAAACTCACTTGATAGGAAATTCATGTTATGCTATGAATAGGAAGGGGTAAAAAAAAATACAAAAAAAATTGGAAAGATAATCCTAGTAATATGGAAGGAACTGTGGCAGGTTTGTGATTGCTTGCTGCAGTGGTATGATGTCAATTTGGAGAATATGATTGTGATTTTGCAGGTGAGGTGAAGTTGCTTGTTGCAGATGATAATTTGAGGTAGGTTGAAAAGTGGTAATGTTTAGGTGAAACTCTTATGTTGGATGGCTAACGTGATTGCTGTATCAGTGAATTACTGTTAATGATGAGGATGCCATTTAAGTAGTGCAACTGCTGCTTGGATGAGTTTGAGAGAAATACACATGATTTTGTTTGCTGTGGGTTGATTGCAGCTGTGGAGAATGCCCTGTCATATGTTGGGGAATATAATATTTGAATAATGAGATATTTCGTGATTTGGGAATATAGTATATGTTCTGCTGGAAGTCTCGCACAGAGAAGTTCATATTGGCCAATGGAGAGAAAAGGCATGTGTATTTCTGTTGTAATATTTTGTTGCAAAATGTGTTTTTTTCATGTGCTTGTGATTCTCACAAATTTATTAGAGTAGATAGCACTAACCTCAATAATAGTTGCCTTCAAACTATTTTCCTCCCTGAATGCAGAAGAAGGAGCGAGGCCGCGGCCAACGGAGGAGAGCAAGCCTGTGCCTGCATTCAACAAGCAAGAAGGTAACCCTGACTTTGTACCCCAAAGGCGATGTACTGAACCTCTGTGACTTTCACTGGTGGAAACACTCCAACCCTGTCTTGTTTCTCAGTGAGGTGCTTTAGACTTAGTTAATATGGTGACTAAGTCAATTTAATAAGGTGACTAAGTCAAGGTAATTGAGGGTAAAGAAAGTCCATCTCATATGACTTGGAGTATGCCTCAGCTGTATCAATCAGCATCTGCCTTGCTGGTCCTTCCACCTTCCTTATACACACCTAGTAAGAAAGCAATTGTGTTCACCTGACTCCAACTGGACGTAGATGCACAGAAACAAAATAACCTTTCTTTGCATCTGATTTCTTTTTTGTGGTTTTGCTTCTTTGACAAGTCAGGCTGCAACTATTTTCTTGCTACCTCTTGATTGGTTTATAGGGTTGCCTACCTATATCTGTTATCTCTGGGATGCTCCGGTAGTCAACTTGGTAGGACTAGATGAGGTTCCTTTGCCACTGTCTATTTCATCCAGTTTGGTAGGCTCAGACCTGCTTGTTGAGGATCACATTTGAGCCTTCAGCCATAATTAGCTGCTTGTGTTTTTTCGGTCCTTAGAAAGCTGAGGGACATAATACCAAGAAGGCATATATAAGCCGTCATATTACCACTTAGTTTTAATTTCTGGAAGACTCTTTTCAAATTCTGAATGACATCCAAAAGTCCTCCCCTTCCTAATCTGCCATTATTCCCTCGAAACTATTATAAACAAAATTGGACAAGAAACCCAAATACACTGTGGATCATGATAGAGCGCTAGCACAATGCAACAATCTCTTAAAGTAATGCAAATACCTGTGTGTTGAATAATTTTCCACTCTAGTGAATTAGAAAAAGTGTTAGGATTTCTGAGGCTTTTTTCTAAAACTCTTGCCCACCAAGCTATGAGTGAATGCCTCACTTTCGGCGTGTTACAGAATATTTAACACCACTAGTTAAGAAGCAACATGGTAACTCTCTGTCTGCCACCGACCACCCAATGTATAACCTGCACTAGTTACTGATGCTATTGGAGTGCTTATGTTAAAGAGGTGCGCCTAGCAGCCCACACATGATTTTCTGACATTATCCTATTCTTTTTACGACCTTTTCTTATTTTTAACTGATGCCTCAGAGGTTGGAGCTATCATAACTCCACCCCTTGAACAATATGTAAAAGGAAAAAGCCCTATAAACACTTCCTGTTTTTTTTCCCTGTCAAGCTGTAAGTACACAGGGGCATATTATCAAGACAGGCGATAAAATTATCGCTGCTTTAGTGGCAGAAAACTGCTGCTAAAGCGGCAATAATGGGCTTGATAATATGCCCTTGTGAATTCCCATAGAAGCCCATTTTCTGGTGTGAACATGGGCTTCTATGGGAATTCTCTACGGCGTATTATCAAGTCCATTATTGCCGCTTTAGCAGCAGTTTTCTGCTGCGAAAGCGGCGATAATGTTAACGCCGTGCTTGATAATATGCCCCATAGTGCCTTATTTATATAGATCATGTGAGACCTGCACCAGTGCTTGCTGCCTTTTCCATCGCCCATTTCTTGTCCATTACCTGGCCCATTACATGTTTTCTTTGTGGTGTAAGGCTTAGATTTGGGGACTGATACTTGTAGAACACGGGTGAGAGCACACCTGCGCCCATGGTGATTCCCTTCTAGCCTAACTGCAGAGCGGGTTGGGGATAAAATTGATGGAATGCTGGGGCCCAGGTTCTCATCGAGTTCCCTGGCATCCCTTGACTGTCAGCTCTGTTGGTGGTCTCGCAAGACTCAGCCGGTGCTGTGTAGTTCCAATACTGAGCAACAGATCAAAGTGGGAAGCTATGGAAGACAAGAAGCGCTCAAGGAGACTGCATCACTGTGACCCCTCTCTTGAAAAAGCTGAGGGTAAACCAGCAAATGCTGGCTTTCCTTGAGCAAATGTCCTCCAAGACTTGATAAATTCAACTGAGGAGGTACCTTTCAGACTTGGTGGAACCAGAAGTGGAGAATTCAGGAGAGGACCTTGAGTAGAAAAGGCGATAACCCTTCGGAGGTGCTGCAACAGCCACTTCAATTTAGTCTTTTGTGTACAACAATCAAACAACATGGTGGTTGAAATAAGTATCTGGATGTGGCGACTAACAGATTACAAGAAAGACCAGGAACCGGAGTGCTGAAGATTACCAAGAAGTAGTCAGAGCATTACTTCTTCATCCGTCTTTCTCACCCCAGTCCTTATGTCATGAGGCACACCTCGGTTCATTCGACCACAGAACATACACCAATAAAAGACAGAAACACATTGAAATAATGCTTCACCTGGTGAAATGTATTAAAACTTGTTTTCTTCACATTTATGAATGTCAACATGATGTGGAGCTTTGAAAGGAATTGAAAAGGAAACAGGCGCAGGGTAGGGTGGTAAAATCCTGTCTGGGTGTGGGCACACCTCATGGCGTAAAGCCTGTGAAAAGAAAGACTAGGATTTGGAGTAATAAAGATTACCAGTAAGTAATGCACCATTTGTAAAAACCTAACGTCATACATCGTGCACAGACTAGTTTCCACACCCACTGGATGGTTGGAGAACCATTCACACAGAAACATTCACATGATGCGGGTGCCGAACCAATTTGAAATTCACAAAAAGTTTAAGAACTTTGTACATGAGCGCTGTAATAATATTTTCCCTCCATACACCAGGACATCAATTTGGAATCTGAAATTCAATAGTCCTATATTTGTTAAAAGTAATTTAATTAGAGCTAATTTGTGGCAAACCTCATGTCAGGCATGGCATTATAATGCATCTGAAGTTTCAGAAATTTACAATATCTAGCATCATGTGGGGTATTCTGATTTCCCTTGGCTAAAGCTAATAGGAAATCAGGGTTGTGCCAGAATTATCAAAGCAGTCTTTGATAGCTGGGGCAACTTGAAAGAAGTCCCAGTTTTTTAAGGTGCACCAAGTATTAGCTGATCCTTCTCACTCTTGTTTTTTATGGAGTGACCTTATCAGCAGAATACACTGCTCAGATTGTTGAACGATTTATTCAAAAACTGCAGTCTGATGCTTCTGGAAAAAATCTTGATCTGGAGGTTAGATGAAACTGAGGGGATCTGGACAGTATAAGAAACAAGTGAAGTGAAGCACTGTCAAATATAGTTTACATTTTTCCCAAAATAGAGAGTTCTATTTTAATGGCAATTTCATTATCCCTGTAAAACTTTCTTAACTTTCTGTTAAAAAAACTACTGCCGGGCCACGATGTAGGAGAAGACATGCTGATCATACACATGTTTTTTCTGTGCCTCGCCTCAATCCATTTTGGTCAAGTACCTCCTAACTCCTGGAATGATGTTCTAATATCCAGCATGCAGTGAACACTATGGGCTTGATTAGGATCGCGGTTTTCCCTCATCCTCCGGGCCGGCGGAAGCCACCGCCGGCCCGGAGGATGCGGGAAAAACGCTGCGGAGGCACAGAAGACCCACCGCCAAATTAGGATGGCGGTGGGTCTCAAAATCCGTCCGCTGCTTCTCCGCCGCAGTCGCCTTCTGACCGCGGCGGAAAAGCTCTAACATGGCTGGCGGTGTCTGTCAGACACCGCCAGCCATATTAGGATAGCGGAAAACATATGCTTTTCCACGGCGGCTTTTCCGCTGTGGAAAAGCATACCGAGATTGCCTTCGGGGGCCCGTTGCGGGCCCCCTTGGTGCGGGGGTGGGGGGTGCAGATGGGGGGTACTTATGGTACCCCCCTGCATTTGCGTGGACAAAGCGGCAGGCACCGCGCGGTTCCTGCTGCTTTGTGCAAGCAAATGCCGTGCATGCTTTTTTAACATTGCGGCGGGTGCAGCTTGAAGGTGCACCCGCCGCAATGTTAAAGATTGAGGATGTGACCGCCACCCTGGCGGTCAGATCCTAATCTGCACGGAGGGACCTCCGCAGCCCCTGCGGACGGTCCCTCCTACTCTATGGTGGCGGACGGACTCAGGTCAGTCCGCCATCATAATCGGCCCCTAAATCTGGTTGCTGGGTTCGAATCAATGTGTATCCACATGTAAGGTAAATTATTTATCTGTGCTTTCGGATATGTAGCAAGGATGATGATAGTCAGATGATGGAGGGAAATAGGAAACAGGCAAGAATTGACATACAGGTTGAAAATTGAGAACGTATAGAACTGTTAGGGAAATTACTAAACATTGTTGGTATTATTTATCACATATACAATATTGTGTAATTTATTTTCTCTACTGTCCCTCTCCACTCTTCCCTTACCTTTTTTTGTTTGGTTTCTCATTTTCAATGTTTTATGTGAGTAATGTAATTGCTCTTCTTTCTCTACAATTTAAGGTACGGCAATAACATTGACAAAACGCCGGGTCATTAAAGTATACAGCGTACTGTTTTTTAGAAGTAGTGGTGGACAAATTTAAATGCTAGTAACTCTCCGTTAATGCCAAGTGCACAGACAATGAAGTCTAAGAATTAAGCCAAAACCATATGGGTAGCTCGAAACTTGAATTTTCTATGGCAGTGCTTTTCCAAAATACTCTGGGGCATATTTACAATAAAGTGGCAAAGCGTGTTGTTAAGCCAAGAAGGCTAACGGCACGCTTCGTTACTTAAAAATGCAGGGCTGTGCCATATTTACTAGAATATGGTGAAGCCCTGCGTTTCCCTTTTGCTCTGGCGCTAACTTTAGCTGCCTAGTGCCAATGCAGGCACCCTTGCACCATAGCGCAAGGGGTGCCTGTGTTGAGGGCAAGATTGTTTATGTGAAGGAAGGTGTCCCTTTCTGCACATAAACAATGTTTAAATGCCATTGTGTAAATTCTATGTGAGCTGCTTAACTCCTTGGATGCTGATGACGGAACCGCTCCGTCATCAGCTGTGGGTGCGCTGTGCTGATGACGGATCGGTTCCGTCATGGCCCGCTCGGAACGCCTGCGCGGCGCGAATTCCGCACCTGCGCTGGACGTTCCATTGAGCGGGGCGGGCCATGACGGAACCGCTCCGTCATTAGCACAGCTCAACCAAGGCTGGTGACGGAGCGGTTCCGTCACCAGCATGCGGCCACCGCGCGGCCGCCCGCCCCCTTAGCACTGCGGCGGAATAGCCGCCGCAGTGAAGGGGTTAATGCATGACACATAGAAGTTGCAAAACAGCATTTTTTTTGTTATTATTGTTTAAGTGCAGGAAGGGGGATCTTCCTGCACATAAACAATCATAAGGCAATTTGCTGTTTCTATGTGTGCTGCACAGGGCAGCACACATGCAAACAGTAAAAACGAGGAGAAATAAAGCATTTCTCCTCATTTCGCCTGTTTAAGACCAGGTTTACCCTGGTCTTAATTTTGGCGCTGCCTACTATTTACGCTGCCCTTGTAAATAAGGGGCAGCGTCAAAATCAATGGGTGCTGCGGGGGAATGCCCGCACAATACCCATTGCCTACCCCTTTCACGCTAAATACAGCGTGAAAGGGTGCCTTATTTACAATGCAACATTAAGCCACGTTAAGTAAGGCGAGGCCCATATCGCCATCACAAGGTTACTGAAAGTAATGTTGTGGTGGTGATAGGGGCTTGAAAATATGCCCCTCTGTACCTAAACAACATTGCTAGAATCCATAACAAAAAATTCTAAACACGTGACCCTAAAATCTGCCAAACCCATACGTCTGATAACTTTAAATTAGATAGATGATTTGGGCTATGAAAATTGAGGGACCACTATGCATGTATTCTGAATTTCTCCTAAAGTTGCTCAATTCTGGGGAGAATTGATCAGTAATGTCAATCTGGTGTTGAATAGTGCCCCACCTACACTGCCTGGCAGCTAGGATGGCCAGATTTTGAGAAGGAGAACTCGGGCCTGCCAGACATAAAAGTAGGGCTACACCCTTTTGCCTTGCTTCTATGTCTTTGTATGGCATGTAACTATTTTTGCATATATTTATATATATATATATACATATATATATATATATATATATATATATATATCGTCATGTGATCAAGACCTGAGTGGGGGTCGAAACACGTTATGGCGGACTGGCTGGTTTGATAATAAAGCACTATTGATTGGCACGAAGGTTTGGGTCCACTTCTCGTCATTTACCCAGGAGAGGCAGTTACTAGCGATGATTTGGATGCATATATATATATATATATATATATATATATATATAAGGCATGGTTCAACCGTGGAGCTAGGCACCACTTCAAAAAGCGTGCCCTAACTACCCGCAAAGGAACCTCAGAGGAAAATCGGCAAAGGCAACAGGGTAGCAGCTGCCACCAGGGACCAACTCCCGGTTAAGTCCCAAGCACGATTGAAAATGGTGTGCAAGGGGATCGCGGCATAACTCTACCGGCTGTAATCACGGACATCACCCAATGAAGGGAAATAATTGAGAGGCTGACTACAGGGACCACAATGCTCCATACCGCAGTGCACCGCGGCTCCCACTAGAGGGAAACTCACTGGGATAAAAAAGAAGCAATTACCTGGTTTATGCATGCTCGACCTCCAGATGTCTGTAAGCTCCTCATCTGAAGAAGGCCAAAGGTTGGCCGAAATGCATTAGGACTATCGGAGCATTTACAAAGTAAATCTGTGAATTACCGCGATGTGTGCGGCTCATTCTTTCCCACAAGTAGAGGTTTGTAATATATATATATATATATATATATATATATATATATATATATATATATATATATATATATATATATATATATATATATATATATATATAATAGAATTAGCATTTACAAAACCTTTGAAATTTATTGAAAAAAAATATAGGTTTCACGCCTGATATAGTTAGGAATTAGCATTTTAAAAACCTTGCAAATTCACTGAAAAAAACATAGGTTTCAAGCCTTATATAGATAGGAATTAGCATTTAAAAAACCTTGCAAATTCACTTAAAAACCTAGGTTTCAGGCCTTATATAGTTAAGAATTAGCATTTTAAAAACCTTGCAAATTCACTTAAAAAACCATAGGTTTCAGGCCTTATATAGTTAGGAATTAGCATTTAAAAAACCATTGAAATTGCTCCTATGTAGTTAGTTGTACTAACTATATTTCGCGCACCCGCAATCCACTGCTGATGATGTCACATATTACATCATTCATGACATGGTCCGTGACATCATTGATGACATCACTGATGACATCTCAAATGACATCACTGATGACATCACTGATGACATCTCATTTGACATCACTGATGACATCATCCAGTGACTGTGTGTTTCTGTAAAGTTTAAATATGTTTTACATATTGTTGAAGAATGAGTGGATGTATAATTGTCTGGATGAAGGATTTAGTAGGTGCGTGACTGACTGTATGAGTGGGTGATTAAATGTGTCTTACTAAATGCATGGGTTAGTGACTAAACTGTCTGAATGTGTGCATCAGTATGTCTGTTGTTGTGTAAGCTGCTGCATGTGTTGATCAGTAGCTATATGAGTGGCTATATGGGTTATTGATTGGTTGCCCAAGTATTTGAATGGGAGACTGAGTGTGTGTGTAGGTGGCTGGGAGGTGTGTGACTCTGTGCATAGATGTGTGAGCAGTTGATTCACTAGGTGTATGAGTTCAAGAGTGCATGTGGAAACAGCTATATGGGCGGTTGACTGTGTGCATGGGTGTGTTGGTGAGTGAATGGATATCTCAGTGCTACATGTCCAAGTAAGTACATATGTAAAACACAGTGCATGTGAGAGTTGGCATATATAAATGACTATACATGAGAGCCAGGGAATGTCCGAGTGGCTGTATGGATCATTGTGTACTTGTATCAGTGATTGTATAAGAGAGTAAGTATGTGTTAGTATATGTTTGAATAAGTAAGGTGTTGTGTGTATAACTGTATAGTTGAGGAAATGGAAGTGTGATTGATTCTTTGCATGACTGACTAGGTGTGTGAGTAACTCCATGGATGAATGGCAGTGTGCGAGTGTCTGTATAGGTGTATGAGTGCATATGATTGTGTTGTATTGATGAGTGACTGTATGTATGAGTGATTCTATGGGTGAATGAATGAATGTGTGTGTAGACCTAGGAATCAGTGAGTGCGTATGTAGTAACTGGTATTGGTGTGTCAATGGTTTCAAGAATGGTAGTCTATATTTAACACTGGGTGTATCAAAGGTTATATTAGAGTGTGAGGAGGTGCATCGTATTATCACATGAATGATATCATCAGTGATGTGATCAGTGATGTCAAATGAGATGTCATCAGTGATGTCATTTGAGATGTCATCAGTGATGTCATCAGTGATGTCACTGACCATGTCATGAATGATGTAATATGTGACATCATCAGCAGTGGATTGCGGGTGCGCGAAATATAGTTAGTACAACTAACTATATAGGAGCAATTTCAATAGTTTTTTAAATGCTAATTCCTAACTATATAAGGCCTGAAACCTATGGTTTTTTAAGTCAATTTGCAAGGTTTTTAAAATGCTAATTCCTAACTATATAAGGCCTGAAACCTATGGTTTTTTAAGTGAATTTGCAAGGTTTTTTAAATGCTGATTCCGAACTATACAAGGCCTGAAACCTATGGTTTTTTAAGTGAATTTGCAAGGTTTTTTAAATGCTAATTCCTAACTATCAAAGGCTTGAAACCTATGTTTTTTTCAGTGAATTTGCAAGGTTTTTAAAATGCTAATTCCTAACTATATCAGGCGTGAAACCTATATATTTTTTCAATAAATTTCAAAGGTTTTGTAAATGCTAATTCTATTAGCAGATAACGTTTATATATGTTATTATCCTTCTGGGACCACCTGAGCAGCCATCTTGTTTCTCTGGAGAAGTGAGGAACAGGAGAGCACAAAACAAGAGTGGAAAACGCGAAAAGGGGGCAGGGTTGAGACCCCCTGACCCCCTAGCCCTTCTCAGGGGGTCCCAGAAGGACCAAACAGTGCAAAGAAAAAAAAAACATTTTTAATCGCGGGGTATGCGCACGGTACGCGTACCGTACGCGTACGGTGCGCGTACCCCGCGATTTTTTTTGCCCTTGGGGGTCCTTATATATATATATATATATATGTGTGTCAGTGTGTGTGTTTTTTGTTTTTCACTGAAAAATCCAAAGGTTACAGGGACTTTATAGTTAATCTCAGGTTTCACTTATACAAAAACATTCAAATTCAGCTATTATATTTATCTGAGCTAACTATAACTTACGCCCCCACAATGCCCTGCTTATGACCTCACATATTAGATCACTCAGGAAATTGTCAGTGACATCCCAGATGACATCATCCAGTGAGTGAAAGTGTTTCATAAATGTTTCTTAGACCTAAAGATATATAGTAGGCTACTGCATAAGTTAAATTAATATTCTTTCTAAACTAGTGATACGGTTTCTAACCTATGTATGAGTGGGTGTATGATTGTCTGTATCAGTGTGGGAGTGGGTTATGAGTGATGTATGTTTGCGAGTGGGTGTGTGAGTGGATTTATAGGTGAATAAGGGAGTGTGTGAGTAGCTGTATGGTTGTGTGAGTGACTGTGTGAGGGGCTGTATTAGTGATTGAGTGTGAGTGAGTGGCTGCCTTAGTGGCGATAAGGGTGGGGTAGTGGGTGTGTTGGTGGCTGTATGGGTAAGTTAATGGCTGTTTGAATGGATTTATTGGCAAGTGAGTGTGTGAGTGGCTGTTTTGCACAGTAAGTGTCTTTGTAAATGGCTGTATAGGTGAGTGAGTGGGTATCTGACTGCTTGTATGAATGTGTGAATGGGTATGTAAGTGGGTAACTGGATTAGTGGATGGATGTGTGAATAGCTGTATGGGTGAGTGATAGTGTGAGTGGTTGTGTGGGTGAGTGAATAGCTGTATGAGTGGCTGTATTAGTGAGTGAGTGGCTCTTTGAGTGGCACTTTGGGTGAGTGAATGCTAGTGTAAGTGGCTGTTTGGTGAGTGAGTGGGCGTGTGAGTGGCTGTATGGGTGATTGAGTGACTTGTAAGTGGTTGTATAGGTGGGTGATTTAGCTGTGTTTGTGGATGTATGAGTGAATGAGTGAGTGTGTGTCAGTCATTGAATTGGTTTGTGAATAAGTATGTGAGTGGTTGTGTGGGTTTATAAGAGGTTGTATGGGGTGTGAGTGGTTCTCTGGATGATGTCATCAGTGATGTCATTTGAGATGTCATCAGTGATGTCATTTGAGATGTCATCATTGATGTAATCATTGATGTCACTGACCATGTCATAAGTGATGTAATGTGTGAGGTCATTAGTAGTGCATATAGGGTTATAAGGTATAGTTAGCTCAGGTAACTATAACTGCTGAATTTCAATGGTTTTGTACGAGTGAAATCTGAGCCTAACGATAACATCCCTGTAAACTTTGTTTTTTAGTGAATTTCCAAGGTTTAAAATGAAATTCTATTTCCTAACTATTACATTCCTGGAACCTATGTTTTTTTCAGTGAATTTCTGCATTTTTAAAACTTTTTAATCCTAACTGGAAACTGTCACCTTTGAGAGCGGGTGTGTGTTTGTGAGCGGGTGTGTGGGTATCTGTGTGGGTTCTTGACTGAGTGTGTAGGTACCTGTGTGAGTATGATGGGTGTTTGAGTACCTGTTTGTGGGTCTGTGAGTGCCTGTGTGGGTCTGTGAGTGGGGCTGTGAGTGCTTGTGTGTGTCAGTGGGTGTGCAAGGGTTTATGTGTTTTTGTGAGTACCTATGTGGGTCTGTGAGTGGATGTGTGAGTGCCTGTGTATATCTGCAAGTGGTTGTGTGAGGGGTTGATATGAATTTTGGGCATTTGCATACTTAGGGTATTTAAAAGGGAGAACTATGGACGATGCTCTCACCAAGAGATGGCAATAAAGAAACCACCCATCACAGTCACTACAGATCAGATTGTGCTCAAATAAATCAATTATTAATTCACCTCCATTAAGCAGTTCATATCGTTTTTCAACATTGAATACAAGTGAAAACACACGTGCTTTGCCTTCGCCAAGCCCAAGGAGTTAGGATCGTTTGTGATTTACTGAAGTGGAGCTTCAACTGAGGCACCTGCTATGTTTATATTTGTAAGTGCTTCCTGCTGAGGTTTAATTTTTGTGAAATCCGCACCAGGGCCAGAATCGTACCTCATTTTTTTTATGAGTCCCCAGTTTTTTTGAAAACGTTCAAACAGTTGGAGTTCTTTCATTTGGTTAATTAGTAAGTGCTACCTCATTGAGTAAATGTCTCATGCATATTCTATACTACAGCTGCGTAAAGGACTATGAGGTGAGTATGCAAGTTTGACAATCTGATTGTTCCTCAATCGTCTTCATCCACGGATCTGTGATAACGTGACTCCTCGTCATGAGAAGACAACAAGACTATAAAAGAGGAGAATCTCCACCAAAACAAGGGCACTTCTCCTAAACTAAAAGATGTAAGTGCTCTTTGTTTGGTGGAGATGACCTCCTCCCTGGGCCAATTTCAGCCCCAAGGACCCCAACACCAGAGGCCCAGCCAAGACGTAATGGCGGAGGAGGGCTATCCGACCCCTCTCTCGGGGCCAATTTCGGCACCGGGGACCCAATCCCTGTGGCCCTACCATGGTTCCCTGGACGCCCTTGAATCCACCCAGGGCACCCAGTGTGCTGTGATGGGGACCGCAGGAGGAGTCTCAAGCCACCTTTGTTCCCAGCCACTTCCCCGACATTGCTCCCGCACACATTATAATTACATTATACATTACATAACAAAATATACTTTCTCAGATAAGTTTAAATACTTTGAAAATAGGGAATAGACTTTTAAGTATAGTAGTTACAGTTGTTGCAATGGGCAACTCGGTTTCAAACACAATGCAACATTGAGCTCAATGTGAATTTCTAGTTAAATGCAATTAGTTACTTTATGAATTACTTTTCTAACCACAGGACTGGATCCTAGATTCAGTACTTGGACATCTCCTGTAAACAGTTTAGGTAAAGCGTTTTGGTTACAGTAGGGATTTTTAAGGAATATTATTGTATTTTAAAAGTTTTTCATATAGAATCACCAATGTTATCCTACGGGAGGAAATTTACTTAGCAGGTAAGTAGTGTTATCGTAAATCTTTCTTACTCAGTGATAGTTCCTGGATCCAGCACTGGTTCATCTCCTGGAAACAGTTGAAAGAATGCGTTTAAGTCATACAGGTGATTTTTAAGCAATATTTTTAGTTTGTAAAAATAGACACTTAGAAACTTTTCTGGTAAAAACCAGACAATGGATTCCTATGGAAGGAAATACAAGTAACTGGTACGTACGGTTAGAATTCATTTTCAGGATCAGTACTGGGCTAAAAGATGCAGCACTGGGTTCTCTCCTGATAACAGGTGAGTAAATCGGAATTCGTTGTATGGATGATTTTAGGTGAATATTTTAAAGTTCCAAAACTTCTCACTTTGACTAGTTTCACTTGGAAATTCTTCTATGTTAGCCTATGGAAGGAAATTCAAGTTACTGATAAGTAAGGTTAGAATTACTTTTCGGGATCAGTACTGGGCTCAAAGATGCAGCACTAAGGTCTCTCCTGATAACAGGTGAGTAAATCAGAATTTGTAGTACATCCAGTAAGCGCCACAGAGCTGTGTAGCAGAGATGTAAAAAGGGGCACGGCCTGCACCTCCTCTCTGCAACGCAGCACAGTGGCGCTTCCTGGAAGCACCTGGAGGGCTACTTATCACCCATGGTCCCTCAGGTTTGAAGTGGATATTTTTTCCCAACTTAAAACGCGCCACAGGGCGTGTTTGCACACATCACTTCTGGCCCCATCCCCTCCCTTCACCACTGTGTTAACGCGCCCTGTCACCGTTCTAAGTTGAGAGATTAAGTCCCCTTCAATCCTAAGGGTCCCTAGGGTCAAACTAGCCCACTAGGTACCTCCAGGTGCCACAGAGCTGCGTTGCTGAGAGGTGTAAAAAGGGGCGTGGCCGCTGAACACCTGTCTGCAACGAAGCTCTTTGGTGCATACTGGAGATACCTGTTGGGCTATTTGGCCCTCAGGGACCCTCAGTATTGAAAGAGAATCAATTCCCCAACTTAAAATGTGCCACGGGCGCGTTTGCACAGTAGTGAAGGAAGGGGGCGTGGCCTGAGGTGATATGTCTGCAAACATGCCCTGTGGCGCGTTTTAAGTTAAATAATTAATTCCTCCTCCATCCTGTGGGTCCCTGGGGGCCAACTAGCCCCCCAGGTACCTCCAGTATGTGCCAGGAGGCTGCGTTGCACAGAGGTGTTCAGAGGCCACGCCCCTTTTTACAACACTCTGCAACGCAGCTCCGTGGCGCTTACTGGAGGTACCTGGTGAGCTAGTTGGCCCCAGTGACGCTCAGTATTGACAAGGAATTAATTCTGCAACTTAAACCACGGCACAGGGCCTGTTTGCACACATGTGAACTCAGGCCCGCCCCCTCCCTTCACCACTGTGCTAACACGCCTGTGGCGCATTTTAAGTTGGGGGATTAACTCCCCTTGAATACTGAGGGTCCCTGGGGTGCACCTAGCCCACCATCTACCTTTAGTAAGCGCCACAGAGCTGTGTTGCAGAGAGGTGTAAAAGGGGCATGGCCTCAGAACACCTCTCTTGAACGCAGCTCCCTGGCGCATACTGGAGGTACCTGGTGGGCTAGTTGGCCCCCAGGGACCTCCATTATTCAAGGCGAATTTGTTCCACCTCTGCAAACGTGCCAGGGGGTGCATTTGCAGAGTGGTGCAATGAGGGGTCGTGGCTTCCGTCCGCGATCCCGTTTAAAAAAATAATAATAATTTTATGAAGGGGGGCTGTGTCCCATATGGCCTGCCCCCTAATTTTTATTTTTTAATTAAAAAAATGTGGAAGGGGGCCACGTGCCCCCCTCCAGAGGCCTTAATCGGCCCCGGGGACCCCATCCTCCGGGGCATGGCCTGTTTCTTTTTTAAACTTTTGGGAATGGGGCTGCATGGCCCCCCTCGCGGGCCACTTATGGCTCGGGGACCCATCCCCCGGGGCTGGCCCTCTCCGTTGGAGCTAATCCCCCCACGGTCCGGCCGACTCCCCGCCTCCTGCGGGAGGCAGCATTTTTTTTCCACATGGGGAGCAGCTAACATGCTGCTCCCCCTGTGGAAGAGCAATCTGCTTTGCTATTTGGAAGAGAGAGCAGGTTTCGTGCTCTCTCTTCCAAACAGCAAAGCAGTTTGCAATGACAGGGTGGGAGCTGTGAGGCTCCTGCCCTGTCATTGCAAACAGCAGTGTCCCGGGGTTGGGCACCTCGGGACACTGCAGGAGCCGGCCCAGGGGGGTGACGATCCCCAGGGCACTAGAGGGCTCCAGGAGGGGGGCCGCGTGCCCCCCCTCCCACCATTTCAAAAGCCCCGGGTGGTGGTGGTCCCTGAGGCTTGGGGGTCCATAATGGACCCCTAAATTTAAAACTTAGTGCCCGGGAGGTGGCGGTCTATGGGGCTGGGGGGGGGCTTGAGAGCCCCCTGCTCATAATTAAATAAAGCTCTAGAGGTGGCGGTCCCCAGGGCTGGGGGGGCTCTCTGAGCCCCCCTTTACTTAACTAGTGCCCCAGGCATTTGGCCCCCCGGGGGCCAATTATCAAAGAAGCGTGGGAGCAAACGCTTCTGTTTTTTTTTATCGGCAAGATCTGCTCATTCTGCGCGGATTTTGCTGATTTAAAAATATATATAGTTTTGCGACCTTTTTTAATAGGTTTCTTGTGCCTCAGTTCTACTGCCAACACTTCCTGATTTGGAGTGTTGACAGCCAATTAAAATACAGCTCGTGCATGGCAGGGTGCGCTTAGTCTGCGCTTAGGATACACGGACCCTCCGAGGCCATAGATATATAAATACTTTTAACTGTAATTTTTTCAGGAACTACTGAATGGATTTACACCATTTAAACAAAAGGCACGAGTGTGAACTGAGGACTACCTCTTTGCCAAATTTGGTGTTATTCCATTCAGCAGTTCAGGCTGTAGATGCGGCTAAAGGTCCTATGGGAAATTGCATGGTGAAATACGTTTTGGGACCCCCTTTTTTTCTCGGCCACTGCTTGACTAATCACTGTGACACTTTCAGGATAGGAGTGGACCGGGCTGGCCAAAATTTTGGAAAATTTCACAAAGATTCGTCAACTGGCATCAAAGTTATTTTAAATAGAATGCTGTGGATTTCCTACGGATAATAGGTCTTAACTATAACTACCTACTGGCGATCGCCAGTAGGTAATATATATATATCTTTGCTCCCACTCAACCTCAAATCAGCGCACTCATGGATGGGTGCTCTTTAACGCGGAGGTGCATCCGCGTTTCACATGCACACTCACTCCCTCCTCCGTTACGGGTTCGAGAAAGCACTCAACGGGAACTTTGCTTTTTCCAGATTTCTTTAATTTGTGCAATCCACAGTAAACATGCCTCTTTTCAGCTACGCCATAGTCAAATGTTTTTATATTACATGCCAAAAAGCGGCAGACTTTTAAATTACGTAAAGTGAATCACTTGATACATTTTGCATACACACCAACAAAGGACCATTTCATTTCATAGTCAAGCGCCATATTGGAATGTGTTTTCAATTTTATTCTCTCGGTATGGGATATGTGGCAATGTATATAATATTTGCCTTAGTGACAGGGATTATAGTGTGAAAAACACATTCCAATATGGCGCTTAACTAAGAAGTGAAATGGTCCTTTGTTGGTTGTTGTTCAAAACATATCACGTGACTCACTTTACGTATTTTAAAAGTCTGCCGCTTTTTGGCACGTAATATGAAAACATTTCACTCAGGCGTAACCGAAACGCGTCATGCTTACTGTGGATTGTACGAATTAAAGAAATCTTGAAAATGCAAAGTTCTCGTTGAGTGCTTTCTCGAACCCGTAACGGAGGAGGGAGTGAGCGTGCATATATATATATATATGCGTGTATATATATATATATATATATATATATATATATATATATATATATATATATATATATATATTTCCACCAAAGATGCGGCACTCAGGGTTTGAGTTTAAACAAATTACGGTTTATTTACTTCTGCAGCTCGGACCACCGTGTTTCAGCCTTACACAGGCTTTGTTCACGGTAAGTGAGCTTTCTTCTATGTCTACGATTTATCCCGGTTAGCAATTAAGGTGCATTATGGGACTAGTAGTTGTTACATTGTACATTTCATTTTCGCCATGTTTAACATGCAATGTATAAACGCATTCATTTGTATTAGTTATTTCATAATCTGTCAGTCTACTTGCGTGACATTTTTTACGCGGGAAAAGCATTATCATGCTATTATCCTTTATATATACAATTCCATGGTATAGTACCCATCGATCTATTACGAATGCACTCTTGATATATATTTATGTATATTTGGGTATAGTACCCCATTATACCATAGTTATATCAGTGTATCATGTTTAGCCAAGTATTAAAGTCATTAGTCCAAATGTATATGAAGCTCCTCATCAAAGTTCATCCCACGTGGCATTTTTGTCTTAAGTCTGATTATGAATTTCAATTCAATTTGTCGCAATGTGCACAGTCTGTTACCTCCTCGTTCTTCTAATTTGACCATATATCTGCGATAGGCAGTCTATTTGAAAAAACGAGTGTATATGTGGACAGTTTTTTGCAAGTATTTGTCAAAGATCTTCCTCCTTATGTGCAAGACAGTGGTGACTTTCTACGAAAAATGTATGATTTTGATTGGCATGACGATTATGTTTTCATGACCTTAGATGTACAGTCGCTGTATACCAGCATTAGGCATACAGACGGGCTCAATGCACTCAAACACTATCTCAATCAAAGACCCATTGCACTACATGACCACACCATCATGCTCCTACAGATGGTAGAATGGTGTTTAACGAACAATACATTTATTTTTGATCGCCTACACTACAAACAGCTACAAGGTTCGGCCATGGGTACTTGCTTCTCCCCCAGCTATGCAAATATGCATATGGGCTGGTGGGAGGAGCAAGTATTAGCCGTCACCCATGTATCCAGCATGGAGGGAAATGTTATAATCTATAGGAGATACATAGATGATATTTTCATCCTATGGAAAGGGTCAAAAGAGAGTGCAGAGAAATTTGCATCAGAAATCAATGAAAACAGTCTTAATCTTAAATTCACCTGTTCTACCAGCAAAGAAAGAATTCAATTTCTAGATTTAGAGCTGTTCGTAGAAAATAATAAAATCCAAACCAAAACATACCGCAAGCCTACTGCAGGAAATGCGGTCTTACACGCGCGGAGTTTCCACCAAGTCAAACTCAAAGAGTCCATTCCATACGCAGAGTGTCTACGAATGACAAGAAATTGTAGTACACAGGAAGGAGTGAGGGAAGCCAAGGCAAATTTATTTGACAGACTTAGCAAAAGAGGATACAGTGCTAAAACTTTGTCACGAGCAGAAAATAAATGCCGCAATGTGAATAGAGGGGATCTTCTATTCTCAGAAAAGAAAAAGAGCACTCAGGAGAACCAAACTGTCCCCAACATGCCAAGACTAATCACGGGTTATAATGCCTATCATAATAACGTTAGAAAGATCTTGAAGAGACATTGGCCTCTGGTACAAAATGACCCCGTAATAGGGCAATGGTGTGACAGAAGCCCTTCAATCACCTTCAGGAGGGCCAAATCGATGCGCAACCAGCTTGTAGTCAGTGCACCGACTATCACTAAGCCACCTATTTGGTTAAACAACCAAAGAGGTTTCATCAAATGCACAAAATGCAAAGCATGCAAACAAGGCATCAACACCAAAGAGGTCCCTGTTCCATTTAGAGACAAACCATACACCGTCAGAGGCTGCTTCTCTTGTAAAACGGAGTACGCAGTATATGTCCTTGTTTGCAAATGCGGCAAACGGTATGTTGGCAGCACCATCCATCCAGCACATGTTCGTATATTGCAGCACCTGCGAGCAATAACGAACAATGATGAAACCTACCCGGTGGCCAGGCATATACACAAGACACACGCTGGCAACAGTTCTGACATCAAATACTTTGTCATCGACAACGTTGCAAAAAGTATCGAGGGGGAATCGCAGACTTGCCCTCAGACGTCTGGAATCAAGATACATCATCTTGTTGGATTCTAAGATTCCGAATAGGCTTAATGCCGATGAAGCATTAACAGTACATTTATAGAATAGTGCTGCATACTCTCGCAGTTTCCCTTTCCCGCTTGTAACACACCTACACCATCACTTGTGTAAATACTTTGTTTCCTCTGTAATTTGTGTAAATTATTTTAGCATTTTGGTACCTATCTAGTTTGGTAACGTCATGGTCTAATCAATCCAGGTGAATCTTTGGGGTCCCAGAAATAGATGTACACAACTAGGCATGGTATGATGTTAATTCAATATATGCATATGATCATGGTCCAACCCCATGCAAAGACACACATACATTAGTCCACTTGGAGACGATGTTTATGCAGCAACTTTTGTGTTTTTTCCTTAATTTTGGTGTATGAACTTGTGATGGGGGTTGAGAATATCTCTGTTATTTAGGCACTGACCCATTTTCAAAAAATTATCATTTTATAGTGAGAGAATTACTCACATGCTCTAGAAGCCGAGAAGGACTATGTTTGATTACAGTCACAGGGTATATTATAGAATGCCCTGAATGTCCGATCGGTCACTGTATTATTGGAGATATGACTCCGTTTTGGTTTTCACCTGGTGTGTTGTTTATGGATTATGCCATGTATATGCAAAGTCAACACTTCAATTTTCGCAAACAGACATAAATGTAAATACTTTGTTTTATTTAATATGCAATGCCATGAAAGTATGAATTGGAATTCAAATGGTGATGGCATTTCCTTATTTAAAAATGCATCTTTGCGCATTAGGAACTTTTCTATGTTTGTTGCGTTATCACATGACCAAACATTGTGTTACCAGAGTAACTAGAGACCAATCACAGTGAGGCAACTGTGTTTGTCATATGGCATATATGTTTGTGTATCACATCTGAGTAGGTGAAGTGAACAAGGCGGAGGCTTCCGCCGAAACGCGTCTTTGTCAGCAGCTTTGGAAAAATAAACTTCATTCTTAAGCAACTCACGGAGTCGGTGCCGTCCTTCATCGTGAGGAAGTGTGCTTGGTAAAAAATACGAAGGATTCAAGTTTCCTGAGAATCCTACACCGACCCTCCTCGTTTTGGCAGCGCTGTGCCTTCAGGATTACTGGTGGTGAAACCCTCGAGGAGAGAGACGCGCAGCGCCCCCTGAAACCCGCTATCAAAGAAACTGTGTGTGCTGCGCAGGGATCGGTAACCGAATTGCTGGATTCCTGTGAGGGCTGGAGAAGCATTCACGGGCAGTCAGGTAAGACGGCAAAAATCCATTGTGTCAGCCAGTCAGTTACAAACGCAAGGGTTTGTGGGAGAGGTAGTTCCGTTTTCTGAAAAGCTAGAAACGGACAGTGAGCTCCTCAAGTGAGAAATATATATGTTCAAGGACAGATATGGCTGCTGAGTGGGAAAAGGAAAGGGAGGAAGCTGCATTAGACATTTTTGCAGACGCTGATACAGGCAAGTCAGCTATCAATAAACAGATGGCACGGAACAATGAATCTGAACCGGACAACAGTACCAAAAAACTATGTGGAGAATTGGAAAAGCTTCACAAAAAAGAAATTGCTAAATGGTGGGAGATTAAATCTCTACAAAGATATTTGGATGTGGGAAGAATACCCAGGGGGCTGAGAATCCTGGTAGCCCCGACATACGAAAATCCAGACCCTGCCATGTTGCAAGACTGGGCTGACAATTCTGCCCTAGCATCACAGAATATGGTCAAAATCTTAATCAAATATGCCGCCAGTGACCGTGACAAACTAATGGCCAGAATTGAGGAAATTCTGAAAGAACTCGAGTCAAGAGAAGAACAAGATGAAATTACAAAATTACTCAATGAAATAAAGACAAAAATGGTAAAACACGAGGAGGAAATCAAAGAGCGCAAAGCAATAAAGTTTCAGAGAGACCGAAATGACTACATAAATGGGCGTGTGTACACGTTTGCAAGAAAGTTTGACAACATCAAGAGACAGCAGTTATCAGCATCGGCGAGTGGTGGTGACACTACAGCTCCTGCAAGTGGCACTGACCTCAGCTCCTCGTTAGGCTCAGACACAGACAGCAACAGTTCAGGCGGGGCAGAAGGCACAATCCCCAAACCAGCACAAGAGCTGACTTATTTTCGGTTACAACGCCTCGCAACCCTTCGACCGCAAACTCAGCGGCAGGCATGGTACAGGGGCAAAACGAAACAAGACAAAAAACAAAAAGCCGACGGAGAAAAGACAGACGCTGGGGGAAACGCGGTGGGAAAACAAACAAAGCCAACCTACAGAAAAAACAGGAAACAATAATGGCAGACACAAATTTTGAGAATATGGATAATACCGTGGTGAACCTTACTGACTTAAAATTAACTGTGGAAGAGACTATGATTTTATCTTTAGGATTGACATATTGCACGGTTACTAATTTTGACTATGCCCAAACTCGGATAGACTTATTTCATTTTTTGCGAAAACTTAAACTACAAAAGCATTTCTGGAATAGTGCAAGAAAAGATGTTGATAAAGAACCAGGCACTGAACCAGAACAAAGGCTAGCTATCACAGACATGGCGGTGCTAAGCGACATGATTGCGTTGGAATACGAAGAATCACTTTCACAACTATCAGCAGGCAAGATAGCAGCTCAATCCAATTTAAATACGAACGTGGCTGCTAAAACGAGCTTCAAACCCAAGTCTGTTTTCATGCCTATGTTACTGAAAGATGGTTTAGATTTATTTTCGGAATATGTGATCAATGAACTAAAGGAACTTTCACTTTTGAGTACCAAGAATTTTTACCAAACTGACATGATAAAGAGGTTTAAATATAATAATCTCATGACAAAAATCAAAAACAGACCAGATATAGTTGTAAGATGGTCCGACAAGGGCGGTAATATCGTTTTATGGCCACTCAAAATGTATAATGAAGAAGCGATGGCACAATTACAAGATCATGAATGCTACTGCAGAATCAGCCCTACTGCAACTGTAGGCATTCAAGAACGGTTCCATGCGGAACTATACAAATGGAAAAGTGCCAACCTGATCACTAAAGCAGAGTTTGAATTCCTTAAAAATGACTATCCGACTATGCCTCAACTGTATCTAATACCCAAGATACACAAGAATGCACTGAAACCCCCAGGAAGACCTATAATCTCTGCGATAGGCAGTCTATTTGAAAAAACGAGTGTATATGTGGACAGTTTTTTGCAAGTATTTGTCAAAGATCTTCCTGCTTATGTGCAAGACAGTGGTGACTTTCTACGAAAAATTTATGATTTTGAATGGCATGACGATTATGTTTTCATGACCTTAGATGTACAGTCGCTGTATACCAGCATTAGGCATACAGACGGGCTCAATGCACTCAAACACTATCTCAATCAAAGACCCATTGCACTACATGACCACACCATCATGCTCCTACAGATGGTAGAATGGTGTTTAACGAACAATACATTTATTTTTGATCGCCTACACTACAAACAGCTACAAGGTTCGGCCATGGGTACTTGCTTCTCCCCCAGCTATGCAAATCTGCATATGGGCTGGTGGGAGGAGCAAGTATTAGCCGTCACCCATGTATCCAGCATGGAGGAAAATGTTATAATCTATAGGAGATACATAGATGATATTTTCATCTTATGGAAAGGGTCAAAAGAGAGTGCAGAGAAATTTGCATCAGAAATCAATGAAAACAGTCTTAATCTTAAATTCACCTGTTCTACCAGCAAAGAAAGAATTCAATTTCTAGATTTAGAGCTGTTCGTAGAAAATAATAAAATCCAAACCAAAACATACCGCAAGCCTACTGCAGGAAATGCGGTCTTACACGCGCGGAGTTTCCACCCAGTCAAACTCAAAGAGTCCATTCCATACGCAGAGTGTCTACGAATGACAAGAAATTGTAGTACACAGGAAGGAGTGAGGGAAGCCAAGGCAAATTTATTTGACAGACTTAGCAAAAGAGGATACAGTGCTAAAACTTTGTCACGAGCAGTTAATAAATGCCGCAATGTGAATAGAAGGGATCTTCTATTCTCAGAAAAGAAAAAGAGCACTCAGGAGAACCAAACTGTCCCCAACATGCCAAGACTAATCACGGGTTATAATGCCTATCATAATAACGTTAGAAAGATCTTGAAGAGATATTGGCCTCTGGTACAAAATGACCCCGTAATAGGGCAATGGTGTGACAGAAGCCCTTCAATCACCTTCAGGAGGGCCAAATCGATGCGCAACCAGCTTGTAGTCAGTGCACCGACTATCACTAAGCCACCTATTTGGTTAAACAACCAAAGAGGTTTCATCAAATGCACAAAATGCAAAGCATGCAAACAAGGCATCAACACCAAAGAGGTCCCTGTTCCATTTAGAGACAAACCATACACCGTCAGAGGCTGCTTCTCTTGTAAAACGGAGTACGCAGTATATGTCCTTGTTTGCAAATGCGGCAAACGGTATGTTGGCAGCAGCATCCATCCAGCACATGTTCGTATATTGCAGCACCTGCGAGCAATAACGAGCAATGATGAAACCTACCCGGTGGCCAGGCATATACACAAGACACACGCTGGCAACAGTTCTGACATCAAATACTTTGTCATCGACAACGTTGCAAAAAGTATCAGAGGGGGAATCGCAGACTTGCCCTCAGACGTCTGGAATCAAGATACATCATCTTGTTGGATTCTAAGATTCCGAATGGGCTTAATGCCGATGAAGCATTAACAGTACATTTATAGAATAGTGCTGCATACTCTCGCAGTTTCCCTTTCCCGCTTGTAACACACCTACACCATCACTTGTGTAAATACTTTGTTTCCTCTGTAATTTGTGTAAATTATTTTAGCATTTTGGTACCTATCTAGTTTGGTAACGTCATGGTCTAATCAATCCAGGTGAATCTTTGGGGTCCCAGAAATAGATGTACACAACTAGGCATGGTATGATGTTAATTCAATATATGCATATGATCATGGTCCAACCCCATGCAAAGACACACATACATTAGTCCACTTGGAGACGATGTTTATGCAGCAACTTTTGTGTTTTTTCCTTAATTTTGGTTTATGAACTTGTGATGGGGGTTGAGAATATCTCTGTTATTTAGGCATTGACCCATTTTCAAAAAATTATCATTTTATAGTGAGAGAATTACTCACATGCTCTAGAAGCCGAGAAGGACTATGTTTGATTACAGTCACAGGGTATATTATAGAATGCCCTGAATGTCCGATCGGTCACTGTATTATTGGAGATATGACTCCGTTTTGGTTTTCACCTGGTGTGTTGTTTATGGATTATGCCATGTATATGCAAAGTCAACACTTCAATTTTCGCAAACAGACATAAATGTAAATACTTTGTTTTATTTAATATGCAATGCCATGAAAGTATGATTTGGAATTCAAATGGTGATGGCATTTCCTTATTTAAAAATGCATCTTTGCGCATTAGGAACTTTTTTATGTTTGTTGCGTTATCACATGACCAAACATTGTGTTACCAGAGTAACTAGACACCAATCACAGTGAGGCAACTGTGTTTGTCATATGGCATATATGTTTGTGTATCACATCTGAGTAGGTGAAGTGAACAAGGCGGAGGCTTCCGCCGAAACGCGTCTTTGTCAGCAGCTTTGGAAAAATAAACTTCATTCTTAAGCAACTCACGGAGTCGGTGCCGTCCTTCATCGTGAGGAAGTGTGCTTGGTAAAAAATACGAAGGATTCAAGTTTCCTGAGAATCCTACACCGACCCTCCTCGTTTTGGCAGCGCTGTGCCTTCAGGATTACTGGTGGTGAAACCCTCGAGGAGAGAGACGCGCAGCGCCCCCTGAAACCCGCTATCAAAGAAACTGTGTGTGCTGCGCAGGGATCGGTAACCGAATTGCTGGATTCCAGTGAGGGCTGGAGAAGCATTCACGGGCAGTCAGGTAAGACGGCGAAAATCCATTGTGTCAGCCAGTCAGTTACAAACGCAAGGGTTTGTGGGAGAGGTAGTTCCGTTTTCTGAAAAGCTAGAAACGGACAGTGAGCTCCTCAAGTGAGAAATATATATTTTCAAGGACAGATATGGCTGCTGAGTCGGAAAAGGAAAGGGAGGAAGCTGCATTAGACATTTTTGCAGACGCTGATACAGGCAAGTCAGCTATCAATAAACAGATGGCACGGAACAATGAATCTGAACCGGACAACAGTACCAAAAAACTATGTGGAGAATTGGAAAAGCTTCGCAAAAAAGAAATTGCTAAATGGTGGGAGATTAAATCTCTACAAAGATATTTGGATGTGGGAAGAATACCCAGGGGGCTGAGAATCCTGGTAGCCCCGACATGCGAAAATCCAGACCCTGCCATGTTGCAAGACTGGGCTGACAATTCTACCCTAGCATCACAGAATATGGTCAAAATCTTAATCAAATATGCCGCCAGTGACCGTGACAAACTAATGGCCAGAATTGAGGAAATTCTGAAAGAACTCGAGTCAAGAGAAGAACAAGATGAAATTACAAAATTACTCAATGAAATAAAGACAAAATTGGTAAAACAGGAGGAGGAAATCAAAGAGCGCAAAGCAATAAAGTTTCAGAGAGACCGAAATGACTACATAAATGGGCGTGTGTACACGTTTGCAAGAAAGTTTGACAACATCAAGAGACAGCAGTTATCAGCATCGGCGAGTGGTGGTGACACTACAGCTCCTGCAAGTGGCACTGACCTCAGCTCCTCGTTAGGCTCAGACACAGACAGCAACAGTTCAGGCGGGGCAGAAGGCACAATCCCCAAACCAGCATAAGAGCTGACTTATTTTCGGTTACAACGCCTCGCAACCCTTCGACGCAAACTCAGCGGCAGGCATGGTACAGGGGCAAAACGAAACAAGACAAAATACAAAAAGCCGACGGAGAAAAGACAGACGCTGGGGGAAACGCGGTGGGAAAACAAACAAAGCCAACCTACAGAAAAAACAGGAAACAATAATGGCAGACACAAATTTTGAGAATATGGATAATACCGTGGTGAACCTTACTGACTTAAAATTAACTGTGGAAGAGACTATGATTTTATCTTTAGGATTGACATATTGCACGGTTACTAATTTTGACTATGCCCAAACTCGGATAGACTTATTTCATTTTTTGCGAAAACTTAAACTACAAAAGCATTTCTGGAATAGTGCAAGAAAAGATGTTGATAAAGAACCAGGCACTGAACCAGAACAAAGGCTAGCTATCACAGACATGGCGGTGCTAAGCGACATGATTGCGTTGGAATACGAAGAATCACTTTCACAACTATCAGCAGGCGAGATAGCAGCTCAATCCAATTTAAATACGAACGTGGCTGCTAAAACGAGCTTCAAACCCAAGTCTGTTTTCATGCCTATGTTACTGAAAGATGGTTTAGATTTATTTTCGGAATATGTGATCAAAGAACTAAAGGAACTTTCACTTTTGAGTACCAAGAATTTTTACCAAACTGACATGATAAAGAGGTTTAAATATAATAATCTCATGACAAAAATCAAAAACAGACCAGATATAGTTGTAAGATGGTCCGACAAGGGCGGTAATATCGTTTTATGGCCACTCAAAATGTATAATGAAGAAGCGATGGCACAATTACAAGATCATGAATGCTACTGCAGAATCAGCCCTACTGCAACTGTAGGCATTCAAGAACGGTTCCATGCGGAACTATACAAATGGAAAAGTGCCAACCTGATCACTAAAGCAGAGTTTGAATTCCTTAAAAATGACTATCCGACTATGCCTCAACTGTATCTAATACCCAAGATACACAAGAATGCACTGAAACCCCCAGGAAGACCTATAATCTCTGCGATAGGCAGTCTATTTGAAAAAACGAGTGTATATGTGGACAGTTTTTTGCAAGTATTTGTCAAAGATCTTCCTGCTTATGTGCAAGACAGTGGTGACTTTCTACGAAAAATTTATGATTTTGAATGGCATGACGATTATGTTTTCATGACCTTAGATGTACAGTCGCTGTATACCAGCATTAGGCATACAGACGGGCTCAATGCACTCAAACACTATCTCAATCAAAGACCCATTGCACTACATGACCACACCATCATGCTCCTACAGATGGTAGAATGGTGTTTAACGAACAATACATTTATTTTTGATCGCCTACACTACAAACAGCTACAAGGTTCGGCCATGGGTACTTGCTTCTCCCCCAGCTATGCAAATCTGCATATGGGCTGGTGGGAGGAGCAAGTATTAGCCGTCACCCATGTATCCAGCATGGAGGAAAATGTTATAATCTATAGGAGATACATAGATGATATTTTCATCTTATGGAAAGGGTCAAAAGAGAGTGCAGAGAAATTTGCATCAGAAATCAATGAAAACAGTCTTAATCTTAAATTCACCTGTTCTACCAGCAAAGAAAGAATTCAATTTCTAGATTTAGAGCTGTTCGTAGAAAATAATAAAATCCAAACCAAAACATACCGCAAGCCTACTGCAGGAAATGCGGTCTTACACGCGCGGAGTTTCCACCAAGTCAAACTCAAAGAGTCCATTCCATACGCAGAGTGTCTACGAATGACAAGAAATTGTAGTACACAGGAAGGAGTGAGGGAAGCCAAGGCAAATTTATTTGACAGACTTAGCAAAAGAGGATACAGTGCTAAAACTTTGTCACGAGCAGAAAATAAATGCCGCAATGTGAATAGAAGGGATCTTCTATTCTCAGAAAAGAAAAAGAGCACTCAGGAGAACCAAACTGTCCCCAACATGCCAAGACTAATCACGGGTTATAATGCCTATCATAATAACGTTAGAAAGATCTTGAAGAGACATTGGCCTCTGGTACAAAATGACCCCGTAATAGGGCAATGGTGTGACAGAAGCCCTTCAATCACCTTCAGGAGGGCCAAATCGATGCGCACCCAGCTTGTAGTCAGTGCACCGACTATCACTAAGCCACCTATTTGGTTAAACAACCAAAGAGGTTTCATCAAATGCACAAAATGCAAAGCATGCAAACAAGGCATCAACACCAAAGAGGTCCCTGTTCCATTTAGAGACAAACCATACACCGTCAGAGGCTGCTTCTCTTGTAAAACGGAGTACGCAGTATATGTCCTTGTTTGAAAATGCGGCAAACGGTATGTTGGCAGCAGCATCCATCCAGCACATGTTCGTATATTGCAGCACCTGCGAGCAATAACGAGCAATGATGAAATCTACCCAGTGGCCAGGCATATACACAAGACACATGATGGCAACAGTTCTGACATCAAATACTTTGTCATCGACAACGTTGCAAAAAGTATCAGAGGGGGAATCGCAGACTTGCCCTCAGACGTCTGGAATCAAGATACATCATCTTGTTGGATTCTAAGATTCCGAATGGGCTTAATGCCGATGAAGCATTAACAGTACATTTATAGAATAGTGCTGCATACTCTCGCAGTTTCCCTTTCCCGCTTGTAACACACCTACACCATCACTTGTGTAAATACTTTGTTTCCTCTGTAATTTGTGTAAATTATTTTAGCATTTTGGTACCTATCTAGTTTGGTAACGTCATGGTCTAATCAATCCAGGTGAATCTTTGGGGTCCCAGAAATAGATGTACACAACTAGGCATGGTATGATGTTAATTCAATATATGCATATGATCATGGTCCAACCCCATGCAAAGACACACATACATTAGTCCACTTGGAGACGATGTTTATGCAGCAACTTTTGTGTTTTTTCCTTAATTTTGGTTTATGAACTTGTGATGGGGGTTGAGAATATCTCTGTTATTTAGGCATTGACCCATTTTCAAAAAATTATCATTTTATAGTGAGAGAATTACTCACATGCTCTAGAAGCCGAGAAGGACTATGTTTGATTACAGTCACAGGGTATATTATAGAATGCCCTGAATGTCCGGTCGGTCACTGTATTATTGGAGATATGACTCCGTTTTGGTTTTCACCTGGTGTGTTGTTTATGGATTATGCCATGTATATGCAAAGTCAACACTTCAATTTTCGCAAACAGACATAAATGTAAATACTTTGTTTTATTTAATATGCAATGCCATGAAAGTATGATTTGGAATTCAAATGGTGATGGCATTTCCTTATTTAAAAATGCATCTTTGCGCATTAGGAACTTTTCTATGTTTGTTGCGTTATCACATGACCAAACATTGTGTTACCAGAGTTACTAGACACCAATCACAGTGAGGCAACTGTGTTTGTCATATGGCATATATGTTTGTGTATCACATCTGAGTAGGTGAAGTGAACAAGGCGGAGGCTTCCGCCGAAACGCGTCTTTGTCAGCAGCTTTGGAAAAATAAATTTCATTCTTAAGCAACTCACGGAGTCGGTGCCGTCCTTCATCGTGAGGAAGTGTGCTTGGTAAAAAAAAAATATATATATATATATATATATGTGTGTGTGTGTATATATATATATATACCAACTACAAATGCTGCCACCAGTGTCGAGAGAGAAAAAGTAATCACACCTTTCAGGCCGAGATCTACGTTCAACCCAATCTCAGTGTATGATAACTTGGATACATATCAAGATCTGATGGTGGAGGATCTCAAGAAACTCTACACGTGCACAAATAAAAAGAACCAAGCCATTGCACGACAAAATCAGACTTACAATCTGTTGGTGAAAAAACTTAAGTCTGATGAAAATCTAGTTGTGAAACAAGCGGACAAGGGGGGCAATATTGTCCTCTGGGCTAGATGTAACTACATAGCCGAAGCTGAAAAACAACTCAGCGACATTGCCTGCTATCGTAAAACTAATTTATCAGTTGTAAAAATGGCTTGGAACGATTTGAATGCAAAATTGATGGGTTGGCGCAGCTGTGGTTTGATCTCCATGGAGGAATTTAAGTTCCTCAAAAAAGAATTCCCGGTGATTCCAGCATTCTACCTCCTGCCAAAGATTCACAAGGACCCTCTTATGCCACCAGGGAGACCGATTATATCGGCTATTGATAGTGCGACGGAAAACCTATCCAGGTATATTGATTTCTTTCTTCAAGAATGGGTCAAGGGACTTAACTCCTATATCAGAGACACGAGCGATTTTTTGGTTAAATTGTCTCAACATGCTTGGAGTGAGAACTATCTATTAATGACACTGGACATCTGTTCACTTTATACATCCATCAGACATGTGGATGGCTTGAAAGCTACTCAATTCTTTTTGAACAAACGCTCCATATACAATGTACAGCATAATAAGATGTTAATGGGGATGCTCAACATTTGTTTGCAACAGAATTTGTTCATGTTCGGGGGCCAAATTTACCAACAGCTCAGAGGGGTGGCAATGGGCTCTTGCTTCTCCCCCAGTTTCGCGTGCTTGCACATGGGACTGTGGGAGGAGCAAACCCTGATGGGGCAGCACAGACAACTAATGGAACAGCATGCCATTCTGTACCTCAGATATATTGACGATTTTTTTTTTATCTGGAGGGGTTCCATGGAAAGTGCCACCGAATTTGTTAACAAACTGAATGTGAATGACCTCAATCTCCAATTCACTTCTACTATAAGTGATGTTTCCGTTAATTTCCTGGATGTAGAGGTTTATGTTGCCAATGAATGAATTGAGACCAAGCTACATAGAAAAAGTACCGCTGGAAACACGGTACTACATGCCTCCAGCAGTCACCCTCGTCACCTTATTCATAGCATCCCCTACGGGGAGATGCTAAGAATAAAACGCATCTGTAGTAACAATGATGAATGTAGAACAGCACAACTACAGTGCAAAATGCGTTTTTTAGACAGAGGGTACAGTGCCAAAATGATAGATGATGCGATTCTTAAAACCTCAAAAGTAGCAAGAGAACATCTGCTACAGAAATGCTCTGAGGTGCCCAATACTAGTGAAATGCCAACAACAGAAAAAATCCAGTGTAGGGCTATAGTAACATACAGCCAACAGCATGCTGAAATTCGCAAAATCTTTTCCAGAAATTGGAATCTCGTACGGGGAGATCAAACAATCGGTGATCTAGTAAAAAATCAACCTGAGATCACATTTAGGAAATCTCCGTCCCTGGGCATTGCTATTGTCAATAACACTTTAGACGTTCCTAAAAAGTGGTGGGAACGCATCACAGGCTTTAAAAAGTGTCAGATCTGCAAAGCCTGTAAGCACGCCATTAACAAGACCCATTATACGAGCCCTTTCCATGAGAAGCCCATCAAGATCAAGCAAAAGTTGGGATGTAAAACTGAGTTTGTGGTTTACATCTTGGTGTGCCCATGTGGCCTCCAATATGTGGGTAGTACTCGCCTTCCAGCACACAAACGCATCCTTCAACATTTGCGGGCTATATCTGGAAAGGACCAGGCATATCCGGTAGCTCGACATTTCGAGAAATGCCACAACAGCAACCCCGAAAAGCTTCAGTATTATTTGGTGGACTCAGTCCTACCTTTGAGGAGAGGGGGTGACAGAAACAGTAAATTGCGTCTTCTGGAAACCCGATATATACTTGAGCTTAACAGTAAACATCCGGGGGGGCTTAATAGCACAGAGGACCTTTATACCTGTTTATAGTAGGTGCCTAGTTTCCCATTCTTGAGTGGATATTGTATTGCTGAAATGATCCGATTACACAAGTTGTGTTGCAGCAGCCTGCAGATTTTAAATACATAAAACAACACTGAACCAGTTATATTATTTTTGCACGAGCACTTTATATTTCTTTTTCACTCAACAACCCGCTAAAAGGTACATAGCAAATAGACTTTGCTGTAACAAATGACTAATAATTGTACATTCCTTACCCACTGGGGTATAATTTTTACAGTATGCCAGTAATTAAAATTGAGGGCTTAGTAAAACCCTTATCAGTCAGAAGTTCACCTTACGATTAATAAAACAGTTACATGTTTTATGAGGCAATGCTAAAAATGAACGTTTTACGAATTGAAATGGTGTAAATATTTATGCTCAATTTGCACATGTTGTCTATATATGAAGTTGGAAGTATTGTATATATATATATTTTTCTATTTTTATACACATGGTTCTTCAGATGTATATATATATATATATTTAAATATTTATATTTGTATGTATATGTATATTTTTCTATATATGTAATTTTGAATAACTGGCATCATTTTTAACACATTTTCTCTTGTAAATAATGAACTACGTTTTGTTCTTGCCTCAAATGTATAGAAATGTGAACTTCACCGTATTAAGTGACTGGTCGTTTATAGAATACTGGTGTACATCTATTATACTGACATAGTTGATTATTGGGAGATCAATAAGGGCACTGCGCCCAGCAATGTTTTTTGATGCATACCCCTTTAATGTTGACAGGAAGTGCTATTAGTCATGTGACCTAAATGCTATTCAAATAGTACCTTCTTCCTCCTTCTCATGACATGTGATCAAGCCTCGGCTGAGGCGAAACGCGTCATGGCGACTGGTGGGCTGTTTATTCCTCACGAATAAATGCACTAACAACGGAGCACGGAGTCTGTGGCTTTACTCGATCTTTCAGTGTGGCGTGGCGTGGCGTAGCTGTGCTTTTTGCTGCGCTCGTATTGAACTTTGCAAATATATATATATATATATATATATATATATATATATATATATATATATATATATATATATATATGTGTGTGTATATATATATATATATATATATATATATATATATATATATATATATATATATATATATTTCCACCAAAGATGCGGCACTCAGGGTTTGAGTTTAAACAAATTACGGTTTATTTACTTCTCCAGCTCGGACCAACGTGTTTCAGCCTTACACAGGCTTTGTTCAGGGTAAGTGAGCTTTCTTCTATGTCTACGATTTATCCCGGTTAGCAATTAAGGTTCATTATGGGACTAGTAGTTGTTACATTGTACATTTCATTTTCGCCATGTTTAACATGCAATGTATAAACGCATTCATTTGTAGTAGTTATTTCATAATCTGTCAGTCTACTTGCGTGACATTTTTTACGCGGGAAAAGCATTATCATGCTATTGTCCTTTATATATACAATTCCATGGTATAGTACCCATCGATCTATTACGAATGCACTCTTGATATATATTTATGTATATTTGGGTATAGTACCCCATTATACCATAGTTATATCAGTGTATCATGTTTAGCCAAGTATTAAAGTCATTAGTCCAAATGTATATGAAGCTCCTCATCAAAGTTCATCCTACGTGGCATTTTTGTCTTAAGTCTGATTATGAATTTCAATTCAATTTGTCGCAATGTGCGCAGTCTGTTACCTCCTCGTTCTTCTAATTTGACCATATATATTCCATAATATGACATTGCTCTCCAATCACTTTTTTGTCACATTGACATATGTTTAGCTGTGGCATATGACATATCCTTGTTTTTCACAGCCCTGATGTGTTCCAATATTCGTTTTTTCAAGGAGCACATTGTAACATGACCCACATTTGCATTGTATGATGTAAACCACATGTGTGGAGGAGCAAGTGATTTTTCCTTCAATGGTTGTTTTTTTCCCATCAGGTTCTTCAAAGGTGTTTTTATTTTGGTCAATCTTGCATGCCTTACAGACATTGCATTTTATGAATCCATTTTGCTGGTCAGTGAGCCAATTGCTTTTGTTTTCTGGTGTTATTGACTTAAAGTGGCTTTTGACAAGATGATCCTTTAGTGACAATGGCTTTTTGTAACTTATCATTGGTCCTTCGCCTACTATTTTTCCTATGTCGGGGTCCCCCGATATTAGATGCCAATATTTTTTGATCTTGCTTTTTATAATGCCACTCTCTTTGCTAAATGTTGTCACAAATCGTGGTGGTCCATGTGATTCATCTTTTTTTACTTGCGTTGTTAGTATCATGGGTCTAGTTTTGAGTTCCACTCTTTTTTTGCTTTTTTCCAATATTCTTTCACTGTATCCCCGGGACCTTAGTCTTTCCGTTGTTTCCATGATTTTGCTTTCTGCATCTTTTTCATTCGAACAGTTTCTTTTCATGTGAATGAATTCGCCATACGGTATACTTGCAAGTAACGGTTGAGGATGGAAGCTGGTTCCATGTAGTATACTGTTTGTGGATGTATTTTTCCTGAATAGCGTTGTTTGTATTTGATTATTTTCGACATATACTTTCAAGTTCAGGAAATCAATTTCTTGTTTGCTGGTAGTGTATGTGAACTGTAGTCCAACCTCATTGTCACACAGTATAGAGTAGTACATGTTGAAATCAGTTTCCGTGCCATTCCAAATTATAAAACAGATCGTTGATATAACGGACCCATTGTATTATCCTGTCCAGATCTAATTGGTTTGTAGGGTTCCATGCAATAGTTTTTTCCCACCATCCCATTGTCATATTAGCATAGTTCGGTGAGAATGAAATCCCCATGGCCGTTCCGCATTCTTGCTTGTATAATTGGTTGTTAAATAGGAATACGTTGTTGGTGAGACATAACCTAATCATGTTCATGAGCATTTCTGTAAATTGTGGGGATTACTGGGTATTCATTCATTAGAAATTTCTTCTCATCATCATCCAATAATCCTTCACTTTGCCAATCATGTAATAATCCATTTAATTGCAGCGTCATTTGATTTATTGGGTTTGTTTGTAGTTTACTGTAATTCTCTTGGTTCTCCAGTTGTCGTTTTGCTTCTTTCACATAGTTCTGTGTGTCCATCAGGACAATATTGCCCCCGTGTCTGCCGGTTTTATCGTTAGATTGATATCGTCATTCAGTGTTTTTATAGCATGTCTTTCTCCCTTTGTGAGATTCTCTCTGTTGTTTCCTTTTCTTGTATTTGAAAGTTTCTCTATCTCCTCCACTATGGCTTCTGAGAACATATCAATTCTATTACCTGGTGACAGGGTGAGGCAAAATCTAGATTTTTTCCTCAGGTCACTTTTGACCCTTCGGTCAGTTCTGATATTAAGATACTCCACCAGCTGGGTTCCCGAGATTTCAGTGGTCTCTTGGTCATACAGTAGTCCGAATATATTCTGGAGATCAGGTATTTCTTCAATCTGCCAGTTTGGTTTATTGTCTGGTGGCTCTCCACCTTCTGTTTCCAACATTTGTTTTGGTCGTCGTGCATGAACTTTGGCTAATTTAAGCTTCCGTATATATTTATACAGGTCAATTCTGACTTCAGTTGGGTTGAAATTTTTTTCAGGGCAGAAGGAGAGTCCTTTATTTAATAATGTTCTTTCTTCATCTGTTAGGACATGTTTTGATAAATTAATTATCACATTTTCTACTTTCGATTTCTGAGGGGGTACAACTTTTTCTCTTTTGGCTCTTCTGGTTTTCCTTGTGTTCCGACAGTGGTGCTTGTTCCTCTTCCTCTGGTCTGGAATGATCCTCTTCCTCGGCCCCCTCCTCTGGACATGGATTTGTCCAGATTCCAGAGCCGCACTTAGTCTAAAAAATCAAGACCTGTGTTACTGGCTCCACAATCTGATCCTTCAGTCTCACTTCTCTCTGATCCACTCCAGTGTTGGATCTTTCATAGATTCACATGCTTGAATCATTCCCCGTCATTGAGATGGGCATCCCACGGTACCTTAGAAAAGCAATGCATTATTAGGTATAGACTAGAAAAGGCCCTAGTCCCCTTAGCTTAGTAACCTAGCATGATCTTTTTTGAAAAAGAGACCAAACATAAGTTTCAACCAATCAGGTTGTAGCACCTTATGGAATGCCCTTAAGAAGCTCTAGCCCCATAGATTTTCTAGCCCATGTTGTGTAATGGAGTCTCCACTGAGCGCTCTGTTCAGTTTTTCCTGTTCCAGACTTGCTCTACAGAGAAATTGTAAGTTATATCTGTATATGTATTATTTACTGGCAGTCGCCAGTAGGTATTTATAGTTAGGGCCAAAGTTTCCATAGCAAAAGCATTTTGTGTTTAGCCAATAACTTTGGTGCCGCTTTTTGGTTCAGCTGCTGTGTTAAAAGTTTCGGTGTGATCTGTCATGCCAGGGCCAAGAAAAAAGGGGAGGTCCCAAAATGCGTTTTCCCCATGTTAAATCCATAGGGATTTAAACATTTTTGAACAAGACTATAGCCAGAACTGCTGACCGATATTACACCAAATTTGGCAGAAAGCTAGATGTTGGTCCAGAAATAGTGCTTTTTATGATTTGGTGTTAATCTCTTCAATAGTTTTTGAGATATCTTTAACCAGGAAGTGTTGGCAGCCATCTTGGGAAAGGCGGGGGCAGAGTAGGAATACAATGACCCCCCACTTGTGATGTGGTGCTATCACAGGGACCCCGTCATATTGGATGTTGGGTGGATCCGCCAATCCGCGGCAAACTTTTGAAAAAAAGATGTACAGTCTCCCACTCGTCTTTTTTCAAATATCCCAGTTGGGCCAACTACCGGGGGCATAAAGGAGGGGGCCTCATGGGGCCCCCCTCTTGGGTTTATGCCAAGTTCCAGGGACAGCAACCTCACCGGAACTGTAAACAAGGAAAATGCGGGGGCCCACTTGGCCCCCCGAAGCCCTGGGGCCCGCCACCTCCCTGGGGCAATGAATAGTGTAAATGTGGGGGGCCGCTTGTCCCCCCTCTGCCCCGGGGATCAACACCTCATATGGCACACTTGGTAACTAAAATAGGGGAGGCCCTATGGCACTGCCTGGGGGATCGCCACCTCCCTGAGGCACTTAAATGGAATGCAGGGAGCCCACTTAGCCCCAGCCGCCTTGGGGACCGCCACCTCCCCGGACCACATACATTATTTGCAGAAAAAAAGCAGGGAAGGCCCTACGGCCTCCTCCACTGCCCGGGGGTACTACCACCTCCCCAGGGCACTTAATTAGAATGTGGGGGAAAAGCCAGACCCCCAAAACCACCCCAGAGGCTGCCACATCCCGGGACTAAAAATAAATATTAATGGGTAGGGGTCTCTGGCCCCCCACGCAGCCCCCGGGACCGCCACCTCCCTGGGGCACAATTACAATCATGAAGGGGGTCCGTTGTGGACCGCCGCTCAGGTGGACCACCACCTCCCTGGGGCATACTTAACAAACTAGGGGGGGCGCACAGCCCCCCTCCTGGGGTTCTAGATGGACCTGGGAACTAACCACCCCCCAGGTGGTTAGTGCCCACCCCTGGGACATTACAGCTTGCTATGGCTTGGCAGGAGCTTCCACAAACCAAAGCAGAATTGCTTTTGTACAGAGGGAGCTGCAAGTTAGCAGCTCCCTTTGTCCAAAAGCAATGCCGGCTACCGCAGAAGGCGGGGAGCCTCCCGGAACCTCGGGGCCCTTGAGGCTCCCCCGTGGTCCCCAATGGAGAGGCTAGGCCACGGGGGAGGGGGTCCCCGGGCTGAAGTTGGGCCAGTGAGGGGAACCATGCTGGTCCCCCTCCCCATTTGAAAAAAAAATATGAAGGCCTGGCCCTGGGGGAGGGGGTCCCGAGGCCGAAATTAGCCTGGGGAGGGGAGCCACATAGCCCCCCTACCCATTTTTTAAAAACATAAATAATGGCCTGGCCTCGGGCGATGGGGTCCACTGGGCCCAAAATAGCCTCAGGTAGGGGCTGAGGCAGCCCCCTCCCATGTAAAAATATAAAATAAAGGGAAGGCCCTGGGGGATGGGGTCCCTGGGGCCAAAATTGGCCCAGGGAAGGGGGGCCGCGCAGCCCCCTTCCTTTATTTAAAAAAAGGGGGAAAAAGGAGAATTCCGCCCCCAAGGGAATGGGGTCATTTGAGATTTCATCAGTGATGTCATCAGTGATGTCACTAACCATTTCATGAGTGGTGTAATATGTGAGGTCATAAGCAGTGCATTTCGGGAGGATGTAAGTTATAGACAGCAAACAATAGTAACGTTCAGATTTTTATACTGAGCCTGCCGTGGCGGTGTCCTGGTCGTTATGGGAAACTGGAGTTGGAGTTCATATATATATATATCAACCAAAAAACCTGTATATATATATCAACCAAAGAAACCTCTCAAAACTCCAATATGAGAGAGAGCAGGCACTTGAAGTCAAGGGGATTAAACCATGTAATGTATCAAACTCCCCAGAAACAGGAACACACATCTCGTGGTCTGACCTCGCACCATACCTGAACAAGCTCCAAGAGAATGTTAGAGCAGAAGCAAAAAAGGTCCTGTATGGAGAGGAGTGCACATCATCGGAAGTTATTGATTGCGCCATGGACATTGCTACCACTGCTTACAGGCAACTTGCAGGTGGATGTATTACAAGGCTGCCACCTCCTTTCGACCGTAGGTCCAAAATAAGATATGCCTTACGATGGCGAAGCCTTCTTTGGCAAGCATATTGATGACGTCTTCCAGGCCATACAAATGGACACAGACATGGCTAAATCATTAGGGACCCTCCAATACAGGAATTTGCCCTTTTGAGGCGATCGGGAAAGAGGTCTTCTATTCCTACAGGGGTGGACACCAGCAGTATCACTATTCCTCATGTTCCTCAGCCTCTCAGCAATGTCATGCTCAGTAAAAAAAAATGGCAACCACTACAAGCCACTGAGACCACTGATGCTGAATGTAACATCAACCTCGTTGATGACGACATCTACGACAGAACACCCATCGACAACAATGCATCCGTCAATGGTAGCACTCCTGTCGACTAAGGTGAACACTCTCCTGTTGACAGCAACACCAATGTTGTTGCTCAATACACTGTCCACGACCTTGTCAACGATCCCACCGACGACGGAACATTTCTGGAGAGTTGCAAAAGCAAGAAAAATACAAGCAAATTACACCTGCTCATCCTTCTTGAAGCAGTGTATCACCAATACTACCTACACACCAGTTAGATGAGGAGGACTTGGATGACAATGGTCCCTTTAGAACAGCCCACAGCCCCTTGGAGTTGCATGTCAAATGTCAGGAGGATGACTGTGATGACTGTTATGAGAGTGAATATTATGAGCAAGTTTACTACGCCCCTCAAGAACAATTCCAGCACCAGTATAAAGAAGTCTGTCTTCCTTCATTTTTGGAGTCTGACCAACTGTTCATGTCGACTGATTACAGAAAGCCTTTCCCATCAGCATCGCCTACCACCACACCCATTTCTCCACCAGCAAAATCTCCATCTGTGCAGCCATCCACTCCACAAGCACCAAGACCATTGCTGTTACCTACTTCGTCACGTCAAACTTCTCAGACAGCTCTCCTCCAAGATCCTACATCTTCTGAAGATGACAGGGAGGAAGGGGAGCTCCAAGACATGCACACGGATTAGAATGACTACCTGTTACCAACACTCCTATAGTAGAACCCTGCAAAGAGGATAATTGGGACGCCATGGAAAGGACACTGACCGCTATCACTGACCAGCTGCAGGCTTCGGCTGCCCATCTACTTTATCCACCTCCACTAGGGGGGAAAATATCTAACCACATTCAATGCTGGCAAGAAATTACAACAGATCAATGGGTCTGGGGCCATGTTCAATTCGGCCATATTTTAAGTTCATCCAATCTCCACCTCCCCAAACCTCCATCCCAATTCATCTGCAACTCCTCAAGTTGGAGGTCAAATCCATGCTTAAAAAAGGTGCTATAGAGAGGGTTCCTGTGGCACAAAAAGGGAGAGGATTCTATTCACGTTTCTTCTTGGGCCGCAAGATACTTAAAGAGTGGCGACCAATTCTGGGTCAGAAAAACCTTAATACTTATCTCAGGAAGCAATCTTTCTGCATGGTAACGCTGCAGGACATACCTTAACTTCTTAATAAAGAAGACTATATGTCAACCCTCGATCTGCAGGATGCATATTTCCACGTTCCCATTCACCCAAGACACAGAAATGTTTAACATTCTTGGGGGGGGGGGGGAGGGGGTGAACGCTCAACACCACACTCAGCAAATCATATCCTACACCAGAGAGACAATCAAAATTGATAGCTTTGGCAAGATGGGTGCAAACAAAAAAGTCTCTTTTTGTTCGCCTCCACAAATCGTTACTAGGGATTATGTCATCTTGCATTCCTTTAGTTCCATTCTGCCATCTGTGGCTGCGTCAGCTACAAAAGGAATTATACGGACAATGGCTCCAGGCTATGGGGTCTTTCGACGACCTTATCCAAGTCACTGAAGACATGATCACTGCCCTAGCATGGTGGACGCAGAGGTCACACCTGTCAGTCGGCCTCTCTTTCCTAAATCTGGCTTCCTCTTTAGTCATCACCACCACCGCTTCCCTAGAGGGTTGAGGAGCTTATCTAGAAGATCTACAAGTCAGCAGCAAGTGGCGAACATCTCATCTACATTTCCTCCTCAAACTCCTAGAACTCAAGGCAGTGCACAAAGCCTTGCAGGTCTTTATTCCCAGAGTCGAAAACTTCTGCACACAAAGTATATCTACGAGCGGAGCATGTCCCTGAAAAGTAGAATACCATAGCGGACACCCTCAGCAGACTGAGGACCTCTTGTCACTAGTGGGAGACCAATCAAAGGACCTTTGAAAACGTCTTTCTCCAGTGAGGATAACCAGACCTGGATCTCTTTGCAACCCCACAGAGCCTGAAATGCCGGTTCTTCGCAAGCTGGTATCCTCATCCGGGGTCATGGGGGGAATGCATTTTCGATCACATTGTCCGTAATCTTTGTTCATGCCTTTCCTCTGATTCCTCTTCCCCCAAGAGTACTCACGAAAATGAAAGCTGAACAATGCAGGATAATTCTCATAGCACCAATATGGCCATGCCAACATTGGTTTACGGAGTTAATCCTTCTTATAAAGAAGAGCCACATCCAGTTGAGGCTGATCCTCTCTCTTCTGGCACTGAACCAGGGCCATATGCTGCATCCAGATCCCAAATAATTTCCCTTTTCAGCCTGGCTTCTGAGTTCAACAAATTTGACACTTAAATATCCCAGCAGACTGCAGGGACTTCTTAGCCAGGGCTCATGCAGACTGGACAATAAAACGTATCGTCTCCACCGGAAAAGGTTTTGCATATGGTGCCAAATTGCAAAGGTACATCCACTTTACCTTTCCCCAGAAGAAAGATTTCTATATCTTCTCCATCTGGCACAATCAGGGCTGGCCCATGCGGCCATTAAGGTCCATTTAGCGTCCATTTCCAGTTTCAGGTGGTCTCCTTCTTCCGCCTCATTATGGTTTCAAGACTCATTAAACAAATCCGCAAATGTTTGTTCAGAGCCCTTCCTCCAGTAAGACCTCCTCATCTGCTCTGGCAACTCAACATTGCGCTTTACCAAAAGATACTTTTGAACTCATCCACAAGACAAATGTTAAGTTCCTATCATGGAAGGTATCTCTCCTCTTGGCCTTAACATCAGCAGCAGAGTAAGAGAAAATGCAGGCTTTCACTATTCACTATTTAGGATTCCTTCCTCCAATTTAGGGAAAATAGAGTAATTCTTCACACAAACCCGTAATTCAGTCCCAACGGGCTTCCACCTTCTGAAGACCTTTTTTTCGAGATCCTAAAAGGCCAGCGGAAAGAACATTACACTCTTTTGGACGTGGGGGCCGAGCGAGTTGGAAGGTTTACACCATGGGCCGAAGAGGCATCGGGGGGGCCTTACAGGACTACCAATCCTGCCACAGGTTAACTAGTGAGGTGTCGGCTTAGTCACATGGCTATAAACCCAATTAGGCTCATTGCTACAGAACCTCTATTGTATCCTCCTTTCACCCCTTTGTTTCCTGCTTCTTTCTTTCTATCATCCTGTGCCTAATTTCCCAGAAAGTCAATGTAGCGGGGATTAGCTAAACATATATCTCAAAGTACCTGTAATCACTGCAATACAAACTACGTTTGGCTAACCTCGTGACTGAAATGCTAATGTATCTGTTTATAAATAACTAAAATTCTTCTTGAACAAAACAAAAAGCTGACGTAAATCCAATCAACTATTTGAAGCATACAGCACTCCAAGGAAGGGATATCCTCTCTCAAAGCAGAGTATTTCCAGATAGCTAGCCAGCGCTATCTAATTTGTCACCAGAAAGCTGGCAGACTATTTCAGACATCAGTGCATGCCCACTCTACAAGATCTATGTCTACTTCAATAGCGCTGTTTGCCGGTGTATCACTTCAAGAAAGGACAGCCACCTGGAAGAAGATACCCACCTTTAGTCAACATTACTGCCTAGACTCAGAAGTTCACAGTGATGTGGAAGCGGGCCAAGCTGTGTTATAACATCTTTTCCAGTGAAGGTGAGCTACCTCCTTCTTCCCACCATCCTCTGGCTTGTTACGTGCATTTTTTACATGGTATTTATATTCATATCTAGAGCGATTTTTCATATATATATATATATATATATATATATATATTACCTACTGGCGGTCGCCAGTAGGTATATATAGTTAGGACCTAGTTTCCATAGGAAATCCGCAACATTCTATTGGGAATAACTTTGGCGCCGGTTGATGAATCTTCGCGAATTTCTCAAAAAAGATGGCCCGCTCCTTCCCTGAAGGTTTTGGGGGGATTCGTCAAGTGGGGGCTGAGAAAAAAGGGGGGTCCCAAAATGTGTTTTTCCCATGTTATTTTCCATAGGACGATTAGACACGGCTACAGCCCGAACGGCTGAACGGAATTACACCAAATTTGGCAGAGAGGTAGAGTTCGGTTCGCAGATCACCCTTTTGCTTAAATGGTGTAAATCCCTCCAGTAGTTCCTGAGAAAATCAAAAGGAAAAAAAATTATATATCTATAAGCGCGCACCGTACGCGTACCGTGCGCGCACCGTACACATACCGTGCGCGCACCGTACGAGTACGTGCACGGACCTTCACGTGCGCGAGCTGCATGCTGATTGGCTGCCAATGTCTGTCAACACTCCAAAACAGAAATTGTTGGCAGCCATCTTGTTCCTCGGTAGACTGAGGAACAGGAAAGCAGAAAAACAAACGTGTAGAACTCAAAAAGGGGGCAGGGTAGAAGCACCCTGACCCCCTAGGCCTGCTCAGGGGGTCCCACAAGGACTCCCCAGACCAAAAACAAAAATATATTTTTTTTAAAAATCGCGGTGTGCACGCACCGTACTGGTATCTAAGCGGAGGTACGCGTACGGTGCGCGTACCCCGCGATTTTTCCCCCCCAAAAAATGTTTTGGGGGGCCTAGGGGTTCCTTGTGGGACCCCCTAAGCAGGCCTAGGGGTCAGGTGCTTCTACCCTGCCCCCTTTGCTTGTTTTCCACCTTAGTTTCACTGCTTTCTCGTGCCTTGGTTCTACCGAGACACAAGATGGCTGGCAACACTTCCTGGTTTGGAGTGTTGACAGACAGTGGCAGCCAATCGGCATGCCTTCCCGAGAAAGCAGCATGCTCATTGGCTGTCAACACTTCTAACCAGGAAGTGTTGGTATCCATCTTGTGCTAGGTAGACCGAGGCACAAGAAAGCAGAAAAACAAACGTGTCGAAAAAAAAAGAGGCAGGGTAGAAGCACCCTGACCCCCTAAGCCTGCTCAGGGGATCCCTCAAGGACCCCCAATCAATCAATCAATCAATCAATCAATCAATCAACCAAATTTGTAAAGCGCGCTACCCGTAAGTGTTTCAAGGTGCTGGGGGTGGGGGGGGGGGCTGCTACTGCTCGAAGAGCCAGGTCTTGAGGAGTCTTCTGAAGGCGAGTAGGTCTTGGGTCTGTCGCAGGTAGGTGGGTAGGGTGTTCCAGGTCTTGGCGGCGAGGTAGGAGAAGGATCTGCCGCCGGAGGTTGTTCGTTGGATGCGGGGAACGGTGGCAAGAGCGAGGCTGGCAGAGCGGAGCTGGCGCGTGGGAGTGTAGAAGTTGAGTCTGCTGTTTAGGTAGGCTGGTCTGACGTTGTGGAGTGCTTTGTGTGCGTGGGTGAGGAGTTTGAAGGTGATCCTCTTGTTGACAGGGAGCCAGTGGAGCTCTCTCAGATGGGGGGTGATGTGGCTGCGGCGGGGGACGTTTGCGATGAGTCGGGCGGAGGCGCAGAGTGCGTTGCCGTAGTCCAGTCTACTGCTGACGAGGGCCTGTGTCACAGTTTTTCTGGTTTCGGTCCGGATCCACTTGTAGATCCTGCGGAGAGTGCGGAGGGTGTTGTAGCAGGAGGAGGAGACGGCGTTGACTTGTTTGGCCATGGAGAGGGAAGAGTCGAGGATGAATCCCCGGTTGCGAGCGTGGTCGGTGAGGGTTGGTGCCGTTCCTATGGTGGTAGGCCACCAGGAGTTGTCCCAGGCTGAGGGGGAAGGTCCGAGGATGAGGACTTCTGTCTTGTCGGAGTTCAGTTTCAGGCAGCTGTTCCTCATCCAGTCGGCGACGGCCTTCATTCCCTCGTGGAGATTGGATTTGGCGGTGATGGGGTCCTTGGTGAGGGAGAGGATGAGCTGGGTGTCGTCAGCGTAGGAGATGATTTTGAGTTTGTGACGGTGGGTCACTTGTGCGAGGGGGGGCCATGTAGATGTTAAATAGCGTCGGGCTCAGGGAGGAGCCCTGGGGGACGCCGCAGATGATGTCGGTGGCTTCTGAGCGGAATGGAGGGAGGCGGATGCTCTGGGTTCTGCCGGTGAGGAAGGATGTGGTCCAGTTTAGGGCTTTATCTTGAATTCCGGCTTCTTGGAGGCGTGTCATTAGGGTGCGGTGGCATACCGTGTCGAAGGCTGCTGAGAGGTCCAGGAGGATGAGGGCAGAAGTTTCACCGTTGTCGAGTTGGCGCCTGATGTCGTCTGTGGCGGCGATGAGGGCGGTCTCGGTGCTGTGGTTTTGTCTGAATCCGGATTGGGATGGATCCAGGATGTTGTTGTTTTCGAGGTGGTGTGTCAGTTGCATGTTGACGATTTTCTCTGCGACCTTTGCGGGGAACGGGAGGAGGGAGATTGGACGGATGTTTTTGAGGTCCTTGGGGTCGGCCTTGGGTTTCTTGAGAAGGGCGTTGATTTCTGCGTGTTTCCAGCTTTCCGGGAATGTAGCTGTTTTGAAGGAGGTGTTGATGATCTTGCGTAGTTGGGGGCGATGAGTGTGTCTGCTTTGTTGAAGGCCAAAAATGTTTTTTTTAAAAACCCGGTGTGTTTATTTAAGAATTACCCCCCAGGGAGACCAAATCGCGGGGGCATAGTGATAAAGAAGTGTGGGGGGTGCCCAATCCCCCCCACACTGCCCCGGGGACCGCCACCCTCCGGTGCAAAGCAAAGCAGCCCCCTGGCGCATACTGGAGGCTCCTGGTGGGCTAGTTGCCCCCCAGGGACCTCCAGTATGCAAGGGGAATTAGTTCCCCCTCTGCAAACACGCCCGGGTGCTGCGTTGCAGAGCGGTGTAAAAAAGGATGTGGCCTCATTACACCTCTCTGCAATGCAGCCCACTGGCTTATACTGGAGGTTCCAGGTGGGCTAGTTGGCCCACAGGGACCCCCAGTATGCAAGGGGAATTAGTTCCCCCTCTGCAAACACGCCCGGGGGCTGCGTTGCAGAGAGGTGTAAAAAAAGGTGTGGCCTCATTACACCTCTCTGCAACGAAGCCCCCTGGCGCATACTGGAGGTTCCAGGTGGGCTAGTTGGCCCACAGGGACCCCCATTATGCAAGGGGAATTAGTTCCCCCTCTGCAAACACGCCCGGGGGCTGCGTTGCAGAGAGGTGTAAAAAGGGGCGTGGCTTCATTACACTTCCCTGTGGCGTGTTTTAAGTTGGGGAATTAATTCTTCTTCAATCCAGAGGTCCCCTAGAGGGCAACTAGTCCAACAGGTATCTCAAGTAAGCGCAATGGAGCTGCGCTGCAGAGTGTTGTAAAAAGGGGGCGTGCCCTCTGAACACCTGCCTGCAAAAATGTAGTAAATCAGTATACAAAAATAACAATTAATACATTTAAAAATTGTCATTTAAAAAAACTTCGAAATTAAATGAAAAAAAACATAGGTTTCAGGCCTGATATAGTTAGGAATTAGCATTTGAAAAGCCATTGAAATCAACTAAAAAATATAGGTTTCAGGCCTTATATAGTTAGGAATTAGCATTAAAAAAACCTTTGAAATTCACTGAAAAAAACATAGGTTTCAGGCCTTATATAGTTAGGGATTAGCATTTAAAAAACCTTGCAAATTCACTGAAAAAACCATAGGTTTCAGGCCTTATATAGTTATGAATTAGCATTTAAAAAACCTTGTAAATTCACTGAAAAAAACATAGGTTTCAGGCCTCATATAGTTAGGAATTAGCATTTAAAAAACCTTTGAAATTCACTGAAAAAAACATAGGATTCAGGCCTTATATAGTTAGGAATTAGCATTTAAAAAACCTTTGAAATTCTCTCAAAAATCTATAAGTTTTAGGGGTGTTATAGTTAGCTAGACATTTCACTCATACAAAACCATTGAAATTGCTCCTATATAGTTAGTTGTACTAACTATATTTCGCACACCCGCAATCCACTGCTGATGATGTCACATATTAGATCATTCATGACATGGTCAGTGACATCACTGATGACATCTCAAATGACATCACTGATGACATCACTGATAACTTCATCCACGTGACAATCACATACACCTTTTCATACACTAGTAAAATCTTTCATCACTCTTTGTAAAATACAGAGTATCATATTTGAATCCATTGTCACAGCAATACAAGTATCTAAAAACCCACTTAGTGATTCATAGATGTATACACACATCAAATCACTTACCTGTAGATTCACTCATACATGCTGTCAATGAACAACAGAACACTATCAAAAATACTTATACACCTATATCGACATTACACACCAGCACACATCCTATTCACATATGAGGTCATCCTACTCACTTATGCAAATATTGATCATACTTACATATTTACTTAGCTACACACTTATACAAATACTACTTCATCTATTCATTTAGAAAGTAAGTCATACTTAGTGAATTATAAAATCATTATTACAAGTATACAGTTATCCATACAGTCACTCACACAATCATTGAGTCTTATGTATACTTATTGATATACAACAATTGACACATACACTGCCTTTTATTTTTCTAGTTTGTTGGACATGTACCATTGAGAAATATATTTGCTCATCACCACACCCATAAAGAGATTCACTCACCCAAACAACTGTTAGAACATGTATTTTTAACTTCATATATCTACTGAATCAACTATTCACACATCTTTAGAGAGTCACACACCCCCCACCGAACCACACACACTTTCACTCTCCCATACAAATACTCAGTTAACTAATCAATAACTAATATATACTTTCACATAGCTAGTAACCAACTGTAGAACCAGTTTACACAACAACTGACAAAGTGATACAGACATTCACACAGTTTAGTCACTATCCACTATATTTAGTGAGACACTATAAATTGGTCAAGTAAACATTCAATTACACTTCTATTAAATCCTGCATCCAAATATTTATTTATATATATCCACTCATTCTTCAATGCAAATTGCTATATATATAATGCATATTTAAATAACAAAGCAAACCACATTCACTGGATGATGTAATCAGTGATGTCATTTGAGATGTCATCAGTGATGTCACTGACCATGTCATGAATGATCGAATATGTGACATCATCATCAGTGGATTGGGGGTGCGCGAAATATAGTTAGTACAACTAACTATATAGGAGCAATTTCAATGGTTTTGTTTGAGTGAAATGTCTAGCTAACTATAACACCCCTAAAACGTATAGTTTTTTGAGTTCATTTCAAAGGTTTTTTAAATGCTAATTCCTAACTATATAAAGCCTGAAACCTATGGTTTTTTCACTGAATATATATATATTACCTACTGGCGGTCGCCAGTAGGTAGTTATAGTTAGGATTATTTTGTATAGGGAATTCGCAACATTCTATTGGGAATAACTTTGGCGCCGGTTGAGGAATCTGCCTGAAAATTTCCTCAAATTTGCCTCGCGGCGCTCCGCACCTTACCTGAAAGTTTTGGGGGGATTCGTCAAGCGGGGGCCAAGATAAAAGGGGGGTCCCAAAACGTGTTTTCCCCATGGTAATTTCCATAGGGCGGTTGAACTCACTTTTAGCCCGAACGGCTGAATGGATTTCCACCAAACTTGGCCAAATTGTAGGGACTGGTAGCCCGATGTGCCTTTGCTATGTCTCAAGATATGTGCTCCAGTGGATTTTGAGTAATTTAGGTTCAAAAAAATATATATATCTATACGCGTGCCCCGGTACGCGCACCGGGGCGCGTACCAGCGCTCTACGCGAGTTCGCGCGCGGAAAGCTGATTGGCTCTCGGGTGTCTGTCAACATTCCAAACAGTCCGGAGCGGCCACCATCTTGTGTCTCGGTAGGATCGAGACACAAGAGGTTGCAAAAACAAAGGAGGAAATTACTAAAAGGGGGCAGAGTAGACCCCCCCTGACCCCCTAGGTTTGATGTGGGGGGAGCGCCCGGTACGCGCACCGGGGAGCGTACCGGGGAGCGTACCATAGGGAAAAAAGAATGACAGAGTTTTAAAAAAATTTAGCCTTTTTTTATAAATTGGAGGTCGTTCTAAAAAGAACTGTTTTTTTTCTTCTTTTTGTCGTTTTATATTTTTTTTATTGTTTTTTTGAACATTTTGTACTTTTTTGGCTTTTATGAACAATTTTATATTTTTTTGTTATTTTTATGGGGAGAAACAAAAAACAGGGAATTGTAAACGGCTCAACTGGAGCAAAAAAAAATCAGGAAAAAATTAAGTTTTTTTGGGGGCAATTGTGGTTGTCACCAGCACGGTTGATGAGTTTTATGCTTTGCTCACCATAGGTAATTGTTTTACCACAAAATATACAACTGATTTTGTATTGTCCAAACTGGGGTTGTATGTTTGGGACCATCTCCTTGTCTCTGGACCCGATGGAGTGGGTTGCTTACTTTTGGAGGTGCTGGGTGAAGATTGGGGAGGGTTTCTGGCCAGGTCTCAGACCTCTGCCGCAGCATAGTTGTTAGGGTGCCGGCGTTGCATGTGGCGAATCATGGTGTTATTGCCAAAAGAGTACTTTTTGTTAGGGTTCCCCCTTGAAAGTTCAGTGCCATAGATTAGGCGCATTTACTTTTTTGAGGTCCTTTGGGATTGAAAAAAACTCCCAGATAATGTGCTGCTTTGGCCTATATGGGGTATTATCTTCTGGCAGGAACCTCCTCCTCTCCTCCTCCTCCTCCTCCTCCTCCTCTTCTTCATCTCCACCACTCTGGTGTTGTGGTGGTCCTCTTGGTGGTGGTCGTGGTGGTGGTGGCTGAGATGCTCCTGCTGCTACTGAAGCCATATCTGAGTACAAATTAGTAATAGCTCTGGAAACAGGTCTTCCTCACTCAAAGTACAAAGTGAGAATGAGGAAAAAAGGTGGGGGCTTTCATCATTAGGAAAAAAAACTGTCCTGAACCAATGAAAAGGGTTTTTTTCAGGTCACATGACCAGGGCTTTCATCATTTGGAAACCAAAACTGTCCTGAACCAATAAAAAGTGTTATTTTTAGGTCACATAACCCGACGCGCTTACGCTACGCGCCCCGGGGCGCACCCAGGGGCGCGTCGCGTAAGCGCGTCGGATGGTTACGTAGCGCGATCGTATGCGCTCGAGTGCTTCCGGGTGCGCTTACACCGTGGGTATCACGCGGACGCGGCTACGCGATACGTCACGATGATGTTTTCGTTCGCGGCAATAGCGCTAATGGGACTCTCACCGGTACGTTCCCCGGGGCGCGCCGCAAGACTGCGCTTACCGGTGTGCTCACCGGGACGCGCACCGGGAGCGCTCGAGGGCAAAAAAAAAAACCATGAACAATATACATAAAAAAAATAGTATTACATAAATATACAATAAAGGATTCATTATAAAAAATGTTACATTTCATAGCTATAGAAATTTGATATTAACCCCTTCCATGCTTATGACAAGGCCAGCTCGTCATGAGGCACGGTTGAGCTGTGCTTATGACGAGTTGACCTTGTCATGAACAATGATAAATACCACTTTGCAGCACAGGAGGGGAAAACCCCCTAGCAGCCAAGGTGTTAAAAAACCTTTGAAATTCACTGAACAAAACATAGGTTTGAGGCCCTATATATAGTTAGGAATTAGCATTTAAAAAACCTATGAAATTCACTGGAAAAACCATAGGTTTCACACCAGTTATAGTTTGAATTAGTATTTAAAAAACCTATGAAATTCACTGAAAAAAACATAGGTTTCACACCAGTTATAGTTAGGAATTAGCATTTAAAAAACCTATTAAATTCACTGAAAAAACCATAGGTTTCACACCAGTTATAGTTAGCTGGAAATTTTACTGACATAAAACCATTGAAATTCCCACGTTATAGTTAGTTGGACTCGCTATAACTTGCGCGCCTGCAATGCACTGCTGATGACATCACATATTACATCACTCATGACATGGCCAGTGACATCACTCATGACATCACTGATGACACCATCCTTGTGACAGACTGACAGACCTCTTTTCAGTGTAATGTAACCCTTGAAACACATATTCAAAAATAGAAACTAACATTTTCAAAAAAATGGAGATACCCATACCAGTTACAACAACCAATTCAGTAATTCCACCATCTATAAACACATCCACTCATTCAGCAACAGTTCTATATAGTCACTCATACATATACTCACTCATCATATGTAGTGATACACATATACATCCTGTTACACACCGACAGTCATCCAAAAGTTACTCACACACATACTCACACATGCAAATAAACTATTGAACATCCATTTATTTGCATATACAACTATACACACACTAGCACATTACTTCTAAGGAAACTTACACATACTTACTCTCTTAAACAATCACTTATAGAAACACATACTTATTTAAACAGGAACTCTTTCAATCCCTCACTCTCACATATACTCACTTATATACATCAATATTCACATATACTAGATTAAAACATATGTAGTTACTCATAAAGACACTAGTGAGGCAGGCATTCACTCACTAAGACACACATATACACACTCATCCACCCATACATTCCTGCACATATGCTGTCTTCAAAACACATACAAACAGTGAGTCAGTCACCAACCCATGCATCCACTTATACACAAAGTGAAACACTGATACATATATTTAAATATTTAAAAATTACTCGCTAATATATGTATTTACTAAGATACACGTAATAAGCCAGTTAACCAATCAATATTTTATTTAAAAAAAAACCATTTACACACTTATTTAAACATTTATTCTTCCATCGACCTTTACAAATACATATATAAAACATATTTATTTTCCAGAAAGACACACATTCACTGGATGGTGTCATCAGTGATATCAGTCACTGACCATGTCATGAGTGATGTAATATGTGACGTCATCAGCAGTGCATTGCAGGCGGGCAAGTTATAGTGAGTCCAACTAACAATTACGTGGGATTTTCAATGGTTTTATGTCAGTAAAATTTCCAGCTAACTATAACTGGTGTGAAACCTATGGTTTTTTCAGTGAATATATATATACATATATATATATATTCACTGAAAAAACCATAGGTTATAGAACATATATAGTTAGGAATTTGCATTTACAAAACCTTGAAAATTCACTGAAAAAACCATAGGTTAGAGACCATATATGGTTAGCTGGACATTTTATTGATATAAAACCAATGAAATTCCATATATAGTTAGTTGCACTAACTATATATTTCGCGCATCCGCAATCCAATGCTGATGATGTCACATATTACATCATTCATGACATGGTCAGTGACATCACTGATGACACCACTGATGACATCTCAAATGACATCACTGATGACATCACTGATGACATCATCCAGTGTCTATGTGTTTTTCTTTAGTTTAAATATGTTTTACATATTGAAGAATGAGTGGATGTATAAGAGTATGGATGAAGGATTTGATTGTATAAGTGAGTAAGTATGTGTTAGTATATCTGTGAAAATGTAAGCTGTTCTGTGTTTAACTGTATAGATGAAGAAATCAAAGTGTGATTGATTCTTTACAGGACTGACTAGGTGTGTGAGTAACTCCATGGATGAGTGGCAGTGTGTGAGTGTCTGCATAGGTGTATGAGTGCATATGATAGTGTTGTAATGATGAGTGACTGTATGTACTAGTGATTGTATGGGTGAATGAGTGAATGTGTGTGTAGACGTAGGAATCAGTGAGTGCGTATGTAGTAAACGTTATTCGTGTGTCAATGGTTTCAAAAATGATACTCTGTATTTTACACTAGGTGTAACAGAGGTTATATTAGAGTGTAAGGAGGTGCATTGTATTATCACATGAAGTATATCATCAGTGGTGTGATCATTGATGTTAAATGAGATGTCATCAGTGATGTCATTTGAGATGTCACCAGTGATGTCATCAGTGATGTCACTGACCATGTCATGAATGATGTAATATGTGACATCATCAGCATTGGATTGCGGATGCGCGAAATATATAGTTAGTGCAACTAACTATAAATGGAATTTCATTGGTTTTATATCAATAAAATGTCCAGCTAACTATGTATGGTCTCTAACCTATGGTTTTTTCAGTGAATTTTCAAGGTTTTGCAAATGCAAATTCCTAACTATATATGGTCTATAACCTATGGTTTTTTCAGTGAATTTCATTGGTTTTTTAAAAGCTAATATCTATAGCTGTAAAATATATTCTTTATTACGTGACGTATCACGTAGCCACGTGAGACGCCTCATGACGCGTCGCATAACCGTGACGTATCGGCTCTGCAGCGCAAACAAAACCCGTAACGTAAGCGCGCCGGAGCACGCTTACAGATATATATATTTTTTTTAACCTTAATTAGACAAAATCCATACGTGCACATATCTTGAGGCCTTGCAAAGGCACATCAAACAAACAGTCCCTACAATTTTGCAAAGTTTGGTGGAAATCTATTCCCTTAAATTTTATTTTACTGTTTCTCTTGGTTTTCCCCTTGTTACCCTTACCGGAACGCTACCCGGTATGCGAACCGGACGCTCCAAAAACACAAGATGGCGGACTCCCGTTACGCTGCCGGTTAGCTGGCCAGTTTGCGTACCGGGAAGCCCCTCTACCGCGAAAAATGTCAAATGTTGTTTGGTTTTTTTGCCCCGCGGGGCACTTTAATAGCCCCCTCATCAATCCTAGGGGGTCAGGAGGGGTCTACCTTACCCCCTTTTCTTCATTTACACCTTTTTTTTTCCACTTCTTGTCTCTCGATCCTACCGAGAGACAAGATGGCGGCCGCTCCGGACTGTTTACTATGTTGACAGCCAATCAGCTTCTCCTCAGACTCCCATTACGCTGCCGGTTAGCTGCCCGGTTAGCTGCCCAGTTCGCGTACCGGGACGCGCCTCTACGGCGAAAAATCGCAAAATTTTTAATTTTTTTATTTTTTGCCCCGCGGGGCACTTTAATATCCCCCTCATCAATCCTAGGGGGTCATGAGGGGTCTCCCTTGCCCCCTTTCCTTCATTTCCCCCTTCGTTTTTCACCACCTCTTGTCTCTCGATCCTACCGAGAGACAAGATGGCGGCCGCTCCGGACTGTTTAGAATGTTGACAGACACCGGAGAGCCAATCAGCTTCGCTTCGCGAAGTTCCGTTACGCTTCCGGTACGCGAACCGGGGCGCTAACCGGAGCGCTGTCACAGATATATATATTTTTTAAAACGTTAATTTCTCAAAATCCACTGGAGCACATATATTGAGACATAGCAAAGGCACGTCGGGCAAACCATATCTACAATTTTGCCAAGTTTCGTGTAAATCCATTCAGCCGTTCGAGCTAAAAGTGAGTCCAACCGCCCTATGGAAAAATGAATGGGAAAAGCGTGTTTTGGGACCCCCCTTTTTTCTCGGCCCCCCCTTGACGAAACCCCCCCCCAAATTTTCAGGGGCTGCTCAGAAACAAAATGTGCCATTTTCCTGAAAATTTCAGCCAATTTCGTCCACAAACGCCAAAGTTATTCGACATAGAATTTTCAGAAATCTCATAGGAAAAAAATCCTAACTATATATACCTACTGGCTATCGCCAGTAGGTAATATACATATATATAAGAGTGCAGACAAAGGGGGGAACACGGTGTTGTGGGCCCAGTCTGATTATATTGCAGAGGCATCCCGACAGCTGTGTGACCCTCTTTGCTATACTAAATCCACTAAATTTGTGATGCTTAAAAGCCATGAAACCACCAGAAAAGCCATTAATCTCTGGTACAGAACTGGCTTATTAACAAAAGATGAATTTAAGTTCCTAAATGTGTCACATCCCATTACTCCACTTTTTTATTTGTTACCCAAGATTCACAAATGTACCTCTCCTGTCCCTGGTCGTCCCATCATCTCCGCCCAGGGCAGTATGAACGAAAACATTTCAAAGTACGTAGATTTTTTTCTTCAGTCACATATGTTTTCTCTTCCTTCCTTCTTGAAAGACACTACAGATTTTTTGGTTAAGGTTAGTCACGTCACTTGGGGTCCTGATTTCTGTTTCCTGGTGATGGATATTGAGGCACTTTACACCAGCATCAACCATCTCCAGGGCCTAGAAGCAGTTAAATATTTCCTAGACGGACGAGAGGCAGCATTAAGAGATCACAACCTCATGCTGCTTGAAATGATACGCCTATGCCTCTTCAATAATTACTTCCAATTTGGAAAGTATTTTTTCCATCAAGAACGCGGGGTGGCAATGGGTTCGTGCTTCTCCCCCAGCTACTCATGTCTTCATGTTGGCTGGTGGGAGAGGCATGTCCTTGGTGTCACCCACGCACATTGGCTTCCCCATCTAGTGCACTATTGGCGCTTCATAGACGATATTTTTATCGTCTGGCGGGGCACCAAAGAACAAGCTGCTTCATTTGTTAACGAGATTAATGTTAATGACAGGAATTTAAAGTTTACTGCAAATATAACATCTGATTGCACAGAATTCTTGGATGTCCAAGTTTATATCGATCATGGTACTTTACACACGAAACTCCACAGGAAGAGCACTGCGGGTAATTCCATCTTGCATGCCCGCAGTGCTCACCCTCCACATACCATCAATAGCATTCCTTTGGGGGAATTCATACGTATTAAACGTATTTGCAGTAGTCCTGAGGTACTAGATAAATGTTTATTGGAATCCAGGACAAGATTCCTTAAACGAGGTTACAGTAAAGTCATTTTAGATCAGGCTCTGACTAAGGTACTTGCTCGTCCTCGTGAGGAACTCTTAATCTCCAGAAACAAAGAGATCACCCAAACCAATGAACAGGGCTCTGTTCGTTTTATCACCACTTACAGTTCTCAAACATCCAAGATAAGTAATATTATCAGATCAGAATGGCCAATTGTATTAACTGACGTGATTTTAGCACCATTTCTACCTAAATCACCAGCTATTACTTTCAGGAGGGCTCCATCTATGAAAGATTCACTTGTTAGGACTCAACCTGAACTTACACCTAAAACAAATTGGTTGAATAAACCAGGTTTTTTCAGGTGCACCTCCTGTCCTGCTTGCACTTTTGCAGTTAACGGTACACACTATGCTTCGGCTTTTAATGATAGGCTGATTCCAATACGTGAACATCTGACATGTCGCAGTGATTATGTAGTTTACCAGCTGACCTGCACTTGTTCATTGTCCTATATTGGAAGTACCAAATTACCAGCAAACCAGCGCATTTTGCAGCACATTCGTGCCATAGTCAATTCTGACATGAACTACCCAGTGGCGCGCCATTTTAAATCGGTGCATGATAAAAAACTAAAAGATCTCACTTATACCTTACTTTGTTCAGTAGCTAATCCGGGCAGAGGTGGAGATCGAGAAAAATTGCTTCGCCAAAAGGAAGCATATTTTATACTGCTGCTTGATACTCGAGCCCCTGCAGGTTTAAATGCTTTTGATGAGTTGCATCATTTTCTGTAAAACGTTTGAGTTGTTTCCTTGATTGATACAGTTGTGGCCCTTACCTATGATTATGTAGTTCTCTTTGTGTCTTATGCAGTATGTTTTCCTTTGTATTTTGGTGTGGTTGATGACTATTCTCAAATTTGAGATAACACATTGAGAAATCGTTTTCTTCTGGTGCTTATTTGTAGGTTTTCAAATTGAGTTTTCTGTAGCCTGTCAATTTTTCTTTTTTAGATTATGAAATATTTTTAAGCACTTGCACTTTAGCACAAAGGCACTTGGTTCACATTTAGACACATAATGTATCATTGACAGGGATGCTAACAGCCAGCTTAGGGATTATGATATGTCAAATCTCTCTGTTTTTTTAAATGTTTCTATGCACCAGCATTAGATTTCCAGAGTTCTTGCTATACTTAAAACAATGTTTGTAAAGTTGAAACTCAGGATTCATTTTATTTTTTGGTTGATATTTATCGACTCAGATGAGATTTACACAATCAATTGATTTCAGTTGATTTACCTGCCCTAAATTGATTTGCTGGCTTGTTTAAGTGATGTTATCTCTATTTTTTATTTGAGCACTATGCTCTAACTGTGTCTCTTTTGTTCATTTACCAAACATCAATGTTTTGAACTTTTTGTTTTCATTATGAACTTGTTGACCATTTGCTTTGTTGCAACCCTTGCGTCCTGTTTCTTTAGGCGCTTGGGCTTTTAATTTCAATTTAATGCACCGCCTACTCCTGACGCGTCATGTGATCAAGCTCCGCTTGCGGAGCGAAACGCGTCAGGGAGGGCACTAGCTCTTTTCACTTTGCTGAATTAAAATGGATTGCTGGCACAGAAGTGTGTGATGTGGCTTTTTGGTGTTTGCTAGATCAAATACAAACACCTATTTTTGGAGTGAGGTCTACGCCTGCTGTAGCCGCAACCTTTGGCGGTCAGGAGTTTCTGTTCATATATATATATATATATATATATATATATATATATATATATATATATATATATATATACATAGAAATATATATGTGTATGTATTTATATATATTTATTTAGATCCATAAAGGTGTATATGTAAATTTCTAATCTTGCTCCAATGTGTGTTAGATTTTGTTAGGAAATGTGCTTATCCACTGATATGTAATCTGATTCAAGCATGTGAATTTATGAAAGATCCCAATACTGGAGAACTACACTTATAGGTAAAATATATATATATATATTGCTGGTCCCTCAGAGATTCCTTAGTATATAGCCACCTTCAAGGGATCGTACAGAATCCTAGAATAGGCAACCTCACAGGATTGGTTCCATGTTTTAAGTGCAAGGCATGTAAAAATAGCCCCAAAACCCTTTCATATGAAATTCCTGGTAGGAAATAGAGCTGAGCCATTAACAAATTTCTGACAACACCACCCCATATTGTATCTATGTTCTTGTTTGTCCCTGTAAAAAGATCTACATAGGGAGTACGATACATCCAACTAAACGCAGAATCTTAGAGGTCACCAGAGCTATTGATAAACGTGATTTCACGTACCCTGTCTCAAGACATTTTGCCCAGTTCCACCAAAGTGACAGAAAATTGCTGAGGTTTTACTGTATAGATTATGTATCTGCACATAAAAGGGGAGGAAACAGAGAGCTTAAACTGTGCAGGCTAGAATCCTGATACATAGTGGAGTGGGAGCGAGCTCCTGGCCACACAGGGGAAAAACACAGGCCCCAGCATACCTTGCGGCCGGAAGCCGCACAACGGCGGAGCGTGACGCTTCTCACACCGATTTTGCTTGCTTTGCGGTCCCCTACCTGCTGCCCGGGACACACAACCAGTTCGCCTCTTCAGACGGAGAAAATCCCCCAGCATTGGGGTTCCTGCTTGCCCTCCGCTGCCGCACCTCTCCACCTACGGTGCGGTCGCCGAGTGAGGGCGAGCCCCTGGCCACACGGGGGAAAACTACAGGCCCCAGCATACCTTGCGGCCGGAAGCCGCACAACGGAACTAGGCGCCAGGAGGCGCACAAATACACGCGTCCCTCCCCACGTCGCGGAAGCGCGCGGGGGCGCCCGGGCAAAGGGCGGGCCGTCTGTGTCCGGCCGAGGCTGGGCTGGGCCACCCCCCTAACTTTCCACCATTCTAATCCCCTTGTTTCCCAAGTACTGTTAGATACTGTAACTTGGTGCTGCTGAGGTAATTGTAAAGAACACTTTGCGAGATTTCCTATGCCAATGTCAACTCGCTCAGGCAAGGGAAAGGGGGCCGGGGGAGGCTCAGTCATCGGCGCAATGGACCAGTTTATTACCCGTGCTTTCTCGGTTATCGAGAAAGAAATTGCCATAACTGAGGGACGCCTCTCACATGAGTTCCATAAACGCTCTTCCTTGGGTCCCTTGGGCTTGGTAGTATCCCCTGTACAAGCAATTGAGTTGAATACTGAGGTACCACCTGGACCCGATCTAACAAGAATAGGAGCGATAAGGGCTAGTTTGAATAGGCTTAATGCCCTTAACTCTAGTTTAACCTTGATGTCAGCGACAACTTTGAGCCCTCCTTTGTCCCCATCTGTAGTAATCCAAGATCTCACTAGTAATTCTATATCCCCAAAATCATGCTTGGAGCAACGCGAGGTAGAGATTAGTAGTACACAGAGATCATTACCTACTAAACCTACTAAACGGAAAAGAGTTATGGACTACTGATGGGTTGGCTATTTGAAACCGTCCAAGAAACTCAAGGTAAAAAGCATTAAGAGAAGTTTGAATCCAATAGGGTCGGGTGGGACTACAACAAACAACCCCAACGTCTCTAAGCAAGAGATTCCCCAATCTGACCGCAACGCAACTTGTACATCGAGTGCCCCAGAGACTAATAAGCAATTGCCCAGTCCTTTACTGCCAATCTGGAACAAATGCCCTCCATAACCCAAATTGAGAAATTATGGAAATCCCTCAGACTCCCGGTCCTGGAGAGGGTGAAGGTCTTGACCGAGAGACTCGACTGATTTGAGCAATCCACCCTTGATAACTTCTTTTCATTAAAATCCCTTATCAAATTACATACCAAGATCAGGGAGGGAGGTTCAGAAACACCAAATAATACTCAGCTAGATTCGACCTCTCCAGAGACAAGGGGGCATCCAGTAATGAAGGAAGTGATGGGGCCTAAACCATATACCAATACTGCTTCCGCAGGTGGAGTTAGTCTTACCAACGCTCAGACAGGTAAACCCCATACTATGGTTAAGAGCCCTAGTACTGCTACCCAAGGCGGAGTTTGTCATGTTAACGCTCAGACAGGCAAACCGCACACTATGGATAACGGGCCCAAAAATTGCTGCCAAAGTCCGTCTGCCCAGTGTAAGAATTCCAATATTGATACGGGCAACAGTGTGGTCTTAAATGGCAAATCAGCCGAACCACTTCAAACGTCTAACCTAGCCAATAAGAGTACTTCCGATCTCCCCCATATCAACCTACCTCCCGCATGCCAACCTTACGTGGTTGTGCTTACTGGGGTTCCACCTTGTAGGCCTGGCATCCTAGAATCATACTACGAACTTAAAAACAAAACAATGTTTTGGCTAAACAAGAATAGGCCTCTCCCTAGTTCCCTTGATGGACAGGTCCTCCATATGAGAAGAATTGGTTGGGTTGGGAATAGGGCAAAGGAATCAACAGGAGACTGTATCCTGGTTAATTTTAGGGACCCCAGGGTTGCTAGTTACATCTGCAATCTACAGTACGACCCAGAGAACTTGGGAATTGGCACATATGAACTTAGTCATTTCCAAACTTTCACTGTGTCCCACCTTAATGCTAGCTTTAAACCTAGGGGTTGGAGAGATAACAGGGTCCATCCCCATGATGACTTTGTTTTTCACCAACGCCACATGATAAGGGGAGGCTGTGCCCCAAATAGGTTGGGCTATGGCTGGTGACATGGTCTGCCTGTCCCTACTAAACGCTTGCAAATGGCTATAGCTCTGCCCAAGGCTAGAGAGCCAACAGAGGCCTTGGAGGGCGGAACTACCGAATGGCTTAATTTTGCCCCCGGAACTCCAGTTCCTGAGAATGCATTTAGGACAGAGGAGAGGGAGGCTAGTGCTAGGGAGACTGGAGCTGGGCCCAGACCGACCGACGCTTTGCTCCCCTCAGAGGTAGTAAATATGAACAATGAGGTGAGGATCCTCAGTTGGAATCTAGCAAGAATCTCTAAGAAACTAGATGTCACCGACTGGAATCTATTCATCGAGACCTTCGGGATTTGTATCTTCCAAGAGACCTGGAGCGTGGAACCCCGCCACAAGGTTGGTTATGCTACATACTTTGTCCCGGCAACCCCTGCCCACTATGGGAAAGGCCGTCCTTTTGGAGGCCTTCTTTTTTGGATTAGTATCTCCTTGGGCTGTAGCATCAGACATTTAATATCTAACTCACCCCATCTACTTAGATTGTCTGTCAGGAGCCCTCGGAAAGGACAGACCCTGCAGCTATTTAACATTTATGCTAGAGGCACAAAAGGTGGCACCCTATCCCCAACCATCTCCTTGCTCGAAGAAGAGCTTAGCAAGTGTCACAAGAGTCCGTATGTCCTGGTCGCGGGGAATTTCAATTGTACTTTTGAGCCCCTTGCGGCTGAGGACATCCTGGGGACTTCCGATGAGGATACAAGAAGGGGTATTCCTGCCCTGACAATCCCGCCCATCAAGAGATGGTCCCAGAGGTCCATCCAGTTAAACACCCTAACACTGGAATTTGGCTTAAGGGCAGTGAATGGCAGAACACCATCGGACCCTTCTGGTGCCCACACATACAACAGGGTAGACCACTCCTCAAGGATAGATTACATTTTACTCGACTTTGGACTCTGGAGACATTTGCGTGATATGGAAGTCTTGCCCACGGCAGATAGCGACCACAATTCCCTATCATTGAGCATAGACTCCCTGTGGCCACTCTCAGACGACGTACCTGTTTCCCCATTAAAATTAACATCAGAAATTTGTACCTCGAAGGGAGGGAGGTAATTCAATTGGCGTACGGTTGGCCTGGACGAGGGGAAGATACAAAACATAGGGGCCACGATGGCGGCAGCCCTGACTAAGCTGGATGTTCTCCCCCAGGAATCTCCAGAGGTCCTTGGGCTCTTTAGCAATACTATTAAAACCCTGGGCAACCTATTTATAAAAGCAAGCAGAGACTCCCATGCAAGGGTGCCCGAGAAACCGAAGGGCACCACAGGTTGGTTCACCAAAAGTGCCGACATATGAAAACAGCCCTGGTGAAGGCCGTTAAATCGAAAGACCAACAACTGATCCAGGCTGCTAGGAAAGATTATAGACTGTCTATTAATGAAGCTAAAAGGGATTGGGATGACCAATTTTGGTGTGACCTAAAGGTGGCCAGCGCAGGGAGGGACCCCAGAGGCTTCTGGAATCTGATTAGGACTAGGAATAAGCCTGATAGCAGCCTCATTACGTGCAACATTACTGGGCAAACATGGTTTGATCACTTTTCCCTCCTCTATTCTACTAATATAGATGATGGGCAAGGGTTGCTTCCGTTACCATTTTTGGGCAACTCTGGTGAGAGTGCGGCCATCCACTTTACAGCTAGGGAGGTGGAAGATGTGATCAAATCCTTAGTGCCAAACAAAGCAGCAGGCAAGGAATGGGGAATGCTTATTTCATCTTTGCTCAACCTTAACCTTAACCTTGATGGCATGGCTATCCCGGATTCCTGGAAGGGGGCTGAGGTCGTCCCGATTTTTAAAAATGGCTGTCGGAAGGACCCAGCAAATTACCGGCCCATAAGCCTTATAGATTCTACTCAGAAGGTTGCTGGGAAGGTGATTTTAGGGAGAGTGCTCCAGTGGGAGGTTGAAAATAGCATCCTCTCGGAGTTTCAAGCAGGGTTTAGGACAGGCATGGGCACCATTGAGCAGGTCTTCAGACTAATGCTCATATACTGGAAGGTGGTAGTGCTAGGCAAAGGCAGTCTCTATCTCGCTTTTATTGATTTAAAGTCTGCCTTTGACCTAGTACCCCGTGACCGCCTATGGGCGGTAGTTTCTGACCTGGGGATGCCGGGCTATATTTTGTCCTTGTTGGTGAAGTTGCATACTGGGAATTTTGCCCAGGTGAGGTGGGGTAACCAGGGCCAAAAGACCGAAAAAATTACTGTGGATAGGGGGGTCCGCCAGGGATGTGTCCTTGCCCCCACTCTGTTCTCATTGTATGTGAATGGAGTGGTGGAGCACCTTCTGAGCAAATCATCTGACGCTCAGTCTCTGGCGGGTAAGAAAATACCAACCCTCCTATTCGCCGATGATACCCTCCTCATCTCAAGTCACCCATGGGCCTACAGAGCCTTTTGGACAATTTCCAGATCTTCTGCACCAGTAGGAGGCTTAGGATCAACACCGATAAAACTAAGTACCTGGTATTGAATCCACCCAGAAAGCTTGGCCAACCCCCTGTATTGAACTGTGTCCCCCTGGAAAGAGTCAGGGAATTTGACTACCTGGGCATCCACTTGGCTGACTCTATGCAGTGGAGCACTCACCTCCAAAAGCTGTTGTTGGGCCACAAAAGGGTTGTTGGGTCACTTCTTAAAGAGCAGCGCTTGTCCTCCTTTAAACCTATTGCCCCTGTTTTAGACATTTATAAAGCAAGAGGAGTCAGTGCAGCGCTATATGGGGCAGAACTTTGGGGTTTTTCTAAGATTAATCTCCTCTCCTGCTCTGAAAACAAATTTTTGAAGGAGTTGATGTCCCTCCCTCAGAGCACAACAAGGTTACCCCTGCTGTTGGATATGGGCTGCCGCTCGATTAGTGACCAGGCCCATCTCCGACCGCTACTATTATGGGCTCGCCTATGGTGGGTGCCTGAACTTGTTAGTTACGCGGAAGGACTGTCAGAAATACTGGGTATGCCGGGCTGGTCCAAAATAGGTTGGTTTTGTAATGTAAAAACTCTGCTTGGTGATTTGGGTCTGGCAGACGCTTGGTCTTCCAGATGTGGCCCCCCCACCCCCCCCCGAAAGCTGCCCTCAAGACTATATACTGGCAGTGGGTAGCCAACAAATCAAACTCCAATCCCAAGGAATGCAGAACCACTATGGAGTTCCTCAAAACTAAGGACGTACCTTCATACAAACCCTACCTGGACTTGATCTCAAAGCACTTTGATAGAGCCCTGTACATCAGGTTTAGGGTGGGTCTTCTTCCTTTAAGAGAACTGTCGGCACGATGGAAAATTCCGGGGCAAACTACTCCTTTTTGCATATTTTGTACATCCAGAGTGGAGTCTATTGCCCACTTTTCATTTGAATGCCCGGCCTACAAATCTCCAAGATCCATGTGGTTAAAACCATTATGTAGAGGGCTGGCTACCAGTCACTACAAAGACGCTCTACGAATACTATTGTCTGATACTCGTCCGCTGTTAGTCTGTGGTATGGCTAAATATTTGGGCTGGGCTTGGTCAATTAGACTTAAGAGGCTAAAAATCATTGTTTAATTGCGGTCATGTATTATGACCATTTTATGAATTTATTGGAAAGCTTTTTTATCCTAATTCTTAGCCAATGTTTTTAAATCATGGTGTTTTACTGTTTTTTCTTGTAATGCTTTTAAGATTTTTTTTATCGAAATAAAGCTAATTGACTATGACTACGATACATAGTGGACTTGCAGGCCAAAGCTCCCCTGGGATTAAATACAGAGTTAGCAATCCACTTAGGATAGATCTAAACTTATGGTCAGCAAAGCAAAATTTATGGGCTGCAATGTAATGTTTCCCAAGGAATCAGAGGAATTCAACAGTCTCTTCATTTCTGTATTTTTTTATTAGAGGTTATAGTGCGTTAGGCTGAATGTACCTATTGATTTAAAATGAATTTCATTATTAATTCAATGAATCATACAAGCTTCTGCAAAATAGACTCCTGTAAAACATTTGAAATGTTATTGTATAGTAGTTGATCTTTGTGATATTGTTATGGAGGTTTTAGTTGTGCTACAAATATGCCCATCCAGGGCTCAATCATGATGAAAGTGCAACAAGGCTGTCCATTTCCATTTTATGTTTCCCTCACTGCCTTTACCAACCCCAAATAATTAGCTGGCTTTTATAACTGAGGGATCAATTTTTTGTATTGTGGACACTGTGTTGAGATTTTAAACAGATAGTCCTCTTAAATCTTTTTTTAATTAATTTGTCTCCTTTTGGTTGGTATAAAATGTACGATGAAATGGGCATGTCACCATAATATGATTGGGCACTGGTCTAGAGTATCCATATGGTTGATTATTCTATTTTGTTCAAAATTTATGATCATGTTTGAATATAACAATGATTTTTCCAGCACGAATGAGAGGTTAATGAATGATCATACAGAGCTCAATTACGCAGTGACTTAACATAGATGAAGTATGTATGTACATAAAACGTTGGCAAATATTTGATTTAACAAAAAGAAGAATTGCTCATTCAGAGCTCAATCATGTTGTAAATTTGTATATACATTTGTGTTACATAGTACGCTTCACTAAAAACTTTACATAAAATGTATTTAAGCATTAAATTCAAGATGGCGCTGAGTATTGCAACAATATGCTAGTCCTTCACTTATGTTTGTGCCAAGTGAAGGAGTATTGACGACAAGTGCTGTCCTATTTCTATGTTTGTGAATTAATTTAAAATGCATCCTTTCCCCATTCCCACGCACAGTGGAAAAAGGCACACCGCCAAAATGCGTCCTGTCCCGCTTTATGTTTTTTCAGTGAAATAAAGTAACCAAACTTACCCCTTGAAGACAGTGTGCGGTCGTCTTGTTTCCTTGAGAGACGAGTTGGGAGCTGATATATATATATATATATATAATATATATATATGCACATTTATAAGTTACAGTTACATAACATTAGCTATAGCAGTGCCTCTACCCTGAGCCCACCTTCCTACTTTCTCTCCCCTCTGCTGCAGCATGCATGTAGCCGACCCCTCCTATGCTGCTTGAACAAGAGTATACCTTTCAGTTCCCCTTTGCAGGATTAATTGATATGTATTTAAAATTAAAGAAAATGTTGTGACATTGGAACAGTGCTGACTGTGAAAAACAAGACTGTCCAGGGAATTCTGGGACATCTGAGCACCATATTGCTAGCACTACCAAACACCAATACCAATATTGCATACTTACCATTGCAGTCCTACAAACTTTACAGTTTAGACAATCCTAGGAGACCCAGGCCTTAAAAATGGCCTGAGTACCCTGGTATTTTTTTAAATCAAGTATTGTATTGTTAAACACTCGCTCATGTGCTTTTTTATGAAAAACAAAATAAGAACTGACAGCCCCACCATGTAGTGGACTGTAAATCGTAAATCATACGTTCTTATATAGCGCCTTTCACCGTAAGGTCTCAAGGCGCTTGCTTTGGGAACCCGTCCTGGCCTTTCCCTGCAAGATTACCCATACTGGGCATCCACAAGGTGCAGACCAGGCATCCCATCGCGGTGGGGCCGTAGTGTCATAGATATGTGCCGGTGTTACAAATAAGGGCGGCGGTGTCGAGCACTAGCAAACACCAACAAACATTATTTGCTATTGTTTAATAAAAAATGGAGTACACATTGTTGGATTCACTTTGGGAGTTGAGGAAAGTAAAACAAATGCTTTTAAATGTATGTATGTGCTGTCTATGCAGAGTGTGAGTATGTTGGAATGTAAAAGCATATTTTATTTTATTTTTTAGAGTTTTATATTGCACGAACTAGACCAGAGACATCGGATATCAGAGCGCTTTACACGAACACCAGTTTTGTTACAGATAGACACATAGGGCCCGATTCACAGAATGAACATAAGACTCAAACCTAAACTTACTACTATTTTGGTATTCACAGAATGCACTTACTCATGTCGGTATTCACAGAAGGCACTTACTCATTTCGGTATTCACAGAAGTTAGTAGTCATAACTTTAGGACTCCTAAATGCCTTCTGTGAATACCGAAAGTCTTAAAATTAGGATTTTTCTCAATTTAGTAGTAGTAAAGTTAGGACTCCTAACTTTAGGACTCCTAAATGCCTTCTGTGAATACCGAAAGTCTTAAAATTAGGATTTTTCTCAGTTTAGTAGTAGTAAAGTTAGGACTCCTAACTTTAGGACTCCTAAAGGCCTTCTGTGAATACCGAAAGTCTTAAAGGATTTTTCTCAATTTAGTAGTAGTAAAGTTAGGACTCCTAACTTTAGGACTCCTAAACTGAGAAAAATCCTAATTTTAAGACTTTCGGTATTCACAGAAGGTATTTAGGAGTCCTAAAATTAGGACTACTAACTTCTGTGAATACCGAAATGAGTAAGTGCCTTCTGTGAATACCGAAATAAGTAAGTGCATTCTGTGAATACGAAAATGGTAGTAAGTTTAGGATTTTGTCTTAAGTTAGTTCTGTGAATCGGGCCCAATCATTTTTGTTAGGCACAGGGAGACTAAGGGCCAGATGTATCAAGATACACTTTTGCGATTCTCAAATAGCGATTTTTAAGGAATCGCTATTTGAGAATTGCAAAATGGTATGTATGTAGAAATTCGCTATTTTTTAGCGATTTCTTAAAATTCCTTAATTGCGATTAGCAAATTGCTAATCGCAATTAAGGAATGATTTCCCATTCATTTCTATGGGCCAGGAGGCCCATAGGAATGAATGTGAAATTATTCTCAATTTGCGATTTGCAATTTGCTAATCGCAAATTGAGAAGAATTTCAAGGGTGCAAAGGTGTCCAAAGGACACCCTGTTGCACCCCTGAAATAAGCATGGGTGCACATGTGGTGCACATACATACCCTAAGGGCATGTATGTGCATCCCATGGCACTTTGAAAAATGCAAAAATGGGCATTTTTCAAGAAATACGCAAATTACCAGCAACTTGAAGTTGGTGGTAATTTGCGATTCCTTAGGGACAATTGGCATTTTTTTTGCATCATACATTGCATTTAAGGAATCGCAAATTTTGCAATTCCTTAAATGCAATTCCAAAATAAGGAATCGCATATTTGCGATTCCTTATTTTGCATTGAAATTTGCTACATACATACCATTTTGCTCAAATGAGTTCGAATTTCGGCGTTTGCGACCCCATTTGAGCTTCATACATCTGGCCCTAAGTGATTTGCCCAGAATCACAGGATGTTGAGCATTGTTGCCGTGAGTGGAACCTGGTTCCCCAGCTTCGAGGTCGATTGTTCTAGCCGTAAGGCCTAATCCTCTCCCCATATGTATGTGTCAGTCAAAGTGAAGGTCAAGGGGTATATGAAGTCACTCATTCTACCCCTGGCATTTGGTGAATTGACTTCCATGTTATCTACCTCCTATTGCTCTCTCTTTTCTTGAGTGTTTTCGATTTTTTGGTTTACAGAAGGAACCCTGTTGCCCATTCTCATCCCAATCATCATTCCAGACTTCAAGCCTGGCCATCCCCTGAAGCGACCACATGGTAAGGAGATGAGATTCGGGGAGCACTGCTGGGTGGCTATGGTGGCAGGAGATCTAGGGTCTATTTCAATACTTCCAGTTGAGAAGACTTGGAGTGTTGGTTTTCAGTGCTTTGCTTGAGATTAGAGTTAAGTATCAATGGGGTAACTTGATTTGGTACCGGACCCGGGTAAGACTGCACTACAGTAGAATAATTGTCACAGTAGCAACAATTTCAAAGAAAATCGATAAAGGCATTCACTGTATATCTTTCATGTGTCTGCAACAGATGCAATTTAATGTCAAAACATCAACTGATTATAGAGGACATCATAATTGTTTATACAATTGAGATGAAGGTGCTCAGAATAAGGAGAGAAAATCCAGTGCTCAGGGGAAAAAGTGTGTTTGTGAGGGTTGTAAGCAAGGGAGAGGTAATGTGCCATATATACATTATATTTACATGATGAAACCTGTCCAGCCTATAACAGGCAACCTATCACATAAAAATACATAGCATTGTAGTGGACGCTGATAACAAATCTCCGTCATCAAAGCTTGTTGCAAAAAGGAGTAAAAGTCAACGTTTCGACCTCTTCAAGTATTCAAGGTTGTTAAGTCCTTAGTATGGGGTCTTCATCAGGACAGAGAGGGAGCACCGGAATGGAAAATAGCTAGGAGAGTCAGGCTGCAAAATACAGTTGATGAGCTCATAGAAGCTCTGCAGAGAATGGATAAAGGCGTGCTCAGTCTCAGTACCATGGCCGTCCTGCTCACTGACACGAATGGGTCCAGGAATCACCCAGGTAAACGGGACAAATGTGCAGTGGTGTACTTCCAGGATTGAATCCAAAACTTCACTAAATAAATCTCCATCTGCCGACAGCTTCCGAAATGACTGGCCTCTTTGCTTTCACTGTTTGTATTGCGTGAGATTACGGAATGTTTTGTGAAGTGTTCAGGCTGTATTTATTGTCGGTACGTGGAAAATGGATGGACTGTTACTATTTATGGCTTATCTGACCTGTGAATGCAAGAGACACTTGTAATTAATTCATTTATTTATTATTATTATTACTTGTGATGTCATTCATCATGTTATGCTAACTTTGTGAGGGACGCTTTTACTAGTACTTCCTTAAATATGTTTGTTCTATGAGTGATTCTTGCTCTGCTGCACGTGACATCCCCATGTTGTGTGTTAGAGTGGCCCCAGAGGCATAAAACAGAATTACTCCAGTATTGGAGCTTTCATAGATTCACATGCCTGAATCATTCCCCGTCGTCGAGGCGGGAGTCTCTGGTTTATAAAAAAGCAATGCTTAGTGTATAGCACACTGAAAAGAGGCCTAGGCCCCATTCCCTTTTGCAACCCATAACCTTCGTTATGTAAAAGAGACCAAACTTCTCTCTAGACCAATCAGATCACCTCACCCTCTAGAACACTCCTGAGAGAACCTTTTGCCCCTCAGATTTTCTACCACACGTGGTGCTAGGGAGTCTCCTTTGAGCTCTGCTCAAACTCTGTTTTTTCAGCCTGTTTGAGGAACTTTTTTCTTTCATCTTCATTTGGATTTGGTAATACTTTGGGCTGTCTTCAGGTACATTCTTTTAGGAATGTCTGGGAAAGAGAAGAAAGGTCAATTTAGAGCCTGTGCTACTTGATCAAAGGAGAGGCTCTGCACGGATGACCCTCATGCAGACTGCATTTACTGTCTATACCCTGATCACCAGGCCAAGGACTGCAAGGTATGTCGCACTTTCTCTAGTAAGAATCTGAGAGATCGTGAGGGTCTCCTTTTGATATGGCTTCAGAAGCTAAAGGCCAGAAAGGAGGTTATCTCTAGTGACAGCGATGAGGGATCCTTCTCTACATCTAGGAGATCTCAAAAGAGAAGAAAATCTCCTCATACTCATTCCTCAGAGAAACGTCCTGGGAAGGCCCTCAAAAAGACCACTCATGGGTCTTCTAGGCGTAGTCCTTCAAAATCTCCTCAACCTAAGAAAAGGAGAGTAAAGGACACACTTCTGGTGAAAAATCGTCAAAGAAATCTACTTCTGAGGCATCAAAGTCAGCTCCTAAGGTCAAAGAGCCCTTCAGAAAGACGTCTTCTCTGCCTCCTGAGGAAAAATCTAAAAAACCTATATCGTCGACAGGATCATTGACTAAGAAACCATCGTCGTCGACGACGAAGATAGAGGTGAAGAAAATTGCAAAGTCACCATCATTCGCTATTGCGGTGTCGAAAGCGTCAGCGTCGACGTTGGCGTCGACGCCGGTAACATCGACGACGACTTCGACGACAACAGCAGTGATGACGACCCTGTCGACGACGGGATCGTCGTCGACGATGACAACGACAGGGTTGTCGACGGGAACATCGACGACAGTTACTATGTCATCAACGATGGAGAGCGCTCTACGCCTGGTGTCGACGGCGACATTGGCAACAGTATTTTCGACAGCGATCTCAACGATGGGCTCATCGCCAAGAGAAATTCCGGAAAAACAGCTGATCATCCATAAGAAGGGAATTACGGCAAAGGTCACCTCCCCGAGCAAAATTACTCCTCTGGTTCCATCACACCTACTGGAGGAGGAGGATTCTGAAGAGGAGGAAGATGACGGACCATTTGGTTATACCAGTAGTCCATCACAACTACATGCTAAAAAATGGCTGGAGGATGATTACGAAGAGGGATTTGGAGAGTACCAGAACTCTTCGCAGCAACACTATCGACAAGGGTACCAAGAGGAAATGGTTGCTATGCCATCCTTCATGATGATGGATCTGCAGTTTATGCTGGCAGACTATAAAAAGAGATTTCCGCTGACAATAGCCTCTCAAGAAATTCCCATTTCACACCCACGTTCCATCCCTGCTACTCCAGTCAGAAGCAGAGAGTCACTACTGGAAATTACGCCTCCAACTCCTCAAGTTCAGCAACACCAGGATCCGACTACCATGAAAGATGATGACCAGGAAGAGGGAGAAATAACGGATCCCAACAAGGAATGGGATGACTACCTGATCCCATCTCCAGCATCGCCCACACCAGTACCTGCTGATTCCCCACCGGTAGATATTGGTGGATTCCATAATTTAATGGAAAGAGCCGCAAAGAGATTCCAGCTTCCAATGGCTACAACACAGACAGAATGCTTACTCCATGATTATAAAGAGCCATACCATAAGTCGGTTCGATCTATACCAATTGCCAACCATGTGTGGGAAGAAGGCTTGAAGGTGATGAAGACACCGGCCACTCTTACACCTGTGCTCGCTAGACTGGAAAAGAAATATAAGGCCCCTTCGGATGCACCAGCTTGTTTACTGGGCCATCCTAAGCCGGATTCTGTAATTTCCCAGGCGGTGCAACAAAAATCTAAGAATCCATCGGCGCCTATATCTGCACCTCCTGACAAGGAGGGAAGACGTTTAGACAATGCGGGAAAGAGGTTTTCCTCCATGTCGGCTCTCCTCCTTAGAGCAGCGAATGCCCTTGCCATTCTGGGCAGATACGACAGACAGATAGGGTCTGATATGGCTCCATACATGGACCTCATTCCGGAGGACAACAGACAAGAAGCAAAAAAAGTTCTTCAGGGAGGAGAGAGGACTTCGGCTGAAGTCATCGACTGTGCGAGGGACATCCGACCATAGACTTTCGCTCCCTGGGAGGTGCGGTAGTCCTGTGACACCAACGTTGGTGAAGAGCTACTGCCTTTAGACCGGAGGTCCAAAATAAGATTCTAGATCTCCCATTCGACTGAGAAGATTTGTTTGGAAGGTAAGTAGATGAGGCCCTTCAGGGTATCAAGAAGGATACAGATACAGTGAAGGCCCTTGGTACATTACAATATCATAAGGTGCCCTTTCGAGGCGCCTGAGGAAGAGGCCAACCATCCTATAGAGGCGGTTACTAACAAGGAAGATACCCCTCTTATTCATCATCATCACAACAATACCGTCAATAGTACGGGCAGAGACAGTCAGGGAGCTATACTAAGTGCGCTCTTAGAGGACGAGGGAGTTGTCAATGAAAAGATAATAATAGAAGACTATGACAACCTCCGGTTTCCAGCTTCATGTATCCTTCCCCTCCATAAGTTCCCCTGAGTGGAAGAGTGACTTCGCATTTAAATCATTGGCAGACAATAACAACGGACAAATGGGTCCTTGATAGACCTGGCACCATTGGCGTGGGTCTTTCTTCCATTTTTTGCTGTTGCCTCGTGTTTTTGCTGGTGTTAGATGCTTTGGGCACTGTGCCACTGCTGTTCAGTGCCACAGTGCAAGTGCTCCCTACTGTAAATGAATGCTTTAATTGGTGATTCCATGATTGACTATTTGGTTTACTTGTCAGACCCTAGTACAGTGCACCAAAAGTGCCCAGGGCTTGTAAATCCAAATGCTGCTAGTGGGCTTGCAGCACTGGTTGTGCCACCCACAGAAGCAGCCTGTAAAATTGTATCTAAGGTCTGCCATTGCAGAGCCTGCGTGCAGTCTGGTACTGTCATGCTGACTGGGCAAGTGCACCCACTTGCCAGTCCCTAAACCTTCCCTTTTCTTCATATCAGACACCCCTATGGTAGGCCCATGGGAAGGGTGCATTGTAAGTATAAGGTAGGACATGCCCTGGTGTGTGTGGCATGTCCTAATAGTGAATTACAGCCATTTTTGTTTTTCACTATTGCAAGGCTACCTGTTCTCCATAGGCTAGAATTGGCAGTTAGATTATTACATTCTTATAATCCTAACTGACTCAGAGAGCATGTTGGAAATTCAAGTTTAGTATGCCTGAACTCAGAATGAAAAAATGCATCTTTTAGTGGAGTTGGTTTTAACCTTCTGTGTTTGAAAATACCACTTTTAGAAAGTAGGTATTTTCTTGCCTAACCTTTCAAGCCTGCCTCTGCTAGGTTGTGTATTCCCTGTCTGGAGTTTGTGAGTGACAAGGCTGGGGATTCTAGGAGACAGAATGGGTCAGCCAAGTGGTGAATAGAGAGATATGCATCTAGATGGGTGAGAGGAGTTGCACCTGAACCTTGAATAGGGCTGTGCCTGCCTTCCAAATGCTGGCTCCACCTCATGGGGTGTGGCTGATGTCTTTGCCCTGCACAGTGAAAGAAGAGAAGGAATCCTGTCAACAAAGTGCTCCAGGGCTGTGCTTGCCTTCCACAATGCTGGCTCCACCTCCTGTGGGGGGTCTGATGTTTCAGCCCTGCACTGTGAAAGGAAAGACGGAGTCTTATAAACAGAGTGCTCCAGAACTGGTTTGGACTAGGCAAAGGCCTCTCTCCCCTCAGAGAACAAAGGATTTTAGGGTATAAGTATTAGGACCCTGATCCCAAGAAATTAGATCACTTTTGGACTACAAGAAGAAACCTCTGCTGAGGAGAGGAACCTGAAGAAACTGAGGAGAGACTATTCCTAAGCTGAAGTGCTGCTTGGGGAATTGGCCTGCAGTGGTTGCCTGACTGCCAAAGAGAGGAGAAAGAACTGTGTGTGCTTTAGTTTCAACTTGTGAAGGATCTCCAAGTGCTTGGAAAAGAGCTTGCCTCCTGCTGAAGTCTCAAGGACAACAGACTTCACCCCCAGCTCCCCAGAGTTCTTTGGAAGTGCCTGCTGCTGTTTTGGGCCTTCTGAGGGACTGCGTGTCGCAAGGAGCTGGAAGCGCGACTCAACGAGGAAGAAGCGTGTTGCCATCGCTGCTGCTGCCGTCGCATCTCTGAACAAGGGTTTCACCGCTGGAGCTGTCGTATTGCACCGCATCGAGAGAAGCATCTTGCAACGAAGAGGAAGCGTGTCACCGTCGCTGCTGCTGCTGTCGCATTTCTGAACAAGGGTGTCACCGCTGTAGCTGTCGTATTGCATCGAGAGAAGTGTCTCGCAACGAGGAAGAAGCGTGTCGCTGTGGCTGCGGTTGCATCTCTGAACAAGGGTGTCGCCGCTGTCGCATTGCCCTGCATCGAGGGAAGCACCTCGCATCCCCAGAGAAGCACGCTGCCGTCGGGGCTGATGCCATCGCATTTCTGAACAAGAATGTCGCCGCTGTAGCTGTGGCATCGTGCAGAAGCTTCTCGCAAACGTCGGAGAAGAGTGTCGCAACTGAAGCTGTTGCAGTCGCATCGCTGAACAAGGGTGTCGCCGCTGCAGTTGACGCATCGAGCCGAGACTTCTCGCATCATTGGAGAAGCGTGCCACATCTGGAAGATCTTCACGTCTTTATTTCTTTGCACCAGAACTTTGCTGCATTTCCATCGCTACAGCATTACTTGTTGTGGAAGCGCAACGTATCGTAAGGTACATTGACGCAAAGTGTTGCATCTTAAGAATTGAACTGAACTAAGCTAAAACTACAATTTTTAAGTATAGTATTGTGGATTCCTGTCGTTTAATGGTCTTGTGTTAAGTCTATATAAAGAATACTTATTTTTTATATAAACCTTGTGTGGTGTCCATTTGTAGTGTTGTCACTGGGTTACTGTATGTGGTCACAAATGCTTTACACACTGCCTCTGAGATAAGCCTGTCTGCTCATGCCAAGCTACCAAGGGGGTGAGCAGGGGTTATTTTAGGAGTGTATCCCCTTACCCTGACTAGAGGCAAGGGTCCCTATTTGTCACAAGTACCTACCTGTGCCAACTAGAGACCCACAAATCTAACAGTCCTCAACATCATACAATTCAGACATGCACTAGAATTTCTTCAATTCCCCCCTTGCACTCCACCTACAGGTCGAGAGATCAAACATTTATCTCAAATGCGCAGGGAGATTCGCACAATGCTCCGAAAGGGAGCAATAGAATCGGTACCGATCTCCCAGCAGGGGAAGGGATTTTATTCCTTTTTCTTCGTGGTCTAAAGAATGCTCTACAATGGCGTCCGATATTAGACCTAAGATCTCTGAATACTTACCTCAAAAAACAGTAATTCTGGATGGTGACCCTCCAAGACATTTTACTGCTCTTAAACCCAGGGGATCATATGACCACCCTAGACTTGCAAGATGCATATTTTCATATCCCCATTCATCCTTCCCACAGAAAGTATCTTCGGTTTACAGTGGCCGGAGACCATTACCTGTTCAAAGTGCTGCCATTTGGCCTCACGTCTGCCCCGAGAATTTTTACGAAATGTCTTGCGCCCTTGGCAGCCTTTCTCAGAAAACGAAAACACCAAGTATTTACATACCTGGACGACTGGTTGATAAAAACACCATCGGAAACTTCAGCTCAGACTTCAACTATGGCATGCATACAGCTGTTTGCCGAACTGGGGCTGACTTTGAATATGGAAAAATCATCCCTTCAGCCTTCAAGAAAGATCACATTCCTCTGGGCAATTCTGGACACCTTAAAGAACAAAGCATTTCCCTTCACAGAGAGACAACTGGGACTTGTAACTCTGGCCAAAGAGTTCAAGAGAAGAAAGTGTCTTTCAGTACGCAAATACAAATCTTTCCTAGGGACGATGTCCTCGTGCATACCTTCATTCCTCTTTGCCGATGAAAAATGCGTCCATGGTGGCAAAGATGGTGACCTAGGTGACAGCACTTCCTCGAGGCTCTCCGCTCCAAGTTCCCGAACCCGGCCGTTTCTTAGCACAACATCCCCAATTGTGTGAGGAAACTAGCGGGGAGTTGCAGGGAGACGGAGTGCTACATTGGTGAGCGATTTGTAGCAGCAATGTGCAATAAGACGATAAACAGACGAACCGAGGCCCGCAGCAGCATGATGGCGGCCGTGCTGTCCCGGCTCTGAGAGTGGCTGAATTGGCCCTGCAGGTGCCCCCTGGGGCTGAGGAGGCTCTTCATTGCCCACTGATCGCCGCTATAAGGACGAGTGACAGCAGCGCCGGAGCAGAGGCAGCAAGTGGCATAGAGCGGTCGGCGGTGGGGGCTGGCAGAGTGCCCCGTCACAGAGGACGCGAAAATTGAGGACGAGGCGGCTGGGCCTATGAGGGCAGGACTTGCTGCCACTGTGACTGGGCATACTGCGGGGGAGGTCAGATGACTGGACTGGTGCGAGCCCCCAGACACAGTTGCGAGGAGCAGCCCCATGGGAGTTCCGGGAGATGGGGAGCCAGACTGCTGAGCGGTCTGGGGCGGCGAAGAGCCTTAAGAAGACCAGCTGCCCGCCCAAGGCCCGCGGCCGCATAATGGCGACTGAGCTGCCCGGACTCTGAGATCGGCTGGACTGGCCCATCGGGTGTCTCCTGGAGTGGTGGAGGCTCATTTTCGCCCAGCGTTCATCAATCCGGAGACATTCTGGGGGAAAGCGACGGAGTAGGAGCAGCGAGTGCAGAGTGAGCGGCCAAGGACGACGGAGTGCCCCGCCACAGGAGCTCAGAAGGCGCTAAAATCGAGGCCAAAGGGGTGGACCTGGCAGCCACTGCGACTGAGCCTGCTGCAAGAAGGCCCGCCGACCGACCCTGGTGCGAGCCCCCAGGCAAGGAAGTGAGGAGCGGCCCTTCCACCACACAGGTACGAGAGCCTGCACACAGAGCGTAACGCCGGCGGCTGAGGAGGGTGCCGAAATTGAGGCCGGGCGGCAGGGCCTACTCGACGTGCCCGGCTGCCGGGTTTGCGGGGGGATTTGAGCGCCCGGTCCCGAGGCGCACTTCCAGGAGCAATAGTTGGTGGACGCTGCTGGTAACTGCCTGTGAGACCTATCCACGTGCCTTCTCGAAAGCTGCAGGGGGGACAACCCTAGGAGCAGTGGGACAGCGGGGCCAGACTGGAGAGCAGCATTGCGCCAGCGGAGGGTCACTGCGAGAGAAGACGACCATAGGCTGAGTCCCCCGCGTGGGTGTCTCGGACATTGCGGGAGTGGGGCCTATCCTGCAGGTGCCAGGAGCCTTGGCACTAAAGACCCCCGAGCATAAAGGTTAGTAGGAGGGACCACCAGCACCCCTCGCATCTGGGCCCCCTTCCCGAGCGGGGCTGGTCTCACCGCCAACTATTCCCCCCTCTGCCCGCCTCCCTCACAGCGGAGAGTGGATGACTCCCAATCACTACGTGGGCAAGAGAGAGTGGCCAAGCAGTGCATAGAGGGGAGAGCAGGCTTACGGGAGGCCGGCACTCCCAAGGTACAAGTCAGGGCTGGGACAAAGGGTCAACACATACTCCACTGCATACACAAATGACCAGAACGGCCGGACGGCACCCTGATGTGAGTTACCCAGGTGTGAGTCCCGCGCAATAGAGATCACCGGTGTGTCAGCTGTCCATCAGGGCCTCGGCAGAGCACCAACATGGCGGGCACAAGGAAGAAAGGGGAGAGAACTCTTAAGGACATGCTCACCAAGTCCCCAACATCAAGAGGGGTCGGACGTGGAGGGTTACCTCCAGGGCCTCTTCAGGAACATCCTCCGCGAGGCCTCAGATTTCGAGATCCACATGGACCGAGCGCATCGAGTGGGGCTGCTGAGGCGGGCTCCGGCCCCACCACTGGACATTCTAGCCTTCCTACTGGACTTTGTGCTGAAAGAACGCATCCTGCGGGAGACCCGGAAGAAACAACCCATCACATACCAAGACAACCCTATAGCCTTGTATCAAGATCTTGCCTCCATACCCTTGCAAAAGAGGAAGGCCTTTAAGGAAGTGACATCCTATTTAAAAGATAAAGGGGTGCCGCACTCATGGGGCCATCTCTTCCCCCTAATTTTTAAATGGAATGGCAAACTGCAACAGCTGAGATCAGTCCAAGAAACTTGTGAACTTTTGGGTCTCGGAGATCGTAGCCAGGAGTCTTCCCCCTCCCCATCGCACCGGCCATCAGGAACTGGGTGGCAGACAGTAGGACGCAGGCTCTCTCCCAATCAGGACACGAAGCCGGACCCAGCAGCATTATCCCGAGAGAGGGCATCAGCCCTGGAGGCTGTGAAGCGATATAGTACAACTCCTGAGTAATCGTACAGTTCTGCACGGGGATTTCATAGCACGATGATAAGGCTGACACCGGGGAGGGGGTGGGGAGTGGGGAGCCAAGGTTGATCAGGCTTCACATGGACCCTTCACTCTCTCTTCTTCCCAAGCGCTGGTACCGTTGGAAGCAGGCGCTGGACAATGATGGTTTGTTGGGGATGTTCTGTTGGAGTTAGGGAAGGGGGTTGGAAGGGTTTGGGTCGGGGGATGGGTGGAAGGGCGGAAGGGGGAGTGGTTAAGGGCTGGGGGAGGCAGTGTTGGGGGGTGAGGGTTGGGATGGGGAGGGATGGAACAGGTGTGTCGGCAAGAAGGATCCTTCAAAAGGGCACCCCGCGGCAGAGGTAACTCAGGGCAAGGCTGCCCCACTCCACCTTGACACCATGGCACGACCTGATTTGAAAGTTGTTACCCTCAACGTCAAGGGGCTTTACAATCCCATTAAGCGTAGAGCCATCCTGTCCTTCCTAGAGAACTCTGGAGCCTCCATATGTCTCATACAGGAAACACATTTGCTGGACAAAGATTGGCACAGGATGCGCTCCCACGCCTTTCCTCATCAGTATTATTCATCCACTACTGACAAGAGGAGCGGGGTTGCTATACTGGTGGCTAAACACTCCCAGGGTACACTGGGGGACAAAGTGGCGGAGATTAAGGGTAGAATATTTGCGCACACTGTCACGGTGGGAGGCATGTCTCTGGTTGTAGGGTCTCTCTATGTTCCTAACACATGTCAAGAAACCTTTTTTAGGAATGCATTGCCCGAGGTATTGCAAACACAGGATAAATATATAACCTTGTTATGGACCCAGATCTGGACAAATCGGGCCATCGCTACGGCTCGACAGGGGCGAGCTCACCCGAGGGGAAGTCCTGGTTGAATCAGAGAGGGCTTATGGATGTTTTGCGGGAGGCCTATCCCCAGATTGCACATTACTCATTTTACTCACACGCACACCATACCTACGCCAGGTTGGACCACTTTATTAGCTCTCAGAGCTCTACACACTTGTAGACAAAATGGATATAGTCCCAGCCGCACTCTCCGATCACGATGCTGTGACGATCTCTATCACAGTCCCCCGCGCCTCTAAGGCTAAAGTCAAATGAAGGCTACAAGAATCCCTCCTGCACCGCAAAGGGGTTTCCCAGCAGCTCAGCAAATGTATTGCCGATTATTTCTCAACCAATGATCAGTCCAATGCTCCTCTCCCTGCGCTATGGGGGGCTCTTAAAGCGGTCGTGAGGGGGGAATTGATAGCGCTCTCAGCAGCGGAAGCCAGGGAGCGGAAGGAAAAGAGGGACCTACTCACTGCACAAGTCATGTAACTCGAAAGAGTACATAGTCGCATGGGGGCCCCCAGTATATGGCGTCAATTGAAGGCGGCCAGGGCACAACTCGCAGGCCTAGATCTGGACCCAGCTGTATATGCGGCCCTTCGGCTCAAGCATACCTATTATGTAGGAGGAAACAAAACGGGGCGCCTCCTCGCGAGCAAACTCATCGCCTGCACTCAGCAGGCCAAGGTCACTGCTATCAGAAATACTTGGGCGAGACAGTAGTGTCCGACGACCAGATAGCTGAAGCGTTTAAAGACTTCTACGCCTCCCTCTATAGCAGAGATCCGTCCATTGATATGGCCGGTGAGGCTTACCTCAGTCGGGCGACGACCACGGCCCTTGATGCCCCTGGGGCAGCAGCTTTGGACGCGCCCATCAGAATCAAGGTCATCGGAGCGATCTCCCAACTCAAACCCTTGAAATCCCCGGGGCCGGACGGCTTCTCTGCGGGATTCTACAAGGCATTCTGTCCACTCCTAGTGCCAATTTTGACCAGGCTTTTCAATTCATTCCAGGGGCCGGGCTAAATACCGTCGTATATGTTGGAAGCTGACATAATTGTGTAGCCTAAACCGGGGAAAGATGCTACCCAATGCTCCGCGTACAGACCTATATCCCTACTCGACGGGGACCTCAAACTTTTTACGGGGGTTCTTGCTTCCAGACTGGGACCACGGCTGCCGGGCATAATAGAGCCCGATCAATCTGGCTTTATCCCGAATCGCCAATGCAGCGACAACACCAAAAGCCTTATGCATCTAATCGACAAGGCACATCACAACCAGATGGATGCTATGTTACTCACTGTAGATCGATGCCAAGAAGGCGTTCGACCGGGTAGATTGGGGTTTCCTGGATAAGACGCTGGCGCATTTTGGCATAGGAGAACGCTTCAGAGCTTGGGTAGCGAGCTGCTATGACAGACCAAGGGCATCAATCCGGGTGAACAGTACGACTTCACGCCCATTCGATATCCAAAAGGGCACGAGGCAGGTGTACCCACTGTTGCCCCTCCTCTTCATGCTAAATATAGAACCCCTCGTCCAGAGAATCCGGGATAACCCCAACATTTGGGGGGTTACCTTTGGAGGGGAGGCCTACACTATCAGTATGTACGCGGATGACATCCTGGCAGCGCTGGACACTCCTGCGCGATCTGTGCCTGCTTTCCTGCGCGAGCTAGAAGCCTTCGGTGCAGTGTCGGGCTTTAAAATTAACCCTGGGCGTAGTGGGCGTAGTGGGCGTAGTGGGGCTTCACGGAGCTACGTGAAGTGGGCGAGAAACTACGCCCACCTCCGCACTCCGCGTAGCCCCACTACGCACCGCAGGCCTCCCTCCCGCCCTCCCTAAATACTTGAAATTAAAAGTGTAAAAGAATTAAAAGGCACTTACCTTGCCCGCCGCTACCCGCCGCTGCCCGCTGCGTCCCCGGGGCTCGCTATCTTCATTGCTGCCATCTTGTGTACTAATGCGCATGCGCGGGCGGCCGCGCATGCGCATTTTTTAGTGAGAAATGCGCAAGCGCGGCCGCCCGTGCATGCGCATTAGTAGACAAGACGGCAGAATGAAGATAGCGAGCCCCGGGGACGCGGCGGTAAGCGGCGGCCAAGGTAAGTGCCTTTTAATTCTTTTACACTTTTAATTTCAAGTATTTAGGGAGGGCGGGAGGGAGGCAGGTGGCGGCCAGCTACGCTCCGTCTGCGGAGCGTGCGTAGTGCCGGATTCTACGCCTGCTACGCAAAATGCGTAGAAGCCGGCACGGAGCGTAGCCGCCCGCCCACCCTTATTTAAAATTAACACTGGGAAATCAATGCTCCTCCCCCTGGGGTGCAATGATCCCAAGACGGCACTTTTACCCCCTGAATACGGAGACCTTAGAGCGTACGCATCAATCTCATACTTTGGTATCACCTTAACACCATCTACAGAGCAGATGGTCTCCTTGAATTATGCGAATCTCGCTTCTCAAATCCAAGGGGATCTGCGACGTTGGCAACAACACCCGCTGCCCCTCTTGGGCCGCATTGCGGCAATAAAGATATCCATCTTACCTAAAATCCTCTTTATCTTCCAAACCATCCCGGTTAGGCCACCCCTGGGAACACTCCGCAGGCTGCAAGACGCCATCCAACAATTCATATGGGCGGGGAAGAGGTCACTGATGTGCAGGGACCTGTCTTACAGGCCTCCGGACAAGGGGGGGGCTGTGGATCCCTAATCTCCTACAATACTATCAGGCAGCCCATCTCCGGTAATTATAAATTCCATCGAGCACTCAAATAAGTCCAATAAATTTCTTTATCAAGTAGTGCAATTGTTATTTAATCTTGAATATTTCAATTCTTCTCTTCATTGCAATACAATCTTCAACAATCTCCAAATTGTGTAGCCTGAAATACAATCTTCAACAATCTCCAAAATGTGCAGCCAACACGTGTTTCGTCTAGTCTGATTTGACTTAAGACTTCCTCAGGGCTGCAACCCAAAACAAAGTATAAACACTATTATAACACAATATCATAGGTAAGTATAACAAACTAGTCATATTGACCATATGTGTCAGGGACACTTCCCAAAACCGACCCTGTGTATAAAAAGGGGGTATAAAGTGTATAGTATAGTCCTCAACACCAAGAAGAAGCTAGAATACTCCACAGTGATCTATAGATACCTAAATACAAATCTAAACGTTAGTATCTCTATAAGTAAAAGAAAGAACATAGTATATCTAAGAATATCATATGCACAGAGAACGACCATGTCAGAGGGAGTCATACCTATATGCCTCCTCGTTGAGCCAACCTTTCCAAAGTTGCAATCCTTAATTCTCCGTATCTCAATCTATAAAGTGTTATATTAATTTGGGTCAATACGAGATTATTTAAATGTCAGGTTATACAAAACACAGTTACTAGCGGTGAGCGCTACCCGCTATCTTACCTCTTTAAAGTAGATTATTATTAGGCTTTCCTGTTTTCAGTTTCTATTTTTGACTAATTCTGGTGGGGTTTTTTCAGTTTTTTTCAATACCTTAAAAAACAGTGGTTATCAGTGTTTAGAATTTTTTGCGCCATTAAAAAGAACAGCAACAGTGATTTCTGGTATTTATGAAATTTTAATTAAATTGTGATTATTGCTTGCTTTCTGCACTGATCGTGCATGTGTATAGACAGTGTATATACAGGGTATATGAGGTCCAAATACATTTTTACTGCACCAGAATAGACTACAAAGTCAATAGCATTCTTCAATAACGATGGATATTGTAAAGATGCTTTCAGCATACCATCTAGCAAGTTACAAGGATCTCTTACTGAGAAGCACTTCAGCTCAGGTATTGATTTTGGCAGACCATTATACAACCTTTTCACATACCTAGCAGAATTACTGCAAATTCAAACAATATCACTCCAATATTTTGGGAACTTGGGAGGAACTTTTTTCAGCAGCATTCCAAGTGACACTGCGTTCCATGTTTACCAAATGTCTGGTGTCATGTTTTCACCACTATATCAGTTGCTTGGTGACAACATTCTTTTCACATATACCTGTCACTACATCTTGCATTGAATGTGTAAAGCTTTGGGTTGTTTGACAATTTATTTACAATCAATACTGACTCACTAAGAAAGAGGGCTGATGTACCAAAGGATTTCACCCATTCTCTGTCTGTGGGTAAATGTGATGGTACATATTAGGAAAGATTCTTATGAAACAAGCCATTTTACCTATCATTGAAATCATATTTAGCCAAAATATCAAATATGATTTTGATATTTCCCAATTTTATAAAATAACTGAATACGACCTAAAACATGCTTTAAACACTGCATCTTTAGACCAAAGACCACAAAAAAGCAGAATGAAGAGTAGACCATGTTTTAGTTGAAAAAAGCACAATGAAGAATAGACCATGTTTTAGTGACATCACTAAACAACAAAACTCAAGCAGAATACTGCTAGCCCAGTCTTTCTTGAAACTACCTTGTAAAGCAAAGTTACATTGTGTGCCCCTTCAGGAAGAAATAAATGGCACTTAGTTTGTGATTGAAAAGGTGTTTTTTCAGTGTTTATATGTTTACACCGGTGATGGCTCTTTTCCTTTCTGTGGGGTTTTATCAGTTATTATAGGTTTAAACCTAAAGCCATATAGCCTAATTATTATCCATAATTTGCATTTAGTGTTCGGGTGAACGTATCTGTCACCTGAAATGAACACAAATCTGGGTGTTAGATTATCGAGTTAAATTAATGTAGGGGAATTATCTATCATAATTGTCACACTCGCTCGAGACCGCGCCAGACCCCTTAGTGAGACAGATGCATCATCAAGCAATATATCTAGTGATGATAATGAAGAAACCCCAACAACTACAGCAAGTGCTTCGACATCAGAGAATAATTTTTTAGAGGAAGTTCAACGTTTACGGAAAGGGAATCGAGAGACAGGGAGAAATCGCAATACCACTGCAAGAGGACCAGGAGAGGCAGGAGAGGAAGTGGGAGATCCAGGATCAAGGATAAGAATGAGTCTGAGGTCTTGGAAGCCACAACCGTAAGAGATGAGGTTGAAGTAAGTGACATAGAGGTTATCAATTTATCGGATTTTCCACTGACAAATGATATGATATGTGTTCTTCAGAAAGGTTTAGGATTCTGTCCAGCCAGGAGACAAGACTGGGTGATGACTAAAATAGATCTTTTTAAATTCACAAGACTGCTTAAAATAAAGAAATTCTTTGCTAACATTCCAGAGAAAAGGGTAACACCTATATCCAGAGGACTGAGTAATCTTACGATACAAGAACTTAAAGAAACTCAGCTCCTATTGTATTTAACAGAGAATGAGGATGATCCAGTAACTTTATCTAGACTTATGGAAGAACTTGATGTGGAACGATATCAGTCACAAGATAGTGGTCTGAAACTTCGATCTAAGTGGACTCCCCAACTAGCGAAAGGCAACACGATAGATGTATTCTTCAAAGCAGTGAGCACTGATATTGATAAGGAACTAAATCACCATCAGCAGAGACATCTGAGGCCTAGAGAGGATAATTTATCACTTGGAGAAAGGACAGCTCTCAGAGAATTGATGAATAACAAGGATATACAAATACGTAGGGCAGATAAAGGAGGCAATCTTGTAATTCAGAATACCATAGATTACAATAATGAAGTTTTATCTCAGCTAAACAATAAACAATACTATGTTAAACTGGATAGCAACCCTATGAAAGCAGTTATGGAGACCATTAACACTAGAATTAAAGAATGGTATGACTTATCACTATTAGATCGAGATGAATACCTCTATCTTCTGACCACCCACCCTAAATCACCTAGTCTCTATACCTTACCAAAGGTCCATAAATGCCGAGACAGACCACCAGGAAGGCCAATTGTTTCTGGCATTGGTGGCCCAACTGAACACCTTTCAGAATATATAGACACTTTTTTGAGGGACTTTGTGTATAATTTACCTTCATTTATTGAAGATACAAAGCACATTTTGAATATACTGGATGACATGTCATGGGATACTGGAATGATACTAGCTACCCTTGATGTAGTATCTTTATATTCAAACATTGAACACGACTTGGGCATTAAAGCACTTGATTTTTTCTTGAGTAAGAGAGCAGCAGAGCTCTATGATCACTCACAAATGTTACTACAGATGACTGAACTAGTCCTCAAAAATAATATTTTTCTATTTGACGGTAATTGGTACCGACAAAAGCTCGGGACGGCGATGGGAGCCAAATTTGCTCCGTCTCTGGCTAACCTCTTTATGGGGTGGTTCGAGGCAGAGCGAATTTGGGGTATCGCGAATAAAGAATGGATCCAGTATATTCATTACTGGGGTCGTTTCATCGACGACTGTCTCCTAATCTGGACAGGGACAATAGAACAACTAAAAGAATTTTTTGACTATCTCAATGAGAATACTTTTAATCTCAAATTTACAACTCAATATGATCTAGAGAAAATAACATTTTTAGATATTGAGTTATATGTTAAAGAAGGCCATCTCAAAAGCAGAATGTACAGGAAACCCACGAGCTGCAACGCAGTTCTTCATGCCAAAAGCTGTCACCCTAATAATCAAATAAAAGCAATACCATACGGAGAGATGGTGAGAGCCAGGCGAAACTGTTCCTCAGAACATGATTTTAAAACTAACATCAAAGACATATCAAGTCGCTTTGCTAGAAGAGGCTATGATAAACAAGTGATTGATAAGGCTGTAACAAGGGTACAGAAACTTAAACGTAAAGACACTTTAAAAGTAAGACCTAAAGACACCAAGAATGACACTGCAACTATGGTGAGAATTATCACTCATTATAGCACAGAGAGTCCCAAGTTGTACTCCATTCTTAAAAGACATTGGCATCTTTTGAAGCTTGACCATGATCTCACACCGTACATCAGTAAATACCCCTCTGTGCCATACAGGAAGGGTTTGACTTTATCTAATATTCTGAGTCCAAGTTACCCAAAGAAACGTGTGAGTAGAGACTGGCTCTCTGGATCTAGGGGTTTCCACAAAAGTGGTAAATGCTCTTCATGCAGATGGGCCAAGAAAAAGGTAGTTACATTTAACTATAATGACACAGGAGAATATGTTATTGACAAATTCATAAATTGTGACACTACCTATGTAGTTTATATCATTTCATGTAGTTGTGGAATGATATACGTGGGAAGCACCAAGAGGAGACTTAAAGACAGGATGGCAGAACATTTTAGAGCCATCAAGCAAGGTGACACGCGCTATCCTACGGCTGCACACTTGATTAGGAACTCACAAGATAGTTTGAAACACTCATTCAGCTATCATGGCATTGAACGTGTTGATCCAGAACCCAGGGGTGGGAATAGGATCTTAACACTTAGGAGAAAGGAAGTGACATGGCTCATAAAACTACAGGCTGTTGAGAAGGGACTCAATGTCGATAATGAGTATGAATTCTTCCTAGGAAATGAGTGATTGTAAATAACTTATGAGAAGGCTTTCTCTACCTTAACTCATGTAAATGATATGTATGGACTTCAATGGTTTTAATGTAATGTCACTAGCGTTATGTTTTTATATAACAAATGCTCTCCGATACAAATTTATGGATGTATTGTAATTGTTAATAATCTAACGATGACCGGATATTGTGTCAACCAAAAAGAGCATATGTATATGACATGATTAACAAATATGTGGAGTGTAGTACTATGACCTCCTTTTTCCAAACCCTAACCTCTAATCCTCTTGCAAATAATCTACTTACAATAATACTTTTCGACTCTGAAGAGGAGCTGATTGTCTGTGTACCACATCGTAGCGCCAGCCAATATATATGGTTAAACTTTTAATATGCATTTCCAATTGTGACTCTATTTATAGGAGACCGAGATGGCCATTGATATAATTTCGTCAATACATCACTTCATTTAGAGAAGGTACACTACTATAGTGTGGACGGGATTACTGAGCCGGTAACAGTACCCCACTTAGCATAATGATAGTAACGTTGACTGTTCCAAGATGGCGGACGGCTTTTTCGTAAGTTCGAACTACTATGGATTTTATTTCAGACAATTCATATTACGTACACTTTAATACTACCACTGGATAAACTACTTAAACAACATACAACCCTCGTTAAGCGTTATGGATAATTTAGTTTATAGTTACGGTAATTTTTATGACGGCATAATTTTACGGTTCGAGATATATATAATACGCTATATCGATATAAGCACTGCTAAATACACCATAGCAAACCCTGTCCCATCCGCTACTCTATATTCTTGTTCGATCTACTAATACAACTATACTAACATGGCGCATCTCGCAACCTATAAGTATAAATTAGAAACTCAAGATGGCGCTACACTAGAACGCCGAGAAGACGAGACGCGGTTCGAAGTAAGGAGATTCCTTTACTAGGTGAGAAAGGATACGGAGTCGAGCGAGTGTGACAATTATGATAGATAATTCCCCTACATTAATTTAACTCGATAATCTAACACCCAGATTTGTGTTCATTTCAGGTGACAGATACGTTCACCCGAACACTAAATGCAAATTATGGATAATAATCTACTTTAAAGAGGTAAGATAGCGGGTAGCGCTCACCGCTAGTAACTGTGTTTTGTATAACCTGACATTTAAATAATCTCGTATTGACCCACATTAATATAACACTTTATAGATTGAGATACGGAGAATTAAGGATTGCAACTTTGGAAAGGTTGGCTCAACGAGGAGGCATATAGGTATGACGCCCTCTGACATGGTCGTTCTCTGTGCATATGATATTCTTAGATATACTATATTCTTTCTTTTACTTATAGAGATACTAACGTTTAGATTTGTATTTAGGTATCTATAGATCACTGTGGAGTATTCTAGCTTCTTCTTGGTGTTGAGGACTATACTATACACTTTATACCCCCTTTTTATACACAGGGTCGGTTTTGGGAAGTGTCCCTGACACATATGGTCAATATGACTAGTTTGTTATACTTACCTATGATATTGTGTTATAATAGTGTTTATACTTTGTTTTGGGTTGCAGCCCTGAGGAAGTCTTAAGTCAAATCAGACTAGACGAAACACGTGTTGGCTGCACATTTTGGAGATTGTTGAAGATTGTATTTCAGGCTACACAATTTGGAGATTGTTGAAGATTGTATTTCAATGAAGAGAAGAATTGAAATATTCAAGATTAAATAACAATTGCACTACTTGATAAAGAAATTTATTGGACTTATTTGAGTGCTCGATGGAATTTATAATTGTTTGAGCTATTCATAGCACTATTCTTGTCGTGGTAACCGACTTGCTTCATTTTGAGCACCACTTTGGACAATCTAGTTATAATATACCTTTACCTGCTGTGCGCTCTAATCTTAACAGTTACCGTCTCTCATTGTAGCCCATCTCCGGTACCTGGTGGAATGGAACCGGCCTGAATCAGAAAAAAGATGGCTATTTCAGGAAGGGGCGATGGTGCAGACTGCTCTCTGGAGGATACCCTTTTTGAGGCGAACGGACAGGTCAAAATATCTTAACAGATCCCCCATAACCTGCACAACTATGAGTGTTTGGAACGCAGTCGCGTGCAGGAGGGGACTCACCTCTTTCCCCTCCCAGCTAACACCCTTGCTAGATAACCCGGAATTTGAACCCGGGACAGATAGATTAGCTTTTTCACTATGGCGCAACACGGGTTGTAAATCCGCAGGTCATTTATTCAACCTCGACGGTTTTCTTCCACTCGCTGACCTCACGCAGTTTTATGATCTTCCTAACCCAAGCAGATACCAATACTTCCAACTCTGACATTGGCTGACGCACCGAGGGATACGCCCCCTTGTAGGCAGGGAAATGATGGCTTACGAAAAATAGCTGGTCACTAAAGAAACGGATTGGAAGCTGATTTCGGAGCTCTACCGGATGATATTCCCACCGACCCCTAAAATACACTCAGCCAGTCATAAATGCTGGGAGGGAGAACTGGGCAGAGTTCTCTCGGACCAGGAGTGGTAGGCCATTTAATACAGGGCACACCACACCACTAGGAATACATCGAGCAGGGAAGCAGTGGTCAAAGTAGCAACCTATTGGTACCTACCGCAGGTTCGCCTGCACAAGGGTAACCCTGACCGTAGCCCTACCTGTTGGAGGGGTTCTGATGAGGAGGGGACACTGACCCATTTGCTATGGGATTGTAGGGAGGTGGAAGGGTACTGGACAGAGGTTCTCAATGAAATAGACAAACACTTTGACGTTGAGGTCCCTAGATTCCCAGCATACACACTCCTGGGTCTACCCAATAAACTCACTTTCCCTCTGAAATCCATACGGGGCAAGCAGATAGAACTAGCGATGGGGGCAGTGGTGCAACATATTTTGTCGCTCTGGGGTACACATACCCGTCCGACACACACAGGGTGGCTTCACAGGCTGTGGTTTATAGCAGGCATGGAGCACATTCAGGCTTCCCTCACCCAATCCCTGTCCTCTTTTGTCACCACTTGTGAGCCACTGCTCTCAATACTGGTGTCAGAATTCAGCGAAGTCACGTGCCCGAATTACATCCGACTCCTGCGACTTACAGACTCTTCACCTTAGTTGATACCACTGGGGAATAGACGTATCCATTGCACAGCGTGCTCTTCCCACACCTGGAGTACCGTAGACACACCGGTTCCGGGAGAAGGGGAGGGGGAGGATAGGGGGAGTGTTAGGACTTTGTTTGTTGAGTAAAAATGAGTTCATGCTTGGAGTACCTAGCTGGGGCCTTTGCCCTGTCGGACATTCCTGACATTTGCGACACAGGCAGGGGTTAGCACCGCTAAGTTGTTCAGTGAGCAGGCAAGTGGGTGGTGGGTTCCCATTCCTCTACAGATTATAAAATGTCTGTACTGTGCTTCTCCTTGTCTGAAACCCAATACAATAAAGTTAACAAAAATAAATAAATAATACGTCCATTGCAGGAGGAGCTGGATCTACAATGGCACCAGGCAAAGGGATCCTTCGAGGACAAAGTGAAAGTTATGCCAGCTATGCTGCAGGCAGTAACATGGTGGACCCAAAGCAGAAACATCTTGGTGGGTCTTTCCTTCCTTACCGAACCAACTCCTTTGGTAATTACCACGGACGCATCTTTGGAAGGATGGAGGGCAGTCCTTCAAGATCTGCAGGTCAGCGGTCAATTGGAATTGCAAGAACAACAACTTCACATCAACTTGTTGGAGCTAAGAACAGTAGGCTTGGCGCTGCTGGCTTTTCTACCAAGAATTCAGGGAAGGTCCGTTTTAGTGAGAACAGACAGGGAGGCACAAGATCACTCTCCCTATTGCAGGAAGCACAAAAGATATGGAAATGGGCTATAGAACACAGAGTGTCTCTAAAGGCGGAGCACCTTCCAGGAGATCAGAACATCAAAGCGGACACTCTCAGCAGACAGAAATCAACCTACAACAAGTGGGACATCAACCAGGACATATTACAAAGAGTCTTTGGTGAATGGGGAGTTCCTACAGTGGATCTGTTTGCAACAGCCCAGAACAAACAATGCCGGTTCTTCGCAAGCTGGCATCACCAACAGGGGTCGTGGGAGAATGCGTTTTTGATGGCATGGTCAGGCGTCTTTGCCTACGCCTTTCCACCGATTCCCCTCCTGCCACGGGTGCTCACGAAGATAAAGAAGGAACCGTGCAAGGTAATACGATAGTCCTTTGGTGGCCTAGGCAACACTGGTTCACAGAGTTGATCTTACTGTCAGAGAATCATCCAATTCATCTACAGCCGATACCAGCGCTCTTGATAATGTCCAGGGGACAGGTGCTTCATCCAGACCTGAAATCTCTGCGATTAGCGGCCTGGCTCCTAAATACAGCGGATTTCACCAATTCGAGATTTCTGCAGAATGCAGGGATATACTATCAAAGGCCAGGGCTGAGAGCACAAATAGAACGTACAGGATGAAGTGGAAGAGATTCTGTCTATGGTGCCAGGAAAACAATCACCATCCTCTGAATTCAGCGGCACATCAAATCATCCCATATATTCTGATGCTAGCGAAATCTGGTTTGGCCCATGCTTCTATTAGGGTGCATCTGCCAGCGATTTCTCGATATAGAAGAACTTCTTCAGGTTCATCTCTATGGTCGGAGAGAATTATAAAACAATTCATGAAGGGATTATTTAGGGTCTTCCTTCCTATAAGGCTTCCACCACCGCTCTGGCAGTTCAACATTGTTCTATCCCAGTTGGTGAAACAGCCCTTCGAACCAATTCACAGGGCAGATCTTAAATTCTTATCCTGGAAAGTGGCCCTTCTGATAGCTCTCACTTCAGCCGGGAGGGTGGGAGAACTGCAAGCTCTCACAATTCAGGAATCTTTTCTACAGTTCAGAGAGGACAGGATTGTCCTCAGGACAAATCCCAAATTCATTCCAAAAGTACCAACAGATTTTCATCTAAATGAACCGTTGATCCTTAAAAGGTTTTTCCCTCAACCGTCGACAGCTGCGGAGAGAACTCTCCATTCTTTAGATGTTCAACGTTGTCTGAAGTTTTACTTACAAAGAACAAAGCCTTTCAGGAAATCTACCCATTTATTTGTGGCTTTTAGTGCCCCCAGGAAGGGGTTCCCATTGTCAAAACAGGGAATTACCCGGTGGATTTCAAGTGCAATACAATACTGTCATCAGGCGGCTGGGAAGCCGTTAAATGCATGTGCTCGTGCACATTCCACAAGAGCAGTGTCCACCTCCTCTGCTTTATTTTCGGGCGTACCTATCCAGGATATCTGCAGGGCTGCTACCTGGAAGAGTATGTATACTTTCACCAAACATTACTGCCTTGATGTACCTGCAGAGAAGGATGTGGCAGTGGGACAAGCTGTACTGAGGAACCTTTTCCAGTAACGGTGAGCCTTCTTTACCATCCCTCCTTCCTTGGTTGGTGATATAAGCACATTTTATTGTCATATGCTGTATTATATATGATTTATGAACATGTATCTATATATATTTATGTCTGGCTACCACTATTGTTAGATGACTTATGTTGCCTAGTTCATTGTCTTAGGTGACATAACAAAATGTGTTATGATTTACTGCTCGCTATTCTGATCGAGGCATGTGAATCTATGAAAGCTCCAATACTGGAGTAAGAAAACAAGTTACTTACCTGTAACTGTAGTTCTCCAGTATTGGAAGCTTTCATAGATTCACATGCGACCCACCCTCCTCCCCTGAGAGGCTCACCTTGGATTTAGCACAAAAGGGGTCTATGGCACAAGTGCGCGAAAATCTGTGGGGCAAAAGGTTCTCTCAGTCGTTTTCTAGAGGGTGAGGAGATCTGATTGGTCTAGAGATAAGTTTGGTCTATTTTACATAACAAAGGTTATGGGTTGCAAAAGGGAAAGGGGCCTAGGCCTCTTTTCAGTTTGCTATACACTAAGCATTGCTTTTTTATATACCGTATACTCCTGTCTCGACGACGGGGAATGATTTAGGCATGTGAATCTATGAAAGCTTCCAATACTGGAGAACTAAAGTTACAGGTTAGTAACTTGTTTTCTTATGGGCCACTCCAAGTAAAATAAGTAAAGGGGGCTGTGGTTCCACCACCCAGGTTTAGTCGCAATGTATTTAAGGGGGTTTTCTGCCAGTGTCTGGGCGCCTGGCAAAGAAAACAATAACATTAGGGCAGTACCCAGCTGCAAATATTTAGAGTTCTGGGGGTAACGGTTGAGTTGTACTATTGAAGTAATGGCACCCTATCACTGAAAAAATGTGTTACATGCTTGTTGCTACCTGTGCACATACTTGCAGAACAAGAGGATGACATTTTCGCTACTGCCGGTTTTCTTCCAAAGAATCAAGTTACCTTCGTGGTTAAGAGGTAAGCTTTGCAGTTACCAACTGTTTGTGTATACTGCCATCTAGGGGCTGCGTCAGAAACTGTTAATGCAGGGCTTTGCAGACGCTACTAGGTTTCAAGAGTTGCACGCCTCTCAATCCCATTCTTGATTGTAGTAGCTAAGGCTGGTAGGCGAGTGTTGAGAGTGGGAGAGATTGCCGACAATTCCATTCAGCCGCAAGCCAGACTCTGCTGCTGAATCAGCATTCTGTGTTTTGCGGTAACACCGCACCTCCGACAATTTTTACCACGGCAGTGAATATCTGCCGAAATGTGCCTTGATGTGTGGGGCTGTGTGTTATTAGCGCGAAAACACCAAGATAGCCCCCATTCAGAGGATTGGCTTATGTAAGTAAGTGTGTGCTAGCTTACCCATTCACCTTTAGCACCTTCTTTATCTCTACCTCCTGTCCCTACAATATCTGCTCACATTGGGTGTCGTGTCTTGAATGTTGGATTTATAGTGCGCGTGGTTACCCTGGAGCGTCCCAGCGCTGTACCACTGGGGAACCCGTCCTGGGTTTCCCTGTGAGAGAGTCCCTTTACTGGCATCCCCGGCGGTGTTGGGGCTGGAGTGGAGACTAAGCAAGCTATTGACCAGAGTTGCAGCGTGGGACCCCATGGTTAGAGTGGTACCGAGGCGAGATTTATCGGGCCCGCTGACATTGGCCCTGCACCCGGCCGCGTCGGGAATTGAACCCTGGTCCCGGGCCGACCTCTGTCGCTGGGTCTGCCGCCTCTAACCCGTGAGCCACATGTGTGACTCGTGCTTAGACTCCTGCTTGGTGAACATTCCAAGTTCCAGCATTCGTGATGGGATCCTCGTGTTAGACTCCTGCTTGGTGAACATTCCAAGTTCATCGTGTTGCATCGTAGGCTCCAGGGGCCTTATTTATGAAGGACTTGCGCCGCCGGTGCGTCACTTTTAACATGGGAAAAAGTGACGCACCGGCGGCGCAAGTCCTTCATAAATAAGGCCCCAGTTACTTTGGGGGGAAAAAAAAACGTTATCTCTGTTTCAGCTCATCATTGGAACAGGACCCTTTGCGCGTTGCCTGGAGCCTCAGAAACCTGTGGAACCCCCCCCCCCCCGCCCGTCACTGTCTCATTGATCAAGAACTGATGCAGTGACTGACAGATAGATGTAACCGCTTCAGGTTGAGCGAAGGATGTTTGTTGCTAGGCTGGTGTTCAGAATTGCTCATATGAACTGAATCTTTTTGGACACTGTCGAAGACGATAGAGATTCATATATTACGTATAAGTGTAGGGACATTTCCAAAGCACTAATACTGACGCATTCGCTTGTTAACCATGAAGAAAGTGGACTGAAGTAGGGAATTAAAAATAGAAAGATTTTTAGCTTATTCTTGAAGGTGGTTTGATATTCCATCCTCCGACTGTCAAGAAGGTTGTGATTTCCACACTCTAGTTCCCCTACTCATGATACGCCCTCCCCCTAAGGAGGACAGCCTGAACGACTGCTGGATCAGGAGGAAATGTGAGGATTCTGCCCTTCTGGTAGGTGGTCACAATTGAAAATAGTGCACAGGTATTGAAAGTGGGTGCTGTCATCCACCAGCAGCTAGTGCAGGGCCTTGTATGCTGAGCAGATATCTGATCATGCTGTTACACAAACCCTGCTGCTGATGGGTTTACAGTGATTGTAAATTCCCATTGAGAAGGCATTTCCATAATCCAAACTCGTGCATGCCAAAACCAAGAAGATTGAGGCCCGAAGGAAGGGGGAATGTTTTTTTACACTTTCCTTCACAGAAGTTTACAGAGAATCCAAGTCTGAATCAGGCCCTGAGAGAGAAAACCAGACTGTTTTCCCCCTTCATCGCTTGACGCGTCACTGATGTGATATTTATCTAGGTGCAGATGACAGTAGATCTTCTGCTGTTGCAGAAAAGCCACCACAGATGCCACAATCCTGGTAAAAATGTAATGGATCGCACTGAGATTGCATGGCAGTGTCCTTTACTGGTAGTGCTGGTTTCTCACCATTTAAAAGAGGTCCTTTCTGCGTTCATTCATTGTGGGTACATGGAAGTAGACATCCTGAAAGACTATTGAGCGTAGACATTCCTCTAACCAAGGTGGTGGTGTTAGATCATACTGGTCTAGGACAGCACGCAACACTCCTCTCTCTTTCTTTACAAACACTAGAAGTAGTAGTATCCCTTCCACCATTCTGGAGACAAGAAGACTTGATTGCTACAAGTAGAAAAAGCCTCTCTACCTCCTACATATATTATTGGGGTGGGGCTGCAGCTGAGGTGGCCACCCATGCAGGTGTCTGTGGGAGCTTGAGATCATAACTGGTTGTGTCCCCTGAGAAACCCCTGCATCTGTGATTATCTAGGTGCAGCTTGGTTGAGGAGACAAATCATTATTTTCACTGCAGTAGCATGGACTTCCTGAGATAGTGCCTGGGAAATCAATTGGACGTTTTGAATTGCGTGAGGTTGGGAGAAATTACTTTTTCTTTCCTCTTAAGTACTTTACAATTGACTGCTCTTTTTTAGGGTCTTGGGGTAAAGGGCCCCATAGCCTTGAAAGACTAGAAGAAGGTGATTAGAAGGCCTGTGTTTGGGGGGGGGGGGATGTTTTAGGTGAACCCATTCCACACGTGCATCTCATTCATTGTGAGGATGTTGCTTTATCCTTCTGGGAAGCAACCATTACTACAACAGGCTGAGCTCTGGGATTCCCTTAGACAAAACTTGGCTTTCCTGTGTAGCCTGTCATCCAAGCATTTTGAGAACACTAGGTCAGACCAAGGCTTTCTCAAAATCTATTGATCCCTTTTGAGCACTTGCGTCTCATTGACCAGAGAAGATATAGATGGAGTAGCGCCTTCTGCCACCGGCCATACATGCCCTGCATCTCCAGTGGGGGTTACTAACAGGCTTAAAATACACTGCTTCCATAGCCTTGGCATTGCCAGCATTGTAGCACCTGCACAGATGTTGGTGGCTCGTACAAATCTACAAATTGGTTTCTGACAGAGCCAAGCCAGGCCTCTTGTTGGAAGGAGGCCTGAGTGAGGGATCCTCCTGGAGAATACTCTATCCCTGAAGGTCCAGCTGGAGCAGTCAAAAGTGGGATCAGAACAGACAGGTGAATCAAGCTAATAGTGCTGGGCTTCACAGAGACACTACTTCCTAGGGCTGATCAATGAGACTCAGGTCCTGACTGGATGTCTGAGAGAGCTGCATAAGGCATGGTGGAGGCTGCATTTGAGGGTATGGAAGCTGCCCTGAAGCTTATGACAGGAATAATGGGAGACTTCCTTGCCTTTCGGTTGGCACTCCACAAACAAGATTGAATCCGAGCTGAGGAGTGAGGTCAGCATGGAGGGGAAACCTGCACTCAGAGGTCTGATGCCTCAGTTCGGACTGCCCTGTCTACCATGGAGTCTGCTATCTGCGATAGAGGACGTAGCCAGGGGCGATTCCAAAGAGTTTTGAGGACACCTACCACAGCTGTGCACTTGTCCGGCATAGACGGTATCCTGGTCTCGTAACCTTTGAGGCAGCCGGCCTCTGATGTTGAGTCAGCCACCCTCTAAATCTCCTGCAACTGGGTGTCCGGAGAGCCTAGCTTGGCATGCAACTGGCTTTACATCTCTGTATTGATCTGCTTTAGCTTGTCCCTCTTGTGTTCACTGGAAGGTGTTTGAACATTTGGTGAGACTGGCATCACAAAGCTCACTGACTGGGTAGTGCTCTTCTTCCCAACTGCTGCCTGCCCAGCACTCAGTCATGGTGACATAAGAGCAGCAAATTGAGACCTGGCCTGTGCTATGCGCTCATGGAGACAGACTTGTTCGACCTAGTGGTACACTGTAGACTCAGGACTTCCATGCTTCCAAGTGAAGCTGGGCTAGACTCAGTGGTGCAATGGAGTCTCCAGAGATGAGATAGGGTTTGGTACCTGAACGGCCCTCAGCTTTGGCGCCTTCAGTTTCCTACCCTGATTCTTGACAACACTGGTTGAACTTAGTCACATTAATGCAGGGGGAAACAGTTTTGCAACCAGGTACTTTCACCTTTCTTATGGCTATGCACAATACTGGCTTAAGACCAGAGACGGTAGCCTGAAAGTGGTATGGGCAGGGTCCTTAGTGAGGAATCCTCATTAACTGACTACCTGAAAGATTGCTGTGCCACAACATCCTACTAACCTCTTAACTTCTAACAATGAAATCCAACCTTGGGGTGTCGTCTCGCCTGCTGCAAGATGTCTGCGCGCTGAGCGAGCTCTGCCAGCCGAGCCAGACAATCCAGCATTATCCATCATCTGTGTAAGCTAGTTCATTTATAAAAGTGCTTCCTGCCATCATCTGTTACTGCTGGGGCACCGGTGGCTGAAAAGAATTGACATCGGAGTGCTCTTTGTGCTGAGGCCTGACTACCTGGCTGCCCCACGAGGCCCCAGGGCCTGCATTGATCTTCTCTGCTAGCTGAGATCCCTACTCCCACTACTGCACGGCTTGCTGCTCGGGAGGTGACCCATTCCGGGTCTGACCGGTGTTCCACTGCTGCCGCCTGCTGTATGGCGGAGCGGCTTTGACTCTGCGGCCTGGACTCCCTGCTGCCTGGGTGGCATGGCCCAGAAGCAGCTAGGGACTGCCTTGATCTTGAAGATCCGTAGAAGCTGCAGAATTTTGCTCGCCTGCCCTGCTGCCGGCCCGGCTTTGGAGGCCGTCTGGGACGAGTGGCTATGGCGCCGGGATCGACAACACCCTCCGGCTATAAAGTAAGATCGCCCTGAGCGCGGGAGCCGCTCTGCACCCTGACCGGCGGCTCCCCTTGCCGTCTTTGGTGAAGGCCGGTTGCCGCTCCCTTTCAATTTGCACCCTGGGGGTTGGGGCACTGTTCCTGCCCTCCCAGCTTCTCCCTAGGCCCGCCTCACCCCAATCCGCACTGGGCGCTCCCTTGCCCGCTATCCTGGTCCGCCCACGTGGGAGGCAGCATGTAACTGCAATCTCTCCCCCTTCACCTCGCCCTGCTTCCCTGCTTTGTTCCTCTGCCAGGGGGGTCCCTGTGGTGTGCCCCTGACCGCGGAGGCCTGCGCTGAGTTCGTTGACTGCATCTGACTGGGCTCTGAGTCCACCCTAACAACGTGGCGAGTGGCCCCCCTGATCTGCATCTGTGGCCCACTTTGCAGCTGAACCATATGCCCGCCACCACCATATTTGTACTGCATGTCCATTTGGACCCGCAGGGGCCTAGGGATTGCTGCTGAGGGCGCTTCTGCTGCTTCTTGCTGTGCCCCCCCCTACTATGGTGGCCACCGGATCTGCATTCCGGTACGCTTTGCCCGCTGTGCACTCTATCGTCACTCTGAGTTCTGGCATGGGCAAGACTGACACCAGGCAGCCCAAACTCACCTTCCCTGGGTGTGGCACAGGTAGGGGTGGCGAGGCCCCTTCTGACGCTGGTGAACAGTCTACTCAGACCGACCCCCACGAGGAATACGACAACAGCCTAAGAGCCATCCTCCTAGAGGTGAAGAACAGCTTGAAGAATATTGACACGAAGCTCAACCACCTCTCCAGTCGCCTTGACCAGGTAAAACAAAGTGTAGACTTGCATGATACGCGCCTGGACCAGCTTGAAGCAAGACTTTCGGATGATGAGGATACCGGCGCCGCTGGAGCATAGAAGCTTCTACAAATGGACAAAATCCTGGAAATCATCCACGCCAAAAACGAGGACTTGGAAGTGCGCTCCAGGAGGAACAACATTCGAGTCGTGGGTCTTCCAGAATCCACAGTGACTGGAAATATGGAGGACTTTCTTGAGTCCCTGCTTCAGTACCTCTTCGGCCCGGTTCTCTCCACCCACTTTATTGTTGAGCGGGCACACAGGTCGCATGGCCCTCGGCCCCCTATAATAGCCCCTGCACGCCCAATAATTGCCCGTTTGTTGAACTACCGGGACCGAGACTCCATTCGATGCAGGGCCCTGAAGCTGGGCGAGGTGAACTATCAGGGGAACACGCTGTATTGCTACCCTGACTTTACTCTGATGGTCCAGGCGGCCCACAGGGACTGTCTCCCTGCTAAGCGTATCCTACAACAGCTCCACATCTCTTATGCGATGCTCCACCCCTCCAAACTTTGTGGCAACGTTGAGGATAAATGGAAATTCTTCACTGGCGCAAAGTCTGCTCTTGCTTTTGCTAAACATGTATAGGCATTTATATAGCGCACTACTTACCCGGAGGGTCCCAAGGCGCTTCGACCGATGCGAAACCCTTCCTGGCTTCCCTGAGAGATGGTCCCTTAATGGGTATCTCCAGGGTGAGACCAGGCATCCCCGGCGGTCTGGTGGGGCCGTTAGTGAAGATGAGGCAAGCTAATGCCCAGAGTTGCCGAGTGTGAACGCTGATCAGAGTGGGCACCGAGGCGAGAGAATTATCGAGTCCGCTGACCCTGGTCCAGAAACCTGCCGCGCCGGGAACCGAACCCTGGTCCCGGGCCGTCCTCTGCTCTCGGGTCTGCCGCCTCTAACCAGTGAGCCACACTACTTCACTAAACAGTTGCAGAACTCTTCGCTGCGCAACCACCATGCCTCATTATCACTGGTATGGCCTCCGAGGAAGGCCACACCAGTGATAATGACTCATCCTATTTATGCCTGGCCATTCGCCTCAGTGTTGCCATTCAGCAACTTCACATTGTTTTTTCATATGTTTGCTGTACGTATGTTATTCCCATGGCTTTGTACAGTACTTGTGCTTTGTATACTTTACATGCTATGGGTATGAGTGGTGAAGTGGGGCATATTGCTCTTCTGGTCTTAGTGGGTCTCACAGGCAGCACCCATACCTTTGTCTGTCCCATTCCTACCATGAATCGACCCCAGAGTACTTTGACCCCTTCTTTCCAACGGCATGTATAGGTGTCCCAGCACCTCGACCACAGCTGGTGGCTCTCACAAAACACCCTCACAGAATGCACCATGCTCCCACTAATTGGCCTCCCACTGAGCTCCACCATGCTCGGCCACCCTGCCTTCACGGCTTGGGGGTTCGGCTGTGCCCACGCACCCGACAGGGATGAGTCCCATTTTTGTACCTATTTCCCCCAGTTTGGATTCCTGGGGGGGGGGGATGGATGCCCAACCTATATGGGGGGTTGGAGTGGGCGGTGGGCGGTGGGTGGGTCTGGGTTTTGTTTCGCAGGGCTCCGTTCTCTGTGTCTTTTGCAAAAAGTTTGTATTGTTCTCTGCTCTACTTAAAGTTAGGCATGTTAACGTGCTATGTATTCTGCTGTGTTCTATACACTGCTACGTGAAAATAGAAAAGAGGGGCCCCTTTAACACCAAAGGGATTAGGGCACCAGTACAGTGAAAGAACAGGAAATCCCTTGGGAACCAGTACACACATGCAGATTTCACACAAGTATACTATTCATTCACTTAATTCACATCACATTCACTACGTCTGTTCATACCATGATAAAGCCACAAAGTACAAAGAAAAATTATATTATTACTCAATTAAAAGATGTAAGACACAATTTATTAAGCCTAATACAGTATTTTCTCAAGATAAAAACACAGCTAAATACTAGCCATTGGTCCACTATTAAAAAACATGGGATTCACTTAATATTTCATGAAAATACATCCTATATTACGCATGAAAATAAACGATTGCAAGGGCAAAAGTTAGACCTGACAAATTAGTCTTAACATATTACACATCCGTTATGGACTTATGCGTAAGAACAAGGCCTGGAGCAATCACTATTAATGCTTATCAGACACCTGTGTTCCCCATCTAGTCTGCTCTTGCTCTAACCAGTATTCTGTGTCCTTTCCATCCCAGATTCCCATGTTAAGGTTAAAGAAGACATGCGAGGTACAACATGTTGTGTTATATGTATGTGTTAGTGATAGTATAATAATACTTATGTCTTATTATAGGTTGTCGCATGAAAAAGAAACTCCCAGACTGAGTGTATATCCATTTTAGTCTTGAAAAAGATGGACCTATAAAGATTTCTCCATCGAAACGCGTTGACGCCAATTTTTTATGTGCACAATCTGTTTGGGGAACACAGGTGTCTGATAAGCATTAATAGTGATTGCTCCAGGCCTTGTTCTTACGCATAAGTCCATAACGGATGTGTAATATGTTAAGACTAATTTGTCAGGTCTAACTTTTGCCCTTGCACTCGTTTATTTTCATGCGTAATATAGGATGTATTTTCATGAAATATTAAGTGAATCCCATGTTTTTTAATAGCGGACCAATGGCTAGTCTTTTGCTGTGTTTTTAACTTGAGAAGATACTGTATTAGGCTTAATAAATTGTGTCTTACATCTTTTAATTGAGTAGTAACATCATTTTTCTTTGTACTTTGTGGCTTTATCATGGTATGAACAGACGTAGTGAATGTGATGTGAATTAAGTGAATGAATAGTATACTTGTGTGAAATCTGCATGTGTGTACTGGTTCCCAAGGGATTTCCTGTTCTTTCACTATACATTGCTACACTTGCACTCAATCCTGACTCTAAGGTCCGTCGGCATTATGTTACTTCCCCTCCTTCTGCTGCTACATGACTGACACAAATTTGTGGACCTGGAACATCAGGGTTCTGAATCATTACCGCAAGGCACGCCTCATGCACGCACAGCTCCTCAGACACCAGGTGGACATTTGCTTCCTTCAGGAGACACACCTCCTCCCCGCCACCTCCTCCAGACTATCATCTCGTTACTGGGGCGACTCCTACTCTTCCTTCTATTCTAACTATTCACAGGAAAAAAAATCCAAACTTCTGGAAGGATCGACGCACTCTTATGGCCTGATTATAATGGACGGGGTTTAATTAATGGCAAATTATGAGATGTCCGCCAGCCCATCAGACATCTCTAGGATTGGCAGAATCCACCACCATGGCGACTCCTGGCATTGCTCTGTAAGTTTGATGAGCAGGTCCAGGGGCGGCCTTAGGCATGTGCAAGCTGTGCACCTGCACAGGGCCAGCAAACCCCAGGGGCCACCACACCAATATATATCCTTAATATAATAATCCTTTGAGGATGGATACATATTTGCGTGGTGGCCCCTGGCAGGGATTTGGCGGCCTCCGGCCCTGTTCCACTTCCAAACACCTTCCTGAGCTGGGGGCTCCGCCCCCCCGTACCCCCTTTTCCAGGGCCCCCTACCTACGCTCCCTGCCCAGGGCCACCAAGAGCCTAGAGCCGCCCCTGGCTGATCCATTAACATGCCAGTGCCGTATGGCAGACTTACAATGTTTTATTTTATTTTCCAAATCAAAAACATAAAGTGGGATTTTGTTTTGGAAAATAAAATAAGAACAATATCCACCTCGCCATCCGAGTTTTCTCCCATGACAAGGGGGGCATTTTGCAGTTTTCAATGTTTTTTTACAGGGTTTACTGATGGTGGCGGACAGTGAAAACCGTCCATGTGTTCGCCCACTCTGAATCGGGTGGGTGGGTACATGGCCAAGCCTCCTACCGCCCTTACTCTTTTGGGCTGTCGGAGATTTATGTAGGAGTAGTCTCCGCGTGTGACAAAATGAAGGTCCGCCTTACCCCAAATTGAGGTCAACAGACTTTCATTTTGGTGGAGAGGTTACTTTGTCACCGTTGCGATGGAGTACCCTTTCAGCCACACTCTAACTCGGGCCCTAAATCTGCATGCAAGCCAGTGAGTTACAGAGGGGCGGCTATCTATCAATAGCAGCACACCTAGCTCATTCGTGCACCTAACAAAAGCAGGAGACACAAAATCCAAAACAAATCAAGTGGTTTACTACAGCCCTGCACGGCGGTTATTTTCCCGCTACGCGGCTTTTTTTCAAAAGCCACGTTAGATGACGAGCTCAGCTCGTCATCAGCACACGCCCCCCGTGGCTGATGACAAGCTGAGCTCGTCATCAGCATCGAAGGGGTTAAGCATTCACTCGATGTGAGAGAAGAAAGTTCCAAGCCACCGAGTTTGGCAAAAAAAACTGTGCACTTACCTCTGAGTGCAGCATGCCTGCTTATGAGTTATAGGGAAGCTTGTGCTGCACCTTTTCTGCGGGAGAGAAATTTGTGTGTCAGTTGCATGTGCTGAATCTGTTGTGTGTATGTTTTGTGCTTCAACCATGTGGAGACTTTTCAGTGTGTAATAAAAACCTGCGCTCCTGTTGCATTGACTGCACAGCTTTTATGGAACCTGTTGTATGTATGAAAAGGCACCACCATTTTCTGGTTATTGATTGCAACATGACATTGGGAAAAAGTAGATGTTATTATGAAAACGTTTGAAGCTTCCTGTAGTGTTAGTGTTTTCAGCATGCTTTATCTGTAGTAACAAAAATTAGTTCCCTTACCCTACGTCCCAGATCTGTAAACAGAACCTTTGCACCCCATGAGGGATTGTAATTTGCAGTAACGTTATTCTTTGTGGGGGCAGAATCTCCCTTGTCCTGTGAGCAGGAACGCAGAGAGGCTATGGACGACACCCAGAACGAGGGAGCCTTCATTCCGGAGTGCGATGGAGACGGTAGCTACAAATCTGTGCAGTGCCACCAGGCAACGGGATACTGCTGGTGCACCCGCACGGACACAGGGAGACCCATACCCGGAACCTCCACACGGTAAGTGGTTCTGTTAGGAGGGTACATACACTGCCAAACACACAAAAGGATGCAATGCCAGTCACAAGTGGGATTAGACTGCAGGATAGGTGGTGTGGTCAGATATTTGGCACTCGTTTCTCAAACAGAAACAATGGGAAGAAATAGTTATAGGATCCATCTTTATAAGAAAGATCATTTGGATCTAATTGTTTGTATAACCTCTATGTTTGTAAAGCGCTCTGATATCCGCAAGGATCTTGTTCGCGCTCTATAAAACTTTCAAAATAAAAAATAAAATAAATACTCTCTATGAGTAGATGTAGTCAAATAATGGCAAATGTTAGATGAAGCATTCACAGATGGACACTGAGGCAAACAAAAATGGAGCGGAATTAGAGTTTGACGGAGAGTGTACTCTGTTGCCATGGAGTATCGTTTTCGACAAACTCTTGGTCCACCACCCAATTTGAAGGTGGGCAGATGATCAGGTTCCCCACCTACAGAGTAAAATGTACTCCACTGATGTAAGCCTTCTTCTGATGGCCAAGGGAGATGGGGTTCGTCGGAGGTAAGTCCTCCAACCATTTGCCCTATTTAGAGTGGGAAGTAGGATGGCTCTATTTTACTGTGCATTACCACCAGGCATATCCTGTTGTGGACATATAGTAAAAAAAAACAAAATGACCCACACCTTGGAAGAACACTCCCATGGTATGGGTCATTCATTTTTTAATTTTCAGACTCAAACTCCCACAGTGGGAGTTTGCTTTCGAAAAATAAAAAACCTTGGGAAAGTTTTGCGGCTGGCTGCCATGTTTCATAGTACCATCAGTCAAACGTTTACTTCATTGACAGGAACCACCATAACAGCAGTTCCTGTCTGCCTTTATTGCGTGCCATTTCTACAGTCAACTTCCAGTCTCTCATCATTACATTCAGACTGCAGTCATTCAGTCCCTCAGACCCAGTATCGTAGAGGAGTGTGCAATGAAGGAAAGCAATTGTGTTTTCATTTTTGGAGCTACACTATCCCTCAAAATATGTGACAGACTTGGTGAACACTAGGCATACTAAACTAAAAAGGAAAATCAACTGCTCTCCTTTCTGGGAAAAGGCAAGTTACAAATTTGATTTGTAAAAGAGGTAAATTTATATTTATTTAAAAATGATAAAACTGATACCATTGCAGATCCATAGAAAGTTTGTGGGAAAAGTATGTGATGCAAAGTAATGAACTTACCAGTGTCTCTTATGTGAGGTATGAAACTTTGTTCTACATTCCAATGCCACCCCTCAGTCAAACCCCCAAACTTGAGCAACACAAATCTTCCCCAAGCCAGCAGTCCTGTAGCCAGGGCAAAAAGAAGGGGATACAAAGGGCATCTCTCTCTCTAGTACCCCGACAGATTGGTAATCTGAGTTAACCCATACCATTCACCCATTCTTGCGCTTGTGGCCCGGCATATAGAGTATGGACATAGGCCCAGAATCTGGTTCCCAATCCCATTTTGACCAGTACCTCATGAAGAAAGGCTCAATCCAAGGAATCAAAGGCCTTTTCAAAATCGAGCAACATCAATGCTGTGGCACACTGTGTTTCCCGGAATCTGGCTAGATCGAGATGAACTCTGCGAATGCAGTGTCTAGTGCTTCGGCGAGGAATGAAGCCACCTTGATTCGAATAGATCATATGGTCAAGCACTTGGGTCAGACGCCTCGCTTCTAATCTAGCGAAAAGTTAAACCTCAGTGTTAATGAGAGAGATAGGCCGGTAACAAATGCATTAGTCCAGGGGTTTGCCAGGTTTCAGCAGGAGCACGGTAGTAGGCAGGTCCAGTTCGGGGGAGCAGTTGATCACCTCTAGGAGCATATTCAGGACAGTGGGCAGAATGAGTGTGCGCAACTTGCAGTAATATTCAATGAGTAACCCGTCCGGACCTGGGGTTCTGCCTGGACTAAGTTCTGTTAGGGCGATGTTTAACTATATTGTCTGGCTGTTCATGTGCCTCCCTGTCTGTGGGGGTCAGAACAGGCAAGGAATATTTATAATGAGGGTACTCCTTATCTTGTGCGAGGGGCACGGCCTTGCGGCATACAGGGATTCCTAATAATTCACAAACTCATCTGCCATGGCATTCCTGAAGTGTGTTTCCTGTAGCATTACAGCCTGGGACCATACCTATGGAGCAATTGCATGACTGGGCCCATCTTAATACAGTACAACAAGCCGTTCATGTTCCATGTCATAGCTGTGAAGATCATCAAAGTGGGTTATGTAAAGTCTTGAATTGGGGGCGAGGGAGTACCTTGTGAGTGTCTTGGAGGGGTGGGGGTCAGTAATCTCTTAGCAATTCAGCAATCTGAGCTAAGTGCGTAGGGTTTGTATTGAGTCTCCAGGATAAACAGAGCTGCTATATGCATTTTCCATGTGTTGGTATTAACATAATAACTATAAGCCAAACAAGAAGCCAAGTCAACCAAAAACACCACCCCCCCCCCCCCCAACTGCACCCCACCCTACACGTCCCCCAACAGAAGCATCTGTCACCCAGTGGCCCTTGTAGGCCAGCAGTATGTATATTGATATTGATACAGTTTATTAAGCACGACAATTGCTCAAAGGTGTCTTGGCGCTGTCATCTGAGCAGGTAGAAGCACCAAACTAAGACAAACCTTAAAGAGAGGCTGAAAATAGCAAAATTGTAAATTGTTTTCAAAAACTAGAAACGTTCTGCTGGTGTTTATGTTTCAGAGGAAGTGTATTCCACAATTTACAAGTGGAATGAACAATGCTCCAGCCGCCTCATGAAACCTTGTTGCAATTGGGAACTACCATTGTTCTGGGTGTAGGGGAGCGCACGGAAATCCTAGGAATGTATCACGTCAATCTCTTCCGCAAAAACTCTGGGCCTATCTATCCCATGAAGAGATTTGTGAGCCATACAGAGTGCCTTGAAAGCCACACATTTCTTGACCAGGAGACAATGAAGCTCCTCTAATGCGTGAAACACTGAATGGAATTTGGGTATCTTCTTTAGGAGCGAGGCTGCAGCATTTTGTAAAAGCTTGCATTGGTTTAGACAACCTAGATAAGCACTGGGATAAAGGGCATTACAATAGTCCAGCCTAGACAGTACTAACGCAATGACAACAGATTTTTTCAACTTAAATAGAGTAGAAGGAAGAATTTTTCTCATCATTTTTAGACTAAAAAGCAGGACGAGGTAAGTTTAGTAACGTGATCTCAGAAAGTAAGATTGGTATTGAACATTACCCCTATGTTCCTACCTTTCAGAACTGGACTAGGGAGAGCGCCAAAGGACAAAGGCCACCAAGAAGAGTTCCAAAAAGAGGTATCCTACCTAAAGAGGAGACCCTCCGTTTTGTCAGTATTTAACTTAAGGCTATTGTATTTCATCTAATTGTCAACCGCGCAGATGCAGTTGTTGAAGCGTTGAGAAACCTCTTCTACATTGCTCGAAATGGGCACAATAATTGCAGTGTCGTCTGCATATGCAATTTTGGGGAAGCCAGAGGATTGAATAAGTTTAACTAGGGGAGCAGCATAAATGTTAAAAAGCATAGAGCTCAAAGATGAACCTTAGGGAACACCACGAGGTAAGGAGAAGGACTCTAAACTGAATTCCATGAGGAACACCTATTGGAGAGGATGTATGACGTTACAACGCATACTTTTACCACGCATGCCTTTACAACGCGGTTTTTACATCGCAAGCCTTTACAACGCATATCGCTTTGGGGTGCTGGATAGTGAAAAGTTTAATTTACTATTCCAACTCCAGTCCCCGTGGACACTAGGGAAGGTGTTGGATAGTAAATTAAACGTATTCCCTATCTTAGAGCGCCCCCCAGCGCAATGCGTTGTAATGGTTTGCGTTGTAATGACTGCGTTGTAATGGTAGTGCGTGGTAAAAGTTTCGTTGTAAAGGTTGTATACCATTGGAGAGAAAGGATAACAGGAGATCCAGAGGGGATCAGCAGATCCTAATATTAGCTAAGCAATCTATGAGAACATCTCGGCTCACAGTGTAGAAGGCAGCAGACCGGTCAAGAAGAATCCCTGCTGCCTTCCCATCATTATCCATTATTGGTCTTATCTCTTCTGAAGCTACCACCAATGCTGTTTCAGTAATATGGTTAGATCTAAACCATGTTGAGCTCCATTGAGGATCTTGTTCCTATTTAGAAATTTCGAAAGAGCGATGTTAAGATGCTTTTCAAGAATTTTCGCCGCCATTTGTTGGAACGAAATAGGGCAGTAAATATTTTCCTTGAGGGATTAAAATAGAGTTTTTTCAACAGGGGAAGTATGGAAACCTTTGCCATTTATCCAGAGATGATGACACTGTGGTTTAGTTTCATAATAATGGGTGTAAAATGTAAATTGATACTTGTATAGCGCACCACTCACCCGCAAGGGTCTCAGCTATGTCCTTTATATGTTTTGGAGGACAGGGGTCTGAGGGCGCTCTTGATTTGGTGAGGATGATAAATGCATTCACTCTGTCTTCTGTAAGAAGCGGGAACTCACAGAGCTGTTTACTGAACCTGGATGTATCTTCTCTGGAAGGAGCGAAATTACTATGAATATTCGTGTCGAAGTCTTTACAAACTGCCTCAACCTAATTTCTGAAAAAACTAGCCAAGCTACCACATAACAGCTGGCTCATTGTCACTGTAGTAGTTACGTTAGGGCTAGAGAGCTTTCTAACTCTTTTAAACAATTCACTTGTGGAATTGTTTTCTAGAATAATCCTATCAGTACAGTACTTGGCTTTCTCTTCAATTATCAATCTATACTAATATAATGAAGAGAGAGCCCAAACCTTTGAGGCGGGTAATCTCAGGAACCACAGCACCAATCACAACACCCAATACAGCGTTGGAAAGGGCAGTTGCAGCAGAAGGACATAGGCTATGCAGACGCCCACCATATACATTTAAAAGGTAAAAGAACCGTGCCAGCAAAGTAGTCCCTTGTGGGCGTGTCTGCGTTGTGCTGTGGGCGTGTGCTGGGGGCGTGACAAACGCTGGGGTTGTGTGGTACATTCCGCCCTTCATGCCATGTCTCATATCATGTGCTGTGGGCGTGTGCTGGGGGCATGGGTGGGCGTGTGCGGTCGCGGGATTACGGAGAAAAAAAAAGCGAGCGTTGTGCCCAATATTTCATTGTTTTTTCTTCCCAGGTTCTGTACATTCCAGCTCCAGGTGTCCACCCTGCTCCCTTTAAACACCCCTGCACCCCATAATCATAACCCACCCTTACTCCTTAAAATACCCCAACACCCTTAAACACTAACCCATCTTAACCCTATAAATATACCCTGTACCCCAAAACCCAAACCTATCCCTAAACCCTAAAAATACTCCTGTACCTCAACACCCATACCTAGCCCTGAACCCTATAAATACCCCTGTACCTCAAAACCCAAACCTACCCCTGAACCCTAAAAATACCCCTGTATCCCAAAACCCAAACCTACCCCTGAACCCTAAAATACCCCTGTACCCCAAAACCCAAACCTAGCCCTGAACCCTTAAAATACCCCTGTACCCCAATACCCAAACCTACTCCTGACCCCTAAAAATACCCCTGTACCCCAAAACCCAAACTTAGCCCTGAACCATAAAAATAACCCTGTACCCCTGAACCCTAAAATACCCCTGTACCCCAAAACCCAAACCTAGCCCTGAACCCTAAAAATATCCCTGTACCCAAAACCCAAACCTAGCCCTGAACGCTTAAAATACCCCTGTACCCCAAAACCCAAATCTACCCCTGAACCCTAAAAATACCCCTATACCCCAAAACCCAAACCTAGCCCTGAACCCTAAAAATACCCCTGTACCCCAAAACCCATACCTATCCCTAAACCCTAAAACTACCCCTGTACCCCATAACCCAAAACTATATCTGAACCCTTAAAATACCCAAACACCCCAAAACATATACCTTAGTACCCCAACACATATACCCCTATACCCATACTTACCTTATCCAAACATTAAAATAAAAACATGCTTTTACCATTCATGCATTTACAATAAATTTCGTTGTAAATGTATGCGTGGTAAAAGCATGTAAAATGTAATGCCATGCGTTATAATGGCATTGCAGAGTCATGGTATTTTCGTAATGAAAGTATGCGGAGTGATGGTATGCGGAAAGAAAGTTGCGGAATAATGGGTGTTTACCCTCCCCCGTTAAGTACATTGGTGACATGGCGGCCCACATCTCCAGCAACATACTCATATTTTTCCTCCACCGATTTGAAAAATGCACAGGTCTTTCTCATTGATGGCCAGCACAGACATACACTTTTAGACACACCTCCCGCCACAAGTTCTAGAATTGCGAACTTTAGAACTGGGGAGCTACGTTCGAATCTTGGCATCAGCTCAACATCCTGTGATTCCAGGCAAATCGCTTTGTCTCCCCGTGCCTACCACAAATGAAGGTGTTCTTCAGTAATGTATATTGTGCTCATGCCATGTTGTCGAGTTCGCGCTATATAATATTGCAAGGAAAAATAAAGTATGGAAACTCGAGTTCACACACTACTGAACGCGCACTCTTAAGTGCATCAACAGTGCACTGGGAATCGGAGCGTTTCACAGGCCTGTCACAGATAAGAAATGCTATCAAAACAAAATCCTACAAAACAATATACTACTGGCCGGCAGCAATTCATACCCGGACAACGTCGGGACGGGCTGCTAGTTTTTTTATAATCCTAATTAAGTTGTTTGTATTTATTTTTGTCCTTGGGTTATTTATCCAGATCCTTTCTGGTCTATGGCATTTTTGTGTAAGCTCTCTGCGATTCAAAGAGAACCAAGGTGCCGTTGGTTTGGTCCTATGACTTGGTATGTATTTAAAAGGGGCCAGCTCAGATACTGCTGTGATAATACAATCAGAATACTTAGTCGTATCCACATTGGGCTCATTAGACTGGTGGGGTTGGGTAGATGGCAAGGTATTCGTGAGATCTTTGTTATTTACTTTATTTCATGGCCGAATTTTTGTGACTGACAAAGTCCTGCCACTTAAAGTATTCGTGGGCAATCTCGATGGCTTGAAAAAACACCATTTACGGTGTGACCCGAGTTGTGCGAAGCAACGTTCACCAATGCTTTAGGATTAAAACAATTCAAATTGTCTTTGGGTTGTGCAGTTTCTTTATTGGTAAAATCCTCCAGGTGAAAATTAAAGTCACCTAGAATGGAATAGTTAGAGTATTGCGTATTGGATATAATAAACTCACTTAAAGAGGTCAGATAGTTAGCTTTAACTTGGCCTTTTGGACTCCAGCCTGCCTGCCCTGCCCCAGCTGGGTGCGGGTGCCACGAGCTTTCAGAAACCACAGGTATTGGTCCTCTTGCAGCACAGGCTAGGGCTTACAGCCCATCGTCCATGCGGTTTACTCCAAATCTCCCCCACCTCCTCCTAGGGGCCTTCGGCTGGCACTCCGGGCCACCCCCACACACCATCGATGGTGCAGGGCCCCGGCCCCATACGTCCTTGCTGGCTTCCAAGGTAGTTTATGGAGCTGTCTGGTGGAGCCCCTCACCTCTTTTCGGGTCCAGTAGTTCATGGCTGCCATGCCGCAGCCAGGCCCAACCAAAGAAGAGCTGACTCATGTGGCGCACCCAATGCAGCTGTTCCCTCATGGCTATCGATGCTGGTGGAGCCCTCGTCCCTGTCCTAAGGGCAAAGTCTGGCCCTCAATGTCCCTGATTGGGCCCGCAAGCCGATAGCACCACTGGGTAATGGTCACGGCTATCGCAGTCAGATCCAATCAAGGATAAAGTGCCCCATGTGGCATGTCCTGTGCCCTGTCCCAATGTTGCAGTCACAGCTGCCAATGCCATTTTTGCCTCCAATGTCCCTGCTGGGCACCACAGCCAGTAACGCTGCTGGGTGATGGGCCGGCTCTCCACGGCCTCCCCAAGTCGCACAGTCTCAAACTATGCTCACTGTGTTGACGGACAGCTGCCCGACAACCCACGCCTCAGTCCCAGGAGGTCACACCATGCCGGCTGGCTCGTCCGGGTCCTCCCACATTCAGGGTCTCCCAAGGCAGTTCCACAGAGTCAAACTGCCCGCCAGCACCGTTGAGTTGGAAGCTCAAGAAAGAGTAACCGCTATCTTGGCCATCCCAGGTATGCCCCAGGAATTAGGCTTTAAAGGCAAGATCATAAGAAACTTCTTTGAATTCCCCTGCATCCCCTCTCATCATTTATTAATCCTATTAACCAACTGCATGAGCTTACATACCACCTACTAATGATCACATACCACTAACTGCATGAACTCACTTACCACCTGCTAACTTCTGTTAATGGAATCTACTGCAAACCTAAGAAAATGCATGGGATGGTTTCCTTGAGAGCAGAAGAATAATCCCAATTCCCAACAGTAACTAATACATGCTAGACTAAGCTTGGGGTCCTGGAGCAGTGTGCTGCATGGTGTAAGCATGTCAACACCTCATCATGGGTAGTATAAGTGCAAGTACCATACATACAATACAACTTAAAGTAGGTCGAATGTTCCCACAAGAGTCCTCTTTTTGAGCTTATGCAATATGAAACCGATTGATATGGGATGCCAATTATGTCACAGTGACAGCTTTCGATATGGGACACTTCTTGCATACCATAGCATACACTAACATTAGTACGACACACACCAAAATGATAGTTACATGGACCAAAAAATCCACAAAACATAATAGAATGAACACAAAATATTATATATGACACATAAACTGAACTGAATAAGACACACGAGTCGTGATGGTGAGTAGGGTATTGTTCTTTGACAGTGAGACAGGACCATAATTAGCATGATTAAATGACACCAGCATGGACTGAAATGATTATGAAAAGCACTGAAATGTATGTAACACACATTGAGATGACTAATATAAATGATGGAATGGTTATGCAACTCATTGTCACATATTGCTATTCACTGAAACGAATTGACTTGACTCACGTTGAGCTGAATATAATGGTGTTGAAAATAATTTGACATCCATGAAGAATATGACACAATATTAAATAATTACAACACATTGCATGTGTAACATTCAATGGCACATACACTACTATTCCTGACAGGGCCTGTCACTGCCTCATTGTTATATTTTTCATCACGGACTCATATATTATAGTAAGTAAATACCTGGTCTAATATGTATAAGTGGTAAATTATAATGCTGTCAGGTTACCTACTTTCTAAAATGGAACAGTACATAATAATATATTCATATTTAGCTCTCTGCGGGTTAAGGTAAGGTCTAGTAAACAAAATTAATGGAAGCAAGATTCTTAAACAGTGATGGTCAGATTGGATTGTGAAAGTTTAAAAGAGCACATCACCTGGGAATCCTGGCCATTTGTTTAATATTTACAGTTACTGGGACCACAGGTTAAAATTGTAGTTAATGTTTCAATGTCTGTATTATTTTTTATTTCTTGCTTATTTGGAAACAACCAATAAAAACTTTTGAACACAACATTGTAGTTGATGAAAAGTTACTTGTGTGTGAAATTTCACAGCACAAATGTAGGAGAGAAGGTGACTGGGCGTAACATTAGTTAAATGTTTTGGAGAGGAAGTGTTGCATGTGTTGTTTATTACTATGACTTCCCCATCTAAAGTTGGATTTAGACAAGGAATATACCTTCTTGCATATGATTCCCTTTACCAAACATAAAAACATCCACAGCTGAGTTTCAGATTTCCCATATTTGATTCTGAGTTTGGAATCTCTGGATAAGTCCAGTGAACAGCCAGTAAGTTTAAAAGGTACATTCAGTTTTGGTCATGCCGGTCAAGGACTAGTGTACAAAGCCCTTTTCAGTCGCAAACCCTGTGATTCACAAAACCACAGGACATGGGACCGCAAGGGCTTTATACAATGTGTAAAAGTATCTCCAACTTCTAAAAGGGCTTTTTCAAGTCCTTTTGAATTGCAATTAGGTGAGGACGTAAAATGCACGTTTTCCTCCTATTTACAAGTATGTATTAATGGGGTATATGTGAGGAAGACGGAGAGTTTTTAATAGAAAATGGGAAGATTGTATTTCTCCATTAGGTTGTTTAAAGGGGGTTGAGTATTTTAGGAGCGTCAGAGCCGAAAAAACACTTTACCAACTGCAGCAGCAAACCTAAAGTCAGCTGTCAGCAGTTAAGTGGCTTTCTCTGTCACAATGACTCATTTTCCTGGAGGAAGTTTGGAATTCAAAGGAAGCCATCCAATGCCCAGAGAGTGACCCCAGTTAACAAAAGCGCGTGCAAAAGGATGTACTCACACAATGGTCTCTGTAAATATCTTCTGTAGGAGGTCAATTGGCAGTCCGGTATGGATGCTGCAAACGTTTGGTTACCCCTATAGTTACATGTTTATAGCTATTGACAAGCTCCTCGGTGAGCCCTTTAAGCCCCCAAAACGGGTGGACATTTACTCATGAGTTGGGGTAAATGCAGTGCTTATTTTGAAAACAAAAAAGTGCCAGGGCTCTCGACACGGGACCACTGAGGCTTAAACCACACATTGCCCCTGCCAAGCTGCCAATGACAGTAACAACACAACTACTAACCATCACACTCCTACAAGTGTGACAATTCGGACTTTTTCGGCCCCCCAAAGCTATAAGAATGGCCTGGGTGGCAGGTAATAGTCATTTTTAAAGTATACTGCATTAATAATTAGCTGTTTGTTATGGTCATCTCTAAATTAGCCAGACAGCACCACATTGTGGCAGGTTGTCACAAGCGCCAGTGCTGACAATTAAGTGTTGGTGCCGGGCACTGGAAACCACCTGCTCAAATTAAGCACTGGGTAAATGCATTTCTAGGATGGATGGGGTAGGGAACACCTTCAGCATTGTTGGGGAGTAAGGGTTTGTAATATGTAATATGTCAATATTTTAAAATGTAAATATGTCATCCCAGTGTAGGTAGCTCTTTTTTCAAGCGCAGAGATGTGTGTGTGTGTTTGTATATTTTCGATTAGGAAAATAAAATTCTCACGACTTTCCCTAGCTTACTCCTAGAAACCGAGAACGTTTGCAGATGTAAACTGGAAACGAATTTATGAATATCAAACGATAGTTAATCTGCATCTACAACTACAAAGTAGAAAATCTCCAGGCACAGATTGACAACTTTCTGAAAATCTGCCCCACTGTGATTACGAGCCAAGCAGCCTGGGTTCTGTGGTCACCTAGGGCCATTTTATTTGAGTGAGTGATCATGCAAAAATAGGCAAAAGTACTTTTCACCATATTCCCTGTTGCTGTGATAGGATCCAGGCCATATTAGATAAAGATTTTTGCATAGTAACAAATTAGATCATACAGTAAACCGAGTGCAAAAGATAAACTATGTATCTGTTACTTATGCCTATGTTTACACTCATAATAAAAGCGTCGTTAAAGAAATCCTTTAAAAAGGGAGCAAACTAATGAGAACGTAAATAGAATTCAAACACACTTATTTTGTCTCAAAGTTAGTTCTAGTTTTAACATTTGTAAAGTAGAGAAAATGTTTTTTGTTTATAATGCAAGGAAGGCTAAGCTAGTGTGCTTCACCTTTCCCAAGTCATATGTAATGTGATCAGGTTATATTAGGAGGGAAACGTTTTTGTTCTATTAACCTTTGCACAAACATAGATCTATCCCATTGTTACCCACCGGAGTTAAACAGTATTTAATAGTGCCTAAGGTTGTTTTGCAAAGTAGGGAGTCACTGACAAATAGGTCCCATAGACCAGGCGCCACTTGACATTTTGCCTCCTTGTGCCAATGAAATGTCTATGAAAGGTCTCTTGTGTGTTTGCTGCTTACAGAAGGACCTGTTCTCCCACGAAGAAGTACCTGCTGTACAGCAATATCAGGAACTAGTTTTAAATTTACATTTTGCTAGTTTTAAATTTACATTTTGCTGTGGATCTTGACTTTAGTTGTGGTGAGTCTTCCTGCAACCAGACCCATGACTGGTATCCCAAAATGCTTTCCTGAATATATGGGAAAGTTTGTAGCAACAGAAAATAAGAACGTTTAGTAAAAGCTGGGACCTAGGGTATTTTTTGTCTCCGGAGGACTGAGACAAGACTCACGTCAAGACTGTGGCTACTCCCCACTATAATTTAACAATCAGATTTTCTAATAGATGCACATGGGAGAAGATATCATTTTATACCAACCAGTGGCGGCCAGCATGGCTCATTGGCGGGGGGCGGGGGGGGGGGGGATTATTGCGGTAGGGAGTAAGCATAAACAAATTGAAAAAAATAACTTACCTTGCCGTCGGGTCTTGTGTTTCTGCTTCTGCTCTCCCACCTCTGACTTCAGGAAAAGGAAACAGGCAGCCAGGCTCCCTACCCTAAGCCAATCACAATGCTCAATGCAGCGTTGTGATTGGTCTGAGCGCTGTGACACAACTCTCAGCCAGGGGCTGGAATGGTGGGCATGTTCTCCATGCAGGCTGTAATGCAGCCGGCATGGAGAACGGGGAGAGTGCACTTGACTGGTTTGGGCTTCCCGGGAGAGCCGACCAAACAGACATTGCACATTTAGGAGTGGGCAAACCACTCCTTCCCTACCCCAAGAGCAGAGCAGAGCAGCCCCACCCACACGCCCGCAAAGCAGCCAAAACGTAAAATGATAATAACTAAAAGTGATTATAATTTTATGTTTTTCCTTCTCGCACTGCGAGGAAGCAGTGGGGCGACACTCCTCTGCCATAGTGGAGGAGCCACCACTGACACCAAATATCATCAATATACAGATCCAGATAAGATGTTAATAAAGAATTAGGGCCATATGTAGAAAGCCTAATTGCGCTTCCAAATGCTGAAATTCGCAGAATTTCAGCATTTGCGATCGCAATTAGGACAGTATGCTATGTAGCACACAAAAACCCACATGCAAAATAAGTAATTGCAAAATTTGCAATTCCTTATTCTGCTATTGCATTAAAGGAATCGCAAATTGGGATTCCTTAAATGCAATGTAGGAAGCACCCAAGTTGTGCAAATTTTGGCTTAAGGAATTGCAAAATACCACCAACTTCAGGTTGGTGGTATTTTGCGATTTCTTTGAAAAACTGCAGTTTTTGGCATTTTTTAAAGTGCCATGGGGGTCACATACATGCCCTTAGGGCATGTATGTGGGCCACATATGCACACATGTTCATTTCAGGGGTGCAAAAGGGTGTCCAATTGCATTCTCAATTTGCGATTCTCTAATTGAGAATCGCAAATTGAGAATATCTTTCCATTCATTCCTATGGGCCTTCTAGCCCATAGGAATGAATGAGAAGGTATTCCTTATTTGCCTATCTCAATTTGCGAAGCACAAATAAGGAATCAGTAGGATTTGCAAAAAGTTTTGCTAATCCTACCTACATTGCGTTTTACGATTCTCTATTTGCGATTCCCTAAAAATAGCAATTTGAGAATCTCAAAACACAAATTGCCCATAGCAATTAGTTTAAAACGTTTTAAATGTCGACCCAGAACAATGCAAGGCTTCTTGGGTGATCTATACTCAGTGCAATATGGCTTGTGTTCATGCTTAGTTACTGTTCGAACATTTGTTTCCAATACTGTGCTTTTATTATTCAGGAGTACTTTATATGGGACTGTGATAAATTTACATTTACCCGCATCCAATTGCAGTTTTAGTCCCCTGAAATTGGATGCAGATTTTTTTGATAGTAGCATTACATCTGCTATCATACTCATGTTATTTGTGAATCAGCTCTATAGTTTGATAGTTATTTTGTATTTCCTACCAAGAATGATTTTGATTCAGTATAACTGAGTGGAAAGCGTATTGTTTCAATAGTACTCCTGTTACTAGTTAGAACACTTGTTTCAAAAACTCCGAGTCCAACAGACAACGTTTTTGAAGAGTCACACCTTTTTTGATGCAGGACACAACTATTCACAGAAAACACTTTGTGAATTAGTGTAATAAGAATTTTACATAGCAGCAAGTAGTTACAAAATCGATTGGGTTTTCACATGTTTACAGAACTGTCTGTTTTGGGAAATTGAATAGAAGTATTATCCACAACCACCTATACAGAAAGGAGCGGTTATTGCTTCAAAGTTCATTTCCTTCAAGAAAAGTCCATAGGCACTCTTTAACCCTTTCGATGCTCATGACGGAACGGTTCCATCATGAGCATCGGTCGGGCTGTGCTCATGACTGAACCGTTCCCTCATGACCACACCCACTAACATTGGGGCCCAGCACCGGCGGTAAATCGGGGCAGCACGGATGAGGTTAATGAACAACCAATTTGTGTTTTATATCAACAACCTTCCAAGTATTGCACCTAGAAACCATTACAATGGACTCTGCAGGACATCATGCAATCTAAAACTGCCTCTCAAAAGGCTCTAGAGACTAAAATAGACACCCTGATGACAGATCTGGGAATTCTGATGGGATGATCATCACCACTTTGCTGAACGAGTCACCACAACAGAAGGAGACCTAGCAGATTTACTGCCAATGTTGACGTCAGCGACTGAGCGACTTGCCACCCTAGAAGCCAAAGTCGCAAATTGAGGATGGAGGATGCTAAAAATAGATTGTGCCGGAACAATGGCTGTGTGGTGGGCTTGCCAGAGCAAGTAGAAGGAAACAGAATGGTAGAATGTTTAGAACGATGGGTGCGGGAGAAGGCAGCAGTAGAGGGTCTCTCAACATGTTTCGGCCTGGAACAAGCATATAGAGTCCCGGCGAGACCTCCTCTCCCTTGGTCACCCACGACCTTCAGTGGCCCAGTTGTTATATTATAAATATAAAGACCACATACTAAACCAGGCCGGGCGCAAAGGGGACCTCACTGTAGAGGACAGTATAGTCTGGATCTTCTGAGACTTCTCGAGGAAAGTGCAAAGGCAGCGATCATCCTTTCTATAAGCAAAGAAAAAGCTCATACAGCATTGTATACAGTATGCAATGATATTCCTGGCCAAACTAAGAGTGGCAATAGCGGATGGCACGCTGTTCTTCTAGTCGTTACAAAAATATGGAACAGGTTAGACTAGCGCCCACAACCTAAACCTAGCCAAAACACTCACAGTGGGCACCGCCATAGATCTAGATCAAAACGCAGGCCCAGACATCGAAACACAGCTGTCCCTACAATGGAAGAAGTTTGACAGGAACGGCAGTGAGCAATGAAGGTGGGCGCCTCACTGAGGGGCAGCAGTGCAAGTCCCTCGCTAATGGAGGAAGACACAGAGGCATGATACTACGACTGTGATAATGGGTTCACTGTGTCTGGAGACTCAAGCATTGAACTGCCTAAAGTGACAACACGGATTTCAGATGAAATTATATGACGGAGTTTGGATGCTGGTAACATGAAGTTGCTGCATGCAGGACGCAGAATAGAGAAATGGGGAGGAGAGGGGAAAGAATGACTGTTTTCCTCTGAGGGGGGAAAGATACTACTTTTGTAGATGGCTGGGTGGAAGAGCTTGGTCAGGAAGCATGGCCCTGCCTTACCAGCTTGGAGCTGATGCTCCGCAGTGAGCCCGTGCATAAAAGCCGCAGCGGCGCACCGCCGCACTTACAACCCACCAAAAGCGCAATCCCTGAAATCGGAATGTCTGCGGCTCTTGCAGAACCCAACTTCGTCCCCATTAATCACTGCTGAGCTGAGAAACAAGCCGAAATACTCGTGAGCTTAGGCGACCGTAAACCAAAATGGTGCTTGGAGAAGCCTGCTCCCGGAGGTCGTATGATAGGTGCCACGATACCGTTGGATCTAGTTCTGACTATCTACGGAGCCTCCGTTCCGTCCCCAAGGTACAGCACTGCCGATTTATCCCCGTAGTGGGGGAATGACTGCCATCGCCGAGGACCTGCCTGCCTGCAATCATCGGGAAACAATTGCCATTGCGGAAGCTGGCACATTTGTTTGAGTCTGCCCTGGCGGCCACCGCTCCTCATGATCCACAGTGCAGACCCCCTCTGCTGAATGAGAATAACGACGGTAAGAAGCGGAGAAGAAGTGAGTGCTCTGCGTGAGCGGATTGAATGCGCGGCTGATAGCACCCGCCTGAGTCCTTGTGACCACAGCTAGTGGGGAATACATACTGCCACTGCGAGCGGCCTCCCTGCAAGGAAGTGGTTAGCCTGTGGGGCAAGTTCATGTTTAATTGAATCATAGGGGCTTGGGGGCCTAAGATGACAGTGTGGACATCTAGATAAGCCCTGCCTGACTTCAACATGGTGCCCAAGATGAGACATGCCTGACCCTGACTTGGCGCCCACCGTATAGAAGAGGAGCAACATGCAGGAGTGAAGCTACTGTAAGATGGCAGGCAAGCTACATATCCTTTCCTAGCATGACATCCTCATCATCTCCACCCTCCCGTTGCTGGACTCAAGACTTTCGGTCACTTCATGATCTTCATTCTAACCCTGCGGAACCCAAACCACATGGCTGATTCCCAGTGGAGCTGCACCGACAGCTATAGGGGAGATTGGCTCTGCCGCACTGCTATGGCCGTCACCTACCCAGCCGGACATGGAATATATTTCTTGTCGTTTTTTCCTGCTACTGTCTTCCTCCTGTGAACTTCCAGTTCTTTTGGTCTTTTTGGGGATTGACTTTTGTGTTCTCTAGTAACTCCTGTCTCGACTTTGTAATCATTCTGTAATTTATGTGAAAGGTTGTAACTTGCAACTCGCTTTTTCCTAATGTGAAGCGCTCTGATACCTTCGGGTCTAGCCAGCGCTATATAAAACTCATCAAATAAATACCCGTAGACCGAGTTACACGTGGGTTCTCCCGTGAGTGGATGAGTAGTTTGCAAGTTTGGATGGGGGGGTGTTGCCTACTTGTCCTGGGGAATGGGAGTTGGGGCGAATGTTAAATGTTGGTTGTATGGAAAACATGAGTTCTGTCCCCTGAGGTTCAGTCATCATGGCTTATACTAGGAGGCCATTGAAGGGAGGTGGGTTCGCACTCCCAGAGCGGAGTCACATGAGTGATTACAAGGTGTAGAGATGGCTAACCCCAGGACTTATACATTCCTCTCCGGGAATATAAGAAGGATCACACAATCATGAAACGGTGTAAAGTTTTTTCTTACTTAAATAGGAGAGGTATATATATATAGCGCTCTTACAAGAAACGCACCCAACAGCTAAAAAAGAAGCATCGCTACAGAGAAGATGGAGAGGTGAAGCCTACAATACTACTTTCTCAGCTTATGCACAGGGTACACTGATTTGGATCCGGACAAGGGTGCCATTCCAGCACACAGGGCATTTGATAGATCCAGAGGGTAGATGTGTGGCAGTGATGGGCCACCTAAAGGGACCATACAATATCTCCCTGAAAAAAAATCTGCCATCTCCACCTTTAAAAACAACACCAACATGATCATTAAACCAGCGGATAAGGGGGGTGGAATAGTGCTACAAAATATTGAAAACTACAAAGACGAGCTACTACGCCAAATCTCAAATACCGATCATTATTGTAGACTCCCCTGTAATCCCACCAAAGGCATACAGACATTGATTAAACAACTCACCACGGATGCCCTCGAGAATGGCTATCTGAGTAAGCACAGATTTAATTTTCTGAACATCACCAACCCAAGAACTCCAGTCATTTATACCCTCCCCAAGATTCATAAAAGACTGGACAATCCCCCAGGTAGACCGATTGCGTCTGGTTGTGGCTCTGTTTTAGAGCCTTTAGGACACTATGTCAATTTTTTCTTAAACAATTTTGTTCCTAAAACCACATGCTTTATCGGAGACAGCATGCATATGATCAACCTGATTGAGAACCACCCCTTCAATCACAAAAATGAGTCTCTATGTACCCTGGACGTAGAGTCTCTCTATACAAATATACCCCAGAGAGGCTCGCTTCTAGTTGAGGAGACCATACTAAACACTAGACCACGACCGCACATAGTACCCACTCTATTTATAGTACAACTCCTTGAGATCTGCCTCACCCAGAACTTCCTTATGTTTGACATCCAGTATTACCAACAGGTCCGTGGCACTTCCATGGGTGCAATTTTCGCACCAACTCTAGCGATCCTGTACACGGATTGGTAAATTTTACTACTACTAAATGCCTTCTGTGAATACCAAAAGTAGTACGTTTAACCACAAGTAGTAAGTTTAACCAAAGGTAGTAAGTGCATTCTGTGAATACCAAAAGTAGTAAGTTTAGGATTTTGTCTCAGATTAGTTCTGTGAATTGGGCCCAGCGTGTCCAGGTGTGTGTCTGTTTTGTCATCCGCACTTGTGCGAGTATGCCGCCTACCCATATAAAATCAGAAGGTTACGCAAAAGTGACCATCTGCAGACATTACTTATCATTCAACTCCAAGGCATAAACATACCACTCAAGTCACGTGTCAGCCTCGTTGGCTTTGTCTCTCCCTTCCAAAACAGAAAATGAGAATCTTATTTACCTCTTCCATGCTCATGACGAGCTCAGCTCGTCATGAGGCATGGTGCTCGTGTGCTCATGACGAGCTCAGCTCGTCATGAGCCGTGCAACGCTCGCACGTGGGGCTAATTCCCCCGCTGTGGAGAACGTTCTGAAAAACGGGCGCGGTCATGACGAGCTCAGCTCATCATGAGCACAGCGCCACCGTGCTGTGTGACGCGCTGAGCTCGTCATGAGCTCCGGGGTGTTGTGCTCGCCCCCGCCCCCCAGCACAGCAGGGGAATTACCCCAGCTGCGAAGGGGTTAAATTCTTTATTTGTACATTTAGCATTTTCAATTCTGTCTGAATAGTACCTTTTTTTTCGTTTTTTGATTGATGACTTGTATATCCCATTAAGTTTGCATAGGTGAAGTTTGCCTTAATTGTTGTTTTATTTGAGTCAAGTGCGTTGCAGCTTTCTAATTTGTTGTTTTATCTTTTTTAGCTCTGTATTTTTTCATGATGCTTGTTTTCTTTTGGCCTGTTTCTTTGTTCTTAGTAGTATTAGTATATATAAAACTTCCTGTAGCCACTCATAACGTTTTTGAATGGAATTTATTGAGTCTAGATCTGTGTTGGATGTTAGTTGTGTTTCTAAATATTAAAATTTGAGTTTGTTCAAAAGTTGATAGGTGAATGCATGTAAGGTATTCTTAGGTGTGTTGATTTGTTGTGTTTTATGTTGGAACGCTACAAAATTGTGGTCTGCTATGTGACTGGAGTAATCCTTTAAAAGGTAAATAGTTCTGGATTTGCAAAAATGATATCTAGATGTGCCCAGTGATGTGTGGGGATTTATGTATGATCTGATGTAGGTTCAGAATGACTAGGCCAATGATGATAGTTATTGGATGGGACATATTAAGTTTGTCAAAACAAATGTTTATGTCACCAAGAATCTATAGGTTGGAGTGTAGTGTTATAATATAAGGTTTTAAACTGTGTCTAGAAATGTGTCTGGGAATTTTGTATTCTTAGGTGGGGGTCTATAAAAGAGGAGAGGTTACCAGAGGAAGTTGGTGTAGGGTTGCATCTGGTGATGAGGGCCTCACCACCCTATATGGAAATATTGTCAGCTTTGGTGAGGTTTATTGTTTGCTAGTATATAACTGGTATTACACCTCCTCTTTTGCCTATATGATGTTGTGTGATAGTGTGATACCCTGAAGGAATGGCTTCATGCAACACTGGAGCCAAGTCATCTCCCAACCATGATTCAAATATGAAGTTAGGTTCTGTGCCATTGAGTCGATCATAGATGTGATCTTGTTGTTAGAAAGTGATGGAGCATTTATTAATAGGCCATTTAGAGATTGTGTTTTGGTGGTGGTGTGACTTTGTTTTGTAGAAGTGTGAGCAGTATTTTTTAAAGTTGTGGCAGGCATGTCATTAATGCTGGTGTTAACTGTATGAGGATGGCAATTGTGTTGTTTTTCTATAGACTACTCCTCATCCATCAGGCTTAGAGGGAATGTTGTTGGGCCTGCACGTGTAGGTGGTGGACATTGTGGTTAAGACTTAAGAGTGAGTTGGTGAGCTGTGTTATTTTTGTAGAGTAGCCTTGTTGCGTAAAAGTCATAGAGATGCGAAGATGTCGACAGTGGCATGGCCCTTAGTCTGACCCTATTTAACATTTATGTGGCCCCCCTTGCGAGGTTAGTAAAATCACTGGGGATGGAAGTGGTGTCATACGCCGATGACACACAAATCACTGGCCCACACGGTTTCCACCTCCGCCACCAACTTTAGGATCTGCATGCAAACAGTCTCGGACTGGATGCTCCAGAATTCCCTGAAGTTGAATGGCGACAAAACTGAGATTCTGGTCTTTGGTAAAGACCAGGATGTCTAGTCTAGTGAGTGGTGGCCGTCAGTGCTGGGAACCTGTCCATCGCCCTCCCAGTCAGCTAGAAACCTAGGCGTAATTTTTGACACCTCTCTGTCCATGACTCTACAGGTCAATCGAACAGTGGCCACCTGTTAGGGGGTCATAAAAATTCTTAAGAGAATACTTCACTATCTCTCCCCTTCAGCACGCAAGCAGATGGTGGTGGCATTGGTGGGTTCCAGGTTGGACTACTGCAATGCACTTTATGCAGACTCCTACAAGGGACTCATTCAGCGACTTCAGGTTGTGCAGAACGCGGCTGCTCGTTTTGTTCTCGCACTTCCCAATGCATCCTCCGCAACAATGGCCAGAAAGAGTCTCCATTGGCTCTTTCAAGATTGTATGCTTAGCATACAGAGCTCTTGCAGACGGGCCACTGGATCCTCTAGGTGCCCTTCTAACTCGCTACTTGCCCTGTAGACCTCTCAGATCCTCGGAGAAGAATTTGCTGGTGGTTCCTCGTGCTAGAAGGGTACGCTGGGGTAATAGGGCATTCTCCATTGTAGCCCCTAGACTGTGGAATTCTCTTTCCCAGGAGATTAAGACCCAACCCTCTCTGTCCCTTTTTAAAAAAGCGCTGAAAACCTGGTGTTTTATCAAGGCCTACCCACACTAAGAGTATATTTTAATAGCTAGTTTTCATTTGGTTAGGCGCCTTGACGCCCATTGGGCTTAGTGGCGCTATAGAAATTTATTTTCATTCACTCATTCATTTCATGTTGTTTATTTTGTCTGCGTCTGTTTAGGGTGGACGGTACATGGTTTACAGGAGGTAGTTGAGCATGTGGGTCATGTTTTAAGGCTTTAATTTGTGCAGTGGATGAGAGGCGGTGAATTAGAGTTGTTGGGTTGGTATATTTTTAGTAGGTGTTGGCGAAGAGAGAACATTTAGGAGTAAAGGTGGTTTAGGATGTGTATTAATTGTACAGTCAGGAGGGTGGTAGTGGGTGTATGTTTCTAATTTGTGACTGAATTTATTATGACATTGTGTGTGAGAACATTTGATGTGAAGGTATGTGTGTTATGTTTTGTTTTTGTAGAGTAGTGAGAGGACATATTGATATAGTGGTTTTCTGAGAAGGATTTGTATGTACAGTACCACTGGTGAGTGGAAGTTTTGTTTTCATAAATAGTGTATGTGGTGTGTGAGCGGGGATGGACAGGAGTTATGAGCATTTGTGTTTGATTTGATAGTTGGACGATGCCATATCTGTGGTGGAGTGAAGTTTAAGAATTCTTTGGTTGTGTAATTTTGGTTAAAAAAAGGAGGCGGGTTAAGGTGGATGATATAATGGAGGGCTGAGGATAGGTTTGGGGTGACAGAAAGGGGTCTGTTAGGAGCAAGTATATAGAAGAGCTGGTGATTTGTATGAACAGGGAGTGTGTGTCTGGATGGATTAAAGTTATGTATTATGTGGCTTTGTGTTGCGTTAGTGATGTGTGGATGTGTTGGTGGTATTGGAGAGATTTGTGTTTTGTGTGAGACTGACGGTGCCATTGTGTGGTAGCAGGGGTAGAAGGGTGTGTATGTGTGGTAGATGGGGTTTTGTAGTGGTTGTTGGAACATTGAAATGTTGTTAGATTTTTTTTCTGTTTCTGCCTAGCTGGATTCGTTCGGAGAAGGTCACGATGTACCCTTTGGATTTCTCGAGCCAGGTCTACATCTTCGGCACCTTTTAGGACAGTTCCCTTCAACAACGAGATCACATACCCTTTTAAGTCTGCCCCTTCCAGGGCTTCAGGGACGTTCAGCAGTTTTAGATTGTTCCATCGAGAGTGGTTTTCTAAGCGTTCAATATCTTCTTTTAACTCTCGATTCTGTGCGCTCAATTTTGCTACTTCCACTTCCGTAGAACGCAGCAAATCCCTTATCACCAGAATTTCCATTTCCATAACTTCTGTTCTCAGAGTAACATCGTCCAATCTCTTAGCTAGTGCTTCGCATGAGGTCTGAATTGCCGCCTGGTTTGCTTCAGATGTTGAGAAACTACTAGCCATCTCTGCCTGATTGTTCTCCGAGACAGTAAATCTGTTAGTTATTTCCTCCTTCATGGTCAGGAGAATATCTGCTAATGTAGATGAAGTCACATCCAAATTACTAACATCTGATTTGCTGGTACTTGCTGGAATTGTTAATGGAGGTACACTAGAGGTGATATCACTGTTTACTACTCCCCCTGATGTTTCTCCTGAAACTCCTTGCTTTTCCTGCTCTCCTGCAGGTAATCGGGGCGTGGCACATTCTTCGGGAATTCTAGTTACCAAAGCTGAATATTTATTTGACAAACTTACATCCGGATGTATCATCATAGGGGCTTCTTTACCCTCCAAATCACTAGAGGTTTTGTTTGCTGCTCCACTCACAGATTTCATTTTATTTCCTGAGCTAATATCAGAAAAGGAGAGTTTCCCTTGCTCTGCTTTAGTTTGTTTAGGTGTAGGGATTAAAGGAGATTTTAGAGGTTTTGGGGGTGCTGAAGCAGTACTGGTAGCCATGACCTTGTAATATGTTTTCAGCGAAGGCGTAACTTTTATCTGGGGCGGTGTACCCTTCTTGGCCTTCGCCCTCCTTCTACTAACACCAGTGTCACTTTTTTGTGCTCTTACCTCAAAGTCCTCTACACCCTCGTCAGATTTACAGGCTTTATTTTTGTCCTGTTTATTACTCGATCTGACCTCAGAGATGGGGGGATGATATGCGAGGGGGATACCCAGGTTTTTCCTGCAGGGGGTCTAATACCAACCTGGCTCTGAGCGCGTATCTGTTAATTTTAATACTCTGTATCTGAGCTGGAACCTTATTTTGCGGTGTTCCCTCAACTGATTTCGTGGTCTCCTGTGCAACAGTTCCAGCATCCTTGCAAGTATCACCATCCATCCATCTGCCAGTACCCCCGGGAACGCCTTCCCCTCTTTGTAATTCAGAAAAACTCTCTGTACTGAAGGAGTTTCTGCAAATACTTTTTAAGATGTATTTTCGAAAATGACAGCTTCCTACCTGTTCAGCGGCACCCACCCTGATATCTCCTCTCAGTCCCACAGCTCTCTCTTTTACTACAATTACCTTACTCACACCACCTCCTTTGCTGTCTGTGCCTCTGTCTCCCACACCCGAAACCCGGAACAGGAACAGAAGCAGAGCCGAGTCGCGTTTTCTCCGTGCTCGAGCAGCCTCCGCCCACCGTGCACTCCAGCCGCGTCCACATCCGGAGCTGAGCCTCTCAGCCATCTGAGTCCCTTCACAAAGGAGTACGTTTTTTACACTTTTTAGATTCATACTGAGTGGAGAGGAACATTAACTGCAGATTATTATGTCAGGAAACATGCGTATGCCTTATGCTCTAATGCATCACCCGAGGAGCCGAGCCGAGCCGCTGCCGTTTAGCTAGCGGCCGCCATGTTCCTTCTGTCAATACGTTGCATGCTGACAACCAGGGTTTTTTTTGTAGTAAATTAATTGAGTGCATTTGCTGTGAGTGTGTTATTATGTTTGACGGATTTGATGAGTTAAGATGGTGGCGGATTAATGGAAAAAAAGGAAGCATTTCAGGCCCTAGGCCTGAACAGACCAAACAGGCAATTGCCCTTGTTCTCTCCGCCCTTAGCCTTGATACCAGGGCTGAGATGCCCTGAGCCATAACATTAAATAGCCCTAGGTCAGATGCCCTTTGGCCAATAGGAACCCTAACCAGTCAGAACTCTAGCCTTAAGCCCTAGGACCAATGGGAGACCTTGTACTTTCAACCAATTATAGCACTAGCAACCAATCAAAGCTACACCCTAAGTCCAATAGAAACCCTAGCCCTAGAAACCAATGATAACACATATACAACAACCAGTAAGAAACCTATATAAGGGGCATGTCACCTGGTAGACAGGGTAGCTTGCAAAAAGGGGGAGGGGAGTGGATTTCCTTCTACAGACCTTAGCACAGTATAGGGAAAAACTAGGAGCACAGGCAGGAAAAAACGTCAGTTTTAAAAGTACAAAATGCACCGAAACTAAGAGGTAAATGTAAACAGTCACAGGTAGAGAAAAAAACTGTTTTAAAGTTTCAAGAATACACAACACAAGTCTGTGTTCTTACCACCTTCTTTTTCTGTTGCTCACTGGGTAGTTTAGGGCACAGAGAAGCTGGGGTTACAAAATGGAGGTGGCTGTCTTAGGATTCCCTCCACAAAGCTTAAGGGCCTGTGCAGATGTGAGAGGGTGTTTCAAGGTTGCTTGGGAGCTAGAGGGCCAATCAGTAAAACACAGGCTGGTGGACACGGGGGCAGCGGGCTGAGAGCTGCTCATGAAGTCAGAATCCCCTTGGATTCAAACAGGCTCAATTCACACTTTGTAGTTTCTGCTTAACCCCGCAGGTGAGGCCCAAATCTAAAGCCACTAAAAATGCTGCTATTTGCACACCTAAACCAATCACTTTTTCTAGCCAAAGACGTGTGCTACCTACACTTTACAAACACAGTTTAAACTATAAAGCAGATTAAACAGTCTCTTAAACACACTCTGGTTAGGCTCTGAGGTGTATTTTGACTTCTTTACTTTGGGCCTGTACGAGAAAAAGGAAGAGGGGGATGGCTTGTATCTAAGGGCCATGGAAAAGTTATCCACTACTGCATCTTAGAGAGTGACTCACATAAGGTTGAGGTTAAACGGGCACCTATATTATATTATTATCCTTTTATTTTATTTTATTTTTACTCTTATACAAGGGACATATAGTATTTAATGGACATGAAATTGTTATTTTGTATTTATTCTGTGCTCTTATGATCTTTTTTAAACTGATTGAATAAAGAAATGAATGAATGAAGGACTTCTTTACTTTGTAAAAAAGGGTGAAAGGTGGATTGCTTTCTTCAGGCCTTAGCACAATATAGGGGAAAACTAGAAGAGAAATGTAAACAGTCAATGGGCAGAAAAAAACAGCAGTTTTAAAAGTACAAAAGGTACAGAAACCAAAAGGTAAATTTAAACAGTCACAGGTAGAGGGAAAAAGTAGTTTAAAAGTTTCAGGAATACACAGCACAAAGTCTGTGTTCTTACCATTACCCTTGTCTTTTGCTCACTGGGCTGTTTGGGGCACAGGGAAGCTGGGCCTACAAAATGTATTTGGTCCTTTCAATGTATGTCATGCCATTTTCAACATTTGTCATTTTCACTTAAACTCATGTGAACTATCTTCCATTGTAGGTCACATGATTTTCAAAATGGGCCATGTTCATTTTAACATGTGTGAATATTCATTCTATTGCAAGTGATATTTATGTATGAATGTGGGCCATATTAATTTCAGTGTGTACTCCTTTCAGCTTGTGCCATGTTCATTTCAACACATTATATTTTTATCAGTGCTTGTGAGATTATTTTCATTGTGAATTTAATTATTTACAGTGTAGTTAATACATACCCTAAGCTAAGCAATGCAATGTGAGTAACATTTATTGGATATTGATATTCGTTTTGGTGAATGTAATGTGCATTTTCATAATATTTTAAATGTCTTTTTCTGTCTGTATTTCATTTAATGTTTTGTGAAATCTCATGTGTCGTATTTGGAAAGCTGTGAGCTTGACATTAATGAGCCTATTCACACGTGTATTTATTACTCATGTATAATTACTACTACACATAGGTGTAACTCTACACATCTTTTCTATTCACTATTGAGGACTGTAGATGTAGACTTATATGTTTCATCCACTCGGGTAATGGGGTGGTGCTTTCTATTGAAGGATTTACTTGTGTACGACATCTCCTTGTTGAAAAGTATATGGACAATTATTAAACATTCCCTAATTTATAATATAAATATTGTTGAATTGAAATATTTATTTTTAACCTAGAACTAATAAAATAAAATATTACAGCACAATAACTCATCAGATTAAATGTGTATAAAATAATTACATACATTAATTTCAAAATATTGTTTACAATGATAATTTATAATTTACTTAACTTAAATTAGTTCCTATTTGGTGTTATTTTAATTCCTTGACTCCTTGTTTTCTAGTAGAGTGTGCTGCAGTACCTATGAATGGCCATTTATAGTGTTTGACTTACTCCAAGGCTGGGCTGGAGTGCATTACAGGTGTTTTGACACCTTTAGGGATGTAGTATGTTTTGTATTAGAATGTCAATCCCTACACCCCTCTTTAAAATTCCTCCCATTTAATAGAAAGTACTACAATTTTTCTGGCCAATCCATCCTGCTGCCCTCGACATTTACTAAATCGTTTGCCTTTACCACAGAAACTTTCCGCCTGACTGTGACACGCATTTACTTGCAAAGACAATGGAAATGGGAAGTCTGTATCGAGAGAGAGCACTGCCAGGTAAGAAGAGACATCACCTAATGATACATTGCTTGACTTCACAGGAGATGGCCTATGTCCTCTAACTGACAATGAAGGGGCAACGCCTTACACAATTCTGGAAAAGGCTATTATTATACAGGATAAGACATAATGCTGAAAGAGAAACACATTTTGTGATACTGTTGGAAAGAAACATTTCTAACACTTTATTGATACATACATGATTCAGTAAGGAAAACAACTCTTTTCCTTTTGCATGCTTTGGGAATGGAGCCATATCAGTATGTGTATGCATGTAAAAGAGCAGAGTGTAATATGTTATTTATTACCATTGTTGAGTATGGGGTGGGACATGACTCATGAGAGGGGAAGTCTTGTGTGAGACAGGATGACCATCCCCTTCCACAGCAACAGTATTAACACCTTGGCTGCTAAGCAGATTTCCCTCCTGTGCTGAAATTTTCAGAATCCCCTTTTGCATGACGAGCTGAGCTCGTCATGAGCATCGAAGGGGTTAAATAGCATATGACATCCTGAACAACTGCATGTATGGTTAATACCATGGTGTTTTTCACATGTATTTCTTTTAAAGCAAGGTATTTAACTAAAACCTGGATGTAAGGGGTTACATTTGTTCAATAAGATAAATCATACTGAAGAGCCCCCCGACTCTTAGCAGAGCTATTTCTGTGTAAAGTGATTGTACCATGTAATCTGTGATCATACCTTAGTGTTATTCGCATGCCACTTTTAACTGTACTGTGGTACAAATGTTAAAATACACTTGTATCTATACATTTACAGTTTCCCTTATTAACATGGAATAATGGGCCACGTTTATTTGCATTGCCCTGGCATAAATAGTATATATACAGATTTTCACAATGAAAAATGCTATTTTTAAGCATTGTTGGGTGTGGGCAGATGAAATTACTCAATGGCAAAGGTTTAGGTACCCATAGTGCAGTGGGTGCAGTTGCACCAGGGCCATAGATTTGAGTGGCCCACTACTCCCAAATCATAGGTGTATTTTTTTTACTTGCAAACAAGTTGAAGAGGGGCCCAAATTTTGCTTGCATCAGTGCCCAAGACATAGTTCCCGGGCTACTGCTCAGGGCGGCAAAGACTGAAGTGGTTCATGATTCCCTTGCCCCTCCCTGATCAACTGTAATAGAAATCATATAACGCCTTGCAAATTAATGTACATAGTCTATGCTATAGCATGTTTTCATGAGTATTTGTTTTACAAATTGTATTTTCCCAAAGCCAGGCTGCAAGGGGTTACATTTGTGCAGTAAGTTGAAACCCATTGAAGAGACCTCATAACTATTAGAAGAGTTGTTTCCTTGTGTAGAAATATTGTGACATGAAACGTGTGAGCTAGTTAACAATGTTTTACTCTTGTCAATTTCACTGTTGTCTGGTAATAAACTGGGATTTCACATTTGCCCTGTAGTAATATGTCATGGTCATAGTCATAGTGTTTTATTGAGCGCACATGTCACCCAGAGGGGTCTCAAAGCGCTGTAGCGAGTGCTGGTGAAGGCGAAGATGGAACAGCTGAAAACGGGGAGGGTAAGCGATCAAAACAGCCAGGTTTTAAGCTTTTTTTTAAACTGTTTATGATCCGAAATTGTGCGAATAGTTGTCATCTATTTTTACTCCAAGGTTGCGTACCGTGGGTTTAGGAGAAGGACAGGGACCAAGACTATGGGGCCGCCAGTCATTGGGCCAGTGTTCACGAGCCTTGCCAAATAAGATGATCTCTGTCTTACTGGCATTGAGCTGCATATAGTTAGCTTGCATCCAGAGGTTAATATGAGTCATACAGTTTTTAAATCTAATTCTGGTATCAGTTGGGTTGGGACCGAGGGTGATTAGTAGCTGGGTGTCATCAGTGTATGACAATACATCAAACCCATATGATCTAATCACCTTGGACAGGGGAGCCACATAAATATTAAAAAGCATGGGACTGAGTATAGATACCTGGGGGACTCCCTTGTCTGCCATCCGGCTACGAGAAGCTAGGGTGCCCATTTGTACGATGGTAGTTCGGTCTTTTTGGTATCTTCTGAGCCAGTTTAGGGCTGTTCCTCTGATACCCATCTTCCACAGTCGTTGTTCTAATATACTGTGGGAGATGGTGTTGAAAGCGGCCGACAGGTCCAACAGGATAAGTTTGGCTGACCGTCCGAGGTCCTTGTCGAGTCTTATATTGTCGACTACCGCAACCAGAGAAGCTTCAGTGCTGTAACCAGCCCTAAAGCCTGACTGAGAAGGGTCCGAACAGCTTGTGGCTTTCCAAATAGGTTGTTAGCTGTTTGTTGACATGAGAGTCAAGTACCTTTCCTACCTGGGAGAGTAGGGAGATGGGCCGATGGGCCGATAGTTGCTGGGCTCATTGGGATCAGCTACATTTTTTTGAGAATTGGCTTGACTCTGGCTTCTCTCTATTTAATAGGGACCGTTGCTTGAGTTAAAGACGTTAAAAATATCAGTGAGACTTTTGCGAAGCACTAGGGCCAACATTACCAGAATATGGGGCAAAACAGGCTCGACAGGGGAACTAGATTTAATTTTGAGGAGTGCAATGTTAACTTCTTCTTGAGTAAGTTCAGCAGTGCAGTGCTGTGGGGGGTGCCGTCCGGCTGAGGATTTTGCTGTTCAACATCCTGATTGAGGAAGGTGTTATGGATACTGTCAATCTTTTCCTCAAAAAGGGTAGATAGTGTGTCTACCCAGTCTAGTGTGGGTGGACTGTCAGATTGTCAGGAAGAGGGATTAGTGTATGTAAATGTAATAAATGCCTGAATATGTGTTTATTTGTACAGTTGCTATAATGAATGTGTTATTGGACCCTATTCATTTTCATTGCCATGGCTCTTATATATATTTATGCCTTGGTTACTATTTATTTATTATTTGGGTAATTATAAACCATTACAATTTTAACAAAAACAGAGACAAATTAAAAACAGCAAATCAGACAACAACACAGGTATTTAACTACACAACAATTAGACCAATGTGCAGAAGGGTATAAACAGGAGCATTTATATACATGTGCCATCATATTAAGTCATACATCAAGGTAAAAAACAGCAGGAGCATTATTACTAGTTTGCTAGCAATTTAAAGCTGACATCAGGTTAAAAAGGGAGATAAAAAACAATGTTAGTTCAAGACAAAGTGCAAGCGCGGAGACTAAGCGATAGCAGCAATTTTTCATGTTCAAGTCTGCAAATAATGGACCTTTGGGGGGTGTCCCGAGAATCTTCACCCAATCCCCGATTTTAAACCTCAGCGAATAAAAATAACAAAAAGGAAGCAATAGGGGACTGGGTCGGGGGAACAACACAACACAAGTAGTACAATTTTGTCCTGGGACGTTTCACCCATAACGTAAGTGCAGCATTATAATAACACAAAACAAAGTGCAAAGAACTAGGATGATGAGGGTTATACAAAAAGGTTCCTTTGGTAGGCACGGAAGCAAAGTCTTGCAGCATCCTGTGACTAAGATTATATAAATAGACACAATGGTAATTAAACAATGCTCCTCTCAAGGGCAAGCACAGTGCTTACTTTAACCATCCAATAGTTCAGCAAGAAATAGGAGTGTTTTTATGCTGGAGGGGGGGTGAGGGGGGGGGGGGGGGGGGGTCCCGGCGAGGAATCCACTGGAATGGAAGAACCGGAGCCACTCGGTAGAACCCTGGAATGCAGAGATTTTTGGTGGCTCCAGTGACAAACTTGACCAACATGATATGTAGGGCATATTATTGGGGTTAAAAGAGGCAATATTGGCCCGCCGGCATGAGAGAATACCCAGTTTGTTCCATTCCCGCTTCAGGAGTGATCATTTATGTTCCTCGAGGAGGACTGGGCAGAGGCAGACAATGTGTCTGAAGGATTCCTCATACAGTCCGCAACTGCTGCATGTTGTTACTTCCGAGGGCTGGCCCATCTGGCAAGATATTTTAGGAACAGCCATTCACCGAAACTTAGAGCCATAAATCATCCCCTTATGTTGTTTTGAATTGGTGCAATACCAGTAAGATGAGTGGAATGCTGGTTGATAAGAATACAAAATTTTCCAGCTATCGCAACAAGAATTTTAGATTCTATTAAGGACATGGAGGTGAGGATTATGCTGTCTCAATTTCTTTACTGAACTCACAGCAGCCAATAAAAGTAAAACTACATAAAGTAAAAACATCAATACCCATGAGGCTTTGAACCATGCCTCCTTTATCACAGCCAATGACAACATCACCAAGTATACCAAATAGAGAGGCATTATGCTGGCTTCCTCTTTCTTTGCGCAAACTCAGTCCATAAGTACGAACCAAAACAAAGTCTCAACTCACAATAGAGAGGTAAACAGTTCCTTTTTTCCATTCTCAACGGAGAATATAAGCCACAGCTCTCGAGGTCATCCGCTTCTGTCACGAGGATGATCCGTCTCCATCCGGAGTAACCAGTCAGTTCTTGTTGGAATCATTTCCTAAAACAGAAACAAGTTCGAGAAAGGGAACCCACAAATTCACTTCTCATAGGTGGGCAGTTAATACAGTTATGAACATAACCATCAAACAACTTAACAGTTGAAATAAACTGTCCCAACGGGTGGGATAATCCTCGCCTCCGTGTCCTTAATAGAATCTAAAATTCTTGTCGCAATAGCTGGAAAATGTTGTATTTTATAGCAGGACCGGAGGCTTCTGATTATGCTGGTTCAAAGCACATCAATAACAACAGAAGAAACCTGAGAAATAGGCTTGTAATAGAAACCTTTAAACATAGAATCTGTAGACCAGTCAGCTGCTTTCAGGATGTCTCCCAAACGAGATCCCAACATATACGCCTTGGAGGTCATAGCTCCTCTCGCAGAATGGGCACCGTATACAGAAATATCAATACCTGCTTCTGACATCACCGATCTGACCCACCTAGCCAAGGTGGCAGCAGAGACTGGCTTGAAAGGTTTTTGAACTGAAATTAAGGTTAGACCTGTGTGCAAGAGTACGCTCCTCATAACATTTCAAACATTGTAAGACACATAACTTATTATTATGAGGGAAAGAAGGATACTCCACTGAACGTGACATAGTCTTCGTCCGTCTCATGATCACGAAAGAAACACCCTGTGGAGAGAACATTCTGCCAGCAAGATCTAAAGCTTGTACATCAGACACTCTGCGACATGAGATGAGACATAACAACATGGTGAGCTTGGCAGATAACTGTTTCAATGAAAGATCTGTATTATTAGGCCAGGATTCCAGAAGGGAAAGGACCTTGGATTAGCCACTCTAACACCTTTAAGCAATTTACAAACCAGAGGATGCATCCCCACGGGTTTACCATCAATATGATTGTAACCTGCTGAGATAGCGGACCTGAAGTTGTTAACTGATCTGTATGCCAGGCCTGACTCTGCACACTCAGAATGGAAGTTTAAAATCTCAGTCACATCTGATCCCACAGGATCCACCTGCCGTTAAAAGCCCCAACCCACCTATCTCTTCCAGGAAGCCGAATATCGCTTTCGGGTGGATGGAGCCCAAGCCTCCTGTATAAAGCCGGCAGCTGCCTGTGAAAGGCCTGCAATGCTCTCATGTCTCATGAGAGCGTCCACACCATCAGAGTTAGTTGGTTCTGCAGGACCAGTGGATGGCAGGCTCCCACTGTGTCCTGGAGAAGCGTCAGGAATATCGGAAGTTGAAACGGAAGATCCACAGACAATTCCAATAGTGTGGGAAACCAGGAATGAGTCTTCCACAAAGGTGTCACCAACACTATTGAAGCCATCTGCCGACGGACAAAGGCCGCCACTCTCGGGATCAAGGCGAACAGAGGAAACACAAAGTTCATCTGTTGCCCCCAATGGTGAAGGAACGCGTCTGTTCCCATCGCCATCTGATCCGGTCTCCAGCTGTAGAATAAGGGAAGCGGGGCTTTGAGGCAAGAGGCAAATAAATCTATTTTGCAGGGACCTCGCATACTCATGATCTGGGCAAACAGATTGGGGTGCAGCCTCCAATCGCTGTAGTCCCTGAGGAACCTGGAGTTCCAATCCGCTACCTGATTGAGTTTTACCAGATGGTATTCTCCTATGACAGTGATCTTGTGATCCTGGCAGAAATGCCAGAACTCCTTCACTATGTTGACCAACATACCGGACTTTGTTCGCCCTAGGTGGTTGATATAGCTCACCGCTGACACATTGTCCATCCGGAGAAGGATGCAACAATTGCTCTTCAGAGGTGAGATTGACCTGATCGCAAAGGAGCCGGCCAGCAGTTTGAGACAGTTTATGTGCAACTTTAACTCGTCTGTGGACCACCGTCCGCCTGTGGAAAGTCTCCACATCGAGCGCCCCTGCTCCATCGGCTGGCTTCAGACTCAACAACCACATTCGGGGCTGCGCCAAAGACTGCTAGCCCATTCTAGGCTGTCATGTGATCCAGCCACCAACCAAGCTCATCTCGAGCTCCCGAGGATAAGGGAATGAGATGGTCGTATTGAAATTTCTTCTGAATGTAATAAATCTTGAGTCTTTGAAGGGACCGGTAGTGCAAGGGGCCTTCGAAAATTGCTTTGAATCGATGACGCCAACAGGCCCACAATTCTTGCCAGAACTCTCAGAGAATTCATTTGCTTGGACGAAGTGGACTTGAGTTCCCTCCTGATAGACCTGATATTGCTCAAGGAAAGGAGAAGTTGGGCAGAAACTGAATTTATCAGGAAACCCAGAAATTCTATCTGCTGACTCGGGATTATCATTGACTTCTTGATGTTGATGACGAAGCCCAGATCCTGTAACAGGGACATCGTCCACTCTAAGTGGGTGAGAAGTGCCTGATCTTGCGCCAGAATTAGAAAATCATCTAAGTACACAATGAGGCGCACACCCATTTCCCGAAGGCGGGAAACCACTGGTCTCAGGAGTTTGGTGAAGATCCAAGGGGCCGATGACAGACCAAAGGGGAGTGTGCGATATCTGTAGCACTGCCCTTTCCATTGAAACTGCAAGAATTGTGACGGGCAAACTGGTACTGTAAGGTAGGCATCCTTCAGGTCCAGCCGGACCATCTTATCTTTCTCCGGCAGGAGATCTCTCAGAAGATGGATGCCCTCCATCTTAAAATGCCTGTAGACTACATAAGGGTTGAAGGCTCTTAAGTTCAAGACTAGTCCCTGACCTCCTCCCTTCTTTCGAACCAAAAAGACGTTGCTGCAAAATCCTCCAGGATGAAGGGTCCTACGGCAATAGCCAGTTTGGCCAAAAGCTCTTCTAGTTCGGAGTCTATAAAAATCTGTTCTTGAAGGGGAAAAAAGGAGAGGACGAGGGGGAAACACTTGACAGGGAGAGTCCAAAAGTTCAACCCCATAACCCTGAACAGTCTGAAGGACCCACACATCTGTGGTGAGACTTGTCCAATTGACCACAAAGTGCAACAACCTGCCCCCTAGGGGGATTGACGGACATACAGGATTTACCAGACGACTGGGAGTCAAAGTTTTTGTATCCACAGTTGACACCCCTGTTGAAGCGACCCCTGTAGCCACGAGATCTGGAGGGGTAGAAGCCGGCCTGCTCGGCCTCCTGGGTGTAACCTCTGCGTCTGGGGGCAAAGCCTCTCTGAGGACTTGGGTTGGTGTTGCGGCTGGTCGAGCATCCTCTGCCACGGCCGGCCCTACCAGAGACCTGATGGAGCACTCTCTTAAGGGAAGCCTGTGATTTATCGAGGGAGGCGAAGAGGCTCACATATTTGGCAATATCCTTCACAAACTTACGTATGTACGCAGAGTGATTTTACTCCTAAGAATGAATTTGTTGCCGCTGAGGATAGTAACAGGAGCTTGGGAGGGTATCCCCAAAAATGAAAGAATTTGTGATTTATGCAATGGAGGTATCCAAGATTTTAATCATGTTTTGATTGTGTGCCCAGCACTTAGTTCAATGCGACGCAAATTTCTAAGGCCTGATTTTTTACATTATAATATTTCAACAGCAGATCAGGCACGCAACTTTCTTCTGCATCCCCCGTCAGAACAGATATGTTTTAAGATTTTCTGTTTTTTTAAAGAATTTTTAAATGTATATTAGAAAGTCTAGCAGTAGGGGGAACAGTGGTTCATGTAGTACCTTGTATAACTTCCCTTGTCTTAGCACTTTTCAAGCACTTTAAGAATTTTAATACTTGCAACATCGGATAAGTATCATTGTTTAGTAGTGTGTTTTAACAATGTTGTTTGCTACTTAAATTTTTCTGTTCTTTGTTCCGAGTTAATTCGGCTAAATTGTTGCTTGATAATCATCCTGAGTTCTGTCCTGGATTAGGGTGTCGATGCACTAGCACTTTATCTTGATATATTTGCACTTTTAGTATCATCTTGCATAAATCATCTGCTGTTAACACTGTTCTCTGTCCTCGACATAAGAAATATTTTAATTGCTTTTGTTAACTACTGCCTGTATATTGGATAATAATTGCACAAATGTATATGATTTTAGTAATCTTGGGCTAAGCTAAAAGGGTTGATTCAGGTATTAGGCCTGGATTAGGATTATGGTTTCTTTACGTCTGTATATTGTAGATGGCATGTGCACTTTATACGGCACTTTATAAAAATCCTGCCGCTGCTTTCATTTAATATTTATTTCCCATAGATAAGATTTTAGGGGTGTAACTCTTCGTGCTTTTTAATACTGGTTTTCATGAATCATGTTTTATAGTAATGTTATGTGGAATTCCTTGGAATTCCAAATCATAATAAAATGAATTGAATTGACCCACACATCTGTGGTGAGACTTGTCCAATTGACCACAAAGTGCAACAACCTGCCCCCTAGGGGGATTGACGGACATACAGGATTTACCAGACGACTGGGAGTCAAAGTTTTTGTATCCACAGTTGACACCCCTGTTGAAGCGACCCCTGTAGCCACGAGATCTGGAGGGGTAGAAGCCGGCCTGCTCGCGCTCCTGGGTGTAACCTCTGCGTCTGGGGGCAAAGCCTCTCTGAGGACTTGGGTTGGTGTTGCAGCTGGTCGAGCATCCTCTGCCACGGCCGGCCCTACCAGAGACCTGATGGAGCACTCTCTTAAGGGAAGCCTGTGATTTATCGAGGGAGGCGAAGAGGCTCACGTATTTGGCAATATCCTTCACAAACTTGTCGCCAAAAAGTTACCCTTCAGCCAAAGGGCCCGGTTCAGACGAGGCCAATTCCACCAATTGCAGATCAATTCTAAGCAATACTGATTTGCGCCGTTCAGAGGCCAAAGCGCAGTTAATGTTACCCAACATACAAATCGCCCTTTGCGCCCATCCAGCCAGGACTTCGGGGTGAATAGCTACCCCTGTCTCCTGTGCCTGGAGGGCCAACTCAAGAATTTTTGCTAAAGGGCCCGAAAGGTCAAGAACCTTATTTTGGCACGCCCGGAGGGAGTGATAAATCCCCTTCTTAGGATCTTTTTTATACTTTTTTAGGAACATGGTCATAGCAAAGTCTATGTCCAGAGTGAGAGCCACCTTGTGAGCCAAGTCTGGACGGGGCATTCTGATTTCAGATGAGCTCTAACCTCCTTATCAAAACTCTTGCGTAAATGGGTCTGCATGTATTCTGCCACCGCAGGGGGAGGAATTCAGTCAGAGGACCTAGGGTGTACAATGTCTGAGGGATCGAACATGAAGGGAGAAGGCTGTACAGGGGAAGAAGCGTCCTTACGCTTTTAAGCGCACTTGCGAGGTCTAGACTCATGGGACGAGTCCGTGTCACTTTCGGTATCTGTAGTGGTATTGTGAACAGGAATAGGAGAGGACTATGGAGGGGGAAGGGCAGAGGTGCCATCTTTGGTGTTCTCCTTGGACTTGTATAACTTTAAATATGTATGTGCATAAGGCCAGGAGGAATCCGAGGGTTCCGCAGGAGTGAGGGGGCCCGGGGCCGATGGAGTTCCTGTGGGTGGAAGGGAAGAGGAAGGGGGGACCAGTAGTTCTAGCTTTTTTTAGCAATTGGCATCAGGGTGAAAGAACGGGCCTTATCTAACTTGGCATTCAATTTCTTATCAATAATGTTCTCCATGGACTCCTCATCATAGTATTCATCTTCGCTCTGCTACTCACATGCAGCAACCTCCTCCTGGTTGAAATTGCAATCTGCCATGATCTTAGTAGAATATAAACTTCTAATCAGAAAATTCTCCAGAGGGAAGCACAATTATCAGCCCACCAAAATAAGAGCGCCGGTTGGGAGTAATGGAGCCAGGAAACAATATCAAAGTCATATCAGTAGTATCTAGCCCCACTCTAGGACTAATGGAGGGAGTAACCCCTAGCTGCAGGCAGAATAGGGGCACCAAAAATTAATTTCCAGGATCCCTGGAAAGGCAAGGGTTAATGCCTTAGGACCAAAGTCTGAGCACTGCTAAAGCAAAACGCTGCCTTATCTGACTGTAAATCGGCCCACACTGGCTCCTGGCCCTGCGGCGTAGGAGTCCCCGGTTCAGCCTGGGGCAAGGCGTCTGTTCGGCAAATCACAGGAGCTGCGCGCGCACAAGAACGCGCTCGAGCTCCTGAGACGCACGCTGGAAGCCCAGCCGGGCCCCGACGTGCGTCTCTCTCCCCGCGGAGGAGGCCAAACCCCTCCTATCGCGCACTGCGATAGAAGTCGGCAGAGCGCTGACGGCAGTGGTAGCCGGTAACTCGGGGGACAGCCTAAAGCGCAACATGCGCTTGTATCAGGGGGAAAACTAATGCCGATCGCGGCAAAGGAGAGACTGAAAGGAGCAGCGCTCACGTAAGGGAATGCAAAGTATGTTGCACTGTGAGCCAGAAACGCACGCAAGGGCACAAGCAAAAACTCTCCATAATTTCAATGTAGCGTCACAATCAACACTCCCAAAAACGATCAAATATACCAACATGCACTAAAGTATGCAATCAAGTAGATTAAATAAGAGCACATTAGTAGTGTAAAGTATACAAAGTAGAGAGGCACTTATCTGGGCTGAGGAGCAGCAAAGAAAGAGGAAGCCAGCATGGTGCCTCTCTATTTTGTATACTTGGTGATGTCATTGGCTGTGATAAAGGAGACGTGGTTCAAAGTCTCATGGGTATTGATGTTTTTACTTTATGTAGTTTTACTTTCATTGGCTGCTGTGAGTTCAGTAAAGAAATTGAGACAGCATAATCAGATGCCTCCAATCCTGCTATAGAATTAAATACTGCCCATGCATGCCTACGTTTAGCTAAAACGTCCATATCAGAATGATGTGAACACAGATGCACACACTTTTTGATACATGGCTTGAAGACAGATTGACTTATGTTTTGGCCCAGAGATCTGTCATTTTCAAGGTGCTAAGAAAGTCCTCAACATGCAAATAGTAAGGTAGCCTCAGGCGGCCAGTTTGAATCCCATCCCACAATAACGCCTCTAAGCGGCCTCTCCTGGCAAACTTAAGTTTGTGGCACAGGTTTAAGAAACATTCAGCTCTGGCAGTCTGCTAATCTTATATTTTGGTGACCAGTTTGTTCAAGAGTTTACAGTCTCTTCCCAGTAGGATTTCACTGCTGTAGGACAGAAATGTGATCATTTTTGCCCTAATGAAGTTTAAGGGAGGGAGAAGGCTTGCCCCGCTCAGCGTGCTTGATCGTTTTGACAGGGATATGTGAAGGACCAAAGCTTTTGTTTGAACTTCTTCATTTGCCGAACAAAAGGTCCCTTGCATCGATAAGGGCCCCAGGTACTTGTAAGATTGTTCCTTTGTTATCTTGTTGCCATTATAAAACCTGCAGCCCCCCCTGGAAGGATTTCCTGCCAAATGTTAGGATTTTGGTTTTCTTTAGGTTAACCTCCAAGCTTTTGGTGGAGGTAGAATAGTGCAGCAGGTTTAACAGCCGATTCCACTCGTCCCTTAAGAGATCCTGTGTCGCCCCTCTTCAGTCACTAGAATTAATGATGGTATGGCCCAGGTCATATTTTAGGATTGAGTAGGTCTCTTGCCTGGGCACCTCTGGGGGTGTCTGATATTTTGCTAGACCCGCAGGATACCCAATTTCTTTAGGTTAACCTCCAAGCTTTTGGTGGAGGTAGAATAGTGCAGCAGGTTTAACAGCCGATTCCACTCGTCCCTTAAGAGATCCTGTGTCGCCCCTCTTCAGTCACTAGAATTAATGATGGTATGGCCCAGGTCATATTTTAGGATTGAGTAGGTCTCTTGCCTGGGCACCTCTGGGGGTGTCTGATATTTTGCTAGACCCGCAGGATACCCAATTTCCTTGAGGGGAATGATCTTAATGCAACAAGCACAACAAGATGATGGACGGAGTCCTGAAACTTTTCAACCACTCACGCCCAGTCACAGATCTGGGTTTTCGTCTTCATTCTTTTGCTCACTATGCCACCGCAGTCTAGACCCAGCCATATGCAAATCAGTCTTGATACTGTTCCTCATGGGAACAGCCCTGGGGACCCCTACCCATTTGCGAGTGGAAGTAGGTGGTAAACTACGAGTGTTTTGCGACCGCAAATGCGGTCGCAAAACAATCATACATTGCAGTTGAACTCGCTATTATGAAGGGATGCACTTGGCATGTCCTTCCTAATAGCAAGTCTCAAAACATATTTTGCAAATCGGTAATAGGTTACAGACTCACAAAATAGGGTTTGTAAATGGGCAGACCAATTTTGCTGCCGAATTCCAGTTTGCTACCGCAAAAAATGGTATTGCATCTGCTCCTTAGTTTGTCCTTTGCATTGCCCAATACTTGTTTACTGTACTCTTCCACTAACTCTCTTTCTATAAACAAGCCATTAAGTCTTGTTCTTATCATGTCACATTTGCAGTGCATCCAAAGACAGAGGTCAAATATCAGGTTCTCTCTTCCAGGGAGAGTGGTGTTTATTTTTCTTTCTCTGACTTCAAGGTCAGCGAATTTATATGACAATTTTGCTGAGTCCCCGGGTAAGAGGCGAGAGGTGTAGGATTTTTTTTCCAGTACACAACAAAGCAAATGAACTGTGCTGTGATGTTTCAGAATATATCAGAATTAGTAGAAATGAAGCAATTTTTTTTGTAATTCTGAAGTGTGTGGAAAAAAATATTTGAATATGATCAAAACACATCAATACACTAGGCGATTGCATTTGCACAGTGCCTGCCGCTTTGTGCATGCAAATGCAAAGCATGCATATTTAACTTTGCGGCGGGTGCTGCTTAAAGCAGCACCCGCCGCAATGTTAAATATACGGGATGTGACCGCAAGGGTGGCGGTCACATCATAATTCCACCGGAGGGACCGCTGCTGCCCCTGTGGATGGTTCCTCCACCTCGGGGGTGGCGGGCGGACGCAGGTCCGTCCGCCATCCTAATAGGCGCCATAGTTTAGATGTTTTAATACTACATAATTCAACTTTAAATTCTTAATCCTTGTGCGCTCTCTTTAGGGTTCTTCCAGTATATCGCGCTTGAGCACCATATCACTAAGAAATCCAATATATATTAAACTTTTATGTGAGCATTACACTGCTTTTAATAATGTTCACAAATGTCTGTAGAGAATGTAAAGAATCATGCTTCTGGATGCCTTATTACCATTTTGTAAAAAGCACATGCAGCATATGTTTAATTTACAGGAAAAAAAAGAAAAAACCCTCTGTACAAATAAATGGAAAAATAAAACATTGTTTATTACTATGTACATGATCAGCCAATAACATGCCAGTATACACATGAAAAATGCAAGACCTATTCCATTGCAAATGCTTATTCTGTTTGGGAGAGTGGACCTTCCATCCGATTCATTTCCACTCTGACTCTTCCTTGTCTTCTCTCCTCTTACTCTTAGGTTGCCCAGGATCTAAGAAGGTGGAGTTTCTCACCAATTTGCTAAAGGCTCTTGCCTCTGATATGGCCCAGACCAAGGTGGTCCCACTAACAATCAGGAGGTAAGTGGTGGTACCTGTTCAGTTTTAAGGTCTTTGATAAGGAAATAAAATGAAAGCAACATAAAAAGATAACATCGTGTGTGTTCACCGCAGGCAGTCCGATGGTATGCTGGGACCCACCCTGGAGGACCGGGCAGTGCGCTGGCATTTTATACGTTTGGACAAAGACTTTAGCAACAGCATCAGTGAGAAGGAGATGCGCCCTCTGAAACTGTACATGAAGAAGAACACCCGACCCAAGCGCTGCATACGCAAGTTCATGGAGTACTGCGACCTATCCAACGACAAGCAACTCTCACTGCATGAGCTCAAGGGGTGCCTAGGACTCAGCTAATGTTGTGGTAAGGAGAGCACCTTCTAGTAAAGAAACCCACTTGTTAACATAGCTTCTTTAAAAAAACACATGAAGCATATAAGATATACAGAGGTGGCCGGATCCACCAGTGTCAAATAAGTCACCTTCTTCAACCTGTACATAAGTTGGACAGCCAATTGAGTTTTGGTGAACTGCAAAATGTTTATGGCCTAGAAAATGATATTGAGTATGGATTTAACTTAAAAATAAGACTAAGCGCAATATACTCACTCACTCGATGAGATATACAAGTACAGCACTGCTGTCAGGCTGCATGTAAGCTTAATACCCCCTGCCTAATAGCATATTTCCATGTAGTACATTCATGGGGGGATAGCACCTACCAGATACAGAAGACCAACTTTAGCTTATAGACACACTGCACTTGCTGTCCACCAAATGTTGTAAAAGAGCACCCAGAACTAGCTATCTACCTATTCAATTGGGACACCTAGTTTTAAATACCTCCAGTTGACAACCAGCACCAGCTCTCCCACTGATGACCCTGCACCACCTCTTACCATTGGACACCAGCTGTACCTAACACCAAATGGCTTCATTGGGTACTCAGAACTACCCGTGTCTGTGGGAGCGGAACGCCAATAATCTCCTGAATATTTTATGAACCCTACTTTTTACCTTAGGCTTCTGGTTCTCTAGTTGATCTAGTGGTAAGAGACTCCCCTCTTAATCAGTGAAACAATACTTTAGCAGAGTAAAAGTCAGAATAAGAACTGGAACTATTCAATAACTGAGGGGCAAATCATCAAGGGCAATATCGGTGCTTTAGTGGCACTTTTTGCTGCTAAAGCAGCAATATTTTTATCGCCCTATCAGCAAGCTGTCGCTAACAGCTGTTAGCGACAACTTACTGGCAATAGCGCCTGTGTTATTGCCGTTTTGCATGTCAGCGATATTCATTGCTAATGACATGCAAGGTAGGCGTTCCCTAGGCGTTCCCTCTGAAAACAACTCTGGAAAAGTCGCTAACTGCACTTCGCAGTATCATCAAGCCGGACCCTAATACCTATAGCGACATAAAAATCGGCACTAACAAGGTTATCGCCATCAGCTAACGGCTGCAAAATGCCTATTAACAAGGAGTCCCTTAGCGCTGTAGTTGCATCGCTGGATTTACAGCGATGTTCTCTCATTACGCCGCTATCGCCAGAATTTTTATCGCCGTGGAGATAAGCGTTGATAATAACGTGTTATCTCGGAGATAGCCGGCATTATACAAATTTGCGCTATGTGCGCTCTGCAATGTTTATCGCAGTTTGTTGGTGATATGCCACTGAGTTATTGATCAAAATAAAGTTAAAAAGATTTATTGCAGAATTGTTAAGAAAACAAATACAGAAAAATGCATTATGTGCCATGAAGGCCCAGATACAGAACACAGAATCATAAATCATAATAAAACCCCTATTTAGGCAATTAAATCTCTCTAGATTCTAAGTGTCAAACTTATAAAGAGTACTGACAACCTTCTAGGGGAGGAAAAAACATCTCAAAGTAATTGGACAGTGTTTCTGGGAGGAAAATGAGAAATCACACCGAATCTCGAAATCCAGTCTTCCACTTGCTTCCTCAACAACTGAACTCTGGGGATGTAAAACATAATATGAAACATTCCTCAGACAATAGCTCATAGAATTATGTTTTTCCGCACACCTGCATCTGAACTTCCAGCTGAAATCCTTTAAAATGATACATCAAGTACACAATGGAAAGTTTCATTCACAATGCAAGCTTTCTAATACAATTGTCCTTTTGCGTCATGACACTCACAAACTGTGGCGAGAGAAGACTTGCAGCGGGTCACTGATCAGGAGGGGGGAATGAGCAGGAGCAAGATGAACAGAACACCAGAAACCACATCCATTTAAAATAATAATTCTAAACTAAATAATCAAATAGTTGTAAGTGGAGCATCATTACTTCATCGGTTATCACCATATGCATCATTAAAACCACAAATTCGCACAAATAATTTGTTACCAAAATTATACATCAAAAAAAACTTCTACATGTCCAGTGAGTCTCTGGTACCATATGTACTCAGGGAAAACACGGCACAAATAATGGCATTTGGGTACCCTACAGTTCTGGTGGAGTCCCTACAAGGTGGCATTAAAACTGGGTACAGAGAGTCAAATATCCTTGCGCACCCTGTTACAATGAGAATCCCCCTGGGTCAGCAGCTACTTCCTTTGGGCCTTTGGCGCAGAATATCTGCATAAATCTCTTGGAAGGGATGCTGTAGCCACATTGTGAGGATCCTTCTAGAGAACTCTTTTATAACTTCAGTGAACACTGCAGGTGTAAGCTTCAATCTGCGGATAAGAACATCTGGCAGAAAGACATGAAAAACTTCTGCTCATAGTAGAAACAATTTCCTAGAACAGATCAGATTGAGAGAAAAGGTGTGTAAGAGAGAGAGTGTGTGTGTGTGTGTGTGTGTGTGTGTGCGTGTGTGTGTGTGGGTGTGTGGGTGTGTGAGTGTGTGTGTGTGTTCGCGTGCATGTGTGTATATGTTTGTATGCTCGTTTCAAGTCCATCCTTAAATTAAACAATTTAATGTATGTGACTGAGGTCGAGTTCTCAGTTCACCTTTAAATCTAGGGCAAAATGTACCAGTTTTAATGTATTGTTGTTACAACAGGTGGCACGCAGCTAACTTCCACCATGCTGTCTTCACAGACCGCTCCGAAAAGGAACACAGAAGGAATCAGCGATATCTTCCAGCCAGGCCAGCACTGGCTCTCCATTTGCTGCCTGTAGAATGAACTGTGGACTGTGTCTGAGAGGCGAGGGAAGAAGCTGGCTCTTCAGGGGGCATTCAAGCCTTGCACTAGCTGCTGATGTTTAAGGAAAAGAGCTAGCTCGACGTCTGACTTTCAGCTCAGCATCTCACTGGGAGAGCTGTCCTCCTGGCTGAGGCTTCTCTCTGGACTGTGCATCTCCTGGGTGAAGTCTGTGTGGGTGAGGTGTCTCCCTGGATAAGATGTCTTTGACCGCGTGAGGCATCTGTGTCGGTGAAGTAACTCTGGGTGAGGGTGCTCTTTGAGTGATATCCTCTTTTTGGCATGGGGAGACGTCTCCAGGGGTTGGGAGGGATTTCTCGTGGCATGGCATCTTACTGGGAAAAGAATTTGTACTGGCACAAGGCTTTTTCCCTGCTTTCATTTATTTAGCACTTTTGGTTGAGTTTGTATTTTCGTAATTAAATATGTAAAATATATTCTTGTATTATAAGTTATTACATAAATATATGATTGTGCACAACAGGAACCCCTAATTTGAAATAAAGCACCCTGAAGAAAAATTGACAGCTTGACTCAATCTCAGTTTTTTTTAGCAAAACTGCAAAGGCAAGGCGAAAACTGAGTGGGAAAAGAGGATACAATCTCATCAGAGGAGCTAGCTTGAGAAGCTCAAATACAATTCTTCCCAGTTTAACTTTAAGCAGTGTCAGCTGGTGCATTCTGGAGGTGGTAGGGCTTAAATACTTACCTCGAATTGAACCTTGCAAGTGAGTGACTTTTATGGGGGTTTCCACCATGAATATTTTGAAAAATACAGGATCATAACGTTAAACGTAAAGCCCAAAAGGTGCACTGCGTAGCATTATTTTTACATTAATTGGCTGAAAATGCAGCTGCTCTGAAGTGACAATATTAGAACAGTCCAATAAGTGTGTGGTGTGCCAAGAAATACTTAAAAGCTCCGAATGAGTTGGTGTAACTCCCCAAGAAAACTTTAGAAAAAACATTGATTTTTCTTATCATTTATCCTCAAAATTTGCAAAAGAGTTGTATGTATTAAAGACAGTTACAACACTCTGATTATGCCTTTTCACAGGGCATATAATGTTTCACAAAGTTGCCTCGATACTCTGATAATATTCAGCTTTATTTGAAAGTCTCGTCAGACTGTGATTATTTCACTGTTTAAAAGATTTCCTAGCCTTCATTCAGATATGCCTGTCAACTGCTTAGCTAGTGCTAAAGCCTTCAAAAACAGAACTTCTACTCACCACCAACAGAAACAGACAAACCCATGTCATGGGTTGGCTCACTATCATGAATGTAGATGCCTTTCACCTGAACTCTCCGATGGGGCTGAACACTTCATCTTGATCCACAGCCATCTCTCCTGCAAGCCTCACGTTGCCAGGGAGACCAAGACAGGATGAGAGAAGCTTCACTACATCAAACAATATAACCCTACCAGAAGGGCACCTGATAACCACAGTTCAATACCTGGTCCTCTCCCAGATGCGTGTTGGAGCACAGGAATACAGAGTCAGTGCTGGGCCTATTGAAAAGCATCTGCACATCTCAGTTCACCGCTTCGAAAGGATGCAATAAATGTGACTATATGAGCCCCGCTCCAGAGGTCCATTCACTGGCCACTCCTGCAAGCCATATCATCTTAAAGACCGGTTGCATCGCATATGAAGCTAGCCTCCAACGACTGCCTTAGCTGTCATTGAAACATACTTTCTAGAGAAGAATGCAATACAACAAGCCAAGTTAAAGACAGGTTCAAGAGCAGAAAAGACAAAAAATAAAACTGGCCAGGCCAACCCGCAGGACCTGGAACTTCACAGCATCGCATATCCTATTTCATAAGAATTGAAAACTCAACTCTTCAGAAAGCATTTAGTACTATAAACAGAGCCTTTCTGGCCATAAGGACCTGGAACCACTCTAAACTAGGACTACCAGGGATGGACTCGCCTTTAGGGCAATTAGGCAGTGCCCAAGGGGCTGGCTTGACAGATCAGTGTGTGAGCTATTGTTTAGCTGTTTGTGGGATGTTGTTTGGCCAGGTGGGCCAGTTTTTACTGGTTCTTACCCTGATTTTACCACAAACATTGCCTCAAGCAAACATAAACACATGCAGTCTCCAATACCCTGAAAAATACCCATAAATCATCCTTTTAACAGTTCAAAACTGGCTTGATTGGCATATGTGAGCCACATTTTTAGGTATCTGGTCTGCTAACAGGGGCCACTTTTATTTTGTCACCGGGGCTTAGTTTCTGTCCTAGTCTGACCCTTATGGCTGCCATCACTATTTGTGGGTCCCCTTAAGTAGATGCTCTTGAAGCATTTCAAAATAGTGAACTATACTGAGACTTTGAGACTTCGCGTATGTCAATTTAAATGTATGGTGCTATTCAGTGGTGACATGTTCACAGATCCCTCACCTCTCTCCTGATTTGCAGCATGCACGGTCAAAGCTCTCGAAATATACCTCTCTGTATTCAATGATCTGCTTAAAAATCAAATGAGGATCATACCACCCTGGCCAGTAATTTTAAACCCATTCGTTCTTTTTTATTGTTGTGTGCCTGTACCTCAACAGTATGTGCTTGCCCTCAGAAGTTAGGTTTGGTGCCATGAAAAACAGGAAATTACCTACTCTCTAAGTCATGGGCAAATCACTTCGTATCCATTTCACCCACCACTAGCCCAATATGCAATTTTCCAGCTCACAGTGAATGTAAACTGCCTTACACTATGCATCACTTCTCAATACTGGAACATTAACCCCTTCGCTGCTGATGACGAGCTCAGCTCGTCATCAGCCACGGTGGTCGTGTGCTGATGACGAGCTGAGCTCGTCATGTAACGCGGGTTTTTGTAAATTGCCGCACAGCGGAAAAATTACCGCCGCAGCAATGTGGTTAAGAGAGGTCTCACAATAGACCCTTAGCATAACTGCATCGTACCATGTACTCCAAGTACTGAAACATTCATCAAGCTTTCGCAATGCAACTGACCTGCAGAATCTACTTAAATCCCAGAACTGAGACTTTCACCGTAGTCAGACCAGATTGCCACCATAACATAGCACATCTTGCTGAGTCATTCTAGAGGACCAAGAGGCTTTTATGACCTCAGTGTGTCATGGTCAGTGATCCAGCAATCAAAGTGGCAAAAAAACACGAATCATATGTTCCAGGCTCACCTGTGGCTTCATACTCATCCACACCCAGAAGAGTCACAATAGCTTTGGCAATGATAAGTTTCTAAATACTCAAGATTCATTTAAGATCACAAAAATCCCTACTGCCAGAGCCCTCTTAGCAATGAGAAAACATGTTCCCAATCACCAATAAAATTCTAACATTGGAAGCAACAGTGGCTTCAGTGCAGAAATATCTTCCTTAAATCTTCTTCAAATGTGTGGTCACATATAGTTAATTAGGACGTGGATTGGTACTGATATCTAATCTCTGCATTGACTGGATGTATTAAAACTCTTCATCTCTGAATTTTATATCACATATTTCTCCCATTATGCTCAAAATATTTTTGAGATCCGTAAGGCTCCAAGAAGTAATTATTTATAGATTATACAAATATGCTCCCTATGTTATTTATGGGAAAGCTGGTCAACAGTTTCATTCTTTTTCCCTTGAATGTTTAAAGCTGTTCAAAAACTACAAAATTGTTAATGTATTTGAAAAACCACATTGCTTATTTCAAACATCTGTTGTAGTTTTCTAAAAGATTTAAACTGATCCTGATAAAAGAGTTAGCTGCACACGAAATGTCAGACTATGTCCTTTTAAAATAAATGTATTTGGACATCCTTGGATTAATTCAAACTGGAGTGAGAGTATACTGTATATGGACTTTTACAAACTACAAAAGCCTGCTCAGATCTTCCACAGGTCAACCAAGACCTTAAATTTAGTTTTGGAATATGAGCAGGAATCCTTTGAGTTCATATACACGTGTCATGTATTTCCAACAAATCATACTGTAGGCATTAGTTAGGGAGAGTTCGGTTAGCTTCTTCAGATATATTGCACAAGACGCATAATAAAGACCATCAAATTCAGAGGTGCCCTCCTCGGTCTCAATTGATCAAGACATTCTAGAAAATGGCAGTATAATATTCAAAATCAAGGAATCAAGTTCCTCGAAAAAATGGTGAGGCAAATATCAAAGTACTCAGTGACTCAGAAAGAAAAACCTAGAAGTGTAGCTATTTTCCCCATATTAATTCTCCCACCTGAGTCAAAAATAAGGGTCTCATGACCCTAGCCATTTTCACCTCACTGATTCTCCCTATCAAAGATTAAAGGAATTTAATCTTTGTCCTGATCAAGATGGGTTTATAATTTAAATCATACAACATTGATCACCCTGAATCCAGTGAACACTGATGAAGGATTACCTCTTTACACCCAACACATATTTTAATTATCTAGTAAGCGTAGATTAGGAGCGATTCCTCGGTTTTTCCGAAGTGGTGAGCGTGCGTACAGTGACTGATTTCAAATTGGAAATAAGAGTGTAGATAATTCAAGATGCCACATCATTTAAGCTGCACCAGCTCAAGTGAACAGCGAATGCTTCTGAATAGCATATTAAACCTTGGCAGATCCCTCAAAATTTCAAAAGCCTGTGATTTAGACATATAGAGGTCTGCGGAACAGTAGAAGTGAAAATAGTTGTCTGATAAGGTGAATGAAGTAACATTAAGCAAGAAATCCTTCACGGTGCAAGGTGGTATCCAAGAGTGCGAAGTGCCAGTACACCTGTTGACACACTGGAGGGGAGGCACGATGAAGACTGCCTGGTCCATAGAGTAGATGTTTGCTGAGCAGAAGATGAATACTTTTTCAAAGATGTTTTGGTTCGATAACAAAAAGCACAAATAAAGATTCTCGTCCGCATGGACAACACCACGGCCATGCACTACATAAACAAGGAAGGGGTCCCAGATCTCTTCCGTTGTCGCAAGAGGCCCAACAAATGTGGGAGTGGGCGATCCTACACGGAATATCGCTACAGGCAGAACACCTACCAGGAGTGCTAAACGAAAAGGCGGACAGGCTCAGCAAGCTTTCGTCAGTCAGCCACGAATGGGAACTAAACCAGACGATCTTGGAGGAGATTTTCCACCGTTGGGGCAAACCCTCAATAGATCTCTTTGCCACCCCGGTGAACAGAAAATGCCAGTTTTATGCAAGCAAACTACACCATCCCGGATCGCTGGGGAATGTGCTTTTGATAGCCTGGTCAAGAGCATTTGTATACGCCTTTTCCCCCATTCCATTAATTCCGAGAGTACGCAGGAAGATCAAGACGGAGCCGTGCAGGATGATCCTAATAGCTCCAGCTTGGCTGAGACAGTTTTGGTTCACGGAGCTTCACCTCCTTTCTCTGGCCCCTCCACGTCCTTTACGGGCAATCCCGGATCTTCTCACGATGTCCCAGGGCCAGATCTGGCATCCAGATCCTCATTCCTTACACCTGTCAGCATGGCTCCTGAGCAGCGAGAGTTCCTAGATCTTCATCTCTCGGAAGAAATAAGAGATGTTCTCTCTCAGGCTAGAGCTCCTTCCACTAACAAGACTTGCCGTTTGAAATGGAAACGATTTTACATCTGGTGCCATCAGAAAGGTGTTGACCCTTTCTCGTCCCAACCTCACCAGGTTCTTCCTTATTTCCTGTCCTTGGCTAAGGCAGGACTGGCTCATTCATCCATAAAAGTTCACTTAGCTGCAGTTTCTCGCTATAGACGCACTGCATCTGGCCCTTCTCTCTGGTCATCCAGAATTGTCAAACAATTTCTCAAAGGCCTATTTCAACTTTTTCCTCCAGTGAGGCCTCTGCCCCCACATGGCATTTGAACTTGATTCTCACCCAGCTGATGAAGCATCCCTTTGAACCAATTCATCGAGCAGATATGAAATTCCTCTCGCTCCTTCTTGCTCGCACTTCGGCGAGACATATTGGAGAATTGCAAGCTCTCACATTACAGGAACCTTTTCTCCAATTCAAAAGAAATACAGTAATTCTAAGGACTAATCCAAAGTTCATACCAGAGGTGCCTTCGGACTTTCATTTAAATGAGCCAGTGATTCTCAAGGCTTTCATTCCTCAGCCTTCTACACCGGCGGAAAGCACACTTCATTCACTGGATGTGCAGCGATGCTTGAAATTTTATCTGGACTGCACTAAAGAATTTCAGAAATCTTCTCAATTGTTCATCGCATTTAGTGCTCCCCGAAAAGGCTTACCCTTGCCTAAGCAGGATATCGCTCGATGGATCTCCAGTGCCATACAGTACTGTCATTCTGCAGCGGGCAAGCCTCTAGAAGGCAGAGTTAGAGCACACTGGACAAGGTCCATGGCTTCCTCTACGGCTCTCTTTTCGGGAGTTCAGATTAAAGACATTTGCAGGGCTGAAACTTGGAGCAGCATGCACACCTTCACAAGACATTACTGCCTGGAGACCTTGGCACAAGAAGACAAGGTGGTAGGCCAGGCAGTCCAGAGGAACCTCTTCCATTGAGTGGTGCGCTTTCCTTTCTTTCCTCCTTCCTTTTCTTACTGTTACATGCACATTTTGCTATGTGTTCTTTATGTGATTGCACTGTTGATTAAGGTTTACTTTTGAAAAAATAAAAAGAAGTAATGGAGGAACAGATATCAATGTGGGAGCAAAATGTGCTTCCTGACTGCTAGCTACTCTGATACAAGCTATGGGAATCTATGAAAGTTCCAATACTGGAGTAAGAAAACAAGTTACTTACTTGTAACTTTGGTTCTCCAGTATTGGTAACTTTCATAGATTCCCCTGCGCCCACTCTCCTACCCTGGGAAAGCTCAGCCCTCAGCAAGTTTTGGTTATACTGTTACACAACGGCTATGAAAATCTGAGGCTCTGAGGTTCTCTCAGGAGGGTTCTATAGGGTGAGGCTAATCTGATTGGTTGTTGCTTTACTTTGGTCTCTTTTGCAATAAGAGGTGGGTATGCTACAAAAGGGAATGAGGCCTAGGCCTTTTCTTTCTCTTTTGTACCTACTGCTATGTTATTTTGTTTACCATGACTCCTATTCCGACGACGGGGAATGATACAAGCCATGGGAATCTATGAAAGTTACCAATACCGAAAAGAACCAAAGTTACAGGTAAGTAACTTGTTTTCTTTTGAGACATGTCTGTTTTAAATATTCTTCCTGCCTCTAGGCAAGCTCTAATGTTCATATTGTGGCAAATGGGTTTAATCCATTTATTCCTTGGTTTGCCATATGCCGGGCAGAAGATTAATATATGTAAATCATTCTGCTTCGACACGTTCTGACATAGTTCACAAAATTCATTGCTATTCCTACCACAGTTAGTAGCCCATTTTGATGCGTTCATATTAATTTGTAACACGCCATATCTAAACTTCATACATAAGAGTCTAGCTAGTTGTGGACTTATCTCATCCAAAAAGGATTCAAAACTCGCTACCTCCTGAAAAAGAAGACATTTGGCTGTTAGTGTACCATTATCTGTACTGTGTAACACATTATTTTGAATATGAGCCCAAAAAGTGGATTTTAACAATTTTTTTACTAGACACGGTCAACTGTGATGGAGTTTCCCAAAAATGACTCAGACCCAGTTTCTCAAACCAAGAAAAAACATGTTTGAGCCATGGGGTACTCCTGCCCTTGTCAATCTCTAGGATCTCCCGTAGACCATCCTTATAATAAGTCAATTCAGGAGTTGACCAGAGCCGTACCCAAAATAATAAGGGTCTTAGTGTTGCATGGTGATCTGTTCGTTTGACGTTTAAATCCATGAAAACTGGAATTAGGGGTGTTCGCAGTGGTAAGCTTAACACTTTTCTAAAAAATTTGTTTCTCCTAATTCAAAACTCTTTTTGCAATGGGACCCCCATATTTCAGCGCCATAAAGAGAGGCTGATTTTACTTTATGTTTAAAGACCTCCAGAACTGAAGTCAACGCCTTCAAGATACTACTCCCATGCTTCTTTATTATTGGTAGTGAGTTTTGGAGTTGGATAATGTTGTTTTTTCTAACTGTTGCTTCCAAGACAACTTTGTGTCCAAAGTTATACCTAAATAATTAAAATGGTGTACATACTCTAGTTTTTGGCTGTTGACTGCTAAATTCATTTTAAAAGACATATGTGGATTTATTGCCATGTACTTTGTTTTGCTGGAGTTTATTTCAAGGCCCTTTTTTACAGTATGTGTTAAAAGAATCCAATAGAGATTGTAGACCTTTAGGGGTTTGTGATATTAATATGGTATCGTCAGCAAATAAAAGTGCTGGCACCGGATCCCCTCCCAGCTTGGGCGCATCATATGTGCACCCAAGCAAATACCTTGGGATGTCATTAACATATAATGAGAATAGGGTTGGTGCCAGTAGTACACACCTTTTTACCGGGATAGCCTTAGTTAGTACACCCCTCAGGCCCCATTTTACTTTGGCAAAATTGTCCTCATGCAATCTTATTATTTGCATGAGTAGTTCAACAGGCACACCTTGATGTTTCAGTGATTCCCAAAGTAAGTTCCGTGGTACGAGGTCAAAAGCGGCCTTTAGGTCTACAAAAGCTATATATAGATGGCCCTTTTTTATACTTATATATTTCCAGCATAAACATAAAAATGTAAAAACCTGGTCGATTGTGCTTGTTTTTATTCTAAATTACACCGGGAATTTGGAGAGCACACTGTTCTCATCAAATCAATCATTTTATCTCATTAAAATATGCCTAGCAAAAACTTTTTGTAAGATATCAATTAAACTAATTGGTCGGTAATTTGCAAGGTCACTGCGATTGCCTTTTTCAAAAATCGTAACAATTTCCGCACCTTTCCATGATTCAGGTATTGGCTAACCTGCAGCTATTGCGTAGCATAAACAATTTATATGTACAGGAATTTATATAGCGCAGATCACCAAGCGGTTTCTAAGCGCTTGCTTAGGGAACCCGTCCTGGTATTCCCCTGTGAGATAACCCCAGCAGGGTATCCACAAGGTGAAAGCCAGGCATCCTGCCGCGAGGGGCCGTTGTGGAGATTAAGCAAGCTATTGCCCAGAGTCGCAGAGTGTGAACCCGTGAATCGAGTAGGCACCGGAGCGAGAATTGTCAAGTCCATGGACATTTTTAGGACTCAAGACCCCGCCGAGCCGGGAATTGAACCCTGGTCCCGGGCTGACCTCTGCTTCCAGGTCTGCCTCCTCTAACCAGTGAGCCACACTTCTCCACCTATCCATCTATAAGGGCCCCAAACACTACAATCATGCCTCAGCAGATGTCCCGGAATTTTGTTGGGGCCTGGAGCTTTCTTTGGCTTGACTGCATTTATAACCAGCAGTGTTTCTTCCAAACTGAAATGAAGATGATTAATATTAGGATTAAATACAGGTGTTACAGTACCAAGTGTTTCTACCACTTGTACATCTGCATAAAGGCATGAGAAATGGTCCTCTAAAGTTTTAGCATCAAGGAAGAGATTCTTGTCATACCTATCTGTCTTTTTGCCCTTTGCTATCAAACGCCAAAAACCTGCTTGATCTTTGGACTTGGCTGCTCCAATTAAATCTGTCCAAATATTGTCATCCCAAGTTTTTTTTGCATGGGCAAGGGTTTGCTTATATTTGGTTCTTTTCTCCCTTGTAGCCGTTATATCATGTTCATTTATTGACAATATGAGGTCAGTCTTTGCCTCACAACACTCTCTGTTATACCATGGGTTAACTCCTGTTTTTGTACCTATTCCACTATGTTCCCTTGGTAGTCTACTCAATATTGGTACTAAAGCATACAGCAAAGCAAAATGTACATCCATTATTGAAGACTCTACTCCTGGTGAATCTAAGTGGAGCGAAACAATATCTTCAAAAATATTGTAAATCTGTGTCATTGATCTAACATTCCCTAGTATATGCCGCCATTTTAAGGCTTGCCGGTTGTTACTAACTAGATTATCATCAGTGGAGGTGTTGATATCCTCATTGTCCACAGTAGTACCAAGAAAGAGATCAGGTAATAATGACAAATGTAAGAGACAGTGATCACCATTTGTTCTATTGTCTATTGTCAGGTCAGATACATTTGTCCAAAATTCAACAGATACCAATATATCATCTGTACTACTCTTGTAAGTGCCTCTGCAAAAGGTAGAAGTATTAGGTCTATCCAAAGGTAAACGGCCATTACAAGCTCTAAGACGTTGCCCTTTTATTAGTTTCATGATTTGTGTGACTACTGTGGTGTAAGTGGTACAAAAGGGGGTGGTGATGGACGGAGCATCTGAATCAATCAAACACTCACACCCAGTCAAAAGATCTGGGTTTAATCAATCACTCTCCTTTTGTACCGCTTTTGGCCGCCTTAAGAACTGGGGTGGCAGAGTGGGCTAAAGAACGGTGATGGATTAAACCCAGATCTGTTGACTGGGTGTGAGTATTTGATTGGTTCAGATGCTCCGTCCATCACCACCCCCTTTTGTACCACTTTAACTCCAGAGCAGGAGCCAAAGGCTTCCTGACCTTTTTTGAACTGGACTAAGCAAGGAGCGCATCAAATGTGCACCTCAAGCAGACTGAGTGGCACTGGGAAGCACTTCCACCCGGCCCCAATATACCATTCCCTGTCTGGGAGGTGGTCATACCTCCCTGTGACAGGATACCTATTGTTCGGCCCTCCCCTGCTCGAGCTTCTGGGCATATTCTTTCACAGCGTTATGCATATACTTGCAATCTAATGTGTAGTATTTAGTAGTGTGTGTGTAATAAATGTACTTTCCCTTTTACAAAGAAAACACACTGGCTGGACAAAGAAAGTTGCTGTGGTGTGTCAATGAATAGAGACTACTAGCCCACAACACCTCCATTGAGTAAGCCTTGGGCTGCTCTGCCTGCCAGAGAGAGTTAAGTGCTACAGTGGGATACTTGGTTCCAAATAAAGAGAACATTGTGGACCCATTACTTGTAATAGGTAGGTATGAAATAACAGAGTTCTTCAAGTCAGAACTGGAAAATGCCAAGAACAGACCCCGCAAACTCTACGAAATAGTCAAACTTCAATCAAACAAACTAGCAAAGTCATCAAAAGAAACAACTAAATCCCTAATAACCTGCGATGAGTTCTCCTCATTCTTCATAACCAAAATCAACTCGCTAGGTAACACACTCATTGCCACCTCAAACTGCCCTTCTCCACCTACTGGAGCCCTTCTACCCTCTTGTCCTCTCCAAACAACACCCAAAAACAAGGCTCACTGGTCCAACTTTGAACTTTATGATGACCAGCAAATCTCTAAAATTCTAGCCTCCTTAAAACTGAACACCCACTTCAACGACCCTCTCCCCGCCGTTTGCTTGGCAGCGACCTCCCCACTCATCATTCCCATCAGGACTACAATTATCAATGCTTCCCTTCTTCAAGGGTCTATACCTGACTCCCTGAAAACCAGACAAGTCATCCCCATCCTACAAAAACCCTCTCTGAACCCGGAAATTCCAGACAGCTTAAGACCTATTTCAAATATTCCTCTTCTTGCAAAAGTGCTGGAGAAATATGTGCAGCTACAACTAAGCCAACACATCGCTGATTTCAATTTACTTTACGATTTCCAATGTGGGGTCAGGCCTGGGTCTAGCACTGAAACTACTATTCTTTACATCATAGACAATGCTCTCTTAGCCCTTGACTAAGGCAAAACCTGTGGCTTGATCCTCCTGGCTCTCTCCTCAGCTTTCAACACAGTCAACCATGAGAAACTTCTTGAACGCCTCGAACAAAGGATGGGCCTCGGAGGTACTGTCACGGTTTAGTTACTTCCTTCAGAACCGCACCCAGAGATTCTTAGCCAACAACAACCTATCTGCTCCTTCCCCGGTCTTTATCGGTGTCACTCAAGGCTCTACTCTGTCCCCTACCCTCTTTAATCCCTACCTTGAACAACTAGCTGAAATTCTTTGCACGACCAACATCGCCTTCCACTTGTACGCCGATGACACTCAGATATACATAAAAATCTCTTCTCTTGAGGAGATTACCTATCTGAATGATGCCCTAAATCTGACTGTTCAATGGCTCACCAACAACCATCTCAAATTGAATGCCCAAAAAACTGAGTTCCTTCTCACCCCCCCACCAAAATAATCCAATGACATCTCTGAATGGATTAACTTGATCATAGCACACAACTGCACGGCAACCCTAAGGGATTCTGCCAAATCGCTTGGGATGACTTAGACAGCAACCTGAATATGCGTGAACACCCTCCCTGGATACTGCCTACCTAAAAACCGCAGTTCATGCGTTAGTTATCTCCAGAAATGAATGCGGCTGCTCTACCCTATCTGCAGGGCCGGACTGGGAACTGAAACCGGCCTAGCAAACTGCTCGGCCGGCCCCCCTGGAGGGAAGGGGGAGAGGTTGCTGTTTGCCTGCGCTGGTTGCAGCTGATTTTGTTACAGGGGGCAGATTATTGCCAACCCCCGCTAACAAAAACGGCCCTCCAGGGACCAAAAACCGCCCTTCACCGTAGCGGCCCAATGGGGAAACGCCCGGTGCCCACTACAGCCAGTCCGACCATGCCTTTCTGGCCTACCAAAGATTTGGACGGCCCGCTAAAAGCTTGCCTAAACGCAGCAGCTAAACTCTTATCTGGCTCAAAAAAATTGACCACATTTCACCACATCTGAAGGCCTTGAACTGGCTTCATCTTAAAGGCAGGATCCAGCTCAAGCTGGCCTTCATCACTCACAAAGCCTTGTACATCAACACCTCAAAGTATCTTGCCCAGAAAATTGTTATCTGGGTGAACCAGAAACTCCTGGTCCGCCAGAGACTGTGTGCTCCAGCCACCCTGCTCCCTCAATGTAAAAACATATAACCAAGTGTTCTCTGGGGCCGCGCCAAGAATCTGGAACTCGCTACCTCCCTCCAGCAGAATTCCTACTTTGTCGCGCTTCAAAAACTTAGCAAAAACCTTCTTAATGAGCAAATTCCTCCAATAACTCTTTTATTGTGCACAATCTCCTGTGTTGCTGGCCCTCTTCATGTATCAATTTTTCCCCTTGTTTAACTGATGACATGTCGCTCGCTGATTTTGGTCCTGTACTGGTTATTGTATAAAGCTCTGACTTTTAGTATTAAATTGTTTTATTGACGGCATATACTGCAAAGAACAAGGTTGAGGCGCCTACAACCCAGTAGGCCGGCCAAGCGTAGTCAAGATTTGCACATCCAGGTACAATGTGAATAAGAATCTGACTGTTATACACAACAAGCCGTTTACAACCCAACTGGGCCGGCCACGACTGAAGGAATGTAGCAATCAGAAAACTTGTGTTGAAGGCTGTCTATAAACAGTTGAAGGCTGTCTATAAACAGTTGAAAAAGCTCCAACTTTTGTCCTACTGTAGTCAATTCCCTAACTCCATCTCCATCCTTGTATTTTGCCTATGCCTATACTGTACGCAATGTGTTTATCCCTGTAAAGCGCTCTGATACCCTAACGGGTCATGTTCACGCTATATAAAACCTCAAATACAGTAAAAAAAAAAAAGGATGGCTTCAATATGTTATTTTACATTTTAAAAACCACAAATTCACTGAAAAAGGGTAAAGTGACGTTATTGTCAGGTAAAACTGTCAGTTAAACCATTCTGTGTACACTTGAAAAACCCTGAGATTCACCAGTTATAGTTATCTGAGCTAACTATAACTCCTGCCCCTGGTATGGACTTCGTATGACCTCACATATTACATCACTCATGACAAAGGAAAAGCACAACTGGCCTGTCATAGGAGTGGTACCAGGACTTATCCTGTGGTAAAAAGGGGTAAAACACTTTGAACTTAAAGAAAGGGGTAGGATATCGAAGGTAAAAATAACAGATTCTTGATTGGAATGGAGGAGCAGGCCTGGTGGGCCAGTTATTTGGAGGTTTGTGGGTCTGTTTTATGGTCTACTGCGCTAGTTGTTATTGTTGGATTCTTTGGATATTACCACTTAGACAGTGTCTCTTTACAAGGGAAATACTGCCCTATTTGCAAATGTGGGCTACTTTTTTAGCTATTTGATTTGCTAATGGGTGGCCACTTTTTATTGTGGTGCCCGTGCCCTTTTTTTTGTCCCAATCTGACCCTAAATGTAGTCTAGCAACTTGGGTGTCGAGCTGTATGTCGTTGGCTTATTGGTTGACGGACAAGTAGAAGCACATGGGGCATCAAGGGTTCCAGAAAAAGGTTTAATTTAATAGATGGAATGATCACAGTGGAATTCCTTGCATGTGATAGGGGCCAGAAGGTTTAGAATCAGACATACATTTGTTGGTCTGAAAGGAAGAAGGGACCCAGTTCCGCAGGTCTCAAGCAATGCCCATGTGAGTCAAGAGGGCCATTGTAGGATAACTCCAGGCCCTATGCAGTAAGTAGTTGTGTTTTATTAACAGATAGGCGTACCAGTCAACATATACATTTGTTAGCAATAGGACGTTCCTTGTGGCCACAGCCCTTCAGCCCTGGACTTTGCCTAGATTCTGGAGAATCCGTATTGCAGCAGCCTGCAATGTGAGGAGAGAATGTTATATTGCCCAGTGTAGAGACAGGCACTTGGTCAAGAGCACAAAGGACAACACCAGCTGACTGACACCAGCATGGAGACTGCCTAGGAGCCACATGAATCTTGTAGCTCAAATGACCAGAACAAACTCAAAAAACATCTGTGTTATCAGTGGTTAACCACTTGCAGAGAAGATTTCACAACCATAACTGTTTGGAGCCTACATATCCCCAGGATATCTACTATCAGCCCTGATAAGAGTGAACTCAGTATCCTTCACGTTCTAGTCCTATAGGGACACAGAGGGTTTTGCTCTTGATCTCAGGTCATGTCATTTCCCATTGGCTATGGTCATTGGCTTTTTGTATACTGTTTATTTGCAGTTGTGATAGTACCCATACGTCATATTGTAGTCCTCAGCCCCATCCAGTGAATTTGTGGATCTAATATGTGTATCTGGTTCTGTTGGTGCAGCTATCAACCTACATTTTTCATGACAGGTTATTTTAGAAATATAGAGCCTCATTTATGAAAAGTGTTGCATCGTTGGTTGAAAATAGCGATGCAACACTTTTCATTGCGACACCTAGGATGCACCGTATTTACAGTACGACGCTCCATGCTGCAAAGATTGACCAGATACGTCAGGAATCCTGACATATCTGGTGATGAAGTAATAACGCATTGCTGGAGTGTGTTTGAAAACAGACATAACTCCAGCAATGTGTCATTACACATGGGTAAGTCCCATGTAAAAGAGCCTGCATCAGTTCTTACACCTGCTGTGCAGCAGGCGTAAGGATTTGACGCAGTGAACTCGTAGAAGTGGCGCAGTGAAATCTCATAGAGTTGACTGTACCACTTCTACGAGCCTTTTTTACAGGGGAAAGCCCACCATGAATACATTACACCTGATGCAGGTATAATGTAGCTCAGGGGTTTACAAAGTAACACATCTGCCTAGATGTGTAGCTTTGCAAATATGGTGCAGTATGGCGCATTATTTACGATGCTGCAGCGTTACAAAAAAGTTATGCACCGGTGGCGTAAGGCCTCATGAATAAGGACCATAGGGTTATATTTACAACAGAATGGAGAAGCCTGGCTTTCTGCAAACATTGCTAACGTCACTCTTCTGTGTTCTGAAACTCATGGATGTGGCGTATTCACAAGAATGCAGCGCACCCCTGCTTCCCCCCTAGCGCTGGGGCTGAGCTCTGCTGCCTAGCGCCAATGCAGGCACCTTTGCACCATAGTGCAAGGGTGTCTGAATTGGGGGAAATGATTATGTGCAGGAAGTCTCCCATCCTGCACATAAACAATCATTCATGGTGTTTTGAAACTTCTATGTGTGCTGCTTAATGCAGCCTTTCCTTTCACACCATCAAGATTATCATATAGCTCACTTTACAAAATCCTCCCATTTTCAAGTTAGGGGATACAAGTTAGCACCTGTCTCCATTTAAAAAGAATAATTAGCACTTTGTCAGAGAACTGGACTGACATTTGATCACTCTATATGAACAGCACAACAAATGTTAAAAGATGAAAGCAAAATTTAACATAATCTTTCATGCTCGTTCACTTTCTGAACTCCGGCATGGCTATTTTTACATCCCCTACTTCCAGCACTTATGCTAGTGCAAATGCTGGAGGTGTTGATCAAATACATTTGCATCATATTAAATGGGCATCTTCCCCACAATGGTAGTTGTTTTGGTAGAAGAGTTCTTGGTTCAGTGAATTATTCAGTAACCCAGTTGTTTTACAATAAACATAGTTGTGTGTGTAGCAATGTTGTATCAGTGTCCATCAGTCTGTGTCTCCTTGCACATCCTGACCTAGGGATGACTGGGACCGGGTGGCAATGTCTGTATTGTTTACTGGCAATCTTCATTTCACAATTTACACTTTTCCTTGTGCCTGACCTAATTCACTACGTTGTACCTATCTTCTATGTGATGTTTCTTTGCCACTTTTAGCAGGACAGAGGGCCTCATAAATGAGGCCCTACTGGCATTTTTGCGCCACCAGAACATCACTTTTTCGAAGTTCCGGTGGCGGAATGTGCCACAGCATATTAATAAGGCCGCTTAAAGCCACTTTACGTGGATTTTCATAACCATATAAATATGTGCCCCTTTCATGCAGAAAACTGTGTGAAAGGGGCGTTCCATGGGTGTTGATGTCGGTGTTCCCATGCAACACCCATGGTACCTTACACATTCCAAGATTTATGAGAAATCGTAAACCTGGGAATGCATCAGTATCTAATGCCACCACAGGGGTGGCGTTAGGGAGGCACAAAGAGGAGAAATGTTTTAATTTCTCCTAGTGCATTCTTTTTTCTGTGTGTGCTGCGTTCTGCAGTGCACATAGAAAAAGGAAATCGCCTGAATTGATTGGTGTCCCTTCCTGCACAAAACCAATCAACACCCCAATGCAGGCACCCTTGCACCATAGTGCAAGAGTGCCTGCATTGATGCACGGCAGCCCATTGTGCGCCAGCACTGGGGAAAAGGACAGGAATGCTCTGTAACACATAGATATGGCACATTCCTGCCCTTTTGTTTCGACGTAGGGCAGTGCAGGAAGATTCCCTGCGGAGGTGCTCTACTTCAAAACCTCATATATGAGGCCCAGAGTTTCAGTCTTTGCACACTCCTCTTTTATGTAGGTTTTGTTTTTTGATAAACACAAATGTGAAGTGAGAAATGTCTAAGAGGTGTCAGGCTTCATGAATTAAAGACTCAAAAAAAATACTGAGTGGAATGAAGATTATCACAGCAGTTGTGACAACTCCTAATAAATAAGCGGCCACATTGTGTTAACGGAATTGACCTACTTGCCTTACAAGTTAAAAGTTCTAAATAGGTGGGCCTCATTTATGAAAACTGTTGCATTCCTGTGTGAAGAGAGCGATGCAACAGTTTCAATGCGCCCTCCTGGTGACAGGATGAATGCGCCGTATTTAATATACGCAAAAAGATCAATTGATGGACAGAATGCAGAACTATGTCATATATTCACCCCAGTACAGAGATCTGGTCTAAATCCATAGTTTTTTTGCTCACCATGCCATTCCAGTTTCGACCCAGCCATATACAAATCAGTCTTGAACCTGCGCCCCAATGGAAATAGTCCAGCCCGAACTGCCAGGCCAGGTCCTCTCTGGACTGGAAACAAGCATCCTAGGACCATCTGCCTAGATGTGCCACTTTGTAAATAGGGCTCATCATCGTGTATTTTGCACGCCGCTGATGCATTGCATAAAGGGACGCAACAGTGGCTTAAAGGTGTCGCAAGGCCTCATAATTAAGTCCTGTGGCTTTTTTGCCAAAGATGAGACAGTACAATGATATAAACTCTGCCATAAATAAATAAAGGCTTAGTTCCAAATGTGTGACCTACTCGACCGCAGTGTAGGCCGAAGGCAGTAGTCAGCAAGGGCCCACAGCTGTGTGTTTTTGGCTTGCGATGCACAGAGTTAGTGGCACCAGAGCAGTTATTGGTAGTGTTCAATCACCTCTATAACTAACCTTTTTTCCTCTGGACTGAACCACATCTTCTTCTTACTCCTCTCCTTAATAAATCAAGACTCAGTTCCAAATGTGTGACGCACTTGACCGCAGTGTAGGCTGAAGGCAGTAGTCAGCAAGGGACCACATACAGGTATCTTTGGAATGCTATGCACTGAGTTGGTGGCACCACATCGAAGGTAGTACAGTGATAGCAAACGTCCCATTAACATATGAACTCTGCCATAAAGAAATCAAGACTCAGTTCCAAATGTGTGACCTACTAGACCACAGTGTAGGCCGGAGGCAGCGGTGGAATACGTCAATGAGAAAGGAGTGCTGGGGGCCTGTGTCGCAGAGGCCGTGATGGTCTGAGGAGGCTGCCAAGGTCGCTGGCCTCGGACTTAGAGCTTGCAGCTTGCACCCGCATATGGTGGGCCCTCTTTGACACACGCCGGTCTCGGCAGGTGAGAAGTGAGGCCTGGGTGCACATGGGCGGGCAAGACGGGTCTCGGGACCAATGGTCTGCGGTGCAGCAGGTGCACAGGAGTGCATGCAATACCACTCACAGCGTTGGACTCATGGCAGGATGAGAGGCGCCGCCCTGGCAAACTCATTGGCCATTCCGAAAGAGATCCACGCCCAGAGCTACGTGCTTTTATTCACACTCCTACACTAGCATGGCGTACGCGGGGCCTGCCTACTCTGCTCACACTTACAGGTGGGGGGGGGGCCTAACAAGCTACATTTCCATGATCTTCCCCACTGGCTAAGGTAACATGGTTGCGTCCACTGTCCACTACACTCCAAACACCAGCAGTGTATATCGACACAGATATGTCTGTGGTCTGCATACTGCAGTCTGTCCAGCACATCCACGCCACACTTGACATTGTGTACATTCTCATTCATGGGTCACTTACCTCCTACGCACATGCCTGGTTCTCACCTCTCCCCACAATCTGCTATTGTGTGGCTGAGGTACCATGCAGTTGAAGGCTTATGTACATGGCTAGCCCAGGTTACCACAGTAAGTTGAGCTGTTGTGTCTGGTAGGTGGGCATGTTGTTTGGCATGTTGTATGTTAGTTTGTAACATGTACATCCCCAGAGTTGTGAGTTGCATGATTGTGGAGTTGAGCTGTGTGGTGTGTTCATTTGGTGCGTACCAACGAGCAGTGCATTCCCTTAGGTGCCATCCTGGAAACGCTGGTTGATGATGGACTGTTGGAAGATGTAGGAATCATGCACACTGCCTGGGTAGGGGACGATGACATTGGTGAAGAGTCCCCGGTGGTCCACTGTTGCCTGCACATTGATGGAATGCATGTGCTTTCTGTTGCGGTAATTGTGTGCAGTGTCGGCAGTAGGACATGTGCACAGGCAACTGCCCCCAACACGTGCGGGAAGCCAGCTATGGCATAGTAGCCTTCAATGGACTCCAGATGTTCCTGCTCAGTGTGGGGGAAGTGAAGGTGCTGGGGTACCAAGCTGATGATGGCATCCAAGACAGTTGTGATGAACTTTGATAGGGCTGGCTGTGACACTAGTCCGACTCTGGCAGTTGTTGGTTGGAAGGTACCAGAGGCCAACAAGTGCAGCACAGCCAGCAGCTTTGTCTGAGGTGGGATGTTGGTTGTCCGCTGTGTTGGTACCGTCAGCCTGTGGGCAATGATGTTCAGGATGCGGAGGATGGTTGTCCTTTTGAGCCTGTAGTGGGCAATGACATCCTCTGGTGTTACGTCTGTGAGGCTGGTGTGTTTTCTGAAAGTCCGCTGTCTTTGTCTGCGCTGCCTCTGTGGTAGTCTTGGGGGTTTGGGTGGGGGAATCCGGGATGGGGTGGCGGGCCTGGGGGTGGTGGCAGTGGGTGTTGTAGCCCTCTTGGGGCTCCGAGCTGCAGATCAGTAGCTAGTAGTAGTGGCATCTATTGTTCTTCAGGTGTGGCTCTGGGCTGGGCTCCCTTTTATGGTGCAGGTTGTCTTCCGACTTTACACCAGGTAAGAGCAGGTGTTAAATTCCTGCTGCTAACGTGCCTTATCGCCTGTTTTGTGATCTTATCGCTGATCTGGATGGTTGTTGAGAATGTTGTGAAGTGGCCATGTCGCAGCTTTTTCCACGGGAACCCCTCCTCTGCATCTCATCAGCCATAGTTGCCGGTGTCATCTGTGGCGATGTTTTTTGCGGCTGCTATCGCAGGGAAACTGGTGATATCGGATGTTAGCACCAGCTTGTGAAAGGGATGATATATTTATCGCTTCTTTGGCTGCGATAAAGTGCTGCTAACTTGGCGACAAGTCCTTGAGAAAATGCCCCTAAATATGCTGTGGGTTTACTCTTACTGCATGAAAGAATTTCTAATGTTTAGAACTGAGAGGAAGATCCATAATAAACAATTATCCACAATTGCAAATTTTCCAAAGAGCTAAACATGGTTATCTGTTCACTAAAACGGTTGGGGTAGTAGGCAGGACACCACACTCAACATCACAAATAACAGCACATGATTTACGCCTTCTTCCACAGTTGGCCGTTAACATCCTCTTATTTTCTGCTCAGGCACTACACTAAGGACACGAAGTGAAAACAGCAGGCTAAAAACAGGTCTCTCAGAACCCTATTAACTTAATGTCCCAGCCGCTGCCTTCATGATCTCTGCAAACATGGGTCGTAAGTTTCAGTTTTTGGTGTACCAATGGCCAAGCCAAGGATTGCAGATGTTATGTTTCATAGATATACTATTAATGGTATTGGCCATTAATGGCATTGGCAGTTGATGACACCTTTTAGTCAAATTTCACAGAGATAACTTCCTTGCCTATTGGAGGTTTTATTCTTTCCCAGAATGACACAAGTTCTTCTCTAAAGAAAGAGGTGTGTCATACATTATGTGCTATATTTTCATAAATCTACCTTTTGACAAAAAGAGTAATCAAAAGTGACATGATTTATATGTTATAAGATTGCTTTACAAACCTCCACAAAGAGGATATTTTCAGAGACTTATTAAATAATTGATGCAAAGACCATGTTCAAATAAGATAAGTAAAGTTTATTTTGTGAACAAATACTGCATGAAAGGACAAGTGAATCCTTTATAACAAAAACTCTTTCAAAATGGAAAATTAGTTGATTTGGAAATTATCTTTCTTCCTCTGAATTCCTTATTGGCACTCAAGGCAGTTTTTACCACACCATCTGCTGTGCCAAATTTGAAAACCTGCAGAATTTAGAACAAGAAAAATAAATATCTGTTTGGTTGGTATAACATAAGCACATGTTGATTGATTCATATACGTAATTATAGAGATGAAACATAGGAAAAGCTCTGTCAAACCACATTAACATGTTTTATTACATGCCTAAAAATAATTTGAAACATGCTCCAAAATAAAATGTGATTTCTTTTTATTAGGTCAGAGGTTTGATTGCTTTCAGATGAACTTTTGCTTCTTTAAATCTTGTCAGTATAATTTATGCTAATAATTAATTGGTAAACTCAACACCCTATGAAACCGAATTATCTTGCCAGTCATGCCAGAGTGATGCTTACAAATTATGGAAACTGGGTACACATAGGAGCTTTTAACACTTTACAGAAATGAAGCCACAAATCTAAGACATGAATAGTTGAACTACAGATAATATTTGTAAGCAATGAAGATCTTGCACACCAAGTCAAATAACAAAAAAAGTGTCTGCTAACTTCCCCAAGACTGTGCGTTTGTGGTTTTAGCAGTCTGTTTAATGATATTTTTTTCATTTTTTTATAGAGACTTTATTTCAGTTTTGATTCAAACCATAAAAGTACATGTGCAACAATGCAGTTTAAAAATACATTAGATATATGAGTATACAATAAAGTGCAAAAAATACATGGATCATTAAATTACATACAAGAGTTAAATTCAGGAGAGAAATAAATAAACACAACAGACCTTCACTGATCCATACAATTTCTCATCCTTATACATAGCTTTCAAAATTCAGTCACTTGAAGAATACTGTCCTTATGCAAAAGTTGTAAGTACATAAGGGATGGTCTGATTTGATTAAAATTAAGTTGTTTTAAAAGAACAATCAGGTAGCGTTTGCGTGGATAATCATAAAACCTACATAAAAATATAAAATGCCGCATATCCTGTGGAGACTTTCCATCGCAGCCACAGGGTGCAGCAAATTTATTAAAAATGTCACTTTTTGGTCTAATCAGCAAATGGTGGTAGAGGTTTAGCCGAAACCTTGTTAGCAAAAACTTCTCATGCGAAGTCAATGAACCAGTCAAATATGGCTCCATTGATTCACATGTATTAAGCATGACAGATTTTCTAACAGTTGGTTTGAGAAGCTCCACACCTTCCCTTTGCATACTTCTATCCATAAGGAAGGTCCTTTTAATTACCTCCACGTCCCTTTTTTTAATCCTACTCGGGTGTTCAAACAGGTCCAAGCGACCAAGCCTGGAAAAGCTAGATTTCAAGTTTTTTAACCATGGGGTGCCCATTGCGTTGTCCTGGGACAAAAAGTCTTTCATGATCAAATGAGTCAGTGGGATGTCCTCATTTAACCAGCAATTAAGCCAGCATATCAGCGGGCGTAAGGAGAAAATATCGCTTAAATAATGGGCCCCCAGCTCTTCATGTACAGAAAAATTAGAGGTACCAGCTGGGACACACAAGAGGCGCTTCATGAAAGAGTTTTCAGCAGTCTGTAACTGCTCCCCCACAGCATAACCCCACAGTTCACTTCCATAAACAGCAGTTGCCACTGATTTCGCATTGTAAAGTTTCATCATGGCACTGGTAGGTTTTTTCCCAAGCTTTGCTGCAAAACTAAAAATAGAGGCATTCACCCTGGCCAATTCGCCTTTCTTCTTGACAAGATGTAGACCCCAACTAAGTTTGATATCGAAAATAACCCCAAGGTACGAGAATGATTTCGATACAGGGATCACTACATCATCTAGCTTGAACAGGAAGTTTCTACTTGGCTGTTGGCCAACTTGCATTATATATGATTTGGAATTATTGACCAGTAAATCTCTGTCTGACATAAACAATTTAAAAGCATTGAGTAGATTTTGGAGTCCCCTCTCAGTTCTAGAAATTAAAACTGCATCATCTGCATATAAAAGAACAGGAATACCCCGCCTTCCGACTCTTGGGCAGTAGGCTTGGATATTCTGCAGGTCGCTGTCAAGATCATTGATATAAAAGTTAAAAAGAAAGGGGGCTAGAATGCAGCCTTAGCACACACCCTTTCTGGTATCAAAATTACTAGTTACGCCCAGATCCTTAGAATACCTTACATTGGCACTGGTATTACTATGTAGGTCAACAAGGAAATTAACAATCCCAGGGAAATTAACAATCCCAAGGAAATTAACAATCCCAAAGGAAATTAACGATCCCATCTTTTATCATTTCTAGTCTACATTGCTCTCTGGACACTGCATGAGTCGCCATTCCATGCCGAGTTTGTTTGCGCTACAATCCAATCCTCAGGTATAATATATATAAAAGCCTACATTTACCTCAGTACCTCCTAACTTTGCTATACCATAGTAGTATATATATATATATATATTGTCCACCAAAAGAGCCCTTGCGCTCAAAAAGGCACACAGCACTCATCTCCACTCGCGTGTGCTTGCCTCTCTGTCACTCACAATTGCACCCTCCAAGCATATCTTGCAGCAGTCGACCCGTTTCGAGGCGGGTAACGCCCCTTCTTCCTGGACTTTGGCAGAGGGAATTAGAAAGACTTGCTGTTCGCTTCATTCACCTTTTATTTGTTTGAATGAGGCAACGCCCTAAGTGGGTGTGGCTCCTTACGTTACTCCCAGCGCATGCTGGTTTTTGTAGTCCAAAGAGCAGCAAGTTCATTGTTAAAACCTGTAGTAGGCTCTGCTTCCCTCCATACATTCGCCATATTAAATCCTTTTAGTAAGGAGGAAGGTCCAATTTCGAGAGAGTATATACATATATATATATACACACACACACACACACACACAGACAACACACAAACAAAGATGTTGCTGGTTCCCCAAGCCTCTTTAGTGCGGCGATTGTGCAGTGGGGTAGCAGGCCCCATATAATCCACAAATCCAGTTTCCCAATATCTCTCATTCCATATGCTGAAAAAGGGAAGACGGGTCATCACTCTGGTGCGAATATAGCAGGGTTATTCACACAAATAGGCAGCAAAACAGCCCAAAGAGTTTCGGAGCAATTGACTCCTTGATCATGGGTCAGGTTACGTTCACTATCACATACTTTTAATACACCCGTATGATTCATAGTCACTTAACATAAATGAAGGACTCTCCTGTTGACGCTGGGTCAATGTAACATGTTCGCCCATTTTAACATAGTGATTATCCAATGTGATCAACATGGCATCATATCATCAAAAAAAAAAATCATATCATCTGTGGCATAAAATAAATCACACCCATCAACATCTTTATACACTGGTATCAGTTCAATTGTCATCTGGTCTGGACGACAGCCATGAAAGCAAGACTACAGGTTGGTCAGCAATAGCATGTTTTCTCATTAATTTCATAGGATTGCTGGATAACCCAGAATCCAGAAAGGCAACACATTACGATGGCTGCAGCTAGGGATACAAAAAGACAGGAAGCTGCAGAGAAACTATTTGTTCAACCCAGTGACAGGACTAATACCAATGATAACAATGGCGATGCAACGCAGGATGAGACACCAAATAAAAATATTATTGTGGAATAACTTATGGAGGGCATCTAAACAAGGACAATTGAAGTAGTGGAAGGCTACCACTTTGCAGAAGTATATGGACTGTGGCAGAGTCCAGACAAAATTAAGAATCTTTATTACACCCATGTTCAACAACCCAGATCCTGAGATGATTGAGGAGTGGGTGACAAACAATCATGACCGCAGGACAACAATGCTCAAAATCCTTGTAAAATATGCAAGGAAAGACTGTGAAAGATTATCAGCAGAGCTTGAAAAATTCACCAATATTTCGAAAGAAAGTGTATCAAAGAATAATTGGAGAATGATATTAATAAATTGAATATCCGGCTGGAGAAAGCAGAATAGGAGATCAAGGCTAAAAAACCAACGCACATTCTATTGAGACAAAGTGGACTATGAAAGAGGCCAAATCCTCACAACCGGCAGAAAATTTGATCACCTAAGAAATAATATACAAGAAAAGATGCAAGGGGGGCAGCCTCTGGCAGAATCAAAAAGACAGCCAATGATCCGGAATAGTGGCCATCCAGAGCAAGCTGAAAGTGAGAGTGATACATCAGTTCAGTAATAAGCGGCAGGAGTAAAATCAAACATTTTAAAGGTGTTCAACCTTACGACACAAGGAAGCCTGATAGCACAAGCGGCCAAAGGTGCACAGGGGGTACAGAGGTCACGGACACAAAGGCTGAGGAGACAACAGGAACGGTGCAAAAAAACCAAGAAAATATAGAAGGCTTCATGGGAATCCAAACAAGAGAGCAAACATCAGCACAATAATGGAAAAAAACTGTAGTAAATCTTTCTAAACTTGTTTGTAAATATCTATAAAAATTGAAATTCAATTAATAAACCAAAGTTTGAAGATAAGTTATAGTTATAAAGACCTATTAATTATTTGTATACAAAGCCAAAATAAACTACACAAATCTTCGAAATTCTACATTTACAGTTCTAACTTAAAGTCATAATTTGCGCATCACCCAAAACCTAACATATGTCTATCTCTATCTATCTATCTATCTATCTATCTATCTATCTATCTATCTATCTATCTATCTATCTATCTATCTATCTATCTATCTATCTATCTATCTATCTATCTATCTATCTATCTATCTAACTATCTATATGTATGTATATATATGTATATATACCTGGCTGGCTGTTGTTTTCTTGTGATCCTTCATTCCTTAAGTGTGTATGTGTATATATACATATATATATATATATATATATATATATATATATATATATATATATATATATATATATATATATATATACACACACCCACCAAAATCTCAACATAGTCTCTTTCAGTTGCCTTTCTTCTTTCACATGAAGGTGCCAAGCCATCTGATGCATTTAGCAATGAAGGGAGCTGAGCGGAGGCAAAGCATGTAGCACGACTAGTTGGTGTCAGGCTTGTTTGCCAGCTGGAAAGCCTGGGAAGATCCAGTGCCTTGAGTGAATTTTTTGAAAAGCGTGCCCTTTTATTGCCCTGACTTTCTCACAGGAGTTTCAAATCAATATTAATAGTAACCACATTCAACCAGTAGTTGTAATTCAACTGTATTTATGAAAGAGATCCTGTGCATCAATCTAGGAGAACAGACGGGAGGGAACTGCTGAGAGAGCATTTCTATTGACTTGATAAGGTAATTGAGTTGTCTTATAATAATAGAGGAATGTAATGCAAGATATGACAAGTGTTGTCAAGTAGTAGAAACCCTAAAACAACTGCTTAATTTGTACAGGTGGAGACAGGCTGTGGCCAATGGCACACTTTTTTTAATAGAATTTGTGACTTATTTTTCACATTTGACTATCTATAGTAAGGCAAAGAAAGACAGAAAAGAGAGATAGGTGGAGGAAGAAGAAGATAAGAAACAGCCCTCTATGCAATAAGCAGGGATTAAAAAACCCTGCGAGAGTGAGGTTAAGAGGACGGAAATATAGTGTGGTGGAAGACATAGGCCTAAGTTGGAATCAAGACTAGACAGCCTTGCTATTTATTATTTCTGGCATTTGGTATAACCATCAGTGGGCTACTAAGGAAACCTTTGGGCCTTGCACTTTTTTCTAAGAACTGCCTAAAACATATCTGAAAGCTCATTTAGTTTATTTCTAGTTATACAAAATAAGATGAAGAATTAACCTAAAGCTCATCATCCCATGACAAACTTTACACCCCTAAGATTGATGTCCTTATTAACCTTGACATTTTCACACCATGATGCTACTCACCTACGCATGTGTAGGAGCAGTGCCTGCTCCATCATTTCCATTTTCAGAAACTGGGTGGATTGACCTAAGGTATATGATGATGGTTATTATTTGTCTTTTACCCTTCTTATTCTCGGATTTTGCTTGGTCATCGTTAGATAACTGAAAAATGGAAAAACAAAATACTATTCTTAGATAAAGAGCATATATTTTCTACTAGTACGTTAACAGACCATTCCTATAGTTTCCTGATTAATGGAGGATTTCAATTAAGGCATGTGAGAATGTATCAAAGTACAGTTGTACGGAAAACATATATTTGAACAATGTAAATTTCATACGAAAAGAGGTTTCATCGTATAAAGGTTCATCACAAATCTCAGTATAAAGTTTGAGGATTTCACAAAATAGGTCTCAGGCATCCTCACTATATGCTACAAACGTATGGGGAAACAATGCTGCTTGTCTAATTTAGCATCCCTTTCTGAATGTGAGGTACCAGTTCAGAAAATATATTTATTACCCAGAGGATTGTTTTGGATGGACAGGGCATGCTATATTCATACTTCTGAAAGTGGTTAGACTATACTTTTGTAAAACACTGTATATCTAATGTTCATGACATTTTTAAGCTGGCTTTCAAAAATGTGTACACTATTGGGAATTGCTAAGAATTTCTTAAGCTGAGTGAGTAACCTATAACACCTTGAAAGTTTTAGACTGCTGAGCTTCCAAAGTAGTGTTTTCCAAGACGACTACTGGTGTTGGCAGTCTTGAACTGAGATCTGGGTCCGCACAGAGAATGGTCACATGCACAGTTAGGTTCCAACGAGAGGTATGAATTTATCAGCAAACTTTGCATGTGCACTGCTTATAATATTTATGCTACATCTTTGCTAAATTACATACTACCTTCCAGTAATAAAAAAATACTTTATTGTCAATTAATAGAACTACTGCTAAATTAACAGAATATTTGCCTATCACTCAACCATCTTGAAGTACACGGCCATTAGGACTTTCCTGTACACACCCAAACTGAGCGAGAGCTGAGATCTTTAGAAGAAAGAATGCGCCTCTTTATTAGTGCATACAGAACTGGGCCCTAAGCACGAGAATCTAGGGAATTCATAATATTTTCACCTTCTAACCAGATAAGTATTTTGGTTACATAGCTGTGCCTTTTCAAAAGATCTGAAGGACCAGTGAGGCACAATTTGTCTCCTTCCAGACCAAATACACTCTTACAGATATTTGTTTTGGGATTATTTGGACTTTTTACAATAACAATATCTCCTTTTTTAACTGTCTAAAAATGATGACTTAAGTTTTCTGACACAACCAATTGTTAGTTGTAAGCTCCATCAACGGACCAGAGCACATTAAAACTTAGATAGATATTCAAAGCACATAATGAAAGGTACAGCCAACAAGTACCAAACTTTTGCCTAAAACAAGTCGAAACTTATTTCGTTTTGTCACAAAAAGAGCTGTACAGTTCACCAAATCTGTGTGCATATCCATGAGTGATGTGTAATGGCCTCTAACCATTAATAATTAAATCCTATAGACTTGCTGCACTCATGTCCTTGTTAGATCTTTGTGTATTATTAATGTAATCCCATTATAAAAGTTGGCATTCTCTTAAGGTTCTGTTTATCTATTTTCACTTCTAAAGGGTTCCTTCGGACTTGCCCTGTTTGTATCAATTGGTCCAATGTTTGTTTCTTTTATTGTTAAAGAGAGCTAGGTTGACTACGCTGGACTCTCCTTGGGGCATAGGGACGGTGAACAACCTTTACAACGCAACTTTTACCACGCAGTGCCTTTACGACGCAACTTTTGCAACGCAAACCATTACAACGCATTGCGCTGGGGGGCGCTCTAGGATAGGGAATAGATTTAATTTACTATCCAACACCTTCCCTACTATCCACGGGGACTGGAGTTGGAATAGTAAATTAAATAATTCACTATCCAACACCCAAAAGCACTATCAGCCAGATTCATGAAGCTACCATTCTGCGATTAGCAAATAGCGAAAATTTGCGAATCGCAATTTGAGAATCGCAGAATGGAATTCATGTACAAATGCGAGGAAAAAAAGCGAATCGCAATAGATCGCAATTGGTGATTGCGATCTTGCCACAATCGCAAAATAATCGCAGAATCGGCTATTTCCTATGCCGAAATTGCGATCTCGCAAATAGCGATATCGCAAATTGCGATCTCGCTAACTGCGAGATTGCAAGAACGGGAAGTCGCATTTCGAGCCCACTGATGACATCACAACCAGGAGAACAAGTTACTTACCTTCGATAACGATATATCTGTAAGAAACATTAGTTAGTGTTAGATTCCTTACCTTAGAATATCCCCAGGTGTCAGTCTGGATCCGGAAACTTTTGCGTAGCAGTACCCTTGCGCGTCGGTAGGCGTCGTCTGCAGGCGTCTCCTGCGGCTCCGCGTCCGTCGTTGGCGCCGTGCGCCGTGATGACGTCGCTGGAGTATATAGACGCCGCCTCCGCGCGCTGACGTCAGTTCTTTGTACACAGCTTTTCCGCGCCAGAAGACGCAGAGCCATGAGAGAACCAACACTGGTGCCATTTGAAACTAGGGCCCTGAAAGGGATGTCCTTAACCCTAGGTATCAGTTCGCAGAACGGGGAGGATGGGTGGGTTCGGTAAGGAATCTAACACTAACTAATGTTTCTTACAGATATATCGTTACCGAAGGTAAGTAACTTGTTCATCTGAAAGAAACACGTTAGTGTTAGATTCCTTACTTTAGAATAGATACCCCAGCAATACCAACCCCGGTGGTGGGTCTGCGAACCAATACATTCTTACACCAGAAAGTCCTGGAGGACAGAACGGCCAAAGAAGCCATCCCTCCGGACTTGACTGTCCAGGCAGTAGTGCCTCGCAAATGTGTGCAGCGAGGCCCACGTAGCCGCTTGGCAAATGTCCTGCAAGGGGACTCCCCGGCCCAGGGCAGTAGTAGCCGCCGTGGCCCGAGTGGAATGGGCCCTCAGCCCAACAGGAGGCTCCTTCCGAGCCAAAGAGTAGCACGCTTTGATGCAGAGAACGACCCACCGAGAGATGGTCCGTTTGTGTACCGCCCGTCCCTTCTTCGCACCCATGTAGCCAACAAACAGTTGGTCATCCACCCGGAACTGGTGTGTGAGATCCATGTAAAATGAAAGCGCACGTTTTGGGTCCAGACGGTGGAGCCGCTCTTCATCCTTTGAAGGATGCGGAGGCGGGAAGAAGGAAGGGAGGGTGATGGACTGCCCGATATGGAAAGCAGAAACTACTTTGGGAAGGAAAGAAGGTCTAGTCCTCAGAACCACCTTGTCAGGATGGATGGACAAGAAAGGAGGTTTGACAGAAAGAGCCTGGAGCTCACTCACCCTCCTGGCAGAGGTGATGGCAACCAGGAAAGCCGTCTTTAAAGTCAGGAGACGGAGAGGGCAAGAATGAAGGGGCTCAAAGGGAGCACACATCAAAAAGGTTAGAACCAGGTTCAAGTCCCACTGAGGCATCACAAACGGAACAGGTAGATACATGTGTGTGATGCCCTTCAAGAATCTCGTTACAATTGGGGACTTGAACAAAGAAGGCTGATCAGGAAGCCTAAGAAAGGCTGAAAGGGCAGAAAGGTAGCCCTTGATAGTGCCCAGAGCAGAGCCCTGCTGGGCAAGAGAGAGAAGGAACAGAAGAACCTCGGAGAGAGGGGCAGAAAGAGGATCCACAGCCTTTGCTGTGCACCATGCCACAAACTTGTTCCACCGACAGGCGTATACCGATTTCGTGGAGGGACGCCTGGCTGCCAGAATTACATTACAGACTTCAGGAGGCAAGTCAAATGGCCTCAACTGCCGCCGCTCAATCTCCAAGCATGGAGGTGGAGACTGGACAGGTTCGGGTGGAGGACCGTCCCCTGTTGCTGCGACAGAAGGTCCTCCTGAAGGGGCAGGTGGATCGGGGGACCGACTGACATGCTGAGTAGCTCGGGATACCAGTACCTTCGAGCCCAGTCTGGAGCCACAAGAATAACTTGGGCCCGGTCGCGCCTGATCTTCTTCAGCACTCTGGGCAGAAGTGGTATAGGCGGAAAGGCGTATAACAGACCGCAACTCCACTCGCGCCGAAAGGCGTCGCCGTGCGAGTGCCGTCTTGGAAACTCCAACGCACAGAACTGATGACATTGCGCGTTCTCTTCTGTGGCGAATAGATCTAACCAAGGCTCTCCCCATTGCCGAAAGAGGCCTTGCGCCACGTCCGAGTTCAGACGCCATTCGTGATCCATCGAGCACCGACGGCTGAGTTCGTCCGCCCTGGCGTTCAGAGAACCTGCCAGGTGTTGAACCGTCAGAGTCACGCCCTGACGTTCCAGCCACTGCCAGAGGCGCAGAGCCTCCTGGCAAAGGGTCCACGACCCCACCCCGCCTTGTTTGTTGCAGTACCACATGGCGGTGGTGTTGTCCGTGAACACCTGCACTACACTCCCGTTGACAAAGGGGAGGAATGCCTTCAGTGCTAGACGAATCGCCCGCAGCTCCAACAGGTTTATATGGAGCCGGGACTCCGCCGGAGACCAGATGCCTCTGATCTCCGCCTCTCCCAAGTGGCCTCCCCAGCCCTGGAGGGACGCGTCCGTCACGACAACGTGCTCCGGTTGGGGAAGGGAGAGGGACTTGCCCCTGACCCAATCGCGGTCCGTAAGCCACCACTGCAGTTGTCTCGCAGTGCCCTCCGAGATCAAGACGTGGTCGGACAAGTTGCCCTGATGCTGGGCCCACTGAAACTTCAGGTCCCACTGCAGAGCCCGCATCCGCCACCGGGCGTGATGCACCAGAAGGATGCAGGAAGCCATCAGCCCCAGCAGCCGCAGTGTCAACCTGACCGAAACCCGGGATAGCGGCTGAAAGATGGGAATCAACGCCTGAATATCCCGGATCCGCCGTTCCGGAGGATAAACCCGAAACTGCGCCGAGTCCAGAACCGCTCCGATGAAAAGGAGCTTTTGAGAGGGACACAGGTGTGATTTCGGCACATTGATGGAGAACCCCAGGCCGTGCAAGAGGTCTGCCGTCATCTGGAGGTGGTGGACGACTGTCTGGGGCGAGCCCGCCTTCAACAACCAGTCGTCTAGGTAGGGGAAGACTGAAACCCCTAACCTGCGCAGATGGGCTGCGACCACCGCCAACACCTTTGTGAACACCCGTGGGGCGCTTGTAAGGCCGAAGGGGAGCACGATAAACTGAAAGTGCTCCTGGCCTACCGTGAACCGCAGGTAACGCCGGTGGGCCGGCAGGACGGGGATGTGAAAATACGCATCCTGCAAGTCCAACGCTACCATCCAGTCTTGCAGGTCTAGGGCAGCCAAGACCTGAGCCAAAGTCAACATCTTGAACTTCTCCTTCCGGAGGAAGCCGTTGACGTTCCTTAGGTCCAAGATAGGACGTAGGCCCCCTTTGTCCTTTTTGGGTACCAGAAAGTAGTGGGAATAGCAACCACGTCCTACTTCTGGCCCAGGAACGCGCTCGATGGCCCCCTTGGCCAAGAGGGCCGTAACTTCCTCCTGCAGAAGTTGCAAGTGGTCCCCCGACACACGGTGGTTCTGCGGTGGCATGGCTGGAGGAGTGGTCTCGAAGGGGAGGGAGTAGCCCCTTCGGACGATTTGCAGCACCCACCTGTCCGATGTGATCGTGCGCCAGCGGGCGTGGTGATGGCGAACCCTGCCACCCACTGGCGTCACATGGGCCTGAAAGCACGGACTAGGAGGATTTTGAGGCAGATGCTGCGGGGGGAGATGTGGCCTGACCCCGCCGTTGACCCCGACCGCCTCCACGGCGGTTTCCACGGCCGCCACCGCGTTGAAGTGATTGTTGCGGTGCGTGGCTGGCAGCACGTGTGGGGGCGCCCCTTCCGTGGCCACGAAAGGAGCGAAACGAACCCGTTTGCTGGCGCTGGGTCGAGAGACCCAAGGACTTTGCCGTGACCCTGGAGTCCTTGAAGCGTTCCAGCGCGTGGTCCGCCTTGTCACCAAACAGATGACAGCCATCGAACGGCATGTCCATCAAAGTATTCTGGACATCTGCCGAGAAGTTGGCGGATCTCAACCAGGCGTGGTGACGAATCGCCACCGTCGTGGACATCGCTCTGCCTAGCGAGTCGGTCGTATCAAGACCACATCGAATAGAATATCTAGCTGCATCTCGGCCCTCAGCTACAGCTTTGCCGAGTTTTGCCTGCACCTCCATGGGGCATTCTGGCAGCAGCTCCGCGACCGTATCCCACACAGAGTGGGTGTAGCGGCCCAAGAGGCAAGCGGTGTTGCAAGACCGCAGTCCTAAACTCAGGGACGAGAAGACCTTCTTGCCATATTGGTCATACCTCTTGGATTCCCGATCAGGCGGGGCCGACGGGAATACGGACTGGGAGGTAGAGGCCTGGATCACCAGACTCTCAGGGGTGGGGTGGGTGGACAGGAACTTGGGGTCGTCCGGACAAGGACGGTGGCGTCTGGCCACGTTCCGATCAACAGGCGCACCTGAAGAGGGCCTGGACCAAGTGCCCAACAGAACGTCTGATAAGGCTTCGTTAAACGGCAGCAGAGGCTCCTGTGGGCATGACCGCGGTTTGAAGACCTCAGTGAGGATGTTAGGCCTCACGGCCGCGACGGGGAGCTCAAGGTTTAAGGCCTTGGCAGCCCTCATCAACACCACTGAATAGGCAGCTCCCTCCTCCGATGCCACGGAAGGAGGAGAGACAAAACCAGGGTTAGGAGAGTCATCCAAACCACTGGCGTCCCCCAAATCACCTGTCCAGTCCATGTCATACTGACACTCGCGTGACAGAGGGTCCTCAGAGCCCTCCCAGCCCTCACCGTACTCTACATCATCACCATAGTCGGTGTCAACCATGTAGACCGGCTCCACGGGGTCGACAGGCCCCATCGGCGTCGAGCCCGGCGTCGAGCGACGCCGGTCCGACTCCGCGTCCGGATTCGGTGAGGGTATGGGGACGGCGCCGCCCGGAGCCGGCGCCGGAGCCCCGGTGCCGCCCGAAGCCGGCACCGAGGAACCGGCGTCGCGCGGGGGCGGCGTGGGGGGTAACCCCGATGGAATCGGTGCCGGATTGGATGGACGTCCATCCGGCGTCGACCCCGAAGGCCCTAGCGGCGCCGGAATCGGCGGCGCCGGTGTCGGAGCATCCGACGGCGTCGAGGTAGGGTCAGCTGAACCGCTAGGGCCCCCGGACGGGTTCACTGGGCCAGTAGGCGCCGTGGAACCCGCCGGAGAAGATAGGGCCCTCATGGCCATGAGGAACGCCTCTATCTCCTCAGGCGTCGCACCTTGCCCAGGGACCTGAGGGTATGGGGCAGGCCGCGCCGGCGACTCTCGCGGAGCCGCGGAGTTGGGGTCACCCGAACCCCCGGCCGCATCGCGCGAGCGTCGGGGGGAGTCGGGGGTACGATGACGACGCCCCGACTTCTTGTGTCTCTTACCTGACGAACTCGACGAGTGATGTCGACTTCCGGAGCGCCCGGCGCGGCTCCGCGACCGCTCCCTCGAACGCTCCCTGGACCTCCGGCCGGACCGAGACCGCTCTCGACGCGGGGCCGACACCCGGAGCTCGAGTAGCTTGCGGGACCGCTCCCGCCTAGCTTTGTTAGTCAGAGCCCGGCAATCGACGCAGGCGTCGACGTCGTGGTCGGGGTCCAGGCACCGGAGACAGAGTCGGTGATGGTCCGTGACCGACATCGTGCGGTCACAACCGTCACAATTCTTGAAACCGGGCATCCTTACCAGGCACAAAGATAGTAAATAACTAGTAATAACTTGGTCAAAAGACCGGGTACCGCTCTTCAGATCTGCGTCCACTGGCGCGGAAAAAAGAAGAACTGACGTCAGCGCGCGGAGGCGGCGTCTATATACTCCAGCGACGTCATCACGGCGCACGACACCAACGACGGACGCGGAGCCGCAGGAGACGCCTGCAGACGACGCCTACCGACGCGCAAGGGTACTGCTACACAAAAGTTTCCGGATCCAGACTGACGCCTGGGGATATTCTAAGGTAAGGAATCTAACACTAACGTGTTTCTTTCAGATAGTAGGCTCACCACAACCACAAACAGAACACAGAGCCAGGGAGTGGCAGCAGGAAACTGAGGAGCACCAAAACCAACATTCTGCAGCACCCTAGCCTGAAAGAAAGTGTCCAAAGATGTCCCAGGATGCAGCAGGGAGCAGTGGGCAGAGAGGAAGAGGAAACTAAAATTTTCTAAATCCGAATTGGAGCACCTAATTGAGGGGGTCTGCAAGGAGCATGCCAGGCTCTTTGGAAAAGACTCCCGGAGGGTGCCAGAGCCCGAGAAGCGCAGGATCTGGCAGCGCATCCGCGCTAAGGTCAATTCTGTCAGTGTGACCCAGCGCTCCCTTGACGACATAAAAAAGCGCTGGTACGACCTGAGAGAACGTTCCAAGGAGCGGATTGCTGTGAGGCTTGGGGAGCAACTGACCACCGGTGGAGGGGAACCTGTAGCCACACCGAACACCCCATTGGAGGACCTGATTGAGGACACCATTGCGCCAGCAGTCTGCGTGGGGGTCCTTCAGCTGGACTCATCTCGACCCAGCCAATAACAAACTGAAGGTAAGTGCCATGCGACAGCGACCCAGTCCCCTAACAATGCCCTTAAGTCCTGAGCTAGCAACATGACATCCCCAACAATGCAGACCATGCTCACCAAAAAGCCCAATTGCATTGTGGAAGTTGTAGTGTAATCATTTACCCGCAGTTAGCCCAACACTGCCAGAGCACTCCATGCAAAGTCAATCCAAAAGCCAGTCAGGGAAAGCAAAGCTGCATGCATGTATCAACATTGCCTGCACAAGATACATAACTTTAATCATGCACCCTTTCACATTACAGGTGCAGGTGATCAAGCCAGCACGGACAGCGAGGCGCTGCACATCGCTGAGAGCCAGGAGGACACTGAGGGTGAGGGCCAGTCCTCCTAACCACCCGGCCCATGACAGCCACCAGCAGTGCACCCACCACCACCAACACCACCACCACCCCGTGCCGACAGGGCCACCCCTGCAGCCACAGCAGTGCAGCCAACCCCACAGCAAACAGACACAGCAGTGGTACAGGCTCCACCACCAGCGCCTCGGAGGCAGACGAGGCGCACACCTGGTGCCAGGTCACAGACCAGCGCACTGAGGCGCCAGCAGCGCCAGGGCCCAGCATGCACCGCCGGGGCACTTGAAACACCCGACCTGGCCATCGAACGCCGCATGCTGGCGGTGCATCGCACACAGGCGCGCCACATGGCAGCAATGCTCGCACAGATGCAGGCAAACGGCCAACACATTGCCCAGATGACCGCAGCAGTGCGAGAAAACAACCAGCTGCTGGCACGAAGGTCACTTGCCATGCAGGCCCAGATGGTGCAGTGTTGCCAGGATGTGGCCAGGTCACTCGACCTACTCACCGCAGCAGTGCTCGGCAGACAGGCCACTGCCCAGGAAGAAGCTGAGGGGACTGACGACGCAAGTGAGGCTGCGTCGACCAACAGCAGCGCCTCCTTACCACCGTTGCCTGCACGTCGCCGCAGCAGCAGGGCAACATCAGGAAGTAGGGCCAACACCGTCCCTCAGGATGCGGAGAGACGACTTGGGGCGTCTCGTCGTCACCGTCCGTGAGGACTCTAACACTCAGAGGGAGGCCATGCAGTCAACCCCTGCAAACCCCCTACCCCAGCATGGGGAGGTATGGAGCAATACGCTCTCCATCAGACAATTTAATACTTAAAGGCCAATTATTTGTGATTTAACAATAAAGATGAATGGTCAAACTTGATACACACTCATGTCATTATTACATTTGTCATGCATGGGTGCAGTGTTGTGATAGTGGAATGTGTGCACTAGAAACAGTTCTTAGTGATGTGGTTGCGGCGCCTGTGTCCTTCAGCAGGATCTTCTCCGTGTGCATGACGTACATGTGGAGGTGGCCGGTTGTCACCTTCAGACTCACTGCCAGATATCTCCACTGGTATCCTGCGCTTGGTAGCAATGTTGTGGAGTATTGCACACACGGCCACAATGCGGCAGCAGACCTCCGGTGTGTATTTGATGGCCCCACCAGTCTTGTGCAGTATGCAGAAACGGCTCTTCAATAGGTCAAATGTCCTCTCTATGCAATTTCTTGTCCGTATGTGTGCAGCATTGTAACGCCGTTGCTGCGGTGTGGCTGGGTTGAGGTATGGGGTGAGGAGGTACTCACGTAGACCGTAGGCGCTGTCACCTGCGGGTAATGAGCACAGGGTGAGTGCCTATTCTGCGCAGATACATGATGAAAGCATAGTATATGGGCGACATGTGTACTTACCCAGTAGGTGTCCTTCGCCAAAGTCTCCCCTTGCCAGTCGTGTGTGAATGCCGCTGTGCCGGAAGATGAAGGAGTCATGTGTGCTGCCCGGATATTGTGCCACTATGTCCGTGATGATATTCTTGGCGTTGCACACCATCTGGATATTGAGGGAGTGGAAGGATTTGTGGTTGCGGTACATGTATTCCTTTTTTGTGCTGGTGGGCAGATGTGGATATGGGTACAGTCAATGCATCTAATTACATGCGGAAAATGTGCAATGTTGTAGAATTTCAGCTTGGTGTCATTTAAGTCCTGCTGGGTGGTTGGGAATGAAATGTAGTGGTGTAGCCTGGTCAGCATTGCATCCAGAAAACTACTGAGGCAGCGGGACATGGTGGCTGGGATATGCCCCCAGCGACAGCAACTATTCCCTGGAAGCTTCCGGAAGCCAGTAGGTGCAGGCTGCACAATACCTGTACATGGGTGGGGACGGCATTGGTTCTCCTTGTTGGATGCTGCAGCAGGGGGTCTAGGTCCTGGATCAGCTTAATGATCATTGGGCCACTTAGCCGGTACTTGGCATAGATTTGCTCCCTGGTTTGGCCCAGAAGGGTGACCCGCTGCCAGAATATCCGCTCCTGGATCCTACGCCTGTTCTGTGCTGCTCGCTGCAGCCTACGCCGCCTGACCACCATGTAGAGTCCTGGCATTGTGAGAGTCCACAGTCTCCAGCTGCATGTCCTTAAGTGTGTTTGGTAAGGCCAGCACCTGTATGCAGTTAACTATAAATTATTATTATTTTTTTATTTTTTTTGCTGGTTACCACCTGGTTTGAGTTCTCCTTAAATTGCGCGTCGTTAATAGCGATTTTCAGGTTTTCGCAATCTGTGAAATTTCTTGAATGCCAATAGCGAATATTTAGTGACTTCGCAAATGAATTCGCTGAATCCTTGGTTTCTCGCTATTTCCGATTCGCAAATTGGCAGGTTTCAGGATTCTGCGATTTTATTTGCGAATTCGCAATTTTTATTTTGCGATTACGCACTTTTGCGATTTTCACTTCCATGAATAGCTTTTACTCAATTTGCGATCGCTATAGCGAATTCGCAGCAATTGCGATCGCAAATTAGCTTCATGAATCTGGCTGTATGCGTTGTAATGGTGTGTGATGTAAAAACCGCGTTGTAAAGGCATGCGTGGTAAAAGCATGCGTTGTAATGTCATACATCCCATACGGACAGGTCAGCACAAAAGGGTAGAGTACAGTGTCCAAGAATGATAAAGCGGCAGGTACAAACCCCCAATCTGTGTGAACTTAACCCCTTCCGTGCTCATGATGAGCTCAGCTCGTCATGCAGTACACTGCTCGTGTGCTCATGACGAGCTGAGCTCGTCATGAACAATGGGATTTACAGACCCCTCAGCACAGGAGGGGAAAACTCAAAGCACCCAAGTTAAATAGTGTAAAAGCCTCTCCTGGAAATAAAATTACATTGTATGTGAAAAGAAGGAAACAGTATAGATAAAAACATGCCCAAATAACAGACGATCTGCTTTTGATGCCTGATGGTTGATGGTTTGATTTTCAAAATGTCAACCTGATTTTCAAAACTTTGAATAGCTAGTTAAAAGGACATGCTGCAAAGTCCATGAGTCAAATCATTACATTTTAAATTAGTTATCTCAACTGAATCATGTTTTGTACATTTCGGACCATTCATTTCCCTCATAAATCTAATTGCTAAGAAGCTGATCGTGGCTCAGGATCACACAATGTGGAAGTGGCATAAGCAATACCACCAGATCAAAAGCCTTCTAGAAGCAAATAGGGCACATCACCATCACAGATATACTAAGAGAAAACTGAGTACACGACCAAAAAGAAGCGCACGTTCATGGAAATACAACCCAAATTCTGGGTTCTGTTCTATCTTCTTCTTCTAAGGAATTACAAGCCATATGGTCCCATCAATATTGTCACATGACTAAGTGATTTAGGTAGTAGTTGCATGCCCCTAAGAGATGTCTGCAGATGACACTGTTTCTTCAGCTGCCGGTAACCTATACACCCTTGGGCTCCTGTAGACCTGGGAAGCTCCCAGTTTTACTTTGTAAATACTATTTCCAAAAAGCAGAGAGAGTGGTAACTCACAAACCTTGGGAACATTTTCTTTTAGACCTTCTTTTCATCAAAGAAGCTTAGATAACTGATTACATTGCCTCTGTTGTGAGACGTAGTCCCAGTTTAGAAAATACTTCAAAAGTCTTATAAGGGTTGGTTTATTGGGGTCCGCTATAATGATATCTTGTTTCTTAATGGTGTAGCTCATACCTGCAACTCCATGATAATGTTGCACCAGTATAGGGTGGCAAGCCATATAACCAAATATTTTTCGGCGAGCATGGGAGAAAGTGCTGGTGCTTTGCCTGCCAAATTGTGTCCAAAGGAGGGTGGTTACTCTAGGATATGCCAAATGCTCCAGATCAGGTAGGGGCTTTTTGCCGCACCGGCCACTTCCCTCTTCCCTCTTCCCGTCTGGTTAAAAATGGGTTGGAATGCAACCCGAACGATTGTCAGTGGTAAGACTTATGTACTACTCTAATTGGACAAGTGTATGTTCAGATGTAGGTTCCTTGCTCACTGACCCACTAGGACCAAGCTACATATGACTGAACAGCCCCAATCAGGGCAAAACGAGTATTGGGTTGCATGTGTTGCAGTTCAGAGAGGACCTGGCTTGACAGTTTGGCTGGACTTTTCCTTTTTGAATGGAGTCAAGACTAATTTGCAAATGGCTGTCCTCCTCTGAGGTGGGATGCTGGGCAAAAGAACGAAGGGTTGGAATGCTACCAGATAAATGGCAAGAGGTCGCTCCCCTCCTCGCTCCACGCTCCTAACAGAGTGCTGACTCAGAAGCGCCTCTCAACCACCCTGCGGTATCGTAGCGCCTCCAGCTGACTCCTCAGCGCGTCCTCTCCCGCAATAATTCCGCTGCCTGCATTGTTCGATCTGTAATATTTGTAGCGCTATTTGTGCATTGTCCCTGTATGCTTCTCTGTGCTGCGCTGTAAGAACACGCATTGTAGTAGCGCTTTGAAGCGATAGTGCTCCATTTGGACTGTGTTTGCACCCAGGCTCGCCGAGTTTCACTTTCCCCTTTAGCATCCATTTTGTGCCTTGTTGTGACTCCCAGGACGTAGCTCCACCCCGCGCCCGCCGCCCAGCTGACCCTGCCTCCCACAGACTGTGATAGCCGTAACCCACCTTCCCCTCGCCGTGACTCTCCTGACCTGCTTGGCAAGAGGTCGCTCCCCTCCTCGCTCCACGCTCCTAACAGAGTGCTGACTCAGAAGCGCCTCTCAACCACCCTGCGGTATCGTAGCGCCTCCAGCTGACTCCTCAGCGCGTCCTCTCCCGCAATAATTCCGCTGCCTGCATTGTTCGATCTGTAATATTTGTAGCGCTATTTGTGCATTGTCCCTGTATGCATCTCTGTGCTGCGCTGTAAGAACACGCATTGTAGTAGCGCTTTGAAGCGATAGTGCTCCATTTGGACTGTGTTTGCACCCAGGCTCGCCGAGTTTCACTTTCCCCTTTAGCATCCATTTTGTGCCTTGTTGTGACTCCCAGGACGTAGCTCCACCCCGCGCCCGCCTCCCAGCTGACCCTGCCACGCCCCTCCCCTTACACCTTTTATGTCCAATGACACATCGCGCAGCGTTCACGCGCAGCGATCGCGCCCCAGTCGTGCCGAAGGTGCGCCAAAGGTAAGCCCGTCTACGCCCGTCCGCGCCTGGACCGCGCCCAGCGCCAGACCCCCTGGTCCTCGTAACGCCCAGCCCACCCGTATTACTTACGATGCCACCACCCTCCTAGCCCTTAACCCCGGCCGTTCCCCCATCTGCGCCCACGCCGCTCCTGGACACACCCATGGACCCTTCTCTTGCAACTCCTGCAAGTTCGACGGCACCAAGAACAACTCCTCATCTACGAACACACAACAGATATCGGACCCCAACCACCTACAATGCATCCTTCTCAACACCCGCTCGGTCCACAGGCACGCCATTGACCTCTGGAATCTACTAGACACCATCTCTCCGGACGTCGCCTTCCTAACAGAAACATGGATGAACGCCTCTTCTGCCCCAGACATCACCATTGCCATCCCGGAAGGCTACAAGATCATCCGTAAGGACCGCACCGGCCACACTGGAGGAGGCATCGCTATCGTCCATAAGAAATCCATCCGCATCTCAACCAGCTCAGACGTCAATCTCGCCAACTCTGAACACCTTCACTTCCAGATCCACATCGACCCCAAGACCACACTCAGAGGCACCCTCCTTTACAGGCCACCAGGTCCTAGCGCACAATTTAGTGAAGACATCACAGACTTCATCACCCCACACGCGCTCCCCTCCGAAGATTACATCCTTTTGGGAGACCGCAACTTTCATTTTGAAAATAACAACGACCGCAACACCACCACCCTTTTGGACAACCTCGCCAACCTCGGACTTAAACAACTTGTCACTACCCCCACCCACATCGCAGGTCACACACTCGACCCTATCCTCACCTCCAGCAAACATGTCTCCTTCAGCCACACCACAGCTCTCCTTTGGACTGACCACAGCTGCGTTCACTTTACCTACAACAAGCCCACTTCCAACAACCACCCCCAACCCACTCTGCAAAGAAACTGGAACAAAATCACCATCGACCAGATCTCCTCATCGCTTCTTCAAAACCCCCCCGCCCACTCCTCAAACCCAGACCAAGCAGCCACCAACCTCACCCAATGGTTATCCAACAGCGCCGACATCCTAGCACCTCTGAAAAAACGTCAAATCAAACTAGGCAGCAAGAAGGCCTCCTGATTCAACGATGATCTTAAGAAATCCAAGAAACTTTGTCGCTCCCTCGAGAAGGCCTGGAAAAAAGACCCAACCACCAGCACCAAGAACGCCTTCAAAAACGCCACCCGCATACACCACCAACTGATCCGGAATGCCAAAAAAGCCGCTTTCAAGGACCGACTAGATAACAACGCCCACAACAGCAAGGAATTATCCAACATCGTCAAGGAATTTACCAACCCCTCGGCCAACTCCAACGACATCACCCCCTCTCAAGCCCTCTGCGACTCCCTAGCCTCATTCTTCCACAACAAAATTGCAGACATCCACAACAGCTTCGACATCCGACCCAAAGACCAACCCACCCAACGCCCTGCAGAACCCCCACCCCCCCTGAACATCCTCAATGATTGGAAGCCAATCTCCACTGAGGACACCATCCGTCTGATGAACTCCATCCACTCAGGATCCCCCACAGACCCATGCCCTCACCACATCTTTAACAAAGCAGACTTCATCATAGCACCGCACCTCCGAGACGTCATCAACTGCTCCCTCAACTCCGCAACCTTCCCGGAAAGCTGGAAACATGCCGAACTCAGCGCCCTCCTGAAAAAACCCACAGCTGACCCCACCGAACTCAAAAACTACCGCCCTATCTCACTCCTTCCTTTCCCGGCCAAAGTCATCGAGAAAGCGATCAACAACCAACTCGCCGCCTTCCTCAAAGCCAACAAATCCCTCCACTCCTCACAATCCGGCTTCCGAGCCAAGCACAGCACCGAAACCGCCCTCATCGCAGCAACAGACGACATTCGAACTCTAATGGACAATGGAGACACTGTCGCCCTCATCCTCCTCGACCTCTCCGCTGCCTTTGACACGGTCTGCCACACCACTCTTTTACAATGCCTCAAAAACGTCGGAATCCAAGGAAAAGCACTGGAATGGATCACCTCATTCCTCACCGGAAGAACACAGAGAGTCCGCCTTCCACCATTCAAGTCAAAGGCCACTGAAGTCATCTGCGGCGTCCCACAAGGATCTTCACTCAGCCCCACCCTCTTCAACGTATACATGAGCCCCCTCGCGGTCATCGCACGCCAACACAACCTCAACATCATCTCCTACGCCGACGACACTCAACTGATCCTATCACTCACCAGAGACCCTAACACTGCCAAAACCAACTTGCATGAAGGAATGAAAGAAGTAGCAGAATGGATGAAGCACAGCTGTCTGAAACTGAACTCAGACAAAACAGAAGTCCTCATCCTAGGCACCTCCCCCTCCGCCTGGGATGACTCTTGGTGGCCAGAGGCCCTTGGAAAAGCACCCATCCCGACGGACCACGCACGGAACCTGGGCGTCATCCTGGATTCCTCTCTCTCAATGAACAGACAAGTCAGCGCCGTTTCTTCATCTTGCTTCAACATTCTTCGCATGCTCAAAAAAATATTTCGCTGGATCCCCACCGAAACTAGAAAAACAGTCACCCACGCTCTGGTCACGAGCCGACTGGACTACGGAAACACCCTCTACGCCGGTACCACCGCAAAACTACAGAAAAAACTCCAACGCATCCAGAACGCTTCAGCCAGGCTCATATTAGACATCCCGCGTAAAGAACACATCTCTGGTCACCTGAAAAACCTCCACTGGCTCCCCGTCAATAAGAGGATTACTTTCTGGCTCCTTACCCACGCTCACAAAGCACTCTACGAAATCAGACCTGAATGCCTCAACACACGACTGTCCTACTACTCCCCCCCCCGCCAGCTACGATCCTCCAACCAAGCCCTTGCCACTGTACCTTGCATCAACAAAACCACCATGGGAGGTAGATCCTTCTCCTACCTGGCAGCTAAAACCTGGAACTCACTTCCCACTCACCTTCGCCTTACTCAGAACCACCTAGCATTCAGAAAGCAACTTAAAACGTGGTTATTTGACAAGTAATTCCCCTTCCTTCCTCAAGCACCTTGAGACCCTCTGGGTATGTAGCGCGCTATATAAATTTATTGACTTGACTTAACTTGACATGGGTATGCACAGACAGGGGTCCCTTGCTTGCAGTCTCACTTGAACGCAGCGACACAGGACTGAAGACCCCAATCAGGGCAAAAACGGTCCTAGGTTGATTGTGGGGAGAGGATGTAGCCTTACAGCTAGAGCGGTCGACCTCGAAGCTGGAGAACCGGGTTTGAGTCTTGGCAACGACCCTCAACATCCGGTGATTGTGGGCCTAACAGAAATTAATGTGTCCTCATGTAATGAAAATGGTGCTCATGTAAACTGCTCTGATACCCGATGTCTAGGGCCTAGTTTGAGTGGCATAAAACTTTTTTTTTAAAAAGAAAAAATTGTGTCCTGGTTCACAGAGGACCTGGCTGGGCAGTTCGGACTGGATGCTTCCTATTAGAGCAGGGTCAAGACTGATTTGTATAGGTCTAATCTGATTTGGCATGATAGACATAAGAACGATGTATTGAAAAAACCCTTTCAGTACTGGACACTTCGAGATTCAAGACCCACGGGAGCACCAAAGTACTCGTGTTACCTCACCAAGGGAAGTCGGGTGCACAGGTGTCTTTTCGTGTCGGGTTTTGTTGTCGTTTCCAATGGAGAGCTGCAAAGAAGTGCTGCAGGCGACCAAGTGAAGAGTGTACGGATGGATCCAAGGGTGGATTGGAGATCTGAAGAACAGAGTCTGGGTTACTAGTGAGTGACCTGAAAGGCGACAAGAAGATGCCAGCCAATGTCGGGTGCTTTCGGGTGATGTAGGTGAAGCTTGACCCTTCAGCCACGAGGTCCAGGAGGCGTCAATGACAAACAGGAGCTGGATTCAAGCTGTTTCACGTTGGATGTCAAGTGCTGCAGTGTCGGTATCCAGATTGGACCCAACAAGCCTTGGCAACAGCAACCCACGCGACATGGAAAGATTGGCTTCGGAACAGACCAGCAAGGTCTGAGGGACTCACCCTTTGGCAGGGAGTCAGGGCACGTCTGGAGCTACCGGGGAAGCCCGAGAAACAAAGTATATTCCTTTGTGGGGATCCACCAGTTGATGGACCAGGGATCGCAAAGGGACCTCAAGCAGAAATGCAGGAAGCGGGACCACGGAACACTCGTGGAGTGCAGGCCCTTTAAGCTTCAGTGCAAAAGGTGCTCAGGGCTTGGACTACAAGTAGCCAGATGCACAACTTCAGGAAAACTTGGGAAGTCAATGCACTAGCAATTGTGCTGTATGTCCAGGAGTTCCGGTCCCACGTCTCTCGTGATTGATACAGGTCTCAGCTCTGATGGGGTCTCGTGTCAAACTCTGAGATGTCTGGAAGTCCATGTCCTGTGTCGCAGATTCTTCGGGATCCGGCTGGAGCCTTGAAAATGCAGACCGGCAAGATGCTTGTTTGGTGCCTGTTTGAACAGGGGAGTCGCTCCTTGACCCCAAGGAAGATTTCTTCCGTCTTCCAGTCTATATGGAATGTCGAAGGTCCAAGATTTATGTTTCAGAGTTTCGTCCTGGGTAATCTAAAGTCCTAGGGACTGCTTTCCTATTTTTACTAAGTTTAGGGGTTGGACTAACTCTAGGGTCCCACCTATGGGAGGACCTGGGGAGGGGGTGGTTACACCCCTTCAACTTTGTCCATTTTCACACCAGAGCTGGGGCTGAGTGCCCCAGCAACCGGTTTGAACTGAGAAATGCTTCGAGAACTCCTTGTGTGCCACAGGCACTGTCTGGAAAGTATTCACTGAATGCACCCACCCTGCCCCAATACATCAAAGCCTGTCTGGGGAGGTGCTGGCACCTCCCTGGACAGGAAACCTATTGTCCAAGCCTTTCCTGCCAGAGTATCGTCCAGCAGCAGGAGGTCGGACTCGTGTCTGTGGAAGCAGCATCCATTTTGTGATGCTGGGGCTCAGTTTAACTTCTACCGGGTTTACCAGTGTGTACATGTCTTCTCCCTCTAGAAGGGGGGTAGTATTCCAAAGTGTTTGACATTCCAAAGTTAGCATTTACCGCGAGGTTATAATGCACTTAAGAGTATATGGTATGGCTGTATCATGGAACAGCTATAAGGAAGGGATTCCGAATGCTGCAGAGGTGCTCAGCTCATGCTTGGGCACCCTCTCACACCAAACAAAGCACTCTGCCTTCAGGATTGTCAAGGCCTGCCATAGGAGTGACTTATAGGATTATATGTGTCTATATATATATAGGTAGATATAGGTATACTATATCTAAGTAAGGGGTACAAGTACCACCTTACCCCGGCTGCACTAGCAGACCTGTAGTGCCATTTTGGAAGGCTTGCCAGTGGTGACATAATACATGCTTCAGCCCCTGGTAAGCCTCTGGGGTACCTATGCCCTTGGTACCTTAGGTACCATATTCTAGGGACTCATAAGGGTGACCCAGTAACCAATCTGGAGTGTACCTAATGTACATGCAATCAATTTAGAGAGGACGCAGCTAGGCTGGGGCCTGGTTAGCAGGGCCACAGCCAGACTAAAGTTGATAAATCAGTGAAACACAGCAAAAAGTAGGGGTAACCATAGTAAGCATATCCTATTCCCCTACACTACCCAAGTTATTGCTCGTGGTTAGACATATTGCAAGCATCCTCCTATCACCTATCGTGTTTGTCCTGTACTGCCCTAAGTAGCCCATGATATGCCCAGACGTGGGTCCCTAGCTCACTGTGCCAATGGAATCAAACAAACCCAACGGAAAGGCACCAATCAGGGCAAAACCTGTCCTGGGTTGCATGTGTTCTGGGTCAGGAAGGACCTAACTTGGCAGATTGGACTGGACTGTTTCTATTGGAGTAGTGTGAAGACTGATTTTAATACAGCTAGGTTAAATCTGAGGTGGTATATTGGGCAAAAGAACAATGGATTAAAATGCTACTCTGAGAGATTGCCAGTGGTAGACTTATTGCAAGTATCATCCCATCACCTTTTATGTGGGTCATGAACTGCCCTAAGCGGTAATGGTCATGTTCCGAGTTGGGTCCTTTGCCCATCGTGCCGAATGAACCAAGCTACACCCAACAAAAGAGCCATAATATTGGTGGTACCAGTTTTGGGTTGCTTGTTTTCAGAGAGGGCCTGGCTAGGCAGGACTGTTCGTATTGGAGCAGGATCAAGACTGATTTGTACATGGTTGGGTCTAATCTGAGGTGGCACGACGAGCAAAAGAATGGTGGGTTGAAATGCGATTAGCAGTGATTAGACATATTGTGAGCATCCTCCAATCACCTTTTTTGTGTTAGCTTGATTAGTTAGCCTTTTTCCAACCTGAAAGTAGATTTAAATATCATTTGCTTACAACTGTAAATTTACCCGGAGTTAGAGTTACTGCAAGAGCTGTGTCAATTAATGCAAGTAAATGTTGACGAGGAGGCATGGTAAGTAAGACCCTTATTAATATTCAAAAAGGCACCATATGTGGTGTTGATTTCATAGACCCAATCCAAAGCTTTTGGCTGCATCTGAAGGAGAATGACCCAAAACAATTCAAGATGGAAACACTAACTCCTCAAGGCTGCTTTACAGTATGTCATGGTCCACAGTGGCCTATGCAGCTGCAATGTTGAAGAATATGAGGCATGTCTCCAAAATGTTATATTTGAATGCATTGGAAGGGTTTCTGGTCTTCACACAATCACTATTTCTGTCTTGGCATTTCAGATAAAAGAAACTCTCTTTCATAAGAACAATACATAGTCCACGCAAGGAGGGCCCATTATCGAGGAATTGCACTCAAGATAAAAACAGATCACACAAATCGATCTCAGTTTCAATTCAGAAGTACAAACCCTTAAAAGAAATTAAGGCAGTGTTAGTGGGAAGACACCTGGGAGGGGACATGAGGTGCAGGAGAGGAGTTCAAGGACAATCTAAGAAGGCAATTTGATGTCCCATACTTTGCTTTGCTAGCCTTGTATTGTTTGGGTGGTTGGTTATTTTAACCAAAATACCGATAAAATACATTAGAAAAAAGGGAGGAGATTCATGAGCATGCAAGTCTATAACTTCTATGAGCGGATCAGAAGTTGTGAGAAGCTGCTGACCATTTGGTCTAAAGAACCAAAGATACAATGCCTACACCTTAATAGTGATTCCAAAAATTCTCAGTAACAACATTATTACAAAGGAGAGATATGTCATAATGCCAGATTTACCTAGATAGTTGGAAGAGCAGAGTCATGTAGTTTATAAATGGAAGGTTGGATTGTGTAATATAGTGGGTGCGCATTGTGTCCTTTGCTTTCATAATTTAACTGTTAGTGTTAAGCTTCAAGTTAATCTCTAGATACTGAAAATACTTAAAAAGATGAGAATGAATGAGTTCATAAATTATGAGTAAAAGAAGATTACCAAAAAATGTGTTTTATGTACTCAGAGTATAATACTAATGCCAGAGAAATGGAACAAGTCACAAAAAAATATTGCACACTCACAATGTTGCACATAATTCTGGATATACATTAATATATCTTTTTGAGCTAGAGAAATACCTTTCCAGCAGACAAACTAAATTACTTGTTCCATAAATTGTTCAAAAACCAAAACATTGAAATTTCTCAATCTAACCTGGGGTGTCAGGGTCAAGCAGGTATGGTCAAGGATGCTTCTTGGTGCACAGGACAAATTTGACGATCTTTGGTCTGTTGTTGCCAATAACTGCATAGTGGAAAAAGTAAACTGATGAAGTTACAGAGTGGCTAAAACGTCTATAGGAATGAAAGAGAAGCAGTTTGATTTATTTCTACGACATAAGATCAAAGTTGTGGAACTTACATTAGTCATACAATGGAAATCTCAGATGAAATGTTTGTGCAATTGCTTATTTGGACTGTATAGTTTAATCAATTAACATTTAATGGGTAAAATACAGTGGAAATCACAATTTATATAAGATGATGTCAATTCTAAAATCAATATATCCCTGTACCTAACAAAAGGTAGAGTGTGTACCTCAATCTTTCGCAGCTGTTTTGATTGAACAGCAAGGGCATTTCCCCATCTCATGCTAGGCATCATAGTCTGCATTTCTTTGTTGCTTGTGTCACGCCATCTGGTTACATCCTGTTGAATGTAAAAAGATTAGAAGATATATTTTATTTTTGGAGCAGTATATTATAAGAGAAGAAAACATTGGCTCTGATTTAGAGGTGGCTGGTAATGGGCCAGCTGTGGTGTGTCCACCATAGACTTTCTGCTGGTTCACCAGAGAAGTATCCTCTAAAATTAGATTTAGCTAATCCCACACAAATTGAGGACAGTTCAATAACAGGCATCTTCAAATCGAGCCACATGGCCTCACTTAACCTGTGATGTTGAAGTTCGATTGCTTGAAAAGAAGCAAAAATGTAACCACCTCAATAATTGTAATTCCATCAGAGATTTTCATATTGGACATTGACGGTGTTAGTCACAGATGTGAAAAGCTGCTGGCCATGCGAGCCATGGAGCTAAAGACAAAAAATCTGTAACCCGCCAGCAAGTAGACCCGGTACCAACAAGATGTTAGAAAAATGCGATCAGCATATTCTGTGCTTCTACATAATTCACACAGTTTCACTCCTGGGGCATAGTTTTATGTTGTACCACAGATTACCAGAAGTATACATAGTTAAGATTGGTAATACCTTGTTGTAAGAGTGTGATACATGTCACAGAAGATGTAGTCTATGTATTCAAACCATGGACCAAAGAATGAGGTACCTCACACCTTAAATACTGCATGCTAACTTCAAATATCATGGATCTCCATTGACATACAGTAAATATAAAGAGAGCAGAGTCATTCCAGAATCATGCCAGATCATAGCAATCATTTGTTGTTTACTGCACAATTTGCAGAACCTTATAATACTAACCTGTAGCATTAATTTGTGGCTTTGGCTGGTTTTGAGGGCACAGATAAAATTTGAAGGAATGCTGATTACATTTTGCAGATATCCTAGAAGAATGAATTTGTTACAAAGGCAAGTCCAGAGTGCATGGTCGAAATGTGAGGGACAGTTGATTACGATCTCCAAGGAGCCTAATGTTGTCTAAAGAAAAAAAGAAAAGACCTCAGTTAAAGATGTTTTCTGCGGCACTCCAGAGCTTATATCTGTTTTTCATGTATTATGGAACATTGCATTATCTACCCCAACTCAACTGATCAACAGATTTGTTGTTGGCATGGTAGATGCAGTGCAGTGCAGTGCAGTGCAATATATTCATCACCAGTAGTAGCCACATGGCACTCATACTCAGCAATTGCAGCAAATGCATGCATGAAGTACCAAGGGTTGCTTCCTAGGGCCCATTTGTTTTCAAAAGTATGTTCTGCTGTGTCTTTATTTGGCCTCTCTGCCCTCCGAAAGGGTTGCTTCCAGGGGGCCCACGTTTATAATGATTTATAATCTCCCCCCCTTGGGGACAGACACCCCATTTGTGACATACCCTGTGACATAGCCTGTTGTAATGTGTGTTGTTTTTGTTTCTTCTAATGTGTATTGGTTTTTTTTCTCTTTAGATTGTTGCAGTGTGCGGTTCCGTTACTGGTGGTTCTGTTGTTCTGCTGTTTCTGTAGTTGCATGTGCTTGGTAAGAGACCTCTGTTTTGTTCAATTGTAATGTAATTGTTTATTTTGCAAAGTGTGTAGTAAAACGAGTATGTTTGGTTTCTGTTTTTTGTGATTGTAAAACATGTTTTGCATTTGTTTTTGATGTGTACTTCTGTAGATGTAAGTTTTTTTTTCTTCTTTCTAGTGGGATATTGTTGCCAATTTGCTGTGTCTTTGCAGAGTAGGTTCTGGTGAGTGTAGTTGTGTCTTGTAAGTGAATTGTATATTTTTTCTAAATATAGATTTTTGTGAGAAAGGCTTACATTTTTTATCTTACTTTGCACAGTGTTGGGGTTGTTGAGTTGTTTGTGCAGACTCCTTTATTTGTAAGGATAATGGCTAGCTGCTGGATTACTGCTCAGCAAGTTGTTGGAATGCTTTTTTAGGTCTCGCACCTGCGAACCGGATCGCGAAAGCGATCCGTCGCTGCGAGACTTATTGTGATCATTTCAGTTTTCAAGGACTCAAGGGGAACAGACAAGAGACAAGAGATGTGAACGCGCAGATCTTTGACTTGGATTAGGTCGCGTGCGTCAACTGTGAAGAGCATGTCAGTTTCAGTTTTACACGAGCAGTTCTACATTTTGTTACTTTGTTGCAGTTTTAAAGGCTGGTTTGTGAAGAGCATGTCAGTTTCAGTTTTCCCTTGCCAACTGCATGCAAAGAGCTTCTGCATACAAATTTTTTTTATGGGTGTTTTTAATATAATGTGCTGTTTTAATACAATGAGTGTGTTGAAAAGTGGGTGTTTTCGATATAATTAGTGCGTAAAAAAGTGTTTGTGTTTAACTACAATAATAATGTGCGTGTTTTCAATACAATGAGCGTATTAGGAAGTGTTTGTGCTGTAGAGTGGAGCGCTGTAGAGTGGAGCGCTGCGCTGTAGAGTGGAGCGCTGCGCTGTAGAGTGGAGCGCTGCGCTGTAGAGTGGAGCGCTGCGTTGTAGAGTGGAGCGCTGCGTTGTAGAGTGGAGTGCTGCGTTGTAGAGTGGACTGGTGCGCTTTGTGGAGTAGTGCATTGTAGAGTGGAGCGCTGCGCTGTAGAGTGGAGCGCTGCGCTGTAGAGTGGAGCGCTGCGCTGTAGAGTGGAGCGCTGCGCTGTAGAGTGGAGCGCTGCGCTGTAGAGCAGAATGCTGCGTTGTGTAGTGTTGCGCTGCGCTGTAGAGTGGAGCGCTGCGCTGTAGAGTGGAGCGCTGCGTTGTAGAGTGGAGCGCTGCGCTGTAGAGTGGAGCGCTGCGCTGTAGAGTGGAGCGCTGCGCTGTAGAGTGGAGCGCTGCGCTGTAGAGCAGAATGCTGCATTGTGTAGTGTTGCGCTGCGCTGTAGAGTGGAGCGCTGCGCTGTAGAGTGGAGCGTTGCGTTGTAGAGTGGAGCGTTGCGTTGTAGAGTGGAGCGTTGCGCTGTAGAGTGGAGCGTTGCGCTGTAGACTGGACCGCTGCGCTGCAGAGTTGCGCGCTACGCTGTAGAGTGGTGCGCTGCGCTGTAGAGTGGCGCGCTGCGCTGTAGAGTGGAGCGCTGCGCTGTAGAGTGGAGCGCTGCGCTGTAGAGTGGAGCGCTGCGCTGTAGAGTGGAGCGCTGCGCTGTACAGCAGAATGCTGCGTTGTGTAGTAATGCGCTGTAGAGTGGAGTGCTGCGCTGTAGAGTTGAGTGCTATACTGGGAAGTTCTGTGCTGTAGAATGGAGTGCTGCGTTGTGTAGTGCTGCGCTGTAGAGTGGAGTGTTGCGCTGTAGAGTGGAGAGTTGCGCTGTAGAGCGGGGCGCTGCGCTGTAGAGCGGGGCGCTGCGCTGTAGAGCGGGGCGCTGCGCTGTAGAGCGGGGCGCTGCGCTGTAGAGCAGGGCGCTGCGCTGTAGAGCGGGGCGCTGTAGAGTGGCGCGCTGCGCTGCGCTGCAGACTGGATCGCTGCGCTGTAGAGTAGAGCACTGTAGAGTGAGTGCTGCTCTGTAGAGTGGAATGCTGTGCTGTACAGTGGAGTGCTAAATTGGGAAGGTCTGCGCTGTAAAGTGGAGTGTTGTGTAATGCTGCGCTGTAGAGTGGAGTATTGCGCTGTAGAGTGGAGTGTTGCACTGTAGAGTGGAGTGTTGCCCTGTAGAGTGGAGTGTTGCGCTGTAGAGTGGAGTGTTGCGCTGTAGAGTGGAGTGTTGCGCTGTAGAGTGGAGCGTTGCGCTGTAGAGTGGAGCGTTGCGCTGTAGAGTGGAGCATTGTAGAGTGGAGCACTGCGCTGTAGAGTGGAGCACTGCAATGTAGAGTGGAGCAGTTCGCTGTAGAGTGGAGCGCTGTACTGTAGAGTGGAGCGCTGTACTGTAGAGTGGAGTGCTGCATTGTATAGTGCTGCGCTGTAGAGTGGAGTGCTGGATTATGAAGTGCTACATTGTAGAGTGGAGTGCTGCGTTTTGTAGCGCTGCGCTGCAGAGTGGAGCGCTGCGCTGCAGAGTGGAGCGCTGCGATGCAGAGTGGAGCGCTGCGCTGCAGAGTGGAGCGCTGCGCGGCAGAGTGGAGCGCTGCGCGGCAGAGTGGAGCGCTGCGCGGCAGAGTGGAGCGCTGCGCGGCAGAGTGGAGCGCTGCGCGGCAGAGTGGAGCGCTGCGCGGCAGAGTGGAGCGCTGCGCGGCAGAGTGGAGCGCTGCGCTGTAGAGTGGAGCATTGCGCTGTAGAGTCGCTGTAGAGTGGAGTGTTGCGCTGTAGAGTCGCTGTAGAGTGGAGTGTTGCGCTGTAGAGTGGAGTGGTGTGCTTTGTGGAGTAGTGCATTGTAGATTGGAGCACTACGCTGTAGAACGCACCTGCGAACTCTGCGAGACTTATTGTGATCATTTCAGTTTAAGGACTCAAGGGGAACACACACGAGAAAAGATGTGAACGCGCAGATCTTCGACTTGGATCAGTTTCGTTCTTACTTGTTCAGGGGCAGCTTGCTTTTTAAGATTTATACAGTGTGGCTACATATTTGTCAGCCCCCCCCCTTTCTACAGCGCCCCACACTCTACAGCTACAGCGCCCCACACTCTGCAGCGCCCCACACTCTGCAGCGCCCCACACTCTGCAGCGCCCCACACTCTGCAGCGCCCCACACTCTGCAGCGCCCCACACTCTGCAGCGCCCCACACTCTGCAGCGCCCCACACTCTGCAGCGCCCCACACTCTGCAGCGCCCCACACTCTACAGCGCCCCCACACTCTACAGCGCCCCACACTCTACAGCGCCCCACACTCTACAGCGCCCCACACTCTACAGCGCCCCACACTCTGCAGCGCCCCACACTCTACAGCGCCCCACACTCTACAGCGCCCCACACTCTACAGCTCAGAAGGGCCATGAGATAGATTCTATCACTGTCGCCAGCACTCTACAGCTACAGCGCCGCCAGCACTCTACAGCTACAGCGCCCCGCACTCTACAGCTACAGCGCCCCGCACTCTACAGCTACAGCGCCCCTGCACTCTACAGCTACAGCGCCCCCGCACTCTACAGCTACAGCGCCCCCGCACTCTACAGCGCCCCACACACTCTACAGCGCCCCACACACTCTACATCGCCCCACACACTCTACAGCGCCCCACACACTCTACAGCGCCCCACACACTCTACAGCGCCCCACACACTCTACAGCGCCCCACACACTCTACAGCGCCCCACACACTCTACAGCGCCCCACACACTCTACAGCGCCCCACACTCTACAGCGCCCCACACTCTACAGCGCCCCACACACTCTACAGCGCCCCACACTCTACAGCGCCCCACACTCTACAGCGCCCCACACTCTACAGCGCCCCACACTCTACAGCGCCCCACACGCGCTGTAGAGTGGAGCGCTGCGCTGCAGAGTGGAGCGCTGCGCTGCAGAGTGGAGCGCTGCGCTGCAGAGTGGAGCGCTGCGCGGCAGAGTGGAGCGCTGCGCGGCAGAGTGGAGCGCTGCGCGGCAGAGTGGAGCGCTGCGCGGCAGAGTGGAGCATTGCGCTGTAGAGTCGCTGTAGAGTGGAGTGTTGCGCTGTAGAGTCGCTGTAGAGTGGAGTGTTGCGCTGTAGAGTGGAGTGGTGTGCTTTGTGGAGTAGTGCATTGTAGATTGGAGCACTACGCTGTAGAACGCACCTGCGAACTCTGCGAGACTTATTGTGATCATTTCAGTTTAAGGACTCAAGGGGAACACACACGAGAAAAGATGTGAACGCGCAGATCTTCGACTTGGATCAGTTTCGTTCTTACTTGTTCAGGGGCAGCTTGCTTTTTAAGATTTATACAGTGTGGCTACATATTTGTCAGCCCCCCCCCCTTTCTACAGCGCCCCACACTCTACAGCTACAGCGCCCCACACTCTGCAGCGCCCCACACTCTGCAGCGCCCCACACTCTGCAGCGCCCCACACTCTGCAGCGCCCCCACTCTGCAGCACCCCACACTCTGCAGCGCCCCACACTCTACAGCGCCCCCACACTCTACAGCGCCCCACACTCTACAGCGCCCCACACTCTACAGCGCCCCACACTCTACAGCGCCCCACACTCTGCAGCGCCCCACGCTCTGCAGCGCCCCACACTCTGCAGCGCCCCACACTCTGCAGCGCCCCACACTCTGCAGCGCCCCACACTCTGCAGCGCCCCACACTCTGCAGCGCCCCACACTCTGCAGCGCCCCACACTCTGCAGTGCCCCACACTCTGCAGCGCCCCACACTCTACAGCTCAGAAGGGCCATGAGATAGATTCTATCACTGTCGCCAGCACTCTACAGCTACAGCGCCGCCAGCACTCTACAGCTACAGCGCCACCGCACTCTACAGCTACAGCGCCACCGCACTCTACAGCTGCAGCGCCACCGCACTCTACAGCTGCAGCGCCCCCGCACTCTACAGCTGCAGCGCCCCCGCACTCTACAGCTGCAGCGCCCCCGCACTCTACAGCTGCAGCGCCCCCGCACTCTACAGCTGCAGCGCCCCCGCACTCTACAGCTGCAGCGCCCCCACACTCTACAGCTGCAGCGCCCCCACACTCTACAGCTGCAGCGCCCCCACACTCTACAGCTGCAGCGCCCCCACTCTCTACAGCTGCAGCGCCCCCACACTCTACAGCTGCAGCGCCCCCACACGCTGCAGCGCCCCCACACGCTGCAGCGCCCCCACACGCTGCAGCGCCCCACACTCTACAGCTGCAGCGCCCCACACTCTACAGCTGCTGCGCCCCACACTCTGCAGCGCCCCACACTCTGCAGCGCCCCACACTCTGCAGCGCCCCACACTCTGCAGCGCCCCACACTCTGCAGCGCCCCACACTCTACAGCGCCCCACACTCTACAGCTCAGAAGGGCCATGAGATAGATTCTATCACTGTCGCCAGCACTCTACAGCTACAGCGCCGCCAGCACTCTACAGCTACAGCGCCACCGCACTCTACAGCTACAGCGCCACCGCACTCTACAGCTACAGCGCCCCGCACTCTACAGCTACAGCGCCACCGCACTCTACAGCTACAGCGCCCCGCACTCTACAGCGCCCCCGCACTCTACAGCGCCCCGCACTCTACAGCTACAGCGCCACCGCACTCTACAGCTACAGCGCCCCGCACTCTACAGCGCCCCCGCACTCTACAGCGCCCCCGCACTCTACAGCGCCCCCGCACTCTACAGCGCCCCGCACTCTACAGCGCCCCGCACTCTACAGCGCCCCGCATTCTACAGCGCCCCGCACTCTACAGCGCCCCGCACTCTACAGCGCCCCGCACTCTACAGCGCCCCACACTCTACAGCGCCCCACACTCTACAGCGCCCCACACTCTACAGCTCAGAAGGGCCATGAGATAGATTCTCACTGTCGCCAGCACTCTACAGCTACAGCGCCGCCAGCACTCTACAGCTACAGCGCCCCTGCACTCTACAGCTACAGCGCCCCTGCACTCTACAGCTACAGCGCCCCCGCACTCTACAGCTACAGCGCCCCCGCACTCTACAGCTACAGCGCCCCGCACTCTACAGCTACAGCGCCCCGCACTCTACAGCTACAGCGCCCCGCACTCTACAGCTACAGCGCCCCACACTCTACAGCTACAGCGCCCCCACACTCTACAGCGCCCCCACACTCTACAGCGCCCCACACTCTACAGCGCCCCACACTCTACAGCGCCCCACACTCTACAGCGCCCCACACTCTACAGCGCCCCACACTCTACAGCGCCCCACACTCTACAGCGCCCCACACTCTACAGCTCAGAAGGGCCATGAGATAGATTCTATCACTGTCGCCAGCACTCTACAGCTACAGCGCCGCCAGCACTCTACAGCTACAGCGCCCCGCACTCTACAGCTACAGCGCCCCGCACTCTACAGCTACAGCGCCCCTGCACTCTACAGCTACAGCGCCCCCGCACTCTACAGCTACAGCGCCCCCGCACTCTACAGCGCCCCACACACTCTACAGCGCCCCACACACTCTACAGCGCCCCACACACTCTACAGCGCCCCACACACTCTACAGCGCCCCACACACTCTACAGCGCCCCACACACTCTACAGCGCCCCACACTCTACAGCGCCCCACACTCTACAGCGCCCCACACTCTACAGCGCCCCACACTCTACAGCGCCCCACACTCTACAGATCCCCACACTCTACAGCGCCCCACACTCCACAGCTCAGAAGGGCCATGAGATAGATTCTATCACTGTCGCCAGCATCATGTAAGTTGGGGATCGGATCCCTGGCTGCTCAACCAATCAGAATGCAGCTCACAACAAACGAGTAATTTTCTAGTTGCTGGCACGAGTGTGAGTGCAGCCCATACTGCTGAAGATATCAGTCTGGTCTAGGAGTGTCCTGAATTGTGTGCACTCGTGTCAGATGGATTTTTAGCAGTACTAGAGGCACGCACTGTACAAATAAGCTGTGATACTGTGCCGAAGGTGGAAGAGAGCAGTCCAGAGATCTGGTGGACACAGTAAACCGTGTGCAGGCCTGCGGTTGTTAAAGGGCTGAGTCTAGGACACAAGCCCATGAAGGAACAGGAAAAGGTAATTTTTCTGGTTCACCTTCAAAGGGAGGTAAAAAAAAAGAATCTTGGTCCTCAGAAGCAAGTTCTCGCCTCTAAGTGCCCACCGCTAACCACTGTAGGCTACCTTTGAACATACACAATTTTATGTATCCCTCATACAAACTAAATTGGAGAAATGTGCCTGCCCGAGACAGGATTGTGCATTAATAGGTGATGTAACTTCACAATCTTTAAAGCTTCTACAACAATCACAGTTGCACAACAACACACACTGGAGCATAATTCCTTTTCAGGAGAGTGTCGCACATCACATCAATATTTAATTCATGCACTGTATATGGGGCCTCCTCTGGGAGGAGAATATATGCGGCAATGTGAAGGGTGGGGCTAGCATGCCTGTGGGGCCCGCCTGGTCAAGAAATCAGCACAGACCCGATATCAGATGCTAAAATGGTAGACTCAAGACACTGCATACATGATGACATCGGTACAAACCAGTACAACGCCGAAATAGGCCTCTCCTCCAAGAAAAATGGCACAGATGCAAATATCGATATCAAATCAGGAGATTTCTCAGACGGTCCGTCGGTCAGTCTCTTTGAGAGGCGGGCAGGGCTGTGACCGAAGTCAGTCACTCCCGTGCCAGTCATGAGCACACGCCTACTGTGACTCATGACGGCAGGGAGCCGTCCTGGGTACGCGAGCGCCATGCCACGCCCCGCCAAGCCTCGCCCCCCTCGCACCGCGGCGGAATTTGCCATGCGGCGAAGGGGTTAAGCTATTGGCATTGTAAATGAAAATGCTTTTTATTTATGTTTTTAAAACGAAAACAAAAATAAAAGGCATGTTATTTGCAATGTCAATAGCTCAAACTTGCGTAAATGCGAGACCTATTGCATTGCAAATGCTTGTGATTCTTCCTCTCACCATGGTCCAGAGACTGACTCTGATTCTGAGCCAGAGGTGGGAGGTGAAGATTCAGATAGTGAGTTTTCTCTACACTTGGCTTCATCTGATGATGAAGACACTCTGAGTGCTGATGAAGCTACTTTTGGTGTGGATGATGTGCCTGTGGTTGCGGAGGACATTGCTGTGCCTGTGGTTGTGGAGGACATTGCTGTGCCAATAGTGCGGCAAGAGACATCTGGGCTGCAGCCTGGGGCTGCTAGACTTCCAGTTGGTGTAGTGAGACAAGAGGCAGCTGGGCGGCAGCCTGCGGCTGCAAGACTTGACGTTGAAAGTTCTGACCTCTGAGTTGCACCAGGCATGGTGCAGCTGGCATTGCCTGAATTTACTGGTGTAGGGTGAACACTGAAAACTTTTTGCCTATTGATTTTTTCAAGTTGTTTATGGATGATGTGTTTTTGGCAGAGATTGTAGAGCAGACTAATTTGTATGCTGAAAATCTTTTGAGGGTGAACAGTGCCAGCCTTAAGCCCCACGCTAGGGCTACCCGGTGGACTCCCACAAATTTGGAGGAGATGAAAAAGTTTTTGGGTTTAACTTTTTTGATGGGCTTGCTTAGGAAACCATCAATGGCTTCATATTGGTCTACTAGTCCCTTGATGGCAACAGCTATATTTCCGGCAGTCATGAGTCGTGATAGGTATTTGCTTCTGCTTCGGATGATGCATTTTGTTGACAATAGTTCTGCTTTGCCACGAGATCACCCTGATTGTGACCGTCTTTTCAAGATTCGGCCGGTCATTGATCATTTTGTTGATCGATTTCCTGAGATCTTTTATCCTGGGAAAGAAATTGCAGTGGATGAGTCTTTGCTGTTGTTCAAGGGCCGCTTGGTTTTTCGGCAATACATTCCTAGTAAGAGGGCACGCTATGGAATTAAGCTTTATATGCTGTGTGACAGTGAGACTGGATATGTCTCTAATTTCAGGGTGTACACTGGTAAGGAATCCAGGATTAACCCCCCTGGTTGTCCGTCAACTTTTGGAGTGACTGAGAAAATTGTGTGGGAACTTGGTAGTGGATTTTTTAACAAAGGCCATCATTTGTATGTCGATAACTTCTACACTGGTGTGCGGTTGTTCAGGGAATTGGCCAAAGTGGACACTGTTGCTTGTGGCACAATCCGCTCAAACCGTAAAGGTTTCCCAAAAGAACTTGTTTGTCGAAAGCTTGCTCGGGAACAGTGCAGTGCATTGCGTTGTGAGGAGCTTCTAGCTGTGAAGTTTTCAGACAGGAGAGATGTCTACATGTTGACTACAATACATGATGAAAGCACTGAACCGGTGACTGTTTGGGGTCAGGTTGCAGAACTGCGCAAACCTGTGTCCATAATGCACTACAATAAGTACATGGGTGGTGTTGACAGAGTAGATCAGAGGTTGGAACCGTATGCTGCTCTTCGTAAGGCTTACATTTGGTACAAGAAGTTGGCTATCCATCTTTTCCACTTGGCAACCTTTAATGCTTTTGTTGTGTTCCAGAAATCTTGTCCCCAGTCAAAGATGACTTTTGTAAAGTTTCAGGAGTCTGTAATAGGCAGCCTTGTTTTAGTGGAACAGGCAAGTGTTCCTAGAGTTGGAGTGGTGGAGGATGTTGCCAGATTGAAAGATTGCCACTTTCCTGATACAATTCCTCCTACAACCTCAAAAGACTTTCCCAGTCGGAGATGTAGAGTCTGTTGGCGAAGAGGTTTGCGGAAGGAGGTTCGTATATACTGCCCCGACTGCCCTTCAAACACCGGGCTGTGTGTACCTGCTTGTTTTAGATTGTACCACAAGCAAAAGAATGTTTGGGAGTATCAATGAGTGGTAAAGTGAACTGGTTGGTCTTTATTCTTTAAAACTTATTGTTCAGTTTCAAAGTTTGCATTTGTGTAGTCTTCTTAGATTTAGTTGTTGAGTTAGTAGATTTGTATCAATTTGCAATTTGTTTTTGTTTTTCTTTTATTTAAAAAAAAAAACTAAAGTATGATGTTGGTTTGCGTGTAGTGTCCATTGTCTGACGGTGTGCATGGTTTGGCGCTTGGCTGCCGGTGTCTGTGGACTGTTGCTTGGCTGGCGGTGTCTGTGGACTGGTGCTTGGCTGGCGGTGTGCGTGTTCTGGTGTTTGGTTGGCGGTGTGCGTGCTCTTGCGCTTGCCTGGTGTTGTGTTTGGATTTGTCCTTGGCTGGTGGTGTGCTTGGAGTGGCGCTTGGCTGGTGGTGTGTGTGGAGTGGCGCTTGGCTGGTGGTGTGCGTGGAGTGATACTTGGCTGTCTGTGCACGGAGTGGTGCTTGGCTGGCGGTGTGTGTGGAGTTGCGCTTGGCTGGTGGTGTGTGTTGAGTGGCGCTTGGCTGGTGGTGTGTGTGGAGTGGTGCTTGGCTGGTGGTGTTCGTGGAGTGGTACTTGGCTGTCTGTGCATGGAGTGGTGCTTGGCTGGCGGTGTGTGTGGAGTGGCGCTTGGCTTGCGGTGTGCGTGGAGTGGTGCTTGGCTGGTGGTGTGTGTGGAGTGGTACATGGCTGTCGGTGTGCGCTGAGTGGTGTTTGGCTGGCAGTGTGCATGGTCTGGTGCCTGGATGGTGGTGTGCGTGGAGTGGCGCTTGGCTGGCGGTTAGTGTGGAGTGGCGCTTGGCTTGCTGTGTGCACAGAGTGGTGCTTGGCTGGTGTTGTGTTTGTGGAGTGGCGCTTGGCTGGTGGTGTGTGTGGAGTGGCGCTTGGCTGGTGGTGTGCGTGGAGTGGTACTTGGCTGTCTGTGCACGGAGTGGTGTTTGGCTGGCGGTGTGAGTGGAGTGGCGCTTGGCTTGCGGTGTGCGTGGAGTGATGCTTGGCTGGTGGTGTGTGTGGAGTGGTGTTTGGCTGGCGGTGTGCATGGTCTGGTGCTTGGATGGTGGTGTGCGTGGAGTGGCCTCTTGCAAAAGCGGGTGGTTTTGACAATGGTGACAATGTCAAAACCACCATCTTTTGCAAGAGGGGTTACCTGGGTTTTTGGCCCCGTGCTAGACGGCCATCTAGGTTTACCTACCAAACCCACACATTTCTGAAAAGTAGACACCCGGGGGCTTCCAAGGAGGTATGGCTTGCGTGTATCCTCCAACGTTCCTTTACCGAGAATCCCTTGCAAACCTCAATTTTAGCTGAAAAAAATCAGTTTTTTCACACTTTTTTGTGTGGGAAAGCGTGGCATCACTGGGCTCACACAAATCACCTCCCACGCAGCATTCCCCCAGCTCTCCCAATAAAAATGGTACCTCACTTGCGTGGGTAGGCATAGTGGCTGCAACAGGAAAAGACCCAATTCGTACGGTGGAGACTTAAAAATTACCTTTAGTAAAACTATCTTATTTTTTGAGGTGGTCACCTGAGCTTTTGGCCCGGGGCTTGGCGGGCATCTTTAGAAATTACCAAACCCAAACAGTACTGAAAACTAGACATCCGGGGGAGTCTAGGGAGGTATGGCCCCAGGCCAAAAACTCAGGTGCCCCCCCCCAAAAATCAAGCTAGTTTTGCTATAGGTTAATTTAAATTCTCCACTGTACGATTTGGACCTTTTCCTGTTGCAGACACTATGTCTACCCACGCAAGTGAGGTACCATTTTGTTTGGGAGACCTGGGGGAACGCTGGGTGGGTGGAAATCTGTTGATCCACGCAGATTCCAGAACTTTCCACCACAGAAATGTGAAGAAAATGCGTTTTTTTTGTAAATTTCTTAGCTTTGCAAGGGATTCTGGGTAACAGAACCTCGTGGTAGGCAGTCGAGTCACCCAATCCTTAATTCCCCTGGATGTCTACTTTTCAAAAATGTATAGGTTTGCTAGGTTTCCCTAGGTGCCGGCAGAGCTAGGGTTCAAAAACAAAAGGTAGTCTCTTTGCCCAAAAAGGGCAGGATTTCACTGCGAAATTGAGGTGCGACCACGTTGCGTTTTGCGCTGTTTCCTGTCGCAGCACTAGGCAGACCCAGGCAAGTGAGGTACCATTTTTTTTGGGAGACCCGGGGAACGCAGGGTGGGTGGAAATTTGTTGATCCACACAGATTCCAAAACTTTCCACCACAGAAATGTGAGGAAAATGCATTTTTTTGTCAATTTCTTAGATTTGCAAGGGATTCTGGGTAACAGAACCTGATGATAGGCAGTCGAGTCACCCCATCCTGAGTTCCCCTGGGTGTCTACTTTTCAAAAATGTATAGGTTTGCTAGGTTTCCCTAGGTGCCGGCAGAGCTAGGGTTCAAAAACAAAAGGTAGTCTCTTTGCCCAAAAAGGGCAGGATTTCACTGCGAAATTGAGGGGCGACCACGTTGCGTTTTGCGCTGTTTCCTGTCGCAGGCACCAGGCAGACCAAGGCAAGTGAGGTACCATTTTTTTCGGGAGACCCAGAGAAACGCAGGGTGGGTGGAAATTTGTTGATCAACGCAGATTCCAGAACTTTCCACCACAGAAATGTGAGAAAAATGCATTTTTTGTCAATTTCTTAGCTTTGCAAGGGATTCTGGGTAACAGAACCTGGTGGGAGGCAGTCGAGGGACCCCATCCTGAAGTCCCCTGGGTGTCTACTTTTCAAAAATGTATAGGTTTGCCAGGTTTCCCTAGGTGCCGGCAGAGCTAGGGTTCAAAAACAAAAGGTAGACTCTTTGTCCAAAAAGGGCACGATTTCACTGGGAAATTGAGGTGCGACCACGTTGCGTTTTGCGCTGTTTCCTGTCGCAGGCACTAGGCAGACCCTGGCAAGTGAGGTACTATTTTTTTTTAGAGACCCGGGGGAACGCTGGGTGGGTGGAAATTTGTTGATCCACGCAGATTCCAGAACTTTCCACCACAGAAATGTGAGGAAAATGTGTTTTTTTTGTCAATTTCTTAGCTTTGCAAGGGATTCTGGGTAACAGAACCTGGTGGTAGGCAGTCGAGTCACCCCATCATGAAGTCCACTGGGTGTCTACTTTTAAAAAAAATGTATAGGTTTGCTAGGTTTCCCTAGGAGCCGGCAGAGCTAGGGTTCAAAAACAAAAGGTAGTCTCTTTGCTCAAAAAGTGCAGGATTTCATTGCGAAATTGAGGTGCGACCACGTTGCGTTTTGCGCTGTTTCCTGTCGCAGGCACTAGGCAGACCCAGGCAAGTAAGGTACAATTTTTTTGGGGAGACGCGGGGGAACGCTGGGTGGGTACAAATTTGTTGATCCACGCAGATTCCAAAACCTTCCACCACAGAAATGTGAGGAAAATGCGTTTTTTTGTAAATTTCTTAGCTTTGCAAGGGATTCTGGGTAACAGAACCTGGTGGTAGGCAGTTGAATCACCCCATCCTGAATTTCCCTGGGTGTCTACTTTTCAAAAATGTATAGGTTTGCTAGGTTTCCCTAGGTGCTGGCGGAGCTAGCGTTCAAAAACAAAATGTAGTCTCTTTGCCCAAAAAGGGCACAATTTCACTGGGAAATTGAGGTGCGACCATGTTGCGTTTTGCGCTGTTTCCTGTCGTAGGCACTAGGCAGACCCAGGCAAGTGAGGTACCATTTTTTTCGGGAGACCCGGGGGAACGCTGGGTGGGTAGAAATTTGTTGATCCATGCAGATTCCAGAACTTTCCACCACAGAAATGTGAGGAAAATGCATTTTCTTTGTCAATTTCTTAGATTTGCAAGGGATTCTGGGTAACAGAACCTGGTGGTAGGCAGTCGAGTCACCCCATCCTGAAGTCCCCTCGGTGTCTAGTTTTTAAAAATGTATAGGTTTGCTAGGTTTCCCTAGGTTCCGGCAGAGCTAGGGTTCAAAAACAAAAGGTAGTCTCTTTGTCCAAACAGGGCACGATTTCACTGGGAAATTGAGGTGCGACCACGTTGCGCTTTGCGCTGTTTCCTGTCGCAGGCACTAGGCAGACCCAGGCAAGTGAGGTACCATTTTTTTCGGGAGACCCGGGGAAATGCTGGGTGTGTGGAAATTCGTTGATCCACGCAGATTCCAGAACTTTCCACCACAGAAATGTGAGGAAAATGCGTTTTTTTGTCAATTTCTTAGCTTTGCAAGGAATTCTGGGTAACAGAACCTGGTGGTAGGCAGTCGAGTCACCCCATCCTGAATTCCACTTGGTGTCTAGTTTTTAAAAATGTATAGGTTTGCTAGGTTTCCCTAGGTTCCGGCAGAGCTAGGGTTCAAAAACAAAAGGTAGTCTCTTTGTCCAAAAAGGGCACGATTTTACTGGGAAATTGAGGTGCGACCACGTTGCGTTTTACGCTGTTTCCTGTCGCAGGCACTAGGCAGACCCAGGCAAGTGAGGTACCATTTTTTCGGGAGACCCAGTGGAACGCTGGGTGGGTGGAAATGTGTTGATCCACGCAGAATCCAGAACTTTCCACCACAGAAATGTGAGGAAAATGCATTTTTTCTGTCAATTTCTTAGCTTTGCAAGGGATTCTGGGTAACAGAACCTGGTGGTAGGCAGTCGAGTCACTCCATCCTGAATTCCCCTGGGTGTCTACTTTACAAAAATGTATAGGTTTGCTAGGTTTCCCTAGGTGCCGGCGGAGCTAGGGTTCAAAAACAAAAGGTAGTCTCTTTGCCCAAAAAGGGCAGAATTTCACTGCAAAATTGAGGTGCGACCACGTTGCGTTTTGCGCTGTTTCCTGTCGCAGGCACTAGGCAGACCCAGGCAAGTGAGGTACCATTTTTTTCGGGAGACCCTGGGAAACGCTGGGTGGGTAGAAATGTGTTAATCCACGCAGATTCCAGACCTTTCCACCACAGAAATGTGAGGAAAATGCGTTTTGTTTTACAATTTCTTAGCTTTGCAAGGGATTCTGGGTAACAGAACCTGGTGGTAGGCAGTCGAGTCACCCCATCCTGAATTCCCCTGTGTGTCTACTTTTCAAAAATGCATAGGTTTGCTAGGTTTCCCTAGGTGCCGGCAGAGCTACGGTTCAAGAACAAAAGGTAGTCTCTTTGCCCAAAAAGGGCAGGACCTCACTGCGAAATTGAGGTGCGACCACGTTGCGTTTTGCGCTGTTTCCTGTCGCAGGCACTAGGCAGACCCAGGCAAGTGAGGTACCATTTTTTTTGGGAGACCCAGGGAAACGCAGGGTGGGTGGAAATTTGTTGATCCACGCAGATTCCAGAACTTTCCACCACAGAAATGTGAGGAAAATGCTTTTTTTTGGACAATTTCTTAGGTTTGCAAGGGATTCTGGGTAACAGAACCTGGTGGTAGGCAGTCGAGTCACCCCATCCTGAATTCCTCTGGGTGTCTACTTTTCAAAAATGTATAGGTTTGCTAGGTTTCCCTAGGTGCCGGCAGAGCTAGGGTTCAAAAACAAAAGGTAGTCTCTTTGCCCAAAAAGGGCAGGATTTCACTGCGCAATTGAGGTGCGACCACGTTGCGTTTTGCGCTGTTTCCTGTCGCAGGCACTAGGGAGACCCAGGCAAGTGAGGTACCATTTTTTATGGGAGACCCTGGGAAACGCTGGGTGGGTAGAAATTTGTTGATCCACGCAGATTCCAGACCTTTCCACCACAGAAATGTGAGGAAAATGCATTTTGTTTTACAATTTCTTAGCTTTGCAAGGGATTCTGGGTAACAGAACCTGGTGGTAGGCAGTCGAGTCACCCCATCCTGAATTCCCCTGTGTGTCTACTTTTCAAAAATGCATAGGTTTGCTAGGTTTCCCTAGGTGCCGGCAGAGCTACGGTTCAAGAACAAAAGGTAGTCTCTTTGCCCAAAAAGGGCAGGACTTCACTGCGAAATTGAGGTGGGACCACGTTGCGTTTTGCGCTGTTTCCTGTCGCAGGCACTAGGCAGACCCAGGCAAGTGAGGTACCATTTTTTTTGGGAGACCCAGGGAAACGCAGGGTGGGTGGAAATTTGTTGATCCACGCAGAGTCCAGAACTTTCCACCACAGAAATGTGAGGAAAATGCGTTTTTTTGGACAATTTCTTAGTTTTGCAAGGGATTCTGGGTAACAGAACCTGGTGGTAGGCAGTCGAGTCACCCCATCCTGAATTCCTCTGGGTGTCTACTTTTCAAAAATGTATAGGTTTGCTAGGTTTCCCTAGGTGCCGGCAGAGCTAGGGTTCAAAAACAAAAGGTAGTCTCTTTGCCCAAAAAGGGCAGGATTTCACTGCGCAATTGAGGTGCAACCACGTTGTGTTTTGCGCTGTTTCCTGTCGCAGGCACTAGGCAGACCCAGGCAAGTGAGGTACCATTTTTTTTGGGAGACCCGGGGGAAAGCTGGGTGGGTGGAAATTTGTTGATCCACGCAGATTCCAGAACTTTCCACCACAGAAATGTGAGGAAAATGCATTTTTTTTGTCAATTTCTTAGCTTTGCAAGGGATTCTGGGTAACAGAACCTGGTGGTAGGCAGTCGAGTCACCCCATCCTGAATTTCCCTGGGTGTCTAGTTTTTAAAAATGTATAGGTTTGCTAGGTTTCCCTAGGTGCTGGCGGAGCTAGGGTTCAAAAACAAAAGGTAGTCTCTTTACCCAAAAAGGGCAGGATTTCACTGCGCAATTGAGGTGCAACCACGTTGCGTTTTGCGCTGTTTCCTGTCGCAGGCACTAGGCAGACCCAGGCAAGTGAGGTACCATTTTTTTTTGGGAGACCCGGGGGAACGCTGGGTGGGTGAAAATGTGTTGATCCACGCAGATTCCAGAACTTTCCACCACAGAAATGTGAGCAAAATGTGGGTTTTTTTTGTCAATTTCCTAGCTTTGCAAGGGATTCTGGGTAACAGAATCTGGCGGTAGGCAGTCGAGTCACCCCATCCTGAATTTCCCTGGGTGTCTACTTTTCAAAAATGCATAGGTTTGCTAGGTTTCCCTAGGTGCCGGCAGAGCTACGGTTCAAGAACAAAAGGTAGTCTCTTTGCCCAAAAAGGGCAGGACTTCACTGCGAAATTGAGGTGCGACCACGTTGCGTTTTGCGCTGTTTCCTGTCGCAGGCACTAGGCAGACACAGGCAAGTGAGGTACCATTGTTTTTGGGAGACCCAGGGAAACGCAGGGTGGGTGGAAATTTGTTGATCCATGCAGATTCCAGAACTTTCCACCACAGAAATGTGAGGAAAATGCGTTTTTTTGGACAATTTCTTAGCTTTGCAAGGGATTCTGGGTAACAGAACCTGGTGGTAGGCAGTCGAGTCACCCCATCCTGAATTTCCCTGGGTGTCTAGTTTTTAAAAATGTATAGGTTTGCTAGGTTTCCCTAGGTTCCGGCAGAGCTAGGGTTCAAAAACAAAAGGTAGTCTCTTTGTCCAAAAAGGGCACAATTTCACTGGGAAATTGAGGTGCGACCACGTTGCGTTTTGCGCTGTTTCCTGTCGCAGGCACTAGGCAGACCCAGGCAAGTGAGGTACCATTTTTTCAGGAGACCCAGGGGAACGCTGGGTGGGTGGAAATTTGTTGATCCACGCAGAATCCAGAACTTTCCACCACAGAAATGTGAGGAAAATGCATTTTTTCTGTCAATTTCTTAGCTTTGCAAGGGATTCTGGGTAACAGAACCTGGTGGTAGGCAGTCGAGTCACTCCATCCTGAATTCCCCTGGGTGTCTACTTTACAAAAATGTATAGGTTTGCTAGGTTTCCCTAGGTGCCGGCGGAGCTAGGGTTCAAAAACAAAAGGTAGTCTCTTTGCCCAAAAAGGGCAGGATTTCACTGCGAAATTGAGGTGCGACCACGTTGCGTTTTGCGCTGTTTCCTGTCGCAGGCACTAGGCAGACCCAGGCAAGTGAGGTACCATTTTTTTCGGGAGACCCTGGGAAACGCTGGGTGGGTAGAAATTTGTTGATCCACGCAGATTTCAGACCTTTCCACCACAGAAATGTGAGGAAAATGCGTTTTGTTTTACAATTTCTTAGCTTTGCAAGGGATTCTGGGTAACAGAACCTGGTGGTAGGCAGTCGAGTCACCCCATCCTGAATTCCCCTGTGTGTCTACTTTTCAGAAATGCATAGGTTTGCTAGGTTTCCCTAGGTGCCGGCAGAGCTACGGTTCAAGAACAAAAGGTAGTCTCTTTGCCCAAAAAGGGCTGGACCTCACTGCGAAATTGGGGTGCGACCACGTTGCGTTTTGCGCTGTTTCCTGTCGCAGGCACTAGGCAGACCCAGGCAAGTGAGGTACCATTTTTTTTAGAGACCCAGGGAAACGCAGGGTGGGTGGAAATTTGTTGATCCACGCAGATTCCAGAACTTTCCACCACAGAAATGTGAGGAAAATGCGTTTCTTTGGACAATTTCTTAGTTTTGCAAGGGATTCTGGGTAACAGAACCTGGTGGTAGGCAGTCGAGTCACCCCATCCTGAATTCCGCTGGGTGTCTACTTTTCAAAAATGTATAGGTTTGCTAGGTTTCCCTAGGTGCCCGCAGAGCTAGGGTTCAAAAACAAAAGGTAGTCTCTTTGCCCAAAAAGGGCAGGATTTCACTGCGCAATTGAGGTGCGACCACGTTGCGTTTTGCGCTGTTTCCTGTCGCAGGCACTAGGCAGACCCAGGCAAGTGAGGTACCATTTTTTTTGGGAGACCCTGGGAAACGCTGAGTGGGTAGAAATTTGTTGATCCACGCAGATTCCAGACCTTTCCACCACAGAAATGTGAGGAAAATGCGTTTTGTTTTACAATTTCTTAGCTTTGCAAGGGATTCTGGGTAACAGAACCTGGTGGTAGGCAGTCGAGTCACCCCATCCTGAATTCCCCTGTGTGTCTACTTTTCAAAAATGCATAGGTTTGCTAGGTTTCCCTAGGTGCCGGCAGAGCTACGGTTCAAGAACAAAAGGTAGTCTCTTTGCCCAAAAAGGGCTGGTTTCACTGCGCAATTGAGGTGCGACCACGTTGCGTTTTGCGCTGTTTCCTGTCGCAGGCACTAGGCAGACCCAGGCAAGTGAGGTACCAATTTTTTTGGGAGACCCGGGGGAAAGCTGGGTGGGTGGAAATTTGTTGATCCACGCAGATTCCAGAACTTTCCACCACAGAAATGTGAGGAAAATGCGTTTTTTTGGACAATTTCTTAGTTTTGCAAGGGATTCTGGGTAACAGAACCTGGTGGTAGGCAGTCGAGTCACCCCATCCTGAATTTCCCTGGGTGTCTAGTTTTTAAAAATGTATGGGTTTGCTAGGTTTCCCTAGGTGCCGGCGGAGCTAGGGTTCAAAAACAAAAGGTAGTCTCTTTACCCAAAAAGGGCACGATTTCACTGCGCAATTGAGGTGCAACCACGTTGCGTTTTGCGCTGTTTCCTGTCGCAGGCACTAGGCAGACCCAGGCAAGTGAGGTACCATTTTTTTTGGGAGACCCGGGGGAACGCTGGGTGGGTGAAAATGTGTTGATCCACGCAGATTCCAGAACTTTCCACCACAGAAATGTGAGCAAAATGTGTTTTTTTGGGTCAATTTCTTAGCTTTGCAAGGGATTCTGGGTAACAGAATCTGGCGGTAGGCAGTCGAGTCACCCCATCCTGAATTTCCCTGGGTGTCTACTTTTCAAAAATGTATAAGTTTGCTAGGTTTCTCTAGGTGCCGGCAGAGCTAGGGTTCAAAAACAAAAGGTAGTCTCTTTGCCCAAAAAGGGCAGGACTTCACTGCGAAATTGAGGTGCGACCACGTTGCGTTTTGCGCTGTTTCCTGTCGCAGGCACTAGGCAGACCCAGGCAAGTGAGGTACCATTTTTTTGGGGAGAGCCAGGGAAACGCAGGGTGGGTGGAAATGTGTTGATCCACGCAGATTCCAGAACTTTCCACCACAGAAATGTGAGGAAAATGTGTTTTTTTTTTCAATTTCTTAGCTTTGCAAGGGATTCTGGGTAACGGAACCTGGTGGTAGGCAGTCGAGTCACCCCATCCTGAATTTCCCTGGGTGTCTACTTTTCAAAAATGTATAAGTTTGCTAGGTTTCTCTAGGTGCCGGCAGAGCTAGTGTTCAAAAACAAAAGGTAGTCTCTTTGCCCAAAAAGGGCACGATTTCACTGGGAAATTGAGGTGCGACCACGTTGCGTTTTGCGCTGTTTCCTGTCGCAGGCACTAGGCAGACCCAGGCAAGTGAGGTACCATTTTTTTTGGGAGACCCAGGGAAACGCAGGGTGGGTGGAAATGTGTTGATCCACGCAGATTCCAGAACTTTCCACCACAGAAATGTGAGGAAAATGTGTTTTTTTTTTCAATTTCTTAGCTTTGCAAGGGATTCTGGGTAACGGAACCTGGTGGTAGGCAGTCGAGTCACCCCATCCTGAATTTCCCTGGGTGTCTACTTTTCAAAAATGTATAAGTTTGCTAGGTTTCTCTAGGTGCCGGCAGAGCTAGTGTTCAAAAACAAAAGGTAGTCTCTTTGCCCAAAAAGGGCACGATTTCACTGGGAAATTGAGGTGCGACCACGTTGCGTTTTGCGCTGTTTCCTGTTGCAGCCACTAGGCAGACCCAGGCAAGTGAGGTACCATTTTTTTCGGGAGACCCGGGGGAACGCTGGGTGGGTGGAAATGTGTTGATCCACGCAGATTCCAGAACTTTCCACCACAGAAATGTGAGGAAAATGCGTTTTGTTTGTCAATTTCTTAGCTTTGCAAGGGATTCTGGGTAACAGAACCTGGTGGTAGGCAGTCGAGTCACCCCATCCTGAATTTCCCAGGGTGTCTAGTTTTCAAAAAAGTATAGGTTTGCTAGGTTTCCCTAGGTGCTGGCGGATCTAGGGTTCAAAAACAAAAGGTAGTCTCTTTCCCCAAAAAGGGCACGATTTCACTGCGAAATTGAGGTGCGACCACGTTGTGTTTTGCGCTGTTTCCTGGCGCACGCACTAGGCACACCCAGGCAAGTGAGGTACCATTTCTTTCGGGAGACCTGGGGAATTGCTGGGTGGGTGGAAATTTGTTGATCCACGCAGATTCCAGAACTTTCCACCACAGAAATGTGAGGAAAATGCTTTTTTTTGTCAATTTCTTAGATTTGCAAGGGATTCTGGGTAACAGAACCTGGTGGTAGGCAGTCGAGTCACCCCATACTGAATTCCCTTGCGTGTCTACTTTTCAAAAATGTATAGGTTTGCTAGGTTTCCCCAGGTGCCGGCAGAGCTAGGGTGGAAAAACTACAGCTAGGCACTTTGCCATAAAAGGGTCAATTTGTAACTGCAAAATTGAGGTGTGACCACGTTGCATTTTGCGCCGTTTCCTATCGCAGGCACAAGGCCGAACAACACAAGTGAGGTACCATTTTTATCGGAAGACTTAGGGTAATTCAGATTTGTAAATCAACTGTTATTACCAATTGAGTTTTCATGCATTTCTCCCTTCCCAATGAAGACATTGTGTAAAAAAATAATCTTCTTTCAAAAATGACCAATAATTCTCATGCTAGTATGAGTATTCCCAATTTTGAAAATGTGCAATTATATACTGTTTCTAAACTCTATAATTTGTACCCAATTCAGAAATACATAGGTGTCTTTCATACAGATTTTTCCATGTATACATTTTCCAAGACAAAGTGCTCCATACCCAGGAAATAGAAAAATACCATTGCAAGTTGCTGCTCAGTTTTTGGATCTGGGTTCGTCGGGTTCTTGGTGAAAAAAAGTCCTATATATCCCCACAACCAGGAAGGTCTAACGGATGTAACGTTATATTGCTTTCCAAGAGCTGTCAAAATTACAAAAAGTTATAGGTGAAAACGTTGAGACAAAAGGCTGTTTTTTTCAACAAATTTTCAATTATTCCAATATTTAACTGTTAGTTTCTATAAAGAACCCTTCATGGATTTAGTCAAATGACCCCTTTCTGAATTCAGAATTTTGTCTACTTTTCGAAAATGTATAGCTTTCCAGGATCCATTATTGCTTTCAAACTCATTTCTACCATTAACTGGAAGGAGGTTGAAAGCTCTAAAAATAGCAAAAATAGGCTATGTCCCAGAAAAAGCCAAAACTGTGTAAAAAATGTTGGTTCTCTGACAAAAGACTGTCATTCCCTAAAAGCTGTGAAAATGGAGATTCCAGCCCCACAAACCCTTTTTTGATAACATTTTCAGGGAAAACCCCAGAGGCTTTCATTTGCAGCCCGTTTTTCCCATTTTTCTGAAAAAAACTAAAATTTCACTATATTTTGGTTAATTTCTGGGACCCCTCCAAGGGAAACCCTGGGCACCTTTAGAATCCACATGATGTTGGAAGAAAGGGACGCAAATTTGGCGTGGATACCTTATGTGGTCAAAAAGTTACAGAGTCCTAAGCGCGCACTACCCCAAATCGCCCAAAAAAGGCTTAGCACAGGAAGGGGAAAGGCCTAGCAGCGAAGGGGTTAACAGTAGGAGGTCTGGGCCCACCCTAGCTCAGGAACATTTCCCTCATGCCAAGTAATAATGCAACAGAAACCACCCAGCATATTGCCTGGGGTATGTTATAGGTGTAACCTAACAGAGCAACCATTGGATTGGGAGCCATCTTGTACTTGTCATGTTGGAGATCTAGATATATACATTTTCCCAATTGTGAGCAATCACCGGTCATGTCCATGTTAGGTGGGCAAAATCGGTTCCAGGGTATGACATTTCAGACATTTATCGGGTCTGGAGGTTCGAACTTTGCAATATCTGCTGGGGAGAAATAGCACATGTGGAAATATTTAAAGTGTATCCATTTATGTCTTTGGTTATTGGAAATGTGTTTTATATGTGCGCAGCAGTAGCCCCATACTTGGTCTGCAATAGGAGCCCCAAGTTCCTTCTCCCGGACCTTCTGCACCTGGGATGTTACGTCTGGTTTTAGGACCAGGGAATCTTGGTATAACCAAGATGTCATATGTCTGCCATCTGATGCCTCAATCACTACAGACAAGGGTGAGAAGTCTTCTGGAGGGATTGGATAGGTGGGTATAAGAGATTTAAAGGAGCTCTGGAGCCTTTTAAAGACAGAGAGGTCCATTTATGATGCATTTGGCGACCAAATGTCGCCTGATAATTGTATGACGTGTCCATTGGGGAACAGGTCGCCAAGGGTGGACATTAAGTATCTGTGAAGTGTACTTTTGACCAATGTCTCCTAGTGGGTGGTATCCAGAGATTATCTGTGATGGGGATGACGTCGGAGTACAGGGGACCGCCCTGTAGCATATGTCGCAACCTGCGCCATGGCCAGCAGGTTGTGGAGACTGTCTGTATGTCCAAAATTTTGAAAGGGATGCCCGGGCCGTTTCTGTGAGTGGAGGAAGCCGTCCAGCTGAGAGTGTTCCGGGCGTATGTATGGTATGCGCGCATCAGGGTGGTACCAATGATATGTGTAGGTACAGAGGCAGATGTCAGGTACCGCAAGACCTCGATGCTTATTGGAAAGTGTCAATGTCTCCCAGCGCACCCGGGGGCGCCCCCCTCCCAGTTCAGTAACAGCTGAATGCCACGTAGATTGCCAAAGAAGTAATGTGTGAGCAGGATGGGGGTGGTAGTTAACAGATATAAAAAACATGGTAGCACCACCATTTTAATAATAGCCACACGTCCCATCAATGAAATAGGCAATTTTACGTATTATTCAAATTGTGCGTTCAGGGTGGCCAATGCCGGTCCATAATTGGGCTGGAGGACCTGATCTCTATCCCTATGTATTTGGATACCCAAACATTTAGTACAGTCAGTGGTCCATCTGAGGGGGTATTCAGTCGGTAGGATTGAGCGGGAAGACCTCCTACTTTGCCCAGTTGATGCAGAGTCCTGAGAGTCGACCATAGCTGGCTATATCCTGCATGAGCGGGGGTAGGTTATCCCTGGGGTGTCGCATAAACAGGAAAATGTTGTCTGTGTATAGCGATAGTAGCAATGGGCCATATGTAAATTGCATTCCGCTGTGTATGTGTCTGTCCTGCAGTGCCCTTACTAGTGGATCCATTGCAATTATAAAGAGTAGGAGGGAAAGTGGACATCCCTGTCTAGTGCCCCGGAATATTGGGATTGTGTCTGTGAGCGTGCCGCTTTTTCTCAAACAGGCTGTGAGTTTGGTATATAGTAGCATAATCAATGCAGGAAACTGTGTGGGAATGCCTAGTTTTCTCAGAACGGCTCTTAAGAGAGGCCATTCAAGTTAGACGAAGGCCTTTTCCGCATGCAGCATGGCCACCGCAGCTGGTGTGTCCGGTGCCACCTTAGTGGTCACTGCAAATAGTGTCTGTAGATTGAGGGAAGTTGCGGGGTGTGGGACGAATCAGCCTGGGCTGGTGAGATGATTTGCTCCATCAGCAAGGCCTGTCTGTTGGCCAGTGCTTCGGCAGGTATTATATTATAGAGGTTCAATAGCGATAATGGGCGATATGAAGTGCATTTTCTGGGATCTTTGCCTTGTTTCAATATTATCTTAAAAATTGCCTCTCGGAGTGTCAGCAGCAGTTCGCCGGTGCTTAAGGATTTGTTATATAGCGCGAGGAGCTGTGGGACGAGTAGTTGTTTAAATGTCTTATAAAAGGTACCAGTCAGCCCTCCCAGTCCTGGCACCTTGGAGGGGCCTAAGGCGGTGATAGATTGTGTTCTGTGTTCCAGCATCAACGGTTCGCTAAGGAACTCCTGCTGCCCGTTTGACAGCCAAACCATAGCTAAGTCCTCGAGGTAGGAGGTCATCACTGTGGGATTGTAAGTGGCGCTAGAGGTGTAGAGGTTTTGATAGTATGTTTTGAATTCATGCAGGATGTTTTCTCTGCCTGTGAAGGCAGCTCCCATATCTGAGCATATCCTGGCTATGTAGTTCTGCTGTCCATTTGGGTGTAATAAGCATGCCAGTGTGCGACCAGGTCACTCCCCCTCCCCATAACGTCGTGCCCTAGCATGTTTGTCCATGTATTAAATCTTCCTATCTGGATCTCCAGCTGAAGGCCATGGGGCAACTTCATGGGATTCTCATTTATAACAGGACTGGCCTATAGCCAGAATGTTTTCAGGGAAGGTCGGAGATCCTGCTGAGCCTTTGATGGACAACGACGAACGAAACCAGTAGTCTAGTCCAGTCCAGACAGCGTGGGGGGACGAGTAGAATGTGAAACCAGGAGTACATTGGTAGTGGGTGCGTCAGGTGTCTAATAGTAAATATGAATCCGTAGATTGGCTGAATGCTTCCCAGGTGCGAACCTTGCGAACTGGCTGTGTACTGGTTGTATCTATCTGTGGGCAGTGTAACATGTTCAGGTCACCTCCCAATATCCAGTGGGAATTTCTAGGCGAGTATATAGTTCCTAGAAAAATTCAGGGTCATCAACATTGGGGAGGCCTATATATTGACTATTTGGATCCTTCCGTCTGCCAATGTACCCTGGATATATTGATATCTGCTGTTGGGGTCAGAGTATTGAGCTGTGAGGGTCAATGGCACACGCTTGTGGATCAGTATGCGAACTATAGTAGGAGAAGTACCTATGATTTCCCACTGCTTGGCAAAAGGGGGATCAGTGCATGGAGACAGATGGGTCTCCTGCAGCAGAGTGATTTTAACATTGTGCTTAGCTAGGTTGGAGAGCACTTGCTTCCCCTTCCGTGGGTTGTTAATGCCATGGATATTCCAGTATGTAAGCGTAAGTTCTACTGTCTTCGACTTGTCATGGGGAGTGCTACCTAAGGGTATATTTTGATTCGATATCAGTTGCGTCGTAGCAACATGTGGTTGGAGACATGTGCAATGGCGCAAGGCATTTCCCCGTCTGAACCAGTCCAAGCATACACATCCAGGATCTGAGGATCTGAACAATTTGCCCCCAGCAACACAAGACACCGCAACAGGAGGCCTCATGAACCTCTCTGCATTCCCTACTCTGGATTAACCAAGAGCCTAACTGCACAGGATTAACATCAATGCGTCCGCATCTCGTAGGTTCGTCCTCCTTCACATGCAGGCCTGAGATGGTTGTGTCCCCGTAAGGGCTCCACATACAGCCTCGGTGAATGTCCCTGGGAGGGTGGTGGCCAGCTGGGCGAGGATGGGGAATGAGCCCGGGGGGAGCTGGTGTGCACATTAGCGGGACACAGCGGTCCCGGCCTCAGGCTCAGCCATGGTCACAGTCGCCATGGGGCCTCTGAGGCACAGCCGGCGGCTCCCTCTCCTTCTCTGTGTTTTCAACCCTGGGAGTCGTCTCACTGTATCCTGCTGTCTCTCAGAGGTCCATGTAGGGTTTTCCTGGATTCTGTGACCAGTTGTGCATAGTTAACAATGGTGTTTGCTGCTGAAGATGGACTGCCTGTGCCAGAGCCTCACAAGAACGCAGCCATCTTGGTGATGGTCGTGGCCACGCCAGTCTGATGATATCAATCAATCACGGCATTTGTAACGTGCGCTACTCACACGTGAGGGTCTCAAGGCGCTTGGGGAGAGGGGTATGTTACTGCTCGAACAGCCAGGTCTTGAGCTGCTTCCTGAAGGAGAGATGGTCTTGGCTTCGTCGAAGGTGGGTGGGGAGGGAGTTCCAGGTCTTGGCTCCGTAAACAGTCATAATATCTATTCCAAAATATAGAATGGACATAATATCGAAGTAAAAATATAGAATGGACAAAATATCGAATGGACACAATATAGTGGGTAAAAATATCGAATTTAAGGTAAGTAATATCGATTTTCAAAATATTGAAGTCAAAATATCGAAGTATACAATATAGGCATTAAATATATCGATTTTTAATGAAATACATTTTTTTAAAGTGTTTTGTATGTTAGTATATGTGTGAAAAGTGTACATTAATTATTGTAATGTATGTTTAATGTATTGTAAGTAATACATTTTATGTTATTTAATTTTTGCGTAATTTAATTCTGTAGCGGGTTGTGGGTTTATAGGGGAATAGGGTGGGAAGTAATTTAATTGTAATTAATTAAATATTTTTATTTATTTATTGGTATTCATTTTGAATTTATTGTTATTTTTTAATTGGTAATTAATTTTTATTTGCCAATTAATTTGTAATAATTGATTGATTGTTAATTATGTTAATTTTCTAAATTTATTTTCTGTAGCGGGTTGTGGGTTTATAGGGGAATAGGGTGGGAAGTAATTTAATTGTAATTAAGTAAATATTTTTTTTCATGTATTGATATTGATTTTAAATTTATTGTTAATTAATTTTTAATTGGTAATTAATTTCTATTAATTGGCAATTAATGTTTATTAATTGGTTATTATTTTGTATTAATTAAATATTTGATAATTATGATATTTGTATTAATGCATTTTCTGTAGTGGGATGTGGGTTTATAGGGGAATAGGGTGGGAAGTAATGTAATTGTAATTAATTACATATTAAAAATACTTTTTGTGTATTGATAATTAATTTACTGTTAATTTTTAATTGGTATTAATTTTTATTATTAATTAGTTTTTGTTATTGAAAATTAATTAGTTGTTAAATATTTATGAATAGGTTATTAATTTGTAATAACTAATATGTAGTTGTATTTCTAATTAATTTTTACATAATATTACATTGGTTATTAATTTCAATTAATGTTTTATTGGTATTGATATTTAATTCATTTTAAATAATATATTAAATCATTACTTGCCCTACTGTTAAACTCACTGGAGTGGGAATAGTAATATTCACCCTCCCGCTATCCAACGCTTTCCCTACTGTTGCACTCTCTGGAGTGGGAATAGTATTTTTTACCCCTACGCTATCCAATGCTTTCCCTACTGTTGTACTCTCTGGAGTGGAAATAGTAATTTTTACCCTTCCAATATCCAACACTTTCCCTACTGTTGCACTCTCTGGAGTGGGAATAGTAATTCTTACCCCTACGCTATCCAACGCTTTCCCTACTGTTGCACGCTCTGGAGTTGGAATAGTAATTTTTACCCTCCCGCTATCCAACGCTTTCCTTACTGTTGCACTCTATGGAGTGGGAATAGTATTTTTTACCCCTACGCTATCCAACGCTTTCCCTACTGTTGCACTCACTGGAGTGGGAATAGTATTTTTTACCCCTACGCTATCCAATGCTTTCCCTACTGTTGCACTCACTGGAGTGGTAATATTAAATGTTACCCTCCTGCTATCCTACAGTAAAATATTGTACATTTTTTTATTAATAACTTAAATTAAATATATCTTAATTTTAATGTTATTTGAGTATTTTTAAGTATGTTTTAGTTAATTATATTTATTATTTCATTAATTTTAAAATACTTTTAAGACATTTAAAAAAATTCGATATTTTGACTGACTATATTTTTTACAGACTATATTTTGGATTCAATATTTTTGTACTTACCTGTTTGTAGATAGGAATTCGATATTTTGGCATTCTATATTCTGGTGACTATATTTTGGTAAGTCTATATTTTGTCATTCTATATTATGTCAGTGATCCCTTGGCTGCCAGGTAGGAGAAGGATCTTCCTCCGGCGGTGGCTCTGCGGATGCGTGGTACGGTGGCGAGGGCGTGGCTAGTTGATCGTAGCTGGCGGGTGGGTGTGTAGAAGGTCATGCGGTCGTTGAGGTACTTGGGACCCAGGTCATGGAGAGCCTTGTGTGCGTGGGTGAGGAGTCTGAACGTGATTCTCTTGCTGACGGGGAGCCAGTGCAGGTCTCTCAGGTGTCCGGTGATGTGGCTGTGCCGGGGGATGTCCAGGATGAGTCGTGCGGAGGCGTTCTGGATGCGTTGGAGTCTTTTTTGAAGTTTGGCTGTGGTTCCGGCGTAGAGGGTGTTCCCGTAGTCCAGTCGGCTGGTGACGAGTGCCTGGGTGACGGTTTTCCTGGTTTCAGTAGGGATCCATCTGAAGATCTTGCGGAGCATGCGCAGGGTGTTGAAGCATGAGGATGAGACAGCGTTGACTTGTCTGGTCATCAACAGGGAGGAGTCCAGGATGAAGCCCAGGTTGCGTGCGTGGTCCGTGGGTTTGGGAGCGGTGCCCAGGGCCGGGGGCCACCAGGAGTCGTCCCAGGCGGAGGGTGATGATCCTAGGATGAGGACTTCCGTCTTGTCTGAGTTCAGTTTAAGGCGTCTGTTCCTCATCCAGTCGGCGACGTCTTTCCTCCCTTCGTGTAGGTTGGCTCTGGCTGTGGTGGGGTCGTTGGTGAGGGAGAGGATCAGCTGGGTGTCGTTGGCGTAGGAGATGATGTTGAGGTTGTGTTGGCGTGCGATGGCTGAGAGGGGGCTCATGTAGACGTTGAAGAGGGTTGGACTGGGTGAAGATCCTTGTGGTACGACGCAGATGACTTCGGTGGCCTCGGATCTGAACGGAGGGAGGCGGACTCTCTGGGTTCTTCCGGTGAGGAACGAGATGATCCACTCCAGTGCTTTCTCTCGGATTCCGATGTTGCTGAGGCGCTTCACTAGGGTGCGGTGGCAGACAGTGTCGAACGCCGCCGAGAGGTCCAGGAGGATGAGGGCCGCTGTTTCTCCGTTGTCGATCAGGGTTCTGATGTCAATGGTGGCAGCAATTAGGGCGGTCTCGGTGCTGTGGTTGGCCCGGAACCCGGACTGCGAGGGGTCGAGGGATCCGTTCGTCTCGAGGAAGGCGGCAAGCTGTCTGTTGAAGGTCTTCTCGATGACTTTGGCCGGGAAGGGAAGGAGCGAGATGGGACGGTAGTTCTTGAGGTCGGTGGGGTCCGCTGTTGGTTTCTTCAGAAGGGCGGTCAGCTCGGCGTGCTTCCAGCTCTCCGGGAAGGTGGCGGCGTGGAAGGAGGAGTTGATGATGTCTCGGAGATGGGGTGCGATGATGGCGTCGGCTTTGTTGAAGACGTGGTGTGGGCATGGGTCGGTTGGTGATCCGAAGTGGATGGAGTTCATCGTGCGGGTGGTGTCTTCGGTGCTGATCGGGGTCCAGTTGCAGAGGGTGGTGGTGGCGGGCGCTGGATCGGTGGTAGGGTGCGTGGTCTGTGCGTCGAAGCTGTTGTGTATGTCGGCGATCTTGCGTTGGAAGAACGAGGCGAGTGAGTTGCAGAGGTCTTGCGAGGGAGTGATGTTGTTGTTTCTGGCGCTGGGGTTGGAGAACTCTTTGACGATGCTGAAGAGTTCCTTGCTGTCGTGGGCGTTGATGTCCAGCCATTCTTTGAGTGCCGTCTTCTTGGTGGCGCGGATCAGTTGATGGTGTTTGCGGGTGGCGTGCTTGAGGACGGTCCTGTTGTCTGTGGTCTGGTCGAGCCACCAGGCTTTCTCGAGGGTGCGGCAGTTCTTCTTGGATTCCTTGAGTTCGTCGGTGAACCAGGGGGTTTTCTTGCTTCCGGGTCTGCTGGGAGGGTTCTTTAGTGGTGCGAGGTCATCGGCGCTGGCGGTCAGCCACTTGGTGAGGTTGCTGGCTGCTTCGTTGGGGTCCGTTGTGCTGGTGGGAGTGTTCTGGCTGAGGGAGACGGTGAGCTGCTCGGTGGTGATCTTGCTCAAGCTTCGGCGGGTGGTGGTGGGTCGTGGTTCTTCTGAAGCTGAAGTGGACGCAGCTGTGGTCGGTCCAGTGGAGTCCGGTGGCGTGGCTGAAGGAGATGTGCCTGCTGGATGAGAAGACGGGGTCAAGCGTGTGGCCGGCGTAGTATGTGGGGGTGTTGACCAGTTGCTTGAGTCCGAGGTTGGCGAAGTTGTCCAGCAGGGCGATGGTGTTTCTGTCGTTGTTGTTCTCTAGGTGGAAGTTGAGGTCCCCTAGGAGGATGTAGTCGGCGGAGGGAAGGGCATGTGGGCTGAAGAGGTCTGCGATGTCTTCGCTGAATTGTGTGCGTGGTCCCGGTGGTCTGTAGATGAGGGTGCCTCCGAGGGTAGTCTTGGGGTCAGCGTGTATCTGGAAATGCAGGTGTTCGGCGGCGGCGGTGAAGCTTTTGTCGGAGTTAGTCGAGATGCGGATGGTGTTCTTGTGTACGATGGCGATGCCTCCTCCCTTCTGGTTGACGCGATCCTTCCGGGTGATCTTGTATCCGTCCGGGATGGCTATGGCGATGTCGGGCGCTGAGGAGGCGTTCATCCAGGTTTCGGTGAGGAAGGCGACGTCCGGTGCTGTCGCGTCGAGCAGGTCCCAGAGTTCCACGGCGTGCCTGTGGACGGAGCGGGTGTTGAGCAGGATGCACTTCAGGTGGTTGGAGCTGGTGCTCGTCTTGGCGGGTGCGGTGTAGGTCTGGTAGCAGGTGAATGGGCAGGCTTGGCAGGCGAAGGGTCCGTGGGTGCGTCTCGGGGTGGCTTGGTAGCAGGCCGGGTTCCGGCCGGCATTGAGTGCGTTGAGAGTGGCGGCGTCGTAGGTATGCCGCGTAGTCTTGCATTAGCGGCGGGGGCCAGGGGTACTGGCGCAGGGCGCGGGCCAGGCGCGGGCGGGCGCAGACGGGCTTGCCTTTGGCACGCCTTCGGCGCACAAAGGGCGCGCCCGCTGCGCGTGACCGCTGCGCGTATGCATGGGCGTCATAAGAAGGAGCCGGGAGGGAGGAGCAGCTGGGTGGCGGGAGCGGGGCGGCGAATGGGCAGGAGGGGGGCGGGGCCGCAGGGAGGCAGCGGAGGGAAATGAGGGCTGGGGGCGGCTCAGCGGCGGCTGGGTCGTCCTGTCCTGTGGAAATGAAAACGAAAAAGACAAGGCAGCAAAGAAGGGGAAACGAGGGCACAGCAGAGTAAACAAACAGCAGGATAAATAAACGAGGCAGCAAAACAAGGGCACTACAGAATAAAGAAACAATATAAATTAAACATTATGTTTCATAATTTTCAAAATGCGCCTCACCCATCTGAATGATATAGAAGATCAAACAGTAAGGCCTCATTAAGAGCTCCTCAGTTAGACTGCTGGTTGTCTACTTAGTGAGTCAAACATCTCATCCTCCAGCATGGTTGGAGCTGTCTCTATTGAAAACCCTGAATTCAATACCACCTTGCCTCTCCTGCAAGGTGCAATTGTCATCACTAATGTGGTCACCAAAATTATACCCTGCAACATGAGGTACATTCTCTGTACCCACATTAAAAATATCCTGGCTATGTAGATATGTACATTTTGAGTATTTTCTGTATCAGGCAATGACAGTTCACATGGAGAATTGAATCATAAACTGTGGTGCGCTCAATAGATGAATTCCAACTATAAACACTTGTGTCCAAAATAAATTCTACAAACACTTTATGCTTTATTCCATCATGTTTTATGCCAACACATATCTTTCCTTTATCTCTGTAAAAACTTCTTTCTGGGCTAATATAAAGACCCAAATAGTAACAATATATGATATCTCCAAAATGGAATTATAAAATATGATGTATGGTATCACTGCTCCAATTATGATCAAAGGTTATTCAGTTTAAAGTTATATAGTGAAATATTATAATAATGAGTGATTGGTACACCCTCAGTGTCTGTATATTTGCACATAGAGAATGGTGTTTCTAGTGCTTTTTTGTCAGACAAAGCTTTTTCAAAATGTATGTATAAGTGGCACCACTGGGCATGGTGACATACCACCGTCTAAGATTGGGGGTTAGCTCAATGCAATTTCCAGCAATTGCAGATCAGCACACATTACCGGCAGCAGCAGAGGGACACACGATCAGGGAGAACCACGCTCCCCAGCATTCAGAGGGGCAGAGAGATGCCCTACCGCCACTCCCCTGCTCCAGGCGGATTTAATCAGCCTCTCATTCCTATCCCGCGGGATGCGCGCAGGCGGGCGCCGAGCGAAGCCCTGGCCAAGGGCGGGCCCGTTTAAGCCCGTTTGAGCCCGGTACAGGACGGGACGGGGTCCCCCTAACATCTGCATATCTAAGGTCAGTGCATTTAAACATCACACTGCATTGCGACAGACTAATAACCTTAGTGGCAATTGTCTAGAGAGTTACCTTCCCCAAAGTCTCTGTCATGGCTACCAATAATGAGGCAGAGGGGGGGAAGTCAAACACGCTCCCTTGTTGGCACTTTGGATCGCTTCATCACTAGGGCATTATCTGTGCTCTCGCGCGAAATTGAATTAACTGAAAAAAGATTGTCACTGGACCCAGCCTTTGATAAACTCTCAACCTTGGGCTCAATATTGCATGAAACCTGGGACCAGTGCTGGCCTAATAAGAGTGAGTAGTGAGGTGGAAAGTCTACAACCTCAGGGCAGCGAAGATCTGGAAAACTCACGAGAAAGCACAAACACTGCGGCGGCTAGCACAAGTGCGCTTGGCCCTAATGGTGAAGAATCCGGCCCCCCAAATATGAGACCAAAAACGGGATCTCTACAGAAATCTAAAACTGAGGCCATGAAGGTGGTGGCAGAGTCAGTGGTAAAAAGGAAGAAGGGTGGCGCACCTCTAACTAATAAAAAAGCGAAGATTAAAAAAGGGAATGACACAAGTGAGGGATCAAGTACAAGACCCCCAAATATTCCATTAATATCCCCGCAGTCTACTCAAATGGCCACTGCTCAAATGAACTTCAAAGATGTTGATCCGGCAGATCTGGGAAATGCATATTAGTCAAAACTGGAACTTATTTTTACAAGGACTTGCCTCCCTATTTATGATAGACTCGCTCAGATTGAAAAGAGGCTCCTGTATTTAGAGTCGCGATCTGATCCTACCCAGGTGCGAGCAGATCTTCAAGTTCCAGGGGGGGTGGTCCTCGTGACGGGGAGCAGCAATCTGGAAATGGTAAGGCCAATCCCAATAATCTGTCCAGTAGTAATAATTCATCTGCTGTACCGTCCTTGGTGGTAAACTGCAATCTGCCCACCAATCCTGCTCCTCTACCAGTAAGGGAAAGAATTTAAGATAACAGCATTGTACCATCTAGAAGAAGTGTTGCTGGGGGCATAACAGGGCACCTGAATGAGCAACCTCAAGTCTATAGAAATGTTGCTGAGGATAAGTTTGTAAAAGCCCTACCACGTATTGATCTCCCTCCAGCTTCATTACCGTATGTGGCGGTGCTTGCTGGGGTCCCAGCGTTAGATCAGTGGAAAAATGAAGTGTATACTGATCTTAAAAATAAATGTATGCAGTGGCTCATTGTCAACAGGCCCACAGGTTTCTGGTGAAATATTGTTTGCAAGACGGGTTGACTGGGTAGGGGTAAGACCAAAAACCATTGCAGGAAATTGTATAATTATTAACTTCAGGAACACCTGTGCGGTGGACTATATCTGCAATAGGGCCCCAGTCGGGTCTAAAAAACAAATCCTACCCCTACATTTGTCCTATTTCTACCCTGCTCCTCAGTGGGGCTCCAAGCAAAACAGAGGTGGGCAATTGAGGGGAGCTCAGAATCTAGCTCAGAATCAGAATCTAGTTGTTCGGAGGCAATTGGCCTATTATTTAGAAACCAACCAGCTGCTGCATGACTCCCCGTCGGGATTTAGAATCGGCTTCAGCACAGAGACTGCACTGCTGGAGGTATCGGAGACGATCCGTGAGTGTGTGGACAGGGGTGAGGAGGCCTTGTTGGTCCTCCTCGACCTGTCCGCCGCTTTCGATACGGTGTCCCATGTTATACTACTGGATCGTCTGCAGCAGCTGGGTATCGGAGGCACTGTACTGACCTGGATTAAATCGTTCCTCACGGGGAGGACGCAGAAGGTACTTCTTCGACCCTTTGAATCGGAGGACAAACCTCTCCTGTGTGGAGTGCCCCAGGGCTCGGCCTTGAGCCCTCTTTTGTTTAATGTTTACCTAGGCCCGCTTGCCAGGGTAGTTGAGTCATGGGGGGTTAGGGTGGTCTCGTATGCAGATGATATTCAGCTTGTTTTTTCTTTTAGAGACCACTCTGAATCCCACTTTTCCAACTTTCGCAACTGCCTTGGCAACATCTGCTCTTGGATGGCTTCCAATCACCTGGTTTTGAATGCTGACAAAACGGAGGTTCTTTTCTTTGGTCAAATATCTGCCCCTCCTGCCACCCTGTGGTGGCCTACCGTTCTGAACCCCCCTCCTAATCCAGTCCAGTCAGCTCGTAATCTGGGCTTCCTATTTGATAACTCCATGTCCTGTAAAGCCCAGGTCAATAAGGTTACTTCTGCCTGCTTCGGCAAACTGCGCATGATCAGGAAGATCTTTACCTATCTCCCTTTGGACTCTCGCAAGACTGTTGTCCATGCCCTTATTAAGGCACATTTAGACTATGCCAACAATCTTTATGCCGGCGCCCCCCTCTACCTTATTGAAAGGTTACAAGTTGTTCAGAATGCGGCGGCTAGACTTATCGGAAATATCCCTGTTCGTAATTCTGTAGCAGCTTATCGGAAAGAACTGCACTGGCTCCCCATCTCCCGTCGCATTCAGTTTAAAGTTCTGATCCTTGCCTTTCGCGCCATTAACGGATCTGGCCCTGCTTATTTGAGTAAAAGACTCAAACTATCTGTATCTGTCAGATCATTGAGATCAAAAAGCCTACGACTCTTGGTGGCACCCAGATTTCGTCGCGCCAGGAGTGGGGGCAGGCGTTACACAAAGGGGGGTTGAACCCATGCAGTCGCGGGGACCTGGGCGCTATATGGTATGTGTAGAGAGGGGGGGTCCCCGCAAGGGAAACGTGTTATGTACACCATACACGAAGAGCAAAACTTATTTCTACTTTCTCAACTCTGTAGACAAAAATCAAAGCTAATGAGAAAGGTATTGTAATTTATTTTCCAATACCCTGTGTCACACATTTAACAGTACATTCTCAATACTTTTCAGAAGGCCCCAAAGTGGGGGGAGAGGAAGGGAGAGTGAAAGGGTGTGCTCAGGGCAGTGTAAAGTTAAAGAAAAATAAACATAATCAAAGTGAAAACAATCGTAAGCAATAATAACATATGAATCAGAATAAATCTAACACAACAGCCTGAATACTTAGGGCATCCAATGTAGGAATATTACACAGTAGACCTTCAACGGTCACACATGAACCATTAGGAGTGATTAAAGGACAAGTGCCGGAGGTCTGCGTAAAAGAAAACGAGCCGTCGACGTTTCGACCCCTGGCCGTAGGCTAAGTTAGGTCCTTTAACGGGGTCTTCATCAGGACAGGTGTAGAGGAAGGGAGGGGAGGAGGGGGCGATAATATCTGTGAAATTAAAACAATTGGTCAGATCACTATTTTAAACCGTCATCCAATTAGACAAAGTTTAACTGCATTAAATGACAAAAATTACCATGGGCTTAGGGCCTGCTAGGCCTCCAAGTGTAGGAAATATGGAGTAAGACCAACCAAGAGTCTTGGTCAAACTCAAGTGATACAAATTCACTGATACACAGAGGGGAAGGCTAACAGATTGTCACATACAAGTGAGACCTCAAGGAATTGAAATTATTAAAACAAGGTGCCACTCACATAGATTATCTACCAATCAGCCGATTGGTGAAGTTCCCTGTTGTCAACCCACACGGGGGAATGGGATACCAGGCAGTTTCCACGAACTACGAATAGAATGGTAAAATTAGTTCAAGGGTTTATTTGTAAAATTTACCTAAGTGTGTGCTCATCAGGCCATGCAGTTACTTACTTAAAAAAGGGCAACCTTAAACATCACTGTAGATCTATTCACTTGAAACTAGCCTCTTCGTCAAGCTTATTAGGGGAAAAGCGTTGCTAAGGATGAAAAAATGGATGCAAATTGCAAAAAGCTCCATCACTTTGATGAATTAGTGTGAATACACATTTGCGGGCATTCTTAACCACGTACGTACCACTCGTGATGGTCTATCTTTGAGTCACATCAAAATGGCATCAATGGTCGTGATTAGTCAACCGTTTACTCAGTTTCAAAAAACGTTGCCACCTTTACGGGAAAGATTAAAAGACGAGGGTCACCATTCAGGTACCAAACTGGTTTCTTCCGACACGCATTTGGAGGGGTAGGTTCAAAAACAAAACTTACACAATGTTGTGAAGTCACATCAAATTGGCATCAAGGGTCAGAATTACTCGACCGTATAATCCGTTTCAGCGTTGTAACCACCTTTACGGAGAAATTTAAAACGAGGATCAATATTTAAATACCAAACTGGTTTCTTTCTGCACGCATTACGGAAGGAGAGTTCAGAGCAACACTTACACACTGTTTTGAAGGGCGATTAACCTCCGTAGAGCATCAGCACCAAACCCGCATCATAGTTTGGCGAGGTTAGGGCCGGAGCCGTGATTGTCAAATTTCGCGGGAAACCAATCCTACGGGAGTGAAAGAATCGGGTTTCAAAATCACAAAGGGTCATGCCAAGATATTACTTGGTTTTTTAAGAGCGAACCGCTCGTTATGGAAAGACGTGTGATACTCACAAGTGCTAAATAGTACCGCAGCAGTCTGTGCTTGTCCAGGGAAAATCCGCAAGTCAACTACGTGGAGTTGGGGGCGGAGTCTACTAGTCACTGACTCATAAGACATAGAAGAGTTACTCCAAAAGCCACGTAGTCGGAAGAATGCAGTGTACAGAGAAACTGAAGGGTGAAACAATCTTTCTTAGCATACGATAACTATGTACACATTGTAATATTTACAAACACTCGCGCACCTCTCCAATATGAGGGTGTAGGCGAGCGGAATCGGGCTTGATATTGCAAAAACATTGTAATATTAGCTCAGACACTTCTCTAACAAGAGGGTATGGACAGATTATTTCGCAAATATTCAAACGTTATAACTACCTCAATCAGAAGGTAAGTTAGTGCAAAAGTACATAAAAAATAATGTGGTAAAAAGCATTATAAGGCTAACTCATGCACTTCTCAAACATGAGAGTGTAGATGAGTTTGTTTTACATATTTAGATGTTAAACCTTCATCAATCGATAGTTCTACCCAGTTACGGCAAACAATATTTGCAGAAAACATTATGAGACTGACAAAACCACTTTTCAGCCAACTGTGCCAAACTACTATCCTGTTCATTCAGACCATTTTTTATGGAATCCAAAAGGGACATCCATTTGGATTCTCGTGTGTTGAGGGCTACCTGTAGGTTACCTCCTCTGGTGCCTAGAGATACTTTTTCAACCACCCACCATCTTAGGTCAGACACCATATGTCCTGCCTTCTGCCAATGATCTACTAAAGGGGCACCTAATACCTTACAACGGAGCCTACTGCAGTGGGAAGAGATACAGGATTTTATCTTCTGTTGAGTTTGCCCCACGTATATGTGATCACACGGGCATTTTATAATGTAGATCACACTGCTTGAGTTACAGTTCGTATAATGTCTCAAGGTGTAGGTACGTCTGCCATGGGTGAATGACTTGGTCTGGACAGTGGTATCGCAAGCAGTACAAGTACCACATCTAAAATGACCCACCAAGGGAGGTATGTTCCATAATGTTGTTATTGTTGGATGACTCTCTGGTTCAAGGTAGGAGTGAACCACCATGTCACGTATGTTTTTGGCCCTTTTGAATGAATGGAGCGGGAGATTTGTTTGTTTGATTTCATCTGCCACCAGATGCCAATTCTTATTGATAACCTGTTTCACCTCGTTACTCCGTGTGGAGAAGGTTGTGACACAAATGATGCGTTCTGATTCAGTTGGGGTGGATGGTTCAGGATTCAATAAGCTTTCGCGTGGATTGTACCAAGCCCTCTTTCTGGCACGTCTGACCATTCGTGTAGGGTATCCACGTGCAATGAGACGGTCATTTAGGATCTCTGATTCCTTTATATAATTCGCTCGAGTGGAGCAATTTCTCCTGATCCTCAGGAATTGCCCCACAGGCAAATTGTCTTTTAAACCTCTTGGGTGGTGGCTCCCATACTGTAGCAAGGAATTTCGCTCTGTAGCTTTTCTGAAGAGCGTCGTCTGGAGATGATCCTTATCCACATAAATGGAAATGTCTAGAAAAGGGATGGACTCATTACTGGATTCCATTGTAAATTGGATGTTGGGGTTTCTGGAATTAAGCCAATCATGGAATTTAGTTAATTGTTGTTTACTCCCCTTCCAAATACATAGAACATCATCGATGTATCGGACCCAAACGGTCAAACTGGTGTGAAAAGGATTATTAATTGAGAAAATATGCTGGGTTTCATAATGGTCCATATAGATGATGGCCAGGTTAGGGGCGAAGGTAGCCCCCATCGCTACTCCCTTGGTCTGAACAAAAAACTCTTTTTGGAAAATAAAAAAGTTCTGTTTCATTGCAATGCTCAGCAGCTCAATAATGAAGTTCGTAGGGACTTGTACAGGAGCTGGTCTTTTGTCTAGTACCTCCTGTATGACATCCAAAGCATCCTGCTGGGGGATGCTAGTGTAAAGCGATATTATATCGCATGTCACTAGAAGCTCCTTTTGTTGGTCAAATGGTCTCTCATAAATCAAATTGATAGTTTGTGTAGTGTCTCGAAGGTAGGCCCGGGTATTCAATGCGATGGGCTTAAGGAGTGGGGGCAGAACGTTTGGAGTGGCTGCTGCCAAGTTTTGGAACAGCCTCCCTCTGGACCTTAGGTTCATTGAGTCAGAACAAGTATTCCGTCGGAAACTCAAGACCTGGCTGTTTACTAGCCCTTAAAACAACTTTTTCTGGGATGTACTCCGTAGCTCCATTTCATGATTGACATGTACTCTGTAGCGCCGGGACACCCCCTTTTGGGGGTAGCCGCGCGCTTTATAAGCTTCTTAAATAAATAAATATACCGAGATCAAGTAGGGGCAAATAAGTGGATGGGACCACAACCAGTTACCCCCTTGCTCTCACTGTTCCCCCAGAAAAATAGGTTTAGTACTTTAGACCTAGTGGATTGACGCTTGGAGGCCAAATGGCCCCCACCGCAAAAGGCCAGTGAACCAGGCCCCCAAGTAGTGAGAATAGGGAGCAATGATTATGCGAATCCCTTCTGTGTCCCTACTATTATCCAACAAGAGGGTGATGGGGGCAGGGGGCATATAGGGGCTAATGTGGGGCAGACTATGGGGATAGACCACCCGGGAGGGTGTGTTCGGCTCAGTTGCCGAGTTGCCAATGGGTGAAGCGATAGAACGAACGATTGAGCGGCCGATGTGCCTTGGTGGGGCAGTATATGGTGAACAGGGCCCAGTGGAAGATTCCGGACCAATTAGACCTGGGGCTAAGGATGGTAATATTAAAGTCCTGTCCTGGAACCTGGCAGGGATGAAAAATAAATTGTCTATGCCTGAGTGGGGCCTTTTTACAGAAAATCATGATATCTGTCTGATGCAGGAGACATTGGCGCTGGAAAAGATTGTGAGGGCTGGTTTTGCCACATTCGATATCCTGGCCACAACCCGGGGTAGGGGGAGACCCTCGGGTGACCTGTTGATTTGGGTGGGTACGCACTTGGGGGCTAAGGCAGTCCATATCCCAACCAACTCCCCCGATGTCCAATGTGTCCTTTTAACACTACTTGACTCCACTCAGGTTGCCCTGCTTAATATCTATTCTAGACCTTCGCTGGGTGGGCAAGAATCAGGTACTATTGATATACTAGGGCAGTTTATTTCTTCCCTTGACCCCGCAATAGCCTTATTAGTCGGAGGGGACTTTAACTGGCAGTGTGTACTATGAGGAATCCTAGCTTGAATTGCTATCGCTACTGAACGCTGCAGCTGGGGCTTTCTTAACAGCGTTTTTGCCCGGCCGCCCGCCTCCCGCTCTCCGGACCTGATTTGAGAAGGCTCTAGCATCAAGCGGAGCGCGGAGCAGGGACAACTAAACTACTAATCCCAGCAGCCCCAGCGGCATCAGCCGCGTCAGTTTCGCGCCAGGAGGCGCAGAAAAACGGCGACACCCCGGTCGAGGGGGTGTACTTTGAGGAATCCTAGCTTGAATTGCTATCGCTACTGAACGCTGCCTGGGGCTTTCTTAACAGCGTTTTTGCCCGGCCGCCCGCCTCCCGCTCTCCGGACCTGATTTGAGAAGGCTCTAGCATCGAGCGGAGCGCGGAGCAGGGACAACTAAACTACTAATCCCAGCAGCCCCAGCGGCATCAGCCGCGTCAGTTTCGTGCCAGGAGGCGCAGAAAAACGGCGACACCCCGGTCGAGGGGGTGTACTTTGAGGAATCCTAGCTTGAATTGCTATCGCTACTGAACGCTGCAGCTGGGGCTTTCTTAACAGCGTTTTTGCCCGGCCGCCCGCCTCCCGCTCTCCGGACCTGATTTGAGAAGGCTCTAGCATCGAGCGGAGTGCGGAGCAGGGACAACTAAACTACTAATCCCAGCAGCCCCAGCGGTATCAGCCGCGTCAGTTTCGCGCCAGGAGGCGCAGAAAAACGGCGACACCCCGGTCGAGGGGGTGTACTTTGAGGAATCCTAGCTTGAATTGCTATCGCTACTGAACGCTGCAGCTGGGGCTTTCTTAACAGCGTTTTTGCCCGGCCGCCCGCCTCCCGCTCTCCGGACCTGATTTGAGAAGGCTCTAGCATCGAGCGGAGCGCAGAGCAGGGACAACTAAACTACTAATCCCAGCAGCCCCAGCGGCATCAGCCGCGTCAGTTTCGCGCCAGGAGGCGCAGAAAAACGGCGACACCCCGGTCGAGGGGGTGTACTTTGAGGAATCCTAGCTTGAATTGCTATCGCTACTGAACGCTGCAGCTGGGGCTTTCTTAACAGCGTTTTTGCCCGGCCGCCCGCCTCCCGCTCTCCGGACCTGATTTGAGAAGGCTCTAGCATCAAGCGGAGCGCGGAGCAGGGACAACTAAACTACTAATCCCAGCAGCCCCAGCGGCATCAGCCGCGTCAGTTTCGCGCCAGGAGGCGCAGAAAAACGGCGACACCCCGGTCGAGGGGGTGTACTTTGAGGAATCCTAGCTTGAATTGCTATCGCTACTGAACGCTGCAGCTGGGGCTTTCTTAACAGCGTTTTTGCCCGGCCGCCCACCTCCCGCTCTCCGGACCTGATTTGAGAAGGCTCTAGCATCGAGCGGAGCGCGGAGCAGGGACAACTAAACTACTAATCCCAGCAGCCCCAGCGGCATCAGCCGCGTCAGTTTCGCGCCAGGAGGCGCAGAAAAACGGCGACACCCCCGTCTCGCGGGACACGAGCGGGACGCCCGGAGCGAAGCCCGGGCAAAGGGCGGGCCCTCTGTGGCCCTCAGTGGCTGAGGTAGGCTGGGCTGGGCCCGGTTATTTATATTGACATTTTCTCATATGTATATGGTTATACGCCTGACTGTCTGAGGAAGTCCCATTTATTGGAATTTATTCGTCGCTTCCTCGTACTCTACTGTCGGACAGACACTATTGCATCTCCAGGACTATATTTATTATTTTATGATTATCGTATTATATTTTTGTAATCATTCTTCTGGAGGTATATCACTTTAATACCTAACTTTCGTGGAATAATTCTACAGAAGATGTCTAAAACATTACGTTCAGGAAGGGTAGTGGGAGAAAAACCTGGTGCAAAAATAGTTATTACCCGTACAAGAAACAAATCTGTGAACAATCCCCCGTTGAAGGGTCAATGCCAACTCTTTGAATTATGGGACCTGCCTCCCCCCAAGAAATCTAATTTTGCTGCTACAGAAGTTCCCAGTGCCACGGTCCAGGAGGCTCATATTCAAGGTATTACAGACCCTCCGCCCCCTCCCGTGCAGCCTGTGTCTCTTCAACCAGCGGCAGAGGTGTTTTCTTCCCCTGATCTTTCTGAAGGGAAGGTGGAGAGTATTCTTGATCTTCCGGTACCTGTAAGTGAACTTGCGAATCAACCTTCTATGCCTCAAACCCCTCTGAATGATAGGTTGGGCGGCGATTTATCCTCACTTTCTATTGACCTTGAACTCTGTGGCCGCTATGTAAATACAGCTAAAGTGGAGACTCAGGACCCTATTAAGCCCTCGGGGGTGCTACTCCATCTGGGTTAATGCTGTATAGTAGTACCCCTTCATTAAACGCTCGGGACATGTCCGATTTGTTAAATATTTCCAGGAGTCCGGGTCTCAATCTATCTGGTATCTGTCGTCCAGCAGAAGCATGTGAAAAACCGATTTCCGAATCCATGATTGCTCTGGAACAATTATTAGCCTCTATCTTACTTCTCCTGGGGAAATTTGTAGGCAGCTCGGATTGTATCTTGGATTCAGTCACCCAAATACTGAAGACATTGTTACAAAAGTCGCCAGATAAGAGGGAGTGTATCCACGCCCATGACCGAGCGCAGCTTGCCAAAGGAGCAAATAAATGTGCCTATAGTGGAGTCAGTTTTGAAGGCTGCAACAGCAGTTTTGGAAACACACAACTTAGCTATGCCCTTAACTGCAGTGCCTAACTGTATTAAGAGCTCAGTTCTTGAGATCGAGGAAGAAAACAAATCTGCTTCCGGTCCTAAAGTGGTTCAAGATCTATTCCCTATCTTCATGTCTGAAAACAAAAAAGAACCTATGGACGATAATCATGAGGTAAAGGTAAAAAGTGGTAAATATAGAAATAATAAAGGGAATAAAAGGAAACCAATTCGAAAATACAGGAAGAAAAGGCAGCGTCGGATAATCTTCCAAAAATCCTTGGTTGCACTGGAGAATGAAGATTTAGATTTGGATCCCTCCTCTACATCCTTAAAGGCGGAAATTCAACTGAACTCACCCATCTCGACATCTTTAAGGGTGGAAAGTGATCTGTGTCCTCCAACGTCTTCGGAAGTTATGCCACAAATGGGGGGTCATCTCCCAAGCCCTTCTCCACTGACTGCGACAGGAGCTCCAATCCTACACTCTGCTGGGGCCCTTAACCCCTTGGCCCCTCCTTTTGCCGAAGCCCTAGAGATTGGAGACCGCTCCCTTCCTGCCCGTCCTTTTACAAATTTAAAGGCTTCTGCAGATGTTTTTGTGTTAGACTTTTTACCTTTATTTGATGTTGACCTACCCCTAAATAGAGCCTAGCTTCTTAAGCGCTTTAGCGAGATTGAAAGCCTTCACCACATTCAATCGAGGGACATTGAGTTAGTCTCCCTGTCGGGTGGAGTCAGGGTTTTGAGTATAAGGGTTAAATTCTATTCTCCAATTATAGTAAATCTGATATTGCAGCATGCCTAGAATTTTCAACGTACTGGTATCGACATTCTCCTGATTTCTAACCTTGGTAACACAAATCCTTCTTTTGGGAAGGTATCCAGAGGTGAAGAACAAAATGGGGTAGCCTCTCCCCTTAGAGACCTGAAAATTTGGGTCTCTAGGGGAAAACGCTCGGTCTCGCACGTGAAGCCACTCCCGCTAACTCAGAATTCCTCTTTTATAGAGGATAACAACCGGTGGAATTGGCTGCATAGAGCCTTATCGACAAAAACAACAAAAGATAATCCCAAATTGTTCCATCATCTTTAACACCTCATTAAAAATTATCTCTTGGAATGCGGCAGGGATTCACAGTAGCCCAGAGAAATTTGATTTCTTATTTTCTCTAGGAGCCAACGTAATTTGTATACAGGAAACCTGGTGCATTAACACGCTGGTTGCCCCTAAGGATTTCTATGCCTTGGAAGTGCCTGCTGCCCCTTCCAAGAAAGGTCATGCTAGGGGGGGAATCGCTTGCTTACTATCTAATAAATTGCAATGGAGATTCTCCCATTATATCGACCCAAGCAAACTTTTCCACGCTATAACCATTGAAAATCTGTTTCATAACGGTATAAAGTCACCTATTGTAATCCTCAATGTGTATATCCCCCCAGAAGAGTGTTTTAATGTTACTCTGAAGCAGGTATTCCGATATATTGATCATATTAAAAATGTCCCATCCCCTCCGGAAATTTTGTTTGTAGGAGACTTGAACTGCAAAATCTCCAATATCAGTCTGAAACTTTTTAGGAATAAAGCCAAAGAAGAGGCACATTTTGTTCCCCAAACACTCTTCCCTGATAAGTTAGTGACTAACAAAAGAGGGAAGATTTTGCTAAAAGAACTAGCGGCCGTTGACGGTCTTATACTAAATGGGAGATTTCCGTCTGACGTGCCTGCTAAATTTACTCACAAATCTCCTTTTGGGTCTTCTATCTTGGACTATGCAATCGCAGACTATGGTTTGTTTCCTTATATTCAGGACCTTAAGATCATACCCACCTCCCTGAGTGACCATAGCATATTGTTTATATCTATTTCTTTAAATCCCACGACCACTGCGCCTTGGTCTCTCAATGGCAGTGATGTTGCCTTTCACGCTTCCTCGGGAAGGTGTTTCTGGAGTCCCTCCGCCATTAATGGGGTACAGGATTTCTTATCTGATACCCTAGTAGTATTAAATGAGTGGCGTGGGAATGAAATAGTTTATTTTGAAGAATTCATGCGAAACATCATTCTTTATGCTAAAAAAACTTCTCGCCCTAGAAAAGGGGTAGGGGTCCCTAGTACACTGCGTATCCTGAACAAGGAAATAAATAAATTAGTCTGTGAACAATACCTAGATAGAGTCTTGGAACGTGAAAAAGAAATTTCCAGGCTAAAAAGAAAGAGATGCAGACTTAAGCTAACAATGAAAAAGGAAAGGGAGGACAATGTTTGGATCAACTTGAGGGAATCTGTTGTCCACGGTAGGATCAGAGAATTCTGGGCAATAATCGGGAAGGGGTGTGGTACTAGACTAAGTCCCTCTCCCATCCCTATAGCGGAAGAGGTATGGATTCCTTATATTCGGGATCTTTATGCAGGGAACGGGATTACTGGTGATGATATTGCCTTAGATGTTACACCCGAAGGTCTCATTAATTACCCCACAGAAGAAGAAATAGAGATGGCTATAAAAAACATGCGTGTCTCTGGGGCGATGGGCCCTGACGAACTCCCCATGACGGTCCTGAAACAGGACCCTCTAAGGTGGAGTAAAATCCTGTATCCTCTGTATAGAGCCTGCTTCTTGGTCAAAACGGTACCTGCCTCCTGGAGGGGAAGTATCTTAGTCCCTATCTTCAAGAAGGGAACTAGGGATAGCCCCAGCAATTATCGTCTGATTGCTCTCCTCGACTCCATCGGAAAGGTCTTTGCGAAATGTCTTTTAAATCGCCTCTCCGATTGGGTCGAGGAGAGCAACATCTTGCCGTTTGAACAGACCGGCTTCCGTAGGGTCCACGGTACGCTGGACAACCTCACCGCTCTTCATGTGGTTACAGATAAATACGTCCAGGTGAGAGGAGGGGTGGTGTATGCTGCCTTTATTGATTTCTCCACAGCGTTCGACAAAGTAGATCGTAGAACGCTGTGGAGAAAACTGGCAGCGCTTGGTGTCCCGACCTGTCTGTTGGAGCTGGTTCGGTCTCTCCATACAGAGACCTGGTGTAGGGTCCTGTTGGGGGGCGAAAGGGGACTATCTGATCAAATTCCATCTTTGAATGGCCTTAAACAAGGCTGTTTATTGGCTCCCCTTTTGTTCTCCTTATACACGGCAGACCTACCCGCCGCCTTGTCTGCCAGAGAGGGCATTGCCCCGGTGGTGGGGGGGACCCCTATATCCTGCCTGATGTACGCCGATGATGTCCTTATTCTTGACTTGACCCCTAAAGGTCTTGTGAATCGGCTACAGGCTCTTCATGCCTTTGCAATAAGCCATTGCATGAAGATCAATATTACCAAAAGTAAAGTTATGTGTATAGCCGGTAAGAAGAAGTGCTGTTCTGCAGATTTTGGTTGGTATATTGGGGGCCAAAAGCTCGAGGTTGTAAATTCCTATACCTTCCTGGGCAAAATCATCACGGCTAACTTAAGTGAGAGGCTCCATATAGAGCATTGTTCTCGCAAAGCTCTTGCCCATGGCAAAGGTTTAAATTCCCTATACCAGGCAACGGGAAAAAGGCACTTCTCGAGCTTATTGGAAGTTTATAGATCAAAAATCCCCGCAACAATACTGTATGGTATTGAACTCATAGAGGTGAAAAATTGGGATTTTTGCCATAAGCTCGAGGGGAAACTCCTAAGATCTCTATCTTCCCTAAATACTGCATGCTCTTTGGCCGCCTGCAGGCTCGACTTTGGACTCAGGAGCAGCTGGGTACAGGGACTATGTGCCCTAGTAAGATGGGTGGCCTGTTTGGCTAGAGCGGAAGTAGGGACTATGCGACCTCTCCTCAGAAGTGAACTATTGGGTAATTTTAAAGAGTTCTCTAAACTTGTAAGTAATTTTAGAAAAGCGGTAACTCTTCTAAAATTGGATGAAAACGCCTTGTTTCTGTATTCTCCCTTACAGTTAAAACTCGTTTTAAAGGAAGCCTCGTGGGATCTATGTTTTCACTCCGACAAAAAGTTAATTTGTGAAAAAAGGAATGTAGACCTTCTTCTTAACTCCTATGTGATGAAGTTGCCACAATCTTATGTTATATGGAACCTACCGCATGGTATTCGTAGATTTTGGTTTCTTTTACGTTACGATTTAATTCCTTTAAATCTATTGTTATCCAAATGGTATGGCTCCTCTGCTTTGTGCAACTTATGTAAATTGAGCACCCAGGACTGTATGCATGTTTTACTGATTTGCCCCGCGCTTCGTAAATTGCGCTTCAGATGGTTAAAAGTTATCTGTCTCCGCCTTGGCATTGTCACTTTGAATGGCCTTCTTCATGCACTTTATTGCCCTCCTAACGAAATGTTCTGTTTTCATATTTTTAACTTTTTTAAAGGTTTTTTAGCTATTTATTAATATGTCTCTGGAGATGTTTTGACTTTCCGACCTCATGTAGATTTGTTTTCGCATGTCAGTTTTGTACTTAACCTTGTTTTTCAAATGTCACAATTTTCTTATTGTATTTGTCTTGCTGTTTGTATATTGTATATTTTTTATGTGGCCCTCTTTTGAGAGCCAAAACATAATAAACAAATTGAATTGAATTGGCAGTTTGAACCTCTGGCTGGTTCAGATATGGGTGAACTAAACGATGAGGACCAGTACTGGCGCATCCCTGAGCCACGGATATCCCCTGTCAGAGCCTGGACCCCCTGGTTCTTCAAATTAAATCATTATCCCTTACGGTGTCTTTGCGGGCGTGTAATGGGAAGTTGGAACCAGATAGACCGGGCTTACCTACCTTTAACAGACCAGGGCAAAACTCCATCATTGATTATATAATGGTTGAAGCCAGACACTGGGAAAAGGTTCTGGATTTTAAAGTCCATTCGCGTAGCGATAGTGGCCACAACGCCCTGGTTCTGACACTGAAACCTAGGAGTTTTGGTCTGTCTAGCCCGGCCCCTGAGAGTCAGGAGTCAGGACTCGCTGACCAAGCTTGCAGGAATATATCAGCTGGCACTACAGCAGCTGATAGAAATGGGGGAGGTGGGAGAAAAGGCTCTTGATCGAGAGGCCCAGATTAGAACTGTAGAAATCCACAAGCAGTTGACTGTTAAATTAGCGGATGTATTCTACCCTTGTGGAAGAACGAAGGTTACCTCACCACAGACTCACCCCTGGTATGACGCATCCTGTCGGAAAGCAAAAAAAGACCTGTTAGACGCAATAAAAGATAAGGATAGAATGAGTATAAAGCGGTGTCGGCTCAGGTATAAGCAGGTTGTCAACAGGGAAAAGAAAAATTGGGAGGCAAATAGGTGGGAAGAACTTAGATTAGCACTCCTGAGTAAAGACTCCAAGTCGTTTTGGGCCATTGTTAGAACCGGGACCCGTGGGGGAGGACCCCCGCCCATAGCGAATATAGCATCTCTAGTTTGGGAAGCCCACTTTGGAGCATTATATGCTAACCCTGCTGAAGAGTTACCTTTGTCCCCTACTCTTAGACCCCCCCATAAGTATAGATTGGAGGGGCTGACGGTTCCTGGGATGGGGGATGCGGAAGAGGCTCTTTCGCTCTCTACCCCAGCATCGATTGGTGGGGCCCTTGGATACTGAGCGGGGTCAGGGATAGTGGCCTCCCCGTGTGAGTATCGTCTGGGTGGGCCCTCGGATATCTCGCTTATGGAGGTCGAGAGCGCAATAGCCAAACTTTTACCTAACAAGGCACCATGCTTGGACAAACTTCCTGGGGGTTTATTCCGAGTACAACCTAAAATTTGGGCACCATATTTGGCTGTTTTATTTAACACAATACTCAAGGGGAATGACCCGCCAGATACCTGGCTCGGAGCAGAAATTGTCCCTATCTATAAAAAAGGCTATCCGCTAACCCAGTCTAATTATAGGCCCGTCAGCTTGATAGATACCACGCAAAAGCTGATGGGCAGGATCATCTTAGACAGAATCCAGAGGTGGATAGAGGATAATGGGATTTTGACTATATTCCAAGCTGGGTTTAGGACAGGCATTTCCACAATAGATCAAATCTTTACGCTGTAGGTGCTATTTTGGAAAACGGTGTGTGTGGAGGGTGGCAACCTCTACCTCATCTTTGTGGACCTGCGGGCCCCATTTGATCTAGTACCGAGGGAAAAGCTGTGGGGCGTATTGCTAGGCATGGGTCTACCCACTTACATGTTGGACATCTTGAATAGACTCCACACGAATAATTATGCCCAAGTCAGGTGTGGAAAGCACGGGGAATTGTCGGCACGTTTCCCTGTGAAGAAGGGGGTACGCCAGGGGTGTGTCTTGGCCCCAACCCTATTCTGTCTCTACATAAATGGTTAGTTGATCACTTGCTGAGAGTAAATGACAATGATGCCCCAAGGCTGGTGACCGGGCGGGTGCCTGCTTTGATGTTTGCAGATGACACTCTGTTGTTATCGAAAACATCAACGGGCATCCAGCGTATCCTGGACGGCTTGGCAGCCTTTTGTATGCTGCGTGGACTAGAGATAAACTTGGACAAACCAAGTTTATGATTTTCAATCCCCCTGAGAAAACTTGCCCTAACCCCCTTTTAAATGGTACATATTTGGAAAGAGTAAAGACTTTCGACTACTTGGGCATCACTTTAACGGAAAACTATGACTGGGGCCCTCAGACAGCAAAGGCAGCCCTAAGGCTATCCCAAGTGGTCAGGGGGAACCAGTAAAGTGCATAGAACTTTGGATTTTTAAGCCTGCGGTACCGGTTGTAGAAATCTATAAACTCCAGGCCAGGGCGGCTTCTATGTATGGAGCAGAACTATGGGGACATACACGTATAACTAGTCTCCCGAGGGTAGAACATGCCTTTATGAGGAATTTATTGGGTCTACCAGCGAGCACACCACTTATTCCCTGCGTATGGACTTGGGGTTAGAACCTATAGAGGAGGTTGCAGCATCAAGGACACTGATGTACTGGAAGAGGCTCTGGTCTGTGCCTGAGCTAGCTTCCTACAAAGAAGAATTCATAGAAGTGTGGGCCGCTTTAAAAAACAAAAACATTCCATGGCTCCTACACATTAGGACACTCTGTGGGCAAATTGGTTTACCTGAGTTGTGGGAGAACCCTGTAGATAGCTGCCCAAGTATAATGAAAGCTGAGCTGTTGCGCCTTGCTAGGAACCAGAATTTAATATCTCTTCAGAGGTGTTCTAGTATGGGAAGACTGACGATGGAGTTCCTTCAAGTAAAAATTTAATCCAGAATGGAGGATTTCTTGGACTTAATTTATCCTTCCCTTGCAAGGAAACTCTACATGCAGCTCAGGATTGGCAACCTCCCGCTTAGAGCATTTACATGTAAATGGGCTTAAGCAGAGAACATTGTATGCCCGGCATGTAATTACAACCAAGAAGATGTATGCCATGTCCTGTTTTTTTGTCCAGCCTACCAGACAATAAGGAAATGTTGACTGAACCCACTCTGTAGGAACTTAGGTTTTACCCAATGTGCCCAAGTTTGTATGGTTCTAGGATATGATACCCACCCTCCCTTCGTCTTTGCTGTATCACGGTTTTTGTTTGGTATGTGGCGCAGACGGAAAAGTTTTTTATAACATCTGTGTTTATCTATTAATTGTACTGTATAGTCTGATAACTATCAAGTTTAATCCAATTTTAGCCTTATGTTTTACTGTACATGTAATTTATTGTTTTAATACCCTGTGCTTCTATGTATCTATTTTATCTGCACTTTTATGGTCTATGTTGACCGAAATAAAGTTATCAATGAATGAATGAGTATTGCTGCTCATTTGTCTTCCCCATCTTAGAGTTAGTGGTGACTCCTCTGCCTGGAACAATGCCTTTGACAGCACAATAATTTACCTGAATGAAGGAAGGGCATCTGTTTCTTGTTGGCTGTTGTTTTACTGTTCACTGCTAAACCTGGCCCTAAGTTTCAACTTTACAGAACTGTTTCCATGGCTAAGTCACTGTACCTGGATATCTGTTAGCTGTATGACAACAGTGATGACCTCAAACCTCTTTTTAGGTATCTTGTTGCAAATTGTGGCAGTCCATAGTTCGAAATCCTATAGGATGAAAAGAGGTAAAATATGTTGCCAATGGTTTTCAGTCAGTCATAAGCTTTTATTCGATATGCAGAGATTTTCTTTCTCAACTTAAAATCTACACTACTACTAATCTTTTACACAAAACATAGCTATAAATATGCTGAAACAGGCTCAATTACTTCTATGTAAATGTAGATTTTAGAAAGTGCTCAGCATTTCTTGACATGAGATTTTGAAACAGTGCATTATTAGTAGAGCAAGCAGCATTTCATTTGTCAAAATCAACGAATGAAAGCCATTAAAACACCAAACATGTGCCTAAAAGCTGGTTGTGTCTGTAGCTTGGCTTTTTCCACTGAATGAACAGAACTGGGTTAACATTTAAATTAGCAGCCCTCAAAATCATGTCCTAAAATCTATACTACTAGAGGCTTGATGTGGGATTGTAATATTGGCAATATGGGTACATTTGCTACTCAAACTCTATGTGGCAGATCTGGGAAATACACTTTTCCACTACTGCTCTTTCCACTCAAATTTAGGAGGACATTTAACACTGATTCTTCAATATGCAGACATTGTCCTGCTAGGCAAGAACAGTTTCGAATTGTAATTAATGTATCTGAGCTTCATTCTTCTTGGGATCTCAATAAGATAAGAATCAATTCAGATAAAACTAATATCCTAATCTTTGGCATAAAAGTTAAAAAAACAGGGATCTGACATCTGAATGATCAATCAGTGGTGAGAGCAGTCGTGTACAAGTGTTTGGGAGTCTGGTATCACGAGAGCGGTGGCCATCATCCACAGTTAGCAAAAATCTAACTGAAGTGGCCTTTCCTAAAGCTGCCATTTTAAAAAGATGTTTAGTTATAAAATGTTATGAAATATACAGGCAGAGAGCAGTAAGTATATAAAGGGAATAGATGTATTCATCACTCCAAGAAATGAAAAAGAAACACATTTTGTAACCACAAAATGACACAGCAAGGACATCATAAAACCCAGCTCCAAATCATCCCTCCTGTCCATAAGCTGGGAAATATCACACACTGTGGTTGGAGCAATGCAGGGTGGGAAACCGACTCATAAATACCTATAACAGCAGCATCTTCCACTATACTAATCACTCAATTCCCAACAATTAAATGGAAGCACATTACACAGTGTTGAGGATTGGCAGATAAATGTGTAGGGGTTCCAAGACATTTTTTGGTTTTGCCACCATGGGAAGGGTGTCAGCATGGGTCACAACCCATTCCACAAGGTATGATATCCTTTAGCTAGTCTTACAAATGGCGTGCTTTGCAACTACCCAGTGCCATTGCCACTCGCTGCTTAGCAAGCAATATCATCTTAGAAAATTAGCTGTTCATTTTATATTGGCTATAGAAATGGTTTTTAATAACTACACTTTTTAGGTGGGTCTGTTAAAAGATCTGTGCTGACTGACAGCCCATAGACTGAAAACCTATGAAACTGACATAGGTTTTAAAAACCTGTGTTCACATTTCTTGCTCCACATTCTATAATCCACAGGGATATTATTTTGTTGAACTGTAGCAAAGGTTTTAATGACAAGCAATATCTAGTCTTTTGACCATAGTGGACCTTATCAAACCTATATTAAAATGAGTCTTCAAAATGACCTAACTTTAATAGAGTTTTACATTGTACAGGTAAAACAAGTTTGCTGTTCCACTAATTCCATACCAACTTGTCAATTTTGTTTTATGAAAATTTATAAATGAAAGTAAGATACCTCATAAAACATGGTTTAAACAGCTTGGTAAGGAAAATCACATTACTTTAAAAGAAAATCTTCATGACTCCGTGATGGATGGTTGAGTTGATGTGCTACTTTGTAAAACCTTCGTTATGCATTGATAAAACAGCATATATACTTTATATATAACAGAAAGAAATATCTAAACTATACACCTCATCTATATTATGGTTATATTTTTGTAAAAGACTGTGAGACTGATGCACAGACACTAAGGTAGATTTAGAGTAGAAATGCAGAAGCACAAGTATGGCTTGCAGGTGTGAATTTAAATGGTAAATGGTCTAAATATCGATTCCAAAATATCGAGTAACCTAAATATCGAGTCCAAAATATAGAATGGACAAAATATCGACTGGACAGAATATAGACATCCAAAATATCGTTTTGAAGGTAAGCACTTTAATATCAAATAAAAAAATATAGACAGTCAAAATATCGAAGTACATAATATAGTTGATTAAAAATATCGACTTTTTAATAATATCGAATTTTTTAAAGTGTTTTATATGTTAGTTTATGTGTGAAAAGTGTATATTTATTTGTAATTTATTGTAAGTAATACATTTTATGTTATTTAATTTTTGCGTAATTTAATTCTGTAGCGGGTTGTGGGTTTATAGGGGAATAGGGTGGGAAGTAATTTAATTATAATTAATTAAATATGTTAACTAATTAATTGGTATTTATTTTGAATTAATTGTCAATTCATTGTTAATTGGTAATTAATTAATTGGTAATTGATAATTAATTTTTATTAATTGATTAATTGATAATTATGTGAATATTATTATTTTATATTTAGTAGCGGGTTGTGGGTTTATAGGGGAATAGGGTGGGAAGTAATATAATTATAATTAATTAAATATGTTAATTAATTAATTGGTATTTATTTTGAATTAATTGTCAATTAATTTTTAATTGGTAATTAATTAATTGGTAATTGATAATTAATTTTTATTAATTGATTAATTGATAATTATGTGAATAATATTATTTTATTTTTAGTAGCGGGTTGTGGGTTTATAGTGGAATAGAGTGGGAAGTAATTTAATATAATTCATTAAACATGTTAATTAATTGGTATTTATTTAAAAAAAATTGTTAATTAATTTTTAATTGGTAATTAATTATTTCTTAATTGGCAATTAAAATGTATTAGTTGATTAATTTATAATTATGTCATTTATAATAATTTATTTTCACTAGAGTGGGGATATTAAAATTTACCCCTATGCTATCCAACGCTTTCCCTACTGTTGCACTCTCTGGAGTGGGAATAGTAATTTTTACCCCTACGCTATCCAACGCTTTTCCTACTGTTGCACTCACTGGAGTGGGAATAGCAATTTTTACCCTTATGCTATCCAACGCTTTGCCTACTGTTGCACTCACTGGAGTCGGAATAGTCATTTTTACCCCTACGCTATCCAACGCTTTCCCTACTGTTGCACGCTTTGGAGTGGGAATAGTAATTTTTACCCCTACGCTATCCAACGCTTTCCCTACTGTTGCACTCTCTGGAGTGGGAATAGTAATTTTTACCCCTATGCTATCCAACGCTTTCCCTACTGTTGCACTCTCTGGAGTGGGAATAGTCATTTTTACCCCTACGCTATCCAACGCTTTCCCTACTGTTGCACTCTCTGGAGTGGGAATAGTAATTTTTACCCCTACGCTATCCAACGCTTTCCCTACTGTTGCACTCGCTGGAGTGGGAATAGTAATTTTTACCCCTACGCTATCCAACGCCTTCCCTACTGTTGCACTCTCTGGAGTTGGAATAGTCATTTTTACCCCTACGCTATCCAACGCTTTCCCTACTGTTGCACTCGCTGGAGTGGGAATAGTAATTTTTACCCCTACGCTATCCAACGCTTTCCCTACTGTTGCACTCTCTGGAGTGGGAATAGTAATTTTTACCCCTACGCTATCCAACGCTTTCCCTACTGTTGCACTCTCTGGAGTGGGAATAGTAATTTTTACCCCTACGCTATCCAACGTTTTCCCTACTGTTGCACTCACTGGAGTGGAAATAGTAATTTTTACCCTTACGCTATCCAACGCTTTCCCTACTGGTGCACTCTCTGGAGTTGGAATAGTAATTTTTGCCCCTACGCTATCCAACGCTTTCCCTACTGTTGCACTTCCAGGAGTGGGAATAGTCATTTTTACCCCTACGCTATCCTACGGTAATAATATTGTGTATTTTCTATTAATATTATGTGTATATATATATATATATGTTTTAACAGATATGATTGTATTTTTTTATAAGTTAAATTAATTATTTAATAATTTTAAGGTAATTTAAGTATTTTTAAGTATATTTTAGCTATTTATTTTTAATAATTTTTTTATTTAACATTATTTTTAACAAATTCAATATTTTTATAATGTATATATATATATAAACGATATTTTGGACTCGATATTTTGGTACTTACCTGTTTGTAGATAGGAATTCGATATTTTGTCCGTCGATATTTTGGCGTCGATATTTTGGGTAGTCTATATTGTGTTCGTCGATATTTAGTCAGTGATCCAATTTAAATATCTCATATACACGTAGGAAAATGCCAAAATTGTGCATTTGGATACAACATTTTCTGAAAGAAAGTGTGATTTTATCAAAACACTTTACCCAAATGTGGACTAATGGGTCAGTAAAAGTACAAAATGTAAAATTGTTGATTTTACAAGATAAATCCTGCTCATTAACCATCTTTCACACTGATCTCAACAGATACTGTAATTAGCCATTAGTTAAAAACAAAGTCAGGGCTTTTCAGAAATCATATAATATCATGTGAATCATGTTATTCATAGAACAAATGGCAGAGCTTTTCAGTACTGACCTGTATCATTGAGGTTGAGAGTCTATGTCCACGGGTAGGTCTGGGTAAACAGTCAAAATGTGATGACAAGTCAAAGACATTTTTCAGAAATACCCATAACTGCAAATTGAAACAAAGTAAATTGATCATCGTCTCAAGTATATGACTGTCTAAAGAGCTTATGTCTATTTTTTTGGCTGTAGGGAAGGGCGCATCAACTACATATTTACAATATTTTTCAAACTGAAAACTTAATTATTTTGAAGTTCAAAATGCTTCTAGAAAGTTGTCAGAATATCTATAGAATTAGAATGAGATGATATTAAGCAGTGCATCATCAGGTAATCAAGAAATATTTTTGCTTGCAAACTCCTTGAATTGAAGCCATCCTAAATCAACAATACACCTAAAGAAGGTTTTCTTCTGTACCTGGGTGTGTGACCACTGCTTGAGTTGGAAAATGATGACCCTTCCACATTTCATGTTAGGCGTGAATAATGAATGAGCTGTACTGGCTGTCTCAGCCCCCAGTTTGAAATCCTATACAATAGAAATAGATTAAAAACCTGAGTTTACATATTGATGCTACACATTCCAAAATCCACACTATGGGGCGGATTTACAAGCCCTTTGCGCCACTTTTGCGTCACTTGCAACATGGGAAAAGTGACACAAAAGTGGCGCGAGGGGCTTGTAAAACTGCCCGAACCTTTTTATCTGTAGACCACATAAAGTGGTTAACACTATGCGCGCTAGCGGAATTCCGCTCTCATGCTGTAATTTTGAAAATCTCTTGTTACGTGACGAGCTGGGCTCGTCATCAGCGTGCGAGGAGGCTACGCCATGACGAGCCCAGCTCGTCATCAGCGTGGAAGAGGTTAAAATAAAAGACTGACTATTCCAATGTATTTGATCTCATTTGACCTTATTTTAAATCTGTCTTCAGGTGGGTTTTCAAAATTGCATCACCGGCCAGGAAATTTGCTTTTGTTGGATTTCCGAAAGTGATTGATTTAGGATGAACGTTTTGTAGGTTACAAAAAATATAAAAACATACCTACTGTGGCACATGTTCCATGAATTGGTACTGTGTTGTCCTCAAAAAAGTAAAAATGTAGAATAAATCTTTTAAACAATTTGGTATTGGAACAAGCAATAATCCAGAGAATTTGAACATTCAAAAAGACATGTAAAAGTTCATGTCATACTTTGAAAAAAGTCTGAAAAATCATTGAGGGAAAACTACTTTTTCAATTTATAGAAAGAAATGTACATCTCATCTATTCTTAATTATGCAAACAATGCTGTTTTTTGCACCGTAGGTTAGATTTAGAAAAGCATTACATGAGCAAAAACATGTTGTGTTTACATGAATTTGAAGGTGCTCAACTAGTTAAAAGGCCCAGGTGTTAGTATTTGGTCTCTGAAAAATCTGGACATATGTGTGACTTTGACACCTATGGTCCGTGGTACTAAAAGATGCATATTGTCAGCTCGATTCACAAAGGTAAAGTTAGACCAAACATCTAATTTAGACCAAAAGTCTAATTTACTACATTTCAGTATTCTCAAAGGTAAGTTCCCACTAGTAACTTTCTATTGGTTAACTTGCTCATAGTAAAGTTACTAGTAGTAAGTTTAGTGCTAGTAAAATTACTAGTAGTAACTTATTTTTGTGAATAGTAAAGTTCGATTTTTGGTCTAGCATTACCTTTTGTGAATCAGTCCCTTAGACTTTAAGTCTAAACTTACACTTAAGGTCTAAACTTAGACTTAAGGTGTAAAGTTATACTTCAAGCATAAAGTTAGATGTCAGTTGTAAAGTTAGACTTTGGTCTAAAGTTATACTTCAGGTCTAAGTTTACCTTTGTGAATCAGGCCCTCATTGTGTAGATCCTCCTCATGCACTCGCTTGAAGGTTATCACAAATTAATTGTGCATGGGCCCGCAGATGCATGTAGGTCCAAGTGAGTTGTCTAGTCTTAGTGAGACACTACTCATGTTCAGAGATATACATAATATTGGATGAATTGCTTACCTTAATGTTTGGCCAGTGTGTTGGTCGGAGAGCAAGAGCACTTCCCGTGCTCATGCTAGGGTTCTCAGTCAACATTTTTGGGTAACTTGTGCCAAGCAAGTGTTTGAAATCCTAAATAATAAAATAAAAATGAGCAAACCTTCACTTGGTTTGGAGCAAATGTAAAACCATACCAAACTTCTTTTCCTTCACATTAAATGGTATGGCAAAACAATTTTCAGACTGGAGTACTTTAAATCTCTTTCAATTGATTACACTTAATTTTAAGCCTACTTCACACTTATTTTAAGCTTAATTTGTGGTCTTCCAATACATATTGAATTGCTGTCAGGTACATAGAAATGTATATTTCCCAAATATATTTGTGAAAAAGCCTTTAATCCAGTTAATTCAATTGTAGTGAACTAATTGTCAGATGTTCTAGTCATGTTCCACATGCAATTCTTTAAAAATCTATTCATATGCATATTTTAAAAAAAAATACATGTAACATACAATGTGCAAACAGAATCTACATTTCTTTGGTAATGGAGAGATTTTGACATGAGACACCATTGTATGAGAAAGAATGTGTGCCTTGTTTTGCAAACAGTTGTGTAAAAATATATTTATAAGAGAGCAACACATTGGAAAAATGTAGAATTATATGTTAAAGGGAAATCCTTAGACTTGTGGAGTAAGCTATAAATCCTGCATTTCCAGGTCTTGCATTGTTGAAGTATGTGCCATCATAATTATCTCTGCCATAGTTACCTTAAGTTAATTCTGGGGGCAGACTCTCAACAACAGAATTCTTTAATGGAGAAATTTGCACTTCCTTTTCATCGGGTTATAATCTATTGCTACTGAAATCTTTTTGATGCGTGGCTCTATTAGAGAAATGCTAAGATGAATAATAGGGTTCAAACACAGTAACTCACTGCTCTGACCTAGAAACTGTTGTTAACAAAACTGTTACTCACTGTTGCTACGTTACAAAGGAATTCTAGGCTGCTCTGGCAGGGCTCTCTAAGAGCCTGTCAAAACAGTGCTGGAAACCACAGAGCATAGCTTCTGAAAGAAAAGGCATATTTTAGACATGTCAGAGAGGCCATGTGATTTATGGTTCATCCATTAATCCTCTTCTCCTACATAGCAAGTGAAAACAGGTTTAGATGATTTGGGGGCCATACATATTCTAAAATTGTAGATGGATAAGAGGCGAATTATAGGGTTGTTTTTCACCTTGGAGTTTTGAGTGACTCTATAGACAAGTAAAGCTTCACTCTTGATGTTTGGTTGTTTTCACTCAGAACCCCTCTGTGAAAAACACTCCCATCATTTCCTGTTACCCATCTAGAATTCTCTATATATAATGCCCTGTTGTCCCTATTTAGAGAATTTTGGTATTCTTTGATCTTTTCAAATCATTTGTCATTTAATGACCCCTATAAGTGCAGAACCTTTAATAGATTCTAAAGCGTTTTACAATTACCACTGATGGTAACAGGTGCAAGAAGGAGCAGGCCACATGTTAAAAAGATTCAATGAAAAAACCCATGCTCCCTGCCAGTCGTAAGAAGACTCAGCACCAAAAAGAAGTTCACAGAAGCATGACAGGCATTCCGATTTTTGCCTTTCCTTACACAATGTCACCCAAGTTTGCCACAAGGTGCCAGGACTGCTTGAAGAGTTGAGAACAGCTGTCGGCATGGGGTAAGGGTGTAAGAAATGTAACAAGAAACATACTCCATGTAGTCAGTGTATGCTTCTAATATCCAAGAAAACTTAGAACATCGCAAGATAAATGATACACATTAGCCACCTTTCTCAGCGATATTAACAGACATACACATTTATCATCAGATGTGCATATATCTAGTCACTTTCTAGAAATCAAACTAAGACAGATTTGCATATGGCTGGGTCTAATCTGAGGTGGCATGGAGGGCAGAAGAAGGATGGGTTAGAATGCTACTCGAGTGAATGTCAGTGGTAAGACTCATAGCAAGCATCCTCCCATCACCTTTTTTTTTTTTTTTTTTGGAAAACCTTTATTTTCCAAAACAAAGTACACCGCTATTCAGCCGTACATCCCGGAGGCCAGGCAGCATTGTGAGTCAAGTCGTAAACATGTACAAAACAGAAGTACAGGAGTAGTCAGGTTTAATTTTATGATATTTAGAAGTCTAAAATAACGAGCGAAACCAACAGAGCCATGAAAGAGAAGAGAAACGAGAGAAAGGAAGAAAGAAAAGAGAGAGAAAGAGAGAACGAAAAGTCACAGGGCTAAGGAATGCAAAAAAATTGTAAGGCACATATCACGGGGAGAGTCGGGGTCGGTACGCCACACAAGCATCAGGATGCAAGACAAGCACGTGGACGGGGAGCATAAAATCAGGATTAACCATGTGGAACCTAGAGAAGGGGGAGCTATGGAGATAGGCGGACCTCCGGCTGAACCACCTCCGGGGGTGCACAAATGTCTCCTCTATACGAGTTCCAAGCACTCCAGACCAACCCCCACATCCTGGGCTTACCCCGGGCCATGTAAACAGTCTTCTCTCGGAGCATGCACCAATCCATATTGGTTTTCCACAGGCTAACAGTGGGGGGGGTCGAAGCACCCCATTTCTGGGCGATGTCTCTCTTAGCTATCATGTTGCCCAGGGCGACCCAGCGGGTCTGAGCCGTATTATAATCAGTCGGACCCCACACGTTCAGCAGACAGCGCCGAGCCTCCGCATGCAGGGTCACACCAGTTACAACTCTCATTATCGCATGCACTCGCTCCCAGTATGAAGCAACCTCCTGGCACTCCCAGAGAATGTGCATAAAGGTGGCAATTGCACCGCATCCTCTCCTGCAGAGGCCGTCCTGGGAGAGTCCCATGTGAATGAGTCTGGGGCCTGTGATATAAATCCTGTGGAGGACCTTCAACTGGACCAATCGCAGCCTGGCGGAGATGGCCACCTCCTTAGGGGAGGAGACCGCAGACTGCCATTCCTCATCATCCATCTCAATCCCGTCATTCACCCAGAGGTCTCTCAGTTTCACCAGTAGGTCCATCCGTACATTAATTAACTTTTTATAGGTCAGGGAAATGGCACTATCCGGCATGTGGCCGTCTAGCACCCTGTCCTCTAACGGGGACGATTCAGGGATTTTCTCTCCCGCAGGCATAGCAGATGTGAGTGCGTGTCGTAGTTGTGCGTAACGAAAGAATTCAGTAGCTCCCAGTTGGAACTCGGCCTGTAGGGCAGTAAACAATTTGATTTCCCCCCTAGATAACATGTCTGCGACCTTGGAAATACCAATGAGGTCCCATCGGTCAAACCCCTTGGAGTGCCACAGTTTCCCCAGCAGGTCAGAGTCGTATAGGGGAGTAGCCATGGTGAGCCTACCCTGCCAGCCCAAAGTTTTGGTCACCGCCCTCCACAGGTGTACCGCCGTCTTAGTGGGTCCAGTTAGTTTCCGGTCCAGAGATCTAGAGTACAACGCCCTATAGTACATCCCGTCGTTCATAAGCCAGCGATCCATGGCGTATCCCGGGTTGACTGCCGGTCCGTAAAAACCGTGATTAATAGCCGTCAGCTGAGACGCCCAATAATAGCGATGTATGTCCGGCAAAGCAATGCCCCCATCGTACCACGGTATAGTCAATTTAGCTATAGAGATCCGCGGTCTGCCATCCCACAATAAGGTACGCTGCAAGCTCTCAACCTCTCCGAAGTACTTGGACGGCACTGGGTCCTGTGTGTTCTGGAGCGCATAGAAAAACCTTGGCAGGGACATCATTTTAAACAATGCCGCTCGGCCCAACAGGGACAACAGCAACCTCTTCCAACCCTCCACATCACGCCGCAAACGCGCCAGAGGGGGGAGTAAGTTGTTAGTGTAACGCGTACAGGCATCTATTGAAATATAGATGCCCAAGTACTTGAATCCCTGTTGTGAGATCTGTATAGCGCAGCCTCTAGGGAGACGCGGAGTGTCCCCACACAGCAAATAGAGGTAGGACTTGGACCAATTGATGACCAGGCCCGAGTAACCACCAAAAGTCCCCAGTACGTCGAACGCCATAATCAAAGACCGGCAGGGAGAGGTAAGATAGAGAAGGATGCCGTCTGCATAAAGCGAAACGCGATCCTCAAAGCCCGGCGACCATTTGATACCAGTAATATCGGGATGCATACGGATCCATGCAGCCAACGGCTCAACGCTAAAGCAAAGAGGAGCGGCGACAGCGGACAACCCTGTCTAGTACCCCTGCGCAAGGCAAATGAGGCCGACAAGCGACCTTTCACTGTCACGTTGGCCATCGGGGAAGAGTAAAGGAGCCGAACCCAACAAATGTAGTTGGGCCCAAACCCGAATTTAACAAGCACCGCCCAGAGGTAGTTCCATTCAAGCGAGTCGAACGCCATCGTCGCGTCAAGCGAAGCAAGCACAGTCGGCTCTGTGAGCATGTGAGCTCGCGCCATTACCGCATGAAGCCTGCGGAGATTAAGGGCCGTATTCCGATGTGGGATGAAACCAGACTGGTCCGGGTGAACCAAGTCTGCAATCACACCCACAAGTCGATTGGCTAGTAGCTTCGCCAGGATTTTAGGTTCGGCGTTCAACAGGGAAATAGGACGGTATGACCGACATAGGTCTCGAGGCTTCCCCTCCTTGTGAATGACCACGATAGTGGCCAAACGTTGAGCAAGCGGGAGCTCGCCGGCCTCTCGAGCCGCAAGGAACATATCTCTCAAAGGTGCAGCGACGGTGTCCGCTTTGAGCTTGTACAGCTCCACTGGAATACCATTAGGTCCCGGAGCTTTCCCAGAGCGCAGCGACCTTAACGCCAGTGCCACTTCGTCAACCGTCATGTTGCGGTCCATGTCTTCGTGCTCAACATCAGACAAACAAGGGAGCTCAATCTCTTCCAAAAAGGAAGCAGAGTTCGATTCGGATAGGGCGGAGACAGACGTGTAGACCGTCTCAAAATAGTCAGCAAACGCCCCGGCAATTGCAGTAGGGTCAGTGACAACCAGGCCGTCGTCTCCCAGGATTTCTGGTACAACGCGGGATGCCAGTTCCTTCTTATCCAACCAGGCAAGTAGCTTACCTGCCTTGTCACCGGCGTCATAGATCCTACCCTGCTGTTCCCTGCCCATCTCCTTGGCCGCGTCAGTAGCAGTGGCGCCATATTCCGACTGCTTCAGGGCGAGAGCGTGGAGCAAGTCCGGAGTCGGTCCCAAGGCCAACTGGGAAGTTAGTTCAGCAATATCCGACTCCAGCCGCACCAAGTCCTCATCCCGTCTTCTACGCCTCCCATCACCTTTTGTGTGTTTCATGTATCACCCTAATTGGCTGAGTGTATGTCCAGACATGGGTCTCTTGCTCACTGTCCTACTAGAACCAAGCTACATGTGAATAAACAGCCCCAATCAGGGCAAATACAGTCTTGGGTTGCTTGTGTTGTAGTTCAGAGAGTCCCTGCCTTGGGAATTTGGGCTAGACTGTTCCTTTTGTAACAGGGTGAAGACTGATTTAATATGGCTGGGTCTAATCTGAGGTCGCATTTTGGGCAAAAGAACGAAGGCTTGGAATACTACCCGATCATTTGCCAGTGGTGAGACTTATTGCAAACATCCCCTTTGATCCCCTTTTATGTGTGTGATGTATTGCCCTAAGTGGCCATGCGTATGCACAGATATGGGTCCCTTGCTCTCTGGTCCACTGAAACCCAGCTACACTGGTTTGAAGAGCCCCAATTCGGGTGAAACCGGTTTTGGGCTGCTTGAATTCCGGCTCCTCAGAAGACCTGACTGGGCACTATGGACTGACCGGTTCCTATTGGAGCTTGGTCAAGACTGATTTGCATATGGCTGGGTCTAAGCTGAGATGGCATGGTGGACAAAAACATTTTGGAGTTTAATGCTAACCAGAGCTATTACAAGTGGTTACACTTACATTAAGCATATTCCTATCAGCTTTTGTGTGTGAAATGTACTGCTCTAAGTGGCCATGGGAATGCCTAGATGTGGCTTCATGTTTACACCTCACTCAAGTGCCTCAATCAAGGCAAAACCGTTCTTGGGTTGGTTACATTCTGGTTCAGAGTATACCCAGATTGGCTGTTCGAGCTGGATTGTTCCTATTGATCTTGGCTGATTTGCATATGGCTGGGTCAAATTTGAGGTGGCATGGTGGCCAAAGGAACGATGGGTTGAAATGCCACCCAATCAATTGCCAATGGTTAGACTTATAGCAAGCAGCCATCCATCATAATGTATCGCCCTATGTGGCCAAAGGTAGACCTAGTCGTGGGTCCCTCACTCGCTGTCCCACTGAAATCAATGACTGAAGAGTCCTAATCAGGGTGAAACCAGTCTTGGGTTGCTTGTTTTGTGGTTCAGCGATGACCTGGGTTTCCAGTTTGGGCTGGACAGTTCCTATTTGAGCTGGGTGAAGACTGAGTTGCAGATATATCGGTTTTAACTGAGGTGGCAATGTGGACCAAGGAACGATGGACTGAAATTATAAAAAAGAGCATTTACAAGTGATAAGACTTACTGAAAGCATATTCCTATCACCTATGGTGTGTTTCATGTTCCGCTCTTAGAGGCTGAGGGTATGCCCGAACATTGGTGCTTTCTCACTGTGCCACTGGAATCAACGTGCACCCCACTGAGGAACCCCAATCAGGGTGAAACAGGGTCTTGGGTTGCTTAAGTTCTGGTTCAGAGAGGACCTGCATTGGCAGTTTTGGCTGGACTATTCCTAGTTAAGCAGAGTCAAAACTGACTTGCACATGGCAGTGTCTAATCTGCGGTGGCATGATGGGCAAAAACAAATGATGGGTTGAACTGCTTCCCTGAGGTATTGGCAGTGGTTAGACATATTGCAAGCCACCTCACATTGTCTTATATGTGTGTCCGCCTGATTCACCAGCCTTTTTTCTAGCTGAAAGTAGATTTGCATTTCATCAGATTGCATTTGCAGGTTCACCTGGTGTTACCTCAGGAATTGTGTCAATTAATACAAGTAAATGTTGAAGGGCAGGCATGGAAGTGATGACCCTTATTATTCTCTGAAAATACATCGTCTGTAGTATTGATTAAATGGACTAAATTCAGCGCTTTTGGCTGAATCTGGTGAAAAATGACCTAAATAATTTCAAGGTTGAAACCAGTGCTTAATTTGAGCCAGTGGTTTCGGGTGCTCGGTACCTGCACTTAATACCAGCACCAGCACTTATGACGGTCTGCCACATGGTGGGGATGTCTGTCTAATTGTGAATTAAGCACAGCAACAGTTGTATTGCTATTCAATAAACAATAAAAATGAATTATACCTGCCGCACAAAGCATTGCTATAGGTTTGGGCCACCTGGATTAATCTCAATTGTCACACATGAATGAGTGTGGTGGTAAGTACGTGAAGGAGGGAGCTTGATTGTTGATGTTGTTATGATTCATCATTAAGCTTTATTTCGACTGTTCAAGTCATAAAAGCTACACAAAACTTACATAGTAAAACATTGTTAAAAATATAAAAGAAGAAGAATTCAAGCAAGACAACCCACAATAGACATGCAAAAATGAATATCTCAAAATGTTGATTTGACAGCAAATTACCTGCATGGCTAAAGCATGTTAGACCAATGTGATCAAAATTGCATAGGTTGTTCAGTTCAACTACTCACAACAGTTAGTAAAAAAAGCACACCCCTGTAACAACCAGCAAAAGCATACCTTATCTGTTCGACAGTAGCCAGTTGAGAGTAATACATCATAAAATCTTTCGTAAATTTAAAAATAAGATTCAATCATTAAAAACGAGTGTGGAATATAAAAACTAGTGAAGGATGGTAAAAGCATCCAGCAGAGGATGTCACGTGGTTGACCTTAAGGTCCCACCCTAGCAATCAGGTTATGAAATCAATCTACAATAAAGTGCTTGTGCAACATCTAAAACACGTGGGGGTAACCTAAGTTTAGTCACTGGGACCCAAAAGGCAACTCCAACTACGGGTCAACCTAGTCATTACTAAGATGATCTCATAAGTGCCTTCTTTCTAATGCCCTACATGTGGTTTAGGCAAAAAGGGGCCTGGCATCCGACTTCAGTATGCGGAGTGCATCGCAGTCGGCTGCATATAAGCAGAACATGCAAACAGCACATGGGATATGGACTTCACTGGGGCGTAGCAACCGGGGCAATTGCTTAAACTTGAAGAGTTAGGGTGCCACTTAGCTGAAACCTCGCCCACAGGAAGGGCATCAAACCCGAAGTGAATGTATAGCGTTCTTTCCTGGGGGACCTGGATTATGTGTAGATCGGGTTCCAATGATCTAACCTGTTTATGGAGCAAAAATTCCTCTGTAAGTTTCCCCAGAGTATGCTTGGGAAGCTCATGTTGCTCCACCCATTCCAGTAGTATTGCTTCTGGACCTCTTTTTGTAGCAGGGTGGGATTTGGCTTGTCCCAAAGACCCTTGAGCCCGACATCTGACACCAAATTCCTGACATTTTTAATCCACCCTACCTTATTGCACGTGTCATCATCATCAGAATAACTTTATTTCGATTCACACTTTAGAATCATAAAAGTATACATATATTTAAAAGGTCCATTTAACATATTAAAAATACATAAAATTCATCTTGGACTCCACAGTACATAATACATATTGGGATCAGGATACTTTTAAGGATAAACAATTTAACTGTTTCAGTATTTCATAAAGTGCATGTAGAATTTCATTGTCATATCCACATAATGGTCTTTTTATCAGTGACACCACAAGGAGTACCATTCAATAGCGGTTTCTAATGGCAAGGGCCACTCTAATAAAGCCAAGCACTGCCCTACATATCACTGGGGTTGAAAGGGACAGTAGGTGATCATAACCTTCTTTATAAAAACGGGAACCAAGTGATAATAAAACAGGTTTAATAAACTGGTTTCTTGGGTCCCTATATAAAGCACAAAAAAGGATACGGTGCAGAGTATTTTGAGAAAACCTACGTGTCAAGACGGGCAACCTCTGCCAGGGCTTCCGCAAAGGGCAGTAGCTCCGGTGTCCTCATAATGTGTGCCCAGTAAAGCAGCGGGCTGAGCTTCGCTCTGTCACTAATAGTGCGTCTGCCGATATCAAACATTAGTGGTGTGAGCAGGGTAGTTTGGGGAAGCATCACAAGGTTCCTGAGAAATTTATTCTCTGAGGTACTAAGCTTGGGTGTCTCATTAAAGCCCCACAACTCTGCGCTATACAGTGCTGCACTATCTGCCTTCAAATCATAGACCTGCGAGGCGGCAGTAACCGGTCTACTATGTGAGGAGCGATGTTCCCTCCCTAGTACTCCTGTGACACACTTGTGGCCCAGTAACATCTTGGTTACCTGAGGATTCCAGGACATTCTGTCTGAGAGGCGGACACCCAGGTAGTCGAAGGTACCGACTCTTTCAAGGGGGAACCCATCTAGCACTACACTGCCTTTGAAGGACTTATGCAGATTAAAGGCAATGAATTTGGTTTTGGTAGAGTTAATGACCAAACCCCTGGTATCACAGAACAACTGAAATCTATTGAGCAGAGGTTGAAGTTCTGCCGGAGTCTTGGACACCAGCGGAGTATCGTCTGCAAACAATAGGGTTGGTACCTTGTCTCTCCCCAAGTTTGATGAGTCTGCAGGTTCTTGTTACAGAAAACTGACCACCCCATTCATGTACAGTGAAAAAAGGGTGGGAGCCAAGACTCAACCTTGGTGCACGCTCCTACTAACTGGGATATGCTCTGTAAGTTGTTCCTCTGGCCCCCATCTGACCTGTGCATGGTTCCCCACATGCAATCAAACTAGCAAGCTGAGGATAGGTGGCGGAATCCCCATGTCATTAGGCACAAGCCATAGCTTATGCCTGGGAACTAAGTAGAAGGCAGTCTTTAAACCGATAAAAGATAGATAAAGCGTAGACTGCTCGATCGATCACAACCACTTTCCAGTAGAGGAGCAGGATACGAAATACGTGGTCGATAGTCCCGCCATTTCCCTAAAACCTGCTTGGTATCGGGATAAGATTGCATTTTCTTCCTCCCAAGCCTGTATTTTGTGCAGAAGGACTCTACAGAAGACCTTTTGGAGGGATTCTAGCTAGCTGATAGGCCTGTAATTTGAGGGTTTGCTTCTGTCCCCTTTTTTTTATAAATTGGGATCACCTCGGCCCCCTTCCATGGCCCTGGAACTGGAGCACCAATGGCCAGAGCATTGGACAGGTGTAAGATGTAATTAGCCCTGCTTGGAATATCTGATAAGAAAAAGTTCCACCGGTATGCCATCAGGCCCTGTCGCCTTAGATCGTATTATTCTCCTTAGAGAGGACTTGATCTCGTTCAGGGTAAAGAACTAGTTTGTCGAGTGCTGGATAAGGGGCCCAGCTTCCTCCACAGTGGGCGTCTCCCCAGAGGCCGAAAAAAGATTCAAGAAATGATCAAACCAGGCCGGGCCCGTAATATAAGTGGGTGGTGATTGGGCCCCTTCTTGGTTACCCCAGGCAACCAGGGACCAGGAAGATTTGGAATCTTTACCTGTGCACGCTTCCTTTAATTGCTGCCACTGGGATTCATCCCAGGCCCATCTCGCCTGCTGCAAGGTTGACTTATAGCTCTTCCTAGAGGTTTTGATTAAATCACCATCTTTTACTTTGGATGACTTAAGCTAGATTTGAGCTTGCGCGTTTACAATCCTTTGTGTACCACAAGACTGTTCCCCCTTTTGAAGTGCTTGGCCTTCGGTCTGTTCTTGAATCAATGAAGTGGGAGCTGAGGTGAGCAAAGATACTTGTATGGATCATAACTATCTCATCCTTGCTACCTGGACATGTGGCCAGAGATTGAAGCTCAATAGTGCCCGCTTCCAAGTCGTTATATATGTTCCTGATCTGATCTTCCTGTAAGACTACCTTCCGCCATCTTAGTGCACACCTGTAGTAGGATTGATGAACCTCCTTGGTGTTACTCAATTGGGCGCCTCTCATAGAGGTAGGGAGATTGTCCGACAGGGGCTTCATAATGAGACAGAGAGAATTATGATCACTGTCTGTTGTAACACCCACATTCAAATCGATCACATTCCTCCATAGCCCCACGTCGAGGAGGATGTAGTCGATCGGGGATGGACCGCTGGTCCTATTGAACGTGTTCACGCCCAACCCATCCGAGAGGGGTCTTCCATTCACTGCCCTTGGCTGAAATTCTGCGCTTAGGGCATTCTTTTGGAGTGCCAGCTTTGTCCGTTTCCTAACTGGAGGAAGGTCTAATTGGGGGACAGCCCATCTACAGCCATCTTCATTCGACCACATGAAGTCCTCTATGTCTAGGGGCTCAAAAGAGGTGTTGAAATTGCGTGCTAATATTAGTCTTGAATAGGATGGGCACCTATGTAACTCCTCTTCCAGAAGTGTGAGCGTGGGCAAAGGTCTTAACATAACATAACATAACATAGATGTTAAATAGGTCGATGGAAATGCCCCCATTAGGACCTTTAATGCGGACCCCCAAGATATCAGAACTGGGGCTTGGGAGGAGGGTGATCTGACATCCCAGCGCGATCCCCACATATATTATCCACCCCCCTGCTGGGCGCCCTCTTCCTCTAGTGGTCACTGGAGAGCAATAGCATGCATACCCAGATTTGAACAAAGGGACCAGGCTCCAGGTCTCTTGGAAAATACAAATGTCAAATCCCTCAATTAAGGTGTTCCAGTGGGGGAGTGACGTTTTGCATCTTAACCCTGCCACATTCCAGGAGACTATTCTAAGCTGCTGGTCAAGTTCTGATCTGGGAAGCAAATCAGATCCTGGGCTAGCGGGACAGGTGCTGGTGGGAGACTGCATGATTACATGGCGGTTGATGTTTCTACCAGGGTCGGGCTCTCTGGAAGTGAAACAAGATCCTCCCACCCATCCCTCCTGTGTAGTTTCTTCCCCCAGCACTATGATACTTCTCTGAATGGTTGGTGGACTATCCCTCATGAGCATGTTTGTTTTGTGTGAGGGAAAAGGCACAGCATTATAACACTCCTCCCCCTGGAGTCAATCTTTCATATCTAAATAAGAACTCAGACTCACCACGGTCAGCAAAGGAGCCAACAGCTCTTTGCATTTGTGGTCTACAGCTCTTAAATTGGATTTGAGAATCATCAGGGGAGCAAGTGCGATATTCCAAAGCAAGTAGACCCTCAGACAGACCTGCACCCTTAAGAATTAGTTCAATACAGTCATAGGGTTGATCAGGGAATATGAGTCTTCTTGCCCTGATAACATTGTCACGGATCACAGAACAACATCACCTGACGTGACAAATCCAATGAATCGCTTTGTTGGTTAGTGCATCTTCTCCCTCATACCCCACACTCCCGTTAAGTTTGGGGAGATTGACCATATGAATTTTCTGAACTAATGCTGAGTTAATAGGGGGTGGTAAGTACGGCTTTGACCTGTAGTGGTTTGAATGTACTGAGTCTTGGTGAGAGATTATACTTCTTACCCCTAAGTGTTTGGAAGGGCTGTTTCTGGACATTACATTGGGAAAATAGTTAGTAGGAGTGGCATTTTGGTAGGCTGGTCCTTGGGTTTGAGAAATAACAGCACAGTGTGGACAGGGTTGCCTGTGGGGAAGGCAAACCCCTTCCGATTTGCCAGACAAAAGTGAAGAGGGTCCTGTATTAGTTGGATGGTTGAGTGTTCCTTGGGAGGGCTCAATGGGCTGTTGAGGTTGCGTGTCATTCTGTAGCAGTTGTTTGACCAAAGTAGTAAGCCCATCAATCATAGATATTAAAGTCCCTACCTCAGTTCTAAGGTTGCTGATGAGCTGATAAGAGCATTGGTTCTTACACCCATGGTAAGAGACAGGTGCAGATACTGGTTCGCCTAGGCCATCTGCGGACTGATGGTCCAGCGAGTCATCAATCAGATCAGAAAGGGGGGCGGACCTATTGGTGTGCTCAGGTGCAGGCTCGGGCTGGCTTATATGGGGTATAATGGAACTTAAGGGTGTGGAAGTGGACCCTCACAGTATGAGAAAGTTCCCCCTTTTTGCTCAACAAAGTCGCTTTGGTTGGTAATCTTCTAAACATATCCACTGGGGCTGGTGAAACTGGTGAAAGGTTGCCTAATGGCAGGACAGGGATCGGGGCCTGGTGAGGCAACTAAGGCACCTTCGCATTCACTTATTAGGCAATCAATGCGATCCATGACGCAATTGTTGCCTCTGTGCGTCAGCGGTTTGGTGGACTCTTTTGCTTTCTTGCCCGTTCGGGCTGCCCCGTGCCCTCAGTAGCTTCCCTTTTCCCCATCTCTCACTGATGCGGGCAAGTAACAATGACTACTCCGAATCCGGTCGCTATTTTACTGGATAAATATCTTTCTTTCGATAACTTTATTTCGGTCGCAATGGACCATAAAAGTACAGAATAAAATACATACAAACACTACAATGCAAAGGATAAATAACATAAAACAAAACAAGGACAATCACAATCATATATGTACACCTGCTTCACAAATTTAAAACCATTACCTTGGTATCTTATATTAAAATCAAATTAAACCATTCTAGATAGTTATCGAAATTGTACATTTAATTTCCTACAAATATTTAAATCAACAAATGATTTCAATAAAAAATTCCTGCGTTTATGCCACATCCTGTTTAAAAAACGGGAGACGGCAAAAACGATTGGGGGGTACGTGTCGTATTTTAATACTCTGAAGGTCTTAGAACATTCTCTAAAGCCAAGGTTAGGAGGAAATGGGTTTCACCCAGCGTTTGCGTACAGCCTGGTAGTTGGGACAGAAAAAAAGGACGTGAATCTCATTTTAAAGATGGTATTTGCACGCTGGGCAATCAGTATTTTTATTTATGTCCCATTTGATGGTAAATGACATAAGCGGCAGACTACCCATCCTGAATTGCATGTTTAGTTTCCTTGCCGAAGCTGGATAAATCAGGTCAAGGAAGTCCTCCTTTTTGTAGTCCTCTTTTACTTGGAGGAACTGAGATGTCAGTCTGCCAACTGTAGAACTCACATGAAGAGACAATAGATTATGGAGCCTATGATGGTATACCAGATGGGCCCTAGATAATGCCGGGCACGCTTCTTCTGGTGTTCCCCATAACTCGGGTAAGCCAATCCTACTGCAATGTTCCTTGATGTGAGTTAACCACGGGATTCTGTTAGTTCTGATTTCAGCCCACACATCCCTAAACTCATTTTTATAGGGAGCTAATTCAGAAACTGACCATAGTCTTCTCCAGTAAGTAAGTGGCCTTAAAGCCACTTCCTCCTCAATGGGGAGTAGCTCTAGGTCCAGCCGGAGAGGTACTAACGGGGTGCTAACAGGCTGTCCCAACAGGTTCCTCATAAATGTGTGCTCTACCCTTGTAAGGCTAGTGGGCCTATGGTGCCCCCAGAGCTCCGCCCGGTACATAGAAGCCGCTCTAGCCTGTACTTTATACATTTCTATAAGAGGAGCGGCAGGCTTGTACTCAGATACTCTGTGCATTTTCGATATCCCTCCCACAGTTTGAGTTAACTTTAGAGCAGCCTTTGCTACCATAGTCTCCCATTCCAGATGTTCCGCAAGGATGATGCCCAGATACTCAAAGGTTTTTCCTCGCTCCAAAGGTATGCCATCTAATACTGGATTTGGAAGGGTCTGCCTGGGTGGATTGAAGATCATAAATTTAGTTTTGGATACATTTATCTCCAGGCCTCTCAATGCACAGAAATCGGCGAAGCCGTCCAAGGTACGTTGGATACCCATTGATGTCTTGGACAACAACAAAGTGTCGTCCATCCGTGATGGCCGCGTGAGCCCAGGGCTCCCGAGACCCTTGCCACCTCCCGCATTTATCCTGAATATTATCCTGCCAACGTCGACGGGCTATTGAAGACGCAACCCAGCTGACATACTAGCTGTTTTCAGAAATTGATTTGGACTCCGGGAACCGTCACTATGATCTCTTGAACTTTTGTGGCCTGCCTCATGGACTCCTCCGGGCCTCGAGTGGTCTGAGTACCCAGGCTGTAATTCAACAACAACGGCTTGCGGAGTCTTGGTTGCTGCCTCGAGTTGACTTTCGGTTTCGTTTTTGGGTTTTCACCCTCTCGCATCTCTATCCTGTCTCGATTGCCCGAGTTGCGCCCGGACCCTGAGTTTTCACTGTAGGCTCGCGGCGGTGTGTATGTGGTTCCCGCCATATGCCCGCTAGCGTTGCTTTTGGTGATATTTGTAGAAAACGCACAAACCATTTTCACCAGGTCCAGGGCACTTCTTGGGGGCTTACCGCTAGACATGGCGGGCAAACCCGACAGCGAGAAACGCAAAACCAAGACCCCTCTCCGAGGGGGTGCCATCCATCCAAACAAACGTTATGGACCGCTACACCCAGCCTAAGGTGTCAGCCGGGGGGGCGAACAGAAATCGGGGTGAGGTGACCGAGGACCCCGCCATGTTGACTGATCTTACATTGCAAGACGTCATGGGCGCCATCACTGGTATGAAGACTTCTATGGATCAACAGTATGAGGCCATCGCCCTCAAGCTCGACACAGTGGCCATTGACGTCAACATTATCAGAATGGACTTATCAAAGACCAACGAAAAGGTAAAATCCTTGGATTTGAAGACTTCCAGCCTCACTACGGATGGCTCTGACTTACAAACGGAGGGTCGTAATCTCCGGTCCTCTAATGACCTCTTTAATCGTCGACTGGAGAATTTTGAAAGCCGGTCGGGACGCAACAATGTGCGCATCATTGGTGTTCCGGAAAATTCCACAGCCTCTTCCACGGATCTCCTTGTTGAGGACCTCATCCTCACCCATCTCATCCTAAAGGCCTCAGCAAATTCTTTGCAGTGGAACGTGCGCACAGGGTTCCGGGTGGTCAGCCGAAAACCGGTGCGCCCCCACGTCTGATTATTGCTAGAATCTTCTACTTCAGGGAGAGAGACGGTATCCTGCAGGCATCGCGGACGGGTGGCCCGGTAAAGTTTGAGAATACCACTGTGAGCTTCCACCCGGACTTCACACAATCTGTTCAGAAACAGAGGATGGAGTTCCAAGGAGTGAAGCGGAGACTGAGAGACATGGGACTGAAGTATGAGATGCTTTTCCCGACCCGACAACGGATTGAATATGAGGACCGGACATTTTTCTTTGATCGCCCTGATAGAGTGAGTGACTGGCTTGATTCCTTGCCTGAGCAACGATATCGCACAGAACACTCCAGCGGAGCTGAGGGCGGCCAACCTGAGCAAGATTGAGCGGAAGCTCCCGGATTTCTGACACTGTTTACAACATGTTGCTGTGGTTTGACGTCTCCTGTATTTATAAGACTTATGTGTATATTTAGAGGTGGCGATGAGATGGGAATCTTTCCTCCTCTGGGTTTCTTTTTGTAGATTAGTTTATGTTAGGGCGACAGGCACACTGCAAGTTGGGGTGGCTTTTGAGTCTAACGCAGGGGTGCAGGGTGGGAGGAGTTCGATTTTTAGGATTGTGGGGTGAGGGTGGGGAATGTTTGGGGGGTGTTTTGGTTCTTTCTCAAGGCAACGTATTGATTTACTATTTTATCTGGGTGCTGCGCTGTGGGTGTGGAGGGCTCCGCTACCGTTTTGAGTGTGGGGGGTAGGGGGTTGAGACTTTTATGTTGGAATGTTAATGAATTGCGGATAGGATAAAGCGGGTGTGGTGTTACAATACTTGAAACGCTTCTCTCCTGATGTAGTGTTATTGCAGGAAACACATCTGATTAGGAACACTTGTCAAGCTATGAATAGGTGGGGGTACCACCTTGCTGTCCACGCTGGTTTCACCTCCGGTTCCAGGGGGGTGGGTATTCTTGTTCGGAACTCCCTTCCCTTTGAGGTTGACAATGTAATATGTGACGACAGAGGGCGATATGCTGCTCTCACTGGTAGGTGGGAGGGGAAACTATCATGCTGCTTTCTGTATACGACCCCCCTGGTTTGCAGTCCTCGACCTTCGCTGATTTGGGGAGGGTGGTTCTGGGACTTCCTGACTGTATGTTGATGGTGAGTGGAGACTTTAATTCTGTTGTTTCTGGTATAGAGGACCGCCATCCCCCCCGGGATCTCGCAAGGTCCCAATCATGGTTGAGTGGATTTCTGGAAACGCTGGGCTTGATTGACTGTTGGAGGGTGATGCATCCAGGTTGGGCACAGTTTACCTTCCATTCGGTGTCCATGGTAGCCTTTCCAGGTTGGACTATGTCTTGATGCCGGCAGCACAGGCCTCATTGATTAAGGAGATCAGACATTTAGCTCGGGGAATTTCGGACCACTCTCCCGTATGGCTTTATATGGACACTAATTCGGGCACTGGGGGTCGAGTGGCTCCGATTAACCCCTGGTATCTCCACAACCCTAAGACCCGTGCTGAACCTGTTACATCTCTGGATCACTACTTTCTTAAGAATGAGGGATCGGTGTCTTCTTCTGTTTCATTGTGGGAAGCGTTTAAGACAGTCCTTCGTGGACATGCCTTATCATTGATTGCTGGTGCTAAGAAAAGTAGAAATGAGGCAGTGGTCCGACTTGAGGCTGATATTACTGAGCTGGAAGGGGGGTTGGAGTTGGGGGTCACCCGTGATAAACTTCATGTCCTTTGTCTCAAACAGTCTGATTACAGGGCCCTGATGACCGATGCCGCTAAACTCATGAGTAGGGAGCGACAGGGGCGGCTATATGATGTGGGGGATAAAGCTGGGAAATTGATTGCTTGGTTGGATAGAAAGGAAAGAGCGAGTTGTGTGGTTCCGATGATTGAGAAGCTTGATGGAATGCGTGTGACTGACCCGGATGAGATAGTTGAGTGCTTCGCTGATCACTTTCGGGAGGTTTATTCCCCAGTGTCTGATAGGCCCAAAGAAGACTCATCAGTTGTTGAAAGATATTTTGCTGCTGTGCCTATCGGACTCAGATAGGGAGCTGTTGGACGCCTCACTTTCAGTAGATGAGATAGCTCTTGCCATACGCTCTCTTCGATCGGGGAAGGCTACGGGTCCCAATGGTCTCCCTATTGAACTATATAAGCTGCGTCCGGATAGGATTGCACCATATCTTCGCGATATGTTCTTGGAATCGAGAGATACTGGCTCCCTTCCTTACTATCAACGTCTTGCATCGATAGTAGTGATTCACAAAGAGGGGAAGCCACGGGCTTGTTGTGCGTCCTACAGACCCATATCGCTTCTTAATGCGGAGCCAAAGATCCTCGCTAAGGGACTAGCTAACCGTCTTATAAATGTGATTGCTGACTTGGTTCACCCGGACCAGTCCGGGTTCATCCCACGCCGCAAAACAGCACTGAATTTGAGACGCTTGCACGGCGCTCTCGCGAGAGCCCCATATCTCCGGGAGTTGGCCATCTTGGTCTCCCTTGACGCCACTATGGCTTTTGACACCGTGGTATGGTCGTACTTGTGGGCCTCCCTTGCGAAATTCAGCTTTGGTCCTGGCTTTATTGGCTGGGTGAAACTTCTATATGAGACACCGTTGGCGCAGGTGGTGGTCAATGGTCGGGTATCCTGCCCCTTCGCTCTGGGACGAGGTACTCGACAAGGATGTCCGTTGTCTCCACTTCTCTTTGCTCTTGCCCTGGAGCCTCTGGCTGCATGGTTGCGCTGGGAACCATCGATGAGGGGTATACAATGGACTCCTGAATTTGAGGATCGCATATCGCTTTATGCGGATGATATTTTGTTGTACCTCACTTCGCCTCAAAAGTTGTTAAACGTGCTGTTTCATGTGCTGACTTCATTCGGCCGCAATTCAGGCCTTGTGATTAACTGGTCTAAGTCCTGTATATACGTGCTCGCGGGTGGCACCCCTGTATTGCCGCGTGGTTGTCCCATACAGGTTACACACGCGGGATTCAAATATTTGGGAGTTTTTATCACTTTGGACCCCGTGGTCAGGTATGATCGTAATTTACTCCCTCCGCTACAACAATTGTGTTCTGACGTGGTGGGCTGGCGCGGCCTTCCTTTGTCCCCCCTCGGGCGAGTGACCCTTTTCAAAATGATGTCTCTACTGCGGTTTTTATACGCTCTCCAGAATATGTTTGACGCAGTTCCAGCAACATACTTCCGGGAGGTGGAGAGTTTACAAAGACAGCTGATTTGGGATGAGCGTTCCCGTATCGCCCTCCCTAAACTTACGCTTCCCTGGTATGACGGCGGTATTGCTCTTCCAGATATCAGGCGCTATTACTGGGCCTCTCAACTGAGTGCAATCAATCACTGTATGTATGGTCCGGAGTTAGATCCCGCATTTGAGATGGATAGGTGGCTGTTACCGAGTGGGAATTATAGCAGGGCGCTCTATTCTAGGTCGTCGGTCCGGACGCTTACTGGACCTACCAAGATTGCGGTGCAGTTGTGGCATTTTGCAAATGCGGCAATGGGGTGGAGCGATAGACTAACCCGAGCAACCCCTTTATATGATTCTTGCAGGTTGGGAAGTTTGTGGAGGACGAAAGGCTTTGAGAAATGGGATATGATTGGAATCAGTAGAGTGGGCAATCTCTGGGTTAAGGATAGGATCAAGACTTTCGAGGTCTTGAAGGCGGAATATGAGTTGAGTGATCTGGAATTTTTTCGTTATTTTCAGATTCGTCATGCGTTGAGTTCTGTTTTCCCAAATGGAACTAATATTCCGGAATCTTCCCCGTTGGAGGATCGAATACTTGACGGATATGTGCCCGATAGCACGATTTCTTTGATCTATAAGAAATTGATTAATGATCGGTCTGACCTGTTGACACATCTAAGAGATTCAGAAAAGGGGGTGGTGATGAACAGAGTGTCTGAATTAAGCAGACCACTCTTACCCAGTCCAAAGATCAGGGCTTTATCCATCACCGTTTTTTAGCTCAACGCACCATTCCAGCTCAGAACTTGGCTATATGCAAATTAGTCTGACCCTGGCCCAGTGCATCATGGGAACAGGGCAGACCAAACTACCAAGCCAATTCTTATACTGGGAAGGAAACAAGCTACCGGGGACCGGTTTCTGGCATTTCAGCCGTCTTCGGCCCGGCTTGCTTGAATCGTGATGGTGCAATGAGCTAGGGACTCACATCTGAGTATACCCTTCCACGCTTATGGTGGACAAAAATGATTCAGAAAAGGGGGTGGTGATGAACAGAGTGTCTGAATTAAGCAGACCACTCTTACCCAGTCCAAAGATCAGGGCTTTATCCATCACCGTTTTTTAGCTCACTGCACCATCCCAGCTCAGAACTTGGCTATATGCAAATTAGTCTGACCTTGGCCCAGTGCATCTTGGGAACAGGGCAGACCAAACTACCAAGCCAATTCTTATACTGGGAAGGAAACAAGCTACCGGGGACCGGTTTCTGGCATTTCAGCCGTCTTCGGCCCGGCTTGCTTGAATCCTGATGGTGCAATGAGCTAGGGACTCACATCTGAGTATACCCTTCCACGAAGACGGCTGAAATGCCAGAAACCGGTCCCGGGTAGCTTGTCTCCTTTCTGGTGAAGAATTGGCTTGGTAGTTTAGTCGGCCCTGTTCCCATGATGCACTGGGCCAGGGACAGACTGATTTGCATATAGCCAGGTTCTGAGCTGGGATGGTGCAGTGAGATAAATAATGGTGATGGATAAAGCCCTGATCTTTGGACTGGGTAAGAGTGGTCTGCTTAATTCAGACACTCTGTTCATCACCACCCCCTTTTCTGAATCGTTTTTGGCCACTATAGGTGTGGCAGGGTATACTCAGACATGAGTCCCTTTCTCACTGCACCATCAGGATTCAAGCAAGCCGGGCCGAAGACGGCTGAAATGCCAGAAACCGTTCCCCGGTAGCTTGTCTCCTTTCTGGTGAAGAATTGGCTTGGTAGTTTAGTCGGCCCTGTTCCCATGATGCACTGGGCCAGGGACAGACTGATTTGCATATAGCCAGGTTCTGAGCTGGGATGGTGTAGTGAGATAAATAATGGTGATGGATCAAGCCCTGATCTTTGGACTGGGTAAGAGTGGTCTGCTTAATTCAGACACTCTGTTCATCACCACCCCCTTTTCTGAATCGTTTTTGGCCACTATAGGTGTGGCAGGGTATACTCAAACATGAGTCCCTTTCTCACTGCACCATCAGGATTCAAGCAAGCCGGGCCGAAGACGGCTGAAATGCCAGAAACCGGTGCCCGGTAGCTTGTCTCCTTTCTGGTGAAGAATTGGCTTGGCAGTTTAGTCGGCCCTGTTCCCATGATGCACTGGGCCAGGGACAGACTGATTTGCATATAGCCAGGTTCTGAGCTGGGATGGTGCAGTGAGATAAATAATGGTGATGGATCAAGCCCTGATCTTTGGACTGGGTAAGAGTGGTCTGCTTAATTCAGACACTCTGTTCATCACCACCCCCTTTTCTGAATCGTTTTTGGCCACTATAGGTGTGGCAGGGTATACTCAGACATGAGTCCCTTTCTCACTGCACCATCAGGATTCAAGCAAGCCGGGCCGAAGACGGCTGAAATGCCAGAAACCGGTTCCCGGTAGCTTGTCTCCTTTCTGGTGAAGAATTGGCTTGGTAGTTTAGTCGGCCCTGTTCCCATGATGCACTGGGCCAGGGACAGACTGATTTGCATATAGCCAGGTTCTGAGCTAGGATGGTGCAGTGAGATAAATAATGGTGATGGATCAAGCCCTGATCTTTGGACTGGGTAAGAGTGGTCTGCTTAATTCAGACACTCTGTTCATCACCACCCCCTTTTCTGAATCGTTTTTGGCCACTATAGGTGTGGCAGGGTATACTCAGACATGAGTCCCTTTCTCACTGCACCATCAGGATTCAAGCAAGCCGGGCCGAAGACGGCTGAAATGCCAGAAACCGGTCCCCGGTAGCTTGTCTCCTTTCTGGTGAAGAATTGGCTTGGTAGTTTAGTCGGCCCTGTTCCCATGATGCACTGGGCCAGGGACAGACTGATTTGCATATAGCCAGGTTCTGAGCTGGGATGGTGCAGTGAGATAAATAATGGTGATGGATCAAGCCCTGATCTTTGGACTGGGTAAGAGTGGTCTGCTTAATTCAGACACTCTGTTCATCACCACCCCCTTTTCTGAATCGACACATCTAAGAGAGGTCTGGACCAGAGACGGCTTAATGTTAGATGATGAGGACTGGCAATCTGCGATTTCCTCACCCAAGGAGGTCGCGATACCAGCCCGTCTTCGACTGGTCCAACTCAAAATCTTGCACCGTGTTTATGTGACTGGCCCACGACTGATTCGAATGGGTTATTCTGTAGATGGGTTATGCATCCGTGGTTGTGGTCAACTTGCCACCTTCCTTCATATAATTTGGGAATGCCCAGAGGTTGCTACATTTTGGAATAGAGTGCATGTGGTTATGAAAGAGGTCACGGGAGTTGAGATGCAACCGGAAGCCAGGCGGCGTTTGTTGAATGTGTGGGAACCGAATGACTATGACGTGGCTCAGACGCAATGGGCGACCCTGGCCAACATGATTGCCAAACGAGACATTGCACAGTTGTGGGGCGCTCATCGCCCGCCGACTGTCTCGGTATGGAAGGAGAACACGGATTGGTGCATGTTTCGAGAGAAGATGGTGTATGTGGCGCGAGGTAGGCCCAAAAAATGGGGTAAAATTTGGAGTCAATGGAACTCCTACAGAGGTGATATATGCACACCACCCCTTCCTGATGTCCCCGATGTCCCACACTCTCCCTGATCCGACATTCCATGGTTTGTTCTACTTTTCATGTTTTAAAATCTTGAGTCTTTTCCCCCGATTATGCCCCCCCCTCTGATTCTTGTTAATTGACTTGCATTATGATTTTCCTGCTTTTTCCCTCCTGCTCCGCAATGCACCTGCACTGTATTGCTCTTTTTGCCTTGTTTGTTTGTTTTCTTTATATATAATAAAAAGAGTTTAAATTAAAAAAAAAAAAGTGTCGTCCGTGAACATCAATGCTGGTACCCGACCTGAAACTAACCTTGGGGCATCAATATCCTTTACACCTAGTAGGTGATCTATAAGTCCATTTATATATAAACTAAAAAAGGTAGGGGCCAGGACGCACCCCTAGCGCACCCCCTTTTTTTACTGGGAAGCGAGCTGACAGTTCTCCATGCTTCCCGCACCTCACTTGGGCATAGGTTTCTGTATGGAGCCTTATTAATACATCCAAGAGGTATAGTGGGATGCCAAGATCTAAGAGTACACTCCACAGTTTTGCCCTAGGGACCAGATCAAATGCAGACCTCAGGTCAACAAAAATGAGGTAGAGGCTGCCACCCTCCACACTCACTGTTTTCCAATACAGAACCTGAAGTCTGAATATCTGGTCAATAGTTGACGTACTCGTCCTAAAACCGGCCTGAAAAGTGCTCAAGATCTCATTTTCCTCGACCCAGGCCTGGACTCTTTCCAGGATTATTCGTCCCATCAACTTCTGGGCGATGTCTATTAGGCTGATAGGCCTGTAATTGGACGGTAGTAGGGGGCAGCTTTTTTGTGGATGGGAACTTTCTCTGCACCACGCCAGGTGTCTGGCGGGTCCATTCCCCTTAGGATGAAATTAAACAAGACACAGAGATAAGGGGCCCATATTTTTGGTTCTGACCAAAATAGGTCCCCTGGAAGCTTGTCAAGACCGGGCGCCTTGTTAGGTAATAACTTGGCGATAGCAGATTCAACTTCAACTGGAGTAATCTCCTGTACCCCCCCAATCGATACTCATGGAGGAGGCCTAAAGTTGGAAGTGCTGAACCGTCATTGTCCGAATATGCATACAGGGTTCCAAAATGGGCTTCCCATACTGCTGGTGCTATGTTTGGTTCTATCGCTGATTTACCCTCCCTCCCCTGTCACTAACTATTGCCCAAAAGGATTTCGAATCCTTATACTGGAGAGATGTTCTCAGATCATCCCATTTTTTACTTCCCAGGCCTTTTTCTTAGATTGGATAACCTGCTTGTACTGCAACCGAAGTTCCTTTATCCTCGGCTTGTCCCTGGCCTTTATAGCTTCCAATAAATCTCTTTTAGTTTTACGACAGGAGGCATTATACCAGGGGTGAGATGGGACCGGTTTTTCCTTAATGCTTACTTCCGGATAAAACACCCCAAGCAGCTTGGAGCTCAGCTGTTTGTGTATTTCAAGCGGCCTAACGTCCTGCGCTACTTGACTGCCCAATGGCCCGACCCCAGCCCTTTCTCTAAGATACGGCACAACCTGCTGATATATGTGTGCTAACTTATTTGGGGAATCTAGTATATGGGGCCATTTTACTCTCCGCCTGTTGTTATGTAGCAGGAGAGGTTGTTGAGCTAGAATGGGCACTACTGGATAGTTGGACAGGGCCCAGCTCCCTGGCTTAAGAATCATAACAAGAGCATTGTGGTCGCTATCTTTCATCTGGTAAATCTGAAAATCCAGGACCCTATCCCAAGATCTAGATTCGACCATAATATAGTCTATAGTTGACATTTGACCTTCTCTATTAAAAGTGGGTAGGCCAGGTCTATCCAATTTTAATCTCCCATTGCAAGCCCTCAGAGAAAAAGAAAGGATAAACAAATTTATTTGGAGGACCAGCGGCGTCCACGCTCTGACAGATGGGATCAGGGGTTCTGGAATGTTCCAGTACTGATTCTCACTATCTTGGTCATCTAGGCTCACATTACTAAGGGGCTCAAACTGGCAATTAAAATTGCCCCCTATTATTAGAATGTTCTCCGGGTCGAGAGTCAGTATGTAGTCTCTCAATTGTTCAATGACTCTGGACTCTTGCCCACTCTGCGTTGGCCTTGAGTAGATATTAATTAGGGCAATTTGTTTATTAGCTGGAAGGGATAGGAGAACACATTGTATGTCCTGTGAATTTGTTGGCAGCTGCTCTGCTTTAGCACCTAGGTGCGTGCCCACCCAGATGCTTAATACCCCGGATGGTCTGCCCCTACCCCTCGTTGTCGCCGGTATGTTAAAAGGGGTGAAGCCTCTCCATTGGTTATTTTCCAGGGCCCACGTCTCCTGCATTAAACAGATATCGTGTTTTTCTACAAACAAACCCCAATCTGGACATAATAATTTGTTTTTGATCCCTGCCAGATTCCATGAAAGAATTTTAATATTACCGTTTGCCTCCCGCACTTTAGGGTTCTTATGTGTCCTGCTACAACTGACTACCCCAGGTGATGGGTCATCCATGTGCATCCGCCCCATCCCAGGGTTGTGCCCCTTCTTCCTTGGTGCTCTATCTCAGACCCTTCCCGTAACCATGGTAGTTCTCGTACTACTTACATCCTCCTGTGTTACTGGAGGCGGGGCACCAGACAGCGCACCGTCATGCTTGCTCCTATTGCCCCCCTGCCGTTACCTCTAGTTGCCGCAGGGATGCTCTCACCCCCCTGAGGACCATATTGGGTAATGCAGCGTTCCATTCTTGCAGGACCTTCACTGACTTCTAAGAAACTTGTTTTATCAACATTGGCGACTGGGCACAAACTACACCTCGACCGCCAGTCTACTAGGTCCAAAATGCTGAATCTGTTGTTGTGATGGAACATAGCCAGTGCAGGAGAACGATTTTGGGATCCCTTCCAGTTGGCATACCCTGACTGGGCATTATAACCCAAGTTGTCCCCATCCCCCCAAGGCTGTCTTCTTCTAATAGAGTCAAAATTAAGGTTAGTACACGCAGCCGAGTAAAAGTAAGTTAGGGCAAGAGATTGGATTTGCGTTACTGAACAACCTGTCGCCCAGTTACAGATATGCTCAACGGCCCATCTATTCCTAAAATTAATTACAACACAATCGCCCTGAATGTTTTTCGTCCGGGTCCCACCCAGTCCACATGTCTAGCAAAAAGGATTTCACTAGATACCTGGTTTGGGAGAGGCCTGTTGTAATCCAGCCAATGGATACATTTGTTTTTAAGCTCACTGTAGACGTCTTGTTTTCCCTGGCTCAAAACAGGAACCCCTGCTAAAACTGCCACATATGGTATAGACTCAGGAGGGAGATCTATACGTGGTAGCGCACTCTTTGGTACATCAAAAGTCTTAGAAATCTTTGCTGAAGGTTGATGTTTTGCTACCCCTCTGTCCCCCCCCCCCCACCCTCCTCACTTTTGGGTTTTGCTGGATCATTGAAAACAACACTGTCACTAGGTTGATTAGGGTGTTCGTTGGGTAATACAGTTGGGGCGGATAATTCTACTAATTCATTGTCAAGTACATGGTGGCAAACTGCATTTGTTGTCCTAGACAGCCCCTCTATATTTCCAGTACCACCTTCAGCCCGCATGCCAACCTCTGCCTGTGCAGGGCCAAACAATGATTCGAGATGCGAAAGTCTGTCTTCTATAGAGTTCAGTCTATCATAGATAGGAAGACAGGTCTCAGTAAATATGTATTCCAGTTTAGCCCAAAAGTCTTCCCCTAACTCAGTGGGGAACATATCACCAGTACTTAGTGAAGTCATAGACCCATGTGCAATAAGCTGGGGTGTATAAGGGTCTGCTACAGATCTTGTTGTTGGATTTGCTACATTTCTGGATTTTTGCTTTTTTGTTCTTCAGTGTGGCTCCACCACGCTTTCTTTTGACTACTGGGTCTGGTGCCGGATAAATAGTCCCCAATTTAGGACTGGATGCGGACCGAGTTAGCAATCTCGGTCTTGTTGGTCCGGAAAGCTCACAATTTTGTGGAGGAATACATGGATCAACTACTACAGTGTCCACAGTAGCTGGGGGACTAGACAAACTGCCAGCAACTTTTGATGACTGATTGCCCTCACCAGTATAACTTGAAGACACAATATCGGCTGTTAATTGAGGCACTGGCGATGATGCCAAGGCCAGCGTGCCCATTGACGACTGCTTATCAAAAATCGGCTCCATAGATAGCCTCTTTTCAGTCATTTTAATTTCATGTGCCAGATGCCCTGGTTAAAAATTGGTCTAGTGTGCCCACAATAGATCCGCCTGATAGCGAATTTCTCCCCTTACCCGCCTTCGCTGTAGCCATTATCTACTTTTATTACAATACAGCTGCTCCAATAGTTTGTAGCAAAAAAAAAGTACGAAGGGCGGTCTTAGTAATCCAGCAAATGCGTACTAACCTTCATATGTTGCTCAGATGGAGGATTAAAGAGTGGGTCCCTTCCCGTCCCGTCCTCGTTCGTACTCGAACGGGCTCAGACAGGCCCGCCCTTGGCCCGGGTTTCGCCCGGCACGCGCCTGCGCGCTTCCCGCGAAGCGGGGGCCACAAGCCGCTATGTAGCACGGGGAGGCGGCACAGCGTGATGTACAGATGTGCGTAGATCCAGGCCTTGTGGTTGTTGTAGTCCTTCACCCTCCTTGTAATCAAACAAAATAGCCCCACAAACAGTCTGCGGCTAATACTATGAGGGAGTAATTAAGAATGCTTAGGCAGCTGGAGTATAGGTGTCACGAAGAAGCTAGGGCCCATCCAATGTAACAAATACAATACAAGTAGTCCTTCAGAATACGCACAATAGGGAGACAGCAGGTTCAACAATCAAAATGGATACAACTTGGAATTAGTTCAATTCAGTTAATCAATTGTCCAGGGAGGGATGAAAATCCAATTCAGTGTCCAACTCAAAAAAGTCTGTGCCAAATTACAGAGCGAGGGGCTGATAAAAGCTAGCCATAGACCAGCAGGGAAACAAATGTGAGAGTTACAGTATCTTGCAAAATAGGACATGACTCTTCACGCTGCTTTCCTGAACCGAATGCAAGGGGGTGGCCCTGTCTCTTCCTGACAATGATGGGCAAGGATGGGCCAGCCCTTGGCCCGCACGCGTCCCGCGTCGGGGGAGTGAAGATGTGCTTAAAAGCACTAGAGTGCTGTCCTTGGCTCCTCTGTCTGGGGCAGTGCACACTGGGACAGGGAGTCCCCCTCCGACAAGCCCCTGCAGCTAGGTGGTGTAAGGCAAGAGTCCCGCGGCGTAAACAGAAGAAAAACTGTACTGTGTGTATGGAAATTTGTAATAAAAATGTATCTGAAATATATATTTCAGACGTTCTTACTTGAGCACCCATCAATGTTTTATACACTTTAGGTTAGTTTAGAAAAACATTGCAGAAGCAAAAACATGTCTTGCTTGCATGAATTTTAAGGTGCACAACTAAGTGAATGGTACAGCTGTTTGCATCTAATCTCCCAAGAAGCTTGACATATGTGTGACTTCGACGCCTTTGGTTTATGGGACTAAAAGATGCACATTTATTGTGTAGAACATCATTGCGTGTTCACTTGCTTATTGTCACTAATGAATTGTGCAAAGGCTCACAGTGGCACTTAGAACAAGGTAAGTTGTGCAGTCTAAGTGAGCCACTACCCTGTGTTCAGAGAATGTGGGTAATATTGGATAGATTCCAAACCTTAAGGTTTGACTACTCTTTCGGTCGGACAGCAAGAGCACTTGGGCTTGTGCTAGAGGTCTCGGTCAACAATATTCTATAACCTGTTCCATCCCATTGTTTGAAATCCTAAAGAATAAAAACAGTCAAAACCTTAACTCAAATGTGTTCTTCAGCAAATGTGAAACCATACCAAACGTCCTCTATTACACACTGGCCGATCTAGCAAAATAATTCTCCGAATGGAGTACTTCAAATCTGATTGAGTGGATAACACTTAATTTTAAGCATAATTTGAACTTATTTTTAAGCTTAATTTTAAGTCTTCAGAAGCATATCAAATTGCTGCCAGGGACATATAAATGTACATTTCTTTTATATATTTGTGAATTATTCATTATTCCAGTAAATTTGATCACAGTGGTGTGTCACTGAACTAATTGTCAGATGTTCCAGTCATGTTCTACGAACAAGTCTTAAACAATGTATTGATATTCATAAATGGTTTTTTATAAATGTAAGATACAATGTGCAAACTGAGTCCACATTTCACATTTTGACATGAGACGCCATTGTACTAGAGAGAGTTTACGTTCTATTATACAAACAGTTGGTAAAAACATATTTTAGGAGGACAACACAGTGGGAAAAGTAGAAGTGCGCGGTAAAGGGAAATAATTAGATTTGCAGTGCTGAATATACTGCATTTCTAAGTATTCTCTTGTTGAAGGAAATAAAATGATAATTATCTCTGCCATATTTACCTAATTTACCTTAAGTTAATTCTGGTGGTAGTCTCTCAACGAGAGGAAAATCCTCCAGTGGAGGATACACTACGTTCCTCTCATCATAAGGTATTTGCAGCGATCTTTTTAAAAGCGGTAGTGACTAAATTACCTCTACGTGTGGCGTACCTTGCAAAGATCCTAAAGCATGTTACAATTACCACTTTTGGTCACAGGTGCAAGAAGGAGCAGGACTCATGATAAAAATATTCAAAGAATAAAAACCATGCCCCCTTCCAGTAATCCCAAAAACACTCAGCATCAACAAGGATGCCATGGAAGCATGACAGGCATCACGAGTTATGACTTCACTTACACAATGCTACACCCAATTGAAGACCTCAATCAGGGTGAAACAGGTCTTGGGTTGCTTGTATTCTGGTTCAGAGAGGACCTGGCTTTGCTGTTCAGGCTGGACTATTTCTATTTGAGCAGGGTCAAAACTGATGTGCATATGGCTGTGTCTAATAAGAGTTGGCAGGGAAGGGCAGAAGAAGTGGGTTGGAGTGCTACCTTGAGGTATTGCCAGTGGGCAGACTTATTTCACACATTATCCTATCATCTTATGTGTAGGTCAACTTGATTTACCAGCATTTATTCGAACTGAAAGTAGATTTGACTATCATCAGCTTAGATCCGTAGGTTCACCTGGTGCTATTTCTAGAGCAGTATCAATGAATACAAGTAAACACTGAAGAGCAAGCACGGACGGTATGACCGTATTATTCTTAAAAAAAATTAATTTGTGGTGTTGATTTCATGGACCCAATTCAGACCTTTTGGCTGCATCTGGAGAGGAATGACCAAAATAATTTCAAGGTTGAAACCAGTGCTTAATCTGAGCTGGTGGTTTCTGGTGCTCGGCGCCTGCACTTATGATCAACACCGGCACTTACGACAGTCCACCACATGTCGATGGTGTCTGCCTACTTTTGAAATGAGCACAACAACAGTTGTTTCACAATTCAATATACAATCAAAATGAACATTATTTGCTACTTCTTTGAATTGCCTGGGATATTCTGAATTGTCAGTAAAGAAGAAGTATGATGGTTTGTACTTGAATTGGAACTGTCACTGGCAGCACAGGCTGATATGATTGATGTAATCTACAATGGCCTCCTAAGAAGGTCCCGGGAAATTTCTTTCTTTACAAATTTAGCACTGGAAACACTAACTCCTCAAGGCAACTCACAAATATCTCATCATCCACAGTGCCCTAGGCTTCTAGGCTGTTGCAATGTTCTGGAGTATGAGGCCTGTATATTCTTGTTTTCAAATAAGCAAAGGAACAGATCTTCAGTGTTATTAACCAGTAGCTGGCTTACACCCAGATTAGTGATTGGAAGAACTAACTTTACCTCAGCAAACTGAAACTATCTTCATCTTCCTTGGAGGGGGGGGGGTGAAAGGAAGAATGACGAGGCCAAAATAAAGAAGTACAGAGATGCCATGGAAATTTTCCTTTTGACCTCCAAAGCTGCTCCTTTATCTACAAGCTTTATTGACGCTGTTCTCATGATTTGTGACCAGAAGAAAAACTATACTGTTTGTATGGACATTTTTAATAAAAGTTAGTATCAAATACATAAGGGGGGTAAGGGGGAGTTCACTTCTTATTTTTTTAAAAAGTTTGAAAAACCATTAAGAGAAAACCACATTTTTAAATTGATAGAATGAAAAGTACCTCTCTTCTATTCTTACGTAAGCACCCATCAATATGGTATACACTTTAGGTAAGTTTCAGAAACACACTAGAAGAAAAACATGTTGCTTGTGTGAATTGTTTACGATGCCTAACTAGGTGAAAGGCGCAGTTGTTTGCATTTGGTCTCCAAATAGGCTTGACATATGTGTGACTTTAACACCAGTGGTCTATGGGACTAAAATATGCACATTAACTGTTTAGGACATCATTGTGCATTCACTTACAGGTTGGTACAAATGAATTGAGCAATGGCCCACAGGTGCACCTAGGACCAAGGGCCAGATGTAGGAGCCCAGATACCGGTCGGTAATGGCCGATTTCGGCCATTACCGACCGGTATTTAGGATTTGACATGTAGGGGGCATGTCATTTACAGAATCGGTAAATTTACCGATTCGGTAAATATACAGAATCGGTAAAATACCGAATCGGTAAATTTACCAATTCTGTAAAAGAGATGTAGGTGCCACTTCAAAGAGTGCCACAGGCCCTTAAGAGTCGGTATTTTACCACCCAATCCTATTGGGTGGTAAAATACCGAATACTGGTGTGCATGCACATCTGTGCATGCACACCTGTGCAATGTGACACACAGACATGCCCTTAGGGCATATATGTGTGCCACATGTTACACGTGCCTGTATTCGGGGTGCTAGAGGGTGTCAAAGTGACACCCCCTGCACCCTTGCAGGATTCGGTATTTACCGAATCGGTAAATACCGAATCGGTATTGCCCATTGATTCCTATGGGCTTCAAGGCCCATAGGAATCAATGGGCAATACCAAATCGGCATTTACCGATTCGGTAAATGCCGATTTTTACAGAATCGGTATTTCAAAAAATTAATTCACCTACATCTCCCTCCTTCTAATTTACCGATTCATAAATACCGAATCAGTAAAATTCGGTATTTATGAGTCAGTAAATTAGAATTACCTACATCTAGCCCCAAGTGAATTGTGAAGTCTCAGTGATCCACTACCCTTGTGTTTGGAGAATGTGGATAATATTGACTAGATTGCATACCTTAATGTTTGGCCACTGTTTCCGACGGACAGCAAGCGCACTTGTGCTCATGCTAGGGGTGTTGGTCACCAATTTTTTGTAACTTGCTCCATCCCACTGTTTGAAATTCTAAAGAATGAAAAAAGTCAAAACCTTTACTCAAATTCGTTCAGCAGTAAATGTGGAACCATATCAAACGTTCTTTCCTTCACAATGAATCATTGAGCAAAATAATTTTCCGAGCAGAGTACTTCAAATTTGTTTGAGCTGATTACACTTGCAGTGTACCATAACAATTGCCAGTGTCTACCACCCCCTTCCCCTGTCCCTCCACCCCCTGAACCTGAACCTGGTGACCATAAGAGTGAGATAGAGAAGTAATGGTGAAGGGCTGGGATGTGTCCAAATCAGTGTCAATTTCAATGAGCACCGGTGTACAGTAGGACCTAACCTTCGGGCATTCCCATAAAATGTGTAGGAGTGTACCTCAGGATCCACAGTGGCACCAGCAATCACGAGATTTAGACTGGTTGTATTTATAAATCTTGTGGGGTGTGTAGTACCAGTATGTGACGATCTTTGTGGCAGTCACCATACTGGCCATGCTATGCGTGGTGTGTTGCGCCGTGTAGTAAATGTAGCCCCATTGTAATGTTGTAAACTCCTTGCCTATTTCTGATTCCCATCCTGTTTGGCTCTTGGATTTGGAGACCTCTGTAGGTGAATTGATCAGGCAGTATAGGTCTGAGACCAGGCACTTGTTGGATGACCTCCACACAAGCCAGCTTTCGAAGGGGGTAAGTTGCCGCTCTGCACCAGGGCAAATAGTGGGGTGCAATGCCCAGTGTCAGATCTGAGTGTAGTGCCAACGCTCCATTTCAGCGAGGGAAAATTCTGAACAGTGGGTCGCGAAGGGGAGTGGGCCCTTCAAGTCGAACAGGTGGCCCACCAACCTGCATTCGGCATGTACCCATACTTGGAATGAGGGATTGTGGGTGCCTGGTTGAAAATCTGGGATCTTGACTATGGGGGTAAGTGGCGAGGGAAAGGTCATGAGACCCCTCTGTGTTGCTAAGCTGTCCCAGACTGCCAGCAAAGCCTTGGTAATGGGCAAGAGGAAGTGATCTGGACTGTGCTTCTTTATGGAGGTATGGGATGCGCCACGGTGCCTGGCCAGCCAGAGCTCGGTCCATAAACAGACATTTCTTTTCAGATTCTGCATGTGACCATTCCACTAAAACCCTTGATTAGGTGACCTGGTAATAGTGAACAAGGTTGTTGACTCCAAGGCCACCCTCATCTGGGGAGCGGTAGTTGAGGGCTCTACAGATATGAGGATGCTTATCTGCCCACACATCCATTAATTTCTTTTTAGCGAGAGAGCTTGGGGAGGATTGTCATTTTAATTGCTAGTATTAGTCCTAGCCAAGAGAGGGAGTATGACCACAACTGACACAGTTCGGATTTGATCTGGTGAGTTCGCTTTTGCTGGTTAAGCCTAATAGTGTCAGTGATGGCAGCGGTTATCTGGAGGCCTAGATATGGGATTGTTACCGGGGCCCACTGTTTGGGCAGGGCCTTTTGCAAGAGCCTAACGTCTGTGGCCAGAGGGTAGGTTGAGGACTTGCGATTTTTGGATATTTACCGTAAAGCCTGATGTCTGACCAAATTACTCCAGTGCTGCTAAGAAAGCGGGCAGTGAAGCGGAGGGCTCCTCCGATGAGGCTATGACGTCATCTGGGCAAAGGCCGATGGAGTGCAATTCTCCTCCTGCATTGGACACCTTTTTATCTGTGAGTTGGAATATACTTTTTGGGCCATGTGTTCTATGTACAGGCTGAACAGCAGGGGCGACAAGGGGCACCCCTGCCTGGTCCCTCTAGTGATATGGTTAGGGGCGGAGGAACAGCAGCTGTTGATGCCAACTACGGCTGTTGGTTGAGTGTAGCTACTAAGATTCTACTTTTGAAAGTGATCCCCTATGCCAAAAAGGGTCAAGGCTGCCTCCAAATAGGGCCATTGTACCCTGTCGAAAGCTTTCTCTGTTTCAACTGCCAAGAGCATTCTTTCTTGGGCATATCTTTGGGCTTTATCAATTATGTACAGGATCATTCTTGTATTGTCACTACACTGCGTTGGGGATCAAATCCAGCCAGATCGGACCTATGATGCCTGGGAGGAGGGGATTAAGCCTAGCAGCAAGAATGCCTGTAAGGAGCTCAAGAGGGAGATGGGATGATAATAAGAACAGTGAGTCCTGTCCTTCCCGAGTTTGGGATTTACTACTATTGCTGCACGGAGCATTGAAGGGGGAAGTGACCCTTTGTCTCCAATTGCGTTAAAAAGCCTGGTAAGAATAGGGGCTAAACTGTGGCAGAATGTCTTATAAAAGGAATCTGGTAATCCATCTGGCCCCAGGAACTTGGATAGCTTCAGGTGGGACATGCTAGAGATGACTTAGTCTATCCGGATTGGGTGTTTTAGCTCCGCCGCTTGCATGGACGTCAGGGTGGCAGTAATAGACGCCTTGAGATATTCAGGGATTGCGTCCGGTGGGAGGTCTTGTGCTGTGTAAAGAGTCTGTTAATATTCCAGAAATGGTTCAACTATGTGTGCATCATCGGTCCATTTGGGTCCCACCCTGTCCAGGACCTTTGGGACTCCTGTCACTTGGTTTTGGCATCAAAGACAGCTTGCCAGGAGGCGACAAGGCCGGTTGTCCCCTATGTAAAACCTATGCCGGAGCCTAAGGGCTGTGTGTTCTGCACTGTCCACATGCAGTCCAGCTAGTTGAGCTCAGGCAGTCTCGAGCTGTCTAGAGATCCTAGGGGCCCCTGTTCTCTTATGTATATGTTCTAGTTCTGCCACCTGGCAGGACATGCTCTCCCTCTTCTCATGTCGGATTCTATTGTCCGCCAAATCTATAGCTATAAATTCTTCTCCAACCACAGCATTTAAGGCATCCCACAGAGAGGCAATTGAGATTTCAAGGGTATCGTTGATTACCAGATCGTCCTGGATTGTTGTGGTGATCTGGGTTATGACCTCAGGGCGGTAGAGCAAGAAATCTTTAAGTTTACAGGTTCTGAGGGGTGGGTTAGACCTCGGCACAGCAAGGGTCACTGTCACAGGGGTGTGGTCAGAAAGCAAATGGGGTTCAATCTCTGTTGATTGGACCATGGAGGCCACTTCCAGAGTGTCCTAGAAATGTAGTCAAGTCAAGCATACAAGCATAAGTTTTGTGAGCATGAGAGTAGAAGGTGGAATTTTGGAAGTCAAGGTGTTAAGTTAATTTAAATCATTTATATAGCGCGCAGCTACCTCAGAGAAGAGGTGTCATGGCGCTAGTAGCAGTGTCACTGATGAGATACGGGATTAAGGCACTGGAAAGAGAAAGGTCTTAGCGGCTTTACGGAGAGACATCAAGCTGTCCAGACAACAAATCTGCATAGGCAAGGAATTCCACAATTTACCCGCCAAACAGTGAAAAGATCGTCCACCAGATCGGAGACGCTTCACTCAGGGGACCATAGCTAGGTGTTTCCCAGCTGATCGTAGTTGGCGCATAGGAACGTAGGGTACCAGTAATATGGAAAAGATCTCAGGGGAGGAGAAGTTTAAGATTTTAAAAGTCAGGCACAGAGTTTTAAATTTGATTCTTTTCGTCAAAGGCAGTCAATGAAGGTGGCAAATTGCCCCAGTTCAAGTTCTAGGGAGCCTCAGCAGGACATGAGCTGCTGCGTTCTAAACACGCTGCAGAAGATTCGTTCCTGCCTTATTTGCCCCTAACAGAAGCGAATTAGCACAGTCCAATCTGGACAGGATGGCCGCCTGTACTATCGTCTGGCCGGTAGAAGGATCAAGGAACCCCAACAAGGGTCTAAACCCTCGGAGTAGGCCAAAGCAAGTACCTGCTAATTTCTTGGTATGCTCCTGATAGCTAAGAGTGGCATCTAGCCAAACCCCAAGATTTGTGTGTGGCTCAAGAGGTCTATCAAGCCCATGCTGCCCAGCCAGGACTCTCCCGCTACCGAGAGTGTCCCTGCCTGTCTGTGGCATTGTGCTGATCTGTCCAGGTTGGCATTGAATATCAGATTCAAGTCCTCCCCCAGCAGCAACATCCTTCAATGTGTACCCATGATTTTAGACACTGCTTTGCGAAGAAAGGGTTCCTGTCCTTTGCTGGGGGAGTATATGGTGCCCACTGTGAGGTTGTTAGATCCTACGGGTAGAGAGGATGCTAGAAGTCTGCCCTTAATCTCTGCCTGTTAAAGCCCAACCTTACGAGGGAATGTCTTAGAGACCAGGATCGCAACACCAGCCGTTTTAGTCGGGGGAGACAAGAAAAACTAATAGGGGAATGCCGTTGAGCAGAATCTATGCTGATCTTTGGGTAGAAGGTGCATTTATGTGTGCCCCAGAGTTTTCTAGATAGGAGAGGATAGAGCTCTGCTTCAGCGTATTGGTTTATGTCCTTAACATTGAGTGTGAGAATCACTAAGTGGTCAGTCATGTAATCTTCAAGTAGCCCCGTCTGTGCCAAGGGCGTGGGCCATTGAGTCAATGTGGTACAATAGATGTGGGATGTGCAAGCGTGTCTAGTCACCAGGTCCAACAAGTCCCCAAAACAAAAGGACCTAATGGCCAAATTAAACAAATAACTCATATTGTTCAAGAGAAGAGCATTGTCCAGGATGGGTGTCTCAATGGAATACCAAAGGTAGGGAGGAATCTTTGTGCACTCCCCCACCTCTGAACCCCAAAAGAGGAAAAGAATGGAAGTTCATAGAGAACGAGTGTAAGTGGTAGGAGCATTACAGATCATGTAGCCGTCGCCCCCACTGAGTCTCCTGCTAGGGTAACCAGGACTGTCCCCCTCTCCCTAGAGATGGTGTCAGGGTCTGGTCAGACTCCAGGTGGGGGAGATCATGGGCCCCCAGGACCGTGAGGCCCCCATCTCTCACTGCCTCCCCTCCCGGTGCCGGGACCCTCCGGGGAAGAGTCATTCAGGTTGAGTATACAGCATGCCTCGTACAGAGAGGGAAGGTGGTGGAGCTTGCCCTCTAAGCAAAAAAACATTCGAAAGGGATGTCCCGAGGAGTAGGACACCCCCAGCTCTATAAGGTGGGAGGTTACCGGCCGGAAGGCATTACGCTTCTGAAGGGTAGATGCTGCCAAATCCTGATACAGGAGGGTAGACTGGCCTAGATACTGGATTGGATGTTTGTCCCTGGCAGTCCTTAGGAGTTCCTTCTTGAGTGTAAAATCATGGACGCAAGTCAGAATGTCTGGGGGAGGTCCATCCGGGCCTCTCTGAGGTCTGTCCCTGTGTGTGTGGTCTATCTTGATTTCTACCTCGGGCCAGCATCCAGGATTGCTCTAAATAGTTCCGATACGAAGGCGACAATGTCCTTTCCCTCTGTCCTGGAAGCGATGCCCCGGAGACAAATGCTTCTGGTTGAGTAGCATCTGCTGGTTCCTCGCAGCTCTTAGAGGGGGCCGGGTCTCCTGTGTGTGCCCCCGATGGGCAGAGAAGCATGCCCTTCACCGTCCTGCCTCTCTTAGTTTTCCCCGAAGCCATGGCGGGGAGGCAGTAGGTCCAACCCTGCTCGCTGGTGATAGGCAAAGGACAAGCCAGGGGCTGGATCAGACGGAGGTGTGCCTGTGGCTTTGAATTGTAGGCTGGGGGGGTCCGTAGGCTGGGGGGGGGGGGGGTTCGGAGGCGCCCAGTAAGAATGCAGACCCCCGGATCGGTCACCACATGGAGGGAGGTCAACAGGTTAGGGTGATCTGCCCCCTGCCATGTTCAGTGTCTGGATGCTCAGGCCTTTCCTATTCCCTTATATGCAGGCGCGAGAGGGCAGGCCTGGTTTAGGCAACAAGGGCCAGGGGACTCAAGGGCCTGAAGCGAGGCATCTGTCTCGATGTAAGGCTTGACCCGGTTATGAATTGCTGAAGCTTTTGGGGCATTCCCCAGTGCACTCATGGGCACAGGAGAGGGGCCCCTGCCGTCCACCCTGGGGCCCACTGATCAGGTCAGTATATCACTGGGAGGCCCCATCCACTAGTTCTGCAGCTGCTCCCCCCCTCTCCTCACCTTCTTGTCTGGGTTGGTCCCTCTGGGCTTGCTCTCAGGAATGATAAGCTCTGCACTCCCTGCTGCAGGCCCGATGCTCTTTCGGCCCAGCGGGCCTTCAGGTGTGCTCCTCTGGGCATGAATGGACGAGGTCCCGCTCTCTGCCCTGCAGGTGATGCAGCACAAGCACAAATCCCACCTCAGGATCCTCCTCAGGGGTTGTTGCAGCCACCAGGGGCCTTGGACAGTTCTATGGTGCAGAGCGGGAGATTTCCGGGCCCCACCAAGTCCCCAGGGAAATCTTCCATGGGGCGGGCCCGCACCGGTGTCTCTGCGGTAGAGTTTACGGTCCCAGCGCTCACAGTCTGTCCTCCAACTCTCCGGCCTAGTTGCAGCCGTCCGGAGACCCACACGTGGTCGTGCGCGTCTCTGCGTCCTATTATTGGTCCAGGAGTCGGGGCAGCTGCTGAATTGGGCCGCCAGGTACCAGAGGTCAACTCGCTCACCACTGGGGAGCAGCGTCCACCTGCTCCAGGCTATTGTCAGCGGGGCTTTCCAGCGAGGATCGGAGAGGGACGAAAACGCATCTCAGCCATCCGCCATCTTGGCCATGCCCATTTAACCTTAATTTAAACTCATTTGAACTCTTAATTTTTAAGTCTTGAAATGTATATTGAATTACTGTAAGGGACACAAAAATGTATATTTCTTGAATATATTTGTGGAAAATGGATTATTCCAGTTGAATTTGATTGCAGTGGTGTGTCAATGAACTAATTGTCAGATGTTGCAGTCATGTTCCACATACAAGTCTTTAAAAATCTACTAATATTCATTACTTTTTATTAATAAATGTAATACACAATGTGGAAATAGAATCCACATTTTTTCAGTAATGGAGAGATCTTGACATGAGTCACCATTGTGCAACAGAGTTTATACTCTATTTTTCAAAAAGTTTGTAAATAGATTTTCATAGGAGACAAATTAGGAAGAAGGAGAGTAAAGTAAAGGGAAATTCTTAGATTTGTTGAGCTGTATATCCTGCTTTTCCAAGTTTTGAGTTGTAGAAGAATTTTTAATTATAATGTAGGATCCTGGTTTGATATTATTATTTTTTTTAACATTACCGTCTGTATTTATCCATATTTCGTTTTTGCCCATTTTATCCGCATTTATCCAAATTTATTTTGTGTTTTGCGTATAAATGAAGCTGAAAAACTACATTTCCATACTTGTATAACTGATAGACGCACACTTATACTTTGATGTTCGTCGTGTTTTAGCTATTTAAGCTGTCAAATATTACATAACAATGCATCCAATACTAGCATATACTATAAATGAATGTTGACATATGGCGTTATTTAAAGACATTTCATCCTGTTTTTTATTTACCATGCTGTGCACCTGGTCAGCTGCTGTCCCTTAATTCAGGAAAGACAGCACAGAGAGTCACTTAAAAAGAGCACAATTTACTGTATTTATCCACTTTAAAAAATAAATGCAGACAGAAACCACATTGTTTTCTGTCTATATTTATCTGTAAAAATACGTAAAAACGGAAAACAGGTAGCCCTAATTATAATTATCCCTATATATTTACCTAATTTACCCTAAGTTAATTCTGGTGGTAGACTCTCAACAATTTTCCAGCTAAGGATTCATGTGTGAAGTTGGCCTGGTATATGATGTCCACTAATTAAAGTGGGCACCTTGCACCAGCCCAGACGACCCTTATGGTGATTTAAGAGGTCTCAAACAACCTTAGAAAGTTATCCATGTGGTAGCTGTGGAGAGCAGCCTTCAGACTTGAAAGAGTGAAAAGCAGCTTGTTTTACCAGAATACAATTATATAGTGTAGATTAAACGAAAGAGAACAACACAAAGTATTCATAAAAACATGTATTTATAATATAATACTCTCTAGTACGTTCCAGTATCTCCTACATGGAGATATACACAAAGCACACAATACTATTGCAAAGAAATCAATGTAAATAGCACTAATAAACAGTGGGCCCCAGAGGGGGACCAAACCATATACTAAGAAAGTGGAATAAGAACCACGACTCGAGTCAGGACAATGTTGAGAAGACATAGAATTGCTGGGAGCCCAAGGAACTACCCAAGGAGTCCATGTGCTGTGTGGGAACACGACCGCGTGCTCGGTACAAGTCTATGTGCAAGTAGCGGTTGGAGTTTTAATGATAAGGGACCCTTCCCAGTGGGCTTGTAAGAAATACCATGGAAGACAGAAGGTGGGAGATCCACCCCACCCGTGCATACTGAAGAACCCAAGTTAACTATCCCAGGGAAAGCGGGTGCATAGGGACGAAGTGACCTTTGGAAACCACCGTTGAACTCAGTGGAGGACTTCGAGAAAGTGCCACTGCTGAAAGGGAGAAGAATGTCCGGTGGAATCCAAATGTGGATTCTAGATGAAGAGTACCTGTAAGCAGAGTGGACATAGTCTGGGTCACTTAGAAGTGACCAGGGGCTCAGGATACGTATGCCCACTGATGTCGGGTGCTTCAGGATAGTTAGATGGTGCTCTTGACACCGCTGAATGCAAGCTGTCCCATGAAGCATGGCGGGTGCTGAGAGATAGGTGTCCAGCAGGAGCACCAACAAGCCTTGGCATCAACAACCTACACAGGAAGTCAAGAAAGCGTACGGTTCGGACCAGCATGGAGACATAGAATTCGCAGTTTTACAAAACAGCAAGCCACAGAACACTTGGTGCAAGATGGATAAAGATCTTTGTAGAGAAAGTCGCTAGAGGTGGGGCTACTCAGAGCCCAATTCACTTGTCAAGGAATTGCCAACAAGCTCATGCACTTGCAAATACATGCAATGCACAGGGGTTCAGGTATTGCAGCCCCAACAAGGGATACTAGCCTCAACCTTGGTGAGAGGGCAGATCGAGCCTCGAGGGACATAGAAACCCACCTCCTGTGGTGCTGGAACCTTCAGAGTCCATAGGAGCTCAGAATTGGCAGACTGGTCAGTAGTGTTGAGGTGCCTGCGTATGCAGAGGAATGACTCCTTTAATCCAAGGGTATTATCTTCAGTTGTCTTTGATTCTCCACAGGTTCGGCACGGATCCTGTATGTTGCACAGGCACAGAAGATGCAGCAGGCTGAGAGGGAGACAGAGTCAGGCCCAAACGAAGTCTAGAAAAGTCCAGAGTGCCCAGACGGTTGAAACGCTGTGGTTTCAGGTCTAAATCTTGTCCACAATGAATCAATGGTCATACAGCCAGGTAAGCCCTTAAGTACCCTAAGACAAGGGTTGGGAAGATTCAGGGGAGGGTCTGGACAGGGGGGAGGTTACACCCATGTCCTTTGTCCATTTTCGCGCCAGAGCGGGAGCCAACAGCTTGAACTGGACTATACACAGGTACACCAAATGTGTCCCTTGTGCAGACTTTCAGTCACTGGGAAGCTCACCCACCCAGCCCTAATACACTAAATCCTGTCTAGGAGTTTGTCACACCTCCCTGTGATAGGATGCCTATCGTTCTGCCTTCCCCTTCTAGAGCTTGGCACAGCAGCAGGAGGGCAGGAATGTGTCTCAGGTCGGCAGCATCCATTTTGTGCTGTGTGGGACTAGAAGGCTAGTAGCAGGAACACTGAGAGCTTCACAGATTGCTCTACCGATGGGTGGAATCATGCCTCCCACACCGATTACCAGTGTGAGAGTATGATTCCAACATGTTTGACACCAAACACAATACGGTTTGTGGCAGCCATTTTAGAGATGGTTATGATGCAGTCGCATAATTCCCCTCTAAATTCGTCAATGACTGCTTCACTGACAACCCAGGAGAATAGACTCCGTAGGCTGCAGTGGTGTCCTGCTTATGCAGGGGCACCCTCTAACTTAGAACCAAGCACCCTGCCTTCAGGTTTGTAAAGTCCTGCTATAGGGGTGACTTATAGGTTTTAAGTGCAGTGACCCTTAGCTATAGTAAACCTGTATCTTTAATAGGTGGAGCACACTTACTGGCAGCCACCCCTCTCATGAAGGTATCTACAGTGAGAAGGGTGTCAGATTGTGAGACTATCGCATTCCCTGGTAAATGGTGGTATGGCAGGTTTCTTGCAAATGGAAAAGTGGAATTCCACAAGTGGAACTTACCTAAAGTTAGGTGCCTCAGTCTTCCCGGTGTATCAGCGGGGTTAGCCCCGATTGTCAATATGAAGCCGGGAGACGGGCCCATACTCAGTAAGTAGTTTGCGTGCCAAGCTTCGACATGGAGCTTACTGCGTCCAAGGAAGCTTGGGATTTGCACTCCGGGGGGGGGGGGAAGGGGGCATGGAATTAAACCACTCAGTGCCTGTGGTGTGAAGGAGAGGTGGCGGGCTCACAGTGGACAAAGCGCAGAGTAAAATCAATGGCTGTGTCCCAAAAGGTATAAACTGAAAAAATAACAACTCCCAACAGTAAAATGTTGTAAAGAACAGGAGAAAGGCATTGTATCCTTACACCAGACTAATCAGGCAGTGTGACTCAATGCTATCAGGTATGTCCTAGGACAAAGTCAGGTGATCATAGGTAGCCTTATAGCCCGAGCAAGCATCCCTCGTTGGCAGTTCCATGGTCTACAATTAAAATATATAGGTTGAAGCTGGGTAAAGACAGAGGCACTCACTCATGTCATAGTGTTGTGGTCTTCACGAGTCAGATACTAGGAATGGGCACGCATATTGGCGTCCAGGGGAGCATAGCCCAGATCTACTGTGTCTAAGGTCCCTATGGAAAATACCATCAACTGACTTCTTGGCATCATGCTGGGAGGCAAACTAGTCTGTCAACTTCCCAGGCTTGTCCAGGGTATATATCATCACTTAACCTTTGCTTGTCGCTTTCGAGCCTATAGACCCAGCGTTGTTCACTATGACAGAGAACTGACTCTAAAGTACCTATACTCGGAGGAGCTACGCGGGCATCCAAGATGGTCGCGTGAGCAGAGAGCTCCCGAGACCCGCGCCGTCCTCCTTTATCTATCCTTCACCTATCCTGGTCATTTTGACGGGCTTTTGCAGCACTATCATCGCTGATGCTACTGATCCTTTTCCGGTCGAAATCGGACCTTGGGGACCATTTTTCTGCAACTTGGAACTTTCTGGCCTGCCCGCTGGCGCGACCGGGGACTCGGCTGCCCACTGTGGCCGACATGTAATTGAACAACAACGGCTGCCTGGCATCTGGCCCGCCGGAGGTGTATTGCTTTCACTTTCGGTTTCCTTCCCTTTGTTCCTGTCTCCTCCTACTCTGCCTCGCCTGCTGCCCTCTCGATCTGAACGATCCTCCGTTGGACTGGCAAGGAGGCCGCTACACCTCTGCCTCACTGGCGCATCGGAGTTTCGAGACTTTTCTACCTGCTCGTCACCTCCTTTGGCTAACCGCCCAACTCTGAAGGCGAGATGGCGACGAAAGTGGAGGCTGAAAGACGCCGGAAGGCTGCGACCCGGGGGGGATCGATCCAGACGAACATGATCGAACGCTATACCCAGCCGAGAGGCTCCCCCGGGGCCGTATGCATGGGTGCTGAAGGACTTCAAACGGACACATTGTCTACGTCGGAAGTATCGCTCCAAGACCTTATGGCTGCCATCACTGGACTCAAGGCCGACATGGGCCAACAATTTGAGGCCGTAGTGACCAAAATTGACACGGTGGCGGTGGATGTGACTCTGATCCGAGCCGACCTGGCCAAAACGAATGAGCGGGTGAAGGCACTGGATCTTAAAACGTCGAGCCTGGTGAACGACATGGCTGAGGCGCAGTCCGAAATTGGCAATCTGCGTGCATCGCACGACTTGCTGCTCAAGCGGATGGAGGACTATGATAACAGGGCCAGGCGGAACAACATACGCCTTGTCGGAGTTCCGGAAGGCGATGGCTCGGTAGCGACCGATCTTCTGGTCGAGGAACTAATAGTCGCCCACCTGGCTCCGGCAGGACTTAGTAAGTTCTTCGCCGTTGAGCGCGCCTATCGTTTCCCCGGAGGTCAAGTGAAGCTGGGGAACCCGCCGAGGCCTATCATTGCCAAGCTTTTTCATTACCGGGACAGGGATGCTATCCTCCAGGCCGCCCGTAAGCATGGTCCCCTGAAGTATGACAATAACTCTGTCTCCATATATCCCGACTTCACTCCTCAAGTGCAGCGGCAAAGATCTGGTTTCCTCGGAGTGAAGCGTCGCCTAAGGGACCGGGGACTGAAATACGCCATGCTGTTTCCGGCCCGGCTCCGGATTGAATATCGGGAACGTGCCTATTTCTTTGATCAACCTGAACGTGCTGCCGACTGGTTGGACTCGTTGCCGGCAGATGACTTTGGGAGCGGAGGCCCTGGTGGTGCGGAAGGTGGTGCAGAGGCCCAGGAGTAACAGATGCCCTGGAGGTTCCGATTGAGACTATGCAACGTACTGTACATATTGACTTATTCTCTAATGACTCTGCCCGTGGCGGTGCGGTAACGGGTGATTTCTCCCTTCCTCCTCGGGGGGTTCTTTGTGTAGAAGTATGGGGCGACAGGCACACTGCAGTTGGGGGTGGCTTTTTAGTCAGCAGGGGTGCAGGGAGGGGGGTGTTGTAACGGGTTTGGGTTCTGGGGTCGGTGTTTGGGGACTGGTTTGTGTTTCGTTTAATCTGTTCTGTTCTCTGTTTCATGGTATTTCGTATCTTGCAATGATTGTTCATAGTGGGTCCTGCTGGGGGGTGGGTGTGGAATGTTTCTGCCGTAATGGGGGGGGGTGAACTGCGGATTCTTTCCTGGAACGTGAATGGTCTGGGTGACAGAATTAAGCGGGGCATTGTACTGCAATTTTTGAGGCGCCACGCCCCTGATGTTGTGTTCCTTCAAGAGACCCACTTGATTGGTAACGCTTGCAAGGCCTTAGACCGCCGGGGTTATCGACTGGTTGCACATGCGGGTTTCACCTCGGGTTCCCGGGGTGTGGGTATTATGGTAAAGTCTTCCCTTGCTCTTGCTATTGATGATGTTATCCTTGATGAGCGTGGGCGGTATGCTGCTGTTTCGGGGAGGTGGGAGGGTAAACAGGTTGTGTTTGTTGTTGTCTATATCCCCCCGGGACTGCAGGCTACCACTTATGCTGATTTAGGTAGGACTCTTCTTGGGCTGCCAGACGGCTTGTTGGTCCTGGGCGGGGACTTCAATTCGGTCATGTCCGGCGACTGCGACCGACTACCCCCTAGAGTATTACCACAGTCCCAGATGTGGCTCAGTGAAATGGCTGACACTTTTGGCTTAGTAGATGTCTGGCGCTCACTACATCCCACGCTCCAACAATACACTTTTCATTCTGGCGCGCACGGCAGCCTCTCCCGTATTGACTATTTTCTTATGTTAGCCTCCACTTTGTCCACTGTTCGTGAGATTCGACACCTCCCCCGGGGTATCTCGGACCACTCCCCCCTGCTGATCACGATTTCTGTGGGTGGTCTGCATGGTAACAGAGTTCCCCCGATTCCCCCCTGGCATTTTAAAAACCCCCGGCTCCGCTCGGACTTGATTAAGGCAATGGATTGCTATTTTTCTGAGAATCTGGGCTCTGTCACTTCCCCCACTGTTCTCTGGGAGGCCTTCAAGACGGTTATTCGGGGTTCCGCCCTGTCACTCATTGCTACTGAGCGTAGGGTGAAGAGGGAGGCTGTTGTGGCTCTTGAAACTGAAATCACTGCGCTTGAAAGTGAGTTGGGTGGGAATGACACGCCTGCACTGTTGCATGAATTGGAATTGAAACAAGCAGACTATAAGGCCTGTGTCACGGATGCTGCTAAATTGATGCGGTCAAATCAACTTGGTCGACTGTATGATGTGGGTGACAAGGCTAGCAAGCTTCTTGCATGGCTGGATAAGACTGAGCGTGCGAGTCGTGTTGTTCCCTCCATTGTTCGTGATTCTGGTGTGACTGTCTCTGATCCGGGTGAGGTTGTTGAGTGTTTTGTTGACCACTTTCGTATGGTTTATACGCCTGTTAGTGATCGAGATGAGGCCGACTCCAGGTTCCTCCTGCGTGACATTGCTCTGCCTACCGTGTCTGATGAGGACTGTCTCGCTTTGGAGGCCCCCTTTACTGTCGACGAGATTGCCCTCGCAATCCGTTCCCTTCGCTCGGGTAAGGCAATGGGCCCTAACGGACTCCCCATTGAACTCTACAAACTTTGCCCTGACAAGATGGCCGCCCATCTGCGTCACATGTTTCTTGAGGCGGTTGAGGCCGGATGCCTCCCCCTTGAGCAGCGCCTTGCTACCATAGTGGTCATTTATAAGGATGGCAAACCTCGTGACCGTTGTGCCTCGTACCGCCCCATCTCCCTCCTTAATGCGGAACCCAAAATCCTTGCTAAGGTGCTGGCCAATCGGATGCTTGCTGTCATCTGCGACTTGATCCATCCGGATCAATCCGGGTTCATCCCTCACAGGAACACTGCTCTTAATTTACGTAGGCTCCACAGTGTCCTCGCGAGAGCTTCTACTCTCGCTGAGCCAGCAGTGATCGCCTCCCTTGACGCCACGATGGCATTTGACACCATTGAATGGCCTTATCTATGGGCAGTCCTCGCCAAATTTGGCTTTGGCCCCAACTTCATCGCATGGGTCAAGCTTCTTTATGAACAGCCGCTAGCTCAGGTCGCTGTGAACGGGAGATGCTCAGACCCCTTTCCTTTGGGCCGTGGCACACGTCAAGGATGTCCCCTTTCTCCGCTTTTGTTCGCTTTGGCACTCGAACCTCTTGCCGCGTGGCTCCGGTGGGAACCCTCGATCAAAGGGATCAGATGGTCCCCTGACCTCGAGGATCGTGTTTCCTTGTATGCGGATGACATCCTCCTTTATCTTACTTCCCCTCAGAAGTCACTCAATGTCCTCTTCGACGTCCTCACGTCCTTCGGTAAGAACTCGGGGCTGGTCATTAACTGGACCAAGTCCTGTGTCTACGCCATAGCTGGTACTCTACCGCCTCTCCCCCGTAGATTTCCCATCCTGGTAGCGACTGACGGTTTTAAGTATCTGGGGGTCCATGTATCCATGATCTCTTCGGTCCGCTATGAGCGGAACTTGTACGCTCCGCTCCGCAGGCTGAAGCAGGATGTTCGGCGATGGCGCGATCTGCCCTTATCTCCATTGGGCCGGGCGGCGCTCTTTAAGATGATGTCGCTTCCCCGCTTCCTCTATGCCCTGCAAAATTTCTTCGACCCCGTTCCGGCCCGCTATTTCCATGAAGTCGAAAGTTTACAGCGGCAACTTATCTGGGATGGCCGTGCCCGAATTGCCTTATCGAAGCTCACGCTCTCCTGGTACGATGGAGGTATTGCGCTACCGGATATTAGACGGTACTACTGGGCCTCGCACCTGAGCGCCATCAACCATGCGACATATTCTCCGGAGCCAGCCCCTGCCTTTGCTTTGGATAAACTGTTGTTGCCCGGCGGCAACTTTAATAGGGCGCTATACTCTAAAGCCCCCTTTCGACTCCTTACGGGCCCAACGAAATGTGCAGTGCGGGCATGGCGAGATGCTACGGTGGCCACGGGCTGGGGTGGTAGACTGACACGTATGACGCCACTGTACGACTCGGAGCGACTGGGCAACCTGTGGAAGACGAAAGGGTTTGAGAAATGGGACATGATTGGAATTAGTACTGTGGGGGACCTTTGGACACGTGGCGCGGTTAAGTCCTTTGAATCACTAAAGCTGGAATACCGGCTCGATGATAGGGAGCACTTCCGTTATATGCAGGTTAGACATGCCTTGTCTTCTGTCTTCCCCTCCGGTACTGACGTTCCGCAGTCCTCCCCTCTGGAGGATCGAGTTCTAGATGGCCATGTCCCAGACAGTACCATCTCCTTAATTTATAAGAAGCTCATTCATAACAGAGCTGACCAGCTCGAGAAGCTCCGGGCTGCCTGGACTGCTGACGGACTTGAATTGGACGACGAGGACTGGCAGTCCGCCGTGTCCTCCCCTAAGGAGGTGGCTATTCCGGCACGACTTCGCTTTGTCCAATTGAAAATCCTTCATCGCGTGTATCTTACTGGAACGCGTCTGGTGCGAATGGGTCTGGTTGCTGACGGACGCTGTAAGCGTGGGTGTGGGATGGATGGTACTTTTCTTCATGTTCTGTGGGAATGTCCAGTGATTGTAGCGTATTGGTCGAGGGTGCATGAAGTTATGAGTCGAGTCACGGGGGTCCCATTGCTTCCTGAGGCGCGTCGTTGTCTGTTGAATGTGTGGGAACCGTCTGACTGCACTGCTGCCCAGACGCTTTGGGTCACCCTGGGCAATATGATCGCGAAGAGGAATATCGCACAGCTCTGGGGCTCCCCTAGACCGCCAGTGCTCAGTGCCTGGAAAGAAAACATGGACTGGTCCATGTTTCGAGAGAAGACGGTATATGAGGCCCGGGGGCGCCCAGGGAAGTGGTCCAGAGTTTGGACTCCCTGGAATACTTATCGTGGAGACATCTGTTCCCCTCCACTTAACTACGAAGTCCCTCTCCCCTCCTCTCTGTGATTTCCGTTCCTCTCCTCCACTCACCACATGCTTTGCTCTCTTATGCGCGCCACCCCCCCTTACACTCGTTTTTTCTCCTACATCCATTCCCCTCCTCCCACCTCCAGCAACCCTTGCCACCATGATACCATGTGTTTGTTTGTTTGTGTTCATTTCAACAAAAACATAAAATTAAACCTCTCTTATCCTATTTGTATGATACTACGCTCTTGCCGATAATGTTGATGTGATAGATTGCTCCAGCAACGTACTGCCTCGTATTACATTTTTTGCTCAACCAGTTTTTGTCATAGCGGCCGGCCCGGTGGGGTTGTAGGCAGACGCTGTGTATCGTGCACTTGTAAATAAAGGTTTTCAAAAAATAAATAAATAAATAAATAAATAAATAAATAAAGTACCTATACTGGTTGCATAGTTGGGCTTGTCAAATACCAGCCAGGTGATATCGTTCTTAGAGTAGGCATGCTGCAAAAAATGTCTAGTCAGTTTTGTATTGTTTCTCTAACACCGCAAAGAGCTGCGGTGCTCAATGATCCTTGTGCGGACCATGCGAGTAGTCACCCCAATGTAATTTAATCTGCATGGGCATCTCAATAAGTATATTACCCCCTCTGTGTTGCAATTTGTATGTCTGGGAAGTTCCCATAGTGTCCGTAAGCCTAAATTAATCTGTGTAGTTGTTATAGTGTATGGGCATGCTGAGCATGACCCACATGGAAAGGTCTCCTTACCAGTGGTAGGGACCACAGTGTGTTCTGTACTAACTGTGGTTGTTCGGTATGTGGTCTGGTGTGGACTACCATATATTTGATGTTCCTACTGTGCTTGAGTACAAAGAGTGGTCTATTCATGTATTTAGTACAGGCCAGTTTCTTGTCACAATCCTCTTCACTGTGTTGGTCAAGTGACTGTCAGTCCCTACACAGACTAACCTGTCATCACGTTGTTTGATGTGCGTACCTAGGAGGGCCTCTCTATTATTATTTCTGGCACGCTTAGCTGCTCGGTTGATTCATTTTTCTGGGTATGCTCTCCGGGATAGGTTAGTACTAAGTGTAGTCGTATGTTCTTTGAATTTTCATATTTTGGTCCAGTTTCTCCTTAGTCTCAGAAATTGCCCTACTGGCAGATTATCCCTTAATGCACAAGAATGAAAGCTATTGTAGCTCAGAAGGGAGTTCCTATCCATGGGCTTGTTGTAGAATTCTGAGTGAATACCACCGTCTTTGAGGTATAGCAAGAGATCCAGGAATGGTAGGGAGTCTTTGCTGTGTTCGCAGATAAATCTGAGATTGGTGTTCCTGGTGTTCACCCACCCTGAGAAAGCATGCAGTGTCTCTGTGTCACCTTCCCAGATCACTAAGATGTCATCTATATATCTCTTCCAAATCTTCAGGTTCTTTGTGTATGGATTGGATGGAGGGTAGATGCAAGACGTTTCAAAATTGTGCATGTATAGATTTGCTATGCTCGGGGCACAAATACTCCCCCATTGAAGTACCATTAGTCTGCCAATACAGATATTCTTTGTACTGAAAAAAATCATCTTTCATTGCTATTGTTGCACACTCCAATATGAATAAGGTAGGTGTCATGTCTCATCGTGTTCTAGAGCTAAGAAGATATGCAGATGTTCTCAGTGTGTCACCTTGCGGGATATTCGTGTATAGAGTCTCTACATAGTAGGAGACAAGTAAATGTTTAGTTGGATCGAAAGTAATGCCTGTCAATGTGTTCAGAGCATGCTTTGTATCCTGGAGGTAGGATGGCATTTCTGACACACAAGGTCGCAGGAACCAATCCACGAATTGTGATAGGGGCTCGAAAAGGGAGCCAATTAACCCTGGGCGAAGTACTACGCCGCGCTCCCGTAGTTTGCGAAGTTTGCGCTACTTTGCACTAAGCGAATTGCAAGTAGCACAGTGCTAACACGCGTAGCGGTCATTTTTTGCTTGTTCGCGGTCTTCAATGTCAAGTTGATGACCTCGAGCGAGCAAAATGACATCCCGGCTAGACTTTTTCCTTGTTCGCCATCAGCAACATCAAGTTGGCAGTCAGGAGCATGGAAAATAAACCTCTCGGCAAGATTCTCAACGCAGGGAGGTCAGGTTTCTCATTGCGAGTGGTCACGTATGCCTGAGACCGCTCGCGATGAGAAACTACCAGTCCACGTTGAGAAAGCTGCAGCTTGAGTAGAAATCTACTCGAGCGGCAGAAAACGACCGTTTGCACTGTGCAATAGTGCAGACAAGCATCCTGCACTCTGCAGTCAGTGCGAACAGCATTTTGCACAGTACGCTACGCAGTTCGCATACCTACGCGTTGCTCGGTAGTGCGAAGTGCACTTCGCGTAGCTACGCGTAGCACTACTACGCGAACTACGCCCAGGGTTAGAGCCGATCGCCGACACTATTGGTGGTCTAGCTGATTTCTGAATCTTCGGGAGTATGTTGAAATATGGAACCTTGGGATGAGTAGGTTGTAAGAACTCAGATTCACTCCTAGTGATCCAGCCTGCTTCATATCCTCTCTCTATCAGAGTCTTGATGGTTTTCTGTAGTCTCTGAGTTGGGTCATTTTGTAAATGTTGATACTACCCGTGATCACTCAGTTGGCGGAGACGTTTCTGATGGTAATCTGTGCTGTTCATGATCACTATGGCTATAGTCTTAAGAGGGGTCAAGGTCTCATGGCTAAGATTGACTATTATGATGTATGACTCATCGAGGGCGGTGGATCCTTGGACATTGCTCCTCTTCACTTGTTGTTCAATCGCAGGGTTCCACTGTATATGTGGTCTCTCCTGGTATATTTGGTCTGGCTGTGTTGCCCTGGTTCCTTGTCTTATTCTACCGCTTTTGCCTCGGCCCTGTGAATACTCTGCCAGGAAGAAAGACTGCTGTGCTGCTGAAGAACTACCACTCTGCTGTACTGCCGCTTTGAAAGAACTAATGCCGTGCTGTGCTGCCTTCTTGCCTGGCTGAGTTGGACTGGATCTGCGTCTCTTGAGCTCAGAAGCCAGAGTGACTCCATTGGCTAGATGGCTGTCCTCCTGATCTAAAGCCTCATGGACATAACAGGCTTCCAACAACGTTCCCTCTGCACCTGGACTCATCTATGAGTCTATCCTACCAAGTGGTGCCACCCCAGACCTGGACCCTCAGAAGTGCACCTAAAGTGCATCCATGAGCAGCCTCGTAGCACATCCAAAACAATACAGGAATTCGCACACCAGCCTCAACGCTTCTTGGAATTTACACATCGCTTCGGCTGCATGGCGCATCTTTGAATTGGATCCGCACAATGCTCTGTAACCTGGATTTCAGGTACTCTGTCAGTAAACCTAACTGGATCCCTGTAGCCATCCCACGTGTCATCGCAGATGGCCTGAACTTGTGACTTTGTCCTGGTCTGGCGTGACCAGATACGCACAATTGGCTCTTTGCGCTGGTTGGTGCTTTTTTGACCTAAAACTTAAAAAATTGAATAGACTCCAGTTCTACTAATTGGATGCTTGTCATTTTGGTCTTGATTATTTATTAAACTGAGCTCTATATTTCTTACCTTGTGTGGGAACTTTTTGTGTTTTTTTCATTGCCTTACTGTTTGAAGTGTTGCATAAATACTTTACACACTGCCATCATGTTAAGCCTGACTGCTCTGTGCCCATCTACTAGAGGATTAAACACAGACTAATTGGGTGGTTGCCTATGCCTATGCCTTTCCCTGACAAGGACTGTGGCTGCTGCTTGACCAGGGCTCACTCCTTATCAACCAGTAACCCATTTTCTAATACTGCATGACACCCAAACAGTGCCAGAAAGCCAACACTTAGCACGTTGCCCCAGAGATAGCACGGCCCACCACTCAGAACAGCTGCAACCAGGATCTTTTCCGCGGTGCTCCCAAATCAAGGCAGCCAAGCCTGTGACTGTATGGGAGCAGTTAGAACCTGACTTGACCTGCCACCATACCAGAGACCAGCATCCGGCCCAGACACATGGGAATTGGATTAAACAAAGATCTTCTCCCCCATGCAAAATAATTTAATCCGGAGATCATCTTTCAGGGTAGACTGTCGAGCCTGATGCATACAGCCCTCCCAAAGCTAGACATAATGGTCAAACCTAAGCTGACCTAGTTCCACCCTCCAAAGACAGTTTGGAGCACTAAACTACACAGTAATGCAAGGGGGGGGTCCCCTGAGCCATCGCAAAGCCATACTTGTAAAACATTCTGACCGATTTGATAGGATACTATCACTGATACAGGAAACCAAGACCTCACCTCACATACTTAAGGGGGAACATATATATACACAAGTCTATTGAGATCCAGGGCACTACTGGCCACTTAGACTCACCAAAGGAGGATGGCCCGCATCCGCTGGCACAAATACGTAGGTAGGGGCAGATCAACCCTCCCATACTCGCCACTGACCCCCATATGGCCCCTACCACACCAACAGACAGTCACAAAGCGCAACAATGTGACACCATGGAAATAAGCTGACTCACTTCAATGTGGAGGTAATGCTGCATACTTTCCAGGAGCAATGGGACCATGGCACACGTATCCCACAGCAGAACATGGAAGATCATTAATGCATTGCTCACTGCCCCACTAGTGCAACATCACAAAATGGACGCTGGGGTTGGGGAGCGCTGGGCAACAGACACGCCTACCGATCTCACTGACTAGCAATGTGAGTGCGCATCACAATAGGTTAAGGAGGTGTCATGAAACCCACGGTTCCGCTACACACAATTTAATTACCTGCACCAAGCGTATCTTTACACCACAACATATCAAACACATGTTTACAAAGGCCTCGGTGCTCTGCACGAGGGGCAACTCGCCATTTGTGAGATATTTCCATATGGTGTGGGACTGTCCGGTAGTACAATGTGCTCAGACTAATATAGGGGGAACCTTCTTGACCCTAGTAGAGCGCATAGTATTGGTTACACCAGAAACATACATGCTAGGCATTAGAACTAAAGTGAAAGGGGATTAATTCTTCCATAAATTCCTCGACCTGTCCTTTGTGTTGTTTAAAAGATAAATTGTGATTTCTTGGATGCCCTGTGCAGCTCCTGGTACAAAGAGCTAGCTCAAGGCTTTACTTAGCTGAGCAAAGGCAGAGACAGAAATCATGATAAAGTCTTGAATTTATGGAGGCGAGGGACAGGGGATAACATTATGGGATATTTACATTTGAATCTGGAAGCAAAGACCGACATGTGTCCTCCTTGACCCTGCGTGCCCATAAAATCACAATAGGATACTTGCACTTGGACATTGCCCACGCTCTCTGACACACTTCCTATGTGACACTATCCAGTTGAAGATCATCACCCCCTTGAGTGCACCCATGGGCATGCCCCATTCAGCAGGTTATGTACATACATAACAGTGGTCATCCCAGACATCTCGTGGTATAGGGCCCCATCACTTGCAGTCATACACCTAGCATACCCCAGCAGGAATAAGGTGAAGATTTATGCTGTAGAGTACCCTGCGCATGACCTGTTTTAGCAAATAAGATGGCGACAACTTCGGATAAGACCTTCATGTGTGCTCAGCAAGTGGACTTACCCACCTGGTAATCGGTTCAAGTATGCGCAGTGGTGATTATCATGTTACAGACGTGCCACTGCAATACTGCTGAGACTCCACAGTATATGTTGTTTCGGCGGACAACACCCCACGTGTTATTTCTTGTTTTTGTGCTTAAAACTCAATAAAGAAATGGCAAAAAGAGGAGTAGCTTAGAACCAGTTCTGCCACTCAACTTACCTCGAGAGGCCAATGCACATTCTCGGCTGGAGTTATTGACCCTACCCTCCAAATGACAATTGCCTAGCTTCTTGGCAGGTGTGTTGTCAAAAACAGGCCTCTCAGCAGGGATTAGCCATCCGGAAGAAACCATGTCGCTTTGGCACATCAAAGGGCAGCTTTAATTCTGACAAGTCAGAATGCTCCCCTTTCATGACCCTCCTAGACCTTTTGGTACCAAGCCTAGTGGGAGGGAGAAGTGGGTTTGATCCTGACAAAGGGGAGGAGATTCCATCTAACCAGGCAAGTGATGGTAGAGAGAGCCAAAGACCTTCCTGGTAGAAGCAGGGCTCAGTTGTGTTAAATTTTGGGCTCTAGAAAGTACTACAGTAAATCCAATGGGAAGCACTACAAAAGGAGTTTGGCATAGGGTAAGAGAGTAGATGTGATTTGGTAAGGAGCATTCTCTAAGCACTGTCTAGTGCACATGGGTAAGACTAGCACCTCACCATTACCTCCTCTGAATATGCCTTGCCTTGGCAACATTCACAACTGGAGAAGGCCTTCCTTGAGGAAAGCAGCCTCCTGACTTTTTCCTGGTACCTAGAGACTGAAACTGCTCTCCAAGGAACAGGCTGTTGCCCTCCTATTAGAATGTTTCAGTGACACAAAATCAGAAGGATCATCAACTTCAAAAAGGCCCAGCTGACCACTGAATACTAGAAGCTGCACAAACCCTGGGTGGCGAGACACCTGGTACCTAGAGGCCAGCCCTGGGGACCTGCGGATTCCAGAAGTGACCAGAATGAACTTTACCAAAGGCCCTGAATGTGAGTTTGACGAATAGTGCTCCATTTGTAAGGGTGTAGGAGGACATTAGTTCCCCCATGCTGAAGGACTACCATCCTTCTAATTTACACATTTTGATAAACATAACTTGTACCTAATTACTAGTAGTTTGTGTACCTTAGTTTTTGGCTTCGGTTTAGGTAAGGCAGTGAATGCACTCCCAACTCTCACAATCGGGGAATCAGTCAGCATGTTTTTGCCTCTCGAATCAGCCCTCTGTTCGACATCCTGTAAAACAGAAAAAAGGTCAATACAAGTCCCACCAGTTAGCATTCCCATAGTTCTAGCAGTAGTTCACATGTAAGGGTGGGCCTTTCATATGGGACAGCATTAGACCAAATATGTGAGTGTGTTAGGTCAATGTAGTGTCAATCTGGTCCTTACATAGTGAAGGCAGATTGAAACCATACCCAACACATGTGGGGTATGATTTTTGTCAGAAGTGTGGGACCGTGAGATGGTTAGATATCTGTTATTCGCCTTTAGGTCTGGAGTTTTTTTGTGACAGAGAATTGAAGAAATTGTGATTTTTGTTGCATATATTTTGGAGATTGGAAAGGATTTTGGGTATTACAGTTTGATGGGTATCATTCAAGCCATATCCTATTGGATGACTCTGGAGCTTTAGTTTTCCGATATATCCAGGGTTGGCAGGAGTTCCTGGTTGTCAGCCAGCTCCGGTCCATCAAAGAATGGCATGGTGACTAGTGCCTGGATCTTTGCTCAAATCAATGAAAAAATCCACAGAATACAGATATGGGTCAAGCCTTGGAAGTGACGTGTTCTTGTGTGAGACAAATTGTGGGTAAAAACCCTGTTTTTGAGAAACAAATTGTTGAAAATCTGACAAACATCATATACAGCTGTAAACCTTGTCAGCCGATCAGGATGAAGGAAATCGGGCACCCACTGATAAAACTGTGAATAGAAATATGCATAAATATTAAAAAGTTGCTTTTATGTTATATTTTCATACAGCTCCAGGGTCAAACTTATTATGAAAAACCAGGTGCTCTTAACCACCATTTCATTTTCATTTGATTTCAAAATATGACAAGTGCATGGCACCCAAGTTATTGCCCGTGGGCACACCAAACTCATGGAAAATCTGATATTCATGGTACTCCACACTCAAGAGACCCCGGGTCTATAGTTGTAGGACAGTCCTTCACACAGATAGGCTCCTGCATGAGGGATATTCTCCTGCAAGCCCACACCTGTGAAAAAACACGATTTAGATACACATAGGCTGTAACTAATACCAAGTACTTTCTGTACCTTAGTTTTGGACTTCTGGTTTGGTAAGGTAGTGTATGCAATCCCAACCCTCACATTAGGGGAATCAGTCACAAGGTTTTCAATGCTGGTGTCTCCGCACTGTTTAAAACTCTATAAAACAGAAAAAAGGTCAGTAGCAGCTTGTACAAAGTTTCAAAACAACCATCTATTTTTCATTACACTCCAGTATATGGTTACGATTAAAGCAGATTTCGTTAATCAGAATTTAGTTGATCTGATTACAGCAAAATTCAATCCCTATCTACAAATGTGAATCAACACAGGCTACACACTATGAGCCTGTTTAAAAAGGCGATTACGTAAAAGATGTGGCCCTTTTTTGATGCACTGGCAGCGCTATGGGCCTGCTCATATTTACAAGGCCATGTAAAGTCACCCTGAATGACTTTTCATGGCCTTGTAAATATGGGCCCCATTCACGCATTACTCTGAATGGTGTTGCTTACGGTGCTCCCATCCAACATCCATCGAACCTCACACATTTCCAGATTTACAACATTTTGTTAAGATAGGAATGCATCAGAATCCTATGCCTCCCCAGGGGGAGGCCTGGACAATAGGTTTCCTATCAGAGGGATGTATAACCACCTCCCCAGACAGACTTTAGTGTATTCGGGCTGGGCTGGTGCACTCAGTGAATGCTTTTCAGACAGTGCTGGGGGCACACTTGGTATCCCTGTGCATACCCCAGTTCTAACGGGTTGCAGGGGCACTCAGCCCCTGCTCTGGCACAAAACGGGACAAAGGGGAAGGGGTGTTACCACCCCCACCCTGGGTCCTCCCATAGGTGGGACCCTAGAGTAAGTACAACCCCTAAACTTAGTATAAGTATAGGAACCCAGTCATTAGGTGTTTAGATTATCCTGGAGGAAACTCTGCAACATATATCCTGTAACTTCGACATTCTATTTTGACTAGAAGGCGGAAGGATCTCCCTTGGGGTCAAGGAGTGACTCCCCTGTTCAATCAGCGGTAAAAAAGGGGGTGGTGATGGACGGAGCATCTGAATCAATCAAACACTCACACCCAGTCAAAAGATCTGGGTTTAACCCATCACCGTTCTTTAGCCCACTCTGCCACCCCAGTTCAGACATGGCTATATGCAAATCAGTCTGACCCTGTGCCTCATGGGAACAGTCCAGCCCGAACTGCCAAGCCATGTCTTCCCTGGACCGGAAACAAGCTTCCGAGGACCGGTTTCTGGCATTCCAGCCGTCTTCAGCCCGGCTTGCTTGAATCCAGTGGCAAAGTGAGCAAGGGACCACCCCCTTTTGTACCGCTTTTGGCCACCATAAGTGTGGCAGGGTATGCTCAGACGTGAGTCCCTTGCTTACTTTGCCACTGTATTCAAGCAAGCCGGGCTGAAGACGGCTGGAATGCCAGAAACCAGTCCTCGGAAGCTTGTTTCTGGTCCAGGGAAGACATGGCTTGGCAGTTCGGGCTGGACTGTTCCCATGAGGCACAGGGTCAGACTGATTTGCATATAGCCATATCTGAACTGGGGTGGCAGAGTGGGCTAAAGAACGGTGATGGATCAAACCCAGATCTTTTGACTGTGTGTGTGTGTTTGATTGATTCAGATGCTCCGTCCATCACCACCCCCTTTTGTAACGCTTTTGGCCACCATAAGTGTGGCAGGGTATGCTCAGACGTGAGTCCCTTGCTCACTTTGCCACTGGATTCAAGCAAGCCGGGCTGAAGACGGCTGGAATGCCAGAAACCACTCCTCGGAAGCTTGTTTCCGGTCCAGGGAAGACATGGCTTGGCAGTTCGGGCTGGACTGTTCCCATGAGGCACAGGGTCAGACTGATTTGCATATAGCCATATCTGAACTGGGGTGGCAGAGTGGGCTAAAGAAGGGTGATGGATCAAACCCAGATCTTTTGACTGGGTGTGAGTGTTTGATTGATTCAGATGCTCCGTCCATCACCACCCCCTTTTGTACCCCTGTTCAATCAGGCACCAAAGAAGCATCTTGCCGGTCTGCATTTCCAAGGCTCTCGCTGGATCCTGAAGGATTTACGACACAGGACACGGACTTACAGACATCTCTGAGGCCACACAAGATCACAGCAAAGCTGAGACCTGTAGCCATCACGAGAGACGTGGGACCGGAACTCCTGGACACCGTGCACATTTGCTAGTGCACCTACTTCCCGAGCTTTCCCGAAATTGTGCATTAGGCTACTTGTAGTCCAACCCTGAGCACCATCTGCACCAAAGATTGTGGGCCGACACTCCATGAGTGTTCAGTGGACCCGCTTCTAGCATTTATGCTTGAGGCCCCTTCGCCATCCCTGGTCCGTCAACTGGTGTGTCCCCACGAAGGTAACTCTTTTGTTTCTTGGGCTTCTCTGGTTGCTCCAGACGTGCCCTGACTCCCCTCCAAAGGCATCTTCTTATTGCCTGCCTGGTCACTGGCAAGTGACCCAGACTCTGTCCCTTCTGCTTTCAGGTTCTTCAGATCTCCGATCCACCCTTGGATCCATCTGGATACTTTCCACTTGGCCGCCTGCAGCACTTTTCCGCAGCTCGCCATAGAAAACTAAGACAAACCCGACACGAAAAAACACCTATGCACCCGGCTTCCCTGGGTGAGATAACATGAGTACTTCGGTGCTCCTGTGGGTCTTGACTCTCGAGCTATCTGGTTCTCAAGGGGTTTGTCCAAGTTCACTTCTAAGTGTCCCTAATCTTTAAAATTCTAATTGCAAATTTCCCTATAGAAGTCAATGGTGATTCGGGACTGTGTTTAGACACTGCACGCGTCCCCCGTGGGTCTCCTGCGTCACTACCTTGGGTGGCTCCTGGTTGCCCCAGCGGTTCTACAGGCCCTAGTCATTGTCTCTATGACTGTAGTGGTACTTAAACCACTTTCTTAGTACATGGTTTGTGACGCCCCTAGGACTAAATGTATACTGTGCTAATTTACTGTGTGCTAAATAAGTTTACTGTGTGTACTTTTGCCTCTAGCCTCATAAAGAGACTAGATGGATGTGTTTAGATTAAATACATATATTTTATATATATAACCTGCTGTGGTTCTCCTTTCATTTGGTCATTCACGAGATTATAGACTGGTAAAACAAGCTGTTTTACATTCCTTCAAGACTTAGCCTGAAGGCTGCTCTCCACAGCTACCACTAGGATAGCTTTCTATATAGGTTGTCTTTAAACCTATCATCATAAGGGTTGTTTGGGGGGGCGTGGCTAAGCACGCAAAGGCGGCAGACGTGTCTGGGTAGAGCTTCGAGCTGAGCTCCCCTACCACAGGCCATTTATCCGAGATAATTGCTAAAAATCTGGCCCTACCTATCACCGGAGCGGTGTGGGGCGACCTCCGTGCCCCTGTCAAGGTTGGAGCCGAGCGGAGATCCCTGGCCAGTCCTGCGGCGGCGTGGAGTTAGCGCCCCCCTGGCGGGCTCTCCCGGCCGGCGTGGGTTTTGGCGCAAGCCTGGGGCCGTGCTGTGACCGCGAGGCCCGGCCGCTGCTGTTTGTGGTGCGAGGGCTGTGGGCTGCGGAGCTGGATCTGTCCCGAGAATCATCAGCGGAGCTGCATCGGGACAATACCTGGACCCCTGCCTCTTGTGGGGTGTCGCGGGGGCTGCTGACCGCTCCGGAGACGGCAAGATCGGACAACCCCCCTCGGTGGGCCCGCCTGGTCGGCACGCAGGTCAGCGCGGGGCTGGCCACACCTGCGAGGCCTGACCGGGTGGGACCTGCGGGGCGGGGCCTGGCAGCTGCGGCAAGTCTTCACTGACCCTACCCCCTGCGGACGCTGGTGCTGCGTGGGGGGCCTTGCTGGATCGGCCATCCCTGAGGAGGGCTACGACCCCTGCCACCTGCCTGATCTGTAGCGGGAGCTGCTGTGCACTTGGCTGACTCCTTTGGCTGGTGTGGGGGCCTGCCGAGCCCCTGGGCGGCACCCAAGGGTCCCCCGTGCTGGAGACCATACCCAGGGGCTTTCGTGCTGGACAGTGAGACGAGCACCGGCAGAATAATCATGAGGTGACCGGCTTCCCAGGCTCTGAGCTGGAGATACCCTCCATTGGTGCGTGGACTCCTTTATATACATTGGCTGGCTGCCCCTCTGGCCTCGGGGTGGACATCTACGCGGGGCCTGAGGTGGAAAATGAGCGGCGTCATCTGCCCTGTTGGAGCCCCAGACCTGACCGCCTCGTCGCTGGAGAACCCCCCTTCCGGAGGGAGCTGAGGGAGCTGTGTGAGGTGCCGGGGAGGCACGCGGTCGTCTTGGTTAGCCTTGGGGTGCTCACGGCTGCCCTAGAGGCCACTGTGGCCGATGTCACGCCCAAGGTCGCGCAGACGGATTAGCATGTCCAAGACCTCCTCAACCGAGTGGAATTCCTGGAGGACCACGCGGAGGATGCGGAAGGGAGAGCGAGGAGGGAACAACGTCCGCATCATAGGCCTGCCGGAGCGATGGGAAGGTAGGGAACTGGAGGTGCACATGGAGCGCTGGCTCACAGACCTACTTCCCGAGGGCAACCTCTCTCAGCATTTCGTAATGGAGCGGGCCCACCGGGTCCCGACGCAGCCCCCTCCTACAGGCTCCAACACAAGACCCATGCTTATTCGCGTCTTGAACTACCGGGACCTCAACGCCATACTGCGAGAGACTAGGAAACTGTCTGACGTCAGGGTTGACAATGCCAAGATCATGTTATTCCCTGATTACAATGTTCAAGTACAACGTCAGCGGCACTCTTTCCTGGCAGTGAAACAGCGACTCCGCAGCCTAGCCCTGAAATACTCTCTTCTCTTTCCGGCTCAAGACCCATTTCTTCAATACTCCTGTGGCGGTTGAGGCTTGGCTGAACTCGGGCATAGACACGGAGCCCAGCGCGACGCCATCTGCGTCGACCATGCGGCGCGCCCGGGGGCCCGGGCGCCGGCGCAGGCGGAGGCCCTCGACGATGGGACGAATACGCGCGGAGTCAGAGGTGGGCCCCCCGGCTGAGCTCATGCACAGTGAACAACAGGAAGCCCTTCGGATGGTGGCGGAAATCAGTGGTTCATTGGAAGTGGACCCCACATTGGAGGCCAGCCCCCGCAGGATCCTAAGCGATGACAAAAGTATTTATGGACTGCCGGATTCACAGGTGTCGACGGACCTACCAGATGTCACCCCGCAAACTGCCGACTTCATTCACTGAGGACAGTCTGGAAAGTTTGGCACTTTTTGTTTGACCCTGAGAATTTTTACTACCTCTTGGAGGTTTTCTTTGACTCCATGGACCACAACTGTAGCATCGGCGAGTCTGCCTTGCCGCAGGGGGGCATTTGGATTTGGATCTGGCTGACGAGACGCTGTGAGTGTAGCTTTTCCAATTCAGACTGGGTGTGGGGCGGCGCTGCGGGGGTGGTCTGACCCCCCGGAGGTGAGTGAAATATTGGAAGCTGCCCGGGGGCGCCGACGGGCGGCGGGGTGCTAAACCCGGAGGAACCGGGACCCCGCGCTGCAGGTGCATCCGCTGGAACTGGGCCGACTGCCAGGTGATACCTGTGGGGGGGATGCGCCCTCAACCTGATCACATAATGTGCCGGCAGAGATAGAGCCAAGCGCTCAGCGACCCCCCCTGAACTCACGGTCTCTTTAGCTCACTAGAGCGTTTGGACGCTAACATGTTCTGCAGTCGACCTTTTGGTATTGTGTTGTTGTTTGCCTTGTCCTCAGGGCTGGTTGATTCCTCTTTTTTTTCTTCCCCTATATTTCCCTCGCATATGATGGGTGTGTGCGAAGGTGCTCTGATGATTTCAGTGGGTGTTTAACCTGCCGAACGGTGTTGTCAGCTGGTGGTGGTGGGCTAGGGGGGGGGGGGGGGGTGGTGATGGAGAACCGGATGTATTATGGCTGTGAGTACCAGTTACCAGATCTATTCATATCTCAAACGACACCATGTACACATAGCACTGCTGCAGGAGACCCATCTGACTAGCCCAGAGACGCTAACGCTACACCGTAGATGGAGGGGACAACTGTACGCTACTGGATTTTCGGCATATGCGCGAGGGGCGCTGATCTGGGTGCGCCCTGGGGTCCCCTCCTTTGCACTCTCCCACTTTAGGGTAGACACGGAGGGCAGATATGTAGTAATTCACGGTGCGCTGGATGGACAGCTCATTGTTCTTGCTTCGCTTTATGCCCCAAATACTGAGCAGAGCTCCTTTCTCACACGGCTGTCATCAGTACTGGCACCATGGCATGGTGTTCCTTTCTTGCTCGGGGGCGACTATAACTGTGTATTGGACACCTCCTTGGACTGGTCATTCCTCCCCTTTAGCCAGCGCACCGGTACATGGGGCAATGAGGGCACTCACGGACTGGGCGACGCAATGGGGGTTGCATGACGCTTGGCGAGGTTGCAATCCGCACGACAGGGTATATTCATACTACTCAGGCGCCCACTCATTGCATGTCAGGTTAGACAGATACATGCTGACAAATGACCTGCTCCCCCATGTCACGGACACTTGTTACCTAGGCCGAACTCACTCTGACCATAACCCCCACACCCTAGACCTGGCCTGGGAACGCCCGCATCCACCGGTGCCTACTTGGAGGCTCCAGCCAGACATGTTGCTGGATGCCCCGTACGGAGAGGCGCTCTCGGCCCGCCTCTTACAATATTTTGAAGAAAATAACCACACTGCCTCCACCCCACAATTGGAATGGGATGCATTTAAAGTTGTCACAAGAGGCCACTGTCTGGGCATGCAGGCGGGAATGCGGAAGCAGATAGAGGGTGAGCTGACGCGGGTCGGATCTGACCTGTTGACTGGGGAACAGGAGGCTGTGGAGGGAGATGATGGGACCCTGATAGCAGCCAGGGAGCAACACACACAGTTGCTTGACAGGCTGAAAAATTTAAATTATGCTGCCCACTCAGCACGCACTCATCACTTTGGGGACAAGCCTGGTAGATTCTGTGGGAATTTTTGGTTGGTTGGGCGTTATTGGAGCGGGAGGGGGAATCGAACCCTGACTTGCAGTGCACTTCCGACCGACACTGCCATTTTGGTAGACGGTGCGGTCTAGTTGTTTTTATCTTGCCCTCATGCCCTCACGCTGCCCTACTTAACGGGGACGTTGCGCGAGCGCGCTAGACCCAGAAAGCAACAGACTCGCGACTTACTCACCACACTCTGCTGAAACTTGCTTCTTTGCCTGAATCTTTTATAAATTGAGAAACTGCTTTTAAAATTGAAGACATATATCTTTGTGTTTGATTCTGTGGGAATTTTTGGTTGGGTGGGCGTTATTGGAGCAAGAGGGGGAATCGAACCCTGACTTGTAGTGCACTTCCGACCGACACCGCCATTTTGGTAGACGGTGCGGTCTAGTTGTTTTTATCTTGCCCTCACGCCCTCACGCTGCCCTACTTAACAGGGACGTTGCGCGAGCGCACTAGACCCTGACACCTTTCCCCTCAGGTTCCTGAGAGCTGTCTTTTCCGCCCTGTGGGCGGTGCTAGGGGTAGGTCTTCGGGCTCAAATGCAACACGTCATGCGGGAGCGCAGCGGACGCGCCAAAGGCGCGCCAAAGGCAAGCCCGTCTGCGCCAGTCCGCGCCCGGACGGAACCAGGGGCCAGCCATAATGCCCGGTTTATTACCCATTCCGCCGTATCGCTACAAGGTCTGCACACATTCAGTCTGTTCCCTACCAGCGACACATTAGATCTACTGTCGAAATTCGATATACTCACAAAAAGAACCTCCTTTCCTGAACTGTTAAACTGTACAGTATCTACTTGTACTTCATTGAACCAGGACAGGTTAGGTAATAGTCAAGACATCATGGTCTACTATCTGAATAGAATACTCGTTCGTTTGTCAATCACCAGTTGGATATTTTTTCCCTATTACTCTCAGACAACCCTAACCTTTTGCTGCTGACTGAGACATGGCTCATGGAGGACTCGAGCTCTGACATGCTGGCGGCCATACCTAATAACTACTACATTATACATGCAGACCGTCCTTCTGACAAAGTAGGGGGAGGCGTGGCAGCTATCATTAATAAGGATCTTAGGTTCTGTTCCTTGCCTAGCCTTTCCCTTAAAGACACTGATAATTTGGTGATAAAACTAGAATCCGCCCATGACTCTTTTGTCTGTATACTCCTCTATAGGCCCCCTAACAAGACCCCCTCTTTCCCGCTGGAACTTAGTGAACAGATAGCTAAACTTGCTACTGATCATGCAAGAGTAATACTTGTGGGAGATTTTAATTACTGGTATAAAGACCCTGAGGAGGGACCACACTTGGCTGAAATGACGGACTTGCTTATGAACTTGAACTTCACCCAGCAAGTCCTGTGCCCTACCCATCAGAAGGGACACATCTTAGACCATGTCTGGATGAATGGGATAGGAATTTCTACTCCGACCGTTACACCTTGTATTTGGTCTGATCACCATCTACTGAAATTTACCTTAAGGCTTCCATTAGCTGAGAAACCTAGCACCACTGTTGATGGTTTTGCTAGGAAATGGAACTCCTTTAACAAGGAAGATCTCCTCCGTTCCTTAGCCGACACGGTCCCTTTGGCTTGGCCGAATAAAGAGATGATGGAAACTAACATCTCAAATTGGCTCATGAATACCAGTAATAAACACGCCCTCTTACTAGATTAAAAACTACTCGACGCGCCGATGCTACAAGATGGTTCTCCACTGAACTCAAAAATCAGAAGTTTCTGCTCCGTAAATTGGAGAGACAATGGCGCTTGAAGTACTGTCAGGAAAAAAGACTGATCTATACAACTGCTAGGAAAGAGTATAAAAAAAATTCTTGTGGCTAAAGCCGCTCACTTTTCTACTCGTATCATTAACTCAAATAATAACTCCAAAGAGATTTTTTATATTGTCAATGAACTCTCTAATCCAGAGAGGATACTATTGAAGGCAGTCCCATCTCAGGAACTATGTGACTCCCTTAATGACTATTTCATTGACAAAATTACCACTATTAAAAATAATATTCCTAAGCTTTCTTGCGTATTTAGTTCCGCTGATCAGTTCAAAAATAATCATTCATTAAGTAAATTTCCCAATATTGACTTGGAAACTTTTCAAAAGCTCTTACTGAAGGTCAAATCAAGAGCTCCATCTGACTGTTGTCCCCCGCACATACTTAAAGACTGTCTTGTTGCCTTCCCTGGCCCCGTATTGGCTCTAATGAATGAGTCTCTTACCTCGGGGGAAGTGCCCTCGGCCTTTAAAAAGGCTATAGTTGTCCCTTTATTAAAGAAACTCGGAGCAGACTCCACATTGCTATCTAACTGCCGTCCAATTTCTCTGCTTCCATTCCTTACAAAGTTGCTGGAGACTTATGTTGCCAATTGTCTCTCTGACTTTTTAGAGGAATCTAAATATCTCGATTCCCATCAGGCAGGTTTTCGGCCGGCTCATTCGACTGAAACAGTCATTGTGGCGGTACTAGATACTCTCCGAGACCATGCTGATAGGGGTTCCTCCCGGGCATTGGTACTCTTAGATCTTTCCGCCGCTTTTGACACGGTCGACCATGCTATTTTGGTCGACCGTGTCGAACTTGCGGGTGTCCGGGGGGCGGCCGCTTGCTGGTTCTCTTCCTTTCAGAAGGATAGGTCTCAGGCGGTCCGTCAAGGGCCCTATCTCGCCTCCCCTCAGAAAATCTCATGCAGGGTCCCGCAGGGTTCGGCACTGTCACCCCACTATTTAAGAACTATATTTCTACCCTCTGATTCGTTCCTTGAAGGAGAGAAATGTGACAGTCCTCAACTATGCAGATGATCTGCAATTGGTCTTTGAGATAGATGGCTCTAACTGCTCAGTGGCGGATTTTCAGGGAACACTGCTGTATATACAGCAGTGGATGGACAGCAATCATTTGAAACTGAACCAGGGCAAGACAGAGCTTGTCCTGACCGGGGACAGCTGTAAATTTTGGGGTCCACATTATTGGCCCGTGGAGCTGGGTCCACCTCCTTCCCCTTCCAGCTCAGCTAAAACACTGGGAGTCTCCCTTGATAAGAAACTCACATTGAAATCCCAGGTGGGCAATGTGATCTCGAAGTGCTTTCTCCAAATGCGTAAGATCAGGAAAATTCACCGGTTCTTCACCCAAGATGCTCTGATCGGATCATAGCTGCCACTGTTACATCCCATCTGGATTATGCAAATTCTGTGTATCTGGGTATGCCACTCTATGTGTTTAAGCGTCTGCAGTTAGTACAAAACCAGGCAGCTCGGCTGGTCACGCGACAACCTAGATGGCAACCAATTAGTCCTGTGCTTGAGAAACTACATTGGCTTCTGATCTCTCAGCGAAGTGCTTTCAAAACAGGCTGCCTTGTTTTCAAGGCTCTGCCTGCTAAAAGTCCTGCATTCATCAACAATCTATTACCCAGATATGTTCCCAATCGGACCCTTTGCTCAGCCCATCTCTCCCTGTTATCTGTACCTAAGTTCAAACGTGTGCATCAGGGAGGCTGCCGCTTTGCGGTCCTGGCGCCAAAACTCTAGAACTCGTTCCCTTTGACAATCCGGTCTTGTACTGACACTATGCAGTTTAGGAAGCTCCTTAGGACCTGGCTGTTCCGTCAAGCATATAACTTGGTATAGTGGACAGCTTGCTGTCTGATCAGTCTGTCCTCAGTATTCTCTGCTTTCTGGTCAGCGCCATGAAGCCACCCGGTGTAAGTGCGCTTAATAAATAACCCTTAACATTAACATTAACATTACTATCGTGGTTAATCAGGCGTGATACCCAGACCCCCCCGATAACGTCCGTTTATACAACACAGGGCGTTGCTGTATACACACAAAGGGCTATTCACAAAGCCTTCACGACACACTATGAGGGCCTTTACTGCTCTCGTCTGCGGGTCTCCACCACCAACATCTTGGCATATCTATTTGCCTTACCCCTGCCAGAGATCAATGATGTGCAGCGCGATGACCTGAGTGCGCCGTTCACGTCAGAGGAACTCCGAACAGCCATTTTTCCTCTCTATAATGGGAAATCCTCGGGACCTGATGGGCTACCCGCGGAGTTTTATAAAGCCTACTCCATTATCCTAATCCCCGAACTACTGCGCATGTTCGAAGCCGCAATTGCTGATTCTGCTCTTCCGCCCACACTGAACGAGGCGAATCTAATATCTCTTCTAAAGCCGGGCAGAGACAAGACCAATATGGGCTCGTACAGACCTCTGGCCCTCCTCAACACAGATTATAAGATCCTGGCATCCACATTGGCCCAGCAGTTGGCGCCCCTGGTGCCTGCTCTTGTCCATGCCGACCAAAACGGTTTTGTACCAACTCGCAGCACATCGTACAACATCAGACGTCTGTTTCGAATACAGAGCCTAGCCACGCCCTGATGGCCTCATTCGGGGTGCTTGATACTCGATCTCGAGAAGGCATTTGACTCTGTGGAATGGACCTACCTAGTGTCGAAGCTGCGGAAATATAACTTGGGCAACGACTTTCTCCAGAAGGTGGAACTCCTGTGCCAGAGACCCACGGTACGAGTTCGCACGGGCAGGCTGCTTTCTGACCCGATACGGGTATGCAGAGGTACCAGACAGGATTGCCCCCTCTCCCCCCTAATTTTCGCCCTCGTAATGGAACCCTTAGCGGTGAGACTCCGAGCCTCCGGTGTAGAATGGGGCATCCCCTTGGCCTACGGGGTTCATGCGGTGTCACTGTACGCTGACGACCTGCTACTTTACATTAGAGATCTGACCTGCTTCCCACCTGTACTCACCGACATATTTCGTGCATTCGGAGAGATGTTGGGTCTTAAGGTAAACTGGGCAAAGTCAGGTGTGTATTCCTTTGACGCTGCGACGCCGGAAAGTGCCATCAGGGTACTGGGCAAATGACTTGCCTGGTACCCAACCACTTTTCGCTATCTGGGGATATACATGTATCGAGACCCCACCGATGTCTGGGAAGGCAATTTAATAAGGGCAATCTCATCGCTCACGGCACAGGTCGCCTTCTGGAACTCTCTCCCACTGAACGTCCTGAGTCGAATCACTCTGACAAAAATGATAGTGTTGCCAAAATTACTGTATTTCTATGCCAACCTGCCAATTTATGTCCCTTCTCGTATATTTCGTGAGTTGGAGACTCTGGTTAGAAGCCTGATATGGAATTCGGGGCGGCCCAGGGTTGCGCTAAAGACTCTGTATGCACCGGCGGAAAACGGAGGACTGGCTGTCCCTAATCAGGAGCTCTACTACCTAGCTGTGCAGCTTCAATGGGTGACCTACTGGCTGAGTGGGAAAAATCTAGGAGACACTGCCACAGACACGGCGGTCATGACGACTGCACAAGTGCACGCACTTTTTCACCCACTGGCTAGAATCCACTTTCCCGATCAGCTGCACCTGGTGGTGGCACGGAAGTGCTACGTGCGAATTCTGAAACTCACAAGCCTTACCAAGCCAAATGCTCCGGTTCTGCCGTTGCTGGGGATGCCCTGGGAAGACGGTGCGCTCACGGAAGCGGCACTAAGCAGCTGGGCACGGGCTGAATTAGACACGCTGGGGGACCTGTTTACAGAAGGTGCCCTAATTCCATTCGATTCAGAAAAGGGGGTGGTGATGAACAGAGTGTCTGAATTAAGCAGACCACTTTTACCCAGTCCAAAGATCAGGGCTTGATCCATCACCGTTATTTAGCTCACTGCACCATCCCAGCTCAGAACCTGGCTATATGCAAATTAGTCTGTCCCTGGCCCAGTGCATCATGGGAACAGGGCAGACCAAACTACCAAGCCAATTCTTCACCAGAAAGGAGACAAGCTTCCGGGGACCGGTTTCTGGCATTTCAGCCGTCCTCGGCCCGGCTTGCTTGAATCCTGATGGTGCAGTGAGCAAGGGACTCATGTCTGAGTATACCCTGCCACACCTATAGTGGCCAACAACGATTCAGAAAAGGGGGTGGTGATAAACAGAGTGTCTGAATTAAGCAGACCACTCTTACCCAGTCCAAGGATCCATTCGAGGCTCTGGCCGCAGACACGGGGCTACCTGCGGGACAATTCCTGACGCACGCAACACTCATACACATACTGACACAGGCCGGGGTAATCTTATGGAAGAATTGCCGACCCACCTGCTAATCCAATATTTGCATGTGATGGGAAACGGATCACACGTGGTGCACTGGCTCGCACAGGCCTTACACACACACACACACAATTTTCCCCACAGTGGTTACGGGATAAATGGGCTGAGGACAGGGGACAGGACTGGACCGACAAAGAATGGGCGATGATAATTGCCTGGGCACTGAACATTCTGCGTAATTCTTGCTTCAAAACCATCCAATACTACATAATACACTGAGCATACTTATCCCCAGACAAGATAAACCGCTATTTTGGACTCACCACATCGGCATGCCCCAGGTGTGGACTCCTAGATGCAGGTTTCTTACACATGCTTTGGGCTTGCCCTTCTATAAATGACTACTGGAAGGCGATATCGACGTCCCTGACGGCGGGGGCGACAGGAGGTTTACCACACACGTGGGAGGCCTGTCTACTGGGCCTTTATAAGCGGACAAAGCAGACGAAGGTCCTGGCTAGATTTTGGGACCTTGGGTTAATAACAGCGAAAAGACTTATTACTAAGCGCTGGAAGAATGGCGAGCCTCCTCGGGCGATACACTGGCGTAACTCCTTTGATAATTGGGCAAGAGCGGAGAGCGTAGCGTTGCACAGGGAAGAAACAGTGGGGTTTCGCAAGTAGCCTATAGCCCGGGCCTGGGATGATATTCTGGCTGCTTTCCACCGGGCGTGTCTGCAAGGAGGTATTATTTAGACACACTCCCCTTAGACCGCTGCCCAGACGATACTGCCGGGGCCGGAGGCAGCTGGCGCGACAAACTCGCGCTTACGCTCCCATGAGTTGGCAGACTCTGCCGACTCACACCCAATGGACACGCCTGCGAAGTGCTGATGGATGTGACCTCCACGGCACTGGGGGAGAAGCCATGGCCGCCCCCCCTCAGGCCCACCCCCCCTGCGTTCCCCCCTCCCCCTTCCACCCCTCTCCCTCTGCTCACGCCCCGGGGTCAAGCACTGCATTGGAGGCCCTTCTCCCACTGTAACAACTCCAAGCCGTTCTGGACGATTTACTTGGCTGACAGAGTAATGTGCACATCCACCCTGGCCCGTGCTACTTCCCATCTGATTTGATTTCATTTCATTTTCGGTTCCTATTTTAACGAGTTCTAGTTCAAAGTTTATTATCATGTGTAAAAGGTATTTAATATCGATTGCCCAGCGGATCCTCCTAGGCCTCACCCAGTGCCGCTAAGGTGGATTAGAAAATGCTGACCCTACAATTCCCTGGATACACGCACTTCCCTTTGGGTATGGAGCAGGAGGCACACCTTAGATATGGGGACATTGACATATGATATACATGACCTGACACACGGACGCGCTCAGACTGTCCTGTCCTTCTCTTCCAATATACACCTTACACCCGGAATGGCACCAATACACCAGCCCATACCTGATTCAGATTGCTGGAAGTAATCCTGATTGGTCACAAGTGGGCCAGATTAATTCTGAACTGTTAGTTTAATGTCAAAGGTGTACTAACCCGGATGTTTGCATTGCAGGACATATGTGATGAAACATTGTCATCTTAGCGAACTGTTGTTGTTCAAGTGTATCCTTGCGCAGCTGTATTTGACATTCTTGCCGTATTCTTTTTCCACATTGTCTGTGGGGGACGGATACGAAAACGAGCCTATTCTATAACAGCTGCTGCTTTTCTTTTATTGTCATGTAATCTCATATAAGAAATGCAATAAAAAATATTCAAACAAAAAAAAAAATCAATAAGGGTTGTTTGGATTGGTGCAAGGTGCCCACCAGAATAGTGGACAGCATATGCCAGGCCAACTTCTCACAGCGCCAAAGCAAGCATCATGCACCACGGTTCAAGGATGCCTGGGTTGGGAGCAGGATTATTTTGTGCACAAAAATCAATCAATCAATCATAGAATTTTTAAAGCGCACTACTTACCTGTGAGGGTCTCATAGTGCTAAGGGGATGGGGCTGCTGCTACTGCTCGATGAGCCAGGTCTTGAGGAGCCTCCTGAAAGTGAGCAGATCCTGGGTCTGCCGCAGGTGGGTGGGGAGGGTGTTCCAGGTCTTGGCGGCGAGGAAGAAGAAGCATCTGCCGCCGGACATTGTACGTTGGATTCGTGGGACGGCGGCGAGGGCGAGGCTGGCGGAGTGGAGCTGGCGGGCAGTGGTGTAGAAGTTGAGTCTGTTGTTCAGGTAGGCTGGTCCGGTGTTGTCGAGTGCTTTGTGTGCATTGGGTGAGGAGCTTGAAGGTGATCCTCTTGTTGACGGGGAGCCAGTGCAGGTCTTTTAGGTGGGGGGTGATGCGGCTGCGTTGAGGAATGTTGATGATCAGGCGGGCCAAGGTGTTCTAGATGCGTTGCAGTCGCTGTAGGTGTTTGGTCGGGATTCTTGCGTAGAGTGCGTTGCCGTAGTCCAGCCTGCTGCTGACGAGGGCTTGGGTCACCATTCTTCTGGTTTTGTTTGGGATCCACTTGTAGATCCTGCGAAGAATGCGGAGGGTGTTGTAGCAGGAGGAGGATACGGCGTTGACCTGCTTAGACATGGAGGGAGGAGTCGAGGATGAATCCCAGGTTGCATGCGTGGTGTGGTCGGCCACCAGGAGTCATCCCAGGCTGAAGGGGTGGGGCCGAGGATGAGGACTTCCGTCTTGTCCGAGTTTAGCTTTAGGCGGCTGCTCCTCATCCACTCGGCCACGGCCTTCATTCTCTCATGGAGGTTGGCGGGTCCTTGGTGAGGGAGAGGATGAGCTAGGTGTCGTCGGCGTAGGAGATGATGTTCAGGTCGTGTTGGCGAGCTACTTGTGCGAGGGGGGCCATGTAGACGTTGAACAGGGTAGGGCTGAGGGATGAGCCCTGGGGTACGCCGTAGATGAGGTCGGTTGCTTCGGATCCGTAGGGTGGGAGGCGGACTCTCCGGGTTCTGCCGGAGAGGAAGGATGTGGTCCAGTCCAGGGCCTTCTCCTGGATTCCGGCTTCTTGGAGGCGTGATCTTAGTGTGCTGTGGCAGACCGTGTCGAAGGCAGCAGACAGGTCCAGAAGGATGAGGGCTATAGTTTCGCCGTTGTCTAGTTGGCGCCGGATGCCGTCTGTGGGCGATGAGGGCTGACTGCGACGGGTCCAGGATGTTGTTGTCCTCAAGGTGGCAGGTCAGCTGTATGTTGGCGATTTTCTCAATGACCTTCAACGGAAAGGGGAGCAGAGAGATGGGCCGGAAGTTCTTAAGGTCCTTGGGGTCTGCCTTGGGCTTTTTGAGGAGGGCGTTTATTTCGGCGTGCTTCCAGCTTTCCGGGAATGTCGCTGTGTCAAAGGAGATGTTGATGACCTTCCGTAGATGAGGTGCGATGGTGGCGTCTGCTTCATTGAACACGTGGTGTGGGCAGGGGTCTGATGGTGAACCCGAGCGGATGGAGTTCATGACCTTGCGTGTCTCGTCGTTGTTGACGTGGGCCCAGGAGGTCAGTTGGTTGGTGCAGGTTGCATTCGGGGTTGAGTCTATCGTAGTCGGGGTATACTTGGTGTTGAAACTGGCGTGGATGTCGACGATCTTGCGATGGAAGAAGGTGGCCAGTGAGTCGCACAGTCCTTGCGAGGGCGGGATGTTGTTGGTGTTGGCGCTGGGGTTGGAGAGTTACTTCACTATGCTGAAGAGCTCTTTGCAGTTGTGTGCGTTGTTATCCAGGTGGGTTTTGAAAGCGTATCTCTTGGTTGTCCTGCTGAGTTGGTGATGTCTGCGGGTGGCGTCCTTGTGGGCAGCGTGGCTGTCTGGCGTGCGGTCGTGGAGCCATTTCTTCTCCAGCTTCTGGCATGTGTGTTTGGAGGTCTGGAGCTCTTTGGTGAACCAGGCGGCTTTCTTGCTGGGGTGGTTGGTGGAGGGTTTCTTTAGCGGGGCGAGAGTACTGGCGCAGTCTTTGATCCACTGTTGGAAGTCAGCTGGTCCTCTGTAACTTTACGCCAGCAGTGGCGAGGCAGCTGTTGCGTGCGGTGGTGCGTGGTTGGCTTCTTGAATGTGAAGTGGATGCAGCGGTGTTCGGTCCAGTAAAGTTTGGTGGTGTTGTTGAAGGCAACTTGGGTGCTTGTGGAGAAGACGGGGTCGAGCGTGTGGCCGGCGGCGCGGGTGGGTTCGGTGACGAGTTGTCGCAGGCCAAGGTTGTCGATCAGGGTGGTGGAGTTGGCATCGTTGTTGTTCTCGAGGTGGACGTTCATGTCCCCGAGGAGGATGTAGTCCATTGAAGCAAGTTTGTGGGTGCTGGCGAGGTCGGCGATGGAGTCGCTGAACAGGGCCTGGGGTCCGGGTGGTCTGTAGACAAGTGTTCCTCTGAGGGTGGTGTTGGGGTCGGTGTGGATCCGGAAGTGGAGGTGTTCGGCGTTGTTGAGGGAGTCGTCTGCGTAGGTGTGGACCTGGAGGGTGGACTTGTGGACGATGGCTATTCCTCCTCCAATTCCGTTGGTGCTGTCTCTGCTAGAGATCTTGTTGCCCTCTGGATGGCTATGGCGATGTCCAGTGTCGATGAGTCGTTCCACCAGGTCTCGGTGAAGAAGGCCACGTCTGGGGCGGATGTATCGAGCAAGTCCCAGAGCTCGACGGTGTATTTGCGTGTGGAGCGGGTGTTGAGGAGTATGCATTGGAGGTGGTTGGGTTCAGTCCTTGGAGGTTTGGTGGTTCTGTCGCATGTGAAGTCGCAGGTGTGGCAGGAGAAGGGTCCGTGGGTGAGTTTCAGGGCAGCTTAGAAGCAGCGTGGTCTCGGCCGGTGTTGAGGGCGTGGAGGGTGTTGGCGTCGTATCGGAGTCTGCGCGTCCGGGTGGGGGCTGCCATTTAAGGCGGAGAGGGAGGGCGGAGCAGCTGGGAGGCGGGAGCGGGTCGGCAAGGGGGCGTGGCCTCACGAGGAGGTCACGGGAACAACAGGGGATACAGAAGGAAAAAAGGAGTGGTGGGGGGTGTAAGGCAGGCGAAAAGCGGGAAAAACACTGGCAATGACTAAAAAAAAACAGAGAAATAAAACCGTACAGCACAATCAGGACGTCAGCTAGGAAGCGGAGAAAGGCAGCAGCAGGGTCACTGTGCGCGCGAACTCACTCTGGGAGGCAGCGACGGGCTTCAGCAGGAGGAGCTGGGTGGCGGTTGGGGGTGTGTCTCGACTTGCAAGCAGGTCAGAAGTCACCCCGAGCGTCCAGCAGCAGGCACCTTTGAGGCAGGGCGGGAGGCGGGGCAGCTGGGAGGCAGGAGCGGGGCGGCGAGGGGGCGTGGCCTCACGAGGAGGTTGCGGAAACAACAGGGGATACAGAAGAAAAAAGTAGGGGTGGGGGTGTAAGGCAGGCAAAAAGCAGGAAAAAGCACTGGTAATGACTCAAAAAACAGAGGAATAAAACCGTACAGCACAATCAGGACGTCAGCTAGGAAGCAGAGAAAAGCAGTAGCAGGGTCACTGCGGGCGCGAACTCGCGCTGGGAGGCAGCGACGGGCTTCAGCAGGAGGAGCTGGGTGGCGGTCGGGGGGCGTCTCGACCTGCGAGCAGGTCAGAATCCTCTGAGGCCTTTTCCTCTTTATATGCATAGTGCAGAATACCACACACATACAAAGAGGAAAAAATGGGGAGAAAAAATTAAGAAATTTCTCACCTGGGAGAAGTAGCATTTTGATGCATTCCCAGGTTTACCAGTGTTAGTAAATCTGGGACTGCACCAAAATCCAAAGGTGGATGCATGGGAACACCAACACTCCCTGGTGCAGAGTAGCACAATACATCAGTTTGCCCTGACTTGCATTATTCTAGATTTATCAAGCCAAGCAAGGTCCCTCAAGGTGGCCTTACATGGCTTGATAAATGTCACTTTGCGCCCCATTGCAAGGTCATCTGGTGTTCTAGGGTAACCATTTGAAGATCTTTCGTAGACTGCATAGGAGGTGGATGCAGGAGGTGCACACTGCATAGACTTGAACCGTTATGTTGAGCTTGTCATCTAGGATGAACCCTAGACTTCTTGCAGGGTCTGTGTTGTCCTACCTCCTATGCCACCAGGTGGAGCCTCACGATGAGGTCTAATTACCGAACACCAGTACTTCCGTCTTGTCAGAGTTGAGCTTCAGGCAGTTGGTTTACATTCAGTTTGTTACCATGGCCATGTAGTTGGTGAAGTTGGTTCTGGTGGTGGTTTTCTTGTGCATCAGGGGAGGATGAGTTGGGTGTCATCAGTGTAGGAGATGAAGGTGATGTCTTATGATCAGATAATGTTGGTGAGCAGTGTCATGTATATTTTGGAAAGGGTGGGGCCGAGGAATGAGACCTGTGGGACTCAACATATCAGTTTCTTGATCGTTATTGGGGAGGATGGCAGCCTGACCCTTTGATTTCTTCCTGTGAGGAAAGAACAGATACATTTGAGAGCAGAACTTAATTTACCAATCTTGTGGAGTCTTCTGATGAGAATGTTGTTTGAGACAGTGTTGATGTCTGCAGAGAATGGTTCAAATGGCAACATGAGTGCAGTTTCGGTCTTGTGGTTCTTTCTGTATCCTGATTGAATGTTGTCTAGAAGATGGTGAAGCTCAGGGTTGTTTGTGAGTTTCTTGTTGGTAGCCTTCTCAATCACTTTGGCTGCATAAGAGAGAAGGGAGATGGGTCCGAAGTTGGTCAGTGGATTCTGGTGGGCTGAAGGCTTCTTGAGGAGGGATATGATTTCTGCAAGTTTCCATTCATCCAGTAAACCTGCAGACATGATGGAGGTGTTGATGATGTGGGTCAGGGTGGTGCTGATTGGTGATGTTCCCAGGTTGTAGATGTGGTGGGGACATAGGTCCGTTGGGGCCTCTGAGTGGATCATCGTATGATTGCCTTTCTAGGGAGGGTTGTCAGATGGTGAGTAAGTCAGCGATGAGTTCTCTGGGGTCGAGTTGGTGTGAGACGATTTTGTAAATGTTTGCAATTTTGCTGTGGAAGAAGTTGGATAGGTTGCATGGATACGTTTATAGTTGATAGGTGTATACTTGGATGAATATATGGTTGGATGGGCGTGCCTGCATGCGAGGGTGGATGGGTAGAAGTGGCAGCACACGGAGATGGATGAAAGTGTGAATGGGTGGATTTATAGAAACTGGATAATTTCAGGTACAATTTATAATAAGAGGCGCTTTGCAGGCAGAGAAGGTAGCATTTTCTATTGCCTCAGAAGACATGGTTGATAAGTAGGTCCATCGCAGTAGGAAAGTTGGAGCTATTACAATTGCAAATAACAATGCCTTTTATTTTTGTTTTCATTTTACAAACATCAAGGGCTTTGTCATTTACAAAACCAATAGCTCCAACTTTCCTACTGTGAGACCTATTGGCAATGCCAGTGCTTGTTTTATTTATGTGTTGGTTTTGAAAATAGCAAAATTAATAGCTTTGTCAGTTACAATGTCAATAGTTTTAACTTTCGCAAATGTGACACCTATAGCATTTGTAATGCAATGTGTGTTGTATTTACGTGACTTAGATGTATTGATATTACAAATAACAATGGCTTTTAATGTTGTAAATAATTAATACTGGGTGGGTCGGGGGCAACTCAGACAACTCAGACAACAAGAAGGAGACAGCACGGATAATTGGAGGGTGGGGCATGCGAGGGAAGAGGCAACACTGACAACGGGAGGGAATGGGGTGGGAAGCAACAAGCAACAAGGACAGCAGGGAGGGGGTATGTGGGGGAGAAGCCAGGGCTCGAGTCGGGGTACCACGTGGGTGGACGGCGTCCCCCCACTTATTTTACTAGGAGCTCAATTACTGGAGCAAATGGAGCCACACATTCACTCTTTGGCCTCTCTGGGTCGAGATCAGAGCTCATTCAGAATGCTGCTCATGCGCTGGCTTCTCTGATGTAATCGCATCTAAGGGGTGAGCGAGGGGAGGCAATGAGTCTGATGGTGCACGCCACCTTTTGTAACGTCACTTGCTGTTGTGACGTCAGCGTCCCCCCACTTCTTTTTTTACAACTTGCGCCCTGGGAGAAGCAAAACGGACACGAGAGGAGTGAGGAATGGGGGTGAAGAAGCAACAACAATGAATGTATGAAAAACAGTACAGAATGGAGCTATCAGTACTTGGTCTGTTCTCCAAAAGAGAGAAGAGGAAGTGAATCCTGCACGTGCTGTCCAATTGGAAGGCAATACCAAAGGGGATGATGGCAGGCAGCAAATCAGAGAGACTATGACGCCCACAAAGTGTAAGCATTGGGTGCGCTCCAAGCCCCTAGTAGAAAACACTATCTCTCGTGAGTGAGAGCACATGCACAGTTGTAGGCGAGATCAAAAAAGGAAAACAAATCCTATAACATGGCTGGTCACATCATTGACTAGGTGCACGCACCATGCATGCGCAAGCGTCCAAAATGACATGTGTTTTGAAAAAATGTTTGTTTGCCTACCCTTGTTGGAAACAGAAAGCTAAAAACGAAAAAGCGATACGAGGGAATACGGAGGGTGTGGGTGAAGGAAGAAAATGGAGGCAGAGGAAGGTGGGGGTGCAAATGGACCAGCAAGCTCAACTTGAAGCTGGAAGGAGACGCACATGGGTGAAAACGCAAAGCATGGTATAATCACACAAGGGCATCAAGGAGGATGGCAGTGGAGGTAAACAGAGGCAGCAAAATAGCAACATGAGCGAGCACGGTGCAAAGGGAGAAGTACACGACGGAGATGCTGAAAAATACACACAGTCTCGTGAGAAAGTAAACAAATAGTAACAAGCATTTGCAATGCAATAGGTCTCGAATTTATGAGAGTTTGAGCTATTGACATTGCAAATGACAATGCCTTTTATTTTTGTTTTCGAAACATAAATATAAGGCCTTTTCATTTACAATGCCAATAGCTTATACTTGCCTAAATGCAAGACCAATTGCATTGCAAATGTTTGTTAAAACTGATCGCTGTCCAGTTCTCCGCCTACCAAGAAAAATAACACTTTCTCTGTCATTTCCAGTTTTACTTAATTCCAAGCAGTAGCGCCAAGACTATCTAATGAATATCAGCAAGGACCAGTGCCAAGACTCTGTTCTAGATCTTCACTAACCGATCGGCGCCCTTGGACACAGTGAACCCTGGTTCATGACCTCCCAATCAACAGAGGCGATAGCTATGCATTCATTTAGGTCATTCGTAGTAAATTGTACAAAACAGATAAAAATAGGTTACTTTTGCTCATACAAAAGAACTGTAGCCTTCTACGAAGACCTGCAGGATTCACATGATCTCTGTTTTTCCATCTTAGTGAAATGATGAACTACAATTTAGGTTATCACTTGTAAGCCGACAACAAAATCAAAATATTCAAGGATGTGGATAATCGCTACATTTTTAAAGAGAGCCTCTCACATGTAAATCATTTGGTAAGCCAAAATTGTCTTTGCATCAGTACAGTAAATACCGAAACCTTGCTCAGACTGTGCAGACACGTAGGATTAAATGTTGATTTGCTGCTACTCCAGTTCCCTCAAGTAAAGTCAGAAACATGGAATGCATCTTCAACTCCAAGTTGCACAACATTATGGAAGCAAACAATGTACCCAAGAACAGTTTTACATTCTCTGATGCATTTGTGAATACTCAATCTCCTATAGACATCATTAAATTACCCTTGCACTTGCAGTGATCTTATTTGTAATGCCTGTCCCTTCATCATTGTTTTCCTACCTTTCATGGGGGCTTACAACGTGGCACGGTTGACGCTACACTGAAGACAAGAAACTCTGCAGATAGACCCCCCTGTAGGTGAAGTGATCCCTCTCCTGCTAACTGAAGTATCTTTAAGGCAAAATACATTCGCTACACAAATTTCAAAAGTCAGCCCTGGTGAAATGTAAAATATGTATTTCTTTTGTATGCAAATGATAGAATGTGCCCAGATTTTATACTTTGCTCCAGACTGCTTAAGTGGTGTAAAGAAGCTATACAAAGCTTCAAAAAAACAAATAAATAAACCTGTCTCTTTACCATAAAGATTAGCACGAGCCTGGTACTTTCTGCCCCCATTCGAAACGCTATAAAGTGTATGTGCGCAACATGTCAGCACCACACAGAATACCAATGAATAACTAAATCCACATATAACTAAAAAAAATGTGTCTCTGCTTCGCAAGCAAGATCGCGGTACCTACCTAGCGTTTCATCAATCGTTGCAGGCTATCTAAGCGCACTGAAGTGCCTGAAAGGCAGCGTGTTGGCGCTACGCAAAACACCAATAACTGCATTAATGGGTCTTTTGCTGGGTAGGAATACAGCATGGCGTGCCTTGCTCCGTCTGTCACTCCAGATTCTCAAAACATTCTGATGTGCCTTGAAGGCACCACGTTAACGCGCTACAAAATAAGAACCAGTAGGCTAATAATATTTATGTGTATCCAGTTGGAAAACACGAGAATGTTCTACTGTTCTACTCTGGAACATCGTGCGCTCTGGAGTGTCTGAAAGGCAAATTGTCAGCACTATACCAAACAGCAACACACAGTTGAATTGTATAGATGTCGACATCTCCTTTTTGATGGTTCAGCACTCTGGCAGCACCGACCACACGTTCTGTGGGTTCCATGAGGGCCTGGGACAGAGAGATAAGATGTTGCTTTCATTTTAAAAACGTTTACATATTTGTCTATATTATTGCCTATAAAGCGCTGCGTTTAACCGAAGGCAGCTCCAATCTCCTGGATAGCCGAACAGAATACATAAAATAATCGACCGTTGAAGCCATCACAAAAAAAAACAAGCCTTTGAGTAAGAACACTAACCCTCTGATCTTTAGAGACCCTGTACCAGGAACGGGTTTCCACCTAGCCGCTCCTATTGGCTAAGAACAGTCCAATTACACACAAGCAGAAGAACAGCAGTTATCCTAATTGTGAACGGGAATTCCTCACATAGCTGCTCGGTGCTCATCCCTAGCGCGGGGGTCTCTGGTTCCCTTCCGACTAGACAGGAGCATTCCACTGGCAGGGTCGCCAAGCCCCCTCCCCCACTCAAGGTGGGCTGCGGAGTCTGGGAATTTACTACCGCAGAGTTGGAAACGCGTGCATAAGTTAAGACTTTCCCGGGATTCCGGAACTGTGAAGAGGCCCTTTGGGTATGCATTGAGGGAGGCGCCGGAGCAGTGGCCGAGCAGCTTGCTCTAGTCTGACTGAAAAAAAGAGGATATACAGGCTTCAGGGCACACTTATGTACACATTTCTGGACTACGGCCGACTATCCTAAGGCAATTAGCCGCATTTGTAACCGGCATTGTGCTACAGCAGCTTGGCGACACCTCATATTAATAGAACATCATTTTATTTATTAAAGACTCCAATGGAGAAGCTCACACGAGTGCCAGCGCACTCTCCCCGCACTCCGTCAATGAGTAAAAGGATGCAGCCCCCCGCCCCAAAGAAAAGTAACAGCCCCACACCCAAAAAAAATAAAAGGCGTTGTCATTTACAAAGCCAATAGCGCAAACTCTTGCGAATGCTTTCACACTAGCAGATTTCAGGAGACGAACGTAAATGTACATCTGGATGTGAATTTGGTGCAAACAGCATTTGTGTCCTTGCACAAAGAGGGAGATAGCAGATTTAAGTTAAAACTGCATATAATACGATAATACACATCTTTGCTCGATTTTTAAAGCTTCGAGTGTAATGCTTAAGGGGATCATCCCTACAAACCGTGGAGAGCAAATAAAGTGCAAGAAAACGACGGCTTTTTCATACTTTTCTGATGACTGACTAGTTTATAATGTTTCTCATATTGAAACAATATCCGTTATCGGATATTTGAAACAAATTCACACACGCAAAATGCACGAACACTAACTTCGCAGATTTGATGCTGTCAACTGACCATGTGATACTTCCAGTCCGTGCATGATTCTTTTGAGCCAACACCGCTTTGCATTTGGAATACCAGCATGATAAATGCTGTTTGCTCAAAAAGCAGGAGTGTTTGAAGGTGCTACGCAAGACGTTGAGTCACTTGGGAACTGAAGTAAAGAATAAACTAAATATAATGTTAAACCAAACACCAGTATGCTTTGTGACAACTCATGGTAACTTACCCCGTGCATGCATGTCCTTTTCAGAATGAATGCTACACATGTTGAAGGACTCCACTGTGTGAGGAGAGGTGTGCAGGCACGTAGAGAACCAAGCTACATGCCTTCAGCCGCTCAGCACATCCTTCAGGGGGGAGCAAGTATGAACAAGTGAAGTATGGACACAACTGTCCAAACATCGCAAGTAATTTTAAAAGAAGGGGGCTCGCCCACCACCAACTAATAATAGGTTATACATTTGTATTGGGCGCACTCATAATATGAGCGGTCTCAAACATTTTTTAAATAAAAAAAGAGTCTCCTTCTAGAGTAAACATACAAATCTAAAAAAAAAAAAAACACGGTCCAACAATTTACAAATTGACTTATTAAATATTGAGAGAAACTGTGTTTGTAAATTAGAAATGCTTTGTCTTGGTGCTCTACAGAAATCTGCAAAAACGTGTTCAGTTTCTAATCGCAGGCAGCAGACATCAGTTCACTGCATGCTGTGAATGTCACCAGTCGGAGAGAGAGAGAAGAATTACAGCTGTATTAGTAAGCTAACATCCGCTGCAAACCTGTGTGCAATCTGAAAACCTATGGCTTTAGGAGTGGATATAAAGTACATTGTACCTGCAATGTAGTTTGCATTTATAAAAGCGCTATCCACTTCGCCTGAGAACACCCCCTAACAGCACACTTCTGTGTAATACAGGGAACCCTCGTCCCATGCGCTCAGGGAAACAAAGGAAAGAAGGGGTTAAGTATGGGTGTATGGTGGGAGGGTGACAAGCACAACCCCTTTAAAAACAAGGCAGCGCTGGGAGGGGGGCTTGGCAGAAATGCGAGACATGGCCTGGCGGCCGTGAAGTGTGAAGCAGTGGGCGGGGAGGTAGGTGCAAATGGTAAGGAGCCTTTGAAGAGCAAGGCAGGGGGATAGAAGGGCGTTCACGAGCGCATGCACTTCTACAAATCCGCATCGTGAACTTAGCTTTCTGGTTTGACAGCAATAGGTCTCTCTGCGAGACGTAAAAACCATAATACATCTATATTGAGCCATATTTGCCTAACTGAAATAAACATATGTCGATTATTATACAGATTTCCATATTACATTGCATCTAATTAAAGAACGAATACCCCTTGTTTTAGCCAGCGCTTGTTCCATATCGTATGTTTGTTTGACTATCTGCGACCAATCAGTGACAGAAGGCAGTTTTGGATCTATCCAGACCCTGGCGATTGCTAATCTCGCAGAGGCCATTAGGATAGAGAATATACCATTCAACTTACAGCACGAGTTTTTATACCCATCATTATTTCTCTAGTTGTAAGAGGTAAATCAATCCCCAGGTTTGCGATATCACTTGACCAACCTTTTGCCAGAATGTCGATAATGCTGGGCATGTTATGAACATATGCAAAATGTTTGCCGCATAAATATTGCATCTTGGGCATTTTGTACGATCGGTAATTAAATTATTACGTGACCATTTAGCAATTCTTTCAGGCGTATAGTATAATAAGCAGCTTGCACGATGTTGCAATCGTAGATTAGTGGAATATACTGATTTATCTATTATACTTAGAGACTGCAAAATTGAAGTAGCCGCAACAGTTTCCCCTAGGATCTTACTCCAGCGATCTGCTAATCTCTCAAAATCATCTCACCTAAAAATTACTCAGACATTTATATGCCCTACTAATCAAAGACTTATTACTCGCAGCATGTAGACATTCCCATATGTCAGAGCGAGAGAAATGCTTCAATTTCAGATAGCGAGTAAAATAGTCTTGAATCTGAAGATATTTAAACTGCATGTTGTCAGAAAGTTTATATTGTGTCTAAAGTGCACCAAAAGAGATAAAACCCCTACTATCATACAGATCCGATAGACATGTGATGTCACCCCTAGCCCAGCTTTTTCCGATAGCATCATGGAACACTTCCGGCAAACTTTGATTATTTCATAATGGATACTTATCGTGGTAGAATGATATGTTACATTTGAGCACAATAGCCTGCCAGATAAATGTAGTATCTCGTACAGTCTTAAATGTGACCCTTTTAAAGTAGTTTGGGTCATTAGTCCTGTAGAGGAACGTATTACTTTCCTTACCTAACATGAACCTGTGAGAGAAAGTAGTAAAGTAAAAATTAAGAAGACTGTGGAAACGTCCGGTGAAAGCAGATCAGAAATAAATCTTAAAACTTGGGAACTCCAGAACGCCCTGGCTAAAGGGGAGTTTTGAGAGATCTATTGCCCTTCGTGATTTTCTATACCCCCATATAAAGCTGCTCATTATACCCTCTACGCGTTTAAAAAACAAATTAGGAACTCGTATTGGAATAGATCGAAATAGATGAAGAAACTTTGGCAAGGTTTTCATTTTTATAATGTTGATCTGGCCAATAATACCTAAAGGCAACTTATGCCAACTTTTTAATGATTGAGCGGTCTCTGTCAGTAGTACCTCATAATTAAGGGAAAAGATCCTATCTATCTCAGCTGACAATTTGACTCCAAGGTAAGTAACATTTGGGCAAACCCCCCCTGGATTAGCACCAGGGCTTTGAAATTAAGAAGAATTTGTGTCTTGGTGATATTTAATTTGTATCCCGAGATTAAGCCTAATTCAGCAGCTTCTTTCTCTATTACTTTCAATGCACCCCTAGGATCCGTGGAAAATACGGCAATATCGTCAGCATATGCATTGGCTTTCAAAGCACACGTACCTGACACCAACGGCTTAATGAATTGATTATTTTGCAAAATGGAAAAAAAAGGATCCATATATAACGCAAATATTAAAGGTGAAAGGGGACATCCCGGTCGTGTACCGTATAGAATCGGGAATGTAACAGATTGTAAGCCAGAATATACTAATTTGGCACAAGGTCTGTCATATAGGGCTTGTACCCACATCTTAAATTGGCCACAGATTCTAGCGGACGTAATCATAGCCATTAAAAAATCCCACCCCACTCGGTCGAACGCTTTTTCTGCGTCCAATAAGATCATACTGAGTGGGGTTGAACATACCTTTGCCACATCGAAGGCAGCTATTGCCGTATTAACGTGGGCAGTAGTATCTCTCCCTAAATAAACCCATGCTGGTGTCAAGATACAAGTTTAGGCATAATTGGAGCAAGACGATTCACGAATATCTTTGCAAATATTTTTGCGTCCGCGTTAATAAGCAAACTTGGCCGATATGACTCACATTCATCTGGTGGTTTTCAATTTTTCAGTAAGAAAACAGCATGTGTCATATTCCGAGATTCGGAGACTTTACCATTTGACCCAATATATTCTATAACTTGATTAAAAGGTGAAAGCAAGACATCTTTGAGAATTTTATAGAGGTCGAGGGGGATGCAGTCTTCGCCCACCGCTTTGCCTGATGCCAAATCACTAATTGCTAGTTCTATTTCTTCCTTTGAAACATCTCGTCATATATTCAGACATTTCACCATCCATACTAGCTATCGAGCTATTCAGAATATCATTATTTATATTGTCCTGTTTTGGTTGAATTGAAGGGGTATATAACTTTTGATAATAGATTGCAAATTGCTTTAAAATTTGTTGTGGGCGTTCATACGATAAGCCATTAGACCCTTTAATTGTCTTAATATTGGTCTTAGGTTTATCATCTGCTACCTTAAATGCAAGTATTTTGCCTATTTTTCCCGGTATTCATACTGGGCCAAACGGTATTTCTAAGATCTTGCAACAATTTTCTCCCTAAATGTTTTCTTCAATACAGACCTTAAATCGATCAATGTAAATCCGAGTTGCTCGGTATTACCAGTGTCCTTCTGGACAGACTCTGCATGGTGATCTTCTACAACACGAATTGCTAAGATATTCTCTTTTATTTCCACTTTTCGATCTTTATTCGGTCTCCAAATATATTGTTGCGTACAGACTCTAGTAATTGCTTTGAATGTATCCCAAACCACTATGGGTGATGATGTCCCGATATTCTCTTTAAAAAATGTATTACCTTGTTACCTAATTATATCAACGTACTTCTCATCCTGGAGTAGGTACCTAGGGAATGTAAAAAGTCTAACTGCCTTGATTTCAGAAGGGATCTATCATGGTGCACTTCTATACAAAAATACGTTAAGGCTAGAATAGTACAGATTGATAGGATGGTACACTATAATTCAGCAATACTGCAAAGATGGAATGATATTGCTTTGCATTCTGTACAGTAATATTTATTGATACTTTCAGGATGCAGAAGTATTGCTTCTTTGATTATTATACCATTATTCATTAACAAGTCTAGAGGAATATTGCTTAATATGGTAATACACTATTTTGAGGTACTACAGATGGGGCATAACAATGCTGATGGAGGTATAATGTTCTTTATGTTAGCACACTGTTATACAGAAATGCTGCAAATGTTTGTTCTGACTGATTGGTGAGATAATACAGCACTTGGCAGTATTGTACAAGGCCACTGCATACTGTAATAGTACACGATAATTTTGAGAGAAAGATGAATAAGGCTGAAGCCCTTCAATAGTCCATGAATGCTGTGACAGAGGTCAGAACTTTAAACTTACTTGGTCATCCTCAGATATACCACACACAGAAATGCTAAATATCATTGACAAGGCCAAACCATTCTCACTTTTTCTAGAGGCCTCTAGGACAACACTTAGCCTTTCTAAAAGCAACCCTATGCACAGTGGTTAAACTGACCACTCACTAAAGAAAGTTTAATTAAACTTCCCCAAATTCGATCACATTTGAATAACTCCCACTAAGGAAAGACAGATACATAAACTGAAATGCACTACCCATCATACACTCAGGGGCCAGAAAGATACTTTGGGGACCAGAAAGATACTCTGAGGCCCCAGGTACTCTCAGGGACCCCAAGGGATCTTTTCTCAAACAAGCATTGGAAATGCAATAGGGCTCGCATTAGGAAAGTTTGAGCTATTGGTCTTATGAATTAAATTTGTTTTATTTATGTGTTATTTTTTAAAATAGCTAAATTAATAGCTTTGTCATTTACAATGCCAATAGTTATAACTTTCGCAAATGTGACACCTATACCATTTGTAATGCAACATATTTTGTATTTATGTGACTTAGATGTATTGATATTACAAATAACAATGGCTTTTGATTTTTTTAAATAATTAATACTTAAATAATTTATTTAATTTGTAATGGCAATAGCTTAAACTTTTGTAAATAACTTTTGTGAAGATTATGTTCAGTGTTTTTTATTGTGACGAAAATCCAAGAACAGAAGTGAAATGTTAACATCTTTTTGTGATTTGTAATAAAGCTTGAAAGCTTGAAAACAGTTTGAAACATTGAAAGAACATATTTGAACCAGTGATGCTGTGGTTGCGCTGAGTGATGCTGTGGTGGTCTGAGTGATGCTGTGGTTGCGCTGAGTGATGCTGTGGTTGCGCTGAGTGGTGTGTGCATCGGAGGAGCTTAGTGTATGCATTGGTGGAGCTGTGTGGTGGGTGCATTGGTGGAGCTTATTTGGAGCATCGGTGGAGCTGTGTGGTGGGTGCATCGGTGGAGCTGTGTGGAGGGTGCCTCGGCGGAGTTGTGTGGTGGGTGCATCGGCGGAGCTGTGTGGTGGGTGCATCGGTGGAGCTGTGTGGTGGGTGCTTCGGTGGAGCTGTGTGGTGGGTGCTTCGGTGGAGCTGTGTGATGGGTGCATCTGTGGAGCTGTGTGGTGGGTGCCTCGGTGGAGCTCTGTGGTGGGTGCCTCGGTGAAGCTGTGTGGAGGGTGCATCTGTGAAGCTGTGTGGAGGGTGCCTTGGTGGAGCTGTATGGTGGGTGCCTTGGTGGAGCTGTGTGGTGGGTGCATCGGAGGAGCTGTGTGGTGGGCCCATCGGTGGAGCTGTGTCGGTGGAGCTGTGTGTTGTGTGTTCATTGGTGGAGCTGGGTGGTGGGTGCATCTGTGGAGCTGTGTTGGTGGAGCTGTGTGGTGGCTGCATCGGTGGAGCTGTGTGGTGGGTGCATCAGTGGAGCTTTGTGGTGGGTGCATCGGTGGACCTGTGTCGGTGGAGCTGTGTGGTGGGTGCATTGGTGGAGCTGGGTGGTGGGTGCATCGGTGGAGCTGTGTCGGTGGAGCTGTGAGGTGGCTGCATCGGTGGAGCTGTGTGGTGGGTGCATCGGTGGAGCTGGGTGGTGGGTGCATCGGTGGAGCTGTGTCAGTGGAGCTGTGTGGTGGCTGCATCGGGGGAGCTGTGTGGTGGCTGCATCGGTGGAGCTGTGTTGGTGGAGCACTGTGGTGGGTGCATCGGTGGAGCTGGGTGGTGGGTGCATCAGTGGAGCTGTGTGGTGGGTGCATCGGTGGAGCTGTGTGGTGGGTGCATCGGTGGAGCTGTGTGGTGGGTGCATCGGTAGGGCTGTGTGGTGGGTGCCTCGGTGGAGCTGTGTGGTGGGTGCCTCAGTGGAGCTGTGTGGTGGGTGCATCGGTGGAGCTGTGTCAGTGGAGCTGTGTGGTGGGTGCATCAGAGGAGCTGTGTGGTGGGTGCCTCGGTGGAGCTGTGTGGTGGGTGCATCGGTGGAGCTGTGTCAGTGGAGCTGTGTGGTGGGTGCATCGGTGGAGCTGGGTGGTGGGTGCATTGGTAGAGCTGTGTCGGTGGAGCTGTGTGATGGCTGCATCGGTGGAGCTGTGTGGTGGGTGCATCGGTGGAGCTGTGTGGTGGGTGCATCGGTGGAGCTGTGTTGGTGGAGCTGTGTGGTGGGTGCATCGGTGGAGCTGGGTGGTGGGTGCATCGGTGGAGCTGTGTCGGTGGAGCTGTGTGGTGGCTACATCGGTGGAGCTGTGTGGTGGGTGCATCGGTGGAGCTGGTTGGTGGGTGCATCAGTGGAGCTGTATTGGTGGAGCTGTGTGGTGGCTGCATCGGTGGAACTGTGTGGTGGGTGCATCGGTGGAGCTGTGTGGTGGGTGCATCAGTGGAGCTGTGTCGGTGGAGCTGTGTGGTGGGTGCATCGGTGGAGCTGGGTGGTGGGTGCATCTGTGGAGCTGTGTGGTGGGTGCATCGGTGGAGCTGTGTGGTGGGTGCATCGGTAGGGCTGTGTGGTGGGTGCATCGGTAGGGCTGTGTGGTGGGTGCCTCAGTTAAGCTGTGTGGTGGGTGCATCGGTGGAGCTGTGTCGGTGGAGCTGTGTGTGTGGTGGGTGCATCAGTGGAGCTGTGTGGTCGGTGCATCTGTGGAGCTGTGTGGTGGGTGCATCGGTGGAGGTGTGTGGTGGGGGCATGGTAGAGCTGTGTGGTGGGTGCCTTGGTGGAGCTGTGTGGTGGGTGCCTCGGTGGAGCTGAGTGGTGGGTGCATCGGTGGAGCTGTGTCGGTTTAGCTGTGTGGTGGGTGCATCGGTGGAGCTGGGTGGTGGGTGCATCGATGGAGCTGTGTCGGTGGAGCTGTGTGGTGGCTGCATCGGTGGAGCTGGGTGGTGGGTGCCTCGGCGGAGTTGTGTGGTGGGTGCATCGGCGGAGCTGTGTGTTGGGTGCTTCGGTGGAGCTGTGTGATGGGTGCATCTGTGGAGCTGTGTGGTGGGTGCATCTGTGGAGCTGTGTGGTGGGTGCATCTGTGGAGCTATGTGGTGGGTGCATCTGTGGAGCTGTGTGGTGGGTGCCTCGGTGGAGCTGTGTGGTGGGTGCATCGGTGGAGCTGTGTGGTGGGTGCATCGGTGGAGCTGTATGGTGGGTGCATCGGTGGAGCTGGGTGGTGGGAGCATCCTTGGAGCTGGGTGGTGGGTGCATCGGTGGAGCTGGGTGGTGGGTGCATCGGTGGAGCTGTGTGGTGGGTGCATAGGTGGAGCTGTGTGGTGGGTGCATCGGTGGAGCCGTGTGGTGGGTGACTCAGTGGAGCTGTGTGGTGGGTGCCTCAGTGGAGCTGTGTGGTGGGTGCATCAGTGGAGCTGTGTGGTGGGTGCATCTGTGGAGCTGTGTGGTGGGTGCATCTGTGGAGCTGTGTGGTGGGTGCATCGGTGGAGCTGTGTGGTGGGGGCATGGTAGAACTGTGTGGTGGGTGCCTCGGTGGAGCTGTGTGGTGGGTGCCTCGGTGGAGCTCTGTGGTGGATGCATCAGTGAAGTTGTGTGGTGGGTGCATCGGTGGAGCTTAGTGGGTGCATTGGTGGAGCTGTGTGGTGGGTGCATTGGTGGAGCTGTGTGGTGGGTGCATCAGTGGAGCTGTGTGGTGGAGCTGTGTGGTGGATGCATCGGTGGAGCTGTGTGGTGGCTGTGCGAGTGAAAACTGGAATGTTGCTTCTCTTGTGAACTGGCTTTAATTTCCATCATTGTTCTACGTGTTACAACTTGAGGCATATTTAAATCAGTTGTGCTAATGTCCGATCCCGGAAACTGCATTGTGCACACTTCTAATTTCAGGGCCTCAAGTAGCAGTCACTGTGTTTTATTTGGGAACAACTCGTCTCTGGTGGTTGTGCTCTAGGAAGATAATGCAGAGGTGCGAATGGAGATGTCTGGAGTGAATGGGACGAAGGGCTGGTTTTTTTTCTTTTCAATTTGCATCACGGGACCTGTGTATTAATGTCAACCTTTTTGTTGACTCGCGAATGAGGTTGATATCATCACATACATTCAATGAGGACTAAACCTCTTTAGGAAGGTGTTGCAGGTTTGCAAAAATGGTTACCCATATTGAAGTCTTTAGAAGCACGGTGCTTTGTAGGATGGCGAAAATCACTGAAAAGCGGACATCATCTAAATAAGGGTAAGTTAACAAGCATGCGTCTGCATGTATGGCAAAGTTACGTTTGAGACTGCGAAGAAAAACCTCACTGAATGAGAGATCAAATGATCAAATGATATAGCCATGAATGCTACCTTTGTAAAATTTTTATTAATGGTAAAAACAAAATTAGTAGACTAAGTCCTAAATGAAGTATACTAAGGATATATTTTAATGAATTTTATGATGAAAGTTTTATTGGTTTTATACTAAAAGTATTTTTGTAACTGTATATTGTAAGATTTTAAATAATCAAACAATAAAGAAACTGACCTCTCAGTTAAAAACTCTCTCAGTTAAATGAGCATAGGCGTTGGTGCTCTGTATGGGAATTGTGCTCTGGCAGGGGCAGCCAAGGCTTTCGTGATCCACAAAACAAGAGTTAATTGATTTGGGTAATAACTGTCAATCTTTTAACAGCAAAAGAGGCCTGATCTGGTATTTGCCTGGAGTCGTGCAAATGGTGGCCATAAAGTCTCCATGGTTAGATTGATATATTTTTGCTATGTCGTTTCTTCGTGTCCATGGTTGCCTGTTTGTATGTAGGCCCAGGCTGCAGAGTCTAGAGGCTGCATTGCTGCCTGTGTAAATCGACTCTCCCTGTTGCCGAGGGCCTCTGTTGTAAAGCTGTGCCAGGGGCTCGGCCTCGGCGCTGAGCGAGAGGGAGGGAGGGAGAGAGGAAGGAGGGGTAGATAGAAATGCAAGGCCGCAAATAAAAAACAAGCATTGGTAAATGCATTGTAAAAAAAAAAAAGCGGAATGAAGTCCCAGGCATCAGAGCTAGGGAAAGTTAAGTGTGCAGGCCAGGGAACGTTAAGTAAACGAGCGTGGGAGAAGGCATACAAGCCCTCGGCATTGCTGTGGTGGGGAGGGGAGGGGGGGGGCGGGGAGAGGCAAGAAGGGAAGAATAGCTGAGAGTAAGGGTGACGAGACGCACGGGGAGCAGCAGCCTTTGATGTGCCGGCCGGCCGTGGGCAGTGAATTATTAGGGGAGGAGAAATGACAGAGCGCACGCTGGGGTGAGCTTGTGGAGGGAGGCTGGTGGCTTTGATGCTGTGCACGCGCTTTTTCACGGGCACAGCATCAAATCGCCCCTTTAGTTAAGGTCTGGATAAGCCATAATATGTTCGACATCTGCAATGCTTGCGCATTGGCAGAGGTCGAGCCCTAAAAATGAGATTACATTCAGTAGTACAATGAATGAGAATTGCATAATCTTCCACTCCAAAGCGTAATCCATTTCACACATTGGATGTGTGCTCTATGAAGATGTGCACATAAATTCCGCGAAATTGTATGAGAAATAAAAACATTTCTCCAGATTAGCGCCTGCTTCAAGGAGGCGTTACTTTGCATGACTCTTTGCTGGTGCAAGGTATTGGAAAACCTGTCATTTGATTTGAGTGCTGCGCTACCCCTCTGCTGAGTTAACAGAAGTAACTTAATTGTTTGAAAGAGCGCACAGCTCCGTCCTGCGCCTGTGCAGACTCGGTCTGTGCGCCCATCACACCATGGCGCCTGTTAAACCCACACCAGCGAGGGAATGAAAACAACAGCTGTGCGCCGAATGTTCCTCTGCATTCATCTGAGATAGAGGAGCGCTGCTGAGAAACGTGCCTGGAGAGGGGCTCCGTTTCACTGCAAGCGCAAGAGGAACAGAGCGGGTTTGTGGTAGAAATAGACCTCTGATGACCTCAGCGCTCCAGCTGCGCCCTCCGAAAGAGGACATCTGATTTTATTATTGGGATCAAAAACTGCATCTACGGCTACGCGCAGGCGGGGCTGAACCTTCCAGACCACCTTGAGATGCTAGAAACCTGTAAAAAGCCACAACAATAAATACATTCTGCAACCGGGTCTCTTGGGATACAGGTTTCAGACACCCCACTGGATTACGTCTTTAGTTTGGTGACGTCACATCAAAGTCTGGCTTTGTTAGGTTAAAAACAAGAAGGTTTCCTGCATGCTTGGCGCACAAGTGCGGTTTACTTGGAGTACAATAAGTGATATGCACAGAGACTAGCACGTGGTGTCTGCCTGGCAGTGCTTAATTCGAGCCGGTGGTTTCTCGATATTCGTGATCAAGCCTGTTGTGATTTCCCTAGATACAGTGGGCACACACAACCTCAGTTCCACACCAAGACAACCAGTGTCAGTAAGTGGAAGATTAATGTCCTTCTGCCACATCTGCCTCCATTCTCATAGGATAACAAGTATGTGGATCAAAAGAAAAGTGTGATTTAGTGCATGGGGGAGGGGGCATATTTACAAGGCCGGGAGAGAAAATAAAGAAAAAAAAATGAGGCGAGAGTGGAGAAGATAACGAGATAGACGAAAGGAGGGTCCAGCTGGGAGCTGGGAAAGAGGCTAAAAGGGCTGAAAGGGAGGGGAGAATGCACGTAGCACATTCCAATGAAGTCTGGTGGGGGGCGGGGGTGGGGAGCAGGCATATGGTGTTTGAGTGAGCAGCCTTTGATGTGCGAGCGAGTGGGAGGGAGCAGCAGGGGGCGGAGATGCAGATTGCCTTCAAGGCAGGAGGCAGGCAGAAGGCTGGGGCAAGCTTGTGCACGAGAGCACATGCACTCGTGAAAAACCTCTTTTTTGGGCTCATGGTGAGACTCTTGGTTTCACTGCTATAGACTCGTCCTATTCCATTCCTGCGGAATGGAAATAGGCCGAGACCTAAAGAGGAAACTAACTCTAAATTTTGTTTTTGTGCAGGAAGGTGTCTGTTCCTGCACAAAAGCAATCCTGCCTGTAACGCTGGTACCCTTGTACACAGTGACTCAGTACACGAAGAGAGCAGAAATGCTTGATAGGTTTGTAAACATGAAGCATTTCTGTTCTCTCCCTTTTATGCAACACAGTACAGCCACTTTGTTTGCTGACCTGCGTGAAAATTTGGACATTTGTCCCCTGGTAGCTGAACTACAGCAGTCCACATGTGAGTCGGCCTAATGGAGCCAGAGATGTGGACCTGTATTGCTCTCCTTCATGGAGGAACCATCTAACAGTTCCCCAGTGCTGTCGGATGAAAAAAGGCAGTTCTGTGAGATGCAATTTCAAAACAAAGTCTCCCCAAGGAGGGACTGTGCCCGAAAGACTATTCAGTGTTGAGATGTGTGCCCGGCAATCCCCCCTTTTCCCCACTTACAATCACAGTGGGGCTATTGCCCTGAGGCTACTGGCAACAGGAGGGCTGTGATGCTACATTGTTAAGGGCTGCCAGGGCAGGCCAGCACCCCTTCAGCGTCACAGTGTGCCTCCTCCAACTCCCCATGCAGGGGCGTAACACAGGCCCCCGCAGCCCCACAGTGCGGGGGGCCACTAGCTCCAAGGGGCCCCCTCTGCACTGCACTCTGGCGGTAGAGCTCCTGATTGAGCCCGGAGGGGGCCCCTCTAAGTACCGTGCAGGGAGGCCCCCTCACTTTTCGTTACGCCAGTGTCCCCATGCCATTTATGAGGGAACACACAGTGGTCCATGCCTGACTGTAGAAAGGTGAGAGTGGCAGCACACCAAAGAGTGGGACATATCTGCTTCCCTGATCTTGAGGAAAGCAAGTCAAAAATCGTCCACTTCTTACACTCAGGGGCAGTGCTGGGCAGGCGGGGATCTCATCAAGCCTCACACAGGCACCACACATAGACAGGTACAGGCTTCCAGTTACTGAAAAAGAAAAAACTCAGAAAAGCACTATCAGGCACATTTGTGAAAATGAAAACAAGCATTTACAATGCAATGGTTTCGCCTTTGGAAAAGTTAGAGCTATTGGCATTGTAAATGACAAAATTTGTATTTATGTGTAGGTTTTGAAAACAGATAAATAAATGGCATTGTCATTTACATTGCCATTAGCTTAATCTCTCGCAAATGTGAGACCTACTGTACCCTAAGGATGAGCTCAGCAGACAGCAATTACTACCACACACACCCAGAGCCACACACACACACCCAGAGCCACACACACACACACCCAGAGCCAGCCACACACACCCAGAGCCAGCCACACACACACTATCTAACTATCTGGACAGACGTCTTGTGAAGTATCAGGTTGGTTAGCAAGTGGTTCCTATATTCGACATGCAAGTTTTATTGACCACACTTCATTAATACACAAAGCAATGTCTTTTTTTCTACAAAAGTAGACTGTGCAGATACCTTGTGTGGCTGAATAATGCCAACTGAAAACCTAGGCTCAAATCCCAGCGTCCACGTTTACCCAAATTGTATGATCCTGGGCAGACCACCCTGCAGCGTAGTGCCTCGTGTTTCTTCACTGGCAAATTTGGGAACAACAAGAGGTGATTCTCTTCATGTTATGCACTGTAAAAACGTTATTCATATTTGTTTAAAGATATTATGATGTTTCTCAGTATCTAACGAAGCCAGATTGTAGGCTGGGTTTGGCCAGGGACTATGGTGTGCATGTGATTTTTCTAAATTGCCCCACTGTACTTGCACTGTTGTTGTATTTCTAGCATTTTGGAAACGTGTCTCTGCCCCTCTCACATCTCTCTGCTTCATGCCATAATACTGCCCACAGACATCCAATAAAACGCAGATTCTACCAATCAAGCACAAAAAGATTTAGCTGTTTACTCAATTCGCTAGAAAGCGCTCCGAAGCCTCGTTCGTAATAGAAAGCACTATTGAAAATAAAATGCTAACATGGAATGATAATACTGCACTCACCGCTGCACCCCCATGCAGCGCCTAGCATCAGCACACGGCGAGAAGCAGGAGTCCCCCCATCAGCAACCGGGTGGCGAGCCCCCGTATCCGCCCGCACCCCTCCATCCTCTGTGGACACCGGGTCTGGCCAGTAGTGTAGTGTAGTTCCTATATTCCCAATAGGCTCTGCGCATTGGAATAATATAAACAGCAGTGTAGACGTAGGACTGAGGTTGACTAGGTCTCTACTGACTATATTAGACTTAATTAGTTTTGCCAGCTAGCTCAGAGGTCACTAGAAACTTTCTCGAATAAACAAGGAGGAGTTTAACTTCCCTGGATAGACAAGTAGGGATTAGCTTCTGACAACCATAAACATGACAACTTTGCTCCCTCAGAATAAGAGTGTATCTCTAGAGTCGTGTGAAAACAATAGACAGCTATTTCACTCAGTCAATTGTGCATACTTAGTTTCACCAGAGTGCAGAGAAATAGAGAGACAGGCGTTTTCAATAAAAGGTGTTATTTATTGAGCAGTCTTCTTTCTCATGCAAGAGAAATGAATTGCCACAATTGCAATACTTATCATAAAGTAAAGTGCTACAGTAAAAGGAGTATTATGAAATAATACTGTAAAAGCATTGATATGGTTTCTTAGCCATATTATACTTTAAAATGGATAAAATATATACATACATAAAAACATTGACTAACGTACTCAACTGGTGCTTCTAAATACGCCTACCCCGGTGTACCTGACCTAAGCCTAATACGTGGGAAGGAGTAAGTAAGTTGCAGTTTAAGTTAAGTTGGTTTTTGCCAAGAATCTGAGTCAAGAATTCTCTTTAACCCCTTCCGGGCTGATGACAAGCTCGGCTCGTCATGAGCGTAACCTGCCGTGCGCTCATGACGAGCTGAGCTCGTCATGTAACGCGGTAATTTAAAAATGTCCGTGTACAGCGGGAAAAGCTGCCGCAGCGATGCGGTTAAGGGTTTAGTCAGCTCCGTACCTGGGTAATAGAAAGCAGGAGGTCTGGTATCTCTTTCTCAGGACTTGATATCCCAGCAACCCGCAAGGGCGGCTGAAAACACCGGAGCTGGATTTTCTCGGCCGGAGAAAAAGACAGCGTCTTTCTCAGTGCGTCAAAAGGGAGGGGCGGCGTCCGTGGGCTCTCGCATTAGCTGGGCTCTCGGGCAAGTAGATAGCCGCTCTGCTCCAAACCACCGTGTGTTTGCTTAAGGCAACGCTGGAATATTTATACCTGAAAGGTGCCGGGTTTGACGTAAGGTTGGACATAAGACGTCAATAAAGATGTCACAAAGAACTGGCCGTTCTTTCAGTGTTCGCAGGAGTTCTAGGACAAATCAAAACAGAAGCATGGGGATTTCCCAGGTTGCTGGAGGTTTGTTTTGTTTAAAGAACTTGTTGTACTCTCTAGGAGTCTGGGGAAGTAGCCTTGCTTAATTGGGATTGCATGGGCTACGACTAAATATGGATATGATTCCTATGCCTTTATAAAGATAATATTTATTATAACCACATAAGGGCATAAATCAGGAATATCGAATTAGGGTCCTAGATAGAAATACAACAGTAGGAGGCAGTCCTGCTTACACCCTGTCCCAGCGCCTCGCTCACACTTCATTAATACACAAAGCAATGTCTTTTTTTCAACAAAAGTAGACTGTGCAGATACCTCGTGTGGCTGAATAATGCCAACTGAAAACCTAGGCTCAAATCCCAGCGTCCACGTTTACCCAAATTGTATGATCCTGGGCAGACCACCCTGCAGCGTAGTGCCTCGTGTTTCTTCACTGGCAAATTTGGGAACAACAAGAGGTGATTCTCTTCATGTTATGCACTGTAAAAACGTTATTCATATGTGTTTAAAGATATTATGAGGTTTCTCAGTATCTAACGAGGCCAGATTGTAGGCAGGGTTTGGCCAGGGACTATGGTGTGCATGTGATTTTTCAAAAATTGCCCCACTGTACTTGCACTGTTGTTGTATTTCTAGCACTATGGAAACGTGTCTCTGCCCCTCTCACATCTCTCTGCTTCATGCCATAATATTGCCCACAGACACACAATAGAATGCAGATTCTACCAATCAAGCACAAAAAGATTTAGCTGTTTACTCAATTCCCTAGAAAGCGCTCCGAAGCCTCGTTCGTCATAGAAAGCGCTATTGAAAATAAAATGCTAACATGGAATGATAATACTATGGGGCGGTAGGTTAAACAAGCACTGAAATACAATTAAGTAGTCACTTCTATGCTGATGCTTGAACAGCGCATGACAATAGCACACAGAGAAGTCCACATCATGCCTCACCATGAAAAAACATTCTAACAATGCCCACCAATACCTGACACCTAAAAGATCGCTGCTTCTTGACTAACTAGATCATATTATAATTTTTAATATCAACTGTATAGTAAAGCTATGGCTATATAAATGCAATTACAATACAATTATGCTGTTTTTATATTTTTAGTAAGTCAGTGAGAGACTGCACAGGATACATAGAGCATGGGCTGGGATGAGGCTCAGGGGAAGAGTGGGCAGAGCAGCGGCTTAACGAAAGGTGAGGGGGCTACCCACTTTCTGGACCCTGTCCGGAGCTTTCAGTGCACTGGCCTGCCACACCTGCAACATTCCGGAGGGGGCCCCCTGGAGGTTGTGGGACCTCCGCATTGCGGAGGCTATGGGGCTAATGTTACCTGCTGGGGTAGGACCAGAGACAAAAGGGGTAAACAGGGTAGAGAGCAAAAGATAGGGCTAGATAGCATGAGACAGCTGGTAGGGTGCAAAAGCATGTTGTGCAGCGCTGCATTGGTGCTATTTAAAACAGGTATGTAGAAAAACAAAAGAAACCGAGGGACAGAAAGAGGGGAATTAGAGAGACGACAGAAGACACCCAGTGACATCCTACACGCAAGAGACTGCTAAGAGCAGAGAGCAGGGGGCTGGACAGGCCTGAGAGCCAGGGGGGGGGGGGTTGGAGTATCGACACAATGGAGAGAAACCTGGAAAGAATGAGGAAGTGAGGCCGTCCCCAGAGTTCCGTTGTCCCAGGCTCGTCCCCTCCCACACACACCTGCACTTCAAGCGCTGACCACTTTCGGCTTCGTGGCACACACTGCACCCTGTCACAAGGTCACAGTGTGCGACAGTTACAGCAGCTTCCGTCTTAAACACAGCGCAGCCTCACGCTGCATGAAACCTTGAATAAAGAAAGGAATCAAGGCGCTGTGCAGGGGGGGCCGAATACCTGGAGTTACCAAGGTCACAGTGTGTGACAGTTACCGCAACCGCCGTCCTAAGCACAGCGCAGCCTCACACTGCATGAAACCTTGAATAAAGAAAGGAATCGAGGCACTGTGCTGGAGGGGCTGTAGACCTGGGGTCACCAAGGTCACAGTGTGCGACTGTTACCGCATCCACCACCCTAAGCACAGCGCAGCCTCATGCTGCATCAAACCTTGAATAAAGGAAGGAATCGAGGCACTGTGCAGGAGGGGCCGAAGACCTGAAGTCACCAAGATCACAGTGTGCGATAGTCACCGCAGCCGCTGTCCTAAGGAATCGAGGTGCTGTGCAGGGGGACCCGAAGACGTGGAGTTACCCTGTGTGCCTCTGAGCTCCGTGCCTGCTTAGCTGGCCTGGCTGCTGCAGCTCTCCTGCTCCCTGTGCACCCATGGGCTTTCCCTGCCTAGCGGCAATACACGGCAGGCAGAGTAGGGCCGGGGCCGGAGACATGGACAGCGGGAGGGGGGGCGGGAACGGCACACGGACAGCAGGGGGGGAGAGCGGGAACGGCACACGGACAGCGGGAGGGGGCAAGGGAACGGGCACATGGACCAGGGGAGGGGAGCACTCACCAGGACTTCTTCCGGCGGCGGTCGGCCTGGAGGAATGAACCAAAAAAAACAACAACAAAAAAAGAACACGGCCCACCGCCGCAATGACGTTCTACAAGGGGCGGAGAGGGAAAAAATTGCCGGAACGCCCACGGATCGCCTCGGACAATGACGGACAGATCTCTCTTCCAATGGCTAGCCTCCATTTATGGAGCTAGCCAATGGAAGTGACAGGCGGGACAAAGGCACATACTGTCCCAACATAAGATTTCGCCTGCGGACGCCAGGCGAAACCTAAAAAGGAAAGCCTGGGACAGCTGGAAGATAATGCCTGTGTGTGAAAATGTGTGTCAGAGGGCTGTGAAAAATGTGCAAAGGAGAAGAGACCATGTCCAGGAAGGGCAGGGACAGTACTAATGATCGCTATTTGCTCTTAGGGCTACAAGGGGAATGGCAGAGCCCCACATGAGCTCTCCCAAAAATGCTGGTTTATCACCCTAACTCCCACAGGTTTCCAAGGTAGAGAAAACATGACACTGAAAGAGTTTTGCACTGTTTGTAGCATTCTTTGTGCTATGATAATTAGCAATAAGGCTTTGTCATGCAGGATTTCTTGTTGTTAGGGGATGCAGTAGTTTTGTAGTCAGTTTAAAGATAGAAGTAATACACACTGCATAACGCTAAGCAATGAAAACTTTATTAACTTGCTCTGAGTCTGCAAGTATTCTTAGTTCTATCCTGAAGTATTTCAATATTGATTTGCACTGTGTATGGCTCTATGTTTTGACTTTAACTATTGTGTTGATACCATGACAAAGCCTGTATCCCTGAATTTTATTAAACATGTTGTTTTAAGCTCATATTGGGAGTTTTCTTTTATTTTTATTGTTAGGGATCAGGCTTACTGGAGCTAGCTTTAGACTGGCTTGCCTCACTGCCCTGAGGTTCAAGTGCTAAGGGAACCTTAGCTCCCAGTTGGTGAACCTGTGGGAAAAGACCCTAGCTGTTACAGTTGGGGCTCAGTAATCCCTGTCTGCCATGGGACCCCGACCCAGATTCCTTATAGACCTGTTAACCCTAAAAGGCGCCTGTTCAAAAATGTTTGGTGCACTAAAAGTCTGTTCAGCACACTAAACATATGTCTATCATACCCCCTTATGTATTAGGCACAGTGTCAACGTACAAGAACTGAAGCCTTCAGATGTGAACCATGGTCATGGTCTACACCGCTACACATCAATATTCTTTAACATCCAAAACCCATGAGGTACATTTAATGCACATCACAGTTCTCAGCCATTAATAATGTTTACATTCACATTTGTATTCGCAAATGAGAAAATTATTTGCTTTAAGTGTCATGAACAAATATGGCATGGACATAAAACTGTAGTTAAGGCCATTTATTTGCAGGTGTGGCATGAAAACCCAACCAAGGAGGTATGGCAGTTAAGCAAGGCTGTAGGGTAACTTGGTGTAGAATCCCAAGATGTGCCTTCCTTGACTAATGTGAACTCCATCGGAACATTTAGGGAAGACTCCCCAAAGAACGGGTCACCCAAAGAGCTTCTGATCAATAACCGGTCTATTTCCCGCTTGTCCACTTCTCAAAGTGACAACAGAGATTGATTATTTGTTTAAAACAGTGATCATGTAAAAGTGTATGATCAACAAACCTAGCAGTGACTCCAGTGGGCTGCCATATTTACCAATAGTCAGCATTAGATCTGGGAAGGCACTGACAACTAGAGAGTCCAAATCCACCAACAATATCCACCAAGAAATATGATCCATAAAAAACACACATTTGCATTTTGTTAGTGAAACTAACAACATTCAGTACCACTGTGGTATAACAGAAGGGATTGTAACACTTAGCCTGGCTTATCCAGGTGGCATCAAAGAAGGAACCGAAGGGTGAGGTGGGTAGGTTACAAGTATAAGGTTGGACTAAGGTAGTCTGAAGGTTGTGGTTTGTGTTTGCACTCATTCACGCTACTACTTGTATGTAAGTTCTTTTACAACTGACAGAGTTGGGAATCTGGTAGAACATTGATAAAATTGATGCAGTACAAGTAATCATAATATGACCATAATTATTAATGATGTTAGGGAAATCACACAATGCCTAAAGTACATTAACAATATTATTCATAAATATTCACAAATATAAGGAATCTCCTTGAGATATAATAAAACACAATGTCATTCTGTAAATCATACTATTTACTAAGAATCACTTTGTGTCAACATACCAGTTAGTATAACTTTACTCTACTAACCTGGGCCATCTTCATCATGAATCTGCTGTAATAGCCAGTACTGGTAACACAATTAACTTGTGATTGACTGCACTTGATGTTTTGCAGAAATCCAAGTAACTGCACAATGAAGAAAAATGTACATTGATCATCTTCAGCAGTGTCCTGATACATTGAGGAACATGGTTAATTTCTACAAAGCACATGTTAAGGAAAGTGGTTACCAACCAGAAATTCTAATCCCTACAAAAATATGGACAGGGTAATGGAATAATTTGTTTAAAAAACAGGTATAATCATCATTGTTATCATCATCTGCAATACTAGCAGGAGTTAATACATACAGCATCATTTGTATTTCATATGAGAAGACTGTGCAACAAAACATTTAAGCTATAACAGATTAAACCAGAGAGCCCAGATTCACTAATATTTGACGCAGTGAAATGCAGCAAAGCGACTTGCTGCACAGTGACAAATGGGGAGAGCAGCAGAAATGTGCCATAATTACTTACATATAGGCATTCCTGCTCTCTCTCCACGTTGGCACACTTGTGGCTGCCAAGCGCCAACACAGGCACCCTTGGGTATGGTGCAAGAGTGCCTTTGTTACAGCCAGGATTATTCTTGTGCAGGAAGGGACACCTTCCAGCACAGAAACAATACCTAGAAGCAGTTTGCTCTTTCGAAAGAAGTAATAACGAGGAGAAATAAACATATTTCTCCTTGTTATGCCTCACTTGGGAAGGCATATCATTTTAACGCATTCCCAGGTTAACTAGTCTTAGTAACTCTGGGAATGATTAAAAAACCATGAATTGATGGGGGGGAATACCCACGCTCCACCCATGCAACGCCTTCCCCACGCGGAGATTAACATAAGGCAGCAACTTGTGCTGCTTTTGTGTTATTATAGATTCACTATAATAATAATAATAATAATAATCATAGATGCATTTATAGAGCGCATGGTTACACTAGGCCAGTGTGTCCCCGCACTGCGGTACAAAACTGCCACAACTCTTACCCAGCCTGGCCCAGCCTGCCTATCCTGTAGGGAAAAGATACGTTTTCAGATTTTTCCGGAAGATAGCTTCCGAGCCCTCCAACCGTAGGCTCACCGGGAGCTTGTTCCAATGCTGTGCTGCCAAAAAGCGGAAAGAGTGGCCGCCCATCCTAGCTCTCTTAATGGCAGGGACGCACACATGGCCCGTCCCCACCGATCTCAGTTGGCGTGTTGGAGAGTAGAGCCTCAATAAATCAGACAGATAGGGCAGACAAGTCCCCTGGATGATACGATGGTAAACACACAGTGCCTTAAACAGGATTCTCTTACTTATCGGCAGCCAGTACAGAGACGCTAAGGCCATCTTCGAGGAAGCCCTTCTAGGGAGCATAAGAACTATCTGAGCAGCCACATTCTGTATAACTTGAAGCTTGCATACATTTACCGGTGACCCCCAGATACAGAACGTTGCTATAATCAAGGCGCAAGGCTACCAGGGCCTGCACCATGGTCTTTCTGGCTGTGGTGGGCAGCATGTCCAGGGTTTTCTGGAGGCCCCTCAGGACTCCAAAACAGGCCCCTGCTACCTGCCTGGTGTGATACTCGAAAGATAGCTTTGTATCCAGCCAGACCCCTAAGTTCTTTGCCCACTTGCATGGCATCGGGTGGATCCCAGAGACTGGGGCCACCATGCCGATGACCACACCGACGGGGCTCTTCCCACCACAAGCACCTCGGTCTTACTGACATTCAATTTCAGGCAGTTATTCGCCATCCATGAAGCAAGATCTTGCATGCAAGCCACAAAGTTGGTGGCTGCTGTCTCCTGTGCTTTTGTCAGGGAGACCACCAGCTGCGTGTCATCGGCATAGGACACAACCCTGATCCCAACACCATCTGCAATCTCCACTAACGGTGTAACATAGGGATTAAACTGGGTCGGGCTCAGGGTTGATCCTTGCGGTACTCTCTGTTTCAACTTGATGACCCTGGAGTAGTGAGAGCCCTGCCTCACCTGAAAGCTGCGCTCGGACAAGAAGGATTTCATCCAATTCAATCCCCTCCCTGCCACTCCTCCTTTCCTCAGACTCTGCAGCAGGGTTTGGTGAGCCACAGTGTCGAAGGCGGCACTTAAATCAGGATTAGGGCTGCCGTCTGTCCCTCATCCACATATTTCCTGATGGTTTCCATGACGAGTAACAGGGCTGATTCCGTCGAGTGGTGTGCCCGAAACCCAGACTGCGTGGGATGCAAAAGATTGTGTTTCCCAATATGCCCAATAAGTTGTGTATTTACTACCTTCTCTGCAACCTTTGCCAAGTATGGAAGTAAAGAGATTGGGCGTAGATTATCAAGTCGATCTGGACTAATATGCGGTTTATTGGATAGCGGAAGGACTACTGCTTCCTTCCATCTCACTGGCACGGTCCCTGTCCTGAAGGATAATTCCAATAGGTGCCTAATGTATGGCTCAAGGGTTCCAAGGCTCCTTCCAAGTACTTTAGGGGAGGCAGGGTCTTTTTCGTTAACAGTTCTGTAGGTGGTACGGTAAATCTGACAATGCATTCCCCCTCTGGAATGTGTCCTACATCCCCCGGGAGGCAGAGGGGGGTTCACAACTATGTCCTCCCAATTAGCAAAAATGGGGTCAAGCAGATGCCCCAGTTGGTGTGTTGGTGAATCAGATTTTAACATCAATTGCAGGGTCGCCAATTCTTGACACAGCTCCCCGGCCCCTACATTCTTTGTGTCATCAAAATGCAAGTTCAAATCGCCAAGCACTAAAGGTTTTTCATAACGCAGTGCAGGCTGCACAAGACATTCTAGCAGGCTAGAGGAAAAACGAGTGGAGGGTCCAGGCGGTCTATAAATCAGGACCCATTTCACGATATAGTTCGGAGCTACCTAAATTGTGGAGAAACCCGCCTCACTCTCAGTGATTGTGACCGAATCTAGGACACATTGGATGGTGTGTTTGAATATAATCGCCACCCCACCTCCTCTATAGGAGCCCCTATCAATCCTAGTGATCCCATACCCACTAGGAAGTGCATCTAGGGTCTCTGGTGCGGAATCCTCCTCCAGCCACAACTCCGAGAGGAACATTACATTAGTCTGCCCCTCTGAGAGCTGATCAAATACCTCCAATCTATGTTTCCTAAGTGATCTGCAATTCAATAGGCAGCAGTTCAGATGTGAGCTTGCCACCTTAGCCTCCCTCTCAACCTTAGCGCTGAAAGTGCAGTACCTGCAGTCCCAGCAACTACTTCCGCCCCCAATGCTGTGCCTACACAGGTCTGTCATTGCCGGACAGAGAGCCAGCAGATCTTGGGCGCTATACTGTGTCCTTACCCCCAAATCGCCAGGGGTTCTGGCCTCAGGCCCCAACCGGTGGCAAACGGGCGCAGACGGGCTTACCTTTGGTGCGCCAGCGGCATGTCCGCTGTGCGTGTCCGCTGTGTGGCCGCTGGGGCATGCAGCTTTTATATGAGCAAGCTCCCCGCCACTAGACCGCTAACCGGTCACAGCGGAAGTGCCTGGCTCTCCCTTCCCCGCCCTCAGTGCAGCGGTAATAGTTACCATCTTGGAACAAGGCGGGAAGGAGTGAAGACCGAGCCCAGGCTTTCAGATAAGCAGGACTGCCCAAAAAGCCACCACCACTCCCCCTTCGAGCAGGTATGTGTACTAAAATAGAAGTCTAAAATGACAACAGAATAATTTTAAAATCAACAGGAATTTGCTTCCAGCTACTTAGTGCCGAACAGTTAGGGACACTGCCACTGCCCCACTCACTGCAACGCGGCCATGGGCCCTGCGCCCTTTATGTGAGCAAGCTCCCCACCACTGGACCGCTAACCGGTCACAGCGGAAGTGCCTGGCTCTCCCTTACCCGCCCTCCACGCAATGGTACTAGTTACCGCATCGGACCGAGGCGGGAAGGAGTGAAGACCGAGCCTAGGCTTTCAGGTAAGCAGGACTGCCCAAAAAGCCCCCACCAGTCCCCCTTCAAGCAGGTATGTGTCCTAAAATGGAAGTGTAAAATGTCAACAGAATAATTTTAAAATCAACAGGAATCTGCTTCCGGCTATGTAGCGCAGTGCAGTTAGGGACACTGCCACTGCTCCACTCACCGCAACGCGGCCACGGGCCCTGCGCCCTTTATGTGAGCAAGCTCCCCGCCACTAGACCGCTATCCGGTCACAGCGGAAGTGCCTGGCTCTCCCTTCCCAACCCTCCGTGCAACGGTTCTAGCTACCGCATTGGACCGAGGCGGGAAGGAGTGAAGACCGAGCCCAGGCTTTCAGGTAAGGAGGACTGCCCAAAAAGCCCCCACCACTCCCCGTTCAAGCAGGTATGTGACCTAAAATGGAAGTCTAAAATGCCAACAGAATAATTTTAAAATCAACAGGAATCTGCTTCCAGCTACATAGCGCTGAGCAGTTAGGGACACTGCCACTGCCCCACTCACCTCCCCACTATGCAAAGCAGAGCCATGTAGGTGACGCTGCTTGCCATAGTAAATCTAACTTTGGAGCTTACGTTGCCTTGCGTTGCTTTACGTGACACAAGTGTAATGCAAGCCCTTGGTAAATCTGGATTGAGGTGTGCTTCATGTTATCCAGTTTTCCAACAGGTTTTTATATAGTCATAGATATTACTTTTCTAAATATTTGTTGAACATCTAAGACTATGAATCATTCAGTTGTGTATGACATGCATCCACATGAGGTTAATAGTACATGGACAAGGAATATATGTTTAGGGGTTAACTGGGGGCAATGGAAACCCCCTCTATGCCCTTGACTCCCCCTTCCTCATTCTAATTATGGGCCAGTTGTGCATACATCAAAATGGGACCAGTTCTGTATAAAAATATTCTCCGGTGTTAGGAAGAACTAATTCCAACTTCATAATGATGGGCCTAATGATGCAGGAGTGGAGACCTATTATGCGATTTGGATATTGCATGAGTCAAATGTTGTAGTCTATAGCTATCTAAAAAAGATGACTCTGTGTGACTATTGATAGTAATAATAATAATAATAGTAGCACCTATAAAGCGCGACAGCTACATCAACAGAGGTGTCCCAGCGCTATAGCGGGAATCAGGTACTGTAACTGGCCAGGCGCTAATCCTGGCAAAAGAGCCAAAAAATAGTACTGCCTGAAAGTTACGCCCGGAACATGTATCATACTTTGCAACAGTACAATAGAGAATGTCTTATGTCACGGGTACTTTTCTACCTATGCCATGTGGCATTGAATGGATGTGTTACATGTTTGGCTATAATGTGGACAGTGCAATGATGGCAGTCAACTATAGCACCTCAGAAACCTATTTTCTTAGACAAGAAGTTTTAGATTTCAGTCAAAGGCTAAACCACATGTGCACAGTATGCCTCCGTTTCGTGGAGATTTCTGACAGCCTATTTCACAAAACATTGATTTATACACAAGAGTGATGTATGATTTTGCAACTTTCCTACCATATGCCTTTTTCCCTCACCCAATGTGGGAAAAATGTCTAAGTTTGTCTTTATTTCTGTGGAAAAGATTTCCTATGTCACCACATCCCTTCTTCTAAACCCCTTTGCAAACTGGTATATTACTCTTTTCACTGTTTAACCCGTTCACTGCGGTTGAATTAGGCAGCGGTGCATGTGGTTTATGACTGGGCGTGGTTCGGACGTCCCCCGGCCGTCCTCTGCACATGCCCAATGTGACGTCGGACTGCCATGCGACGCACCAAAAGGGTTAAGAACCATTTGCCAAAGTCACCCAGGAGTCACACAGACGAAATCCAGCAAAAGGTATCACTGTGGGGGCATTATCCACCATGTATGTAACTGAAGCATGTCAAATGTGCCCATGGTGGTATTTTGCAGGAAGAACCAAATCACTGCCTGGTCCATGAAATTGTTCCATCTCGCAAATTTCTGCAAATGTCATCATTCATAGAATTTTTTTGAAAGCTCATGGTGTTTCATGACAGTTTGTATTGTAATGAATGACCACAAAATACTGAAGGGTTTATGAAATGTAGCATTTTTTGCTTTGTCTTTGGCAGCCGCGGTCGGTAGTGGGAGTACCTGCCGGGCGGTAACGTGGGGAGCGGGAGGGGCAGGGTGGGGGGTAGTAATCTATGGATTACGGAGGTTTACAGGTAAGTAAATATATAAATAAATGAAATGAATTTAGTTGCATGCACTGCATCCCCAAATATGATGCAGTGCGCGTAATGAAATTCTGTTTATATATATATATATGTTTACTTAACTGTAAACCTACAAAATCCATAGATTACTACCCCCCACCCTGCCCCTCCCCCTCCCCACGTCACCGCCCGGCAGGTACTCCCACTACCAACCGCGGCTGGTCTTTGGCACATTTTCCTGCAAATGTCACACAACACAGCAGAGAAATTCCCAAAAATCTGAATATTTCTCTATTTCATTGCATTAAAAAAATTGCCTAATCAATTGCATTTACCGCCCTCTCAAACTCTCCTTTGTGCTCCGTCTACTATAAAAGATTCTGCAAATTGGCCACACCTCCACAGTCGTAAGTCATATTCCTTCAATGCAAAATAAACGGGGGCCTCATTTACAAGTCCCCTACGCTGCCGGGACAGCACTTTAGTGACGTTCTGGCTGCGCACACTGCAGGGCCATATCTACAAGGTGACGTAAAGCCACTCTGCATGGCTTTTGATGGCCTTGTAGAAATGGACTGGGGCAACGCAGCGCAAGTCACTGCGTTGCCTTACCCTGCGATAGAGAGTGTGCCATGGACGTTAGTGAGGATGTATCCATGTAACACCCATGGCATTTGACACATTCCCAGATGTACGAGATTTCTTAAACCTGGCAATGGGCAAAATCCTATTCCTCTCCAGAGGTGGCATACAGGAGGCGCTACAGGAAGAAATAACATTATTTCTCCTAGTTCCCAGCACTCATAGAAAGAGAAAATCGCCTCCATTGATTTTTTTTTTAGCAGGAAGGTCTCCCTTCCTGCACAAAAACAATCACCCCTAAAATGCAGACACCTTTGCACTGTGGCGCAAGGGTGCCTGCGTTGGTACATGGCAGTCATTTGTGTGCCAACCGGCGGGGGGGGGTGCAGGAATGCGCTATGTCTGATAGAAACTGCTCATTGCTGCCCTTTTCTTTTAACGTAGGGCACCATCAGGAAGGCTTGTGGAACTGACCTACATCAAAATATTGTAAATGAGGCCCTGAATATTTTTTTGCAGAAAGTACACTTTTCTAAGAATAACTATGAATCCCTCAAGAAAGACAAATGAAGGAATCCTGCCCTTTTTGCTTGCACTATGAACAATAGGATAGCATTTTCTACGTAATGTTGAAAGATGTGAATGTTTTATAGTAAGCTAGGGGTAAATATTTCAGACCCATGACTGCTCAAAAGCATGATGGAGATGTTGATGATGTGGGTCAGGGTGGTGCTGATTGGTGATGTTCCCAGGTTGTAGATGTGGTGGGGGCATAGGTCCATTGGGGCCGCTGAGTGGATCATTGTATGATTGCCGCTGTGTAATTTCTAAGGAGGGTTGTCAGATGGTGAGTAAGTCAGCGATGAGTTCTCTGGGGTTGAGTTGGTGTGAGAAGATTTTGTAAATGTTTGCAATGTTGCTGTGGAAGAAGTTGGATAGGTTGTTGCAGAATTGTTTGGAGGCACTGATGTTGTTGACAGTGGCTGATGGTGACGTGAAATCCTTGAAAATCGAGAAGATCTCCTTGCACCTGTTGGAGCTTCCTTTGATGCGGCCCACTACTGTTTTTCCTTGGTGTCTCTTGTTTGGTAGTGATAGAGTCTGAGTGCAACCTTTTTGGTAGTTCTGGCGGGTGTGTCTTGGCTTACTCACCATTTCCTTTGTAGCTGTTCACAGTGCTTTTCGGTGTCTCTGAGGCCTTCTGTGTACCAGCTGGCTTGCTTATTTGATCCACTGTACATATTGGGTTTGTATGGGTGCGATGGAGTCTGCGCATTTCTTGATCAAGTTGTTGAAGTTGTAGATGGCCTTCTTCAGGTTGTCTGTGGGGCTAGGTTGATCTGTGCTGATGGCACTGAGCCAATCTGCTTCTGTGATTTTGCCCCAGCTGCGGCTTGGAATTGTGTTACCTGGTAGGGGCGTTGTTTGAGATGTGTTGATTTGGAAGTTGATTTTGGAGTGGCAGGTCCCTGTGAGTGGCGTGGTGGAGTTGTACTTGATACTGTCACTTGTGGTGAAGATGGGGTTGTTCCCATACATCCACCCATGAATTCTGGTACATTCTCAGCTTTACAAAGACTTGTAAGCCTGGGAATGTGTCAATATGCTCCACCATACAAAGTAAGGTGTAACAAGGGGAAAAGCTTTATTTCTCTTCATTATTACCCCTTTACACTTGTGCTGCATTCTGCTGCACATGTAAAAAGAGGAAACTAACTCTAGAAGTTGTTTTTGTGCAGGACGGTGTCTGTTCCTGCAAAAAAAAGCAATCCTGCCTGTAACGCTGGTACCCTTGTACACAGTGACTCAGTGCACGAAGAGAGCAGAAATGCTTGATAGTTTTGTAAACAAGAAGCATTTCTGTTCTCTCCCTTTTATGCATCACAGTACAGCCACTTTGTTTGCTGACTTGCGTGAAAATTTGGAAATTTGTCCCTTGATAGCTGAACTACAGCAGTCCACATGTGAGTCGGCCTAATGGGGCCAGAGATGTGGACCTGTATTGCTCTCCTTCATTGAGGAACCATCTAACAGTTCCCCAGGGCTGTCGGATGAAAAAAAAGGCAGTTCTGTGAGATGCAGTTTCAAAACAAAGTCTCCCCAAGAAGGGACTGTGCCCGAAAGACTATTCAGTGTTGAGATGTGTACCTGGCAATCCCCCCTTTTCCCCACTTACAATCGCAGTGGGGCTAGTGCCCTGGGGCTACTGGCAACAGGAGGGCTGTGGTGCTACATTGTTAAGGGCTGCCTCCTCCAACTCCCCATGCAGAAGCGTAACACAGGCCCCCGCAGCCCCGCAGTGCGGGGGGCCTCTAGCTCCAAGGGGCCCCCTCGGCACTGCACTCTGGCCGTAGAGCTCCTGATTGAGCCTGGAGGGGGCCCCTCTAAGTACCGTGCAGGGAGGCCCCCTCACTTTTCGTTGAGCCAGTGTCCCCATGCCATTTATGAGGGAACACACAGTGGTCCATGCCTGCCTGTAGCAAGATGAGAGTGGCAGCACACCAAAGAGTGGGACATATCTGCTTCCCTGATCTTGAAGAAAGCAAGTCAAAAATCGTCCACTTCTTACACTCAGTTCAGAGGGTAAGGATGGGTGGTCGGTCGTTCAGTTTTGCGGCTGCTAGACTATGGAACTCTCTCCCGATATCGTTGAGGAGTCAGGGTGATTTTCTATCTTTTAAGAGAGGTCTGAAGACCCACCTGTTTCCAAGAGCAGTGTGATTTTGCATTGGTGGTTTCGGCTTGCTGAATCAAAGCGCCAGGATACCCTTTGGGTGACAGTACAGTGCTATAGAAATATGCCAATACATACATACATACATACACTCAGGAGCAGTGCTGGACAGGCAGGGATCTCATCAAGCCTCACACAGGCACCACACATAGACAGGTGCAGGCTTCCAGTTACTGAAAAAGAAAAAACTCAGAAAAGCACTATCAGGCACATTTATGACAATGAAAAAAGGAAAGCCTGGGACAGCTGAAAGATAATGCCTGTGTGTGAAAATGTGTGTCAGAGGCTGTGAAAAATGTGCAACGGAGAAGAGGCCATGTCCAGGAAGGGTAGGGACAGTACTAATGATCGCTATTTGCTCTTAGGGCTACAAGGGGAATGGCAGAGCCCCACATGAGCTCTCCCAAAAATGCTGGTTTATCACCCTAACTCCCACAGGTTTCCTAGTAGAGAAAACATGACACTGAAAGAGTTTTGCACTGTTTGGAGCATTCTTTGTGCTATGATAATTAGCAATAAGGCTTTGTCATGCAGGATTTCTTGTTGTTAGGGCATGCAGGAGTATTGTAGTCAGTTTAAAGATAGAAGTAATACTTACACACTGCATAACGCTGAGCAATGAAAACTGTATTAACTTGCTCTGAGTCTGCAAGTTATGTTAGTTCTATCCTGAAGTATTTCAATATTGATTTGCACTGTGTCTGACTCTATGTTTTGACTTTAAGTATTGTGTTGATACCCTGACAAAGCCTGTATCCCTGAATTTTATTTAACAAATTGTTTTAAACTCATATTGGGAGTTTTATTTTTTTTTTATTGTTAGGGATCATGCTTGCTGGATGCAAGCTTTAGACTGGCTTGCCTCACTGCCCTGAGGTTCAAGTGCTAAAAAGGGAACCTTAGCTCCCAGTTGGTGAACCTGTGGGAAAAGACCCTAGCTGTTACAGTTGTGGCCCAGGAATCCCTGTCTGCCCTGAGACCCCCGACCCAGATTCCTTATAGACCTGTTAACCCTAAAAGGCACCTGTTCAAAAATGTTTGGTGCACTAAAAGTCTTTTCAGCACTCTAAACATATGTCTATCATACCCCCTTATGTATTAGGCACAGTGTCAACGTACAAGAACTGAAGCCTTCAGATGTGAACCATGGTCATGGTCTACACCGCTATACATCAATATTCTTTAAAATACAAAACCCATGAGGTACATTTAATGCACATCACAGTTCTCTGCCATTAATAATGTTTACATCCACATTTGTATTCGCAAATGAAAAAATTATGTGCTTTAAGTGTCATGAACAAATATGGCATGGACATAAAACTGTAGTTAAGGCCATTTATTTGCAGGTGTGGCATGAAAACCCAACCAAGGAGGTATGGCAGTTAAGCAAGGTTGTAAGGTAACTTGGTGTAGAATCCCAAGATGTGCCTTCCTTGACTAATGTGAACTCCATCGGAACATTTAGGGAAGACTCCCCAAAGAACGGGTCACCCAAAGAGCTTCTGATCAATAACCGGTATATTTCCCGCTTCTCCACTTCTCAAAGTGACAACAGAGATTGATTATTTGTTTAAAATAGTGATCCTGTAAAAGTGTATGATCAACAAACCTAGCAGTGACTCCAGTGGGCTGCCATATTTACCAATAGTCAGCATTAGATGTGGGAAGGCACTGACATCTAGAGAGTCCAAATCCACCAACAATATCCACCAAGAAATATGATCCATAAAAACACACATTTGCATTTTGTTAGTGAAACTAACAACATTCAGTACCACTGTGGTATAACAGAAGGGATTGTAACACTTAGCCTGGCTTATCCAGGTGGCAAAGAAGGAACCGAAGGGTGAGGTGGGTAGGTTACAAGTATAAGGTTGGACAAAGGTAGTCTGAAGGTTGTGGTTTGTGTTTGCACTCATTCACGCTACTACTTGTATGTAAGTTCTTTTACAACTGACAGAGTTGGGAATCTGGTAGAACATTGATAAAATTGATGTAGTATAAGTAACCATAAAGTGACCATAATTATTAATGATGTTAGGGAAATCACAGAATGCCTAAAGTACATTAACAATATTATTCATAAATATTCACAAATATAAGGAATGTCCTTGAGATATAATAAAACACAATGTCATTCTGTAAATCATACTATGTACTAAGAATCACTTTGTGTCAACATACCAGTTAGTATAACTTTACCATACTAACCTGGGCCATCTTCATCATGAATCTGCTGCAATAGCCAGTACTGGTAACACAATTAACTTGTGATTGACTGCACTTGATGTTTTGCTCAAATACAAGAAACTGCACAATGAAGAAAAATGTACATTGATCATCTTCAGCAGTGTCCTGCTACATGGGGAACATGGTTAATTTCTACAAAGCACATGTTAAGGAAAATGGTTACCAACCAGAAATTCTAATCCCTACAAAAATATGGGCAGGGTAATGGAATAATTTGTTTAAAAAACTGGTATAATCATCATTGTTATCATCATCTGCAATACTAGCAGGAGTAAATACATACAGCATCATTTGTATTTTATATGAGAGGACTGTGCAACAAAACATTTAAGATATAACAGATTAAACCAGAAAGCCCAGATTCACTAATATTTGACGCAGTGAAATGCAGCAAAGCGACTTGCTGCACAGTGACAAAAGGGGAGAGCAGAAATGTGCCATAATTACTTACATATAGGCATTCCTGCTCTCTCTCCACGTTGGCACACTTGGGGCTGCCAAGCGCCAACACAGGCACCCTTGGGTATGGTGCAAGAGTGCCTTTGTTACAGCCGGGATTATTCTTGTGCAGGAAGGGACACTTTCCAGCACAGAAATAATACCTAGAAGCAGTTTGCTCTTTTGAAAGAAGTAATAACGAGGAGAAATAAACATATTTCTCCTTGTTATGCCTCACTTGGGAAGGCACATCATTTTAACGCATTCCCAGGTTCACTAGTCTTAGTAACTCTGGGAATGATTCAAAAACCATGAATTGATGGGGGGGAATACCCACGCTCCACCCATGCAACGCCTTCCGCACACGGAGATTAACATAAGGCAGCAACTTGTGCTGCTTTTGTGTTATTCTAGATTCACTATAATAATATTAATAATAATAATAATAGATGCATTTATAGTGCGCATGGTTACACTAGGCCAGTGTGTCCCCACACTGCGGTACAAAACTGCCACAACCCATACCCAGCCTCGCCCAGCCTGCCTATCCTGTAGGGAAAAGATAGGTTTTCAGATTTTTCCGAAAGATAGCTTCCGAGCCCTCCAACTGTAGGCTCACTGGGAGCTTGTTCCAATGCTGAGCTGCCAAAAAGCGGAAAAAGTGGCCGCCCATCCTAGCTCTCTTAATGGCAGGGACGCACACATGGCCCGTCCCCACCGATCTCAGTTGCCGTGTTGGAGAGTAGAGCCTCAATAAATCAGACAGATAGGGCAGACAAGTCCCCTGAATGATACGATGGCAAACGCACAGTGCCTTTAACAGGATTCTCTCCCTTATCGGCAGCCGGTACAGGGACGCTAATGCCATCTTCGAGGAGGCCCCCCTAGGCAGCATAAGAACTATCTGAGCAGCCACATTCTGTATAACTTGAAGCCTTTGCATACATTTACCGGTGACCCCCAGATACAGAACGTTGCTATAATCAAGGCGCAAGGCTACCAGGGCCTGCAGCATAGTCTTTCTGGCTGTGGTGGGCAGCATGTCCAGGGTTTTCTGGAGGCCCCTCAGGTCTCCAAAACAGGCCCCTGCTACCCGCCTGGTGTGATACTCGAAAGATAGCTTCTTATCCAGCCAGACCCCTAAGTTCTTTGCCTGCTTGCATGGCATCAGGTGGATCCCAGAGACTGGGGCCACCATGCCGATGACCACACCGACGGGGCTCTTCCCACCACAAGCACCTCGGTCTTACTGCCATTCAATTTCAGGCAGGTATTCTCCATCCATGATGCAAGATCTTGCATGCAAGCCACAAAGTTGGTGGCTGCTGTCTCCTGTGCTTTTGTCAGGGAGACCACCAGCTGCGTGCAATCGGCATAGGACACAACCATGATCCCAACACCATCTGCAATCTCCACTAATGGTGTAACATAGGGATTAAACTGGGTCGGGCTCAGGGTTGATCCTTGCGGTACTCTCTGTTTCAACTTGATGACCCTGGAGTAGTGAGAGCCCTGCCTCACCTGAAAGCTACGCTCGGACAAGAAGAATTTCATCCAATTCAATTCCCTCCCTGCCACTCCTCCTTTCTTCAGACTCTGCAGCAGGGTATGGTGAGCCACAGTGTCAAAGGCGGTACTTAAATCAGGATTAGGGCCGCCGTCTGTCCCTCATCCACATATTTACTGATGGTTTCCGTGGCGAGTAACAGGGCTGATTCCGTCGAGTGGTGTGCCCGAAACCCAGACTGCGTGGGATGCAAAAGATTGTGTTTCCCAATATGCCCAATAAGTTGTGTATTTACTACCTTCTCTGCAACCTTTGCCAAGTAGGGAAGTAAAGAGATTGGGCGAAGATTATCAAGTCGATCTGGGCTAATATGCGGTTTCTTGGATAGCGGAAGGACTACTGCTTCCTTCCATCTCGCTGGCACGGTCCCTGTCCTGAAGGATAATTTCAATAGGTGCCTAATGCATGGCTCAAGGGTTCCAAGGCTCCTTCCAAGTACTTTATGGGAGGCAGGGTCCCTCGATGAACCCGACTTGACACTCCTACAGATTTTCGTTAACAGTTCTGTAGGTGGTACGGTAAATCTGACAATGCATTCTCCCTCTGGAATGTGTCCTACTTCCCCCGGGATCTCGTGATCGACATGCGCCGAGTCCGGAAAGGTGGAGTAAATTGTCTCCACCTTATCCGCAAAGAAATCCGCCACACGATTACATGATTCCTCCGAACCAGTTGCTGGCACTGCCTGTAGTTGCTAGGGATGAGATTTCTTTATAGACCCTAAACAGCTCCCTTGCCGAGTTCTCCGCCACCCCATTTCTTTCCTGGTAGTACGCTGCCTTCGCCTTTCTAATAAGCCCATGGTAACCCTTCAGGGCGACTTTATATTCCCTTCTGCCCTGATCCGAGAAGTCTTTCCTCCACCGCCTTTCTAGACATTTACAGTTTGCTTTAGTGGTTCTCAGGGCGTTGTTATACCAGGGAGCCAATTTTTGTACTCTCCCCGGTCTTTGATGCGTTCAGGGAGCAGTGCTATCCAGTGCCTCCGTAATGCGGCTATCCAGATTTCCACATGCGCTTTCGACATCTGTGCCCCCAGGCAACCCACCCTGAGCAAGAGCGTTGTTGAACCTCTCCTGAGAGAAACCCGCCCACTTCTGGCGTGCTGTCTCCCCCTTGGATATCACCTGTGCCTTTAGCCCCCGCAGCCTCAGCCCAAACGGGACCAGGAAATGGTCTGACCATGGTACAGGCAGAGAGGGGTTCACAACTATGTCCTCTCAATTAGCAGATGCCCTAGTTGGTGTGTTGGTGAATCAGATTTTAACATCAATTGCAGGGTCGCCAATTCTTGACACAGCTGCCCGGCCCCTACATTCTTTGTGGCATCAAAATGCAAGTTCAAATCGCCAAGCACCAAAAGTTTTTCATAACGCAGTGCTGACTGCACAAGACATTCTAGCAGGCTAGAGGAAAAACGAGTGGAGGGTCCAGGCGGTCAATAAATCAGGAGCCCTTTCACGATATTGTTTGGAACTACCTAAAATGTGGAGAAACCCGCCTCACTCTCAGCGATTGTGACCGGCTCTAGGACACATTGGATGGTGTGTTTGAATATAATCGCCACCCCACCTCCTTTACAGGAGCCCCTATCAATCGTAGTGATCCCATACCCACTAGGAAGTGCCTCTAGGGTCTCTGGTGCGGAATCCTCCTACAGCCACGTCTCCGAGAGGAACATTACATTAGTCTGCCCCTCTGAGAGCTGATCAAATACCACCAATCTATGCTTCCTAAGTGATCTGCAGTTCAATAGGCAGCAGTTCACATGTGAGCTTGAACCTTAGCCTCCCTCTCAACCTTAGCTCTGAAAGTGCAGTACCTGCAGTCCCAGCAACTACTTCCATCCCCAATGCTGTGCCTACACAGGTCTGTCATTGCCCGACAGAGAGCCCGCAGATCTTGGGGGCTATACTGTATGCTTACCCCCAAACCACCAGGGTTTCTGGCCTCAGGCCCCAACCGGTCGCAAACGGGCGCAGACGGGCTTACCTTTGGTGCGCCAGCGGCACGCCCGCTGCGCGTGGCCGCTGGGGCATGCAGCTTTTATATGAGCAAGCTCCCCACCACTAGACCACTAACCGGTCACAGCGGAAGTGCCTGGCTCTCCCTTCCCCGCCCTCGGCACAGCGGTACTAGTTACCATCTCGGACCGAGGCGGGAAGGAGTGAAGACCGAGCCCAGGCTTTCAGGTAAGCAGGACTGCCCAAAAAGCCCCCACCATGACCCCTTCGAGCAGGTATGTGTACTAAAATAGAAGTCTAAAATGCCAACAGAATAATTTTAAAATCAACAGGAATCTGCTTCCAGCTACGTAGCACCGAGCAGTTAGGGCCACTGCCACTGCCCCACTCACCGCAACGCGGCCAGGGGCCCTGCGCCCTTTATGTGAGCAAGATCCCCGCCACTAGACTGCTAACCAGTCACAGCGGAAGTGCCTGGCTCTCCCTTCCCCGCCCTCGGGGCAGCGGTACTAGCTACCGCATCGGACCGAGGCGGGAAGGAGTGAAGACCGAGCCCAGGCTTTCAGGTAAGTAGGACTGCCCAAGAAGCCCCCACCACTCCCCCTTCAAGTAGGTATGTGTCCTAAAATGGAAGTGTAAAATGTCAACAGAATAATTTTAAAATCAACAGGAATCTGCTTCCGGCTATGTAGCACGGTGCAGTTAGAGACACTGCCACTGCACCACTCACCGCAACGCGGCCACGGGCCCTGCGCCCTTTATGTGAGCAAGCTCCCCGCCACTAGACCGCTATCCAGTCGAGGCGGAAGTGCCTGGCTCTCCCTTCCCAGCCCTCCGTGCAACGGTACTAGCTACCGCATTGGACCGAGGCGGGAAGGAGTGAAGACCGAGCGCAGGCTTTCAGGTAAGGAGGACTGCCCAAAAAGCCCCCACCAATCCCCCTTCAAGCAGGTATGTGTCCTAAAATGGAAGTCTAAAATGCCAACAGAATAATTTTAAAATCGACAGGAATCTGCTTCCAGCTACGTAGCGCCGAGCAGTTAGGGACACTGCCACTGCCCCACTCATCGCCCCACTATGCAAAGCAGAGCCATCTAGGTGATGCTGCTTGCCATAGTAAATCTAACTTAAGAGCTTACGTTGCCTTGCTTTGCCTTACGTGACACAAGGGTAATGCAAGCCCTTGGTAAATCTGGATTGAGGTGTGCTTTATGTTATCCAGTTTTCCAACAGGTTTTTATATAGTCATGGATATTACTTTTCTAAATATTTGTTGAACATCTAAGACTATGAATCATTCAGTTGTGTATGACATGCATCCACATGAGGTTAATAGTACATGGACAAGGAATATATGTTTAGGGGTTAACTGGGGGCAATGGAAACCCCCTCTATGCCCTTGACTCCCCCTTCCTCATTCTAACTATGGGCCAGTTATGCATACATCAAAATGGGACCACTGCTGTATAAAAATATTCTCCGGTGTTGGGAAGAACCAATTCCAACTTCATAATGATGGGCCTAATGATGCAGGAGTGGAGACCTATTATGCAATTTGGATATTGCATGAGTCAAATGTTGTAGTCTATAGCTATCTAAAAAAGATGACTCTGTGTGACTATTGATAGTAAAAATAATAATAATAGTAGCACCTATAAAGCGCGACAGCTACATCAACAGAGGTGTCCCGGCGCTATAGCGGGAATCAGGTACTGTAACTGGCCAGGCGCTAATCCTGGCAAAAGAGCCAAAAAATAGTACTGCCTGAAAGTTACGCCCGGAACATGTATCATACTTTGCAACAGTACAATAGAGAATGGCTTATGTCACGGGTACTTTTCTACCTATGCCATGTGGCATTGAATGGATGTGTTACATGTTTGGCTATAATGTGGACAATGCAATGATGGCAGTCAACTATAGCACCTCAGAAACCTATTTTGTTAGACAAGAAGTTTTAGATTTCTGTCAAAGGCTAAACCACATGTGCACAGTATGCCTCTGTTTCGTGGAGATTTCTGACAGCCTATTTCACAAAACATTGATTTATACACAAGAGTGATGTATGATTTTGCAACTTTCCTACCATATGCCTGTTTCCCTCACCCAATGTGGGAAAAATGTCTAAGTTTGTCTTTATTTCTGTGGAAAAGATTTCCTATGTCACGAGATCCCATCTTCTAAACCCCTGCCACTCCCCCTCCCCATGTCACTGCCCGGCAGGTACTCCCACTACCAACTGAGGCTGGTGTTTGGCACATTTTCCTGCAAATGTCACACAACACAGCAGAGAAATTCCCAAAAAGTGAATATTTCTCTATTTCATTGCATTAAAAAAATTGCCTAATCAATTGCATTTACCTCCCTCTTAAACTCTCCTTTGTGCTCCGTCTACTATAAAAGATTCTGCACATTGGCCACACCTCCACAGTCGTAAGTCATATTCCTTCAATGCAAAAAAAACGGAGGCCTCATTTACAAGGCCCCTGCGCTGCCGGGACAGCACTTTTAGTGACGTTCTGGCTGCGCACACTGAAGGGCCATATCTACAAGGTGACGTAAAGCCACTCTGCATGGCTTTTGATGGCCTTGTAGAAATGGACTGGGGCAATGCAGCGCAAGTCACTGTGTTGCCTTACCCTGCGATAGGGAGCGTGCCATGGACGGTAGTGTGGGTACATCCATGTAACACCCATGGCATTTGACACATTCCCAGAGGTACGAGATTTCTTAAACCTGGCAATGGACAAAAGCCTATTCCTCTCCAGAGGTGGCATTATGGAGGCGCTACAGGGGGAAATAACATTATTTCTCCTAGTTCCCAGCACTCATAGAAAGAGAAAATTGCCTCCATTGATTGTTTTTTCAGCAGGAAGGTCTCCCTTCCTTCAAAAAAAAAATCACTCCTAAAATGCAGACACCTTTGCACTGTGGCGCAAGGGTGCCTGCATTGGTACATGGCAGTTATTTGTGTGCCAACCGGGAGGGGGCAGGAATGCCCTATGTCTGATAGAAACAGCTCATTGCTGCCCTTTTCGTTTAACGTAGGGGACCATCAGGAAGGCTTGTGGAACTGATCTACATCAAAATATTGTAAATGAGGCCCTGAATCTTTTTTTGTAGAAAGTACACTTTTCTAAGAATAAATATGAATCCCTCAAGAAAGACAAATGAAAGAATCCTTCCCTTTTTGCTTGCGCTATGAACAATATGATAGCATTTTTCTACTTAATGTTGAAAGATGTGAATGTTTTATAGTAAGCTAGGGGTAAATATTTCAGCCCATGACTACTCAAAAGCACAATGCAGTATAATTTTACTTCGCTACATTGTTCTATGTCTGGGCCTTCAATTTGAGTTCATCATTCCATGAGTTAACAATTACTTAATTTGTCTGTCAAAGCGGAACCCTAATGTTAAGAGACATAGAAGATGTCACACTAGAATTATTCCATAATGATATGAATTCACATAAATATGAGGCATCCCAGATACCTCATGTGTCTTGATTCAAGCTATTGTATTTTCAAAAGCCACAATCAATTTGTTGAATGATATTATATTTAAAAAAACATTCAAACACACTTTACCATTCTAGCTCTGGCGTTCATGGTGAATGATCTGAATGCTCCACCAATGCTGAGCGCATTGTAAATCAATGTACCGCTGGAGCAACTCTCCATACTCCGAGAGACCTGTGAAGTAGATAGTAATACACTGATGATTTTAAGACACTTCTTATTACATTGTGGAACTTGATAGAAATATTTTCACAATCAAGGCAGATGATGACAAATTAAATGATTGTCTTACTCAGATAAGGTTTCTTCAGTTACAATATTGATTGTGTCATCATCATCATCATCACAAGCTCAAAAAGGTACTCAGGCAGAAATGCAGTGTCTCTCTTCTTCTATCCCTGCTGTGTGTTCTAAGAACAAGCCCTCAGTCACTTGAAGGGTGGCATGCTTCATCATCGGGCTGCTACTCACATTGATTTTGGTGATTACCAATGTGGGCTACAACCCTGGTAATGAGGACGGCTCGTGGTGGGCCTAAGAGCGGCATGTACATTGCTTCATCAAAATGTCCTGAGTTGAGGAAGTGACACCACACACCCTTTGTCAATAATTACATCATTGGAATTGACATCAGGTGACCTCTGAACCTGAATCTTTCCAGGAAGTGATGTCACTTGAACTTCACCCTGATGACCGCAGTAATTGACATTGCTGAAGAACCATAATAACAACATGGTAATTATAATAATTCAACACAAATGTTTGTTTTAAATCCCACCTATACTAGGGTACTGAAATGATCTTTGAAAGTTGTAATACAATGTTTTCCCTAAATTATAGAAAGTGAGTGAGCAAGGCCTCTGCTAAAGGTATTGAGGGGGCTGTTGTGGTATGGAGCTCTTCACTGAAGCACAATTTTCACATAACTTTGCCTAACAGCCAAGGGCATTGAAAGCACACTCATTAAACAGTAAAGTCCTTTTTTTCATCTTAAATCGCATTTGTAATTATTGACAGATGTTTTCATATGCACTGGAACATACTTACCATCATGAATAAAACTGTGATTTATATAATGTACCATGGTATTTTTGGTATTAATACACCAATAACATTATTGTGTTAATTTAAGGCGCTTCCATGAACCGCATTGCCTCAGGGTGCAACCCATTCCTCGCCAACTCCTGTCTTCTATGACTTACAGATAGAACTTATTGTAATAGTTTCCTTTTTTCAATCAAATTTCAAAACGTACACTTCTTAGTCCAGTTGTTGAGGGAGTGTTAAATGATGAACACAGGACGAGCAGGAAGTCGGAACGTTGCGCGCGGCTGGGCGCGAGAAAGCAACTGCCAGACGTAGCGCCAGGGAAAAAGGCGATGAAATTAGTCAATTCCCACACTTGGAGCCAGGAAATGGACAGGAAAATTGTCCAGAAAGCATACGACCTGGTGCTGAAGAAGATGGACTGGAGGCAGGCTCAGCTGAGGAGACGAAGAGTCGAATTCAGGTGAGTTGATTGGCGTGGGTGCGGCAAAATCCCGATCGTCGCCAATATGTTAAATGATGAACACAGGAAACTTGCGCAGGTTGAAGCTTAATTTATTGAAGCTTATTTCTAGGATAAAAGCACCCACTGCCAGAGCCATCCAGTCGTGAGGAAGCCAACGTCCGATCTGACGTTCTAGGAATCCTCACGACTGGAGAACTGAATTCCAGAATCAGGTGAGAGAGCTCTCGTGCTAGCAAGCACGAGAAGGCAAGGAAAGGAGAGAAAGCTCACATTATAACAGGGAGCCTTAATGTATTCCTCTTTAGCAAATGCAAATGCCCTCCCTAAATTATTATTATCAGTCCTCAATTACTATCTGTTCCAAGAGAACATACTGTTGCAGGAAACGTTCTCCTGAATACCTTTCCCTTAATATCATCACTTTTAGTAAACCAACTTTTTGCTTTTAATGAAATCTAAGGTCATGCTTAAGGTAACGCGCTGGGTGTTTAAATGGTGGAATGATATATCTACAACACAGCTGGAAGGAAATATATGCAGTATTGTAAAATTGCAAGAGTTCTATGGTCTGTTGTTCTTAATTGTTAATTTCTCTTAATCATTTGCCAACTCATTAGGAGTGCCCTCTTAGTTCATTGTATTTATTTATGTATTGCTGTTAAGTCTGCCAACCCCAAATTACCAATACCATGGGTACAGATGAATCTGGAGGGATGGAGGGATTGAGTTAACAGTGATTACAAAGTGTACCCTGAGGGCCACCCTTAGAAGTGAGAAATGCCCATGAATTCCGTAATTCTGGTTCTCATGAGACACCTGGGTATAGGCCCTGTCCCTTCACCCATCTTATCAATGGAAGCAACACTGACATACAATGATAGGAAGTAAGGCCAGATGTACTAAGAGACAGGTTGCAGTTGCCACAAATTGCGTGCACCAACATTTTGAGACCTGTTTCATTTTTTGATTATACCTCTGTTATACCTTTGTCCCAACAGGTGGCATTGCAAACTATCCATTTGCAGGGCATCACAGAGTGACAACCTTTATACAAGTTAAGTAGCCGTGTAGTTAATTAAGCCAGCTGTGACTGGTTAGAATTAGAGAGAAGGGGTAGAGAGAAGTGTACTGAGTAAGAGGAGTGGAAGAAATGGGTGAGGTATGAACACTCCGATCAAGGGGGAAGGTACACTGAGATGTAAAGAGAGAGGTATGGTGACGTAAACTAAAAACAGGGACATGAAATATTTAGTTGCCACCAACTGCCTGAGAGCACATGGATTATGGTTGGGAAAGCCGGCTTGCATACTAAATGTCAGGAGAAGGACATGCTGAGCTGTCAAGTTAAAAAGGAACTTGTTTTTTATGCACAATATTTACAACAGAGTTTCTGACTAACTGGATCACCTCACCAGGGCACCCTTTGGAGCTGAGGGTCCTGGGCAGCCCTCTAGAAGGGCCCTCTGGAAGGGCAATGGAATGCCATGGACCCCCCCAAACATCTCTCTGATGGCTAGGGCAGTTACCTGCACTGTGAAGCACAAAGCAGCTTATAAGCAGTGGCTCCATCCCTAGCTTAATGAGCTATTCCAGAGTAGGTGCAAGTCTCTAGCTGCCCTTTTCTAAAAGGTATCTTTCAAAAATGTTCAACAATTTTAGAGCACTAGAGAAATGTAGACATAACTAAAAGTTTGGAACGATGAAATGCCAAAAGTCAGCCACTCCTGTAACAAGCTACAATATCATTGGTAAACGTCTTTAATTTGATGCACTGTGTCACAGTAAAGATAACTTTAGCCAGTTCAACTAAGTAATAAAAAGATACAGCACCCTCCAGATGCTGATGCATATATCAAAGGGTCAACTTTTTTCCCATGGGCACAGGGTGGTAAATGTTAAATGTTGGAGCGTATTTGCTTAATGCACATTGCATATTCAAACTACCACAAACTGGAGACCAATAAAGGGCAACTATTCTGTGTCAAAAACCTCCAAGACATCAAGTCAAATATACAGGACTAAATTGGAAACTTGACCTTATACATCACTTTTAAGCCCAATATTACTATTCTTCATGATCAACTAAATCCTACAGTGAGACATTACATTTGGAGACAGGACTGTTCCAAACCATCTTTCACGTAACGTTGCACATTTTTCTTTCAGTATGTTTTAAATACATTGTGGTAATACATACATTTTCATTTTGGCATAATGACTACACAAGGAAACAATAACTTGCAGGTTTACATCTTTGGGCCAAGTGTAAAGTATTTTGAAATGTTGCTATTCCTTTATTTTGTGTTTTAAATGTAGTTTAAAACTACCTTAGAAACAGAGTTTGCAGTCACAAGGAAGCAAAATAACTCTTGAATGTTCTGTTTAACGTTTTGGAAGTTATCTTACCTTATTGTTCTCCATTTGATGGAGGACAGTATCAGCTGCTGGGAAGCAGACGTGTCCTTCACAGACCCCTATCCACTATTGTGGCAGATTTGGGGTGATGAAAAGAAGTCTCCAACAATAGATAAATGGCAATGACAGTAAAACACTGAATATAAGAAGAAAGATACACCTTCTCAGCAACTACCGTCCGGTCTCCAAGGTAAGAAATGACAACAGAAGCCACATTCCGGAACAGTAAACCATGACACAACAATGGCTGCATCAGAGTCCCCTGAAGATTCTGCAGTGCTAAGACTCCAGAGGTTTCCATGGCCCCAGAGATACACATCATGGCAACAAGATTCCAATCTGCCTCAGAACTCTGTTTTTATATTTTATTTTAAACATGATTAACAGTTGTGTGCATAGCTAATGGTAGATATGGCCCTGCCCTGTGCAGAGTAAAGCAGGGGTATCACCAAAGTGTTAATTTGGAATATCTGGAGCAATTGTGGGGTAAATTTCTCTGGTTGTCAGATATACGCATGAGTAATCTCATTAGGAGTGTGAGTACATATTGCAGGTTTACATTACTGAGATTAAGGCCATAGTTTTAGCCAGTGGATGAACTGGATTTTATTGGGAACAGACGTGGGAATTTCCACTTCAGCTTCAGTACCTCTACCTAGAGCTATGAAGCCTGTGAACAAAGACTGGAAGGAGTAACATGTGCCTCCTGTAAACAAGGTGGAAGGGATATGTTTCATACTATGTGCCTTCAGGATTGTTGTGCCTGTTAAACTGGAATATGGTAAGTTTTTGGCTTTTTTGTGTTCTTCTTGTCAGATATCTTATTGGGAAGAGGATCTGCTGATACACCTAATTGTTAAACTGGAAAAGGTTGTGTGTGGGCAGCAAAAGAAGAACCCCAAAGAAGAAAACATGAGGGAAGAATACATGGTTAAATAATTATTCCACATGATGGGAAGACAGCAGTTTTCAGGACTTGGACAGCATTGAATCAGTGCTTAATTTGAGCCAGTGGTTTCCGGTGCTCAGCACTGGCACTCAGTCATTATCACTGGTGCTAAAGCACCAGTTAAGGACACATTCATTTTTGATAGGCACAGGGAGATTAAGTGAGTCATAAGATATTGAGCCAACGCTAAGACTCAAACTTAGATTCCAAGCTCTGAGCTTGGCAGCTCTGGCCATTACACCACATTCTCGCCCCCTTGTAGGAAATCATGGATTCTGATGGCGCTAACAAGAGAATATGGCTGACGGAAGCGGCTTCCTGAAGATAGCCCCAGCACTTATTTTTTTTGCAAATTTACCACAGCACTTAATGCCATCATCTTTGCCAATTTGTAGCACTACAAAAACAAATGTCACTGTTATACAACCTAATGGCTTTAAATGTATTGTGCTCATGAGAATGAAAAGCTCAGACAACTTACCAGGGATTTAAATCCATGAACTGCAGGTGACACACACATGAGAGCAGTGAATATGTAACTCACTGAGCTACCTCAAAATATTACTTGATATTACATAACAGTATGAATAATCCAAAGGGAAAACATGATCTGGATTTAAGTAGGAGTCAGTGGAAAGAAAAGCGAAAAAATCACTGCAAAACAGAAACTATAACCATTAAATAAATACTAAGGGCCAGATGTAGGAGCCCTAATACCGGTCGGTAACGGCCGAATTCGGCCGTTACCGACCGGTATTAGGGTTTCCAGATGTAGGGGGCCTATATTTTACCGATTCTGTAAAGTTACCGAATCGGTCAATTTACAGAATCGGTAAAATACCGAATCGGTATATTTACCGATTCGGAAAAACCACATGTAGGTGGCACTCCTAAGAGTGCCACAGGCCCTTAAAAATCGGTATTTTACCACCCAATCCTATTGGGTGGTAAAATACCGAATTCAGGTGTGCATGCATATATGTGCATGCACACCTGTGCAATGTGACACACAGCCATGCCCTTAGGGCATGGCTGTGTGCCACATGGCACACAAGTCCGGAATTGGGGTGCTTGAGGGTGTCAAAGTGACACCCCCTGCACCCTTGCAGGATTCGGTATTTACCGATTCTGTAAATACCGAATCTGTATTTCCCATTGATTCCTATGGACTTCAAGGCCCATAGGAATCAATGGGAAATACAGATTCGGTATTTACAGAATCGGTAAATACCGACTCTTACAGATTCGGTAATTTTTTACCTACATCTGCCTCCTTCCAATTTACCGACTCTTAAATACCGAATCGGTATGAGTCGGTATTTAAGAGTCGGTAAATCGGATTTACCTACATCTGGCCCTTAGTTTGTAGTTAGGAAAACAAAAAATCTGAATTTACTATGCATTCATAACCTAACATAACTCTAGAATCTCAAGCTATGTGTTATGTGTGAAATTTTTGTTTATAATAATGTGACATTTTTACGTGAATATTGCATGTGGAAGACTGGTTTGTGTATAACATGACTTGCAGAGAATATTTCCTGAATGGACCAGGTAGTCTTCAGTCGGTAGCAAGAGTAGATTTTCCTCTTAATGTATGCAACATACTTGCCCCAAACCATTTAATCTTCAAAAATTGAGGGCCTCATCTATGAGAAGTGACGCATCACTGCGTGAAAGCAGCGATGCGTCACTTCTCAGAGCGCCCTCCCTGCGACGTGATTTATGCGTCATATTTACTGTATGATGCATCATGTCGCAGGGAGTTACAGATACGTCAGTATTTCTGACGTATCTATATGGCGTAAAAGTGACGCATTGCTGGAGTTTGTCACAAAAGTGGCGCCACTCCAGCAATGTGTCCTTTCACAAGGGCGTGCATCAGTCTTACGCCTGCTGTGAGGTAGGGATAAGATATTGACGCATTTGCACCCTAGAAGTGGCGCAGTGAAACCTGGTAGATTTCACTGCTTCACTTCTATGAGGCTTACATACGTGGGACTGCCCACCCTGCATACATTATACCTGACGCAGGTATAATGTAGCACAGGGGTTTACAAAGTGATGCATCTGCTTAGATGCGTCAGTTTGTAAATAGGGCGCAACAGGAGGCATTTTTTTGACACTGATGCATCACAAAAAGTGACGCAACGGAAGCTCAAAACTGTCGCAAGGCCTCATAAATAAGGCCCTGAATTTTTCAAAAATTTTCAACAATTTTAGAGCGCAAGAGAAATTGTGACAACATTGGAAGTTTGGAAAGGTGATAGGCCAGAGATCAACCACTTCTGCACCAAGCAGCAATATTATAGGTAAACCTCTTTAATTTGACACACTCTGTTAACCCTTTCGGTGCTCATGACGGAACCGTTCCGTCATGTGCACAGGGGCACTAAATCCCTCTGCTTCAAACTGCAGACGGATTTTCTATTCTGGTGTCAGGGGGGGGCTTTGGAGGTGGGGAAGAGCTTCCCCAACCTCCCAAGGCCTGTTTCTTATTTTCAATGTAATGTTGATCATGGTGTGCTATCATCATTACATTGAAAACCAAACTGAAACTTAGTTTCAATATCAATGTTTCAAGACTTGTGGGGCTATCTCAGCCCCCGAGCATGGAAACACTTGGGAGAGGTATCATTTTTATCAGGAGACCAAGGGGAAAGCTGGGTGGTAGGCCATTTTTGCTGGCATGGTGATCCCACAATGTACCATGGTATTTTTGATATTTATACACCAATAATATTAATGTGTTAATTTAAGGAGCTTCTATGAACTGCGCTGCCCCAGGGTACAACCTGTTCCTCACCAACTCATGTCTTGTTCTATGACATACATATAGAACTTATTGTAATATATATTTTTTTGATCAACTTTTAAAGAACACCATTTTTAGTCCAGTTGTTGAGGGAGCACTAATTAATTCCCCAAGAGATTATACAAATGGCCTAAATTATTATTATCGGTCATCCTTTACTCTCTGTTCCAAGAGAACATACTGTTGAAGGAAATTTTCTTCTGAATACCTTTACCTTAATACCATCACTTTTAGTAAACCACATTTTTGCTTTTATTAAATCTAAGGTCATGCTTAAGGTAACGTGCTGGATGTTTAAATGATGGAATGGAATAACTACAACACAGCTGGAAGGAAATATATGCAGTATTGTAAAATTGCAAGAGTTTTTGGTCTGTTGTTCTTAATTGTTAATTTTTCTTAATCATTTGTCACCTCATTAGGAGTGCTCTTTTATTTAATTTTATTTATTTATTGCCGTTAAGTCTGCCCACCCCAAATTACCAATACCAGGGGTACGGATAAATCTGGTGGGATGAAGAGATGGGGTTAACAGTGATTACCAGGTGGACCCTTAGAAGTGAGAAATTGCCATGGATTCAGAAATTCTGATTCACATGACACACCTAGGTATAGGCCTTGTCCATCTTATCAATGGGAGCAGCACTGACATACAATGATAGAAAGTAAGGTAGGTGCACTAAAAGACAGGACATAGTTGCAACAAATTGCGCGCGCCCAACTTTTTGAGACCTGTTTCTGGATGATACCTTTGTTATACCGTTGTCCCATGAGGTGGCATTGCAAACTATCCGTTTGCAGGGTATCACAGAGTGACAATCTTAATAAAAGTTAAGTAGCCGTGTAGCTAATTAAGGCCAGCTGAGACTGGTTACAATAACAAGGACTGTGGCCTGCAACACAATCCCTGTGTTTGCATTCCTAAGTGGGATTTTTGGTTTTATAAAGAAGGTGATGTTCCTTAAAGGAACCATATTGGCTAAGCTTTTCAAACCAAGGGTTTGTAATTGGAAAATAGCTTTATATACCTTGTTTACAATTCTGTAAGGTTCAAGATTACAGTAATAAGATAAATAGGGCATGCACGGGCACCAGAGAACAATTTCATAACAGCAACGTGCATGAAGCTACATTTGATCTGTGTCAAATCATGACTAGTCTAAGTGAAGAGAAGTGCACCTTCAACAGCCTTGGTCATTGAACCTTTTGTGCAAAGGAGTTTCCAGGTCGATTGACAAAATGTGCACGGGTAACACATTTTGTGTGTGAGCAAATTCATTTCTCTTGGTTTGCGCATGATCAAAATTAATTTTTTTCCATCTGCACTAATAGCTGATTACATAAATCAATTAATCTGCTCTCTAATGTTAATTATCTAAAGTACTTACTGATGGGGCTCATAATATTACAGATAAAGAAAAAGAAATCTACAGTTCTCAATAAAACCAATGAGGAAAAACAATACATTTTGCATTTATTAAAGGGCTCGCTACATTGCTTGATTTTGTTGTCCCAAAGTCTTCATACCTGCACTTTGCAGAATCATATTCTTTGCACCTTCTGTATGCTTTTTGGACTCTGCCTGAGGACTCACAGCCTCACAACCACCACAAACCCTGAGGAGGAGGGGCTGGAAACTTGGGAGGCCCCACTGCTGCAGACATGCTATAAAGTGCCTACTACACTCCCGTGGTGAGGAGCGTCCCTGGATGAAGACTAGGTCAAAAGTAGGTCTTGTTGCACCTGTTCGCGTTTCTGTTTGTCCCGTGGCTCCCATCTGTCCCGTCGCTTGCGACTCCTTTCGTAAGCATCCAGGTTTGCCTTTTCCCCTGTACTGGAACTAAGGGGAAAAGGAAAATTGCATTTGGTGCCACAGAGGGTGATATGACAACTACAATTGGTTCCTTCCTGGTGCGTGCAGCTAGTGTCCCTTCAAAGGAAAGGTAACTCACCAAAAGACCCATTTCCCTGGAGGAGGTGAGGGACAACTTGGTTGTTTCTAATAGTTCTAATAGTCTAGACATTCTCATGAGGCCAAATGAAGGAACAGTCGACTCTCAATCAAGTATGGACAGTGTGTAATGGCCCCTTGTGGAGAATTTGCCTATTATGGAGCCTCTAGTGAAAAAGAAGAAGGGTAGGACACTGTGCAAGAAGGGGACATTAGACTGCAAGGGGACTAAACTGAAGAAGCATAATGTCATCCCATCGTGGACTACCTCTAATATAGATGAATTATGCACTAGGATAGAATGTTTGTTTAAATTATATCTAAAGCCAGTACAAGATCGCCCTGATGCCAAAAAGAGAACGTGCGACCCAAATATTGAGCCTAGCTAAACTCACTCTGCCGCTAAGGTGCTTTTGCTGTCCTCGCACCCACCTTAGGATTCAAGCACTATGGCTAGTATGGCCGATGGTCCTAATCCCAATAAAACCACGGTCTCTATTGGATGTGGTTTGAGGCACGGGGGTTATGTCAGCTCAGATACAAATGAGATGATCCTCATCTTCTCTGGTACAAGTGCCTATAGGTGCCATTCTCTCTTCCCAAGCAAACTGCTCCAGCGACGCTTCCTGGACAATTAGGCAATAGGGGGTCTGAGAGCTTGCTTGTAGGATGGGTATGGAACCCAGGGAGACTTGCAAGAGTAGCTTTAGCAAGGAAGTTTGAGTTTTGAATCTCCCACCAGAAGTATGCCCTTGTTTCTTAATTTTAGCGAACGTTCCTAGGCTGAAACAGTCCCAGACTGAGAACACAGTCTAGTTGATTTTAAAAGTATTTGACTGGCTAATAAATTTGGAGGCAATGACCACTCTTTATCTGAACACATTTTGATGGCAAGGAGGGTTGACTGGGTAGGAGTCCTAACTTTACTACTCCTAAACTGAGAAAAATCATAACTTTAAGACTTTCGGTATTTACAGAAGGCATTTAGGAGTCCTAAAGTTAAGACTCCTTACTTATGTGAATACCAAAATGAGTAAGTGCCTTCTGTGAATACCAAAATGAGTAAGTGCCTTCTGTGAATACCAAAATGTTAGTAATTTCAGGATTTTGTCTAAAGTTAGTTCTGTGACTTGGGCCCTGAGTGTGGAGGAAGAGAAAAGGGTAAGGTAGAAAGAGCTTGAAATAATTAGAAGTGAGGGAAAGGTCGAGGCAGACAGGCGAAGTGGTAAGAGAAGCTAGAGAGGGTGGGTTAAAGAGGAGAAAGAGGGATGGTGTGTAAAGAGAAAAGAAATGCAGTTGAGAGACATGGTGTGGAAGAGAAAAAGAGAAGAGGTTACAACAGAGAGACATAGAGGGGGAGAGAGCGAAAGGTGAAGTAGTGAGATATAGCAGGAGCGGTAGAGATAGAAAGGCATGGTATGGAATGTGAAATGAAATAGACAAGGAAATGCAGATAGAGATGCGGATGAGACAGACTGCATATAATGGAAGAGGAGAGAGGTAGAAAAAAAGAGATAGTGAAAAATTAGTAAGAAGTATGAGAGTTGAGGCAGAGCAAATGAATGTAGAAAGGTATAGAAGAATTTGGATAGGTGGTACAGGAAGCAAAAAGTGAGGTAAAATGAGATATTAGACAGGGGGAAAGACAGAAAGGAGACAGACTAAGAGAGAGAAAGGCAAATATGAGGAGAAGTGAAATGTAAGAGAGTGAAACAAGCGAGGTGAAGGGAGGAGAGGTAGAGACTAGTGAGGTAGAGAGGGAGCTGAGAGGGTGGAAAGATGAACTCTTGGGAGGTGGAGAGATAGAGAGGTAAGATAAAGAAAGATGAACTTTAGAGAAAGATTAAACTCATGGAAGAGAGATAAAGAAGAATGAGATGGAAATACTATAGTGAAGTGTAAAGAGATGTTTGTAGGTAGAGGCAGCATTGAGGCAGACAGAGGGGTAGAATAGAAGAGAAGTAAATAAAGATAGGTACACAGTGTAGTAAGTAGTGAGAGGGGAGGTCGTATGTTAGAATTAGGGGTATGGAGTAGAGAGAAGAGTACTGAGTAAGAGGAATGGAAAACGTAGGTGAGGTATGACTACTGCTATCAATGGGGGAAGCTACACTGAGATGTAAAGAGAGATGTATGGTGAGGTGAACTAAAAACAGGCACATGAGATATTTAGTTGCCACCAACTGCCTGAGAGCTCATTGATTATGGTTGGGAAAACCGGGCTTGCATACTAAACGTCAGAAAACGGACATGCTGAGCTGTCAAATTAAAAATTAACCTGTTTTTTATTCACAATATTTACAGAAGGGTTTCTGACTAACTGGATCACCTCACCAGGGCACCCTTTGGAGCTGAGGGTCCTGGGCAATTGTCAACTTTGCACATGCCTTAAATTGGCTTTACCATCTCAAGCCGTATTCTGTATAGGGCCCAAGGGGGCATTGGGAGTATGCATCCCCTTTGTCAGTATTAGAGGAGGAGGTTGCAGATGCTTGTGCGGCAGCATCTGTTACACCAGTAGCACATGTGGCCCTAGCACTATCTTGTGAGAACATTCACTAGTTATCATGTAGTCTTGGCCCATGCAAATATGGGAAACAATTTGCCTTTGCGCTTGTACCCTACTACAGATTCAGACACAAAGGTAAACAGGCCCTTATGAGATGCACTGAGAGTGCACTACAAAAAGGTAGCACATTCTCAGTGCGCTCCCAGAGGGCAGCCCTCTGGAAGGGACAATGGGGTGCCATGGACCCTCCAAACATCTCTCTGCTGGCGCGTGCAGTCACCTGCACTGTGAAACACAAAGCAGCTTATAAGCTGTGGCTCCATCCCTCATTTAACCGCATCGCTGCGGCGGCTTTTCCCGCTGTGCGCGGCAGATTTGAAATTACCGCGTTACATGACGAGCTGGCCTTGTCATCCGCGCACGACAGGTAAGCGCGATGACGAGCCCAGCTCGTCAATAGCCTCGAAGGGGTTAATGAGCTATTCCAGGGCCGGTGCAAGTTTGCAGCTGCCCGGGGAGCAGCACATTTATGATGATAGGGTACACTGTCTCAGTCTGTGCCGGGCAAATTTCTTGATAGTGTACCGAGCCCTGACGTCAACCGTCTATCTGTTCTGTAATCAAAACCCAGGTCTATGCAGAAGTGACATATTCATTTGTTTAACCAGTTAGATTTGAAAAATCTATCTTTCGAAATTGTTCAACAATTTTAGAGCTCTAGACAAATGTTAACATAACTAAAAGTTTGAAAAGATGAATGGCCAAAAGTCAACCCCTCCTGTACCAAGCTGCAACATGATTGGTAAAATCTTTAATTTGATACACTCTGTCACAGTAACGGTGACTTTAGCCAGTTACACTAAGTAAAAACAAGATACAGTACCTCCAGATGCTGATGCATATATCAAAGGGTAAACTTTTTGCCCATGGGCACAGGGTGGTAAATGTTAAATGTTAGAGTGTACTTGCTTAATGTTCATTGCATATTGAAACTACCACAAACTGGAGACCATTAACACCTTGGCTGCTAGGTGTTTTCCCCTCCTATGCTACCTTTTCATTATTTCTATTGATTCATGACGAGCTCAGCTCGTCACCAGCACAGCTCAACCGTGCATCATGACGAGCTGAGCTCGTCATGAGCATGGAAAGGGTTAAAGGACAACTATTCTGCGTCAAAAACGTAAAAGACATTTAGTCAAATATACAGTGCTACTTGACCTTATACATCATATTTAAGCCCAATAATACTATTCTTTCATGATCAACTAAATCCTACAGTGAGCCATTACATTTGGAGACAGGACTGTTCCAACCCCCCTTTCATGTAACGTTGCACGTTTTGCTTCCAGTATTTTTTAAATACATTGTGGTAATACATAGATTTTCATCTTGGCATAATGACAACACAGGGAAACAATGACTTGTAGGTTTACATCTTTGGGCCAAGTGTAAAGTATTTTGAAATGCTGCTATTCCTTTATTTTGTGTTGAAATGTAGTTTTAAAGTACCTTAGAAACAGAGGTTGCAGTCATAAGAAAAAAAACTCTCCTAAATGTTCTGTTTATGTTTTGAAAGTTCACTTACCTTATTTTCCTCCATTTGTTGGAGGACAGTATCAGCTGCTGGGAAGCAGAGGTGACCTTCACAGTCCCCTATCCACTACTGTGGTGGATTGGGGTGATGAAAAGAAGTCTCCAACAATAGGTAAATGTCAATGACAGTGAAACACCAAATATAAGAAGAAAGATACACCTTCTCAGCAACTACCATCCGGTCTCCAAGGTAAGAAATGACAACAGAAGCCACATTCTGGAACAGTAAACCATGACGCAACAATGGCTGCATCAGAGTTCCCTGAAGATTCTGCAGTGCTAAGACTCCAGAGGTTTCCATGGCCCCAGAGAGACACATCATGGCAACAAGATTCCAATCTGTCTCAGAACTCTGTTTTTTTTTTTTAAAACATGATTAACAGTTGTGTACATAGCTGATGGTAGATATGGCCCTGCATTGTGCAGAGTGAAGCAGGGGTATCACCAAAGTGGTAATTTGGAATATCTGGGGCAGGTGGGTTAATTTCCTCTGCTTGTCAGATATACGCATGAGTATATACATTAGTGAGATTAAGGGTATAGTTTTTGCCAGTGGATGAACTGGATTTTATTGGGATCAGGCTTGGGAATTTCTACTTCAGCTTCAGCACCTCTCCCTGGAGCTCTGAAGCCTGTGCACAAAGGCTGGAAGGAGTAACATGTGCCTCCTGTGAACAAGATGGAAGGGATATGGTTCATCCTCTGTGCCTTCAGGATTGTTTTGCTTGTTAAACTGGCAATGGTAATTCCCTGGCCATTTTGGTTGTCTTCTTGTCAGATATCTTATTGGAAAGACGATCTGCTGATGCACCTAATTGTTAAACTTGAAAAGGTTGTGTGTGGCAAGCAAAAGAAGGACCCGAAAGAAGAAAACAGGAGGGAAAAATACATGGGAAAATAATTATTCTACATGAAGGGAAGAGAGTAGTTATCAGGACTTGGATAGCATTGAATCAGTGCTTAATTTGACCCAGTGGTTTCCGGCACTTAATCATTATCACTGGCGCCTCAGCACCAGTAAAGGAGACATTCATTTTTGGTAGGTACAGGGAGATTAAGTGAGTCATAAGATATTGAGCCAACGCTAAGACTCGAACCTGGTTTCCAGCTCCGAGCTTGGCAGCTGTGGCCATTACACAACATTCTCTCTCCACTTGTAGGGTTTCATGGCTTCTGTTTTAGGTGGCGCAAACAAGAGAAATGGGCCGATGGAAGCTGCCTCCTGAAGAAAGCCCCAGCACTAATTTTTTTACAAAATTGCCCCTGCACTTGATACCATCATCTTTGCAATTTGTAGCATTGCAAAAACAAATTTCACTGTTATCTAACATAATGGTTTTAAATTTATTGTGCTCATGAGAATGAAAAGCTCAGACAGCCTTACCATGGATTTAAATCTATGAACTGCAGGTGACACAGACATGAGAGAAGTGAATATATAGCTCACTGAGCTACCCCAAAGAATACTGGATATTACATAACACTATGAATAATCCTGAGGGGAAACATGATCTGGATTTAGGTAGAAATCAGTGGAATGAAAGTTTATTTATTTTCTTTTATTGTTATTTTAAAGGTTGTATATAGCACTACTGGACCTAGGAGTATCAGAGCGTTTTAAAGACAGATAAACATCATGAAGCAAAAAAATTAAACAAAATTACAAAGTGAATAACAACTCGCATGGGAAACTGTCTTTCAGTTAGACGAGGGAATTGAGGAAAGAGAGTAATTAGGTATGAATGAGGGAGAAGGGGATGGATGAAAGATAGGAGAGAGAGGGGTAGAGGGAGAGGGGGGAGAAAAGGAAAGTGAGAGAGAAGGGGTGGGTTGAGGAGAATAAAACAGAGGACTACATCATTAACCCCTTCAGCGCGGCGCAAATTTTCGTGCCGTGCTGAAGGTTCTAATGAGCCAACGGGCTCATGACGGAACGGTTCCGTCATGAGCACAGCTCAACCGACGCTCATGACAGAACCGTTCCGTCATGAGCGTCGAAGGGGTTAAAGAGATGTTAGGTACCCCAATACTTGTTGAGAAGAAGCACCTTGAGTCTTTTTTTGAAGAGAGGGAAGGATGGGTTGCAACGAAGATCTTTGGGGAGAGAGTTCCAGATCGTAGGGGCATTACCAGAGAAAGCACGTGATTGTGTCTTTTTACATTTGAATCTCGGGGGGATGAGGACAAGGGCGTTGGTGCTTCTCAAGGACCTGGAGCAACCAGCTTTTTGTAGTTTGTCCGAGAGGTAAGAGGGGGTGTTTTGGTGAAGGGCTTTGTGAGTAATACATGCCATCTTGAAGGTGGATCTACCTTCGATTGGGAGCCAGTTAAGGTTTTTGAGGATAGGAGAAATGTGATCAAATTGTTTACAATCAGAGATAAGTCTGGCGGCCAGATTGAGGACAGATTTAATTGGGGCAAGGTGGACTTTTGGGGTTCCTACAAGGGTGGCATTGCCATAGTCAATTCTGGAAAGTACAAGAGACTGGACAACAATTTTGAAGTCATCTGCTGGAATGAAAGGTTTGATTTTTTTAAGGTGGAAAAGGGAGAATAGAGCACCTTTTGCAGCATTTTTAATGTGAGGGATGAGAGAAAGATTCTTATCAATGCTGATGCCCAAGGATTTGACAGAGTTAGAGGTGGAGAGGGTGCAGTTGAGTGCTTTTATATCATTGATCCAGAGTTGAATAGGCAGGGAACTATTTTTGGGAGTGAAAAGGATGATTTCAGTTTTTTGGGGATTCAGTTTGTGATGATTAAGATGGAACCAGGCTTGGACTTTGTTCAAGGTATCATTGAGGAGAAGAATGTCATGGTGGGATTTGATCTTGTAATATAGTTGAGTGTTGTCAGCATAGAGGTGGTAACTGATATTAGCTTGTTTGCGAATAAGGGTGAGTGGTCCATGAATAGATTAAAAAGGGTAGGGGAAAGGATAGAGCCTTGTGGCACCCCAAGTGAGACTGGTTGTGGTTTGAAGAGACAGCGACTGAGTTTAATTTGTTGGGATCTGTTTTGGAGATAAGAGGTGAACCATTGGTGAACAATGCCCTCAAGCCCAAAACGGTCTTTGAGAGTATTAAGAAGGGTAGGATGGTGGACAGTATCAAACGCAGCAGAGAGGTCAAGGAGGATAAGGAGCGAGGATTTGCCTTTGTCAAGAGAGCGATGGATATCATCTGTGATACTGAGCATGGCGGTTTCCGTGCTGCATCCTTTTCTAAAACAAGATTAGAAAACGTTGAGGAGATTGAATGAAGTGATATGTTTGTCTAACTGGGAAAGTACACATTTTTCAAGGGCTTTGGAGAGGAAGGGAAGATTAGAGATAGGGCGTAGATTGTTCAAGGTATTAGGGTCAGCGGTGGGGTTTTTGAGGATGGGGGAGATTTGACCTAGTTGAAGGGATGCTGGGGCAGGGAGGAATTGATGATATTGATCCAGATGGGTGCGATGATGTGTTTGAGTTTCTGAACCAACTGGGCAGGAAGAGGATCATTGGTGTGTGATGAGGGTTTGAGTTTTGAGATAATGTTGAGGACAGTCGATTCAGATACTGGACAAAATTTGTTCCAGGAGGCATTGTTTTTGGTAGGGGTGTCTTTAAAGATAGAGTCAGGATGGGGTAGAGTAGGGAGGGGTAGAGAGGGGTCATGGCATGAAGGGGCAGAGGAGCAAGGTGAAGTAGGACTGTTAGGGAGGAGGTGTTGGCTAAGGGTAGATTGGTATGGGAGAGGAGAAGAGAAGGATAGTTCAATCGAGTTGACTTTATTCGAAAAGCAGCTGGCGATTTCTTCACATCTTTGAACAGTGGCTAGTATTTTAGGGGGACCAGAGGAACTCTGTTTTTTAACAATGCTAAAGAGTTCTCTGGGACGGTTTTTGCCTGGTCAAGTTGTGAACGGAGGAAGGAGGCTTTTTCAGTGAAGATGTGCTTCTTTTATTTGGCTCTGGCAGTTCTAATGAGTATCAGGTTATCAGGGGAGGGATGATTCCTCCATGAGCTGTCTGAGGGCCCATCTTTCATTATTAAGGTCGGAGTTAAACCAGGATTTAGGAGATATTTTTTTTTTATGTTTAAGTTTGATTGGGGCAATTTGGTCAAGCACTTGAAGGATAGAGTTATTGTAGTGATCAGTTAGGTCAGTGGTGCTGTGAGAGGGGGAGGGAGTAGGCGGGTTTTGATAGAAGATTCCAACAGTCAGGGGGATAAGGTGAAGATTACGGGTATGTTTCAAGGGTAAAGTGCCGATAGGGGTGGGGATAGTAATAGAGCAGTTCAAATTGAAGAGGATAAGGTGATGATCCGACCAGTCGACTGGAAGAATCGTTGAGAGAGAGGCCAGATCCTTGCTAGTCATAATAGCATCAAGGGTGGAGCCTTTAGAGTGAGTCAGGGCTTGGCAGAGTTGTGTCAGGTCAGTAATGTCCATGATATCTTTAAGGAGGATGACAGACGGGTCGTCGTTATTATTCCAGTCGATGTTATAGTCGCCAAGAAAGAGATTCTTGGTGTGAGTGAGCAAAGGTTGAGTGATGAGATCTGATAGCTCTTCGGTAAAGGGGATGGGATTGCCGGGGGGGTGGTAGATAGTATGAAAACGAATGGTGGGGGAGTCAGGAGCGGTAAGATCAACGCAAAGGTATTCAAAGGTAGAAGGGTCCTGGAGATGAACAAGTGTGAGATTGAGTTCCTTTTTAAAAATTAGGGCAAGGCCACCTCCTATTTGCTTTATTCTGTCTTTCCTAATGATAGAATATCCAGGAGGAATGAGCAAGTCGAGGATAGGAGTCGAGTGGGGGTTGAGCCAGGTTTCCGTAAGGAAAGCAATATCTATGTTTTCATTGAGAATGGTTTCCGCAATATCCGCAATATCAGTCGCATGGCAAGATGCAAATCGGCAGTTAATCAACATGGAGTATAGGGGTGAGGGGTCAGGGTATTGAGTGGAGGGATCAGGGAGGATGGAAGTTAGTTGTTGAGGGGGTCTAGGGGATGTCGGGTAAAGGGGGAGTTGACTCGTTACTAGGAGAACAGGGATAGTAGACTAACTAGGTTAGTAGTTATGAAAACAAAAAATATGAATTTATTATACAATCATAACCTCACATTACTCTAGAATCTCAAGCTATGTGTTATGTGTGAAATTGTCATCGTTTTGATTAATGTGACATACTTAACTTGAATTTTGCATGTGAAAGACAGGTTCAAGCATAACATGACATGCAGAGAATATTGTCTGAATTGACCAGTCTGTCTTCTGCTGGTAGCAAGAGTAGATTTTCCACTTAATGTATACAACATACTTGCCCCAAACCATTTGAACTTCAAAAATGTAATGTTTCAAAATTGTTCAACAATTTTAGAGCACAAGAGAAATTTTGACAACCCTGGGAGTTTGGAAAGGTGATAGACCAGAGGTCGACCACTTCTGCACCAAGCAGCAATATTTATGGTAAACGTCTTTAATTTGACACACTCTGTTAACCTTTTCAGAGCTAATGACGGAATGGTTCCGTCTTGAGCACCAGTGCTCCTGTGCTCCTGATGGAACCATTCCACCATGGTCACAGGCACACTAAATCCTTCTGCTGCAAACAGCTGAGGGATTTCCTTTTTTGGGGGTGCCCCGGGAGGTGGGGAAGAGCTTCCCAACCTTCTGAGGCCTGTTTCTTATTTTCAATGTAATGTCGACTGTGCGCATGGCGCGCTGTCGTCATGACATTGAAAACAAAACTGAAACTCAGTTTCACTTTCAATGTTTCGGTGCTTGTGGGGCTATCTCAGCCCCCGAGCACCGCAACAGTTGGGAGAGGTATCATTTGTATTGGGAGACCAAGGGGAACGCTGGGTGGTAGGACATTTTTTGCTGGCACAATGATACCACAATGTACCATGGTATTTTTTGGCATTACTACACCAATAATATTACTGTGTTACTTTAAGGAGCTCCTCACCAACTCCTGTCTTCTTCTGTGACTTACATATAGAACTTCTTGAAATATTTTTCTTTTTTTAATCAAATTTTAAAAAACTACAATTTTTAGTCCAGTTGTTGAGGGAGCCCTAATTCATTCCTCAAGAGATTATGCAAATTCCCTAAATTATTATTATCAGTCATCCTTTACTCTCTGTTCCAAGAGAACATACTGCTGCAGGAAATGTTCTCCTGAATACCTTTCCCTTAATACCATCACTTTTAGTAAACCACATTTTTGCTTTTAATTAAATCTAGAGTCATGCTTAAGTTAACGTGCTGGGTGTTTAAATGGTGGAATGGAATAACTACAACACAGCTGGAAGGAAATATCTGCAGTATTGTAAAATTGCAAGAGTTTTTGGTCTGTTGTTCTTAACAGTTAATTTGTCTTAATCATTTGTCACCTCATTAGGAGTGCCCTTTTAGTTAATTGTATTTATTTATTGCTGTTAAGTCTGCCCCCCCTCCAAATTACCAATACCAGGGGAACAGATATATCTGGTGGGATGGAGGGATGGAGTTAACAGTGATTAGAAGGTGGACCCTTAGAAGTGAGAAAATCCCATGGATTCAGAAATTCTGGTTAACATGACACACCTAGGTTTAGGCCCTGTCCATCTCATCAATGGGGGCAGCACTGACATACAATGATAGAAAGTAAGGCCAAATGCACTAAAAGACAGGTCGCTGTGGCCACAAATTGCGCACACCAACTTTTTGAGATCTGTTTCTGTATTTTAGATAATACCTTTGTTATACCTTTGTCCCATTATGTGGCATTGCAAACTATCCATTTGCAGGGCATCACAGAATGACAAGCTTAATACAAGTTACGTAGAAGTGTAGCTAATTAACACCCGCTGTGACTGGCTACAAATACAAGGACTTTGGCCTGCAACACAATCTCTGTGTTAGCATTCCTAAATGGGACTTTTGGTTTTATAAAGCAGGTGATGTTCCTTAAAGAAGCCACACTGGCAAAGATTTTCAAACCGAGGATTTGTAATTGAAGAATAGCATTATATACCTTGTTTACAATCCTGTAAGGTTCAAGGCTATAAGTAATAAGATGGCTTGCACGGGCACCAGAGAACAATTTCATAACAGCAATGTGCATAAAGCTACATTTGATCTGTGTCAAATCATCACTAGGCTAAAGTTAAGAGAAGTGCACAATCAACAGCCTTGGTATTTGTCTCTTTGGTGCAGAGGAGTTTCCAGGTCAATTGCAAACTGTGCAGGGGTAATACATTTAATGCATGAGCAGATTCCTTTTTATTGGTTTGTGCATGAGCAAAATGTATTTTTCTCCATCTGCACTAGTAGGTGATGAAATAAATTGATGAATCTACTCTCTAATTTTTAATTATCTAAAGTACTTACTGATGAGGCTCACAATATTACAGATAAAGAAAAAGAAATCTACAGTTCCCAATAAAATCAATGAGGAAAAACAATACATTTTGCATTTATTAAAAGGCTCAATACATTGCTTAATTTTGTGGTCCCAAACTCTTCACACCTGGATTTTACAGAATCATATTCTCAGCGCCTTGTGTGTGCTTTTTGTGCTCTATAGCAAGTACTGGGTACACGTTTAGAGATAAACAGTATTGATAATGAGTGATTTATATAAAAACAAGTCGACACCGGAGGTGTAATAAACACGTTGTTTATGTGGATGTATTCTTCAGAACATACAACGCCAGCCGACACGTGTTTCGTCAACAGGGGGATACCTGTGACTCTTCAGGGCTGAAAACGCGTGATGAGCGGATCTAGTTACCGGTGATAGTTCCAACCCGGTCGACCGGTATTTGCCCTCCCATGAGTGGGAAAGAAGAAGGAAGAAGACGCAGAGACATACTGACCCCCCCCACCCATGAGAGAGGCACAGAAAAGGTGGGTGGATGAATGATGGGTGGATGGATGGATGGATGGATGGATGAAAGGGTGGACTGATGAAGGATGGATGGATGGATGTAAGGATGAAGGATGGATGGATATGTGAAAAGGTGGGTGGATGAATGATGAGTGGATGGATGAAAGGGTGGATGGAAGGATGAAAGGGTGGATGGATGAAGGATGGATGTGTGGATGGATAAAAGGTTGCATGGATGAATGATGGATGGATGAAAGGGTGGATGGATGAAGGATGGATGGAAAGGATGAAAGGGTGGATGGATGAAGGATAGATGTATGGAAGGATGAAAGGGTGGATGGATGAAGGATGGATGGATGAAAAGTCAAGTCAGTCAAAAAGGCTTTATTTCGATAAAAAGTTATCATAAAAGCTGCACATAAATCACAAATATATCAAGTTTAAAAGCAAAAAGCAAACATGGACATACAGAAAGAGTTTAACCCAATAAAAAAAAGTTAGTTAAAAATTTACAAATTTTCGAAAAAGTTCATTTAGCAGTCAGTTTAAAAGGAGAATTAAACAGTTCATTTTAGCCTTTTAGTTCGAATGGACCAAGCCCATGATAAAAATGTGGCTAGGGCGCAAGCATAGGTGGCACGACTGTCAGACATTAGTATCCGAATTGCGGCCATGTGGCTCCTAGTGCCCAGCTGCCGGCATAGATTTTTGAGCCAAGCCCTCCTGGGAAGGGCATACTCTCCGCATTCAAACATAAAATGTGGATGGATGAAAAGGTGGATGAATGAAGGATGGTAGGTGTGTAGCAGTCTTCAGGCACCCAGAACTCTCCACCGATCAAAAGAAGAAAGCTGGACTCGCAGAGAAACGGAGCCCCAAGATCCTCTTCCTCCTTCACCAAAAGACGCTGAATAGTGAGCACGGGGAACTGGGCGCGGCCGCTGACGTCATCGTAGGCACGCCCGTGCCGAACCTCACGCATCTCGAGTGAGATGCCAAATCTCACGCATCTCGCGTGAGATGTCAAATCTCACGCATCTCGCGTGAGCTGCCGTACCTCACGCATCTCACGTGAGATGCCAAATCTCACGCAACTCGCGTGAAATGCCAAATCTCACGCTACTCGCGTGAGATGCCAAATCTGGCGCATCTCGCGTGAGATGCCAAATCTCACGCATCTCGCGTGAGATGCCAAATCTCACGCATCTCGCGTGAGATGCCAAATCACAAGCATCTCGCGTAAGATGTCAAATCTCACGCATCTCGCGTGAGACGTCAAATCTCACGTATCTTGCGTGAGATGTCAAATCTCACGCATCTCGCGTGAGATGTCAAATCTCACGCATCTCGCGTGAGATGTCAAATCTCACGCATCTCGCGTGAGATGTCAAATCTCACGCATCTCGCGTGAGATGTCAAATCTCGCGTGAGATGTCAAATCTCACGCATCTCGCGTGAGATGCCAAATCTCATGCATCTCGCGTGAGATGCTAAATCTCACGCATCTCGCGTGAGATGCCACATCACACGCATCTCGCATGAGATGTGTGAGACTGAATGTTGATTTACTTGTGACAGTCCAACAATAAAATCCAACGAAATATGATCCCATGGTTTAGTGGCCATAGGTAGAACTTGTAACAAACCTTTTGGTTTCCTATGATTGGTTTTAAACAAAGCACAGTTTTCACAGTCTCGAGCCATATCGTAGACGTCTTGTTTACTTGTTGGCCACCAAAATAATTTTTTACGTTTTTCCATAGTCTTTTTAGGTCCAGGATGTCCTGCCAACGGGAGGGAGTGTAACCAACTGAACGCTGTTTCTTGTAATTTCTTAGTGGGTAGATTCACTTGTTTTCCATGAAATAGTATTCCTTCCTTGATGGATTGGGTTGTATCTTGTTTTAACCATTGTGCCCATAACGAAGGAGGAAAACTTTCATGGAGATCATCAAGGAACTGATCTGCTGTCAAAACACAGATTACTTTGTCGGGATTGATTATGGCTTGAGGAACCCCTTCACATTTGTGTAATGAGGAATCTTTTCTGGAAAGCGCATCAGCTTTTTTGTTATCTTGTCCTGGACGATAGGTCACAATAAAGTCATATTCGGCGAAGAACATCATCCACCGTAATTGACGTGGAGTTAATATTCTTGCAGAACTCATAAATTGTAAGTTTCTGTGGTCTGTGTAAACAGTCACTGTGAATCGTGCCCCCAAAAGATAATGCCTCCATTCTTTGAAAGCGTCATGTATGGCAAGCAGTTCCTTTTCAGCTATAGTATAGTTCTGTTCAGCTGGATTTAGCTTTGTACGCCACAGGATGCATTTGACCAGTGTTTTGTTTTCTTTGAGAGAGGATGGCATCAATAGCTACATCCGAGGCATCAGCTTCGATAATAAAGGGTTCACGAACATCTGGATGCATCAAAATCGTTGCTGCTGTATAGGCTTGCTTCAAAGTGCGAAATGCATTATTGGCTTCAGGAGTCCACTCAAATTTTACCTTCTTTCGTAGCAACCGAGTGATTGGTGCCACTACAGCAGAGAAATGGTCTATGAAGCGACGAAAAAATGTGCAAATCCTAAAAAACATTGTACATCACGAACTGAGTTTGGAATAGGCCATTCTGCAAATGCTTGTATCTTTCCGTCAGTCATTTTCATGCCAGTAGGTGTAAGAAGAACTCCCAAAAATTCGACTTCAAAAACATGAAAATCGCATTTAGACAATTTGCAATAAAGGTTATATGTTTGTAATAAAGTTCAAGTTAGGAATTTGTATAGCGCACTACTCGCCCAGAGGGTCTCAAGGCGCTTGAGGGAGGGTGTGTGCCTTATTTATCGAATAGCCAGGTTTTTAGCTGCTTTCTGAAGGAGAGGTGGTTCTGTGAAAGGCGGAGGTGAGTGGGGAGAGAATTCCAGGTTTTGGCCGCTAAGTAGGAGAAGGATCTTCCTCCCATGGTGGATCTGTGGATGCGCGGAATTACGGCGAGGGCTTGATTGGATGATCGTAGTTGGCGGGTGGGTGTGTAGAAGGTCAGTCGTGTGTTGAGGTATTCGGGTCCTAGGTCATAGAGGGCCTTGTGTACGTGGGTGAGGAGACGGAACGTTATTCTCTTGTTGACGGGGAGCCAGTGGAGGTCTTTCAAGTGACCGGAAATGTGAGCTTGACGGGGGATGTCCAATATGAGTCTGGCTGAGGTGTTTTGGATACGTTGGAGTTTTTTCTGTAGTTTGGCTCAGGATCCGGCGTAGAGGGTATTTCCATAATCCAGTCGGCTAGTGACCAATGCGTGGGTGACTGTCTTTCTTGTTTCGGTGGGGATCCAACGGAAGATTTTTTTGAGCATGCGAAGGATGTTGAAGCATGAAGATGAGACGGCGTTAACTTGTCTGGTCATCGAGAGGGAGGAGTCTAGGATGAAGCCAAGGTTACGTTCGTGATCTGTAGGTATCGTATCGTAAGGGGTGCTTATATAGCGCACTGACACCGTGGGTTTCCTGGCGCTGGATGGACATAGAGGAAGCAGAGGGACTAACCAGTTTGGGGGAAAAGCCAAGTCTTTAAAGATTTACGAAAGAGGATAAGGGAATTGGAAATTTTAAGAGAGAGGGGGAGAGAATTCCAGAACTTGGGGGCCAGGTATGGGTGCTGTACCCAGTGCCGGTGGCCACCATGAGTCGTCCCAGGCAGAGGGGGATGATCCTAAGATGAGGACTTCCGTTTTGTCCGAGTTTAGTTTTAAACGGCTGTTCTTCATCCAATCGGCTACTTCTTTCATTCCTTCGTGTAGATTGGTTTTGGCGGTGTTTGGGTCTTTGGTGAGGGAGAGGATCAGCTGGGTGTCGTCTGCGTAGGAGATGATGTTGAGGTTGTGTTGTCACGCGATGGATGCGAGGGGACTCATATAGACGTTGAAGAGGGTGGGGCTGAGTGATGATCTTTGTGGTACGCCGCAGATGACTTCGGTGGCTTCTGATTTGAATGGGGGGAGGCGGACTCTCTGCGTTCTCCCAGCGAGGAACGAGATGATCCATTCCAGAGCTTTTCCTTGTATTCAGACGTTGCTGAGGCGTTGTATGAGGGTGCTATGACAGACTGTGTCGAAGGCGGCGGAGAGGTCAAGTAGGATGAGGGCGACTGTTTCTCCGTTGTCCAGTAGCGTTCGGATGTCGTCTGTAGCTGCGATGAGGGCTGTTTCGGTGCTGTGTTTGGCTCGGAAGCCGGACTGTGAGGGGTCGAGGGAATTGTTGGATTCATGGAAGGCGGCGAGCTGACTATTAACGGCTTTCTCAATGACTTTGGCAGGGAATGGGAGGAGTGATATGGGGCGGTAGTTCTTAAGTTCAGAGGGGTCAGCTGTGGGTTTCTTCAGAAGGGCGCTAAGTTCTGCATGTTTCCAGCTTTCTGGGAAGGTAGCGGAGTTGAAGGAACAGTTGATGACATCGCGGAGATGGGGTGCGATGATGGAGTCTGCTTTGTTGAAAATGTGGTGGGGGCATGGGTCGGTTGGCGATCCTGAGTGGATGGAGTTCATCAGGCTGATGGTGTCTTCAGTAGTGATTGGGTTCCAGGCGCAAAGGTTGTGAGGGTGCTGTTTTGTTTCGGAGGTGGATGGAGTGGACTGTTCTTCGGACTGGTTTGCAAAGCTGTTATGTATGTCGGCGATTTTGTTGTGGAAGAAAGAGGATAAAGAGTCGCAGAGGTCTTGGGAGGGAGTGATGTCGTTGGTGCCGGCGGTGAGGTTGGTAAATTCTTTGACGATGTTGAATAGTTCCTTGCTGTTGTGGGCGTTGTTGTCGAGTCGATCCTTGAATGCTGATTTCTTGGTGGATCGGATCAATTGGTGGTGTTTTCGGGTGGCGTCCTTGAAGGTGGTCAGGTTGTCAGTGGTAGGGTTTTTTCTCCAAGTTTTCTCGAGAGTACGAAATAACCTCTTGGATTTCTTAAGGTCATCGTTGAACCAGGGGGCCTTTTTGCTACCTTGTTTGATCTGGTGGTTTTTTAAGGGTGCTAATTAGTCAGCACTGTGGGTGATCCATTGTGTGAGTTTGGTGGCAGCTTGGTTTGGGTCCGATGATATGGCAGGAGGGTTGTGGTTAAGCGAAGTGAAGAGTTGGTCGGTGGTGATTTTGTTCCAGTTTCTTCGAGGAATAAGTTGTGGGTCGAGGTGTTTTTGTAGCTGAAGTGAACGCATCTGTGGTCCGTCCAATGGAGAGCTGTGGTGTGATTGAGTGTGTACCCAACACCTTCTTAACGTGACCTTCATGACTAGCTATGGAATCGGAATAGATCAAAATGTCATCTATATAAACTACTAAGTTGATTTCTGGGTTTACTGTCGAACTTCCAACTTGATTTATCATATTTCTTCCTGTCAGTTCTTCTTTCGGACAGTCTATGATCCAGACGTAAAGTTAGATTGACTAACTCTGAACAAGTAGTTGGTTGAGGATCGATATACGCAAGAACATATTTCAGATCATCTTCTAACCCTTGATAAAAGAGTGCTGCCCTCTTTTCTTCAGGCCACGAGGTTTCTGCAATTAACCTATTGAAATGTGACAAATAGGAAGGAATATGCTACTTACCAGTATGCATCTGTTCTTGGCATGTAGGGCCGCTAACATTCATATCTTGTGCATAGATCGCCGCCTAGTGTTGGGTCCGGATGATTGCACCTTGTTGTCCTGGAAGAGTCTTTTGAAGTATCACGAGATAGGTGGCTCCTCCCCTGGACTACAGTGCGCATGGGCATCCTCTTCATCCTCAGATTGTTTTTCGCCATAGTGACAGAGATGGAGTCCAATACAATACAAGATGACCATGCTTACAAATAATTCTGACTACTACAGCTGCGACAGGCACCGGGGAGGATGGGTGGGCGATATGAATGTTAGCGGCCCTACATGCCAAGAACAAATGCATACTGGTAAGTAGCATATTCCGTTCGAGGCATGTGGGCCGCTAAATTCATATCTTGTGCATAGAATAAATAGCAGTTTCTCCCCTAGCGGTGGTTGCCGGAGCCAGCTGCAGCAGCCTGAAAAAGGGACTTAAGAACAGCCTGTCCTACAGCAGCTTGCTGCTTGGAATGTACATCAACACAGTAGTGTTTGGTGAACGTATGTATGTTATTCCATGTGGCTGCTCAACAAATGTCCTCCGTTGGAATGTTACCCAGGAAAGCCATGGATGCCCCTAGCTTGCGTGTGGAATGCGCTCTTGGGGGGACTGTTAGTGTGTGTTTAGCCTTCTGATAACAAATCTGAATACACTTAACAATCCATCAGGCTATATCTGATTTGGAAATGGGTTTGCCCTTGTGCTGTGGTGAAAAAGCAACAAAGAGTTGTTTAGTCTTCCTGAAATCCCTCGTCCTGTCTATATAGTACAGGAGAGCTCGTTTGACGTCTAATGTGTGCAGTGATCTTTCTGCAACTGAGTCTGGATTAGGGAAGAAAACTGGCAGTTCAATAGTTTGATTAATGTGGAACTGAGAGACTACCTTGGGCATGAATTTAGGGTTAGTGAGTAGCACCACCCTATTCGCGTGAACCTGTATAAAAGGTTCTTGAATGGTTAGGGCTTGCAGCTCGCTAACCCGTCTCAGCGACGTGATCGCTACTAAGAAGGCAACCTTCCAAGTGAGGAACTGTATCTCACAAGAGTGGAGAGGTTCGAAGGGAGGTCCCATCAGTCGGGTCAAAACAATATTAAGATTCCAGACCGGTGAAGGTGGTCTTCTGGGTGGAATGACTCGTTTGAGTCCCTCCATAAAAGCCTTTATGGCTGGCACTCGGAACAGTGAAAGGTGTTGCCTGTTCTGTAAGTAAGCCGCTATTGCCGCCAAATGAATACGTATAGAGCTGTATGCCAGATTGCATCTGTATAAATGTAACAGGTAACAGATAATGTTTTGTGTTGATGCATCCAGCGGGTTTATGTCATGGTTGGAACAGTAAATGACAAAGCGTTTCCATTTGGCAGCATAGCAGGCCCTAGTGGTAGGCCGTCTCGCCTCCTTGATGATATCCATACAATCAGGAGGCAAATTCAGATACCCAAAGTCTATGACTTCAGGAGTCATATCGCAAGGTTTAACTGTTGCGGATCTGGGTGCTGAACTTCGCCATGGCTCTGGGTGAGAAGACTGGGTGTAAGACGCAGTCTTTGATGAGGCACCACGGAAAGTTCTAGGAACGTGGTGCACCATGCTTGCCTCGCCCACGTTGGCGCAACCAGGATGAGAGTCATCAAGTGCTGTCTGAGTGTCCGTGCCACCGGAGGTATGAGCGGGGCTGGCGGAAAAGCGCACGCAAATCTGCCTGACCAGTTCATCCATATCGCATTGCCCTGAGACCGCGGGTGTGGGAACCTGGCGGCGAAGTTTGGGCATTTTGTGTTCTCGTTTGTGGCGAACCGGTCGATGTCTGGATGCCCCCACTGCTGGAAGTACGGTTGCAGCAACAACGGATGAATCGCCCACTCGTGCACCTGATGGCTGTGTCTGCTGAGCAGATCCGCCATCTGGTTGTCCTGGCCCGGGAGGTGCTCCGTCATGAGGAAAATGTTCCTCTGAATGGCCCACTTCCACATGCTCTGAGCCAAGTGTGACAACTGTGGAGAGTGAGTACCTCCCTGCTTCTGAATGTAATACATGGCCGTCATGTTGTCCGTCCGGATCAACACGACCTTGCCGCACAGATGTATCTTGAAAGCCTTCAGTGCCAGGAAGATTGCCATCAATTCCAGCAGATTGATGTGCATCTTCTTCTGTTGATCCGACCATAGTCCCTGCACTGTATAATGAAGGAGATGCGCCCCCCACCCCAGGAGGGATGCATCCGTCGTGAGCACTATTTGTGGTACAGGCTCTTGGAACGGTCGTCCTTTGCAAAGGTTGCGTGGATTCCACCAATGCAGAGAGTTGTACGCACGACCGGTCACCAACACTAGGTCTTTCAATTGTACTTGAGCCTGATTCCACTATCGTGCTAAACACTCTTGGAGCGGACGCATGTGCAGTCTCGCGTGCAGGACTATGAAGATGCAGGAGGCCAACATGCCTATCAACTGCAGAAACACTCGCGCCTGTAGTGAGTGTTGTGGCCTGAATTTGCGAATCAGCAGTTGCATGCTGTCGATTTGCACTGAGTTCGGCTGGGCCGTAGCCGTCACAGTGTCCAACTTCGCTCCCAAGTATTGCTGTACTTGGGCGGGTTGAAGATGCGACTTGGGATAGTTCAGAGAAAATCCCAAACTGTGAAGAAGATGAATCGTGCGGGACACGTGGCTGGCGCACTGCTGGGCCCACTTCGCTTGCACAAGCCAGTCGTCCAGGTAAGGGTAGACATGAATGTGTTGTCTCCAAAGGTGTACCGCCACCGTCGCCAAGCACTTGGTGAACACTCTGGCAGCAGTGGTCACTCCAAAGGGTAGCACCTTGAACTGATAATGCTTGTTCTGTATAGTGAACCTGAGATATTTCCTGTGTGCCTGATGTATGGGTATATGGAAATATGCATCCTTCAGATCCAGAGTTGCCAGGAAATCCCCCTGACGGAGCAATGGCAGGACCTGCTGCAGAGTCAGCATATGGAAATGTTCTGAAAGGATATATAGGTTCAAAGGTCTCAGATCCAGAATGGGCCTGAGAGACCCGTCCTTCTTTGGGACCAAGAAATAGAGAGAGTACACCCCTGTTCCGTGCTCCTCTAGAGGCACCAGTTCTATGGCCCCTTTTTGCAGCATGCTGGCCACCTCTTGCTGTAATAAGGTTAAGTGCTCTGCGGACATAGGATGGTGTCTACGTGGTATGTCGGGTGGAGTGAATGTCAGTTCTAAACAATACCCGTACTGGATAAGTTGCCTCACCCACCTGTCTGTGGTAATGCCTTCCCAGACTGGCAGGAACTGCTGGAGTCGTCCCCCGACCGGTGTTATATGGTCTGGGGCAGTGACAAGACGTCACTGTTTGGTATTTGCGGAGGACCTGGTGTTATTATTTCCACGTCCTCTGCCTTTGGCGCTGTTACCACGGTATCCATCTCTATTGTTCTTGTTAAAGGTGGCCTGTGCACCACCTTTATTGTATTGTGTTTGCTGAGATGTTTGCCCCCTTGATGGCCCTCTACCTCCTGAGTGACTAAAAGAACCCCCTCTGAACTGTTGAGACTGCAAGGCCCCCATAGACTTAGCCGTCTCGGTGTCCTTCTTGATCTTCTCAAGAATCGTGTCAACGTCAGGCCCAAACAAGAAATCTGGGTTAACGGGGTGATTGAGCAAACTTGTTGTATTTCTGGCTTAAACCCTGAAATTCGTAACCATGCCTGCCTCCTTAGCATTACACTGGTGTTAATGGCCCTGGCTGCAGTGTCTGCTGAATCTAGGGCACACTTGATAGAAGCGTATGATATCAGTTTCCCTTCCTGAATCAACATTTCCGCCAATCTCTATATGCATCAGGCAAGTGTTGCAACAATTGCTCTAGGTGTCATAGTGAGCCCTATCGTATCTAGCCAGTAGAGCTTGTGTATTGGCTATTCTCCAAATATTCGCTGCCTGCGCAGCAACCCACTTCCCAGAGGCTTCTAACACTTTAGATTCTTTGTCTGGGGAGGAGCATCACCCCTTGTTTGAGAGTTCGCCCTCTTCCGGGCATTGGAGACCACCAAAGAGTCCAATGGCAATTGACCCCTTATATACGTAGGGTCCACATGACCAGGCCTATATTTCTTTTCAATACGTGGGTTCACCACCCTTGCTCTGGTTGTGTCCTTGAAAATGTCATTGGCGTGCTTAAGGACACCCTTCAGCATCAGCAGCGTCTTCACTGACCTGTCCGACGTAGAGAACGTATCAAACAGGAAGTCCTCCTCAACCGGGTCCGCATGCATGACCACATCGTGGTTCAGCGCTGCCCTTTCAATTAGAGCGTTGAACGCCGCAGAATCCTCTGCGGGGGCCGTCTTCACTTGGTAAGACTGGGTGTCCGCCGTGCCTTGATCTTCGAGCACATCCTGCGAGTCATCCTGATTAGATTCATCAGGATAGTTGAATTGCTCGTCATTCTGGTCATCACCCCTGTGAGAAGTTGGCCTGATATATGATGCTCACTAGTTCTAGTGATCACCTTGTATCAGTCCGTACGCAAATCTGCCTGACCAGTTCATCCATATCACATTGCCCTGAGACCGCGGGTGTGGGAACCTGGCGGCGAAGTTTGGGCATTTTGCATTCTCGTTTGTGGCGAACAGGTCGATGTCTGGATGCCCCCACTGCTGGAAGTACCGTTGCAGCACCGAGGGATGAATCTCCTGTGAGAAGTTGGCCTGATATATAATGTTCACTATTCTAGTGAGCACTTTGTATCAGTCCAAACAACCCTTATGGTGATTGGTTGTAAGTCAACCTTATAGACCAGCTATCCTAGTAGCGTGGACAAAAGCAGTCTTTAGGCTAAACTCGGAATGGCATGTGAAGCCAGCTGTTTTACCACATATAACCCCTTGAATACCAAGTGAAAGGACACCACAGAGGTTGTTATGAAAATAAACAGATATTTATTAACTAACATACACCTCTGAGCTCTTTATGAGATCAGAGGGCTAAGCACATGACAATACTCAAAAGGAAATACGAGTTCGCACAATATTTATACAAGTGCCTTAGGGGCACGACAAACCATATACTCAAAACAATGGAATGTGAGGAAGGAAAATACTGTAAGGAGATGCAAAGGCTGGAGGATCGCTGGGACTACACTACAAACTAGGTAAGCAAGGAGCAGGAGGCCCACGGGACTCACGTGCAGAGTGGGAACTCTCACGCGGGATGCGTACCAACGTCTATGGATCTTACAGTTTAGAAAGTTACGGATTCCGGACGAACCCGGCTGGATGGAGGGAAAACAACAGTGGACCTGAACACTAGGATAGTGAACACAGACTTCAGCACCTAGAAGCTTTAGTTACCTAACCCACAGGCTGCTGGTGCATAGGGCTGAAGTAGTGTCAGGTTTGCTGCGTTGATCCCGGTGATGCCTGAAACAAGGAGTTGTTGGCAGGCAGCCAGATGGAGGAGTCCGGTGGTTCCAAGGATGGAACTGGAAGGAAGAAGTCCTGAAAGGGAAGGGGACAGAGTCTTGGTCACTAGCCAGTGACGGTGCTGGAACCAGGAGGGAACCAGATGCTGTTGCCGCAGTCAGGTGAAGGAAGGGTCGCTTTTCTCTGTAGCTGCGCGGACCAGGAGCTGCTCTTCAAGACCAGGCTGGAGGCACGAGCTGTCCCACGTCGTCTGCTGCTGTTGGCGGTGTCGGATCGTCGATCTAGACAACAGGCCTTTGCAAATGCAAGCCACGCGGTGAAACAAAGATGGCGTCTGGTGCGGACCAGGAGGGTCCGGGGTGCTTCTCCTTTACAAGTAAGCAAGGGCCAGTCTGGGGGACCAGACTAGCAGTGTTGGATTCTTCGGGTCATCGTCTCAGAGGTCACGAGCCAGCCGGCAAGTGACCAGACAACAGGAGGTGCAGCAACCAGGCAAAAGGGCCCCACGCAGATCTCGTGGATGCTGGGGGGCTGGTCTTTGGTGCAGGAGCTGCGTCGGTGTAGGGCTTCTCAGACCCTGGTGCACTCACTCGAGGATCCCTCGGCGGTCGTGCTGGAAGCGCTGTGCAGGTTTCTCAAGATGGCTGTCTCCACGTTGCTCGTCGCAACCACGGGTCCCAGCTGGTATGCATTCGGACTGAGGGGCGGCTGCGACTCAAGTCCGTCTTCGGTGTCCACGCCCCCGAGGGCAGCCTTAGATGACGTTGCACCGTCTCTTCGGGCCTTTGGCACCTTCTTGGATGTACCGATCTTCAGGGTGGCATCCCTTCCGTAACCCCGAAGGGGCAATGACACTCTGAGCCTTCTTAGGATCCGATGGAACGAGGCTTCGCGAAAAGAATACTGGTTTGACCAGTTTCAGTTTCGGTTTCGATTTGTCTTTAGTCAGTTTTGTTTTCGTTTTCGAAGGCGTACCCACCGAAGGCTCTGAAGTATTCTTAGCCGGGCAAGGTTGCGGGGCTGTAGAATGAGTAGAAAGATCTTGGCTAAGGCCTTCCGGCGATGCTTCGACCTGAGCCGTTGACAAGACAGTGTCACTTTCGACCCCGAATGTTCGGGTGGGTCTTGCTCATCGCTGGAGCCGCCCTCTGCGGCTCCAATAGCCATACCGTCGTCTCTTACCTCGACGGCTTCATCGTCTTCGATGTGTTCATCGTCTACCTCTTCTCCGTAGGAAGAATCTTGACAGGAGACCGGGTCGGAGAAGTGCTCCGGTTCCTCCTCTTGGACGCCCTCGTCGTCCCCAGCCTCGGAGATATCCTCCACATCCGGTAGTCTCGCCTCACGTCGAAGAGCGAGTACCTCTTCTGACCTGAATTTCGAACAGGCCAAGCAACTCTCCTCGTCGTGGTCTGGAGACAGACATCTGTTGCACACAGGGTGCACGTCTGAGAGAGGGTACTTCGCGTTACAGACTGGGTTACGTTTAAACGGGGCCTGGAATTCCATCGTCGATGTCATTCTTCGATCGGGCCTAAAAAGCTGGGAGCACACGTGCTCAAGTATCCGGGAACCGGATAAGTTAACTCAGAACCGAACGAAGTACAATACCGACGCTTAAAGAGGCCTTTTGGCCTGAAGAAAAACAAGTTTTTCCTATAGGTTCCGAACAAGAGTCACGGAACACATCCGAACCCAATGGCGGAAAAAAACAATCTGAGGATGGAGAGGATGCCCATGCGCACTGTAGTCCAGGGGAGGAGCCACCTATCTCGTGATACTTCAAAAGACTCTTCCAGGACAACAAGGTGCAATCATACGGACCCAACACTAGGCGGCGATCTATGCACAAGATATGAATTTAGCGGCCCACATGCCTCGAACATAAGGTCTCTATTCCCTTGTCGTAGCTGTAATAGTTCGCGATCTGGGGACAGAGTCACCAGTGGCGGCTGGTGACATTTGAAATTGGTGTGGCGTAAAATTGGCGGTGGAGAAAAAAATACAGGAACAAACACCACACAGTACCATACAAAGAATAGAAACCAACCCCACATCAAAACTAATGCAGCGCGCTATGTGAAAGTGAATTCAGCATGTTCATAAAGTGATCACATATTTTAGAAAATATTAATTTTGTGAAACCATCATGCAGTGTTTGAGGCTTAGCTTATGAGTAGCTTCAAATAGAATGAAAACAAAACAGGTATTACAGCAAATTTTGCCTGCAGCGGGCACCAATGCATTGTATATTCCATACCTTGCAAATACATATACAGGGTAAATTTACGCGATGAAAACTGCCCAGATTTGAAAATGTGGGGTAGTATTTTTTTTCATCTGAAACACGCTAATGAGGGCCACTTTCATTTTAATGCCCAGATGTATTTGCTGTGCTAGTCCGACCCTGGCTGTTCCACGTATTCTGAGTGAATTTATCAATAAATAACACATGACTCAACCTCCAGTGGCTCCAATTGCCCTGTTGGTCCAGTGTCACTCCGAACTGAGGGAGTTCTTGCTGGGTCGGAGGTGCACTCACACGGAGCTGTTTACATAACGTGCTCGCCGTGCAAACCGTAGCAGCCCTCTCAATTGACTCCAGTGACGCCATTTAAACTTATTTTAATTAATGTTTAACCTATCACAGATACTGTTTTTAACACTCCGTCGATCGGCAGCCCCTCCTTATCCTCTCACTCCCAAATATACAATTTGGCACCAGCATGACTGAGCTAAACTGTGTGAATCAGACGAGTGACGAAGGTGCTGGTGCTGACAAGTTTGTGTCTAGTCAGAGGCCAGTCACTCCTCTGATGTCCCTACTTGTTCGGTGTGCAGGGGAACGCCAGTTCTCTTGTGTCAGTGAATTAACGAGACACACGTTTGTGCCTGCTTACTGCACTATGACTATGAGAGATGGAAACAAACATACAAACTACTGCCACAAACGGATGAGAGAAACTCGCACTTTATTTACTCGGAACTTTTATACAGAATGCAAAGCATGACTGTATTTTCGGCTGAATTGGGTTAAATGTTACAACTCATTTCCACACAGTCACAGAGGCCCTTATTTAAGGCAACCCAAGGAACGTGCCAACAATGTACAGTCTTCAGAGTTTATTCGATGTTATATTGTTTTCATTTTTAATTTATTATGTATGCACATGCACGATGGCACTCACCACATGGGAAGGAAGTCGGAACGGGAAACCAAGAATCAGGCGTGAGCGCTCTCACTGCACAGGACCATCTCTTCCCAGAGCAAGGCAGGTGGCACGGCGACATCGAGGTGCCACCTGCCCCATCACAGTCAGGCACGGGTTGCCAAACGCAGCCGCAAGAAGAGCTCAGAGCATCCATAGAAGCACCAAGCACCTGCACGCCACTGCCAAATGACCCGAGCCGGCGCACAAGGAGGCATGCATGAGCTGAGCATTCCGGGTGACAGGGTAAATGGGTCCGGAGCGTGGCGCAACACAAACCACCTCAACCCCCAGACTAGAGAGCTTCTTCTTCACCCCTCTGAAACCCGCCTCCTTAACAAAATCCCCCTCACTCCGGAGCCGGCAGAGACAGGCAACATTTAAATACTTAAGTATAATTTACATGCGATATGCGATAATAATACATAATAAAATATTATATAAAACTTACCTTGGCTTCCCGCGCTGACTCCCAAGACTGCAGACTTCCGACTCCCGGCGTCCTGGATTTTGAATGCGTCTGACGTGGTCTGGGCTCTCGTCAACAGGAAGGCTGCAGGCAACCTCCCTCCCCTCCACCGCAGGCAGCACCGATTGGTTCGGACGGCTGCCCCAACAGCGTCATTTCTCTCAGTCTGTATGCTGCAGAGAACGGAGAGGAGGAAGCGGACTACTTAATCGCTGTATCCTATCTACTTTATCAGAGAGCATTGCAGTGGCATTCCTAGCTTCAGTTAAATCTGTTTGCATCTGAACAATAACCCTCATTAAATCATCCATGGTGGCCATAATGTCAAAACTCTCAGACCGGGAGGAATATTATTTGTGGGCTCACTATTCTGTCAGGTTGCTTCTTCCTCAGGGTCTGGAGTGATGATATAAGGGGCCCACCTCTCAATACCTCCAACTCTGATTGTAATGATTACACAGAGTATTGAAGTGATTAAGCGGGGGGAAAGGGAATTAGGAAGGGAACAGCTGGGAAGGAGATCTGAAAAGGAAAAGTTACTCGCAAACAAAAATACACGCACTTTCCTTTGCACAAAGACGTAAATTTGGACATAAGATTCTGTCCTTCAATCAGGAACTAGCTTAAGAGCTTTGTGGCTTGCGTTTATTCAGACAATCATACTCTTAGTTGACCTTTCTTAGATCCGCTATATTGTGGCGATAATACTTCACTTCAGTATCAACTGCTCAAAGGCATAAGCGGCAGAATTTGGTTTAGGTCTTTCTATGACTAGGTTTTCAATCACCTAAACAATCAGTGTCTTATATTTCCTTATTTTATGTGACTTTAAAAGAGTTCCCAAAAACATTCATGGAACTACTATAGAACAAGAATCGCACTCGTGAATATGGTAATGAGCTAGAGAAAACATGCATAGAATTTCTACTGAACAAGAATCTCACTCGTGAATAAGGTAAATGATCTTGAAAATCAAATTGAATGTTCCTAATAATTCACTGAAAAGGTTTTAACAAGATTCGCAATCTTACCTGTTGAGTGGACCTCTGTCTCCTTTCTCTCACTCTGCTCCTTCACTCGTTTTTCTATCCTTTCTATCTTTCACCTTTCTGCATCTCTGCTCTTTTGTGCGTTATGTCTGCCCATTTTCCCTTTCTCTCCCTCTGCTCCTTCACTCGTTTTTCTACCCTTTCTATCGTTTACCTTTCTGCACCTCTGCTCTTTTGTGCCTTATTTCTGCCCATTTTCCATTTCTCTCCCTCTGCTCCTTCACTCGTTTTCACAAGTTTTTCTACCCTTTCCATCTTTCACCTTTCTGCCCTTTTCTGCATCTCTGCTCTTTTGTGCCTTATTTCTGCTTTTTTTCCATTTTTTCTTTATCCCTTCTTTCCTCCCTTTACCTTTCCCTGCCGCTGCTGCCCCTTCGCCCCCCCCCCTAGCGCGACCGGCCCAATCCAGCTCCTCTCCCCGCTCCCGCCTCCCAGCTGTCCAGCCCTCCCCGACCCCTACTTAATGCCGGCTGCGGGCGCGCCGCTGGTGCACCGAAGGCGCGTCAAAGGCAAGCACGTCTGCGCCCGTCCGCGGCCAGCACCAGGAACCCTGGACCTCCGCCCCGCCAACGCTACGACCCAGCAGCACTCCACGCAGTCAACCCAGGCTGCAACAACAACTGCAAGCTAGCATCACCAGCCGACACCCATGGGCCCTTCAGCTGTCACCGCTGCCGGCACACCTGCAGCACCGCCAAGAACACGGATCCAGCACAACCCGCCCACAAGAACACAACCGAACCGAAGACCCTGCAATGCATCCTCCTCAACGTCCGATCCCTCCACAAACACGCCACAGAAATCTGGGTCCTCCTCGACAGCACCACCCCGGACGTAGCATTCTTCACCGAAACCTGGACCAACGCCACCTCGGGACCGGACATCGCCATCGCCATCCCCCAAGGATACAAAATCTCCAGGAAGGACCACCCCACCCACCCAGGAGGAGGAATCGCCAACGTCCACAAATCCAGCCTCCGCCTGAGCACACTCCCTGACGAGTCCACAAAACTGATGGAACACCTTCACTTCAAGATACTGGCCAGCCCCACCGCCGCCCTCCGAGGAACCCTCATCTACCGACACCCTGGACCCCGCGGACCCTTCGCCAACTCCATCACGGACATTATCTCCCCGCAGGCCATCGCATCCACCAACTACACCCTGCTGGGAGACCTCAACTTCCACCTCGACAATCAACTGGACCCCAACACCACATGCCTCCTGGACAACCTCCACAACATTGGACTCTGCCAGATCGTGACCGAGCCCACGGACTCAGCAGGACACAACCTCGACCCCCTCTTCACTACAGGAAACTCCATCACCTTCAGCCACACCACCGAACTCCCATGGACCGACCATCGTTGCGTCCACTTCACCTTCAGAACACACACCATCCACAGACACCAGCACCTGCTTCCACAAAGAAACTGGACCAAAATCACCGACGACCAGCTCACCTCCTCACTCAACAACTCCACCCCAACCATCATGAAAAACAACGACCCCAACACCGCAGCCCGAACCCTGCATAGATGGATCTCGGACAGCACCAACACCATAGCCCCCCTTAAGAAAAACAACAATACCCGTGCCAAGAAAGCCAGATGGTTTACCACCGAACTTCGAGAGTCCAGGCGCACATGCCGCCGCCTCGAAAAGGCCTGGAGAAACACCAAATCCACAGAAGCCCACAACAACTTCAGAGCCGCCACCAACACCCACCATCAACTCATCAGAGAAAAGAGGAAAAAAGCGATTGAAGACAGAATTTCCACCCACGCACACAACAGCAAGGAACTCTTCAGCATCATCAAGGAGTTCGCCCAACCCACCAGCGAGTCTACCGACATCCCTCCCTCACAAGACCTCTGCGACAAACTCATCACCTTTTTCCACCACAAAATCAAGAGCATCTACGACAACTTCGACGAAGACAACCAACACACTGAACCCTTACGAACCACCCCCGACACCCGGAAACCAGCGATTGATGACTGGACAGCCCTCACCAATGAAGACACACTGAAGACAATGAAGTCAATCCACTCAGGAGCCCCCACGGACCCCTGCCCCCAACACATCTTCAACAGAGCCGCCGATACCATCGCACCCATGCTCCACCACACCATCAACCGCTCCCTGGTGACCGCCTCGTTCCCCGACGACTGGAAACACGCCGAGGTCAACCCCCTCCTAAAGAAACTGAGGAAATAGAAATTTTTACGTGGCCAGTGTGTCCCCTACATGCACCCTATGTATGTACATATACCCCATGTATGTCCATGTCACCATGCAACTCCCTTCTCATACCTGTAATAATAATGCCTCTGCATTTCCGTTCAATGTTAGCATGTTAGTCACCAAGCCCTCCATGATAGAAACGTTAATTCTGCACTGAGGCCTATGTTGCCAATGTATTTACATGGCACACGTTTAAAAGTCGAAATGAACTCGTTTTGTGGCTCAGCCGAGCCAGGACCCGAATTCAGGCTCCATGCCTCCTGACACTCTGAAAGCTGCAGTTTAGTTATGTATCCCTGACCTCTCACATACTTCCTGCTCAGCCGAGAGGTGCCCAGCCTGGCCTGCCAAGACAGTATTTTGCCTACAGTTATCTGCTCAGCTCCACAGAAACACATTCCTGCTTAATGAAAAGGGTAAACATATTCCGCCTGCAGAAGATAGGGCCTAGCCTTTCTGTCTCCATTCAAGTGATTTACAGAACCCGCATCCATAGAAGGCCCATGGCCCCACGCAATGCACAAAGAAATATATGCACACACTAACATTTAGTGATGAGCAGCCTTTGCTCGAGCGACCTTTAAGTCAGATAATACATCCTCCAAACTCAAGATATCAGATAATACCAGAAGTGCAGGTCGTCCTGACATTCAAGACTTCTCTACTAGCACGAAAGTCAGCTCCCCCCAGCTTCCCCCAGTTACACGTCAATTCTACGTCATGACCAAGTCGCGCACACAAGTAGGGTAAAGGTTCCAGCTGACCATGCAGACCCCCTCCATGTATCCACCCACCTATGACACACCTATGACTCATCAAGGGAACACCCACGTGTACGCCTTCTTACACGCCCATGTGCTCTTATCTCTCTCTTTCACTTGCTCTGGCTGGAGCGCTCCGCCTTCTCTATGCAAGTTAATGTATGTTTTAACTATAAATAATGAACTCTGTGAATAAAGTTCAGATGACGATCCTTCCTGATCCCTAGTGGTGATGGAACCCGATTCTCCCTTAACTCGAGTTACTGAATAAAGCCCTTCTGAATCGGACACCACGGACTCTGCCTCTCATTATATGCATGATCCTTGTTAATGTATAGAAATTCCGACAGGGTAATTAATTTATTTACCACATAATCTGGCGCCCGAATAGGGACCAGTCCCCTTCCCCACGCGCCGGCGATGTAGGTCCAGCCCCCTGCCCCCTTCTACAGCCGTGACGGACTTCAAGTGTACACGACAGCGGGACTTCCTGCCTACTCCCTCAGGCCCACGGAGGAGACGGAGACTGCGACCAGGCATCCACACGAGGCGGTGAGGAAAGCGGATCATCCCAACCAGAGCCCAAGTCGAGAGAGCAAGGTCCGAGGTATCCCGAGGCCCACCTGTTCCGAGGCGCATGCGTAGTAGCAGCAGCCGCAGCAGCAGCCGCAGCATCGAGTTTCCGAGGCCTTCAAGTTCAAGTTCTGCTTCCCGGTGAGTACCGTTATCGGGAACGCATAAAGACGGATTCATTTATTTGAGTCCGGTAAAGACGTGTCTGGGTACACAGACACGGTAAAGACGTGTCTCTTTATGAGACCGGTATGGTTGTACTGTTTTGCAGTACATAAAGTAAACAGTTTTTCGGGATCATGTTTTTTTCCTATGAACTAGTTAGGATGTATCTGTTTTTAATGTTTTAATGTTGTTGCATGAATGGTTGTTTTCAGTCTATTCTTGTATATATTGTGTTTTCGTTAAAGTTAAGTTGCAACATGCCACTGTTTTCGAAATTACGTCAGATAGGGACCAGGAAAGGGATACTGGAAGAGTCCGTTCCCGTCCCGCCTAGAGACACCCCTGGTCATTTCATGTATCAGAAGCATGGGCTAGATGCCATACTGTTCTTAGACTTATGGGTAGATTACACGAAGGATCTAGAAGAAAAGTATAGATGGCCTGTCTCGGGAACATGGGATGCTGAATGCATTATGAAAGTAGAGGAAGCGCTATGGAAAAAGAAAGCTAGACAGTCCCAGAAAGATGCCATTGAGTTATGGCGTAAAGAAGCGCACAGGAGAACAGAGAAAGAATTCCACAAAGCAGAGAGAAGTAAAGAAGCAGCAGAAAAGGCCAGAGAAAAAGAACTAAAGGAAGAGGGGGAACGGGTCAAGGCAGAACAAGCAGATCGAGAAAGAAATGCTCTCATAACAGGCATGTATCCCGTCCTCGCTGAAGGACTAGCTAGAGTGACCCCCTCAGAAGTACCTAGTAGTTTGCCGCCACCACTGATACCGACTAAAGTACGTAGGCATAGACAGACAGAAGCTGAGGCTTTTATTTCCTCCTATTTAGAGGAGCCTGCTCCGGATTATGTAAACGCAGAATTCCCTCCTCCTGTCCCTTACGTCAACAATCCTTTTCTCCTTCCGCCCCCACCGCAGAATCAGCTTACACAACTGCTTCCTCCACCGACTGTGAAAGACGACTTAGGACAAGGGGCAGTGGGAGGGGGGCCCACAAACACGCCACAAACACTGCAAGAGTTAGGACTACAACGAACGCCACAAGCGACAGCATCACCCTATAAGCAGAATGTAACGATCTCACATTGTATATACGATCCAGTACCAGGTATGGGTGCAATGCTCGTGTTCTCACTACGATTAAGACGCGCTGTAGGGTATCTGATCACACTACCAGGCATGAAGGAACATTTAGACAAAATATACCATTTCATTAGAACGGGGAGGGATCCGAGAGTATAGAAGAGGCCATGGAGCAAAGAAAGGTGGAGGTACAACGCACAATTTTACGTTTTTTGATTAACTGTCTGATCAGGGAACAAGACCAGCCAGACAAAGGAGTAACTAGAGGTATGACTGATTGGAGTGACAACATAGCTGCCGGTAAACATGATACAGTGGGAAAGACAGAATGCATGTACAAGAAAATACGAAAAGAGATTCTAAACCTACACAGGAAAGAGTCTGACGAGAAAGAGGATTCGGCATCAGAAGATGCTGGGCATGAAACAGAGGAAGTGGATAAAATAAATTATGTAGGCAGAGCACGACCATTTGACAGGCCCATATGCCTCGACTACCGCAAAAAGGGATCTCCTATAAAAGAAAGATATTCCCTCGAAAATCTATTCCAAGCTACTGAGAACGCACTGAAAAGACGAGTAGAGAGCGATAGACCCCACACCATACACGAACAGGAATTAGCCCGGTCAGCCGTTCAATGGGTGTCTAATGCCAACATATATAACGGTGACGTAGTGGCTCAGACCTTTTTGAGCCTTCCACAGAACGAACAGCGTTTGGCTGGTATTTACATGGTTCAACATTTGATAACGTTGTACGAGAGTCAACATTCTGATCCCGGTCCCTTGAATAAATTACTGGACGATATACTTCTAGATAGATGGATAGGCCTAGGTACCGAATTAATTAATGTCATTCTGGACCAACGACATAAGTACTTGACTTCTCTGACCACGTGCATGATTCCTGCCCCACACCACGACAGAAAGAGCTTCCACATAGACAGACAGAACCCCCTACGAGAGGGTCATCCCGTTATAAATGCAGCGGGTGACCTTCAGCGAGTATATGTTTACACACCCAGGACGAAAATAGAAATACTGGAAATGAAAAAGATGTTGCCCTGCCATGATAAAGACCCGGGGGGTTCCACCGTGAATTAAAAGACATTCTCCGCATAGGGGATTACACGTACGCTGACATCATTAAATTATTGAAAGTACTGTTACCTGCTGGTATTTATGAAAAGCTTAAAGAGAAAGACTGGGAGGTGGGAGAGAAAAAGATAAATTGGACAGAATTGGAAACAGAGGATAAAAGACGGCTCCCTGGTGTTGGTCTTGGGGAAAAAGCTAAAGCACTAACTGAACTCTTGATACAGGTCCTGCCAAGATTATTGATTACTAAAAAGGAAGATTGGGATGCTATTTCAGCCTGCAAACAGAAACCCGACGAGGACACCAGTGATTTTTATTCTAGGTTCAAGAAATGTTTTACTATTAATAGTGGCCTTAAACCGAGTAGTGAATCATACCCACATCTTTTTGTGAGCAAACTAGTAGAGAATTCCCTACCCCCGATCAAGAATAGAGTACTGAAGGTTGAGAGTACCTGGCAAGCAAATAGCCCTTCCCAAATGTTCAAATGCTACAATATCATCAGAACAGAATCAGAGAGGAACAGGAACATGAAAAGAGACGCATGAAAGATACGAAAATGAAAGTGCTAGTTGCACAATCAGTACCAGCTAATGGGAACAAAAAGGGCACTCCACCTGTTAAAGGGAACTGTAATTATTGCAAGCAACCAGGTCACTATGTGAACGAATGTGCTGTCCTGAAACACAATATAGCTACAGGCAAGACAAAAGAAAGACCGCATCCTCCTAGACAGAATAGCACCCCACAGAACACGCAACAGACAGTAGTTCTACCACAACCAGTAGCTGCCACACAACAAGTCACGCAACAAATGTACCAGTATGCACAGTCAGACTATCCAGAATTCCAGCAGAACTCATGAAACAGCCTCAAGAGGGAGAGGTTGGCTTGCCCCTTATTGAGGTTCCTGTAGATCAAGAGGGTCCCTATGTACATAGTCGTGTATTGGGAAAAGACAGAAAATTTCTGATTGACACAGGTGTGAGAAGTTGGCCCGATATGCAACGTTCGCTATTCTAGCGACCGCTATGTATCGTTCCAACGTCCCTTATGGTGTTTGGTTGTAAGTCAACCTATAGACCAGCTATCCTAGTAGCGTGGATACGAGCAGTCTAAGGCTAAAGACTCGAGAGGGCGTGTTAAGCCAGCTGTTTACCACACATGTACCCCTTGAACACCAAGTGAAAGGACACCACACAAGTGTTATGAAAATAAACAGGATATTTATTAAGAATCACAACAGCCCTGTACTCTTTATGAGGACAGGGTACTAAGCACAAACCAAATCTCTTTAGCAAATACTTCAAGTGCACAATAAAAGCAAGTGTCCGAGGACACGGAAAGGTTAAGGTCTCGGGCGGACCCGATAAGGCAAGTCGGAAGCGAGGGACTCGGGACCCTAGAGTAAGGAGGCTATGCAGGCACCGAAATGCCGAGTTACCTAGCCACGAGGGCTGCGGCTGCCCAAGTCTTACAGGCGTCGGGGTCTTCGCTGACGAGCCAGGAGCCGGAAGAAAGGAGTTGCTGGCCGGCGACCAGTGCTGAATAGTTCGTAGAGATCCAAGCCTGGATCGGAGATTGATGAAACCTGAAAGCAGAGGGGACCAAGTTCGTACTACTAGCCAGTAGTCAGAGGGTACCAGGAAGGCACCGGTTGGCCGTCACCTCGACCAGGTGAGTGGGCGACGCTAGGCTCTGCAGTCTCACGGACCAGGAGGCGTTGTCGGCGACCACGGTGGAGGTGCGAGCTGTCCCACGAAGGATGATGCTGTCGGCGTCGCTGGGCCCAGGATGGGGCAACAAGCCTTGGCAGATCTCAGGGCCACGTGGTGGGCCTAAGATGGCGTTTTGAGTGGACCAGGAGGGTCCGGGGTGCTTCTCGCAAAGATGGAAGCAAGGGCCAGTCTGGAGCAACCAGACCAGCAAGGATGATTCTCGGATGTCGTCACAGAAGGGCACAAGCCAGCGGCTAGTGACCAGACAACAGGCTGAGCAGCGAGCAGAAGGGCCCCACGCAGATCGTGGAGATGCTGGGAGACTGTACTTCGGTGCTGGAGCGGCTCAGGGTCGGGGCTTCTCGGACCCCAGAGCACTCACCAGAGAGTTACCTCGATGGTCGTGCTGGTTTTTAAGAGCGTGCAGGTTCTGATGATGGCCGGCCCCTCGAGGTCTCGTCGCACCCACAGATCACAGCTGAGCTGATGACGTGGGTAGAGGTCAGAGGTGCCAGGGAAGCCGGTTCTCGTCGAGCTGGGCCGTCGGATTCCTTGAGGAAGGACTTACAGCAAACCGCAGAGTTCTTAGTTGGTGCCCGCTGATGCAGGGTGACTACTCCTTAGTCACAAGGGAGAAATCTTGAGAAGAGTCTTGAATGTCCTTTCGTAGAAAGTAGTTCTTGAATCAAAGATGATCTAATTTGGAAGGGTCCCCGCTCCGGTCTTTATTCTAAAGAAAGGGGTGGGTACATGACTAGGTCCTGCCCTAAGGGTGGGACCAGGAAGGGGGGTAGTTACACCCCTCTCCCCTGCCGGGCTTTCCCCCAGGCCAGGGCTGTCGCCCCTGGAACTGGTTCTAACCGGCAGATGCGCAGTGAGCACCGGGGTGCCACTCCGCAGTCACCTTCTCGCCAAAGCCCTACCTACCCAGAATACACAAACCCTGTCTGGGACGGTGCGAACACCGCCCTCGACAGGAAACCCTTTGACCAAGTGCTCCTCGCTGGAAGGACTCCCAGCAGCAGGAGGTCAGACTCGTGTCTGTGGTGGCAGCATCCATTTTGTGGAGCTGAGGCTTCAGTTAACTTTAACCGGGGTTCACAGTTACGTACATGTCGTGTCCCTCTAGAAGGGTGGGATGCTAACCTCATCGCCAGAATTGGTGAGAGGGGAGCACACCGATTCGTATGACACCTTACTCGACATGCCTTGATAGCGCGACACCGGAGTTACCGATATGGTACGCGTTATCATGGAACAGCTATTGGGTCTTGATTCCGCAAGCTGCAACCGGGCTCGGCTCGGGCCTGAACCTAGCTCACACGAGCCCACGCACTCTGCCTTCAGGATTGTTAAGGCCTGCCATAGGAGTGACTGATAGGAACTCGGGTGTCCATTGTATGGTTAGATATAGAGCTACTATACCTAAAGCAAAGTGTGATTACACGACTTCGCCCCAGCTGTCATGCAGCCAGTTGTGTCAAATTTAGGAGGCCAGCCAGGGGTGGCATAATACATGCTGCAGCCCCTGGCGGCCCTGGGTACACCTATGCCCTGCGTTACGGGGTCTGATAAGGTGGCCCAGTACCAATTGGCAAATGCACCTAGGGTACATATCGTAATTTAGAAAGAGAACAGCCAGGCTGTGGGTCTGATTAGCAGGCCCACAGCCAGAGAAAGTCGTAAACCAGTGAAACAAAAGCAAAAAATCTGGGTGATCATAGGATTGCAGACCCTACTCTCCTACATGACCCCCCCCCCAAACGTCGGAACAATAAGCTAACCTTGACCAGGTGAGTCTTCTTGTTCTAAGTGGAAATATCTGGAGAGCCCATCGGCATTGCCATGATCAGTACCAGGTCTATGCTCCACTGTAAAGTCCATCCCCTGTAGGGAAATGGACCACCTAAGCAGTTTGGGGTTTTCACCCTTCATCTGATTTAGCCACAAGAGGGGCTTATGGTCGGTCTGAATCTTGAAGTGAGTGCCAAACAAGTATGGCCTCAGCTTCTTCAGGGCCCAAACCACAGCAAAGGCCTCCCTCTCAATAGCTGACCAATTCTTCTCTCTAGGGGTCAGCCTTCTGCTTATAAAAGCAATGGGCTGGTCTTGACCATCAAAATTCAGTTGAGAAAGAACAGCTCCCACACCCAACTCAGAAGCATCTGTTTGGACAATGAATGGTTTGGAGTAGTCCGGACTCTTGAGGATAGGCGCCGTGCACATGGCCTGCTTTAGGTCATCGAATGCTTTTTGACAGCTCGCTGTCCACTGAACTTTTTTTTGGCATTTTCTTACTCGTCAGCTCGTTTAATGGTGTCACAATTGAACCATAGTTCCTGACAAACTTCCTATAGTAACCAGTCAGGCCCAAGAATGCTCGAACCTGAGTCTGGGTGGTTGGAGGAGCCCAGTCCCTGATTGACTGTATCTTGCTCTCCAGTGGCTGAACCTGACCTCCACCTACAAGGTGGCCCAGGTATACAACCTGTCTCTGCCCTATCTGGCACTTGGTGGCCTTGATAGTGAGACCTGCTGCTTGCAGTGCCTCTAACGTCTTCCGCAGGTGGACCAGGTGATCCTCCCAGGTGGAGCTAAAGACAGCAATATCGTCAAGATACGCCGCACAGAAGTCATCCAGCCCAGTAAGGACTTGATTCACCAACCGTTGGAAGGTGGCAGGTGCATTTTTCAGACCAAAGGGCATCACCACGAACTGATAATGCCCACCAGGGGTTGAAAATGCGGTTTTAGGCTTGGCGTCCTCAGCTAACCTGATTTGCCAATACCCAGCTGTCAGGTCAAACGTACTTAAGTAGTTGGCCGAAGCCAATCTATCGATAAGCTCGTCTGCCCTTGGTATTGGGTGGGCGTCAGTCTTAGTGACTGCACTGAGACCCCTGTAGTCTACGCAAAACCTCATCTCTCTCTTACCACCCTGGGTGTGAGGTTTCGGCACTAGAACTACGGGACTAGCCCAAGGGCTATCCGAGGGTTCAATGACTCCCAGCTCCAACATTTTCTGCACTTCACTCTTGATGCAGTCTCTAACGTGATCAGGCTGCCGGTAGATTTTACTCTTAACGGGCAAGCTGTCGCCAGTGTCAACCTCATGGGTACACCAATTGGTCTGGCTGGGTGTTAGAGAAAACATATGTCTGAAAGACTGAAGAACCTGTTTACAGTCTCTCTGTTGATGTTCGGAGAGGCTGCCACAAAAGACAACACCATCTACCGATCCATCGTCAGGATTCTGAGTGAGCAGGTCGGGGAGAGGGTCACTCTCCTCCTCCTGTCCCTCATCTAGGGCCATGAGCAAACTCATGTCCTTCCTGTCGACATATGCTTTTAGCCTGTTAACATGAAGCACCCTGTGGGGGCTCCGGGGAGTTCCCAGGTCGACCAAGTAGGTGACCTCTCCCTTTTTCTCCAGGATGGTGTAGGGCCCGGACCATTTGTCCTTGAGTGCTGCTGGGGCCACTGGCTCCAACACCCACACCTTCTGTCCGGGCTGGTAAACAGTCAAGACAGCCTTTTGGTCATGCCAAGCTTTCTGGAGTTCTTGGCTGGCCTTAAGGTTTTCAGATGCTCTTTCCATGTATTCAGCCATCCGCGAGCGGAGGCCGAGCACATAGTCCACTATGTTGGCTGCAGGCTTTTTGAGAGGTCTCTCCCATCCTTCCTTCACCAAACACAGGGGTCCCCTTACAGGATGCCCGTACAAAAGTTCAAAAGGGCTGTAGCCAACCCCCTTCTGCGGGACTTCTCTGTAGGCGAACAAGAGGCAGGGGATCAGGACGTCCCATCTACGCCGAAGCTTTTCCGGTAGTCCATGAATCATCCCTTTTAGGGTCCTGTTGAATCTCTCAACAAGCCCATTGCATTGTGGATGATAGGGGGTAGTGAACTTGTAGTTAACACCACATTCCTTCCACATAGCAGTTAAGTAGCTCGACATAAAGTTTGCACCTCTGTCGGAGACGACCTCCTTAGGGAAGCCCACTCTGGAGAACACTCCAACTAGGGCTCTTGCCACAACAGGTGCTGTAGTGGTCCTAAGGGGAATAGCTTCAGGATACCTGGTGGCATGATCCACTACCACCAGTATAAACTTGTGCCCTGATGCTGTAGGTGGTTCCATGGGACCGACGATGTCGATCCCCACCCGTTCAAAGGGCACCCCCACCACAGGCATTGGTATAAGGGGGGCCTTTGTCGTGCCACCTGACTTACCACTGGCTTGGCAAGTGACACAGGAGCGGCAAAACTCCTTGGTATCTTCGTTCATGTGAGGCCAGTGAAAGTGTGAGACAAGCCTGTCCCACGTTTTCGTCTGGCCTAAGTGACCTGCTAAGGGAATCTCGTGGGCCAAGGTAAGTAGGAAACCACGCTGAGACAAGGGTACGACCAGCCTCCTGGTCATGCCAGGCTTGGGGTCTCTTGATTCAGTGTACAGGAGTCCATCTTCCCAGTATACCTTGTGGGTACCTGTGGCGTTCCCAGCAGCCTCAGCAGCAGCCTGCTGTCTGAGGGGTTCAAGAGAAGGGCAGTCTAACTGGTCCTTCCCCAGGTCTTCCCTTGAGGGTCCCCCCGAACCCAAGAATTCAACTTGATCAAGTTCGAATTCCCTAGGCTCAGTTTCCCTCAATTCCTGTAGGTCAGCCTCCTCTGAGACTTGATCCTCGACCTGGGGCAAGGGGGAAGGCGCAGCCTTAACCCTACTGCTCTTTTTCTTGGGAGGTGTCTGGTCCGTTGTTCCAGGATCCAGCACCTGTTCAGTGGGGCATTTCCTGACCTGTGACCTAGTCACAGCGAACACATGTGCTGGCAAACCTAACATTTCCATGTGAGTCCGTTGCTCCACTGCTGACCATTGTGACGACTCCAAATCATTGCCCAACAAACAATCCACTGGGAGGTCTGGACTAACTACAACCTTCTTTTGGCCAGTTACCCCTCCCCAGGAGAAAGCTACAATTGCCATACTGTGATTGGTAGTGACATTGCTTGCATTGGTCACCAGGAATTCTGTACCTGGCATGATCTGTCCAGGGTCCACAAAGTTAGGCGTCACCATGGTGACGCTGGCACAAGTGTCCCTATAGGCCTGAGCCATCTTTCCATTTATGAAAGGCGTCTGTCGGTATTTGCCCAAAGTATTGGGGCTTACGTCAGGGGATACGTCCGCGTCCCCTGTACTGACAAGGACAGCCTGAGTGAGTGTGCCAACTAAGTTGTCACGCCCCTCAGAACCCAGGGTTAACCCTACTAAACCCTTGGGAGGCGCACTACCACTGCTGACTGTACTAGGGGGCACAGGTGCCTTAGGGGCTGCAGTGGCAGGAGTCTGCCCTCCTCCTTTCTTGGTGCACTCACTAAACCAGTGAGATTTACTTTTACAGTACTGGCACCATCTTTTGGAGTGGCCTTCTTTCTTCTTTTGGGGAGCCTGACCCCCACCCTCTTTGGGTTGTTGGGGACCTGTCGAAGACTTCTGGTCATTTTGTTCCCCTTTAGAATCTTTACCCTTCTGGTCTGCTTTCTTCTGACCACCTTGATTCTGGCCCTGGTTCTGTTTAACTCTTGTACGAACCCATCTGTCTGCCTTCTTTCCCAATTCTTGGGGAGAGGTCAGATCCGAGTCGACAAGATGCTGATGCAACAACTGGTTCTGACAATTGTTTAAAATTTGTTCTCTCATCATCAAATTATACAATCCTTGATAATCAGTAACCTTACTGCCCAGCAACCAGCCCTCAAAAGCCTTAGTGGCACAATCGACAAAATCAGACCAATCTTGAGACTGCGTTTTCTGGGTATCCCTGAACAGCACCCTGTACTGCTCAGTGGTTAGGCCGAACCCTTCAACGAGTGTATTTTTCAAGATTTGGTAATTGTTAGCATCCTCCACCCTTGTGGTGAGGAGCTTGTCTCTTCCTTTACCTTCAAAGGAGAGCCACAAGATAGCTGCCCACTGACTCTGGGGAACACCCTGCACAGTGCAGGCCCTCTCCAAAGCAGTAATCCATTTGTGGATGTCGTCCCCTTGTTTAAAGGGGGGCACTATCTTACCAAGGTGTTTCGTATCGAAACTCTTTTCCCTATTACTAGGTACATTGCTGCCACCAGTGGGGACTGCCCCACTCAACTGTTGCTCTCTAGCAAAGGCAAGCCTCTCTTTGGCCAGGGCAAGTTCTTCCCTTTCGATCCTCAGATTAGCTGCCCTTTCCTTAGCTTCGTACACTCTCCTCTGAGGGGACGTCATCCCTCTTTGAGAAGAGTTGTGAGAGCCATTGGTTTGAAGGGATCTGCCAGAGTCTCTTGACAGAGATCGGGCTCGTCCATTCCCAATGTTAAGCTGACCTGATAGTGGCCCCAGGGGTCCCCCAGTACCGCTATCATGTTTGCTTAAGTTGGACCTGCTTAGTCTGACGACTTCTACCTGTCCCTTATCTGCCTCATCCCCAGAGAGATCCTCATCCTCATCCTCCTCCACATCTTCGTTCTCAGTTGCGAGGTGGATGAGGTCAGGATCGTCTCGGGTTCCCTCGAGGGGAGGCATGTCTCCTTCTGGATTAGAAGAGCTACGAAGTTTCTCAGCTCTTCTGGCATCATAAGTCTCCAAGAGACCAATCAGAAAGGACGTTGTGGGGTTAGACCCCTGCTGAATCTTCCTGGAGTGACACAGTCGTCTTAACTCCTTGAAGCTCAGCACAGTATATCCTGAAGGGATGACCTGTGGAGGGTCAACTGACACAAGGGGAGACCCAGAGTTTCCTCCTTTGTCCGACATACTGCTTCTAGTGTGGTGTAAGTGATGCACCTACCTACACTACGTGTTTACCTACTGTACCCTTGCTAAGAGTTGTAGCCAAGGTGTGCTAAGCCTTGAGGAGCTACAACAGCTGGTTCAGTAGAACTCAGAGTATTCTAAGCTTTTCGTTATATGTACTAACAGTACTTGTGCGATCTTTCAACAAGATATTCTTAGGATACGTGTGGCAAAACAACAGCAAGCTCAAATCCCAACCGCTGCTCACCAATGTGAGAAGTTGGCCCGATATGCAACGTTCGCTATTCTAGCGACCGCTATGTATCGTTCCAACGTCCCTTATGGTGTTTGGTTGTAAGTCAACCTATAGACCAGCTATCCTAGTAGCGTGGATACGAGCAGTCTAAGGCTAAAGACTCGAGAGGGCGTGTTAAGCCAGCTGTTTACCACACATGTACCCCTTGAACACCAAGTGAAAGGACACCACACAAGTGTTATGAAAATAAACAGGATATTTATTAAGAATCACAACAGCCCTGTACTCTTTATGAGGACAGGGTACTAAGCACAAACCAAATCTCTTTAGCAAATACTTCAAGTGCACAATAAAAGCAAGTGTCCGAGGACACGGAAAGGTTAAGGTCTCGGGCGGACCCGATAAGGCAAGTCGGAAGCGAGGGACTCGGGACCCTAGAGTAAGGAGGCTATGCAGGCACCGAAATGCCGAGTTACCTAGCCACGAGGGCTGCGGCTGCCCAAGTCTTACAGGCGTCGGGGTCTTCGCTGACGAGCCAGGAGCCGGAAGAAAGGAGTTGCTGGCCGGCGACCAGTGCTGAATAGTTCGTAGAGATCCAAGCCTGGATCGGAGATTGATGAAACCTGAAAGCAGAGGGGACCAAGTTCGTACTACTAGCCAGTAGTCAGAGGGTACCAGGAAGGCACCGGTTGGCCGTCACCTCGACCAGGTGAGTGGGCGACGCTAGGCTCTGCAGTCTCACGGACCAGGAGGCGTTGTCGGCGACCACGGTGGAGGTGCGAGCTGTCCCACGAAGGATGATGCTGTCGGCGTCGCTGGGCCCAGGATGGGGCAACAAGCCTTGGCAGATCTCAGGGCCACGTGGTGGGCCTAAGATGGCGTTTTGAGTGGACCAGGAGGGTCCGGAGTGCTTCTCGCAAAGATGGAAGCAAGGGCCAGTCTGGAGCAACCAGACTAGCAAGGATGATTCTCGGATGTCGTCACAGAAGGGCACAAGCCAGCGGCTAGTGACCAGACAACAGGCTGAGCAGCGAGCAGAAGGGCCCCACGCAGATCGTGGAGATGCTGGGAGACTGTACTTCGGTGCTGGAGCGGCTCAGGGTCGGGGCTTCTCGGACCCCAGAGCACTCACCAGAGAGTTACCTCGATGGTCGTGCTGGTTTTTAAGAGCGTGCAGGTTCTGATGATGGCCGGCCCCTCGAGGTCTCGTCGCACCCACAGATCACAGCTGAGCTGATGACGTGGGTAGAGGTCAGAGGTGCCAGGGAAGCCGGTTCTCGTCAAGCTGGGCCGTCGGATTCCTTGAGGAAGGACTTACAGCAAACTGCAGAGTTCTTAGTTGGTGCCCGCTGATGCAGGGTGACTACTCCTTAGTCACAAGGGAGAAATCTTGAGAAGAGTCTTGAATGTCCTTTCGTAGAAAGTAGTTCTTGAATCAAAGATGATCTAATTTGCAAGGGTCCCCGCTCCGGTCTTTATTCTAAAGAAAGGGGTGGGTACATGACTAGGTCCTGCCCTAAGGGTGGGACCAGGAAGGGGGGTAGTTACACCCCTCTCCCCTGCCGGGCTTTCCCCCAGGCCAGGGCTGTCGCCCCTGGAACTGGTTCTAACCGGCAGATGCGCAGTGAGCACCGGGGTGCCACTCCGCAGTCACCTTCTCGCCAAAGCCCTACCTACCCAGAATACACAAACCCTGTCTGGGACGGTGCGAACACCGCCCTCGACAGGAAACCCTTTGTCCAAGTGCTCCTCGCTGGAAGGACTCCCAGCAGCAGGAGGTCAGACTCGTGTCTGTGGTGGCAGCATCCATTTTGTGGAGCTGAGGCTTCAGTTAACTTTAACCGGGGTTCACAGTTACGTACATGTCGTGTCCCTCTAGAAGGGTGGGATGCTAACCTCATCGCCAGAATTGGTGAGAGGGGAGCACCCCGATTCGTATGACACCTTACTCGACATGCCTTGATAGCGCAACACCGGAGTTACCGATATGGTACGCGTTATCATGGAACAGCTATTGGGTCTTGATTCCGCAAGCTGCAACCGGGCTCGGCTCGGGCCTGAACCTAGCTCACACGAGCCCACGCACTCTGCCTTCAGGATTGTTAAGGCCTGCCATAGGAGTGACTGATAGGAACTCGGGTGTCCATTGTATGGTTAGATATAGAGCTACTATACCTAAAGCAAAGTGTGATTACACGACTTCGCCCCAGCTGTCATGCAGCCAGTTGTGTCAAATTTAGGAGGCCAGCCAGGGGTGGCATAATACATGCTGCAGCCCCTGGCGGCCCTGGGTACACCTATGCCCTGCGTTACGGGGTCTGATAAGGTGGCCCAGTACCAATTGGCAAATGCACCTAGGGTACATATCGTAATTTAGAAAGAGAACAGCCAGGCTGTGGGTCTGATTAGCAGGCCCACAGCCAGAGAAAGTCGTAAACCAGTGAAACAAAAGCAAAAAATCTGGGTGATCATAGGATTGCAGACCCTACTCTCCTACAACAGGGGCGAGCAGAACCACTATCAGTCATGACGAGGTTCCAGGGGCACCCCTCTCAGGCTCACAGAATGTTTCCCTGGGATTTTCAGGAAAGCCTATTGTTAACGAAGTGTCAAAGCCAGTTTCCCTAGGAGTCGGTCCATTGTCCCGTACCACAGACTTGTTACTTACTAAGTCATGTTCAGAAAATTTGCTTGGTATAAAGACATTGAAAGAACTTGGAGCTGTTATTTGTTGTTCTCCGGAAGGAGTGCGATTGTTTTTACGTGATTTTAAAGGACATTATGTGTTGAAAGATTTTGATCTCAGACTCCAGAATGTCCCACGCATTTATGGGCACAAGGTCCGACTGACGTAGGTTACATGTACATTACGCCACACCGTGTCACTCTCAAACCAGGAGTAGTACTGCCACGAATCCGACAATACAAATTGCCACCTGATGCCGTAGTAGCATTACTGAAAATTGTTGACGAGCTCATTGCACAAGGAGTGGTAGTAGAAACTGACTCGAACGTATGTAATTCACCTGTCATCCCTATTCTCAAACGAACAGACCCTAATGCACCACCAGTCTACAGACTAGTGATTGACCTTCGAGAGCTGAACAAATGTATAATACCCCAATACCCAGTGGTTCCAGACATCTCTTCATTACTGACTGCAATTGATTCCGAGGCAATGTTCTTTACTGTAATTGATCTAAAGAACGCCTTCATCAGTGTCCCAATACATCCAGAGAGCCAATACCTCTTCGGATTCTGTTTAAATGGACGCAGCTTTAAATTTGCGAGAGCTCCTCAAGGATTCACAGAAAGTCCTAGTATTTACAGCCAAGCATTGAAAAGACAACTAGACAGTATTCACATGCCTGCCAACACCGCACTACTCCAATATGTAGACGATATCCTGATCACAGCACGAACAGAACCAGACTGCGAACGTGCATCACTGACAGTCTTATACTTTCTGGCAGACAAGGGGCACAAAGTGTCCACTTCGAAGTTGCAATTCTGTGCACAGCAAGTGGTGTACCTTGGACACTTGCTGTCCAAGAGGGGTAGACAGCTGACACAAGACCGTATTCAGTTAATTGCAAATCTTTCACAGCCCAAGACACAAAAGGAAGTACGGGCCTTCATTGGCCTCACTTCATACTGCAGACAATGGATTCCCCAGTATGCATATCTAGCAAACCCACTCATACAGTTAACAACACAGGAGGCAGCGTCTTCGACTGTCCTCCCTTGGACACAAGAACATACCCTTGCATTTGAAGAATTGAAGAAAGCCCTATGTCAAGCACCAGTTTTAGTGACTCCTTGTTACAGCAAGCCTTTTACGCTTTTTGTCACTGAACGAGATGGAACGGCATTATCTGTCCTTACACAGGATCAAGCAGGAAAACACAAGCCTTGTGCTTACTTTTCTAGTACATTAGATCCAGTGGCCCAGGCTCTGCCTGCGTGCCTGAAATCAGTTGCAGCAACAGCCCTAGCAATAAGACAGAGTGATGCCATAGTGTTAGGACACCCCCTGACAGTACAGGTTCCACATTCAGTGGAAGTTCTCTTGAACAGGACACAGACACAACATCTGACTGTAGCAAGACTGACAGGATATGAACTGACATTATTTCAGCCACACATAGAGATCAGACAATGCAATATTCTGAACCCCGCGACACTCTTGCCCTCAAGCACAGTGGACACTGCACCACATGACTGTGTGGAAGTAATTAATACAGTGACGAAACCAAGACAAGACCTGACAGACATTGCATTGCCAGACCCTGACCTGACACTATATGTGGATGGTTCATGCATGAGAACAAGCACAGGAGAGTTAGTGGTCGCATATGCCGTGACCACTGATACTGAAGTCATAGAGACACAAAGAATAGACACACTGTCAGCACAAGCAGCAGGGCTCATCGCTCTGACACAAGCCTGTATCCGAGCCAAGAACTTGAAAGTAAACATATATACAGATTCACAGTACGCTTTCGGGGTCGTTCATGACTTCGGAGTGTTATGGAAGGAGAGAGGTTTCCTGACCTCTCATGGGGCCAAAATTCAGCATGGTCCCCTTATTCAAGCTCTGTTAGAAGCTATACACTTGCCTACAGCCATAGCCATCATGAAATGCAAAGCACATACGAAAGTTACAGACACCATTTCCCAGGGTAACGACCTGGCAGATCGAACAGCTAAACTTACAGCCCAGACTCCAACAGACACGACAAAGACAGAAGTACCATCACTCACAAACAGCATGACAGTCAGGGATCCCTCACAAGATGTACTCGATATACAGACACATGCCACTCCAGACGAAATAAAGAAATTGACTGAACAAGGAGGGGTCCAGACTGACCAGGGTTGGATGACAAAAGGCAAAGCTACATGGTTTCTCCCTGATTCTATGGTTCAAGTCATCATAAACACAGCACATAGTCCAGCACACTTAGGAGAAAAGGCTATGCTAGACAGTTTACAGAATATTTGGTTTAACAAGCACCTGCGTGCAGCAGCAAAACAGAAAGTACGTACCTGCATGATCTGTTGCCAGTTCAATCCAGGCAAAGGCATTCCGGTGGAACAAGGTGGATTTCATCCCCCTGACCACCCTTTTGTAGTCCTCCAGATGGACAGATGTCGAGGATACAAATATGTCCTAGTAGTTGTATGTGCACTATCTAGATGGACAGAAGCGTACCCAGTCCCAGATTACACTGCTGTGACCACTGCCAGGCAGTTGGTTCGAGAGTTTTTTCCACGTTACGGATTGCCTCGTGTCGTGTACTCAGATAACGGTCAGCCATTCTCCTCTGAGTTAATGAAACAAGTATCTCTTCTGTTAGGGTACCAGTGGAAGTTCCATTGTGTACGACACCCAGAGGCTGCCGAACTCGTTGAGCTGCATAACCAGACACTTAAGACAAAGTTAGCGAAAGTCTGTGCAGAAAAAGGCGTGGATTGGATGGTAGCCTTGCCGGTTGCCCTCTTTTACATGCGTATGGTAGCTCATTCCAGAACAGGACTGTCCCCTTACTAGGTGGTTTTTGGTAGACCACCGATTATGTGGGGTACGCCTATGCCAAAGAAAATTACCGATGTTGACAGTAATATGCTGACAGATTACCTGGCTTCCTTGATGTCTGCACTCCTCTCTTGTCGTTCACAGGTTGCAGCCGCCTTCCCCGACAACACCCAAGTTAAAGAACACACGTTGTTCCAGGAGACGTAGTGTTGGTCCGGAATTTTGATCGTTCAAGCCCTCTCGAGCCCCTCTGGCGAACACCGAAGTTAGTGCTGCTTACCACGAGGACTGCCGTCAAGGTCGAGGGAAGAAAAGGCTGGATCCATGCCCAACACGTCAAGAAATTCCATGGACAAACCGGAACTGTGATCGAAACTAAGGACTGCCCCGAAACCAGTGACTCAAAGCCCCCTTTGCTAGAAAAGACTCCGCAACAAGAATATAGGTCTAAATTACGGTCTAGTAAGTCAGACAGCGTTTAATTGTTTAAGTCTACCCTGTGGTGAATCGGTTAGACAGGTTCCTGACATGTATAAGATCGTAGACCAGAATAGCAGACAGAGAGTTAAGAGAGAGAAATACTGCAAGACCTTACGCAGCAGATGTATAGTAACTCTGATTATTATGTTTCTTCTAAGTATATCGATTATATGTATCAGCTTGACGCTACATGTTTTCTTTCCTCCTATTGGTTCACATATACATTCTTCCTTTAACGACACTGTAGAGCACACATTCAGTGATCTGCCACCCCATAAACTGTCATATCGACTAGCACTGCGCAACAATACTTTTATTCGAATGTTGCACCATTCTCATCAGACCAGCAATGTAACGAATTGCTGGGTATGTGGCCGACTCCCACCTTATCAGAAAACGAAGGGAGTTCTGCCCCTCTTTCCTTTTCCGTTCTCGCACAATGGTTCGTGCGGAGCATGGTTTGCTTTAATGTCAACACAAGACAGAAAGTTCACAGATTCCCAGAGCGATTGGGTCTGGGGAGATTTAAATAAAGTAATGAATAAAGCATGTTTTCCAGACGAAGATGGTCTTCCCCAGAAAAAAGGAACGGATCTAGAAAATGAAGTGTATGAACAAGGAAATGCTTCCCTTAACTTTATGATTCTGAATGTCCAGTCCGAGAAAAATATAGGTCCACCGTTTATAACAGTCTTACCAGTAAAAGGTGAATTATGCGTTAGAAAGAAAGGGTCAGTGCATTTGGGACACAGTGATTGTGATACTGTAATCGAGTTCAATGATAAAGGAAAGTCTACTTTCAAAGCTTCCCGCCATTCCTATTTCATTTGCGGTCAGACAGCCTATATACGTCTGCCCTTAGACAGGGGTGGGACGTGTTATATTACGTTCCTACTGCCACCTGTCTTTCTAGCCCCATCCCATTATCATCGAGATTCCCGACTAGTACATGTTAGACACAGGAGGGAGACCGATTCCCCAGTTGTCGAGCAGACTGAGACAGCTTTAGAGCAATATACAGATTTCAATAGAGGATTCTTTTTCTTCATAGGTCCCATTCAAAACAGTAAATTAATACGCAGGTTAACAAGAACTCTTGAAGCAGTAGTGAATGAGACTACTTCTGCCCTGGCGAACTTGACAGAGGAGCAGTCTGCGATGAGACTTGTTGTTCTTCAGAACCGCCTTGTTCTTGACGTCATCCTGGCAGATAGGGGCGGGGCTTGTAGAGTGATCGGCTCCAGTTGTTGCGTGTTTATTCCTAATAACGCGCCATCCGTGTATCAGGATTCAAGCAAACCGGGCCGAAGACGGCTGTAATGCCAGAAACCGGTCCCCGGGAGCTTGTTTCCTTCCCAGTGTAAGAATTGGCTTTTGTAGTTTGGTTTGCCCTGTTCCCATCATGCACTGGGACAGGAACAGACTAATTTGCATACAGCCAGGTTCTGTAACTGGGATGGTGCAGTGAGCTAAAAAACGGTGTTGGATCTAGCCCTGATCTCTTGACTGGGTGAGAGTTTTCTGCTTTATTCAGAGACTCTGTCCCTCACCACCCCTTGTTGTAAATATTTTTGTCCACCCTAAGCGTGGAAGGGTATATTCAGACATGAGTCCCTTGCTCATTGCACCATCAGGATTCAAGCAAACCGGGCCGAAGACGGCTGTAATGCCAGAAACCGGTCCCCGGGAGCTTGTTTCCTTCCCAGTGTAAGAATTGGCTTTTGTAGTTTGGTTTGCCCTGTTCCCATCATGCACTGGGACAGGAACAGACTAATTTGCATACAGCCAGGTTCTGAAACTGGGATGGTGCAGTGAGCTAAAAAACGGTGTTGGATCTAGCCCTGATCTCTTGACTGGGTGAGAGTTTTCTGCTTTATTCAGAGACTCTGTCCCTCACCACCCTTTGTTGTAAATATTTTTGTCCACCCTAAGCGTGGAAGGGTATACTCAGACATGAGTCCCTTGCTCATTGCACCATCAGGATTCAAGCAAACCGGGCCGAAGACGGCTGTAATGCCAGAAACCGGTCCCCGGGAGCTTGTTTCCTTCCCAGTGTAAGAATTGGCTTTTGTAGTTTGGTTTGCCCTGTTCCCATCATGCACTGGGACAGGAACAGACTAATTTGCATACAGCCAGGTTCTGAAACTGGGATGGTGCAGTGAGCTAAAAAACGGTGTTGGATCTAGCCCTGATCTCTTGACTGGGTGAGAGTGTTCTGCTTTATTCAGAGACTCTGTCCCTCACCACCCCTTGTTGTAAATATTTTTGTCCACACTAAGCGTGGAAGGGTATACTCAGACATGAGTCCCTTGCTCATTGCACCATCAGGATTCAAGCAAACCGGGCCGAAGACGGCTGTAATGACAGAAACCGGTCCCCGGGAGCTTGTTTCCTTCCCAGTGTAAGAATTGGCTTTTGTAGTTTGGTTTGCCCTGTTCCCATCATGCACTGGGACAGGAACAGACTAATTTGCATACAGCCAGGTTCTGAAACTGGGATGGTGCAGTGAGCTAAAAAACGGTGTTGGATCTAGCCCTGATCTCTTGACTGGGTGAGAGTTTTCTGCTTTATTCAGAGACTCTGTCCCTCACCACCCCTTGTTGTAAATATTTTTGTCCACCCTAAGCGTGGAAGGGTATACTCAGACATGAGTCCCTTGCTCATTGCACCATCAGGATTCAAGGAAACCGGGCCGAAGACGGCTGTAATGCCAGAAACCGGTCCCCGGGAGCTTGTTTCCTTCCCAGTGTAAGAATTGGCTTTTGTAGTTTGGTTTGCCCTGTTCCCATCATGCACTGGGACAGGAACAGACTAATTTGCATACAGCCAGGTTCTGAAACTGGGATGGTGCAGTGAGCTAAAAAACGGTGTTGGATCTAGCCCTGATCTCTTGACTGGGTGAGAGTTTTCTGCTTTATTCAGAGACTCTGTCCCTCACCACCCCTTGTTGTAAATATCTGTGTATGCAGCAATAACAAGACTCCACAAGATAGCTCACAAGACACATCAGAACCCAGGCACATGGACTTTGTCCGGTTGGCTCTGGAGTGTAATATCAGCATGGGGATGGAAAGTATTGTCATTCCTAGGAATAATACTGCTTGTTATATTTAGTTGCTGTCTCTGTCTGCAATGTGGCCCAGCGATTTGCGGCTTGTGTGCCACTGCCTGTATTCCCCGTCCACGTGTTCAAAAGAAAAAAGACGAGCAAATGATGCTGTATGATCAGATATACGGTATCATGAATATAGATGTGTCCTGAAGGGCACAGTAGGGAACAAGGAGGGAATGAGGAAATAGAAATTTTTACGTGGCCAGTGTGTCCCCTACATGCACCCTATGTATGTACATATACCCCATGTATGTCCATGTCACCATGCAACTCCCTTCTCATACCTGTAATAATAATGCCTCTGCATTTCCGTTCAATGTTAGCATGTTAGTCACCAAGCCCTCCATGAAAGAAACGTTAATTCTGCACTGAGGCCTATGTTGCCAATGTATTTACATGGCACATGTTTAAAAGTCGAAATGAACTCGTTTTGTGGCTCAGCCGAGCCAGGACCCGAATTCAGGCTCCATGCCTCCTGACACTCTGAAAGCTGCAGTTTAGTTATGTATCCCTGACCTCTCACATACTTCCTGCTCAGCCGAGAGGTGCCCAGCCTGGCCTGCCAAGACAGTATTTTGCCTACAGTTATCTGCTCAGCTCCACAGAAACACATTCCTGCTTAATGAAAAGGGTAAACATATTCCGCCTGCAGAAGATAGGGCCTAGCCTTTCTGTCTCCATTCAAGTGATTTACAGAACCCGCATCCATAGAAGGCCTATGGCCCCACGCAATGCACAAAGAAATATATGCACACACTAACATTTAGTGATGAGCAGCCTTTGCTCGAGCGACCTTTAAGTCAGATAATACATCCTCCAAACTCAAGATATCAGATAATACCAGAAGTGCAGGTCGTCCTGACATTCAAGACTTCTCTACTAGCACGAAAGTCAGCTCCCCCCAGCTTCCCCCAGTTACACGTCAATTCTACGTCATGACCAAGTCGCGCACACAAGTAGGGTAAAGGTTCCAGCTGACCATGCAGACCCCCTCCATGTATCCACCCACCTATGACACACCTATGACTCATCAAGGGAACACCCACGTGTACGCCTTCTTACACGCCGATGTGCTCTTATCTCTCTCTTTCACTTGCTCCGCCTGGAGCGCTCCGCCTTCTCTATGCAAGTTAATGTATGTTTTAACTATAAATAATGAACTCTGTGAATAAAGTTCAGATGACGATCCTTCCTGATCCCTAGTGGTGATGGAACCCGATTCTCCCTTAACTCGAGTTACTGAATAAAGCCCTTCTGAATCGGACACCACGGACTCTGCCTCTCATTATATGCATGATCCTTGTTAATGTATAGAAATTCCGACAGGGTAATTAATTTATTTACCACAAAACCCTCAGCGGACACCACCGACCACAAAAACTACAGACCCATCTCCCTGCTCCCTTTCCTAGCGAAAGTCATCGAGAAAGCCATCAACAGCCAACTTGCCACATTCATTGAAGAACACAACATCCTCGACTCCTCCCAATCCGGTTTCAGAAAAAACCACAGTACGGAAACCGCCCACCTCGCCGCAACAGACGACATCCGCACCCAACTGGACAAAGGAGAAACAGTAGCCCTCATCCTCCTAGACCTATCAGCGGCGTTCATTACAGTCTCCCACCGCACCCTAAAACGCAGACTCTACGACGCAGGAATCCAGGACAAGGCCCTCGGCTGGATCTGCTCCTTCCTCTTCGGCAGGACGCAACGGGTCAGAGTCCCCCCTTTCCTCTCAGACCCCACACCTACCACCTGCGGAGTCCCCCAGGGCTCCTCCCTCAGCACGACGCTCTTCAACGTCTACATGGCTCCACTTGCCCCCATCGTCAGAACCTACGGACTAAACATCGTGTCATACGCAGACGACACCCAGCTCATCCTCTCCCTATCCAACGAGCCCAACACCGCCAGACGCAACTTTCGAGAAGGCATGGAAGCAGTCGCCACATGGATGAAAAACAGCTGCCTACAACTAAACACCAACAAAACAGAAGTACTCATCATGGGCCCAAACCCCGACGCCTGGAGCGACACCTGGTGGCCCACCGCCCTCGGAAACCCGCCAACCTCCACAGACCACGCACGCAACCTGGGAATCATTCTGGACTCCGAGCTCAAAATGGACCGCCAGATCAACTCTGTCTCATCTTCCTGCTTCCACACCCTCCGCCTCCTTCGTAAGACTTTCAAATGGATCCCCCTCGAACACCGAAAGACAGTCACTCACGCCCTGGTCACCAGCAGACTCGACTACGGCAACGCACTCTACGCCGGAATAAACAAAAACCTCATCCGCAAGCTACAGAACATCCAGAACGCTGCCGCAAGACTGGTCCTCAACCTGCCAAAACACTGCCACATCTCCCAGCACCTGCGCACACTCCACTGGCTCTCCATCGAGGCAAGAATCACCTTTAAGATGCTCACCCACGCACACAAGGCCCTCCACGGCACCGGACCAGCATACCTGAACAGTCGGCTTAAATTCCACGCACCCCAAAGGACCCTCTGATCAGCCCAGCTCACCTACGCCGTGGTCCCCCGTACCAGAAAGACCAGATCGGGAGGCCGCTCCTTCTCCTTCCTCGCGGTCAAAGCATGGAACGCCCTTCCGCTACACCTCAGACAGACAACATCGCTCCCCATCTTCGCAAGAAACCTCAAAACCTGGCTCTTCGACAGACCCCCTCCTTGATGGAATGGAACCTGCAACCCCCCCACCCCTAGCGCCTTGAGACCCTTACGGGTGAGTAGTTGCGCTTTAACAAACTCCTGACTGATTGATTGACTCTACTTCTGAATCTGGGTTAGTGACAGGTAATCCCCCCAAAAGCTAGCCTCACCAGGAGCCCATCAATAAGAGAAGTCTCCGCAGTGAGATGCCAAATCTCACGCATCTCGCGTGAGATGTCAAATCTCACGCATCTCGCGTGAGCTGCCGAACCTCGCGCATCTCGCGTGAGCTGCCGAACCTCACGCATCTCGCGTGTGCTCCCGAACCTTACGCATCTCGCGTGAGCTGCCGAACCTCACGCCTCTCGCGTGAGGTGCCAAACCTCACGCATCTCGCGTGAGGTGCCGAACCTCACGCATCTCGCGTGAGATGTCGAATCTCACGCATCTCGCTCGAGCTGCCGAACCTCACGCATCTCGCGTGAGCTGCCGAACCTCACGCATCTCGCGTGAGATTCCAAACCTCACGCATCTCGCGTGAGATGCCAAACCTCACGCATCTCGGGTAAAATGCCAAATCTCACGCATCTCGCGTGAGATGCCAAATCTCACACATTTCGCGTGAGATGCCAAATCTCACGCATTTCGCGTGAGATGCCAAATCTCACGCATCTCGCGTGAGATGCCAAATCCCACGCATCTCGCGTGAGATGCCAAATACCACGCATCTCGCGTGAGATGTCAAATCTCAAGCATCTCGCGTGAGATGGCAAATCTCAAGCATCTCGCGTGAGATGCCAAATCTCACGCATCTCGCGTGAGATGTCAAATCTCACGCATCTCGCGTGAGATGTCAAATCTCACGCATCTCGCGTGAGATGTCAAATCTCACGCATCTCGCGTGAGATGCCAAATCTCACGCATCTCGCGTAAGATGCCAAATCTCACGCATCTCGCGTGAGATGTCAAATCTCACGTATCTCGCGTCAGATGCCAAATCTCACGCATTTCGCGTGAGATGCCAAATCTCACGCATCTCGCGTGAGATGCCAAATCTCACGCATCTCGCGTGAGATGCCACATCACACGCATCTTGCGTGAGATGCGTGAGACGGAATGTTGATTTACTTGTGACAGTCCAACAATAAAATCCAACTAAATATTATCCCATGGTTTAGTGGGCATAGGTAGAACTTGTAACAAACCTTTTGGTTTCCTATGATTGGTTTTAAACCAAGCACAGGTTTCACAGTCTCGAGCCATATCGTAGACGTCTTGTTTAATTGTTGGCCACCAAAATAATTTTTGAAGTTTTTCCATAGTCTTTTTAGGTCCAGGATGTCCTGCCAACGGGAGGGAGTGTAACCAACTGAACGCTGTTTCTTGTCATTTCTTAGTGGGTAGATTCACTTGTTTTCCATTAAATGGTATTCCTTCCTTGATGGATTGGGTTGTATCTTGTTTTAACCATTGTGCCCATAACGAAGGAGGAAAACTTTCATGGAGATCAAGGAACTGATCTGCTGTCAAAACACAGATTACTTTGTCGGGATTGATTATGGCTTGAGGAACCCCTTCACATTTGTGTAATGAGGAATCTTTTCTGGAAAGCGCATCAGCTTTTTTGTTATCTTGTCCTGGACGATAGGTCACAATAAAGTCATATTCGGCGAAGAACATCATCCACCGTAATTGACGTGGAGTTAATATTCTTGCAGAGCTCATAAATTGTAAGTTTCTGTGGTCTGTGTAAACAGTCACTGTGAATCGTGCCCCCAAAAGATAATGCCTCCATTCTTTGAAAACGTCATGTATGGCAAGCAGTTCCTTTTCAGCTATAGTATAGTTCTGTTCAGCTGGATTTAGCTTTCTTGACATGTACGCCACAGGATGCATTTGACCAGTGTTTTGTTTTCTTTGAGAGAGGATGGCATCAATAGCTACATCCGAGGCATCGGCTTCGATAATAAAGGGTTCACAAACATCTGGATGCATCAAAATCGGAGCTGCTGTATAGGCTTGCTTCAAAGTGCGAAATGCGTTATTGGCTTCAGGAGTCCACTCAAATTTTACCTTCTTTCGTAGCAACCAAGTGATTGGTGCCACTACAGCAGAGAAATGGTCTATGAAGCGACGATAAAAATTAGCAAATCCTAAAAAACATTGTACATCACGAACTGAGTTTGGAATAGGCCATTCTGCAACTGCTTGTATCTTTCTGTCAGTCATTTTCATGCCAGTAGGTGTAAGAAGAACTCCCAAAAATTCGACTTCAAAAACATGAAAATCGCATTTAGACAATTTGCAATAAAGGTTATATGTTTGTAATAAAGTTCAAGTTCAAGTTAGGAATTTGTATAGCGCACTACTCACCCAGAGGGTCTCAAGGCGCTTGAGGGAGGGTGTGTGCCTTATTTATCGAATAGCCAGTTTTTTAGCTGCTTTTTGAAGGAGAGGTGGTTTTGTGAAAGGCGGCGGTGAGTGGGCAGAGAATTCCAGGTTTTGGCCGCTAAGTAGGAGAAGGATCTTCCTCCCATGGTGGATCTGCGGATGCGCAGAATTACGGCGAGGGCTTGATTGGATGATCGTAGTTGGCGGGTGGGTGTGTAGAAGGTCAGTCGTGTGTTGAGGCATTTGGGTCCTAGGTCATAGAGGGCCTTGTGTGGGTGGGTGAGGAGACGGAACGTTATTCTCTTGTTGACGGGGAGCCAGTGGAGGTCTTTCAAGTGACCGGAAATGTGAGCTTGACGGGGGATGTCCAATATGAGTCTGGCTGAGGCGTTTTGGATACGTTGGAGTTTTTTCTGTAGTTTGGCTGAGGTTCCGGCGTAGAGGGCATTTCCATAATCCAGTCGGCTAGTGACCAGTGCGTGGGTGACTGTCTTTCTTGTTTCGGTGGGGATCCAACTGAAGATTTTTTTGAGCATGCGAAGGATGTTGAAGCATGAAGATGAAACGGCGTTGACTCGTCTGGTCATCGAGAGGGAGGAGTCTAGGATGAAGCCAAGGTTACGTGCGTGATCTGTAGGTATGGGTGCTGTACCCAGTGCCGGTGGCCACCATGAGTCGTCCCAGGCAGAGGGGGGATGATCCTAAGATGAGGACTTCCGTTTTGTCCGAGTTTAGTTTTAAACGGCTGTTCTTCATCCAATCGGCTACTTCTTTCATTCCTTCGTGTAGATTGGTTTTGGCGGTGTTTGGGTCTTTGGTGAGGGAGAGGATCAGCTGGGTGTCGTCTGCGTAGGAGATGATGTTGAGGTTGTGTTGTCGCGCGATGGATGCGAGAGGACTCATGTAGACGTTGAAGAGGGTGGGGCTGAGTGATGATCCTTGTGGTACGCCGCAGATGACTTCGGTGGCTTCTGATTTGAATGGGGGGAGGCGGACTCTCTGCTTTCACCCGGCGAGGAACGAGATGATCCATTCCAGAGCTTTTCCTTGTATTCCGACGTTGCTGAGGCGTTGTATGAGGGTGCTATGACAGACTGTGTCGAAGGCGGCGGAGAGGTCAAGTAGGATGAGGGCGACTGTTTCTCCATTGTCCAGTAGCGTTCGGATGTCGTCTGTAGCTGCGATGAGGCCTTTTTCGGTGCTGTTTTTGGCTCGGAAGCCGGACTGTGAGGGGTCGAGGGAATTGTTGGATTCAAGGAAGGCGGCGAGCTGACTATTAACGGCTTTCTCAATGACTTTGGCAGGGAATGGGAGGAGTGATATGGGGCGGTAGTTCTTAAGTTCAGAGGGGTCTGCTGTGTGTTTCTCCAGAAGGGCGCTGAGTTCGGCATGTTTCCAGCTTTCTGGGAAGGTAACGGAGTTGAAGGAACAGTTGATGACATCGCGGAGATGGGGTGCGATGATGGAGTCTGCTTTGTTGAAAATGTGGTGGGGGCATGGGTCGGTTGGCGATCCTGAGTGGATGGAGTTCATCAGGCGGATGGTGTCTTCAGTAGTGATTGGGTTCAAGGCGCAAAGGTTGTGAGGGTGCTGTTTTGTTTCGGAGGTGGGTGGAGTGGACTGTTCTTCGGACTGGTTTGCAAAGCTGTTATGTATGTCGGCGATTTTGTTGTGGAAGAAAGAGGATAAAGAGTCGCAGAGGTCGTGGGAGGGAGTGATGTCGTTGGTGCCGGCGGTGGGGTTGGTAAATTCTTTGACGATGTTGAATAGTTTCTTGCTGTTGTGGGCGTTGTTGTCGAGTCGATCCTTGAATGCTGATTTCTTGGTGGATCGGATCAATTGGTGGTGTTTTCGGGTGGCGTCCTTGAAGGTGGTCAGGTTGTCAGTGGTAGGGTTTTTTCTCCAGGTTTTCTTGAGAGTACGACATAACTTCTTGGATTTCTTAAGATCATCGTTGAACCAGGGGGCCTTTTTGCTACCTTGTTTGATCTGGTGGTTTTTTAAGGGTGCTAATTAGTCAGCGCTGTGGGTGATCCATTGTGTGAGTTTGGTGGCAGCTTGGTTTGGGTCCGATGATATGGCAGGAGGGTTGTGGTTAAGCGAAGTGAAGCGTTGGTCGGTGGTGATTTTGTTCCAGTTTCTTCGAGGAATAGGTTGTGGGGGGTTGTGGGTCGAGGTCTTTTTGTAGCTGAAGTGAACGCATCTGTGGTCCGTCCAATGGAGAGCTGTGGTGTGATTGAGTGTGTACCCAACACCTTCTTAACGTGACCTTCATGACTAGCTATGGAATCGGAATAGATCAAAATGTCATCTATATAAACTACTAAGATGATTTCTGGGTTTACTGTCGAACTTCCAACTTGATTTATCATATTTCTTCCTGTCAGTTCTTCTTTCGGACAGTCTATGATCCAGACGTAAAGTTAGATTGACTAACTCTGAACAAGTAGTTGGTTGAGGATCGATTTGCGCAAGAACGTATTTCAGATCATCTTTTAACCCTTGATAAAAGAGTGCTGCACTCTTTTCTTCAGGCCACAAGGTTTCTGCAATTAACCTATTGAAATGTGACAAATAGGAAGGAATATGCTACTTACCAGTATGCATCTGTTCTTGGCATGTAGAGCCGATAGCATTCATATCTTGTGCATAGATCGCCCCCTAGTGTTGGGTCCGGATGATTGCACCTTGTTGTCCTGGAAGAGTCTTTTGAAGTATCACAAGATAGGTGGCTCCTCCCCTGGACTACAGTGCGCATGGGCATCCTCTCCATCCTCAGATTGTTTTACGCCATTGTGGCAGAGATGGAGTCCAATACAATACAAGATGACCATGCTTACAAATAATTCTGACTACTACAGCTGCGACAGGCACCGGGGAGGATGGGTGGGCGATATGAATGTTAGCGGCCCTACATGCCAAGAACAGATGCATACTGGTAAGTAGCATATTCCGTTCGAGGCATGTGGGCCGCTAAATTCATATCTTGTGCATAGAATAAATAGCAGTTTCTCCCCTAGCGGTGGTTGCCCGAGCTAGCTGCAGCAGCCTGAAAAAGGGACTTAAGTACAGCCTGTCCTACAGCAGCTTGCTGCTTGGAATGTACATCAACACAGTAGTGTTTGGTGAACGTATGTATGTTATTCCATGTGGCTGCTCTACAAATGTCCTCCGTTGGAATGTTACCCAGGAAAGCCATGGATGCCCCTAGCTTGCGTGTGGAATGCGCTCTTGGGTTGGACTGTTAGTGTGCGTTTAGCCTTCTGATAACAAATCTGAATACACTTAACAATCCATCTGGCTATACCTGATTTGGAAATGGCTTTGCCCTTGTGCTGTGGTGAAAAAGCAACAAAGAGTTGTTTAGTCTTCCTGAAATCCCTCGTCCTGTCTATATAGTACAGGAGAGCTCGTTTGACGTCTAATGTGTGCAGTGATCTTTCTGCAACTGAGTCTGGATTAGGGAAGAAAACTGGCAGTTCAATAGTTTGATTAATGTGGAACTGAGAGACTACCTTGGGCATGAATTTAGGGTTAGTGCGTAGCACCACCCTATTCGCGTGAACCTGTATAAAAGGTTCTTGAATGGTTAGGGCTTGCAGCTCGCTGACCCGTCTCAGCGACGTGATCGCTACTAAGAAGGCAACCTTCCAAGTGAGGAACTGTATCTCACAAGAGTGGAGAGGTTCGAAGGGAGGTCCCATCAGTCTGGTAAAAACAATATTAAGATTCCAGACCGGTAAAGGTGGTCTTCTGGGTGGAATGACTCGTTTGAGTCCCTCCATAAAAGCCTTTATGGCTGGCACTCGGAACAGTGAAAGGTGTTGCCTGTTCTGTAAGTAAGCCGCTATTGCCGCCAAATGAATACGTATAGAGCTGTATGCCAGATTGCATCTGTATAAATGTAACAGGTAACAGATAATGTTTTGAGTTGATGCATCCAGCGGGTTTATGTCATGGTTGGAACAGTAAATGACAAAGCGTTTCCATTTGGCAGCATAGCAGGCCCTAGTGGTAGGCCGTCTCGCCTCCTTGATGATATCCATACAATCAGGAGGCAAATTCAGATACCCAAATTCTATGACTTCAGGAGCCATGTCACAAGGTTTAACTGTTGCGGATCTGGGTGCTGAACTTCGCCATGGCTCTGGGTGAGAAGACTGGGTGTAAGACGCAGTTTTTGATGAGGCACCACGGAAAGTTCTAGGAACGTGGTGTACCATGCTTGCCTCGCCCACGTTGGAGCAACCAGGATGAGAGTCATCGAGTGCTGTCTGAGTTTCCGTGCCACCAGAGGTATGAGCGGGGCTGGCGGAAAAGCGTACGCAAATCTGCCTGACCAGTTCATCCATATCGCATTGCCCTGAGACCGCGGGTGTGGGAACCTGGCGGCGAAGTTTGAGCATTTTGCGTTCTCATTTGTGGCGAACAGGTCGATGTCTGGATGCCCCCACTGCTGGAAGTACGGTTGCAGCACCGAGGGATGAATCTCCCACTCGTGCACCTGATGGCTGTGTCTGCTGAGCAGATCCGCCATCTGGTTGTCCTGGCCCGGGAGGTGCTCCGTCATGAGGAAAATGTTCCTCTGAATGGCCCACTTCCACATGCTCTGAGCCAAGTGTGACAACTGTGGAGAGTGAGTACCTCCCTGCTTCTGAATGTAATACATGGCCGTCATGTTGTCCGTCCGGATCAACACGACCTTGCCGCACAGATGTATCTTGAAAGCCTTCAGTGCCAGGAAGATTGCCATCAATTCCAGCAGATTGATGTGCATCTTCTTCTGTTGATCCGACCACAGTCCCTGCACTGTATAATGAAGGAGATGCGCCCCCCACCCCAGGAGGGATGCGTCCGTCGTGAGCACTATTTGTGGTACAGGCTCTTGGAAAGGTCGTCCCTTGCAAAGGTTGCGTGGATTCCACCAATGCAGAGAGTTGTACGCACGACCCGTCACCAACACTAGGTCTTTCAATTGTCCTTGAGCCTGATTCCACTGTCGTGCTAAACACTCTTGGAGCGGACGCATGTGCAGTCTCGCGTGCGGGACTATGAAGATGCAGGAGGCCATCATGCCTATCAACTGCAGAAACACTCGCGCCTGTAGTGAGTGTTGTGGCCTGAATTTGCGAATCAGCAGTTGCATGCTGTCGATTTGCACTGAGTTCGGTTGGGCCGTAGCCGTCACAGTGTCCAACGTCGCTCCCAAGTATTGCTGTACTTGAGCAGGTTGAAGATGCGACTTGGGATAGTTCAGAGAAAATCCCAAACTGTGCAGAAGATGAATCGTGCAGGACACGTGGCTGGCGCACTGCTGGGCCGACTTCGCTTGCACAAGCCAGACGTCCAGGTAAGGGTAGACATGAATGTGTTGTCTCCGAAGGTGTGCCGCCACCGTCGCCAAGCCCTTGGTGAACACTCTGGGAGCAGTGGTCACTCCAAAAGGTAGCACCTTGAACTGATAATGCTTGTTCTGTATAGTGAACCTGAGATATTTCCTGTGTGCCTGATGTATGGGTATATGGAAATATGCATCCTTCAGATCCAGAGTTGCCAGGAAATCCCCCTGACGGAGCAATGGCAGGATCTGCTGCAGAGTCAGCATATGGAAATGTTCTGAAAGGATGTATAGGTTCAAAGGTCTCAGATCCAGAATGGGCCTGAGAGACCCGTCCTTCTTTGGGACCAAGAAATAGAGAGAGTACACCCCTGTTCCGTGCTCCTCTAGAGGCACCAGTTCTATGGCCCCTTTTTGCAGCATGCTGGCCACCTCTTGCTGTAATAAGGTTAAGTGCTCTGCGGACATAGGATAGTGTCTTGGTGGTATGTTGGGTGGAGTGGATGTCAGTTCTAAACAATACCCGTACTGGATAAGTTGCCTCACCCACCTGTCTGTGGTAATGCCTTCCCAGACTGGCAGGAACTGCTGGAGTCGTCCCCCGACCAGTGTTATATGGTCCGGGGCAGTGTCAAGACGTCACTGTTTGGTATTTGCGGAGGACCTGGTGTTATTATTTCCACGTCCTCTGCCTTTGGCGCTGTACCACGGTATCCACCTCTATTGTTCTTGTTAAAGGTGGCCTGTGCACCACCTTTATTGTATTGTGTTTGCTGAGATGTTTGCCTCCTTGACGGCCCTCTACCTCCTGAGGGACGAAAAGAACCCCCTCTGAACTGTTGAGACTGCCAGGCCCCCATAGACTTAGCCGTCTCGGCGTCCTTCTTGATCTTCTCAAGAATCGTGTCAACGTCCGGCCCAAACAAGAAATCTGGGTTAACGGGGTGATTGAGCAAACTTGTTTGTATTTCTGGCTTAAACCCTGAAATTCGTAACCATGCCTGCCTCCTTAGCATTACACTGGTGTTAATGGCCCTGGCTGCAGTGTCTGCTGAATCTAGGGCACACTTGATAGAAGCGTTTGATATCAGTTTCCCTTCCTGAATCAACATTTCCGCCCCCTCTCTATATGCATCAGGCAAGTGTTGCAACAATTGCTCTAGGGTGTCATAGTGAGCCCTATCGTATCTAGCCAGTAGAGCTTGAGTATTGGCTATTCTCCAAATATTCGCTGCCTGCGCAGCAACCCGCTTCCCAGAGGCTTCTAACACTTTAGATTCTTTGTCTGGGGGAGGGGCATCACCCCTTGTTTGCGAGTTCGCCCTCTTCCGGGCATTGGAGACCACCAAAGAGTCCAATGGCAATTGACCCCTTATATACGTAGGGTCCACATGAGCAGGCCTGTATTTCTTTTCAATACGTGGGTTCACCACCCTTGCTCTGGTTGTGTCCTTGAAAATGTCATTGGCGTGCTTAAGGACACCCTTCAGCATCGGCAGCGTCTTCACTGACCTGTTTGACGTAGAGAAGGTATCAAACAGGAAGTCCTCCTCAACCGGGTCCGCATGCTTTCAATTAAAGCGTTGAACGCCGCAGAATCCTCTGCGGGGGTCGTCTTCACTTGGTAAGACTGGGTGTCCGCCGTGCCTTGATCTTCGAGCACATCCTGCGAGTCATCCTGATTAGATTCATCAGGATAGTTGAATTGCTCGTCATTCTGGTCATCCCCCCTGTGAGAAATTGGCCTGATATATGATGCTCACTAGTTCTAGTGATCACATTGTATCAGTCCAAACAACCCCTTATGGTGATTGGTTGTAAGTCAACCTTATAGACCAGCTATCCTAGTAGCGTGGACAAAAGCAGTCTTTAGGCTAAACTCGGAATGACATGTGAAGCCAGCTGTTTTACCACATATAACCCCTTGAATACCACGTGAAAGGACACCACACAGTTTGTTATGAAAATAAACAGATATTTATTAACTAACATACACCTCTGAGCTCTTTATGAGATCAGAGGGCTAAGCATATGACAATACTCAAAAGGAAATACGAGTTCGCACAATATTTACACAAGTGCCTTAGGGGCACGACAAACCATATACTCAAAACAATGGAATGCGAGGAAGGAAAATACTGTAAGGAGATCCAGAGGCTGGAGGATCGCTGGGACTATGCTACAAACTAGGTAAGCAAGGAGCAGGAGGCCCACGGGACTCACGTGCAGAGTGGGAACTCTCACGCGGGATGCGTACCAACGTCCATGGATCTTACAGTTTAGAAAGTTACGGATTCCGGACGAACCCGGCTGGATGGAGGGAAAACAACAGTGGACCTGAACACTAGGATAGTGAACACAGACTTCAGCACCTAGAAGCTTTAGTTACCTGACCCACAGGCTGCGGGTGCATAAGGCTGAAGTAGTGTCGGGTTTGCTGCGTTGATTCCGGTGATGCCTGAAACAAGGAGTTGCTGGCAGGCAGCCAGATGGAGGAGTCCGGTGGTTCCAAGGATGGAACTGGAAGGAAGAAGTCCTGAAAGGGAAGGGGACAGAGTCTTGGTCACTAGCCAGTGACGGTGCTGGAACCAGGAGGGAACCAGATGCTGTCGCCGCAGTCAGGTGAAGGAAGGGTCGCTTCTCTCTGTAGCTGCGCGGACCAGGAGCTGCTCTTCATGACCAGGCTGGAGGCACGAGCTGTCCCACGTCGTCTGCTGCTGTTAGCGGTGTCAGATCGTCTATCTGGACAACAGGCCTTTGCAAATGCAAGCCACGCGGTGAAACAAAGATGGCGTCTGGTGCGGACCAGGAGGGTCCGGGGTGCTTCTCCTTTACAAGGAAGCCAGGGCCAGTCTGGGGGACCAGACTAGCAGTGTTGGATTCTTCGGGTCGTCGTCTCAGAGGTCACGAGCCAGCCGGCAAGTGACCAGACAACAGGAGGTGCAGCAACCAGGCAAAAGGGCCCCACGCAGATCTCGTGGATGCTGGGGGGCTGGTCTTTGGTGCAGGAGCTGCGTCGGTGTAGGGCTTCTCAGACCCTGGTGCACTCACTCGAGGATCCCTCGGCGGTCGTGCTGGAAGCGCTGTGCAGGTTTCTCAAGATGGCCGTCTCCACGTTGCTCGTCGCACTCACGGATCCCAGCTGGTATGCATTCGGACTGAGGGGCGGCTGCGACTCAAGTCCGTCTTCGGTGTCCACGCTCCCGAGGGCAGCCTTAGATGACGTTGCACCGTCTCTTCGGGCCTTTGGCACCTTCTTGGATGTACCGATCTTCAGGGTGGCACCCTTCCGTAAACCCGAAGGGGCAATGACACTCTGAGCCTTCTTAGGATCCGATGGAACGAGGCTTCGCGAAACGAATACTGGTTCGACCAGTTTCAGTTTCGGTTTTGATTTGTCTTTAGTCAGTTTCGTTTTCGAAGGCGTACCCACCGAAGGCTCTGAAGTATTCTTAGCCGGGCAAGGTTGCGGGGCTGTAGAATGAGTAGAAAGATCTTGGCTAAGGCCTTCCGGCGATGCTTCGACCTGAGCCGTTGACAAGACAGTGTCACTCTCGACCCCGAATGTTCGGGCGGGTCTTGCTCATCGCTGGAGCCGCCCTCTGCGGCTCCAATAGCCATACCGTCGTCTCTTACCTCGACGGCTTCATCGTCTTCGATGTGTTCATCGTCTACCTCTTCTCCGTAGGAAGAATCTTGACAGGAGACCGGGCCGGAGAAGTGCTCAGGTTCCTCCTCTTGGACGCCCTCGTCGTCCCCAGCCTCGAAGATATCCTCCACATCCGACGCCCTCCGCGCCGGTAGTCTCGCCTCACGTCGAAGAGCGATCGCCTCTTCCGACCTGAATTTCGAACAGGCCAAGCAACTCTCCTCGTCGTGGTCTGGAGACAGACATCTGTTGCACACAGGGTGCACATCTGAGAGAGGGTACTTCGCGTTACAGACTGGGCAACATTTAAACGGGGCCTGGAATTCCATCGTCGATGTCAATCTTCGATCGGGCCTAAAAAGCTGGGAGCACACGTGCTCAAGTATCCGGGAGCCGGATAAGTTAACTCAGAACCGAACGAAGTACAATACCGACGCTTAAAGAGGGCTTTTGGCCTGAAGAAAAACAAGTTTTTCCTATAGGTTCCGAACAGGAGTCACGGAACACATCCGAACCCAATGGCGGAAAAAAACAATCTGAGGATGGAGAGGATGCCCATGCGCACTGTAGTCCAGGGGAGGAGCCACCTATCTCGTGATACTTCAAAAGACTCTTCCAGGACAACAAGGTGCAATCATGCGGACCCAACACTAGGCGGCGATCTATGCACAAGATATGAATTTAGCGGCCCACATGCCTCGAACATAAGGTCTCTATTCCCTTGTCGTAGCCGTAATAGTTCGCGATCTGCGGACAGAGTCACCAGTGGCGGCTGGTGACATTTGAAATTGGTGTAGCGTAAAATTGGCGGCGGAGAAAAAAATACAGGAACAAACACCACACAGTACCATACAAAAAATAGAAACCAACCCCACATCAAAACTAATGCAGCGCGCTATGTGAAAGTGAACTCAGCATGGTCATAAAGTGATCACATATTTTAGAAAATATTCATTTCGTGAAACCATCATGCAGTGTTTGAGGCTTAGCTTATGAGTAGCTTCAAATAGAATGGAAACAAAACAGGTATTACAGCAAATTTTGCCTGCAGCGGGCACCAATGCATTGTATATTCCATACCTTGCAAATACATATACAGGGTAAATTTACGCGATGAAAACTGCCCAGATTTGAAAATGTGGGATACTATTTTTTTTTAGCTGAAACACGCTAATGAGGGCCACTTTCATTTTAATGCCCAGATGTATTTGCTGTGCTAGTCCGACCCTGGCTGTTCCACGTATTCCGAGGGAATTTATCAATAAATAACACATGACTCAACCCCCAGTGGCTCCAATTGCCCTGTTGGTCCAGTGTCACTCCGAACTGAGGGAGTTCTTGCTGGGTCGGAGGTGCACTCACACGGAGCTGTTTACATAACGTGCTCGCCGTGCAAACCGTAGCAGCCCTCTCAATTGACTCCAGTGACGCCATTTAAACTTATTTTAATTACTGTTTAACCTATCACAGATACTGTTTTTAACACTCCGTCGATCGTCAGCCCCTCCTTATCCTCTCACTCCCAAATGTACAATTTGGCACCAGCATGACTGAGCTAAACTGTGTGAATCAGACGAGTGACGAAGGTGCTGGTGCTGACAAGTTTGTGTCTAGTCAGAGGCCAGTCACTCCTCTGATGTCCCTACTTGTTCGGTGTGCAGGGGAACGCCAGTTCTCTTAGTGTCAGTGAATTAACGAGACATGCGTTTGTGCCTGCTTACCGCACTATGACTATGAGAGATGGAAACAAACATACAAACTATTGCCACAAACGGATGAGAGAAACTCGCACTTTATTTACTCGGAACTTTTATACAGAATGCAAAGCATGACTGTATTTTCGGCTGAATTGGGTTAAATGTTACAACTCATTTACACACAGTCACAGAGGCCCTTATTTAAGGCAACCCAAGGAACGTGCCAACAATGTACAGTCTTCAGAGTTTATTCAATGTTATATTGTTTTCATTTTTAATTATTATGTATGCACATGCACGATGGCACTCACCACATGGGAAGGAAGTCGGAACGGGAAACCAAGAATCAGGCGTGAGCGTTCTCACTGCACAGGACCATCTCTTCCCAGAGCAAGGGCAGGTGGCACGGCGACATCGAGGTCCCACCTGCCCCATCACAGCCAGCCACGGGTTGCCAAACGCAGCCGCAAGAAGAGCTCAGAGCATCCATAGAAGCACCAAGCACCTGCACGCCACTGCCAACGGACCCGAGCCGGCGCACAAGGAGGCATGCATGAGCTGAGCATTCCGGGTGACAGGGTAAAGGAGTCCCGGAGCGTGGCGCAACACAAACCACCTCAACCCCCAGACTAGAGAGCTTCTTCTTCACCCCTCTGAAACCCGCCTCCTTAACAAAATCCCCCTCACTCCGAAGCCGGCAGAGACAGGCAACAATTAAATACTTAAGTATAATTTACATGCGATATGCGATAATAATACATAATAAAATATTATATAAAACTTACCTTAGCTTCCCGCGCTGACTCCCGAGACTGCAGACTTCCGACTCCCGCCGTCCTGGATTTTGAATGCGTCTGACGTGGTCTGGGCTCTCGTCAACAGGAAGGCTGCAGGCAACCTCCCTCCCCTCCACTGCAGCCAGCACAGATTGGTTTGGACGGCTGCCCCAACAGCGTAATTTCTCTTAGTCTGTATGCTGCAGAGAACGGAGAGGAGGAAGCAGAGTACTTAATCGCTGTATCCTATCTACTTTATCAGAGAGCATTACAGTGGCATTCCTAGCTTCAGTTAAATCTGTTTGCATCTGAACAATAGCCCTCATTAAATCATCCATGGTGGCCATAATGTCAAAACTCTCAGACCGGGAGGAATATTATTTGTGGGCTCACTATTCTGTCAGGTTGCTTCTTCCTCAGGGTCTGGAGTGATGATATAAGGGGCCCACCTCTCAATACCTCCAACTCTGATTGTAATGATTACACAGAGTATTGAAGTGATTAAGCGGGGGGAAAGGAAATTAGGAAGGGAACAGCTGGGAAGGAGATCTGAAAAGGAAAAGTTACTCGCAAACAAAAATACACGCACTTTCCTTCGCACAAAGACGTAAATTAGGACATCAGATTCTGTCCTTCAATCAGGAACTAGCTTAAGAGCTTCGTGGCTTGCGTTTATTCAGACAATCAGACTCTTAGTTGACCTTTCTTAGATCCGCTATATTGTGGCGATAATACTTCACTTCAGTATCAACTGCTCAAAGGCATAATTTAGGCATGGTTTAGGTCTTTCTATGACTAGGTATTCAATCACCTAAACAATCAGTGTCTTATATTTCCTTATTTTATGTGACTTTAAAAGTGTTCCCAAAAACATTCATGGAACTACTATAGAACAAGAATCGCACTCGTGAATATGGTAATGAGCTAGAGAAAACATGCATAGAATTTCTACTGAACAAGAATCACACTCGTGAATAAGGTAAATGATCTTGAAAATCAAATTGAATGTTCCTAATAATTCACTGAAATGGTTTTAACAAGATTCGCAATCTTACCTGTAGAGTGGACCTCTGTCTCCTTTCTCTCACTCTGCTCCTTCACTCGTTTTTCTATCCTTTCTATCTTTCACCTTTCTGCATCTCTGCTCTTTTGTGCATTATTTCTGCCCATTTTTCCTTTCTCTCCCTCTGCTCCTTCACTCGTTTTTCTACCCTGTCTATCTTTCACCTTTCTGCACCTCTGCTCTTTTGTGCCTTATTTCTGCCCATTTTCCCTTTCTCTCCCTCTGCTCCTTCACTCGTTTTCACAAGTTTTTCTACCCTTTCCATCTTTCACCTTTCTGCCCTTTTCTGCATCTCTGCTCTTTTGTGCCTTATTTCTGCTTTTTTTCCCTTTTTTCTTTATCCCTTCTTTCCTCCCTTTACCTTTCCCTGCCGCTGCTGCCCCCCACCCCCTGAGGTTCTGTAGTGATCCGAACCCGTGTTTTCGGTATCGTAGTACTACCACGAATTTGGTACCAGTGAACCGTAAATGATCCATTTAGTATGTGGCGGTGTTTTCGCTGTGCTACAAGCACGGATTCACTGAGAAATAGGGCATTCTGTTGAAAACACACGGCATCCATTTTAGATACGGCGTCCATCTTGTTTCTTGCCCTCACATAGTCAATGGACGAACGTTGACCCCGGCTGAATCACCTTGTTAGGGACACGTAGGCTTTAGTCCAAGAAAGCTGATCCTGTGTGACTTGGCAGAAGCTCCCTCCCTTGCCTGAGGCCAGTCCTGCTATACTGGTTCTCGTGCTCGTTGGCCTGATCACGATTAGGAGGCCGAAGACAGTAGCCGTGCCCGTTTTATGACCCACAAGCATCTCCTATCCTGCTTTTCTATCTTCTACACCTGGCTCTGCTCCTTTCCTTCTGGGCTTTTACTATGGGGAGGAAACATTTTTTACGATGAGGCGGATCGATCTATGAATAGAAAACTGACATGAAGACTTGATCGAATACTGGAAACTTGCAAATAATTACCGTTTGGTATATGTTTATTGTTTGTTTGGGATACCGGGCTAGGCATGAAAGATATTTTAACAATGTTGCCTAAAGTCATTTTTCATGTATATAAGGAGCGACCCACTTTGTACAATTCGAACAGCCTCCTAGAATCTGCCTTTGTGTGGTTCCTGTGACTTCTGTATCCCTGCAGTAAATAAACCTTGGTCTCTGACGCCACCATCGAGAAGCCTGTGTCTCTGTTTATTTGTGCACTGAGACAGGAAGGAACTCAGGGGTCTTTTGGGTGTTGTTTCCCTGACACCTCTGGACTCTAAAAAGTCCAGAACCTCAATTGGCGCCCAACGTCGGGGCGACGTCAACTGGTACCGGTCCAAAGCCTGAAGATTTCGAGGAGCTTCGTGTGAAGATTTCGGAGGGAGGTACCCCGCTTCATCGATCCCTGCATGTCGTAAAAGTGGCCCGACGATCTCTTCCACGAGGGTTCCCGTTCCCAGACGGCTACAGAGGACCACTGCCCTTACTGTCGCCCTGTCTTGGCAGTGCTTAATTTGTGCCGGTGCTTTCCGGGGCTTAGCACCGGCACTTAATTATCAGGGCCGGGTCTACAAAGAACATGTCAATTATTTAGATAGCACCTCTCTGCACCATGTTACTCGGGGTGCTTTTGTCATGGAACTTGAAGTAACACTTCACACCAGGAAGGCAGACCTAGCTATGCATAATGAATCGGCAAAAGTCAATGTGCTTCAGTTAACTTGAAACAATGCTGGACACCTCACCGGATCTTGTGACACTGCAAGGGGGTGGGGCGGATGGCGAGCAGTGTTCAGTGCTGCCTGCTTGGGAAATTTAAAAACCGTTCGGGAAGGCGCCAGGCGGGAAGCATCACGCCAGTCAGGTACACAAGCAGCTACTGTCTGCAGACTGCACGTGACATGCTGCGCTGGTACCTGGATGCGATGCCGAGAGTTAGGTGTCCAGGGTGACAGTGTCCCAGTCCCAGCGGCAGCGCAAACTGTGTTGCCCGGTGGCAGCTGTGAGCCTGGCCTGCCCTCTGCCCTGCCTGAGCCAACATGAGAAAAAAAATGAAGATTTGATCTAACTCAATCTTCTCAAAGAGTAAAGACGTAATCTGCAGTCAGTCTCTGTCTCACTGTACTGCTGATGTCGATCATATATTGGCGAGGAGGCCAGGGCCCTTAGCATTCTTCCCGGCCCGGTGGGCGGGTCGGGACACTGAATTGGGCTGCATTTTAGTTCTTCGGGGGTTGGGCGGCAGAAGCAGGCAATGTGCGCAGATTTGATTGCGCATTGCCACGCCCCGTCATACCCGCACAGCACAGCACACCACCGTCATCATGGTTCCACCGGCCACGGAGGCCTTTCAACTCGCCTTAGTCACTACTCACTCTGAGTGCCAGCCAGTGCGACACCCCCCTCCCATGACGACGACGTTGGTGTTAAGGGACTGGCAGCAGCAGCGAAGTATCGCCCGGAGGCCAACAGCACCCAGGTGAGGCAGTCAAAGAAGAAGATCATGGCGCACCAGGCAGGCCCCGCCGCCCCCGATCAGTTAATAAAGCCAGGCAGTGCATTGACTTGATTGTCTGTCTGCAGTCAGTGTGTGTCCCGGGCCCGAACCACCACCAACAGTTACTGGCCGCCCCCGTCCACGCTTAGTAAGGCTTAAGCAGCCTGTGATTTAAGCACACAAACAGTAGATACTGTAACTAGTGTAGGAGCCGCCATGTGCCCGCCCCATTCCAACATTCATCACCAATATTATTTATTGACCCACAAGACTTCAGCCCCCACCCCCCACGTCGTGTGTGGCAGCCCGGGACGAGACAGCTTCCGGGGCACACACAGAGCCGCACCCGATAACTTCACAGGTCTTTAAAAGACCAGTTGCATGTTAATGAGGCCTTGTTGTTTCACCCCTTCAGAGCCCCTGCTGCTCATTGCTTAAAGATTCAGCCCCCCTCTACATTGTGATATACACTTCTGCAATGCCCTGTATAAAAGTGACCTACATGAAGAAATAATGTCTCACTGCTAAGAAAAATTGGTGGATGCAGCTATAATAATGAAGGCATGATTTGTGGATCGGATACTTCTGGGAACCTGCGACTGCTGCAGCTTTCCAGGTCTACATATAAAATGCTAAGCGAATTTCGATAACAGAAAGAAATGCACTTCAAACGTAAATTTACAACTTCTGTGAGTGTTGTCAGAGATTCTGTGGGACATCTTCCCTGTGGCCCTGTGTGGTGTCTTCATCACGGGGTGCTGCTGGGGCAGAGAATTTTTTGAGAGGAGGGCATTGCTCAATAAAGTTACCAGCATGCTTTTACTCTGTAAATTATTAAATACAGCAAATGGTTCGCAGTCATTGTTTTGAACCACATATTAGGCAGTATTTCAAATAGTCTTAGAGATGTAAGTGTTGAAAACATGTATTTACGACATTCCTTTTGAACGGGCATCAAATAAGTCGTACGCAAAGTCCTTGTTTTGGACCACATAATGTGCAGAATTTCTAAAATGTTAGAGATATAATTCTGCGTAGGTTATATCTTGCCGAATAGAATACTACTAAAAAAGACACCAGCGTTTTTTACTGCATTGGTTTTTGTCGCTAAATATTGCTCAGTTGGTATACACTCCATAAAAGACTTAAACTGCACGTACACCACGATAAATACACACAAAACTAAGTTAATAAATAATTTATGTGCAGTACAGATTAGAGCGCATGATAGCAAGGAAAGCCATATCATTAAGCTAAAATTAACTCAGCAGGCTGCTGCACTGGCCCAGGATAGGATATCGAAAGAGAAGTTTCCGAAAAAGCGCCGTTTTTCAAACTTCAGTGCACTGGCTCAGAAGTTGCTTCCCACAGCAGTAAATAAACAGAAGGGTGCCTCGGCCCTTCAGAGCAGTGCGGATTCAGTGTGGGTGATAGGGGTCACCGTGGCGTGATGGCCGTGTGAGGACAATCGCAGCAGAGTCAAGGGGGTCACTCGCTCCGAAAAAGCAAAGGAGCTAATTGCAGGAAGGCACGAAAATGCTTTGTTTAATTTGTGCGCGCTGCGCTCCCATTTTGTAATGGTATGATGGACGCGGTTTTGATTTAGCAGGGTGGACGCTGAAAAACCCTCAGAAATAAGTGGGTGGATGCCGTCCACCCGCGTGGTACCCCGACTCGTGCCCTGGTGGATCCCCCTAGCGAAAGTTTAATTTTCGTTTGTCGCACCTCTCCTACTTCCAATCCTCAGCATGTAAGTGTCAGATGCCAAGCGAGAAAAAGCATTCGGAAATGAAACAGGTTCCGCTTTTTAATACCCTGACTTTGCAAATGCTTTTTGCCAAAGCTGTGCAACATTAGTAAAAAATCAACAACAAAAACAGTTTCATTGACGCAGCCGTTTATCGTGGTTGTGTCATTTCCAATGCGCGCACATGCATGACAACATAGGTGCGTGCTTGCATCTTACACATAAACATGCTTCAGGAATGATGCAGAAATGTTTTTATTTTTTAGTTTATTTGTCAATTTTACGATTCGATCCCACGATGTGATTGGCTTTTGTACAGCTGTGAAGCTTAAAGATTCAGCCCCCCCCGAATTTTTTTCTTAGCCCCCCTGGAAATTTGGCTCTAGTTGCGCCTCTGATCTGTAATTATTCATTGCCAAGAGAAGAATGCCGAGATTCATGAGATGCTGAATGAATCTCAATTAAGTTCTTTTCGAAATCGATATGGTGGCCACAGCCTTTAATTTTAGTGTTGCTGGCCCAGTGGGCGGGTCGGGAGGGACACAGTGATTTTATTTGGGCTTGATTTTGGTTCTATAGTTGTTGTGCGTAGTAGGCTGCAGGCAGCGTGTGCGCACTGCGCAGTTTCCTTTATTGCCACGACCCACAAGTACAACTCCAAGGGATCTGAGGGTCAGTGAGGGTTATAGGTTCAGCAGCCTAGGACAGGTCCATGCTGAGAGGACTGCAAGACTCCCATGTTGAGAGCTTCATGGCCCCGCCATGCAGCACTCCATATCACTGGCTTACTCTGTAAATGATCCCGCTGCTCTTCCTGGCACTGACTAGTCCCCCAAGCTGTACATCCCTAAGGTGCTGCTTCCCTACGCCTGTGGTACGAGAATCAGCTTCACACTAGAGGCCATTAAGGGCTGCTACTGATGGTGAGTGCTGATGTTTCAGGGGTGAGAGGGCACAGAGAGGTGACAGGAAGCAGAGCATGTCTGCACTATGAAGCCGGAGCGTGAAACCACCACAGGCCTGCCCTGTGCATGTGCCTGGTCCTAGCTCTGAGCTACAGTCTCTTAAACACATTCACATTTCTCACCCATATGCAAAATGCTCTCAGGTGCGTGCATCGCTCACATGCATTGAACACACGCAGAGTTACGAACCACGTGTTCTAAGGCTGCCTCCCCCAACACACATTCTTTGGAAGGTGGTTTGCACTGTTTTGAATCCGGAGGTCTAGCCACAAAGTTTTCATGGATGAATTTCAAAATGATGACCAAAAGACGCTGTGAAAAAAAGGGTGCTTCACAGAAGAGGGGGAGGTAAGGGAGCTCAGGGCCTCCGAGCACGATGTTACTAACTGCAAGGTCTCTTTTTTCGAAGCTATATTATAAACTGATAATAACACTAATAGTCAAACTAAACTGCATATGTTTGTTTTAATTACTCTCATTTGAAGTTGGATTGGCACTGCCCTCATTCCTTTTCCCAATGTTCTTGTTCAATCACTTTCCACTTCCTTCCTCCTCCATCTCTAGCGCATGGACGCACACTTTTTGTTAATAGAACCCTTCTAAAATCAATATTCATTCATTTTTTGGTTCTTTCATCTATTCCAATTTTTTTGCTCAAATAAGAAGCAATTGATATGTACGTCCTGATTTTTTAACCCTGCTCGTCCTTGCAATTATAGAATGCAGCTAAGAACACCAATACCCACAGTTGATTTCATTCAGTTAACTGCGACATACCACACTTTCCACATCATATACGACAGATGACCAGCTGGCTAGAATGGTCTTAAATTGAGGGCAAACCCTTGGGGAAATATAGTGTTTATTGAGCAGCAAGCTGCTCAATGGAATTCCACATGAAGTGCTGACATTCTGTGAAGCAAAGAGATAGATCTGTCAAGTGGGGATTGCATGTAATATGGACCTAAAAAAGTAAAAAAGCATCTATTTTCAACATTGGCTCTCTTGCTTTCCTTTGGGATAGGGACTGTAGAACACCCAACACTTGCTACTGTCATGCTGCTTCACTTCATCCACCATTTTGCATGGAGGCACCCATATTGCATCTGGCCAGGGTCCACTAAATGAGCCTTTGCCACCATGTGCTAGTTTTCTGGTACTTGAGTCAGCAGTGCCAGTTGAGGGTATGGGTGGGGCAATTAGAGTACGTGGGTGGGACCACTTGTGGAAGTGGGTGGAGCCGAGGGAAGTGGGTGTGGCCTCCTAAAAAATATTTGAGCACCTGCACTTCATATTTTACAAATTAAGCACTGGACCTGAGGTGCAGACCTTAGTACGGCGAGACGTAGACGGGTTCTCCTTGGTGACGTCTTCGACATTTCAGTTAAGTATTAAGTGGGTCGCACCCAGTTTGGTTGCTCTTGGTTGCTCTGGGTTTGCTCTTGTAAGGATTTATCATTGGTTGCTATTGTACGGATAATCCTTTTGTTTTCTGGATACCCTTGTTCTGGATTTGTAGATTATCACTGGTTGCTCGTCAAGATAATCTTTGGTTTTTGGTATTGGTTCATTTGGATACTCTTGGTAGGCCTAAGTTCTTTGCGCATTTGGTTAGAATTTTGTCCTTAGTTTGTAATGGCTAGCCGTAGTAATTGTTTCCTGTCCTGGTTAAGTTGCAACAAGGATTCCCGGTTGGAGGACTCGTGTCCGGTTCCTCCGATTCGAACTCCAATGTATGAGCTCTACTGTAAAACATGGTGTGGGTCCTATCAATTATAATGAAGTGTGGGTCCGATACACCAGGAAAGATGGTGTCCTTAGTTGGCCACCACGTGGTAGCTTCGAAACTGAAATTCTAGATAATCTGGAAGTGAAATTATTTAAGAAGAAAGCCCGGCCGGCAATGTTTGATTCTTTTCGTTTTTGGCGTAAGGAAGCCAGACAGAGAGAAATAAGAAAAATGAAAAAGGAACAGAAAGAGAAAGGGTTGACTTTAATGCAGTCTGCTAGGCAGTTGCATGTCAACGAGACTGAAAAAGCGATAGAGGTAGCGAATAGAGAGCATAATTTGGCGATTGACAAGTGCTACCCTGCCTTGCCATCGTGTCCTGCTAAGCCAGTAGAGGACCCTGAAAAGGATCCCCTATTGTCTTATCTGTTGAGATCACCTCCACCGTATGCACAGGGTGTTACGGCACCACAGTTGCCACCTGTTGTACAACCGGCTGTTGGTCAGCCTGGAATAGTTGTTCCTCCTCTTTTGATCCAAGCTCCTGTCCTTCCTGTGGTTAATGTTTCTCCGGCACCCCCTCTTCCTGGGTTGCCTATTCCGTCTTTGCCTGTCGTTTCGCAAACTGCTTTGCCTACTACTCCTACCCTTACAATTTCATCTGCTCCAGCTTCCTTGTCCCCGACCTCTGTAAACATTCTGACTCCGCTTTCTGTTCGTCGGAAAATAACTGACTCTGTAACTAATATTTTAACTCCTTTTTACAGGTCTTTAATTAAGACCCCCGTTTCTGACTCTACATAGAGACGTAGTCAGCTTCCTGGTCTCCAGGAACGAGAAATGTTAGATTCGACAGCTCTTAGGTGGGTTTCGAAAACTGTGAAATATGATGCACAGAGAGTGTTGGATACGTTTATGCAATGGAATGAGCCAACTCAGCGATACGTATTTGATGTGATGTGTTCCCTTTTGCGTGAGGAATGGGATGATGATGACTTGGATTCAGTTCCCGCTGATTTGATACATACTCAGCGAAGATTCGCTGCAGGAATGATAGTACGTCCGGACGTAAAGGGAGCGATAGAACTGATTTTAGCATACAGGTCTGATTCTCCTCTTCGATCATCAAGGGACTCAGATGGTTCTCCGATTACTAGGAAGAAGCGAGGTCAGTATCCGATGAGGGAAGTTCCGCTGATATGGCGCGAAGCGGTTCAAGCTAATGCGAATCTTGGTATTCAAGCTGCTCCAGCACAGTTTCAGAGAGTGTGGATACACATTCGGTGGAAACTGGCTGAAGTTTTAGCAGTAAAACAGGCGTTGCCAGACCCGCGTAAGAATCCTGCTGGTTATTATAAAGAGTTGACCCAGACAGTTCAAGCTTGTGTCATAAATTTGGCAGACATTGAGATGCTATTTGGCAATGTAGTGCCACAGCCTATTTGGGCCAAAATTCGCCATGAGGATCATCAAGTTGCCTTAGGAGGTGATCGGCCAGCTATTGTAGCGGCAGATGCACAACAAATTGGTGGTGCTAAACCTGAGCCCCTGATTGCTGCTTTGCCTGGCAGAATAATCGATCTGATGAAAACTCTGATGCCAGCGTTACGTGTCAACTGGGATAAATTATCAGCATGCAAGCAAAAGAAGGATGAAAGTGTCTCTGATTTCTTCACCAGATTTGAAGAGACTTTCGTAGACCACAGTGGTCAAGATATGAGTACTGAGGGAGGCCAGAGATTGTTTGTCAACAAGTTTGTGTTTAATTTATTGCCTGAATTAAGTAATAAGTTGAAGGATTCTGAGAGCGCATGGGTGGTTTCGACGACAGCACAGATACTTACAACTGCTCAGTATTACGAAAATAGAGAGAAAGAAGAGAAGGAAAAGTCAGAGAAGAAGACGAAAGACTTGAAAACTAAAGTTCTTTTGCAACAGGCGTATCCGCCTCGCTCGAATCAGTCAGAGTCACAGCAGCGACCCCAATTTCAGCAACAGCCACAGTTCCAGCAAGGAATGTCCCAAAGGTTTGATTATGGTGTTCCACGACAACAGGTAGCATGGAATCAGTGTGCCTATTGTAAAAAGGAGGGTCATTATAAGAATGAATGTCCAGTTCTGCATCCACAAACTAGTGGTGTCCCAGCTCCGAGAGGCCGTGGTGGTTTTGTGCAAGCTCCTAGAGGCAGAGGACGCGGTGCTGTGCCCCCACAGACTGATCGTTCCTCTAATTATTTTGATCAGCAGAATGTGCCATCGGGTAGATCTCAACAATACCATGTTGAAGATTATTATGAGGGTAATGGAGAAGTTCAGCAAAGTGAGTACTAGGACAGCCATAGGCAAAGAGAGGGAGTAGTATCAGTTCCAGTCGATCAGAGTGGACCTTATGTCACAGTAGCTACATCAGGTGTGATTGAACCGTTTCTGTTGGATACTGGTGCGGCAAAAAGTTCAATTATGCATGCGAACCTCCCTGGCGCACCTTTGTCTGGCTTAGCGAACATTTCGGTAGGATTCTCAGGCGCCCCTGTTCACAACCCTGTGTCTGGTCCGTTGTCCATTTCTGTTGGACCATGTCATCTAGAAGCACCCCTTATTCTAACGACTGGTTGTAATGAGAATCTGCTTGGTCTAGATCTGTTAAAACGCCTGCATGCGACATTGTACTGCTCTCCTTCAGGAGTACAGCTCACGTTGGGTAAGAGAGTGATCTCTCCAATGTATTTGTCAATGGATAAGCTCCCACCGGAGCTGCGTTCTCTCCCTGATACTCTTTGGGCAACTGGTCCTAATGATGTAGGTCTTTTGGAAATTCCTCCTTATGTGGTGAATTTGAAGGCGAATGTTAGATTTCCACGAATCCCACAGTATCGGATTTCCAATGAAGGTGAACGTGCGCTTTTACTGATCGTACAGGATTTGATACAGAAAGATGGGATAGAAGAAACTAGAGGAAATGTGTGCAACAGTCCTGTTTTGCCAATTTTGAAACGCACTGATCCTTCCAAACCTCCAGTCTACAGATTTGTGATTGACCTTAGAGAGGTTAATAAAATTGTGGTTCCGCAATTTCCTGTGGTCCCGGATATCACTGCATTACTGATATTGATTCCTGCTCAGCTACATGGTTTTCGGTGATTGACTTGAAGAATGCCTTCTTCAGCATTCCGATAGCCGAAGAAAGTAGAGATATTTTTGGTTTCTCCCTAGGTGGTCGCAGCTTTAGATTCAAACGCGCTCCACAAGGCTATTGTGAGAGCCCTTCGATTTACAGCCAAGCATTAAAAAGTAATTTAGATACTTTTGTACTTCCTCCTGGTGCTGCTCTTATCCAATATGTAGACGATCTCTTAGTGGCTGCTGATGATGAGAAAACTTGCAAAACAGCTACCATTTCTTTGCTGCATCATTTATCAGACTTACATCACAAGGTGTCACCTTCTAAACTGCAATATTGTTGCCAAGAAGTGACCTATTTAGGTCATCTTTTGTCAAAGGAGGGAAGAAGGTTGACCCCAGAAAGAATTAAAGCAATTTTGCAGATGACTGTACCAAGCACACAGAGAGAAGTGCGTGCGTTTTTGGGTATTACGTCATATTGCAGACAATGGATCCCAAATTTTTCTCTTATGGCAAAACCATTGGTGGCTCTGACTGGAAAAGGTGTTCCGAGTCCTTTGCCATGGTCTGATGAGTGTCAGCAGAGTTTCTCTGATTTGCGTGATGCGTTGTGTTCAGCTCCTGTGTTGGGTACTCCTGACTACAGTAAGCCGTTTACACTATATGTCCACGAAAGAGAGGGTTGCGCGTTGAGTGTTTTGACGCAACAATTCGGTGACAAGCAACGACCTTATGCGTATTTTTCATCAACATTAGATCCGGTAGCCAGAGCGTTGCCAAGTTGTTTGAGAGCTACAGCAGCAGCTGCAGTGTCCATTCGACAACCTGCTGGATTGGTCATGAACAATATGTTAGTAGTCATGGTTCCACATGCCGTGGATACACTCATGAATCGAACGAAAACTCAGCACCTCACCAGTGCTAGACTATCAGGCTATGAGCTGACGCTTTTGGCAAGTCACATTCAGATTAAGCGATGCAGCATATTGAATCCAGCAACACTGTTGCCGACTACTCAGGAGTCGAGTGATTTGGAACCCCATGATTGTTGTTTCAGAACTGAGGAAGAGACAAAAGGACGGATTGATTTAAAAGATACTCCATTACTAGATCCAGATGGTATTTTGTATGTGGACGGATCTTGTTTTAAACTCCAGAATGGTGATGTGACTAGTGCGTACGCAGTTACGACTTTGAGCACAATTGTTGAGACTGCAAGAGTGAGCCAGAATTCTGCCCAAGCTGCAGAATTAATTGCATTGACGAGAGCGTGTGTTTTAGCTGAGGGAAAGAGAGTGAATGTGTTTACTGATAGTCAATATGCCTTCGGCGTAGCACACAGTTTTGGTCGTTTGTGGAAAGAAAGAGGTTTCTTTACGTCCCATGGGACTAAGATCCAACATGGACAATTAGTCAATGACCTGTTGGAATCTCTGACCTTACCGAAGGAAGTTGCGATTGTGAAATGCAGTGCCCATCGAAAGGTTACGGATGACGTTGGTCGTGGGAATGCGTTCGCAGATGAGGTCGCTAAGGAGACGGCCAAGAATATGATGAGTCGAATGTATGTTGCAATGTCTGCAAGATGGATTGCTGAATCAGGGATGTGCGAGAATACGATTGAAAGCGTAAAGGCAATCCAGATTGAAGCTACTGAAAGTGAGAAGAATGCATGGAAGGAGAAAATGGGTAAATTGGATTCGAATGGATGTTGGATTGATTTGTCAGAGCATCAGCGATGGATGTTGCCTGATGCGTATGTACTTGCGGTGGTTACGATGGCTCATGGAATAGCGCACATCAGTACGAAAGGCATCAGTAAGATGTTAGCTCCCGTATGGAAGAATGATGGAATTGCTAAGTGTGCGGAGAGAGTGGTGAAAAATTGCATGGTATGCCTGATGCATAATCCTGGCAAGGGAACCCCAACCGGTCACTTTGCTCCCCCTTCTTGTCCCTTTGAAGTGATTCAGTTAGATTTTATCCACATGGACAGGTGTAACAACCTCAAATATGTCCTAGTGGTAGTCTGTGCATTTTCGAGATGGATTGAAGCTTATCCGTTAAAGGATAACACTGCCCTGTCCACTGCCAAAATCCTCCTCAAAGAGTATTTCCCTAGGTACGGCATGCCACGGATTGTATGGTCGGACAATGGAAGTGAGTTCGTAGGGAAAGTTATGCAAAGTGTGTGTGCAGGTTTGGGAATTAAGCAAAAATTCCACAGTGCGAATCATCCACAATCAGCAGGTTTGGTTGAGGGGTACAATGGTACCTTGAAGCTGAAACTTGCTAAAATCCAAGCTTCCACTGGTTTATCTTGGCCAGATGCACTGCCTTTGGCCTTACTGTCTACCAGAGCGACTGTACATTCTCGAGTAGGGCTTAGCCCATATGAGATTGTGTTTGGTCGCCCTGCTTATGTTTGGGGAGTTCCTAGGCCCAAGGAATTCAAACAGATCGAATATCCAATGTTGATTGATTACCTTTTTGACCTGACTGCTAAATTGAGTCTTATTCATCAACAGGTATTTGAATCCTTGCCTAAGCCGCCAGAGGGTCCAGGACATGCACTGAAACCCGGGGACTTTGTCCTCGTAAGGAAGTTTGGACGAACCCGAAACCTTCAGCCGAGATTTGTTGGTCCTTTTGAAGTGCTCCTGGCCACAAGAACTGCTGTACGCCTACCCATACGAAGCGTGTGCCTCTCCCACTCCCCTGTGACAGTTGCGTTAGACAGGGAATTGGTGTTTCCGAGACAGAACCTGTTCCTAGGCTTGTCCCTTTCAGTGATGCAGAGTATATAACGGACAGACAAACTGAAACACAGAACTCTGAGACTGCACCAGGAACTGTTTCTTTGAACCCTGAACAGAGCATCGTACAAAGCGAACATTTGCCACCTGTGGATTTGAACATTGCCGCATTTTCAGATCCGTTGTTTCGAGATCAGACACAACCTGAAAAATTCTGTTACAACTTGCGTTCTCATACTATGAACCAATAACATTGCATAAGTACTTTTCTATTTGAAAACTGATTGATCTTACCATTTTCTTTTCAGTCAGGAAGTTTTGCTCATTAATTTTTGTTTTTTTGTTTCTTTTAACCTTGCCATCTGGGTTGCCGTAGGGTCGTAACGTGTGCCTAGTTTAACTTGCAGGGGGCCAGACACAAGGTCGGTTTCTTCTGTTTATTTTGGGAACTATCATAAACAAATATGGAGAGTAAAGGGATTTTATCCACCTGAGTGGTCGGGAGAGTACTCCTAATCCCCTGGAAAAGGTAAATATATAACAAAAAGGAGGAGTACCACCATGTACAACGCTCAAGGAGCGATCTTGGTGGGATAGAGTCCTAATGAGTATAAAGAAGAAGTCCTTCTTTGTTTTTAATAAACACCTCGCTCACCGACCTGGTCGGTGACATGCTTCATCATCGGGGCCACCTTGACAGCCGAGTGCCATCAAGGTGTGCTACGACACCTGGAATACAGTGGAGCGGGTATGTGAGTGATGAATGCAAAAAAAGAAGTAAGTGAGTTAAAAATTGTCCTGGTATGGCTTATGTGTGAAAATTTTATTCTTAAGTCTACTGGACAATAATAAAAACAGTGTATGTGTCGATACAATAAAGGTTTTAATTTGACCAGATGTATCTATAATATGTGTGCAAGGTCTACATGTTTCAAGCCAGATGGAAATTCCCAGCTTTTCTTCAGGACCAAAGAAGGGAATGGGTGGTCATCACTCACATACCCGCTCCATCATTTTGGGCATTTCAGACCATGTTCGTTTATGCTCTTGAGACCTATCCCCCGCGACCTCCGCGTTCCACTAGGTATAACTCTGCTAATAGAGCCTTGGTAAAGGGAATTACTGACATGGTTAAATATGTCAATAACACTCCGTTTATTCCCAAGGATGAGTTGCGAGTTTATATGGGTTGGAATGCTACGGAGTATGGCATTAGTTTGGGTGAGAACAAGCGTAAGAGCTCGACTCCGATTTGGGTCGTACCCCACCAAGGTCAAGTCTGTTTGCAAGGGAATGGGAGGAATCCGAGAGCTCGGCTAGGGAAGAGTGACTGTACTGAAACGTACGTTTTTCCATCACAGTCTTCCCCTGCATTCTTAGCTGCTAAGGGTACCTATTTTGTCTGCCAAAACAGAGCATATACATGGCTGCCTGCTGACTTTTCAGGCTCATGTTATATTGCCCGACTGTTACCTCCGACATACACTGCTGCACCGGATTATCATAAGACTAGAGTTGTGAGAGGTGTCTTCGACAAGGAAGATACTGCTGGCCAAGAAGCAGGAGACTTTTTCAAGGGTTTCCTTCCGTTCTGGGGGCCCATGGCCAATAGTAGGAACTTGCGTCAACTAACACGGGTAGTTGAATCCACTATTACTGAAACTGCCGGTTGTGGAAAATGACAATGGTTATGTACATAAGCGGCGTTCATTTGTGTTCACCATACCCCTCGCTGTAAGCAGAACGAATACCGCGAAGCGCTGACCACATCATCTCGCCAGCGTAGGCCCATGCACGCACGCACACGACAGCCATTTTAGGCACCATGGCCTTCCTGCCCGTTTGTTAAGTCCCAGGCCCCATAAAACCCCCTCCCTCTGCACGACCCTGTTCTCAAAGCGACACCCCTGCTTGACCCACACCCCCCCCCCTGCATTTCCTCCCAGGAACACCCTTCCCCTCTCCTGACGACCCCCCCCCCCCCCGGCCGCACCTGGCCCCTCGACCCGGTCCCAAGTCATAAGACCAAGCCTCGTGGATATAAACCCCCCCTTTTGGCCCCACACAGCAAAATGTGATACACCAACCGATGCACCCGATCTTATCGCCTGCCCAACCTTTGATCTGACCACCCCCTCTTGCCCTCGTGTCCTGTTGGAATGTCCGGATACAAGATCACAATCACATGTTACATTTGGGAGGGGGGGCGACATCAGAGCGACGGGGATGGGAATAGGCCTGAGGCTGCGATTCCAAGCATGCCTTTCCGTACTTCAAAGTGTCTTTTTTCCAACAAGGAATGTTTGTGCATCATAAACCTGTGTATAAAAGACGAAGCCTCAGAGAAACTTGTTAGAGCACCTCCCGAAGACACAGTGTGCGTGTCCGAAATGACAGGCTCTCCTCATGAGAAATAAAAACTCTGTTCTTGTGTTCCTGTTCCCAGCGCCTGTCTCTTTATTTGGTAACTATTCAAGATGGGAACTAAGAGGCGTCTTGTGCCAGCAGCCTGGGCATCGGTTGTAATTTGGCTGCTTTTCCTCAATTGGCGTCCCAACGCGGGGTCCATCAGCGACATAAGGTCCAGTAAGAGAGGTCCAGACGATGGGGTGAACATCTAAACGATTGGAGTATACCTGCCTTGAGAGGGCCCTCGTCCGGCTGCCGATTGAATGAACTTCACCGATTCCGAACGGACCTCTCTCAAGCGACCTACTATCCTGACTGGAATCCCACAGGAATGCTGCGGTAAATATATGGAGTAAGAGAACGATCGGGCGCTGGAAGGGGGAAGGCGAAGAACTGTCCACATGGTCCGGTCCGGGTAAGGTTAAGTAGGGCGTCTTTTACGTCTGATTGGTAGGATGGCTTTATCCATCTGATTGATTGATTGATTGATTTTTTGTATTGGAATCGATATTTAAATACTGATATTGTTCATTGATTGGTTCATTTAGCCTTGGTTGCTACTTGAAGTATTGGTTCTCTTTGAGACATTCTCTGTTTGCAAACAGCGACGAATAGGAACGTTCCTTTCTCTTTGCAAATAGTGAAGGATAGGTAATGCAGACTTTTGTCCCCCGTTGTAATCCGTCATGCCTATTTTTCTCCCCACTGATTGTTTGTTATCGATTTTTATCGATTATTGCTCTTTTGAGATATTCCCTATCTACAAATAGAGAAGAATAGGAATATTCTGTCTCCCTTTGCAGATAGCGAAGGATAGGTAATGCAGACTTTTGTCCCCCGTTGTAATCCGTCATGCCTGTTTTTCTCCCCACTGATTGATTGATTGTCTGGACCTTTATTGTTCAAGGAATAGTTCGTTTGAGGTATTCTCTGTTTGCAAATAACGTAGAATAGAAATATTCTGTCTAGTCTTTGCAAGTAGCGAAGGGTAGGTAATGCGGACCTTTGTCCCCCGTTGTAATCTGTCATGCCTATCTACTCCCCACTGATTGATAAACTAGTTCCACCCGGACCATTTATTAGAGGTAGATCATCTGGCTCAACCGGAGGGCACCCCTAATAAAAAGGACATATGTAAAATATGAAGTAATCACTGTATCCTGTTAACAGAAACTTTAGCATGAAACACACTAGAAAAGGAAGGAAAAAGAAATCGGGCAAAATCAGTAGGCCACTGATGAGTTTTCGACTTCGCTAAAAATAAGAAACGTTAGAAATAGCCCGCAATAAGAAACATGAAAGTGGTGAGAGAAGCCAAGCTTGACATCACGGCAGCCACGAGGTAGCTAGGCTCCGCCGCCCCTCACTGCTCCAAACATGTCTGTCCCACCGCCCGCCACGCCCAATAATGACAACATAAGAATAGACCAGAACCAATAGATACCTACCCCCCGATCCGGAAGCTCCCGAAGTGCAGCAGGTTCACGGCTATGCCCATCCGGAAGACGAGGCCTTCGGCACGTGTAGGGCGGGTCCTGCTGGCAGCCGTCGGCCGGGGAGGTCGTCGCGTAAGGTGGGCCAGGAGAGGAGCAGAGGCCGACGGGGTCCCTTGTCCCATCCTCTTCTTTCTTCAATAATGGCTGTGACAACGGGGGGGGGGGGATGTCTTGCACATGCCACCGACCCCCCCCCTCCTCTCGTACCTCCTGGTCTGGCCCCGGCTTGGTATGAGCTCCCCCGTTCTGTCCTGAAGCAGTGCCCTGCAGGCCACGGGGGGGGGGGGATGTCTTGCCTCTGCCTCCGACCCCCCCCCCCTCTCTAATTGCCTGGTCCGGCCATCACAAACGTCGGAGCCGGGAAATGGCGTGGGGTGCGCTGGGAGGTAGAGGCGGCACGAACGAGCCTCTCCCACCTCCCCAGGTGGAGGCCCCCAGCGGCGCCCCCAATGCTCCACTCAACCGACAAGGGTTCCTGTCATACAGCGGCGCTTCGCCCAAAAACCGGCGCTGCACCCACCAGTTGAATTATGGCCACTCTGGCGGTACGGCACGTCCTGTGACCAGAAGTGTTCTCCTCGACTTTGAAGATTCTATGAGAGCCGCGGGGGGGCCCCCGACCCCCGCGGGCGCCCCCGTCCCCCGATAGGAAATGACTGCCATGATCGCCCACGGAACAACCACGACGTAGCCACGAGATGTCGGCGCACTCATGCCGGCGCCAGCCTCAGTTTTGAATGACCAAAATACTGCAGACTACCAACTTGATCAGTTCCGGTGGAGCACCAGTATGACTCGGTAGGAAAGACTTTTTCCCTCCCCCCCCCCCCCCCCCTTTGATTGACAGTCCATGTTGCCAGTCCCTTCAGTCGCCATTAACGGAACCTTTTTGGACTGTCGAAAAGGGTTCTGGTCCGACCACGAGTTGGTGGAGACATTTTGACTATACCTGGACCTCCCTGACCTCACCCAAAATGGCGCCGGTACAAGTGAAACTTGCAACTCCCTGTTGTGTTCCGGTTGCCCAGCCTTGCTATCATGAGACATGTATGCAGTTTCCAGCACATGGCGGGAGGGGATGGATATTGATTATATGTTCGGACAATGAATTGATATGGGATGGACATTGACTAAACGTTCGGACAATGAAGTGATATTAAGTTCTAATGCATCCTTGATTACTGTATTATTGAAAGTTCGAATATTTGTATCTGCCCACAATGAATTTTCAAAATGATTTTATTGCACTTGTCGCACTTTTATCATGAAATCAACGACCACTGACTCCGTTATGTTTTCCGCAAATAAAATATCCCCTCATGTACAGTTCCAGTCTGCTCCGTGGCCGGTCCACGGGGTTGTAGGCCCGTATTTGTGTACCATCATTTTTAATTAAAGGTTTTTGAAAAAGCAAACGTAGTTGTAGCACTTAGATTGGTAAGTCTCGAATAAATGACCACTGTCTCCGATATAAGTAAAATACAGGTGAAATGAAGCCGCTCGATTAATTAAGGGTTAAAAAGTATAGTACACAGAAATATTGCAAATATGAATGGTCCAGGTTTGTTGTATGTGTTTTTCATTTTTGTGCAGCATAAAGCAATCGATAAAGGCCCTGGTATTTAGCCTCTACTTTATATGCCATATGTATCAGGGAAGTTGTTTTAGATGCCCTAAACCACTCCGAAGGAAATGCCACCTAGCCCCTCTAGTTTTCGTGCCTGACAGACAAAAACAACCCTGTACCACTGTAGACCATCCCTCTTCCTCGGAGGGGAACACGAGCTCACCCCCCCACTTTACACCGACTGCCCTCTGTCTTGACCCTTCCCTGCACGCGATCCGTAATGCCACACTCGGGCGATCTATGCAATACACAGTCCATCAATAATTATCTCTCCCGCACTGCCGGTCCCTCTGGGCTTAAACGCCAAGATGGTAGGGACTGCATCCCACGGAGAACAGGTCGAGTATGTGGTAAGTAAAAGCATTTTTGGGTTTTTGCGCGCTGATGTGTTTTAAAACGCTGCCCCCACCCCCTTCTTCTTCCCTTCTTTCTGCAGGTCGCATCGGAACGCCGACTAAAGTACGGAAAAGACCTAAGCAACACGTCATGGTCCCGCACGGAAGTCAGGCTAGCACTACGAAATTGTATTTTATCTATGGGGACTGCCCCTGAGAACGTGACGAATTTGAGTGATCTGAATGCACGCGTGCATGCTGATGTGTATGGCTCGCCCGAATATACGTTGCACATGTCTGGATGTATGAGGGAAATGTCTTTTTTTGTATAAACTTAAGTGATGATCGAACGACCGATGGAATGGGGAAAAGGGGTTTGAACATGGTGCATATACAGCCAACGATAAGAAAGAAGAAAAGGGTCAAAAGGCTTAGCCCCCAGATGGATTAAGTAGGATACTAAGAATGCGCAGCATGCAGGTAGAACCCTTCTAGGCCAGAAACTGTTCTATATTTCGTCTTGGATTTTTGTATGTAATACATGTACTGTCTCCCCCGTCTGAAATTGTGTGTACGTAATGTGTGAATCTACGTCGTCCCTCAACCTGTGTTTCTATATAACTTGACCCCTGCTATTGTGTGTTGTGTGCGCACTAAATGGCCTATTATTGTACACGTCTCTCTCTCTCTCTCTCTCTCTCTCTCTCTCTCTCTCTCTCTCTCTCTCTCTCTCTCTCTCTCTCTCTCTCTCTCTCTCTCTCTCTCTCTCTCTCTCTCTCTCTCTCTCTCTCTCTCTCTCTCTCTCTCTCTCTCTCTCTCCATGTCGCACGTGTACCGAATAGTTTGTTTAGAAAGCAGACGACTCTCTCTCTCTCTCTGAGGGTCCCCCTGTTCTCTCTTCCCTTGTGTGGTAACATTGTGCCCCGCCGGCACCAGCCTAATTGGTTTTTGGAACACAAAGGTGTTCGGGAAAAATAAAAATTGATGGAAACTAAAACGATTGTAAATTTGCCATATTACTACCTCTCCTTTCTGCAAAATGATGGAACTTGAATTGGCTAAGAAGGAAAGGACAGGTAAGACGACTGATGTCCCCTAATCTGGCCCTTTTTTTATAGGGGGACTTCATGTCAGTGGCCTTCTGTTTTCAGTTCGTTAGAAACACAATCCCCAAATGCACAGATTGCCCCACCCCTCCGCGCCCAAGTACGGATGTCCAAAGCGTCCTCACTTCTCCCGATTGACCCCAGCACCATATCAGCTGTCCCCGAAGTACAACTGGTGACCCTGATTAACCGTTGCTCCCCTAGAAAAGAATGTTTAACCTCTGTCCCTCTCTCATGATGATAGCACTCCCCCCCCTGTTTGCAAGAGCTAGCTGACCCTGAAGGAAGATATAAGACTGTCAGGACTCGGGTTAGAAAAGCGAGTCTCTACCAAAGGTTGATTTCAAATTGATATAATATGCAGTCGATAGGATTCTGACTTCTCTCCATATACGTCATGAATGAACACCAACTGGACTTAGTACAAACTCAGTAGAAATGCCCACCTACATACTCCATCGTGATGACTTCTGACTGTGACCGATGAACGTATCCCCAACTACTTAGGATTGGGGACGGAATCGAAATGTATAAATGTCTTCTCCTGCCGGTTCTCTAAAACTTGTTTTGTACCCATTCAAGGATACACAATCACCGGAGGAGAGGGGCCGGACGTGACGCCCAGCCTGGCCACAGATCATAAAGCACATGTGACCTCGACCAAAGGTGGAGCCGCAGAGCAACGAGACGTGGGACGAGGCACAACTTTCAAGCATGGAAAATGAAAGGATGAAGGGCTGCCTTGAAGCCCTCAGTTTGCTGACCCACTTGTGCCAAAAGTCCCCCGCCCCTCTGAGCCCGATCAATGGGCCTGCCTGCTCGTTATCCCTTGCTCCCTTGGTTTGCTTCAAAGATCTGATCCCACTCCGCCCTCTCTTCTCTCGACTATCCAACAACACCCCCCTTTTCCCACATGAATTTTTGACTCAGAAAAGAAGAACAGCATTTAGGTAGAATAGGGTTTGCCACGAAAGGAGAAGGAAATGCAGATGCCCAGCATGAGGCACCCCTAAAAAGATTAGTTAGGAAACAGGACTGTGGTCTAACAGCAGAGGACAGATCGCACCCTGCAACGCGTAAGGTTGGATCCGAGCTGGACCTATAGCTCCACCGCCGGTGCTCAACAGCGCCAACGGAAGAAGACGGACTACTAGAGCCTACCAGTGATGGCTCGCTGCTAAAAAGACACTGTGACGAAGACCTCCCTCTATTTGACTAATTGCTTGTAGTGAACTGAACTCCTCCTCGACTACTTTGTATTTTGCTTTCAAATGTTTATCGGTCACTTTTAACTGTACATTGATACCACCGAAGAGAAAGTCAGAACATCTATAATATGTAGTATACTGATCACTAGACTTGTATGTATAATCCAACAAATGTAAATTCATATGTACTGCATTCCGCCTATCGCATCGACTGCACATGGTTATACGTAAATCCGCTAGTATTGACAAACGCTATCTCATTGACCACACATGACTATACGTACACCCCATCAGTTAGGATAATCACGGAAATGAACTAACTTATGTTAAAAAGCGGCGACTGTGGAAAATGACAATGGTTATGTACATAAGCGGCGTTCATTTGTGTTCACCATACCCCTCTCTGTAAGCAGAACGAATACCGCGAAGCGCTGACCACATCATCTCGCCAGCGTAGGCCCATGCACGCACGCACACGACAGCCATTTTAGGCACCATGGCCTTCCTGCCCGTTTGTTAAGTCCCAGGCCCCATAAAACCCCCTCCCTCTGCACGACCCTGTTCTCAAAGCGACACCCCTGCTTGACCCACACCCCCCCTGCATTTCCTCCCAGGAACACCCTTCCCCTCTCCTGACGACCCCCCCCCCGGCCGCACCTGGCCCCTCGACCCGGTCCCAAGTCATAAGACCAAGCCTCGTGGATATACACCCCCCCCTTTGGCACCGCACAGCAAAATGTGATACACCAACCGATGCACCCGATCTTATTGCCTGCCCAACCTTTGATCTGACCACCCCCTCTTGCCCTCGTGTCCTGTTGGAATGTCCGGCTACAAGATCACAATCACATGTTACATTTGGGAGGGGGAGCGACATCCGAGCGACAGGGATGGGAATAGGCCTGAGGCTGGGATTCCAAGCATGCCTTTCCGTACTTCAAAGTGTCTTTTTTCCAACAAGGAATGTTTGTGCATCATAAACCTGTGTATAAAAGACAAAGCCTCAGAGAAACTTGTTAGAGCACCTCCCGAAGAAACAGTGTGCGTGTCCAAAATGACAGGCTCTCCTCATGAGAAATAAAAACTCTGTTCTTGTGTTCCTGTTTCCAGCGCCTGTCTCTTTATTTGGTAACTATTCAAGATGGGAACTACGAGGCGTCTTGTGCCAGCAGCCTGGGCATCGGTTGTAATTTGGGCTGATTTTCCTCACGGTGCCCTTAGTAACCTGACAGATGAGCTCCAGGCGGATCGCCTCATGACGTTGCAGAACCGTATGGTTCTTGACGTAATACTTGCAGATCTAGATGGAGTATGTAAGATGATCCAATCGAGTTGCTGTGTTTTTATTCCTAATAATGCTCCAACAGTGTATGAGGCCATTTCTAAGTTACACAAGATCGCTGACTCTATTCACGTAGATGAAGGTGATTGGTCGCTGATAGGATGGCTTTGGAATCTGTTATCTGCATGGGGATGGAAGGTTCTGATGGTCATTGGTGTTGTGCTGGTGTTCCTATTCTCATGCTGTCTCATTGTTCAGTGTGGTCCTGTCTTATGTGGCCTCTGTGCTGCAACATGCGTAAGAAGGCCGCCTGTTTCGGGAAAGACGTTACGAGATAGAATGATGCTCCAACACCATATCAGTGACTTGATGAATATAGAGATAGACTCTGACATAGAGTGAGTTATTGCCTATGTAAGGGCAAAAGGACGGTCTGAGGTTCTGTAGCGATCCGAACCCGTGTTTTCGGTATCGTAGTACTACCACGATTTTGGTACCAGTAAACGGTAAATGATCCATTTAGTATGTGGCAGTGTTTTCGCTGTGCTACAAGCACGGATTCACTGAGAAATAGGGCATTCTGTTGAAAACATGCGGCATCCATTTTAGATACGGCGTCCATCTTGTTTCTTGCCCTCACATAGTCAATGGACGAACGTTGACCCCGGCTGAATCACCTTGTTAGGGACATGTAGGCTTTAGTCCAAGAAAGCTGATGCTGCGTGACTTGGCAGAAGCTGCCTCCCTTGCCTGAGGCCAGTCCTGCTATACTGGTTCTCGTGCTCGTTGGCCTGATCACGATTAGGAGGCCGAAGACAGTAGCCGTGCCCGTTTTATGACCCACAAGCATCTCTTATCCTGCTTTTCTATCTTCTACACCTGGCTCTGCTCCTTTCCTTCTGGGCTTTTACTATGGGGAGGAAACATTTTTTACGATGAGGCGGATCGATCTATGAATAGAAAACTGACATGAAGACTTGATCGAATACTGGAAACTTGCAAATAATTACAGTTTGGTATATGTTTATTGTTTGTTTGGGATACCGGGCTAGGCATGAAAGGTATTTTAACAATGTTGCCTAAAGACATTTTTCATGTATATAAGGAGCGACCAACTTTGTACAATTCGAACAGCCTCCTAGAATCTGCCTTTGTGTGGTTCCTGTGACTTCTGTATCCCTGCAGTAAATAAACCTTGGTCTCTGACGCCACCATCGAGAAGCCCGTGTCTCTGTTTATTTGTGCACTGAGACAGGAAGGAACTCAGGGGTCTTTTGGGTGTTGTTTCCCTGACACCTCTGGACTCTAAAAAGTCCAGAACCTCACCCCCCCTAGCGCGACCAGCCCAATCCAGCTCCTCTCCCCGCTCCCGCCTCCCAGCTGTCCAGCCCTTCCCGACCCCTACTTAATGGCGGCCGCGCCGCTGGTGCACCGAAGGCGCGTCAAAGGCAAGCACGTCTGCGCCCGTCCGCGACCAGCACCAGGAACCCTGGACCTCCGCCCCTCCAAAGCTACGACCCAGCAGCACTCCACGCACTCAACCCAGGCTGCAACAACAACTGCAAGCTAGCATCACCAGCCGACACCCATGGACACTTCAGCTGTCACCGCTGCCGGCACATCTGCAGCACCTCCAAGAACACGGATCCAGCACAACCCGCCCACAAGAACACAACCGAACCGAAGACCCTGCAATGCATCCTCCTCAACGTCCGATCCCTCCACAAACACGCCACAGAAATCTGGGACCTCCTCGACAGCACCACCCCGGACGTAGCATTCTTCACCGAAACCTGGACCAACGCCACCTCGGGACCGGACATCGCCATCGCCATCCCCCAAGGATACAAGATCTCCAGGAAGGACCGCCCCACCCACCCAGGAGGAGGAATCGCCATCGTCCACAAATCCAGCCTCCGCCTGAGCACACTCCCTGACGAGTCCACAAAACTGATGGAACACCTTCACTTCAAGATACTGGCCAGCCCCACCGCCGCCCTCCGAGGAACCCTCATCTACCGACCCCCTGGACCCCGCGGACCCTTCGCCAACTCCATCACGGACATTATCTCCCCGCAGGCCATCGCATCCACCAACTACACCCTGCTGGGAGACCTCAACTTCCACCTCGACAATCAACTGGACCCCAACACCACATGCCTCCTGGACAACCTCCACAACATTGGACTCTGCCAGATCGTGACCGAGCCCATGGACTCAGCAGGACACACCCTCGACCCCCTCTTCACTACAGGAAACTCCATCACCTTCAGCCACACCACCGAACTCCCATGGACCGACCATCGTTGCGTCCACTTCACCTTCAGAACACACACCATCCACAGACACCAGCAACTGCTTCCACAAAGAAACTGGACCAAAATCACCGACGACCAGCTCACCTCCTCACTCAACAACTCCACCCCAACCATCGCGGAAAACGACGACCCCAACACCGCAGCCCGAACCCTGCATAGAAGGATCTCGGACAGCACCAACACCATAGCCCCCCTCAAGAAAAACAACAATACCCGTGCCAAGAAAGCCAGATGGTTTACCACCGAACTTCGAGAGTCCAGGCGCACATGCCGCTGCCTCGAAAAGGCCTGGAGAAACACCAAATCCACAGAAGCCCACAACAACTTCAGAGCCGCCACCAACGCCCACTATCAACTCATCAGAGAAACGAGGAAAAAAGCGATTGAAGACAGAATCTCCACCCACGCACACAACAGCAAGGAACTCTTCAGCATCATCAAGGAGTTCGCCCAACCCACCAGCAAGTCTACCGACATCCCTCCCTCACAAGACCTCCGCGACAAACTCATCACCTTTTTCCACCACAAAATCAAGAGCATCTACGACAACTTCGACGAAGACAACCAACACACTGAACCCTCACGAACCACCCCCGACACCCGGAAACCAGCGATTGATGACTGGACAGCCCTCAGCAACGAAGACACACTGAAGACAATGAAGTCAATCCACTCAGGAGCCCCCACGGACCCCTGCCCCCAACACATCTTCAACAGAGCCGCCGATACCATCACACCCATGCTCCACCACACCATCAACCGCTCCCTGGCGACCGCCTCGTTCCCCGACGACTGGAAACACGCCGAGGTCAACCCCCTCCTAAAGAAACCCTCAGCGGACCCCACCGTCCTCAAAAACTACAGACCCATCTCCCTGCTCCCTTTCCCAGCGAAAGTCATCGAGAAAGCCATCAACAGCCAACTTGCCACATTCATTGAAGAACACAACATCCTCGACTCCTCCCAATCCGGCTTCAGAAAAAACCACAGTACGGAAACCGCACTCCTCGCCGCAACAGACGACATCCGCACCCAACTGGACAAAGGAGAAACAGTAGCCCTCATCCTCCTAGACCGATCAGCGGCGTTCAACACAGTCTCCCACCGCACCCTACTACGCAGACTCTACGACGCAGGAATCCAGGACAAGGCCCTCGACTGGATCTGCTCCTTCCTCCCCGGCAGGACGCAACGGGTCAGACTCCCCCCCCTTTCCTCTCAGACCCCACACCTACCACCTGCGGAGTCCCCCAGGGCTCCTCCCTCAGCATGACGCTTTTCAACGTCTACATGGCTCCACTTGCCCCCATTATCAGAACCTACGGACTAAACATCGTGTCATACGCAGACGACACCCAGCTCATCCTCTCCCTATCCAACGAGCCCAACACCGCCAGACGGAACTTTCGAGAAGGCATGGAAGCAGTCACCAAATAGATGAAAAACAGCTGCCTACAACTAAACACCAACAAAACAGAAGTACTCATCATGGGCCCAAACCCCGACGCCTGGAGCAACACCTGGTGGCCCACCGCCCTCGGAAACCCGCCAACCTCCACAGACCACGCACGCAACCTGGGAATCATTCTGGACTCCGAGCTCAAAATGGACCGCCAGATCAACTCTGTCTCATCTTCCTGCTTCCACACCCTCCGCCTCCTTCGTAAGATCTTCAAATGGATCCCCCTCGAACACCGAAAGACAGTCACTCACGCCCTGGTCACCAGCAGACTCGACTACGGCAACGCACTCTACGCCGGAATAAACAAAAACCTCATCCGCAAGCTACAGAACATTCAGAACGCTGCCGCAAGACTGGTCCTCAACCTGCCAAAACACTGCCACATCTCCCAGCACCTGCGCACACTCCACTGGCTCCCCGTCGAGGCAAGAATCACCTTTAAGATGCTCACCCACGCACACAAGGCCCTCCACGGCACCGGACCAGCATACCTGAACAGCCGGCTTAAATTCCACGCACCCCAAAGGACCCTATGATCAGCCCAGCTCTCCTACGCCGTGGTCCCTCGTACCAGAAAGACCAGATCAGGAGGCCGCTCCTTCTCCTTCCTCGCGGCCAAAGCATGGAACGCCCTTCCGCTCCACCTCAGACAGACAACATCGCTCCCCATCTTCGCAAGAAACCTCAAAACCTGGCTCTTCGACAGACCCCCTCCTTGATGGAATGGAACCTGCACCCCCCCACCCCTAGCGCCTTGAGACCCTTACGGGTGAGTAGTTGCGCTTTAACAAACTCCTGATTGATGATTGACTCTACTTCTGAATCTGGGTTAGTGAAAGGTAATCCCCCCAAAAGCTAGCCTCACCGGGAGCCCATCCAGAAGAGAAGTCTTCCCCAGTGAGATGCCAAATCTCACGCATCTCGTGTGAGATGTCAAATCTCACGCATCTCACGTAAGATGTAAAATCTCACGCATCTCGCGTGAGCTGCCAAACCTCACGCATCTCGCGTGAGCTGCCGAACCTCACGCATCTCGTGTGAGGTGCCGAACCTCACGCATCTCACGTGAGGTGCCAAACCTCACGCATCTCGCGTGAGATGCCAAACCTCACGCATCTCGCGTGAGATGCCAAATCTCACGCATTTCGCGTGAGATGCTAAATTTCACGCATCTCGCGTTAGATGCCAAATCTCACGCAACTCGCGTGAGATGCCAAATCTCACGCATCTCGCGTGAGATGCCAAATCTCACGCATCTCGCGTGCGATGCCAAAACTCACGCATCTCGCGTGAGCTGCCAAACCTCACGCATCTCGCGTGAGAAGCCAAACCTGACGCATCTCGCGTGAGATGCCAAAACCTCACGCATCTCGCGTGAGATGCCAAACCTCACGCATCTCGCGTGAGATGCCAAATCTCACGCATTTCGCGTGAGATGCCAAATCTCACGCATCTCGCGTTAGATGCCAAATCTCACGCAACTCGCGTGAGATGCCAAATCTCACGCATCTCGCGTGCGATGCCAAACCTCACGCATCTCGTGTGAGCTGCCGAACCTCACGCATCTCGTGTGAGCTGCCGAACCTCACGCAGCTCGTGTGAGCTGCCGAACCTCACGCATCTCGCGTGAGCTGCCGAACCTCACGCATCTCGCGTGAGCTGCCAAACCTCACGCATCTCGCGTGAGGTGCCAAACCTCACGCATCTCGCGTGAGATTCCAAACCTCACGCATCTCACGTGAGATGCCAAATCTCACGCCAAACCGCACGCATCTCGCGTGAGATGCCAAATCTCACGCATCTCGCGTGAGATGCCAAATCTCACGCATCTCGCGTGAGATGCCAAATCTCACGCATCTCGCGTGAGATGCCAAATCTCATGCATCTCGCGTGATATGCCAAATCTCACGCATCTCGCGTGCGATGCCAAATCTCACGCATCTCGCATGAGATGCCACATCACACGCATCTCGCGTGAGATGCGTGAGACGGAATGTTGATTTACTTGTGACAGTCCAACAATAAAATCCAACAAAATATGATCCCATGGTTTAGTGGGCATAGGTAGAACTTGTAACAAACCTTTTGGTTTCCTATGATTGGTTTTAAACCAAGCACAGGTTTCACACTCTCGAGCCATATCGTAGACGTCTTGTTTAATTGTTGGCCACCAAAATCATTTTTTAAGTTTTTCCATAGTCTTTTTAGGTCTAGGATGTCCTGCCAACGGGAGGGAGTGTACCCAACTGAACGCTGTTTCTTGTAATTTCTTAGTGGGTAGATTCACTTGTTTTCCATGAAATGGTATTCCTTCCTTGATGGATTGGGTTGTATCTTGTTTTAACCATTGTGCCCATAACGAAGGAGGAAAACTTTCATGGAGATCAAGGAACTGATCTGCTGTCAAAACACAGATTACTTTGTCGGGATTGATTATGGCTTGAGGAACCCCTTCACATTTGTGTAATGAGGAATCTTTTCTGGAAAGCGCATCAGCTTTTTTGTTATCTTGTCCTGGACGATAGGTCACAATAAAGTCATATTCGGCGAAGAACATCATCCACCGTAGTTGACGTGGAGTTAATATTCTTGCAGAACTCATAAATTGTAAGTTTCTGTGGTCTGTGTACACAGTCACTGTGAATCGTGCCCCCAAAAGATAATGCCTCCATTCTTTGAAAACGTCATGTATGGCAAGCAGTTCCTTTTCAGCTATAGTATAGTTCTGTTCAGCTGGATTTAGCTTTCTTGACATGTACGCCACAGGATGCATTTGACCAGTGTTTTGTTTTCTTTGAGAGAGGATAGCATCGATAGCTACATCCGAGGCATCGGCTTCGATAATAAAGGGTTCACGAACATCTGGATGCATCAAAATCGGAGCTGCTGTATAGGCTTGCTTCAAAGTGCGAAATGCGTTATTGGCTTCAGGAGTCCACTCAAATTTTACCTTCTTTCGTAGCAACCGAGTGATTGGTGCCACTACAGCAGAGAAATGGTCTATGAAGCGACGATAAAAATTTGCAAATCCTAAAAAACATTGTACATCACAAACTGAGTTTGGAATAGGCCATTCTGCAACTGCTTGTATCTTTCTGTCAGTCATTTTCATGCAAGTAGGTGTAAGAAGAACTCCCAAAATTCGACTTCAAAAACATGAAAATCGCATTTAGACAATTTGCAATAAAGGTTATATGTTTGTAATCAAGTTCAAGTTAGGAATTTATATAGCGCACTACTCACCCAGAGGGTCTCAAGGCGCTTGAGGGAGGGTGTGTGCCTTATTTATTGAATAGCTAGGTTTTTAGCTGCTTTCTGAAGGAGAGGTGGTTCTGTGAAAGGCGGATGTGAGTGGGGAGAGAATTCCAGGTTTTGGCCGCTAAGTAGGAGAAGGATCTTCCTCCCATGGTGGATCTGTGGATGCGTGGAATTACAGCGAAGCCTTGATTGGATGATCGTAGTTGGCGGGTGGGTGTGTAGAAGGTCAGTCGTGTGTGGAGGCATTCGGGTCCTAGGTCATAGAGGGCCTTGTGTGCGTGGGTGAGGAGGCGGAACGTTATTCTCTTGTTGACGGGGAGCCAGTGGAGGTCTTTCATGTGACCGGAAATGTGAGCTTGACGGGGGATGTCCAATATGAGTCTGGCTGAGGCGTTTTGGATACGTTGGAGTTTTTTCTGTACTTTGGCTGAGGTTCCGGTGTAGAGGGTATTTCCATAATCCAGTCGGCTAGTGACCAGTGCGTGGGTGACTGTTTTTCTTGTTTCGGTGGGGATCCAACGGAAGATTTTTTTGAGCATGCGAAGGATGTTGAAGCATGAAGATGAGACGGCGTAGACTTGTCTGGTCATCGAGAGGGAGGAGTCTAGGATGAAGCCAAGGTTACGTGCGTGAACTGTAGGTATGGGTGCTGTACCCAGTGCCAGTGGCCACCATGAGTCGTCCCAGGCAGAGGGGGATGATCCTAAGATGAGGACTTCCGTTTTGTCCGAGTTTAGTTTTAAACGGCTGTTCTTCATCCAATCGGCTACTTCTTTCATTCCTTCGTGTAGATTGGTTTTGGCGGTGTTTTGGTCTTTGGTGAGGGAGAGGATCAGCTGGGTGTCGTCTGCGTAGGAGATGATGTTGAGGTTGTGTTGTCACGCGATGGATGCGAGGGGACTCATGTAGACGTTGAAGAGGGTGGGGCTGAGTGATGATCCTTGTGGTACGCCGCAGATGACTTCGGTGGCTTCTGATTTGAATGGGGGGAGGCGGACTCTCTGCGTTCTCCCAGCGAGGAACGAGATGATCCATTCCAGAGCTTTTCCTTGTATTCCGACGTTGCTGAGGCGTTGTATGAGGGTGCTATGACAGACTGTGTCGAAGGCGGCGGAGAGGTCAAATAGGATGAGGGCGACTGTTTCTCCGTTGTCCAGTAGCGTTCGGATGTCGTCTGTAGCTGCGATGAGGGCTGTTTCGGTGCTGTGTTTGGCTCGGAAGCCGGACTGTGAGGGGTCGAGGGAATTGTTGGATTCAAGGAAGGCGGCGAGCTGACTATTAACGGCTTTCTCAATGACTTTGGCAGGGAATGGGAGGAGTGATATGGGGTGGTAGTTATTAAGTTCAGAGGGGTCTGCTGTGGGTTTCTTCAGAAGGGCGCTGAGTTCGGCATGTTTCCAGCTTTCTGGGAAGGTAGCGGAGTTGAAGGAACAGTGGATGACATTGCGGAGATGGGGTGCGATGATGGAGTCTGCTTTGTTGAAAATGTGGTGGGGGCATGGGTCGGTTGGCGATCCTGAGTGGATGGAGTTCATCAGGCGGATGGTGTCTTCAGTAGTGATTGGGTTCCAGGCGCAAAGGTTGTGAGGGTGCTGTTTTGTTTCGGAGGTGGGTGGAGTGGACTGTTCTTCGGACTGGTTTGCAAAGCTGTTATGTATGTCGGCGATTTTGTTGTGGAAGAAAGAGGATAAAGAGTCGCAGAGGTCTTGGGAGGGAGTGATGTCGTTGGTGCCGGCGGTGGGGTTGGTAAATTCTTTGACGATGTTGAATAGTTCCTTGCTGTTGTGGGCGTTGTTGTCGAATCGATCCTTGAATGCTGATTTCTTGGTGGATCGGATCAATTGGTGGTGTTTTCGGGTGGCGTCCTTGAAGGTGGTCAGGTTGTCAGTGGTAGGGTTTTTTCTCCAGGTTTTCTCGAGAGTACGACATAACTTCTTGGATTTCTTAAGGTCATCGTTGAACCAGGGGGCCTTTTTGCTACCTTGTTTGATCTGGTGGTTTTTTAAGGGTGCTAATTAGTCAGCGCTGTGGGTGATCCATTGTGTGAGTTTGGTGGCAGCTTGGTTTGGGTCCGATGATATGGGAGGAGGGTTGTGGTTAAGCGAAGTGAAGAGTTGGTCGGTGGTGATTTTCTTCCAGTTTCTTCGAGGAATAGGTTGTGGGGGGTTGTGGGTCGAGGTCTTTTTGTAGCTGAAGTGAACGCATCTGTGGTCCGTCCAATGGAGAGCTGTGGTGTGATTGAGTGTGTACCCAACACCTTCTTAACGTGACCTTCATGACTAGCTATGGAATCGGAATAGATCAAAATGTCATCTATATAAACTACTAAGTTGATTTCTGGGTTTACTGTCGAACTTCCAACTTGATTTATCATATTTTTTCCTGTCAGTTCTTCTTTCGGACAGTCTATGATCCAGACGTAAAGTTAGATTGACTAACTCTGAACAAGTAGTTGGTTGAGGATCGATTTGCGCAAGAACGTATTTCAGATCATCTTTTAACCCTTGATAAAAGAGTGCTGCCCTCTTTTCTTCAGGCCACGAGGTTTCTGCAATTAACCTATTGAAATGTGACAAATAGGAAGGAATATGCTACTTACCAGTATGCATCTGTTCTTGGCATGTAGGGCCGCTAACATTCATATCTTGTGCATAGATCGCCGCCTAGTGTTGGGTCTGGATGATTGCACCTTGTTGTCCTGGAAGAGTCTTTTGAAGTATCACGAGATAGGTGGCTCCTCCCCCGGACTACAGTGCGCATGGGCATCCTCTCCATCCTCAGATTGTTTTTCGCCATTGTGGCAGAGATGGAGTCCAATACAATACAAGATGACCATGCTTACAAATAATTCTGACTACTACAGCTGCGACAGGCACCGGGGAGGATGGGTGGGCGATATGAATGTTAGCGGCCCTACATGCCAAGAACAGATGCATACTGGTAAGTAGCATATTCCGTTCGAGGCATGTGGGCCGCTAAATTCATATCTTGTGCATAGAATAAATAGCAGTTTCTCCCCTAGCGGTGGTTGCCCGAGCCAGCTGCAGCAGCCTGAAAAAGGGACTTAAGAACAGCCTGTCCTACAGCAGCTTGCTGCTTGGAATGTACATCAACACAGTAGTGTTTGGTGAACGTATGTATGTTATTCCATGTGGCTGCTCTACAAATGTCCTCCGTTGGAATGTTACCCAGGAAAGCCATGGATGCCCCTAGCTTGCGTGTGGAATGCGCTCTTGGGGGGACTGTTAGTGTGCGTTTAGCCTTCTGATAACAAATCTGAATACACTTAACAATCCAGCTGGCTATACCTGATTTGGAAATGGGTTTGCCCTTGTGATGTGTTGAAAAAGCAACAAAGAGTTGTTTAGTCTTCCTGAAATCCCTCGTCCTGTCTATATAGTACAGGAGAGCTCGTTTGACGTCTAATGTGTGCAGTGATCTTTCTGCAACTGAGTCTGGATTAGGGAAGAAAACTGGCAGTTCAATAGTTTGATTAATGTGGAACTGAGAGACTACCTTGGGCATGAATTTAGGGTTAGTGCGTAGCACCACCCTATTCGCGTGAACCTGTATAAAAGGTTCTTGAATGGTTAGGGCTTGCAGCTCGCTAACCCGTCTCAGCGACGTGATCGCTACTAAGAAGGCAACCTTCCAAGTGAGGAACTGTACCTCACAAGAGTGGAGAGGTTCGAAGGGAGGTCCCATCAGTCTGGTCAAAACAATATTAAGATTCCAGACCGGTGAAGGTGGTCTTCTGGGTGGAATGACTCGTTTGAGTCCCTCCATAAAAGCCTTTATGGCTGGCACTCGGAACAGTGAAATGTGTTGCCTGTTCTGTAAGTAAGCCGCTATTGCCGCCAAATGAATACGTATAGAGCTGTATGCCAGATTGCATCTGTATAAATGTAACAGGTAACAGATAATGTTTTGTGTTGTTGCATCCAGCGGGTTTATGTCATGGTTGGAACAGTAAATGACAAAGCGTTTCCATTTGGCAGCATAGCAGGCCCTAGTGGTAGGCCGTCTCGCCTCCTTGATGATATCCATACAATCAGGAGGCAAATTCAGATACCCAAATTCTATGAATTCAGGAGACATATCGCAAAGTTTAACTGTTACGGATCTGGGTGCTGAACTTCGCCATGGCTCTGGGTGAGAAGACTGGGTGTAAGACGCAGTCTTTGATGAGGCACCACGGAATGTTCTAGGAACGTGGTGTACCATGCTTGCCTCGCCCACGTTGGAGCAACCAGGATGAGAGTCATCGAGTGCTGTCTGAGTTTCCGTGCCACCAGAGGTATGAGCGGGGCTGGCGGAAAAGCGTACGCAAATCTGCCTGACCAGTTCATCCATATCACATTGCCCTGAGACCGCGGGTGTGGGAACCTGGCGGCGAAGTTTGGGCATTTTGCATTCTCGTTTGTGGCGAACAGGTCGATGTCTGGATGCCCCCACTGCTGGAAGTACCGTTGCAGCACCGAGGGATGAATCTCCTGTGAGAAGTTGGCCTGATATATAATGTTCACTATTCTAGTGAGCACTTTGTATCAGTCCAAACAACCCTTATGGTGATTGGTTGTAAGTCAACCTTATAGACCAGCTGTCCTAGTAGCGTGGATACGAGCAGTCTTCGGGCTAAACTCTAGAGGGAGTGTTAAGCCAGCTGTTATACCATCACATATACCCCTTGAACACCAAGTGAAAGGACACCACACAAGTGTTATGAAAATAAACAGTGTATTTATTTAGATCACAACAGCCCTGTACTTTTTATGAGGACAGGGTACTAAGCACACAACAAAACTCTTACGAAAATACTTTAAGTTGCACAATGTACACAAATGCCCGAGGGGCACGAAAAACCATATACTCTGAAAGTGGAATGCGAAATTACTAGCAGGTAAGTACTGTACTAATAGGCTTTGGAATCGCTAGGACTACGTTTCTGAACCTTCAGATTACTAGTAGGAGGCCTAGGGGACTCGGGTGCAGAGTGTGCACTCTCACACGGGATGCGGGACAAAGTCTATGGGAGCTAGTAAAGGCAAAGTTAGTGTTCTCGGGCGAACCCGACTAGGTAGATCGAAAACGAAAGTGGATCCGGACTCTTGGATAGTGAGGCTATGCTGGGGCACCGAAATGCCGAAGTTACCTAGCCCAGGGGCTGCAGCTGCATAGGTCTGAAAAGACGTCGGGAATCCTCGTTGACGAACCAGGAGCCTGAAGAAAGAAGTTGCTGGCAGGCGACCAGTGAAGATAGTTCGAGTGATCCAAGCCTGGATCGAAGATGGATGACACCTGAAAGCAGAGGGGACCAAGTTCTTAATCACTAGCCAGTGATCAGATGGCACCAGGAGGGCACCGGATGATAGTCACCTCGACTAGGTGAGTGGGCGACGCTGGGTTCTGCAGTCTCACGGACCAGGAGGCGTTGTTGGCGACCAGGATGGAGGTGCGAGCTGTCCCACGATGGATGATGCGGTCGACGTCGCTGGACCCAGGATTGGGGCAACAAGTCTTGGCAAATTCAAGCCCACGCGGTGGACCTAAAATGGTGTCTGGAGTGGACCAGGAGGGTCCGGGGTGCTCCTCTTTTGGAAGGGAGCAAGGGCCAGTCTGGAGCAACCAGACCAGCAGTGTTGTTGTCGTTGATCGTCGTCGGGAAGGCCACAAGCCAGCGGGCTAGTAGCCAGACAACGCGGTGAGCAGCAAAAAGCAGAAGGGCCCCACTCAGATCGTGGAGATGCTGGGAGGCTGGACTTCGGTGCTGGAGCTGCTCAGGGTCGGGGCTTCTCGGACCCCAAAGCACTCACCAGAGGATCCCTCGGCGGTCGTGCTGGATAGAAGTCGTGCAGTTCTGATGATGGCCGGTCCCTCGAGGTCTCGTCGCACCTACGGTTCTCAGCTTAGCTGTAGAGGTAGGTAGAGGTCAGAGGTGCCAGGGAAGCCGGGTCTCGTCGAGCTGGTCAGTCGGATTCCTGAGGAAGGACGTGCAGCAAACCACAGAGTTCTTAGATGGTGCCTGCGGATGCAGGGTGACTACTCCTTAGCCACAAGGGAGAAATCTTGAGAAGAAGTCGAGAGTTCCTTTCGTAGAAAGTAGTTTCTTGATTCAAAGATGATCTAATTTGGAAGGGTCCCCGCTCCTGCCTTTATCCTAAAGAAAGGGTTGGGTACGCGACTAGGTCCTGCCCTAGGGGTGGGACCAGGAAGGGGGGTGGTTACACCCCTCTCCCATGCCGGACTTTCCCCAGGCCAGGGGCTGGTGTGCCCCTGGAACTGGTTCTAGCCGGCAGATGCGTAGTGAGCACCGGGGTGCCACTTGCAGTCACCTTCCTGTAAAGCCCTGCCTACCCAGGATACACAAAACCCTGTCTGGGATGGTGCTAAGGGTCTGATAAGGTGGCCCAGTACCAATTGGAAATGTACCTAAGGTACATGGAATCCATTTTAGAGAGAGAGCAGTAGGCCTGGGGTCCTGATTGGCAGGGCCCCAGGTCAACTAAGTCGGCAAACCAGCAAAACACCAGGAAAAAAGTTGGGGGCAACCATAGTCAGGTATCCACCTTCCTACATCTCCCACTCGTGCACCTGATGGCTGTGTCTGCTGAGCAGATCCGCCATCGGGTTGTCCTGGCCCGGGAGGTGGTCCGTCATGAGGAAAATGTTCCTCTGAATGGCCCACTTCCACATGCTCTGAGCCAAGTGTGACAACTGTGGAGAGTGAGTACCTCCCTGCTTCTGAATGTAATACATGGCCGTCATGTTGTCCGTCCGGATCAACACGACCTTGCCGCACAGATGTATCTTAAAAGCCTTCAGTGCCAGGAAGATTGCCATCAATTCCAGCAGATTGATGTGCATCTTCTTCTGTTGATCCGACCATAGTCCCTGCACTGTATAATGAAGGAGATGCGCCCCCCACCCCAGGAGGGATGCGTCCGTCGTGAGCACTATTTGTGGTACAGGCTCTTGGAACGGTCGTCCCTTGCAAAGGTTGCGTGGATTCCACCAATGCAGAGAGTTGTACGCACGACGGGTCACCAACACTAGGTCTTTCAATTGTCCTTGAGCCTGATTCCACTGTCGTGCTAAACACTCTTGGAGCGGACGCATGTGCAGTCTCGCGTGCGGGACTCTGAAGATGCAGGAGGCCATCATGCCTATCAACTGCAGAAACACTCGCGCCTGTAGTGAGTGTTGTGGCCTGAATTTGCGAATCAGCAGTTGCATGCTGTCGATTTGCACTGAGTTCGGCTGGGCCGTAGCCGTCACAGTGTCCAACGTCGCTCCCAAGTATTGCTGTACTTGAGCGGGTTGAAGATGCGACTTGGGATAGTTCAGAGAAAATCCCAAACTGTGCAGAAGATGAATCGTGCGGGACATGTGGCTGGCGCACTGCTGGGCCGACTTCGCTTGCACAAGCCAGTCGTCCAGGTAAGGGTAGACATGAATGTGTTGTCTCCGAAGGTGTGCCGCCACTGTCGCCAAGCACTTGGTGAACACTCTGGGAGCAGTGGTCACTCCAAAGAGTAGCACCTTGAACTGATAATGCTTGTTCTGTATAGTGAACCTGAGATATTTCCTGTGTGCCTGATGTATGGGTATATATATGGAAATATGCATCCTTCAGATCCAGAGTTGCCAGGAAATCCCCCTGACGGAGCAATGGCAGGACCTGCTGCAGAGTCAGCATATGGAAATGTTCTGAAAGGATGTATAGGTTCAAAGGTCTCAGATCCAGAATGGGCTGAGAGACCCGTCCTTCTTTGGGACCAAGAAATAGAGAGAGTACACCCCTGTTCCGTGCTCCTCTAGAGGCACCAGTTCTATGGCCCCTTTTTGCAGCATGCTGGCCACCTCTTGCTGTAATAAGGTTAAGTGCTCTGCGGACATAGGATGGTGTCTACGTGGTATGTCGGGTGGAGTGGATGTCAGTTCTAAACAATACCCGTACTGGATAAGTTGCCTCACCCACCTGTCTGTGGTAATGCCTTAACAGACTGGCAGGAACTGCTGGAGTCGTCCCCCGACCGGTGTTATATGGTCCGGGGCAGTGACAAGACGTCACTGTTTGGTATTTGCGGAGGACCTGGTGTTATTATTTCCACGTCCTCTGCCTTTGGCGCTGTTACCACGGTATCCACCTCTATTGTTCTTGTTAAAGGTGGCCTGTGCACCACCTTTATTGTATTGTGTTTGCTGAGATGTTTGCCCCCTTGACGGCCCTCTACCTCCTGAGCGACGAAAAGAACCCCCTCTGAACTGTTGAGACTGCAAGGCCCCCATAGACTTAGCCGTCTCGGTGTCCTTTTTGATCTTCTCAGGAATCGTGTCAACGTCAGGCCCAAACAAGAAATCTGGGTTAACGGGGTGATTGAGCAAACTTGTTTGTATTTCTAGCTTAAACCCTGAAATTCGTAACCATGCCTGCCTCCTTAGCATTACACTGGTGTTAATGGCCCTGGCTGCAGTGTCTGCTGAATCTAGGGCACACTTGATAGAAGCGTTTGATATCAGTTTCCCTTCCTGAATCAACATTTCCGCCCCCTCTCTATATGCATCAGGCAAGTGTTGCAACAATTGCTCTAGGGTGTCATAGTGAGCCCTATCGTATCTAGCCAGTAGAGCTTGTGTATTGGCTATTCTCCAAATATTCGCTGCTTGCGCAGCAACCCGCTTCCCAGAGGCTTCTAACACTTTAGATTCTTTGTCTGGGGGAGGAGCATCACCCCTTGTTTGCGAGTTCACCCTCTTCCGGGCATTGGAGACCACCAAAGAGTCCAATGGCAATTGACCCCTTATATACGTAGGGTCCACAGGAGCAGGCCTGTATTTCTTTTCAATACGTGGGTTCACCACCCTTGCTCTGGTTGTGTCCTTGAAAATGTCATTGGCGTGCTTAAGGACACCCTTCAGCATCGGCAGCGTCTTCACTGACCTGTCCGACGTAGAGAAGGTATCAAACAGGAAGTCCTCCTCAACCGGGTCCGCATGCATGACCACATCGTGGTTCAGCGCTGCCCTTTCAATTAGAGCGTTGAACGCCGCAGAATCCTCTGCGGGGGCCGTCTTCACTTGGTAAGACTGGGTGTGCGCCGTGCCTTGATCTTTGAGCACATCCTGCGAGTCATCCTGATTAGATTCATCAGGATAGTTGAATTGCTCGTCATTCTGGTCATCCCCCCTGTGAGAAGTTGGCCTGATATATGATGCTCACTAGTTCAAGTGATCACCTTGTATCAGTCCAAACAACCCCTTATGGTGATTGGTTGTAAGTCAACCTTATAGACCAGCTATCCTAGTAGCGTGGACAAAAGCAGTCTTTAGGCTAAACTCTGAATGGCATGTGAAGCCAGATGTTTTACCACATATAACCCCTTGAATACCAAGTGAAAGGACACCACACAGGTTGTTATGAAAATAAACAGATATTTATTAACTAACATACACCTCTGAGCTCTTTATGAGATCAGAGGGCTAAGCACATGACAATACTCAAAAGGAAATACGAGTTCGCACAATATTTACACAAGTGCCTTAGGGGCACGACAAACCATATACTCAAAACAATGGAATGCGAGGAAGGAAAATACTTTAAGGAGATCCAGAGGCTGGAGGATCGCTGGGACTACGCTACAAACTAGGTAAGCAAGGAGCAGGAGGCCCACGGGACTCACGTGCAGAGTGGGAACTCTCACGCGGGATGCGTACCAACATCTATGTATCTTACAGTTTAGAAAGTTACGGATTCCGGACGAACCCGGCTGGATGGAGGGAAAACAACAGTGGACCTGAACACTAGGATAGTGAACACAGACTTCAGCACCTAGAAGCTTTAGTTACCTAACCCACAGGCTGCGGGTGCATAGGGCTGAAGTAGTGTCGTGTTTGCTGCGTTGATCCCGGTGATGCCTGAAACAAGGAGTTGCTGGCAGGCAGCCAGATGGAGGAGTCCGGTGGTTCCAAGGATGGAACTGGAAGAAAGAAGTCCTGAAAGGGAAGGGGACAGAGTCTTGATCACTAGCCAGTGACAGTGCTGGAACCAGGAGGAAACCAGATGCTGTCGCCGCAGTCAGGTGAAGGAAGGGTCGCTTTTCTCTGTAGCTGCGCGGACCAGGAGCTGCTCTTCACGACCAGGCTGGAGGCACGAGCTGTCCCACGTCGTCTGCTGCTGTTGGCGGTGTCGGATCGTCGATCTGGACAACAGGCCTTGGCAAATGCAAGCCACGCGGTGAAACAAAGATGGCGTCTGGTGCGGACCAGGAGGGTCCGGGGTGCTTCTCCTTTACAAGGAAGCAAGGGCCAGTCTGGGGGACCAGACTAGCAGTGTTGGATTCTTTGGGTCGTCGTGTCAGAGGTCACGAGCCAGCCGGCAAGTGACCAGACAACAGGAGGTGCAGCAACCAGGCAAAAGGGCCCCACGCAGATCTCGTGGATGCTGGGGGGCTGGTCTTTGGTGCCGGAGCTGCGTCGGTGTAGGGCTTCTCAGACCCTGGTGCACTCACTTGAGGATCTCTCGGCGGTCGTGCTGGAAGCGCTGTGCAGGTTTCTCAAGATGGCCGTCTCCACGTTGCTCGTCGCACCCACGGGTCCCAGCTGGTATGCATTCGGACTGAGGGGCGGCTGCGACTCAAGTCCGTCTTCGGTGTCCATGCCCCCGAGGGCAGCCTTAGATGACGTTGCACCGTCTCTTCGGCAGCTTCTTGGATGTACCGATCTTCAGGGTGGCACCCTTCCGTAACCCCGACGGGGCAATGACACTCTGAGCCTTCTTAGGATCCGATGGAACGAGGCTTCGCGAAACGAATACTGGTTCGACCAGTTTCAGTTTCGGTTTCGATTTGTCTTTAGTCAGTTTCGTTTTCGTTTTCGAAGGTGTACCCACCGAAGGCTCTGAAGTATTCTTAGTTGGGCAAGGTTGCGGGGCTGTAGAATGAGTAGAAAGATCTTGGCTAAGGCCTTCCGGCGATGCTTGGACCTGAGCCGTTGACAAGACAGTGTCACTTTCGACCCCAAATGTTCGGGCGGGTCTTGCTCATCGCTGGAGCCGCCCTCTGCGGCTCCAATAGCCATACCGTCGTCTCTTACCTCGACGGCTTCATCGTCTTCGATGTGTTCATCGTCTACCTCTTCTCCGTAGGAAGAATCTTGACAGGAGACCGGGTCGGAGAAGTGCTCCGGTTCCTCCTCTTGGACGCCCTCGTCATCCCCAGCCTCGAAGATATCCTCCACATCCGACGCCCTCCGAGCCGGTAGTCTCGCCTCACGTCGAAGAGCGAGCGCCTCTTCCGACCTGAATTTCGAACAGGCCAAGCAACTCTCCTCGTCGTGGTCTGGAGACAGACATCTGTTGCACACAGGGTGCACGTCTGAGAGAGGGTACTTCGCGTTACAGACTGGGCAACGTTTAAACGGGGCCTGGAATTCCATCGTCGATGTCAATCTTCAATCGGGCCTAAAAAGCTGGGAGCACACGTGCTCAAGTATCCGGGAGCCGGATAAGTTAACTCAGAACCGAACGAAGTACAATACCGACGCTTAAAGAGGCCTTTTGGCCTGAAGAAAAACAAGTTTTTCCTATAGGTTCCGAACAGGAGTCACGGAACACATCCGAACCCAATGGCGGAAAAAAACAATCTGAGGATGGAGAGGATGCCCATGCGCACTGTAGTCCAGGGGAGGAGCCACCTATCTCGTGATACTTCAAAAGACTCTTCCAGGACAACAAGGTGCAATCATGCGGACCCAACACTAGGCGGCGATCTATGCACAAGATATGAATTTAGCGGCCCACATGCCTCGAACATAAGGTCTCTATTCCCTTGTCGTAGCCGTAATAGTTCGCGATCTGCGGACAGAGTCACCAGTGGCGGCTGGTGACATTTGAAATTGGTGTGGCGTAAAATTGGCGGTGGAGAAAAAAATACAGGAACAAACACCACACAGTACCATACAAAGAATAGAAACCAACCCCACATCAAAACTAATGCAGCGCGCTATGTGAAAGTGAACTCAGCATGTTCATAAAGTGATCACATATTTTAGAAAATATTCATTTCGTGAAACCATCATGCAGTGTTTGAGGCTTAGCTTATGAGTAGCTTCAAATAGAATGAAAACAAAACAGGTATTACAGCAAATTTTGCCTGCAGCGGGCACCAATGCATTGTATATTCCATACCTTGCAAATACATATACAGGGTAAATTTACGCGATGAAAACTGCCCAGATTTGAAAATGTGGGATACTATTTTTTTTCAGCTGAAACACGCTAATGAGGGCCACTTTCATTTTAATGCCCAGATGTTTTTGCTGTGCTAGTCCGACCCTGGCTGTTCCACGTATTCCGAGTGAATTTATCAATAAATAACACATGACTCAACCCCCAGTGGCTCCAATTGCCCTGTTGGTCCACTGTCACTCCGAACTGAGGGAGTTCTTGCTGGGTCGGAGGTGCACTCACACGGAGCTGTTTACATAACGTGCTCGCCGTGCAAACCGTAGCAGCCCTCTCAATTGACTCCTGTGACGCCATTTAAACTTATTTTAATTAACGTTTAACCTATCACAGATACTGTTTTTAACACTCCGTCGATCGTCAGCCCCTCCTTATCCTCTCACTCCCAAATATACAATTTGGCACCAGCATGACTGAGCTAAACTGTGTGAATCAGACGAGTGACGAAGGTGCTGGTGCTGACAAGTTTGTGTCTAGTCAGAGGCCAGTCACTCCTCTGATGTCCCTACTTGTTCGGTGTGCAGGGGAACGCCAGTTCTCTTGTGTCAGTGAATTAACGAGACACACGTTTGTGCCTGCTTACTGCACTATGACTATGAGAGATGGAAACAAACATACAAACTACTGCCACAAACGGATGAGAGAAACTCGCACTTTATTTACTCTGAACTTTTATACAGAATGCAAAGCATGACTGTATTTTCGGCTGAATTGGGTTAAATGTTACAACTCATTTACACACAGTCACAGAGGCCCTTATTTAAGGCAACCCAAGGAACGTGCCAACAATGTACAGTCTTCACATTTTATTCGATGTTATATTGTTTTCATTTTTAATTATTATGTATGCTCATGCACAATGGCACTCACCACACGGGAAGGAAGTCGGAACGGGAAACCAAGAATCAGGCGTGAGCGCTCTCACTGCACAGGACCATCTCTTCCCAGAGCAAGGGCAGGTGGCACAGCGACATCGAGGTCCCACCTGCCCCATCACAGTCAGGCACGGGTTGCCAAACGCAGCCGCAAGAAGAGCTCAGAGCATCCATAGAAGCACCAAGCACCTGCACGCCACTGCCAACGGACCCGAGCCGGCGCACAAGGAGGCATGCATGAGCTGAGCATTCCGGGTGACAGGGTAAAGGAGTCCCGGAGCGTGGCACAACACAAACCACCTCAACCCCCAGACTAGAGAGCTTCTTCTTCACCCCTTTGAAACTCGCCTCGTTAACAAAATCCCCCTCACTCCGAAGCCGGCAGAGACAGGCAACATTTAAATACTTAAGTATAATTTACATGCGATATGCGATAATAATACATAATAAAATATTATATAAAACTTACCTTGGCTTCCCGCGCTGACTCCCGAGACTGCAGACTTCCGACTCCCGCCGTCCTGGATTTTGAATGCGTCTGACGTGGTCTGGGCTCTCGTCAACAGGAAGGCTGCAGGCAACCTCCCTCCCCTCCACCGCAGCCAGCACCGATTGGTTCGGACGGCTGCCCCAACAGCATCATTTCTCTCAGTCTGTATGCTGCAGAGAACGGAGAGGAGGAAGCGGAGTACTTAATCGCTGTATCCTATCTACTTTATCAGAGAGCATTGCAGTGGCATTCCTAGCTTCAGTTAAATCTGTTTGCATCTGAACAATAACCCTCATCAAATCATCCATGGTGGCCATAATGTCAAAACTCTCAGACCGGGAGGAATATTATTTGTGGGCTCACTATTCTGTCAGGTTGCTTCTTCCTCAGGGTCTGGAGTGATGATATAAGGGGCCCACCTCTCAATACCTCCAACTCTGATTGTAATGATTACGCAGAGTATTGAAGTGATTAAGCGGGGGGAAAGGGAATTAGGAAGGGAACAGCTGGGAAGGATATCTGAAAAGGAAAAGTTACTCGCAAACAAAAATACACGCACTTTCCTTCGCACAAAGACGTAAATTAGGACATCAGATTCTGTCCTTCAATCAGGAACTAGCTTAAGAGCTTCGTGGCTTGCGTTTATTCAGACAATCAGACTCTTAGTTGACCTTTCTTAGATCCGCTATATTGTGGCGATAATACTTCACTTCAGTATCAACTGCTCAAAGGCATAAGCGGCAGAATTTGGTTTAGGTCTTTCTATGACTAGGTTTTCAATCACCTAAACAATCAGTGTCTTATATTTCCTTATTTTATGTGACTTTAAAAGTGTTCCCAAAAACATTCATGGAACTACTATAGAACAAGAATCGCACTCGTGAATATGGTAATGAGCTAGAGAAAACATGCATAGAATTTCTACTGAACAAGAATCACACTCGTGAATAAGGTAAATGATCTTGAAAATCAAATTGAATGTTCCTAATAATTCACTGAAATGGTTTTAACAAAATTCGCAATCTTACCTGTAGAGTGGACCTCTGTCTCCTTTCTCTCACTCTGCTCCTTCACTCGTTTTTCTATCCTTTCTATCTTTCACCTTTCTGCATCTCTGCTCTTTTGTGCGTTATTTCTGCCCATTTTCCCTTTCTCTCCCTCTGCTCCTTCTCTCGTTTTTCTACCCTTTCTATCTTTCACCTTTCTGCACCTCTGCTCTTTTGTGCCTTATTTCTGCCCATTTTCCCTTTCTCTCCCTCTGCTCCTTCACTCGTTTTCACAAGTTGTTCTACCCTTTCCATCTTTCACCTTTCTGCCCTTTTCTGCATCTCTGCTCTTTTGTACCTTATTTCTGCTTATTTTCCCTTTTTTCTTTATCCCTTCTTTCCTCCCTTTATCTTTCCCCGCCGCTGCTGCCCCTGCGGCCCCTCCCCCCCAGCGCGACCGGCCCAATCCAGCTCCTCTCCCGCCTCCCAGCTGTCCAGCCCTCCCCGACCCCTACTTAACGGCGGCCACTGGTGCACCGAAGGCGTGTCAAAGGCAAGCACGTCTGCGCCCGTCCGCGACCAGCACCAGGAACCCTGAACCTCCGCCCGCCAATGCTACGACCCAGCAGCACTCCACGCACTCAACCCAGGCTGCAACAACAACTGCAAGCTAGCATCACCAGCCGACACCCATGGACCTTTCAGCTGTCACCGCTGCCGGCACACCTGCAGCACCGCCAAGAACACGGATCCAGCACAACCCGCCCCCAAGAACACAACCGAACCGAAGACCCTGCAATGCATCCTCCTCAACGTCCGATCCCTCCACAAACACGCCACAGAAATATGGGACCTCCTCAACAGCACCACCCCGGAAGTAACATTCTTCACCGAAACCTGGACCAATGCCACCTCGGGACCGGACATCGCCATCGCCATCCTGCAAGGATAAGAGATCTCCAGGAAGGACCACCCCACCCACCCAGGAGGAGGAATCGCCATCGTCCACAAATCTAGCCTCCGCCTGAGCACACTAACTGACTCCACAAAACTGATGGAACACCTTCACTTCAAGATACTGGCCAGCCGCCCTCCGAGGAACCCTCATGTAGGGACCCCCTGGACCCCGCGGACCCTTCACCAACTCCATCACGGACATTATCTCCCCGCAGGCCATCGCATTCACCAACTACACCCTGCTGGGAGACCTCAACTTCCACCTCGACAATCAACTGGACCCCAACACCACATGCCTCCTGGACAACCTCCACAACATTGGACTCTGCCAGATCGTGACACAGCCCACGCACTCAGCAGGACACACCCTCGACCCCCTCTTCACTACAGGAAACTCCATCACCTTCAGCCACACCACCGAACTCCCATGGACCGACTATTGTTGCGTCCACTTCCCCTTCAGAACACACACCATCCACAGACACCAGCACCTGCTTCCAGAAAGAAACTGGACCAAAATCACCAACGACCAGCTCACCTCCTCACTCAACAACTCCACCCCAACCATTGCGGAAAACGACGACCCCAACAACGCAGCTCGAACCCTGCATAGATGGATCTCGGACAGCACCAACACCATAGCCCCCTCAAGAAAAACAAAATACCCGTGCCAAGAAAGCCAGATGGTTTACCACCGAACTTCGAGAGTCCAGGCGCACATGCCGCCGCCTCGAAAAGGCCTGGAGAAACACCAAATCCACAGAAGCCCACATCAACTTCAGAGCCGTCACCAACGCCCACCATCAACTCATCAGAGAAACGAGGAAAAAAGCGATTGAAGACAGAATCTCCACCCACGCACACAACAGCAAGAAACTTCAGCATCATCAAGGAGTTCGCCCAACCCACCAGCGAGTCTACTGACATCCTTCCCTCACAAGACCTCTGCGACAAACTCAGCCCCTTTTTCCACCACAAAATCAAGAGCATCTACGACAACTTCGACAAAGACAACCAACACACTGAACCCTCACGAACCACCCCCGACACCCGGAAACCAGCGATTGATGACTGGACAGCCCTCACCATCGAAGACACACTGAAGACAATGAAGTCAATCCACTCAGGGGCTCCCACGGACCCCTGCCCCCGCCACATCTTCAACAGAGCCACCGATACCATCGCACCCGTGCTGCATCACACCATCAACCGCTCCCTGGCGACCGCCTCCGTCCCCGACTGGAAACACGCGGAGGTCAACCCCCTCCTAAAGAAACCCTCAGCGGACTCCACCGACCTCAAAAACTACAGACCCATCTCCCTGCTCCCTTTTCCAGCGAAAGTCATCGAGAAAGCCATCAACAGCCAACTCGCCACATTCATTGAAGAACACAACATCCTCGACTCCTCCCAATCCGGCTTCAGAAAAAACCACAGTACGGAAACCGCCCTCCTCGCCGCAACAGACGACATCCGCACCCAACTGGACAAAGGAGAAACAGTAGCCCTCATCCTCCTAGACCTATCAGCGGCGTTCGACACAGTCTCCCACCGCACCCTAATACGCAGACTTTACGACGCAGGAATCCAGGACAAGGCCCTCGACTGGATCTGCTCCTTCCTCTCCGGCAGGACGCAACGGGTCAGACTCCCCCCTTTCCTCTCAGACCCCACACCTACAACTGCGGAGTCCCCCAGGGCTCCTCCCTCAGCCCAACGCTCTTCAACGTCTACATGGCTCCACTTGCCCCCATCGTCAGAACCCACGGACTCAACATCGTGTCATATGCAGACGACACTCAGCTCATCCTCTCCCTATCCAACGAGCCCAACACCGCCAGACGCAACTTTCGAGAAGGCACGGAAGCCGTCGCCAAATGGATGAAAAACAGCTGCCTACAACTAAACACCAACAAAACAGAAGTACTCATCATGGGCCCAAACCCCGACGCCTGGAGCGACACCTGGTGGCCCACCGCCCTTGGAAACCCGCCAACCCCCACAGACCACGCACGCAACCTGGGAATCATCCTGGAATCCGAGCTCAAAATGGACCGCCAGATCAAATCCGTCTCATCTTTCTGCTTCCACACCCTCCGCCTCCTTCGTAAGACCTTCAAATGGATCCCCCGCGAACACCGAAAGACAGTCACTCACGCCCTGGTCACCAGCAGACTACTACGGCAACGCACTCTATGCCGGAATAAACAAAATCATCATCCGCAAGCTACAGAACATCCAGAACGCCGCCGCAAGACTGGTCCTCAACCTGCCAAAACACTGCCACATCTCTCAGCACCTGCGCACACTCCACTGGCTCCCCGTCGAGGCGAGAAACACCTTTAAGATGCTCACCCACGCACACAAGGCCCTCCACGGCACCGGACCAGCATACCTGAACAGCCGGCTCAAATTCCAGGCACTCCCAACGGACCCTACGATCAGCCCATCTCTCCTACGCCGTGCTCCCCCGCACCAGAAAGACCAGATCGGGAGGCCGCTCCTTCTCCTTCCTCGCCGCCAAAGCATGGAACGCCCTTACACTCCACCTCAGACAGACAAGATCGCTCCCCATCTTCGCAAGAAACCTCAAAACTTGGCTCTTCGACAGACCCCCTCCTTGATGGAATGGAACCTGCACCCCCCACCCCTAGCGCCTTGAGACCCTTACGGGTGAGTAGTTGCGCTTTAACAAACTCCTGATTGATGGATTGACTCTACTTCTGAATCTGGGTTAGTGACAGGTAATCCCCCCAAAACCTAGCCTCACCGGGAGCCCATCAAGAAGAGAAGTCTCTACAGATTCTAAACTCCTCCTGCAGCTCAGCGAGCGTTGTAGCAGATTTCAGGCACCCAGAACTCTCCACCGATCAAAAGAACAAAGCTGGCCTTGCAGAGAAACGGAGCCCCAAGATCCTCATCCTCCTTCACCAAAAGACGCTGAATAGTGAGCACGGGGAACTGGGCACGGACGCTGACATCATCGTAGGCACGCCCCGTGCCGAACCTCACGCATCTCGGGTGAGGTGCCAAACCTCACGCATCTCGGGTGAGGTGCCAAACCCCACGCATCTCGGGTGAGCTGCCAAACCTCAGCATCTCGGGTGAGGTGCCAAACCTCACGCATCTCGCGTGAGGTGCCAAACCTCACGCATCTCGGGTGAGGTGCTAAACCTCACGCATCTCGGGTGAGGTGCCAAACCTCACGCATCTCGGGTGAGGTGCAAACCCTCACGCATTTCGGGTGAGGTGCCAAACCTCACGCATTTCGGGTGAGGTGCCAAACCTCACGCATCTAGGGTGAGGTGCTAAACCTCAAGCATTTCGGGTGAGGTGCCAAACCTCACGCATCTCGCGTGAGGTGTCAAACCTCACGCATCTCGTGTGTGTGTGGCGCGGTAGTAAATGTCCTCCTATTCTTTGTTGCGCAGAGTCCGCCCCAGTTCCCTCTCCCATCTTGCCCGTCATGCATTATAAACGCGCGAGTATCTCTGAAATGAGTCGCTTATCTGTGGTGCGCGAGAGAAGCCAGTATTCATATTTACTGAGCTTGCGTGTAGCGTCTCCACGGATCTGGGGTTGAAGCGCCCAATGTCGGACCTGTAGATAACTAAGGTGTTCAGCCTCCGGGAGGTCATAGGTCTTCCGGAATTCCTCAAAAGGCATCACTCCCGCATCTGAATACATGTGAAAGAGGCATCGGCATCCTGCTGGGCGCCACCGTGCAAAGGCCTGGACATCCCTACCCGGGCCGAAGTCAGGGTTCTCTAACAGGGGTGTGAGGGGAGACGGGAAGGTCGTCAGGTCGTGTAAGACGCATGTTCGATCCCATACCTCTAGCGGTACCCTCGTGACGAAGGAGGCGTATAGGTTAGGGGGTCGGTGTTGTCGCTGCAGGAAAGGCACCTCCTGGAGTGGACGCCCGCGACCGCTTGGACCTGGAACAACCAATGGCGCTCCGATTCCCATTTGCTCCATTCCACTACAGTTCTGAGTTGGGTCGCCTGGTAATAGTGACGCAAATCCGGCAGGCCCAGCCCACCACTCTCCGGGGGAAGCATCCCTAGCCTCAGCTTGAGCCTGGGCCGTTTCCCGTTCCACACAAACTGAGCCAGCTCCGATTGCGTGCGGCGAATCCATCCCTCCGGGGGACGGAGCGGGCAAGCCCGAAAAACGTATAAAACTTGCGGGAGGATTGTCCTCTTTACTGCTGCCACTCGGCCCAGCCAAGATAGTGGGAGGTGCCGCCACCGCCCGACCTCCGCGCGGATAGTGCGACTTAGGTTAGCTTAGTTGAGACACACCGTTTCGGGTAGCGTGGCCGCCAATTGTTTGCCATGGTAGGGGACTGCACCGTCTGCCCATTGGAAGGGGAATTGTGCTTCTAGGGAGGCCCGCATGTGTGCCTCCAAGGAAAGGTCAAGTGCTACTGATTTCGTCATGTTCACCTTAAAGCCAGAGGCCTTCGCCAACGCATCCAGGATGGCCGCCCCGGCCAGCAGGGATGCCGCAGGGGAAGCAAAGGAAAGCAAGACATCATCAGCGTATAAGCTAATCGTGTGGATATCAGCCCCGAATTTAATCCCCTTAATGGTCGGATGCGATCGCATGGCCTGCGCCAGGGGTTCCATATACAGCGCGAAGAGCAGTGGCGAGAGTGGGCACCCCTGCCGAGTTCCGCGTTCGACGGGGAATACGGACGATGAGCAGCCATTCACCCGAACCGACGCCATGGGGAAGGTATAGCAGTTCAGAACACACGTACGAAATCTCGCGCCTAACCCTGCCTTGATGAGCACCTGTTCCAAGTACGGCCAGTGGACATGATCGAAGGCCTTCTCCTCATCAATTGCCAACATCATGAACTCTCCTGGCAACCTGGAGGCTCGTTCCACTAAGTGGAGTGCTCTTTTTGTGTTGTCGACCGTCTGGCGCTCCGGTATAAAGCCGGCCTGGTCCGGATCAATCAGACCAGGCCTAGGTGGGCCCAGCCGCTTCAACAGTATACTGGTGTAAAGCTTCAGATCTACGTTAAGTAACGAGATAGGGCGGTAGGCCCCGCATTGCGTTCGGTCCTTCCCCGGTTTGGGAATGACCGAGATCATGGCACTCATCAGATCTCTTGGGATGGCGCCGGGCTCCGAGAAGGAATTAAAGAGGGCAGTTAACAACGGAGCAACCTGGGGGCAGAATGTTTTGTAAAAGGCGGCGGTGAAGCCATCCGGTCCTGGCGCCTTGACCAGCTTGAGGGGGGAGATCGCGGCAATGACTTCTTCAGGACGGATCTCCCTGTCAAGGAGTTCTGATTGTTCCGTCGATAAAGCGGGTATGGACACAGAGTCCAGGAAGGCCGCCCCGTCCGCTGGATCCAGAGCAGCCCCCTCGTATAGTGTGGTATAAAAGTCAATAAATGCCTGCGCTATAGCTCCGTCCTCCGTCACTGTGACTCCGTCCTGCGTGTGTATTTCCTGCACCGAGTGTCGTTGCTGCTGTTCGCGGAGTGCCCGACCCAACAGCCTCCCGCATCTGTCGCCTCCCGTGTAGTATGCATGTCGTACCCGTAGTGCAGCGTATTCTGCTCTATCTTGATCCAGTGCTGCTAAATGTTGACGTGCCACTCACAACTGTTTCCACACCCGCGGCGCCCCTGTCCTCTGGTGTACCTGCTCCAATTCCTTCGTGCGGGCAGAGAGCTCGTCTCTCTTACGGGCCCTCTCCGCATTTTCTGCTGCCGCGATTGCAATGAACTTGCCCCGTATGACTGCCTTGAGTGCTGCCCAATGTGTTGCATGTGAAGTGTCCGTCGGTGTGTTGTGTATCAGGTATTCAGCTATAGCTTCCTTGATCTTGGCCACAACCCCCTGTCTGTGCAGCAGCGTGTCCTTAAGCCTCCAGCAACGGGCACTGCGCTCCACCGGTGGAAAGGTAAACACCGCTGTGAGTGGTGCATGATCGGAAAGGGCTGCCGCTCCTATCTCAACGCTTGACGCCAGCGCTCTAAATGAAGTGGATGTTAGAAAATAATCTAGGCGCGCATAGGTTTTGTGGGACGTTGGAGTAATATGTGTAGTCCCGGTCGTCCGGGTGGAGGGAGCGCCACAAGTCTGTCATACCCAGTTCTGACAATCTGTTCCGTCCCCCCTCCGATAAAGTGCCTGCCTGCGTGGATCGCTGCGCTGACCTGTCAAGTAGGTTGTCAAAAACTAAATTGAGGTCCCCCCCAACCAGAACGTGTCTATCAGGTGCCGCCGCTGCTTCAGTAAGCACTTGGTGGAAGAACTTCTCCTGCCCCTCATTTGGCGCATAAACCGCAATCACCGTGAAGGTGTGAGCACCCAGTGAGAACCTGCAGGATAGGAGTCGCCCTTTAACCTCTGTCCCCCGGTGTAACTGCTTCCCCTTAAATCGCTTTGACACCAGGAGCGCCACCCCAGCAGTCTTTGTGGTCGTGGATGAGAAAAGTGGTGTCGGAAAGTGACGGGATTTAAGCCTATGACAATCCTTAGTTAGAAAATGCGTTTCCTGGAGGAGACAGATATCTGCTTTTGAATTCTCCAGCAGGGACAGCACCTCTCGCCGCTTAACCGGACTGTGCCCACGCACATTCAACGTGAGCACACTCAACTCAGTCGCAGGCATAAGGAGTCATACCCCACACGCTCTCTGAGAAAACTTCCAGTGGCCAAAACATCAGCCAAGCCCTGTCTCGCAGCTGCCCCGGCCACCCAGGACCCTCAGATCTGCGCAATTCGCCACACCCTTTTAGTCCAACATTCACTCGGATCCGGAGTTCCTCCCCCTTACCAACACCACCCCCCTCCCCACAATGAACAAAACCCTTGACAGCCCCCCACCCCCCGCAATCCCAAGATGCCAACATTGATAGTCCTTCATCCAGAGATGAATGGGAAAGGTCTCTCCCAGTCCAGAAACCCCCTTTTCCTGACTGGCCAAAGAAGCAAAACAGTCTCTCCCCACCCTCCACCTGCCAAGGAGACCACCCTCCATCCCCTTTCCCCAACTTGAATATCAAAAATAGTCCTGTCCAACGTCCATAGTTGTAGACGAGGAGGTTGGGACACCTTCGGGGGAAGGTGTCGGAGTCCAATACCTCTGCCACCGCCGCCGACTCAGTCGGCCCCAATCCCCACAGTCTCATCAAAAGCCCTCGTGCCACCTCATCGTTGGTTATCCGCTGTCGGAGTTTGCCAGTCCCAGCGCTTTGGTTTCTACCGCAGCATGGCGACCATCTTCGATCTCTTGCGCGGCCGGGCGTCTCGGTCTTCGTCGTCGCCGTTGCTGTTTCCTCTGCCCAGGGCCGTCCGTGCCATTTGCTCCCCCTCCGGGCTGATCGTCATCCTCCGTCGGTTCCTCAAGGCCTAGCAATTTGCATGCATCCCTGAAAGACCGCAACTGGTGAACCTTGTTGTCCAGCTTAAACACCAGGCGAAAGGGGTGACCCCAGCTATATGGGATGTTGCGTCGCAGTTCTGCCGTGATCGGTCGGAATGACCGTCGTTTCTCCAGGGTGATGGAGGCGAGGTCCTGATATAGAGTCGGCGAGTGGGCACCATATGAGATGGTTCCCATCTGGCGCGCTTTGCTAAGGATCTCCTCCTTCGTGGGAAAGTCCTGCACGCAGACCAAGATGTCAGCTGGTTGGGACGAGGCCGCCCTGGGCGGGCCTATCCTATGTGCCCTGTCCAACCGAAGCGTTGAGTCCGCCGGTCGGCCCAGGATGTGGTTGAAGAGGCCTTGGGTGACATGGAAGAGGTCGTCTGTGTCGGGAGCCTGCTTCACTCCCCGAATCCTGATGTTGTGCCGCCGGGAGCGGTTCTCCAGGTCCTCGGCGTGAGACTGGAGGTCCACCTGTTGGTCGTGAATGTGAGAAGTTGGCCTGATATGCAGTGCTCACTATTCTAGTGATCACTATGTATCAGTCCAAACAACCCTTATTGATGATTGGTTGTAAGTCAACCGTAGACCAGCTATCCTAGTAGCATGGACAAGAGCAGTCTTTAGGCTAGACTCTAGAGGGCGTGTTAAGCCAGCTGTTATACCATCACATATACCCCTTGAACACCAAGTGAAAGGACACCACACAAGTTGTTATGAAAATAAAAGTATATTTATTTAGAACACAACAGCCATGGACTCTTTATGAGGACAGGGCGCTAAGCACAATACAAAGCTCTTAGGAAAATACGCAAAGTCGCACAATTTACACAAATGCCCGAGGGGCACGGAAAACCATATACTCTAAAAGTGGAATGCGAAATTACTAGCAGGTAAGTACTACTCTAATAGGCTTTGGGATTGCTAGGGCTTGACTACTGGACCGTCAGATTACTAGCAGGAGGCCTAGGGAGATCAGGTGCAGAGTGTGCACTCTCACGCGGGATGCGGGACAAAGTCTATGGATGCTAGATTTCGTAAAGTTAGTGTTATTGGACGAATCCGACTAGGTAGAGCTGAAACGAAAAAGGATCTGGACCTTTGGATAGCAAAGCTATGCTGGAGCACCGAAATGCTGAGTTTACCTAGCCCAGGGGCTGCGGATGCATAGGTCTGGAAAGACGTCGGGAATCCTCGTTGCAGTCTATGGAGCCTGAAAGAAGAAGTTGCTGGCAGGCGACCAGTGAAGAGATTCGGAGGGATCCAAGCCTGGATCGAAGATGGAAGACACCTGTAAGCAGAGGGGACCAAGGTCTAAATCACTAGCCAGTGATTAGATGGGCACCAGGATGGCACCGGATGGAGTCACCTCGACCAGGTGAGTGGGCGACGCTGGGCTCTGCAGTCTCACGGACCAGGAGGCGTTGTCGGCGACCAGGATGGAGGTGCGAGCTGTCCCACGATGGTATCTGCTGTCGACGTCGCTGGAACCAGGATTGGGGCAACAAGTCTTGGCAAATGCAAGCCCACGCGGTGGATTTAAAATGGCGTCTGGAGTGGACCAGGAGGACCCGGGGTGCTCCTCTGTTGGAAGGGAGCAAGGGCCAGTCTGGAGCAACCAGACCAGCGGTGTTGTCGTCGTGGAGCGTCGTCAAGAGGGTCACAAGCCATCAGGCAAGTAGCCGGACAACGCGGTGAGCAGCAAAGAGCAGAAGGGCCCCACGCAGATCTGGTGGATGCTGGGGGGCTGGACTTCGGTGCTGGAGCTGCTCAGGGTTAGGCTCGAGGGTCCCTCGGCGGTCGTGCTGGATAAGCGTCATGCAGTTCTGAAGATGGCCGGTCCCTCGAGGTCTCGTCTTACCCACGGATCTCAGCTGAGCTGAAGATGTAGGTAGAGGTCAGAGGTGCCAGGGAAGCCGGGTCTCGTCATGCTGGTCGGTCGGATTCTGGAGGAAGGACGTGCAGCAAACCGCAGTGTTCTTAGATGGTGCCTGCGGGTCCAGGGTGACTACTCCTTAGTCACAAGGGAGAAATCTTGAGAAGAAGTCGAGAGTTCCTTTCGTAGAAAGTAGTTTCAGGATTCAAAGATGATCTAATTTGGAAGGGGGCCCGCTCCTATCTTTATACTAGGAAAAGGGGCTGGCACGCGACTAGGTCCTGCCCATGGGTGGGTCCAGGAAGGGGGGTGGTTACACCCCTCTCCCATGCCGGACTTTCCCCAGCTCAGGGGCTGGTGTGCCCCTGGAACTGGTTCTAGCCGGCAGATGCATAGTGAGCACCGGGGTGCCACTTGCAGTCACCTTCCTCTAAAACCCTGCCTACCCAGGATACACAAAACCCTGTCTGGGATGGTGCTAGCACCGCCCCTGACAGGAAACCCTTTGTCCAAGCCTCCCTCGCTGGAAGGACTCCCAGCAGCAGGAGGTCAGACTTGTGTCTGTGGTGGCAGCATCCATTTTGTGATGCTGAGGCTCGAGTTAACTTTAACCGGGGTTCACAGTTACATACATGTCGTGTCCCTCTAGAAGGGTGGAATGCTAACCCCGTCACCAGAATTGGCGAGGGGTTAGTATTCCAATTCGTATGACACCTTACTCGACATGTTTTGATAAAGCGATACCAAAGATAGCAAATAACCGCGAGGATTATAATGCACTTAAGAGTATATGGTACGCGTTATCATAGAACAGCTATTAGGACTTGGTTCCGCAAGCTGCAGATGGGCTCAGCTCATGCCAGAGCACCATCTTACATGATTCCACACACTCTGCCTTCAGGATTGTTAAGGCCTGCCATAGGAGTGACTGATAGGAATCTATGTGTCCATTTTAGGGTTAGATATAGGTATACTATATCTACAGCCAAGGGTTATTACACCACTTTGCCCCAGCTGCCGTGCAGTCAGTTGTGTCAGATTTAGATGGCCAGCCAGGGGTGGCATAATACATGCTGCAGCCCCTGGTAGGCCCTGGTTACACCTATGCCCTGAGTTACAGGGTCTGATAAGGTGGCCCAGTACCAATTAGATATGTACCTAGGGTACATGGAATCCATTTTAGAGAGAGCAGGGTCCCAGGTCAACTAAGTCGAAACCAGCAAAACACCAGGCAAAAAGTTGGGGGCAACCATAGTCAGATATCCAATTGCCCTGTTGCCCTGTTGGTCCAGTGTCACTCCGAACTGAGGGAGTTCTTGCTGGGTCGGAGGTGCACTCACACGGAGCTGTTTACATAACGTGCTCGCAGTGCAAACCGTAGCTGCCCTCTCAATTGACTCCAGTGACGCCATTTAAACTTATTTTAATTAATGTTTAACCTATCGCAGATACTGTTTTTAACACTCTGTCGATCGTCAGCCCCTCCTTATCCTCTCACTCCCAAATATACAATTTGGCACCAGCATGACTGAGCTAAACTGTGTGAATCAGGCGAGTGACGAAGGTGCTGGTGCTGACAAGTTCGTGTCTAGTCAGAGGCCAGTCACTCCTCTGATGTCCCTACTTGTTCGGTGTGCAGGGGAACGCCAGTTCTCTTGTGTCAGTGAATTAACGAGACACGCGTTTGTGCCTGCTTACTGGCACTAGGACTATGAGAGATGGAAACAAACATACAAACTACTGCCACAAACGGATGAGAGAAACTCGCACTTTATTTACTCGGAACTTTTATACAGAATGCAAAGCATGACTGTATTTTCGGCTGAATTGGGTTACATGTTACAACTCATTTACACACAGTCACAGAGGCCCTTATTTAAGGCAACCCAAGGAACGTGCCAACAATGTACAGTCTTCAGAGTTTATTCGATGTTACATTGTTTTCATTTTTAATTATTATGTATGCACATGCACAATGGCACTCACCACATGGGAAGGAAGTCGGAACGGGAAACCAAGAATCAGGCGTGAGCGCTCTCACTGCACAGGACCATCTCTTCCCAGAGTAAGGGAAGGTGGCCCGGCGACATTGCAGTCCCACCTGCCCCATCACAGTCAGGCACGGGTTGCCAAACGCAGCCGCAAGAAGAGCTCAGAGCATCCATAGAAGCACCTGCACGCCACTGACAAGGGACCCGAGCCGGCGCACAAGGAGGCATGCATGAGCTGAGCATCCCGGGTGACAGGGTAAAGGAGTCCCGGCGCGTGGCGCAACACAAACCACCTCAACCCCCAGACTAGAGAGCTTCTTCTTCACCCCTCTGAAACCCACCTCCTTAACGAAATCCCCCTCACTCCGAAGCCGGCAGAGACAGGCAACATTTAAATACTTAAGTATAATTTACATGCGATATGTATGTATGTATGTATGTATAGGCGTTCTTTTATAGCACTATAACTGTCACCCGACGGGCATCCTGGCGCTTAGACTGTTATGACACAATACATGATGTTTCCAGCTTCCAATCTATTTACATTGTTCTGGGGAACAGATGGGTCTTTAATGCTTTTTTAAAGGAAGAAAAATCTTCCAGGCCCCTCAGGCCTACCGGTAGAGATTTCCACAGCCGCGCTGCGGTAAACCTGAAGGACCGACCACTCATCCGGGACCTCAGAAACTTGGGTACTACCACCAAGTAAGCCGAGGCTGACCGGAGTGGTCTTGGAGGGATGTACCATGAGAAAAGGTCCTGCATAGGAGACGGGCCTTGTCCGTGTAGAGCCCTAAAAACCAAACACAAAGCTTTGAAGTTCACCCGTTGAGAGATTGGCAACCAATGGAGGTCCCTAAGTGCCTTGGCAGAAGAGTCCAGGCAGCGTCGCGAGAGTGCCAGTTTGGCAGCAAAATTCTGTACTCATTGGAGTTTTCCTAGCAGAGTAACTGGTGCCCCCAGCAGCAGTGCGTTGCAGTAGTCGAGACGACTTAAAATTATGCTCCGCACTACCTCTGGTCTGGTCTGTACCGGGAGTAAGGGTAGAATCTTTTGCAATGATCGTAGTAATGCCATACAAGTGGCCACCGTTTTGTTCACTGATGTGTCCAGCTGTAAGTCGGAACTAAACATTACCCCCAAATTCTGAACCGATTCGGCAGGCAGACTAGTACCTTGGAAATCAGGAGGCCAAAAACCCTGCGGTAGGGGTCTGGGGGTCCGATCCATAGAGCAATGTAGCACCTCGGTTTTCGAGCTGTTAAATTGTAGGGAGTTGTTACCCAGCCATTCTGCCGTGGTGCTCATGCATCGATGGAAGACCTCCTGTGACACCCCGTCCTTACCCTCAAACGAGAAGATAAGTTGGGTGTCATCGGCGTAGTTGGTGACTGTTATGCCAAAAGATTTAATCAGCTTGATCAGGGGACGGAGGTAAAGATTGAAAAGAATGGGGCTGATGGCCGAGCCCTGGGGTACTCCCTGACCAACCCTCCTGATGTTGGATTTAAAGGGTGGCAGGGCAACTACCTGGTGCCTTTGATCGAGATATGACACCAGCCATTCAAGGGCCAAGCCCGACACCCCAGCCTCCGTCAGTCCCCTGACCAGGATTGCATGGCTGACCGTGTCGAACGCGGCGGACATGTCGAGCAGCACTAAAAAGGCTGCTCGACCCTGGTCGGCACGCGTTCGAAGGTCATCGAGAACAGTCACCAATGCCGACTCTGTCCCATGTGCCGGTCTAAACCCAAACTGAGCCACATCCAAACAATCAGTAGTCTCAAGAAAGTTGGGGAGATGTTTTGTGGCCAGTTTCTCTAGAATTTTAATAGGGAATGGCAAGAGGGAGATGGGCCTAAAGTTGGCTGGGCATGTGGGGTCCAGATTCTCCTTTTTATGTTTAAAGCATTTTATTAGAAAGGTACAGTGTGTGAGAAGTTGGCCCGATATGCAACGTTCGCTATTCTAGCGACCGCTATGTATCGTTCCAACGACCCTTATGGTGTTTGGTTGTAAGTCAACCTATAGACCAGCTATCCTAGTAGCGTGGATACGAGCAGTCTAAGGCTAAAGACTCGAGAGGGCGTGTTAAGCCAGCTGTTTACCACACATGTACCCCTTGAACACCCAGTGAAAGGACACCACACAAGTGTTATGAAAATAAACAGGATATTTATTAAGAATCACAACAGCCCTGTACTCTTTATGAGGACAGGGTACTAAGCACAAACCAAATCTCTTTAGCAAATACTTCAAGTGCACAATTAAAACAAGTGTCCGAGGACACGGAAAGGTTAAGGTCTCGGGCGGACCCGATAAGGCAAGTCGGAAGCGAGGGACTCGGGACCCTAGAGTAAGGAGGCTATGCAGGCACCGAAATGCCGAGTTACCTAGCCACGAGGGCTGCGGCTGCACAAGTCTTACAGGCGTCGGGGTCTTTGCTGACGAGTCAGGAGCCGGAAGAAAGGAGTTGCTGGCCGGCGACCAGTGCTGAATAGTTCGTAGAGATCCAAGCCTGGATCGGAGATTGATGAAACCTGAAAGCAGAGGGGACCAAGTTCGTACTACTAGCCAGTAGTCAGAGGGTACCAGGAAGGCACCGGTTGGCCGTCACCTCGACTAGGTGAGTGGGCGACGCTAGGCTCTGCAGTCTCACGGACCAGGAGGCGTTGTCGGCGACCACGGTGGAGGTGCGAGCTGTCCCACGAAGGATGATGCTGTCGGCGTCGCTGGGCCCAGGATGGGGCAACAAGCCTTGGCAGATCTCAGGGCCACGGGGTGGGCCTAAGATGGCGTCTTGAGTGGACCAGGAGGGTCCGGGGTGCTTCTCGCAAAGATGGAAGCAAGGGCCAGTCTGGAGCAACCAGACCAGCAGTGATGATTCTCGGATGTCGTCACAGAAGGGCACAAGCCAGCGGCGAGTGACCAGACAACGTGCTGAGCAGCGAGCAGAAGGGCCCCACGCAGATCGTGGAGATGCTGGGAGACTGCACTTCGGTGCTAGAGCGGCTCAGGGTCGGGGCTTCTCGGACCCCAGAGCACTCACCAGAGAGTTACCTCGATGGTCGTGCTGGTTTTTAAGAGCGTGCAGGTTCTGATGATGGCCGGTCCCTCGAGGTCTCGTCGCACCCACAGATCACAGCTGAGCTGATGACGTGGGTAGAGGTCAGAGGTGCCAGGGAAGCCGGTTCTCGTCGAGCTGGGCCGTCGGATTCCTTGAGGAAGGACTTACAGCAAACCGCAGAGTTCTTAGATGGTGCCTGCTGATGCAGGGTGACTACTCCTTAGTCACAAGGGAGAAATCTTGAGAAGAGTCTTGAATGTCCTTTCGTAGAAAGTAGTTCTTGATTCAAAGATGATCTAATTTGGAAGGGTCCCCGCTCCGGTCTTTATCCTAAAGAAAGGGGTGGGTACATGACTAGGTCCTGCCCTAAGGGTGGGACCAGGAAGGGGGGTAGTTACGCCCCTCTCCCCTGCCGGGCTTTCCCCAGGCCAGGGCTGTCGCCCCTGGAACTGGTTCTAACCGGCAGATGCGTAGTGAGCACCGGGGTGCCACTCCGCAGTCACCTTCTCGCCAAAGCCCTACCTACCCAGAATACACAAACCCTGTCTGGGACGGTGCGAACAGCGCCCTCGACAGGAAACCCTTTGTCCAAGTGCTCCTCGCTGGAAGGACTCCCAGCAGCAGGAGGTCAGACTTGTGTCTGTGGTGGCAGCATCCATTTTGTGGAGCTGAGGCTTCAGTTAACTTTAACCGGGGTTCACAGTTACGTACATGTCGTGTCCCTCTAGAAGGGTGGGATACTAACCTCATCGCCAGAATTGGTGAGAGGGCAGCACCCCGATTCGTATGACACCTTACTTCGACATGCTTTGATAACGCGATACCGGAGTTACCGATATGGTACGCGTTATCATGGAACAGCTATTGGGTCTTGATTCCGCAAGCTGCAGCCGGGCTCGGCTCGGGCCTGAACCTAGCTCACACGAGCCCACGCACTCTGCCTTCAGGATTGATAAGGCCTGCCATAGGAGTGACTGATAGGGACTCGGGTGTCCATTGTATGGTTAGATATAGGGCTACTATACCTAAAGCGAAGGGTGGTTACACGTCTTCGCCCCAGCTGTCGTGCAGCCAGTTGTGTCAAATTTAAGAGGCCAGTCAGGGGTGGCATAATACATGCTGCAGCCCCTGGCGGCCCTGGGTACACCTATGCCCTGCATTACGGGGTCTGATAAGGTGGCCCAGTACCAATTGGTAAATGCACCTAGGGTACATATCGTAATTTAGAAAGAGAACAGCCAGGCTGTGGGTCTGATTAGCAGGCCCACAGCCAGAGAAAGTCGTAAACCAGTGAAACAAAAGCAAAAAATCTGGGTGATCATAGGATTGCAGACCCTACTCTCCTACACAGTGGCATAAGAAAACAATCATACAAAGAGTCAGTGCGTACGCCAGGGGCGCCCCGAGATTATAGTTCGAGTGTCCCAGCCCAGGAAGGCCACCCAAGTAACCGGCGCCGTGCGTGGAGACGTGCAAAGGAATTCAAGGAACAACTCCCCAACTGTTCGTACCCGTTTTGAAAAAACAAGTCCCCCCAACAACTCCCTTCCCCCCCGCCCCCTCCCCCTACCCTGTCCAGCGCTATGTAATATAGAACCCAGGCTCCGTCTCGATCAACCTCTCCTTCCCCCACCTCACTCGTTAGGTCACACTCTTATCCCCCCCATTCGGATAGAACATCACAACGGTGGCGTAAGCCTCATTAGTCTCAAATACCTCGGGCATGTGATTTCCTTGCATTCCACGGCTAATAGTGTGTGGAAAGGTTGCCATAGCTCCTCAAAGCTGTCCACTTCCCCAGCCAGTGTGAGTGAGAGCTTCTCCATCCCCAGAACATGCCACTGCCTGTGTAGCCAACCAGTATGAGAAGGAGCGGTCGGCGTGCGCCAGTGTATGAGGATATTCTGAACAGCAGAGCCCAACATAATTGCGATCTGTCTCCCCCTTCTCGATTTCAACGGGTACATTAAACCATTGGGGAGACCTAGCAGGGTGTATGCTGGAAATCGGGGTAGTTCAACCTCAAAGCATGTGTCTATCTCATCAATCACTCCCGACCAGTATGCCTGTAACACTGGGCAGTCCCAGAGGATGTGTGTCAATGTGCCTACCTGCCCACAATTGCGCCAGCATCTGTCATCTATAAGCCGATTCATCTCATGCAATCGTTCCGGGGTGTGATACCAATAAGTGGAGACCTTGGTAAAGGTTTCGGTGAGACCTACATGGTAAGCGGAATGTCTTGCCCTGTATGAGATTTGTTCCCATTCCTTGTGACTAAGTGTTCTCCCTAGTTCTCTGTCCCAGCGAGCCCTACCAGGAATATGGAAATGGGAGGACGGGAGCTGTAGCATCTTATAGAGGTCGGTTATGAGTTTCGAGTCTGAAGTGCGTGTCGCCAGCCACCGTTCATATGGTAGCAGCCTTCTGTCTACTGATTCTCTAACTTGTGGCTGCAGGGCCCAGTGTCGAACCTGCCAGTACCTCATACGGTCCGTTTCAGCCATCTGATAACTTTCTTTAAAGCTCTGGAAGGGGATTATCCCCTCTTCTGTGTACATGTGGAAAAGCGCTCTGCAGCCCCTCTCCCTCCTGTGCGAGAAGGCCCCAGGTTCAGTCCCCGGTGTAAAGTCCGGATTGTCCACAATGGGTATGAATGGGGATGGGAACGTGGTGAGATCGAATGTTCGATTGGTAGCGTCCCACACTTTCAGCGGTACCCGTGTTAAATAAGAGGCGTAGAGAGTCGGGGGCGGTGCGACCGTCGGAGAAACGGTATTTCCTGTAAGGGGCGCCCAGCTACCGCCTGATCTTGGAAGAGCCAGTGTTTGTCCGACTCCCACCTGCTCCATTCCACCAAGTACCGCAATTGTGATGCCTGGAAGTATTTGCGCAGGTCCGGGATTCCCAGTCCCCCCGACTCTGGTGCCAAGGTTGTGAGGGCGCGGCGCATTCGGGGTTTACGGCCCTGCCACACAAAGCGGGACACTTCAGTTTGCATCTGTTGGATCCACCCTCTAGGGGGCTGTAGGGGCAGTGCGCGGAACAGGTACAGAATTTGGGGTAAGACTGTCATTTTAATCGCTGCAACTCGACCAAGCCAAGATATCGTCCCCTTGTTCCATCTACCCAGTTCCTCCTTAACTTTCTTACGCATCGCCTCATAGTTGATGTTAACCATCGCTGGCAACGTCGGTGCCAGCGCGATCCCTAAGTATTGCACTTGGTCCCGCGACCAACATAGAGGGTAGAGCCCCTCTAGTTCGCGCCTTGTAGCAGGCGTAAGGGAGACATCCAAAGCCGAGGACTTCGCCACATTCATCTTAAAGCCTGCTACACCCTCGAAGGCCTGGAGTTCAGCCATCCCTGCGGGCAATGCCCGTCCCGGGTTCTCCAGCGTGAAAATTACGTCGTCCGCGTAAAGGCTGATTGTGTGGGTGTAACCACCCATCCGTACTCCGGTCACGTCAGGATTCTGGAGCAAAGGGCTCCATGTAGAGCGCGAAAAGGAGAGTGGAAATGGGACATCCCTGTCTCGTTCCACGTTCAATAGCGAATCTCTTCGAACCCCAGCCATTCACACGCACCTCCGCAGACGGGAATCTATAGCAGTTGAATACCATGCGGCGAAACTTCTCCCCCATCCCCAGCCGTGCCATCACGCTCTCAAGGTAGGGCCAATGCACTCGGTCAAACGCTTTCTCGGCGTCGACCGAAAGCAGCATCCTCTCCCCCGGAATACGCGAGGCCTTTTCCAAAATGTGCACTATTCGTTTAGTGTTGTCCACCGTTTGCCTTCCAGGCACAAAGCCAGATTGGTCCGGTTCAATTAAGCCTGGGAGGTACTGCGCCAGCCTCGTCGCTAAAAATCCCCGTGTAAAGTTTAAGATCCACGTTAAGGAGGGAGATCGGTCTATACGAGCTACACTGGGTCCTGTCCTTCCCTGGTTTGGGTATTACCAACCCCGTTGCCTGCAAGAGGTCCTGAGGAATAGCCCCCGGGTCAGAGAAGGAGTTAAACAGCTTAGTCAAAATTGGAGCCAACGTCGAGCTAAACGTTCTATAGAAGAGGGTAGTGTAACCATCCGGGCCCGGGGCCTTTCCATGTTTTAGTCTGGAAATCGCAGCAACAACTTCCTCAATCCGTATCTCCCTTTCCAAATAGTTTGCTTGCTCCGGGGCTAGGGACGGAAGGGACACCGAGTCCAAGTAAGCCTCCGGCTCTTCCATCTGCGCATCCCCTGCCGCGTACAGTTCTGCGTAGAACCGGCGGAAGGCCTCGGCCATGCCAGCGTCATCCGTAATCCGCGGCCCTGCCTCCCCCTCTATTTCTTTAACCCGACGACTCTGATGCGCCGCCCTTAGTCTGGCTGCCAATAGGCGACCACATCGATCTCCCCCTGTATAATAGGCATGCTTCAAACGCAGCGCGGCATATTCCGCCCTATCTAAATCTAACGCTGATAAGAGTTTCCTGGCTGCCTTCAGCTGCTTCCAAACCCTGGGGGCCCCGGTTCGGCGGTGGACCTGTTCGAGTACCCTGACCTTCTGGGTGAGCTCTTCCCGTTTAAGTTCCCTCTCTCTGTTGTCCGCCACCGAAATCGCAATGAATTCTCCCCGCAACACTGCTTTAAGAGCACCCCATTGGGTCGACAGTGGGGTATCCGAGTTAGAGTTATGCAGCTGAAAATCTGTCACCGAGTCAGTTATCTGCTGCACTACCGTCTTTTTATGGAGGAGTGTGTCCCGAAGCCGCCAAACCCCTCGCCGAGCAAATGTCGATGGGAGAAGAAAGGTTCCCGAGACCGGGGCATGATCGGAAAGAGAAATAACCCCCATGTCTGAGGTGGCGGCCATGTCTCGGACCGGTCCAGAGACCAGCAGATGGTCCAGTCTGGCATATGTCTTGTGTGCATGCGAGTAGTAAGAGAAGTCCCTATCGTTCGGGTGAAGCCCTCGCCAGAGATCGTGTATATCCAAGTCAGTTAGCTGTGTTTTCACTGCGTGTGATAGTTCCCCAGTTTGTGGGTGTCGCTGCGCTGATCTATCCGCGGAGGAGTCAAAGACCAAGTTAATGTGCCCCCCCAATATAATGTGTCTATCTGGTGACGCTGTAATGTCCTCGAGTGCGGTGCGGAGGAACCTATCTTGCTGTTCATTCGGGCCATAAATCGTCCCTATCGTGAACAGTAGGGTCCCCAGTCTGAACCGGTAGGCTAGAAGCCGACCTTTCTGCTCTACAAGTTTGTGCAACACTTCCCCCTTAAAGGATTTGGACAGAAGGATAGCCACCCCGGCCGTTTTAGTTGTGTTGGAAGAGAAGAATTGTGTAGGGAAATGGCGGGATCGCAACCTGTGACAATCACTAGCCAATAGGTGAGTTTCTTGGAGCAGACAGACGTCCGCTTGTGAGCCCTCCAACAGTGATAGGATTGCCCTCCTCTTTGTGGGATTATTCAACCCCTTAACATTTAAGGTCAAAACCTTCAGGTCCGCCATCAGTTGTAGAGATTATCTTCCTTGTGCATTAGACTCGAGGTGTGTGGCATCGAAACGACATGCAAATTAGCTCGGGCGCCAAGACAGATGTGCGTGGTCGCTCTGGGGATTCTGGACAGGGTAGCCCCAAACTTCCCCCCCTAACTCCCCCCCTCCCAACTCCCCAAAACTCCCTCCCCCCCCATACTCTCAACAAACTCCCCAACCTCCCGACCCGTACTCCTCCCCCGAAACCTCCAACAACTACTTCAAGAAGTCCCAGACTAGTCCAAGAGACCAGTCCGTGGTATGTTACCTTAGTGGACGTCCAGCCACACGTGTTCAGACCGTTGCCCCCCCCCCCCCACCCCAGGCCAGCTGTCGCAGTGATGCCAAGGTAAACTCCCCCCGGAGCACTTTCAAGCGGTCAAAGCAACGTCCTCCGCGCCACCCAGCTCCCCAGAAGCTATCCGGACCGCATCCTCCATTCCCGCTCTGATGGTCGGAGAGCCTGGCCTCCGGGACACTCCCCGCGTCCTCCTCCGTGCGACTCTTTGCCATCCTTCATCACCTGCGCGCCGGCTCCGCGGTGCGGGGGACTCCGCCTCCTCCGTGGTGATGCCAAGTACTTCACAGGTGTCCTGTAGAGATCGCAATTGGTGGGTTTCTCCATGCCACTTAAAGATGATACGGAAAGGGTGACCCCAGGAGTAGGGCGTTTCATGCTGCCTGAGGAAGTCCGTGACTATCTTAAAGGCTTTACGCATTTGTAGCGTGATTGTGGAGAGGTCCTGGTACAGCGCCACAGGGTGACCTCGGAATGTGAGCGAGCGGTCCCTCCGTGCCTCCGCCATTATTCTTTCCTTCAGTGGGAAGTCCGGGAGGAATGCTAGAATGTCCGGCGGAGGGCCATTCGCTCGTCTAGGGGGTCCCACCCTGTGAGCTCTGTCAATCCTGATGTGAAAATCCGTCCCTTCTCCCAGGACTGCTCGAAAAAGGTCCTGCAGGTACTTGACTATATCCGGGCTCTCCTCCGAAGATGGCACACCCCGGACCCTTATGTTGTTTCTTCGCGACCTGTTCTCCAAGTCTTCGTTGTGTAATTGGAGGTCCAGTTGCTGTTCCCTGAGAGTCAACACCTCCTGCTGCAGCAGAGTGATTTCCTCATCCTGTCGTTGTGTGGAGCTCTCCACCGTGGCCACCCTCTCGCCTAGGCCATCCACGTCCCTGCGTATTTCTCGCACCTCACTTGCCACTTCCTGTTTCAGAGCTTGGAAGTCCTCCCTGAGGGTGCCAAAGAGAGATTCTAGGAATGATCTGGTGACAGGGGGCTCCGCCGCAGCGCCAGAGTGCGAGCCTCCAGCTGCTCCAGGTGAGGAGGGGGTCTTATCTCCTTTGCTTTGGGATCTGCTGAGCATCTCCGGCAGTGTGCCGCCAGTGCGTTTACCACCCCTCTGGCCGGCCATGTTGCTGTCTGTTCCCCAGCCTCGGGCGCCCCCGCTGCTCCGGACCCCCTCAGTCGGCACCTACCCCGGATTCCGCTCCCAGTCCGGAATGAAGGCCCTCCTGCACCACCCCCGCAAGCTGTGGACGACGCGGCGTACTCGCCGCCCTCCTGGCTGAGGTGGAGGATCTACGACCTCATTCTCCAAATGCCCCAAGCGCTGTACCTGTAGGGTTGTCAGCTGTGCAGAGTCCTCAGTGCTTTCCCGGCCTCCGGATCTGGGCTCTGGCCGATCTCTGAGTCCAGACAGGGATTCCACCAATAGTTCTCCCCGTGGCGCCCGCACCAAGTCTTCCGTGGGACCCCGGTCGTCCACCGGCTCCGATCAATGCCAGCACCATCCGCAGGTGCACGTGGGCGGGGGCCGCAACACAGGGCCCTGTAGCCCCCCTTCCGACTGCCCCGTACTGCCTGTGGGGATGAGGGCTGCTTTTGGGTGGCTCTCCGCACCGCCGCCGGCCCCGTCCTGTCTCGTGTGCGGCCTAGCTCTTGTGGCCCCAGTTGTGGGGGCTGTGCAAAGTCACCTGGCGCCGCAGGCAGCGGGCGCCAACAGTCTGTGTGGCACCGAGGGCTCCCCGGCTCCAACCGGTGCGTGGGTGGATCTCTGCGGCCCGGTCCGCAGTCCCAGAACGCCAGCCAGGCCTGCAGGGGGCCCTCAAGCCGGGCACTTGCGTAGCTCCGATGCCGGCTGGGTCAGCACCCCAGCGGGGATCAATCTCTGGGCTCCAGCGAACGAGCCTGCCGCTCCCGGCTCCCCGCCCGCCTCTCCGCCTTGGGCTCTGACCTGACGTCGGCGGTCGGCCGCTCCTGTTCGCCTCTCTGTCGTCCGGACTCAGCACCTTCCGTGAGGTCGGGGGAGAGCCCCAGCCTCAGTTCGCCGCCATCTTGTGTACAGGGATGGGGCAGGAGCGCCCCGGACTCCGCTCGGCGCTGGACTCGCTCAACCGGCTCCCCGGCCTGCCGTCACCGATCTGCACGGTTCTCCGCAGCCGGTCGGGCCACCGCTCCTCACCAGCCCCGTGGCCGCTGCCCCCTCCGGGAGAAGAGCCGCGCCGGCTCCCGTCAGCACCGGACAGGCACCCGGTCTCCCAGCCTCGATGTATTCACGCTCCGCAGGGCTCATCCGGTGCGGGTGACAGACCGCCGCTGTCCGCACAGCTGCCGCTCCACTTTGCGGCTCCGGGGGGGAGAATCTGCATTAAGTAGGGCTTGGGGCCTAGGAAGGGAACAGGAGCTCCGGGAAACACGTCCTCCTACCCCGCCATCTTGGCCACGCCCCCCCAGATTCTCCTTTTTAAGCAGTGGGGAGACCACCGCCAATTTCCAGCAATCTGGAACCCGTGCTGAGGTGAGAGACTGGCGACAGATGGAAAAAAGTGGGGGAAACAGCTCTTCACGAAAAAGTTTCCAGAATTTGGGTGGAAGAGGATCAGAAGGTGAGCCAGAGGACACCCCGTCAGCGTAAGAGCAGAAGTCCTCAAAAGATGGTAGAGGAAAGTTGCTCAGCTCACCTGATTTAGTACACTACTTGTCTATTCTCAAACGAGATGGAATCGTGCACAGCACGGCCAGTTGACGAGGGAAGATTGTTTAAGATGTTGGCAATCTTATCCTCAAAGGCCTGTGCTAGCGAATCACAGAGAGCTTGAGAGGCCGGGATGACAATTTTGGTACAGCCAGGATGGGCCAGGTCCTTTACGATCTTAAATAAGGCCTGAGATTTATTTACAGCTGCCATCAAAGATTCTTCTAAGAATCTAGCTTTGGCAAGCTTGATCTGGATTTTATAGGACGCCAGTGCTTGTTTGAAGAGGACTCCCTGTGATTCCAGGTACTGTTTCCTCCAGGTCCGCTCAGCCTGTTTACATTGGAGCTTGAGCTGCCGAAGTTCTTCCGAGTACCATGGCATAGCAAGATTAGTCCTATCTTAGATTTTTCGCAGCAGGGCCAAAGAGTCCAGAGAAGCCGAGATTCGCTGACAGAGAGTCTCGTAACTTACGTCCACATTCGCTCCCAATACAAAGCCATCTGGCAGCAGAGAGGGCAAGATCGTTTGTTTGAGGAGTCTAGACCATTGTCTCCCCATTCTAGTGCCCCCCCACACTCCCTTTCTTTAATGGAGCACTAGTGCACGAGAGGGAGAACTGGACGAGGGCGTGATCCGTCCAACACTGAGGCAGGACGTCACGTATAGCCGTTCGACAAGCGTTAGCAAAAAGTAGATCAAGAATATTGCCCTTTGAATGGGTTTTGGAGAGTACCAGTTGTTGTAGCTCAATATTATGACAAGCTTGGACCAGCTCTACATAGGCCGTCTTGGTCGGTCTCTCTGACCAAAGATTGAAATCCCCTAACACCATCAACTTTGTGTGGGAGTGGGAGAGATCGTATATTAAGTCTATGAGCTCAGGTACAGCAGATAACGAGCTAGCCGGGGGTCTATAACATAGTAGACCCGTGAATAGCACGCCTCCTTGGTCCTTGATGGAGAAACCCAATGTTTCGCACCCAGCGATTGCCGTGATGATAAGCTGGGAGACGTCAAGAGTCTGCCTAAAAATTAATCCAGTTCCACCTCCTCTGGCTCCCATCCTGGGATTATGCCTTATTTTGAAGCCAGTGGGACAAGCTGTCCCCAGTTCCACCGAGCTAGTCGGTGTTGTCCAAGTCTCTGTCATGAAGAGTACGTCTAGATGGTAAGAATCGATAAGTAACGCAATTTCTTCACAGTGTTTGATGAGAGATCTCACATTTAACAAGCCACAGGACAAGGCAACTGGGTGCTTACTGGTGGTGATATACTTTCGGTTACTGATTGAACCGAGATTAAGGCGTAAAAGTTCATTGCGGGAATAAGAGTAAGAAGTTACATCTTGGTTCCGAGAGGCAGAACTTTCGGCGCCCGGCGCGTCCTGTGCGCGAACGGGCGCAAACGGGCTTACCTCTTGCGCACCTCCGGCGCTCCGCCAGCGCGCCTGCTGCGCCCTACTCTGCGCGCTTTAGGAGCGTCCATCATATATAGCCGTATACGCAAGAGTCCTGTAGTGCGATCACTAGCCCCCCAACCAAGATGGTGCCAGCAATTCGGCACTCCCTGGTTCCCTCACTCACCCAAGATGGTGGCTACCAACACCGCAGCGCGGTGTCCCCAGGAGCACTAAGGTGCCCTGAAGCGCTCGAATTCCCGCAAAGTGCGGAATGAGGTCACAATTAAAGTGCTGGTAAGAGGGTACTAATAACACGCTATGAGAGAGGTAGCGCCTAGCGCCAAGATCGACAGCGCGAGCGCGCAGTAAAGTAGATTAATTTTAAAATAATTAAAACAGCAATGCGGCAATAGATTCTGCAGCGCGCAATGGTCATGTAAGTCTGACCTGTCGATGGGGAAGTTCTGCTTTTATGCACTTCCAGACGCAAGAGTCCTGTACTGCGATCACTAGCCCCCCAACCAAGATGGCGCCAGCAATTCGGCACTCCCTGGTTCCCTCCCTCACCCAAGATGGCGGCTACCAAAACCGCAGCGCAATGTCCCCAGGAGACCTAAGGTGCCCTGAAGCGCTCAAATTCCCGCAAAGTGCGGAATGAGGTCACAATTATAGTGCGGGTAAGAGTGGTACTAATAACACGCTATGAGAGAGGTAGCGCCTAGCGCCAAGATCGACAGCGCGAGCGCGCAGTAAAGTAGATTAATTTTAAAATAATTAAAACAGCAATGCGGCAATAGATTCTGCAGCGCGCAATGGTCATGTAAGTCTGCGATATGCGATAATAATACATAATAAAATATTATATAAAACTTACCTTGGCTTCCCGCGCTGACTCCCGAGACTGCAGACTTCCGACTCCCGCCGTCCTGGATTTTGAATGCGTCTGACGTGGTCTGGGCTCTCGTCAACAGGAAGGCTGCAGGCAACCTCCCTCCCCTCCACCGCAGCCAGCACCGATTGGTTCGGACGGCTGCCCCAACAGCCTCATTTCTCTCAGTCTGTATGCTGCAGAGAACGGAGAGGAGGAAGCGGAGTACTTAATCGCTGTATCCTATCTACTTTATCAGAGAGCATTGCAGTGGCATTCCTAGCTTCAGTTAAATCTGTTTGCATCTGAACAATAACCCTCATTAAATCATCCATGGTGGCCATAATGTCAAAACTCTCAGACCGGGAGGAATATTATTCGTGGGCTCACTATTCTATCAGGTTGCTTCTTCCTCAGTGTCTGGAGTGATGATATAAGGGGCCCACCTCTCAATACCTCCAACTCTGATTGTAATGATTACACAGAGTATTGAAGTGATTAAGCGGGGGGAAAGGGAACAGCTGGGAAGGAGATCTGAAAAGGAAAAGTTACTCGCAAACAAAAATACACGCACTTTCCTTCGCACAAAGACGTAAATTAGGACATCAGATTCTGTCCTTCAATCAGGAACTAGCTTAAGAGCTTTGTGGCTTGCGTTTATTCAGACAATCAGACCCTTAGTTGACCTTTCTTAGATCCGCTATATTGTGGCGATAATACTTCACTTCAGTATCAACTGCTCAAAGGCATAAGCGGCAGAATTTGGTTTAGGTCTTTCTATGACTAGGTTTTCAATCACCTAAACAATCAGTGTCTTATATTTCCTTATTTTATGTGACTTAAAAGTGTTCCCAAAAACATTCATGGAACTACTATAGAACAAGAATCGCACTCGTGAATATGGTAAATGATCTTGAAAATCAAATTGAATGTTCCTAATAAATCACTGAAATGGTTTTACCAAGATTCGCAATCTTACCTGTAGAGTGGACCTCTGTCTCCTTTCTCTCACTCTGCTCCTTCACTCGTTTTTCTATCCTTTCTATCTTTCACCTTTCTGCATCTCTGCTCTTTTGTGCGTTATTTCTGCCCCGTTTTCCCTTTCTCTCCCTCTGCTCCTTCACTCGTTTTTCTACCCTTTCTATCTTTCACCTTTCTGCACCTCTGCTCTTTTGTGCCTTATTTCTGCCCATTTTCCCTTTCGCTCCTTCACTCGTTTTCACTCGTTTTTCTACCCTTTCCATCTTTCACCTTTCTGCCCTTTTCTGCATCTCTGCTCTTTTGTGCCTTATTTCTGCTTATTTTCCCTTTTTTCTTTATCCCTTCTTTCCTCCCTTTACCTTTCCCCGCCGCTGCTGCCCCCGTGGCCCCTCCCCCCCAGCGCGACCGGCCCAATCCAGCTCCTCTCCCCGCTCCCGCCTCCCAGCTGTCCAGCCCTCCCTGACCCCTACTTAATGGCGGCCACTGGTGCACCGAAGGCGCGTCAAAGGCAAGCACGTCTGCGCCCGTCCGCGACCAGCACCAGGCACCCTGGACCTCCGCCCCGCTAACGCTACGACCCAGCAGCACTCCACGCACTCAACCCAGGCTGCAACAACAACTGCAAGCTAGCATCACCAGCCGACACCCATGGACCTTTCAGCTGTCACCGCTGCCGGCACACCTGCAGCACCGCCAAGAACACGGATCCAGCACAACCCGCCCCCAAGAACACAACCGAACCGAAGACCCTGCAATGCATCCTCCTCAACGTCCGATCCCTCCACAAACACGCCACAGAAATCTGGGACCTCCTCGACAGCACCACCGCGGACGTAGCATTCTTCACCGAAACCTGGACCAATGCCACCTCGGGACCGGACATCGCCATCGCCATCCCGCAAGGATACAAGATCTCCAGTAAGGACCACCCCACCCACCCAGGAGGAGGAATCGCCATCGTCCACAAATCTAGCCTCCGCCTGAGCACACCACCTGACGAGTCCACAAAACTGATGGAACACCTTCACTTCAAGATACTGGCCAGCCCCACCGCCACCCTCCGAGGAACCCTCATCTACCGACCCCCTGGACCCCGCTGACCCTTCGCCAACTCCATCACGGACATTATCTCCCCGCAGGCCATCCCATTCACCAACTACACCCTGCTGGGAGACCTCAACTTCCACCTCGACAATCAACTGGACCCCAACACCACATGCCTCCTGGACAACCTCCACAACATTGGACCAGATCGTGACAGAGCCCACGCACTCAGCAGGACACACCCTCGACCCCCTCTTCACTACAGGAAACTCCATCACCTTCAGCCACACCACCGAACTCCCATGGACCGACTATTGTTGCGTCCACTTCACCTTCAGAACACACACCATCCGCAGACACCAGCACCTGCTTCCAGAAAGAAACTGGACCAAAATCACCAACGACCAGCTTACCTCCTCACTCAACAACTCCCCCCAACCATTGCGGAAAACGACGACCCCAACAACGCAGCTCGAACCCTGCATAGATGGATCTCGGACAGCACCAACACCATAGCCCCCCTCAAGAAAAACAACAATACCCGTGCCAAGAAAGCCAGATGGTTTACCACCGAACTTCGAGAGTCCAGGCGCACATGCCGCCGCCTCGAAAAGGCCTGGAGAAACACCAAATCCACAGAAGCCCACAACAACTTCAGAGCCGCCACCAACGCCCACCATCAACTCATCAGAGAAACGAGGAAAAAAGCGATTGAAGACAGAATCTCCACCCACGCACACAACAGCAAGAAACTCTTCAGCATCATCAAGGAGTTCGCCCAACCCACCAGCGAGTCTACTGACATCCCTCCGCTCAGCCTGTTTACATTGGAGCTTGAGCTGCCGAAGTTCTTCCGAGTACCATGACATAGCAAGATTAGTCCTATCTTAGATTTTTCGCAGCGGGGCCAAAGAGTCCAGAGAAGCCGAGATTCGCTGACAGAGAGTCTCGTAACTTACGTCCACATTCGCTCCCAATACAAAGCCATCTGGCAGCAGAGAGGGCAAGATCGTTTGTTTGAGGAGTCTAGACCATTGTCTCCCCATTCTAGTGCCCCCCACACTCCCTTTCTTTAATGGAGCACTAGTGCACGAGAGGGAGAACTGGACGAGGGCGTGATCCGTCCAACACTGAGGCAGGACGTCACGTATAGCCGTTCGACAAGCGTCAGCAAAAAGTAGATCAAGAATATTGCCCTTTGAATGGGTTTTGGAGAGTACCAGTTGTTGTAGCTCAATATTATGACAAGCTTGGACCAGCTCTACATAGGCCGTCTTGGTCGGTCTCTCTGACCAAAGATTGAAATCCCCTTACACCATCAACTTTGTGTGGGAGTGGGAGAGATCGTATATTAAGTCTATGAGCTCAGGTACAGCAGATAACGAGCTAGCCGGGGGTCTATAACATAGTAGACCCGTGGATAGCACGCCTCCTTGGTCCTTGATCGAGAAACCCAATGTTTCGCACCCAGCGATTGCCATGATGATAAGCTGGGAGACGTCAAGAGTCTGCCTAAAAATTAATCCAGTTCCACCTCCTCTGGCTCCCATCCTGGGATTATGCCTTATTTTGAAGCCAGTGGGACAAGCTGTCCCCAGTTCCACCGAGCTAGTCGGTGTTGTCCAAGTCTCTGTCATGAAGAGTACGTCTAGATGGTAAGAATCGATAAGTAACGCAATTTCTTCACAGTGTTTGATGAGAGATCTCACATTTAACAAGCCACAGGACAAGGCAACTGGGTGCTTACTGGTGGTGATATACTTTCGGTTACTGAGTGAACCGAGATTAAGGCGTAAAAGTTCATCGCGGGAATAAGAGTAAGAAGTTACATCTTGGTTCAGAGAGGCAGAACTTTCGGCGCCCGGCGCGTCCTGTGCCGCCGCCTCGAAAAGGCCTGGAGAAACACCAAATCCACAGAAGCCCACAACAACTTCAGAGCCGCCACCAACGCCCACCATCAACTCATCAGAGAAACGAGGAAAAAAGCGATTGAAGACAGAATCTCCACCCACGCACACAACAGCAAGAAACTCTTCAGCATCATCAAGGAGTTCGCCCAACCCACCAGCGAGTCTACTGACATCCCTCCCTCACAAGACCTCTGCGACAAACTCAGCACCTTTTTCCACCACAAAATCAAGAGCATCTACGACAACTTCGACAAAGACAACCAACACACTGAACCCTCACGAACCACCCCCGACACCCGGAAACCAGCGATTGATGACTGGACAGCCCTCACCATCGAAGACACACTGAAGACAATGAAGTCAATCCACTCAGGGGCCCCCACGGACCCCTGCCCCCACCACATCTTCAACAGAGCCACCAATACCATCGCACCCGTGCTCCACCACACCATCAACCGCTCCCTGGCGACCGCCTCCGTCCCCGACGACTGGAAACACGCGGAGGTCAACCCCCTCCTAAAGAAACCCTCAGCGGACCCCTCCGACCTCAAAAACTACAGACCCATCTCCCTGCTCCCTTTCCCAGCGAAAGTCATCGAGAATGCCATCAACAGCCAACTCGCCACATTCATTGAAGAACACAACATCCTCGACTCCTCCCAATCCGGCTTCAGAAAAAACCACAGTACGGAAACCGCCCTCCTCGCCACAACAGACGACATCCGTACCCAACTGGACAAAGGAGAAACAGTAGCCCTCATCCTCCTAGACCTATCAGCGGCGTTCAACACAGTCTCCCACCGCACCCTAATACGCACACTTTACGACGCAGGAATCCAGGACAAGGCCCTCGACTGGATCTGCTCCTTCCTCTCCGGCAGGACGCAACGGGTCAGACTCCCCCCTTTCCTCTCAGACCCCACACCTACACCTGCGGAGTCCCCCAGGGCTCCTCCCTCAGCCCGACGCTCTTCAACGTCTACATGGCTCCACTTGCCCCCATCGTCAGAACCCACGGACTCAACATCGTGTCATATGCAGACGACACCCAGCTCATCCTCTCCCTATCCAACGAGCCCAACACCGCCAGACGCAACTTTCGAGAAGGCATGGAAGCCGTCGCCAAATGGATGAAAAACAGCTGCCTACAACTAAACACCAACAAAACAGAAGTACTCATCATGGGCCCGAACCCCGATGCCTGGAGCGACACCTGGTGGCCCACCGCCATTGGAAACCCGCCAACCCCCACAGACCCCGCACGCAACCTGGGAATCATCCTGGACTCCGAGCTCAAAATGGACCGCCAGATCAAATCTGTCTCATCTTCCTGCTTCCACACCCTCCGCCTCCTTTGTAAGACCTTCAAATGGATCCCCCTCGATCACCGAAAGACAGTCACTCACGCCCTGGTCACCAGCAGACTACTACAGCAACGCACTCTACGCCGGAATAAACAAAATCATCATTCGCAAGCTACAGAACATCCAGAACGCCGCCGCAAGACTGGTCCTCAACCTGCCAAAACACTGCCACATCTCTCAGCACCTGCGCACACTCCACTGGCTCCCCGTCGAGGCGAGAATCACCTTTAAGATGCTCACCCACGCACACAAGGCCCTCCACGGCACCAGACCAGCATACCTGAACAGCCGGCTCAAATTCTAGGCACTCCCAAAGGACCCTACGATCAGCCCAGCTCTCCTACGCCGTGGTCCCCCGCACCAGAAAGACTAGATCGGGAGGCCGCTCCTTCTCCTTCCTCGCCGCCAAAGCATGGAACGCCCTTACACTCCACCTCAGACAGACAACATCGCTCCCCATCTTCGCAAGAAACCTCAAAACTAGGCTCTTCGACGGACCCCCTCCTTGATGGAATGGAACCTGCACCCCCCACCCCTAGCGCCTTGAGACCCTTACGGGTGAGTAGTTGCGCTTTAACAAACTCCTGATTGATGGATTGACTCTACTTCTGAATTTGGGTTAGTGACCGGTAATCCCCCCAAAACCTAGCCTCACCGGGAGCCCATCAAGAAGAGAAGTCTCTACAGATTCTAAACTCCTCCTGCAGCTCAGCGAGCGTTGTAGCAGATTTCAGGCACCCAGAACTCTCCACCGATCAAAAGAACAAAGCTGGCCTTGCAGAGAAACGGAGCCCCAAGATCCTCTTCCTCCTTCACCAAAAGACGCTGAATAGTGAGCACGGGGAACTGGGCACGGCCGCTGACATCATCGTAGGCACGCCCCGCGCTGAACCTCACGCATCTCGGGTGAGGTGCCAAACCTCACGCATCCCGGGTGAGGTGCCAAACCCCACGCATCTCGGGTGAGGTGCCAAACATCACGCATCTCGGGTGAGGTGCCAAACATCACGCATCTCGGGAGAGGTGCCAAATCTCACGCATCTTGGGTGAGGTGCCAAACCGCAAGCATCTCGGTTGAGGTGCCAAACCTCACGCATCTCGGTGAGGTGCCAACCCTCACGCATCTCGTGTGAGGTGCCAAACCTAACGCATCTCGGGTGAGGTGCCAAACCTCACGCATCTCGGGTGAGGTGCCAAACCCCACGCATCTCGGGTGAGGTGCCAAACCCCACGCATCTCGGGTGAGGTGCCAAACCTCACGCATCTCGGGTGAGGTGCAAAACCTCACGCATCTCGGGGAGGTGCCAAACATCACGCATCTTGGGTGAGGTGTCAAACCTCACGCATCTCGCGTGAGGCGCCAAACTTCACGCATCTCGGGTGAGGTTCCAAACCTCACGCATCCCGCGTGAGATACCGAATCTCACGCATCTCGCGTGAGGTGCCAAACCTCACTCATCTCGTGTGTGTGTGGAGCGGTAGTAAATGTCCACCCATTCTTTGTTGCGCAGAGTCCGCCCCAGTTCCCTCTCCCATCTAGCCCGTCCTGCATTATAAACGCGCGAGTATCTGTCCAAGAGGAGCCGATATATGTCTGAAATGAGTCGCTTATCTGTGGTGCGCGAGAGAAGCCAGTATTCATATTTACTGAGCTTGCGTGTAGCGTCTCCACGGATCTGGGGTTGAAGCTCCCAATGTCGGACCTGTAGATAACTAAGGTGTTCAGCCTCCGGGAGGTCATAGGTCTTCCGGAATTCCTCAAAAGGCATCACTCCCGCATCTGAATACATGTGAAAGAGGCATCGGCATCCTGCTGGGCGCCACCGTGCAAAGGCCTGGACATCCCTACCCGGGCCGAAGTCAGGGTTCTCTAACAGGGGTGTGAGGGGAGACGGGAAGGTCGTCAGGTCGTGTAAGACGCATGTTCGATCCCATACCTCTAGCGGTACCCTCGTGACGAAGGAGGCGTATAGGTTAGGGGGTCGGTGTTGTCGCTGCAGGAAAGGCACCTCCTGGAGTGGACGCCCGCGACCGCTTGGACCTGGAACAACCAATGGCGCTCCGATTCCCATTTGCTCCATTCCACTAGGGTTCTGAGTTGGGTCGCCTGGTAATAGTGATGCAAATCCGGCAGGCCCAGCCCACCACTCTCCGGGGGAAGCATCCCTAGCCTCAGCTTGAGTCTGGGCCGTTTCCCGTTCCACACAAACTGAGCCAGCTCCTATTGCGTGCCTCCGGGGAACGGAGCGGGCTAGCCCGAAAAACGTATAAAACTTGCGGGAGGAATGTCATCTTTACTGCTGCCACTCGGCCCAGCCAAGATAGTGGGAGGTGCCGCCACCGCCCGACCTCCGCGCGGATAGTGCGACTAAGGTTAGCGTAGTTGAGACGCACCGTTTCTGGTAGCGTGGCCGCCAATTGTATGCCCAGGTAGGGGACTTCACCGTCTGCCCATTGGAAGGGGAATTGTGCTTCTAGGGAGGCCCGCGTGTGTGCCTCCAAGGAAAGGTCAAGTGCTACTGATTTCGTCATTTTCACCTTAAAGCCAGAGGCCTTCGCCAACGCATCCAGGATGGCCGCCCCGGCCAGCAGGGATGCCGCAGGGGAAGCAAAGGAAGGCAAGACGTCATCAGCGTATAAGCTAATCGTGTGGATATCAGCCCCGAATTTAATCCCCTTAATGGTCGGATGCGATTGCATGGCCTGCGCCAGGGGTTCCATATACAGCGTGAAGAGCAGTGGCGAGAGTGGACACCCCTGCCGAGTTCCGCGTTCGACGGGGAATACGGACGATGAGCAGCCATTCACCCGAACCGACGCCATGGGGAAGGTATAGCAGTTCAGAACACACGTACGAAATCTCGCGCCTAACCCTGCCTTGATGAGCACCTGTTCCAAGTACGGCCAGTGTACATGATCAAAGGCCTTCTCCGCATCAATTGCCAAAATCATGAACTCTCCTGGCAACCTGGAGGCTCGTTCCACTAAGTGGAGTGCTCTTTTTGTGTTGTCGACCGTCTGAATGTTCCGTCGATAAAGCGGGTATGGACACAGAGTCCAGGAAGGCCGCCCCGTCCGCTGGATCCAGAGCAGCCCCCTCGTATAGTGTGGTATAAAAGTCAATAAATGCCTGCGCTATAGCTCCGTCCTCCGTCACTGTGACTCCGTCCTGCGTGTGTATTTCCTGCACCGAATGTCGTTGCTGCTGTTCGCGGTGTGCCCGACCCAACAGCCTCCCGCATCTGTCGCCTCCCGTGTAGTATGCATGTCGTACCCGTAGTGCAGCGTATTCTGCTCTATCTTGATCTAGTGCTGCTAACTGTTGACGTGCCACTCACAACTGTTTCCACACCCGCGGCGCCCCTGTCCTCTGGTGTACCTGCTCCAATTCCTTCGTGCGGGCAGAGAGCTCGTCTCTCTTACGGGCCCTCTCCGCATTTTCTGCTGCCGCGATTGCAATGAACTCGCCCCGTATGACTGCCTTGAGTGCTGCCCAATGTGTTGCATGTGAAGTGTCCGTCGGTGTGTTGTGTATCAGGTATTCAGCTATAGCTTCCTTGATCTTGGCCACAACCCCCTGTCTGTGCAGCAGCGTGTCCCTAAGCCTCCAGCAACGGGCACTGCGCCCCACCAGTGGAAAGGTAAACACCGCTGTGAGTGGTGCATGATCGGAAAGGGCTGCCGCTCCTATCTCAACGCTTGACGCCAGCGCTCTAAATGAAGTGGATGTTAGAAAATAAACTAGCGCGCATAGGTTTTGTGGGCGTTGGAGTAATATGTGTAGTCCCCGTCGTCCGGGTGGAGGGAGCGCCACAAGTCCGTCATACCCAGTTCTGACAATCTGTTCCGTCCCGCCTCCGATAAAGTGCCTGCCTGCGTGGATCGCTGCGCTGACCTGTCAAGTAGGTTGTCAAAAACTAAATTGAGGTCCCCCCCAACCAGAACGTGTCTATCAGGTGCCGCCGCTGCTTCAGTAAGCACTTGGTGGAAGAACTTCTCCTGCCCCTCATTTGGCGCATAAACCGCAATCACCGTGAAGGTGTGAGCACCCAGTGAGAACCTGCAGGATAGGAGTCGCCCTTTAACCTCTGTCCCCCGGTGTAACTGCTTCCCCTTAAATCGCTTTGACACCAGGAGCGCCACCCCAGCGGTCTTTGTGGTCGTGGATGAGAAAAGTGGTGTCGGAAAGTGACGGGATTTAAGCCTATGACAATCCTTAGTTAGAAAATGCGTTTCCTGGAGGAGACATATCTGCTTTTGAATTCTCCAGCAGGGACAGCACCTCTCGCCGCTTAACCGGACTGTGCCCACGCACATTCAACGTGAGCACACTCAACTCAGTCGCAGGCATAAGGAGTCATACCCCACACGCTCTCTGAGAAAACTTCCAGTGGCCAAAACATCAGCCAAGCCCTGTCTCGCAGCAGCCACCCAGGACCCTCAGATCTGCGCAATTCGCCACACCCTTTTAGTCCAACATTCACTCGGATCCGGAGTTCCTCCCCCTTACCAACACCACCCCCCTCCCCACAATGAACAAAACCCTTGACAGCCCCCCCCCGCAATCCCAAGATGCCAACATTGATAGTCCTTCATCCAGAGATGAATGGGAAAGGTCTCTCCCAGTCCAGAAACCCCCTTTTCTTGACTGGCCAAAGAAGCAAAACAGTCTCTCCCCACCCTCCACCTGCCTAGGAGACCACCCTCCATCCCCTTTCCCCAACTTGAATACCAAAAATAGTCCTGTCCAACGTCCATAGTTGTAGACGAGGAGGTTGGGACACCTTCGGGGGAATGTGTCGGAGTCCAATACCTCTGCCACCGCCGCCGACTCAGTCGGCCCCAATCCCCACAGTCTCATCAAAAGCCCTCGTGCCACCTCATCGTTGGTTATCCGCTGTCGGAGTTTGCCAATCCCAGCGCTACGGTTTCTACCGCAGCACGGCGACCATCTTCGATCTCTTGCGCGGCCGGGCGCCTTGGTCTTCGTCGTCGCCGTTGCTGTTTCCTCTGCCCAGGGCCGTCCGTGCCATTTGCTCCCCCTCCGGGCTGATCGTCATCCTCCATCGGTTCCTCAAGGCCTAGCAATTTGCATGCATCCCTGAAAGACCGCAACTGGTGAACCTTATTGTCCAGCCTAAACACCAGGCGAAAGGGGTGACCCCAGCTATATGGGATGTCGCGTCGCAGTTCTGCCGTGATCGGTCGGAATGACCGTCGTTTCTCCAGGGTGATGGAGGCGAGGTCCTGATATAGAGTCGGCGAGTGGGCACCATATGAGATGGTTCCCATCTGGCGTGCTTTGCTAAGGATCTCCTCCTTCGTGCGGAAGTCCTGCACGCAGACCAAGATGTCGGCCGGTTGGGACGAGGCCGCCCTGGGCGGGCCTATCCTATGTGCCCTGTCCAACCGAAGCGTTGAGTCCGCCGGTCGGCCCAGGATGTGGTTGAAGAGGCCTTGGGTGACATGGAAGAGGTCGTCTGTGTCGGGAGCCTGCTTCACTCCCCGAATCCTGATGTTGTGCCGCCGGGAGCAGTTCTCCAGGTCCTTGGCGTGAGACTGGAGGTCCACCTGTTGGTCGTGAATGTGAGAAGTTGGCCTGATATGCAGTGCTCACTATTCTAGTGATCACTATGTATCAGTCCAAACAACCCTTATTGATGATTGGTTGTAAGTCAACCGTAGACCAGCTATCCTAGTAGCATGGACAAGAGCAGTCTTTAGGCTAGACTCTAGAGGGCGTGTTAAGCCAGCTGTTATACCATCACATATACCCCTTGAACATCAAGTGAAAGGACACCACACAAGTTGTTATGAAAATAAAAGTATATTTATTTAGAACACAACAGCCATGGACTCTTTATGAGGACAGGGCGCTAAGCACAATACAAAGCTCTTAGGAAAATACGCAAAGTCGCACAATTTACACAAATGCCCGAGGGGCACGAAAAACCATATACTCTAAAAGTGGAATGCGAAATTACTAGCAGGTAAGTACTACTCTAATAGGCTTTGGGATCGCTAGGACTTGACTACTGAACCTTCAGATTACTAGCAGGAGGCCTAGGGAGATCGGGTGCAGAGTGTGCAGATGCGGGACAAAGTCTATGGATGATAGATTTCGTAAAGGTAGTGTTCTCGGACGAATCCGACTAGGTAGAGCTGAAACGAAAAAGGATCTGGACCTTTGGATAGCAAAGCTATGCTGGAGCACCAAAATGCTGAGTTTACCTAGCCCAGGGGCTGCGGATGCATAGGTCTGGAAAGACGTCGGGAATCCTCGTTGCAGTCTATGGAGCCTGAAAGAAGAAGTTACTGGCAGGCGACCAGTGAAGAGATTCGGAGGGATCCAAGCCTGGATCAAAGATGGAAGACACCTGTAAGCAGAGGGGACCAAGTTCTGAATCACTAGCCAGTGATTAGATGGGCACCAGGATGGCACAGGATGGAGTCACCTCGACCAGGTGAGTGGGCGACGCTGGGCTCTGCAGTCTCACGGACCAGGAGGCGTTTGTCGGCGACCAGGATGGAGGTGCAAGCTGTCCCACGATGGTATCTGCTGTCGTTGTCGCTGGACAGAGGATTGGGGCAACAAGTCTTGGCAAGTGCAAGCCCACACGGTGGATTTAAAATGGCATCTGGAGTGGACCAGGAGGGCCCAGGGTGCTCCTCTGTTGGAGGGGAGCAAGGGCCAGTCTGGAGCAACCAGACCAGCGGTGTTGTCGTCGTGGAGCATCGTCAAGAGGTCACAAGCCAGCAGGCAAGTAGCCGGACAACGCGGTGAGCAGCAAAGAGCAGGAGGGCCCCACGCAGATCTGGTGGATGCTGGGGGGCTGGACTTCGGTGCTGGAGCTGCTCAGGGTTAGGGCTTCTCGAACCCCAAAGCACTCACTCGAGGATCCCTCGGCGGTCGTGCTGGATAAGCGTCATGCAGTTCTGAAGATGGCTGGTCCCTCGAGGTCTCGTCTTACCCACGGATCTCAGCTGAGCTGAAGATGTAGGTAGAGGTCAGAGGTGCCAGGGAAGCCGGGTCTCGTCATGCTGGTCGGTCGGATTCCGGAGGAAGGACGTGCAGCAAACCGCAGTGTTCTTTGATGGTGCCTGCGGGTGCAGGGTGACTACTCCTTAGTCACAAGGGAGAAATCTTGAGAAGAAGTCGAGAGTTCCTTTCGTAGAAAGTAGTTTCAGGATTCAAAGATGATCTAATTTGGAAGGGGGCCCGCTCCTATCTTTATACTAGGAAAAGGGGCTGGCACGCGACTAGGTCCTGCCCATGGGTGGGACCAGGAAGGAGGGTGGTTACACCCCTCTCCCATGCCGGACTTTCCCCAGCTCAGGGGCTGGTGTGCCCCTGGAACTGGTTCTAGCCGGCAGATGCATAGTGAGCACCGGGGTGCCATTTGCAGTCACCTTCCTCCAAATCCCTGCCTACCCAGGATACACAAAACCCTGTCTGGGATGGTGCTAGCACCGCCCCTGACAGGAAACCCTTTGTCCAAGCCTCCCTCGCTGGAAGGACTCCCAGCAGCAGGAGGTCAGACTTGTGTCTGTGGTGGCAGCATCCATTTTGTGATGCTGAGGCTCGAGTTAACTTTAAGCGGGGTTCACAGTTACATACATGTCGTGTCCCTCTAGAAGGGTGGAATGCTAACCCCGTCGCCAGAATTGGCGAGGGGTTAGTATTCCAATTCGTATGACACCTTACTCGACATGTTTTGATAAAGCGATACCAAAGATAGCAAATAACCGCGAGGATTATAATGCACTTAAGAGTATATGGTACGCGTTATCATAGAACAGCTATTAGGACTTGGTTCCGCAAGCCGCAGATGGGCTCAGCTCATGCCAGAGCACCATCTCACATGATTCCACGCACTCTGCCTTCAGGATTGTTAAGGCCTGCCATAGGAGTGACTGATAGGAATCTATGTGTCCATTTTAGGGTTAGATATAGGTATACTATATCTACAGCCAAGGGTTATTACACCACTTTGCCCCAGCTGTCGTGCAGCCAGTTGTGTCAGATTTAGATGGCCAGCCAGGGGTGGCATAATACATGCTGCAGCCCCTGGAAGGCCCTGGGTACACCTATGCCCTGAGTTACAGGGTCTGATAAGGGGGCCCAGTACCAATTAGATATGTACCTAGGGTACATGGAATCCATTTTAGAGAGAGCAGGGTCCCAGGTCAACTAAGTCGAAACCAGCAAAACACCAGGCAAAAAGTTGGGGGCAACCATAGTCAGATATCCAATTGCCCTGTTGCCCTGTTGGTCCAGTGTCACTCCGAACTGAGGGAGTTCTTGCTGGGTCGGAGGTGCACTCACACGGAGCTGTTTACATAACGTGCTCGCCGTGCAAACCGTAGCAGCCCTCTCAATTGATTCCAGTGACGCCATTTAAACTTTTTTTAATTAATGTTTAACCTATCGCAGATACTGTTTTTAACACTCCGTCGATCGTCAGCTCCTCCTTATCCTCTCACTCCCAAATATACAATTTGGCACCAGCATGACTGAGCTAAACTGTGTGAATCAGGCGAGTGACGAAGGTGCTGGTGCTGACAAGTTCGTGTCTAGTCAGAGGCCAGTCACTCCTCTGATGTCCCTACTTGTTCGGTGTGCAGGGGAACGCCAGTTCTCTTGTGTCAGTGAATTAACGAGACACGGGTTTGTGCCTGCTTACTGGCACTAGGACTATGAGAGATGGAAACAAACATACAAACTACTTCCACAAACGGATGAGAGAAACTCGCACTTTATTTACTCGGAACTTTTATACAGAATGCAAAGCATGACTGTATTTTCGGCTGAATTGGGTTACATGTTACAACTCATTTACACACAGTCACAGAGGCCCTTATTTAAGGCAACCCAAGGAACGTGCCAACTATGTACAGTCTTCAGAGTTTATTCGATGTTATATTGTTTTCATTTTTAATTATTATGTATGCACATGCACAATGGCACTCACCACATGGGAAGGAAGTCGGAACGGGAAACCAAGAATCAGGCGTGAGCGCTCTCACTGCACAGGACCATCTCTTCCCAGAGTAAGGGCAGGTGGCACGGCGACATCGCAGTCCCACCTGCCCCATCACAGTCAGGCACGGGTTGCCAAAGGCAGCCGCAAGAAGAGCTCAGAGCATCCATAGAAGCACCAAGCACCTGCACGCCACTGACAAGGGACCCGAGCCGGCGCACAAGGAGGCATGCATGGGCTGAGCATCCCGGGTGACAGGGTAAAGGAGTCCCGGCGCGTGGCGCAACACAAACCACCTCAACCCCCAGACTAGAGAGCTTCTTCTTCACCCCTCTGAAACCCGCCTCCTTAACGAAATCCCCCTCACTCCGAAGCCGGCAGAGACAGGCAACATTTAAATACTTAAGTATAATTTACATGCGATATGTATGTATGTATAGGCGTTCTTTTATAGCACTATAACTGTCACCCGACGGGCATCCTGGCGCTTAGACTGTTATGACACAATACATGATGTTTCCAGCTTCCAATCTATTTACATTGTTCTGGGGAACAGATGGGTCTTTAATGCTTTTTTAAAGGAAGAAAAATCTTCCAGGTCCCTCAGGCCTACCGGTAGAGAATTCCACAGCTGCGCTGCGGTAAACCTGAAGGACCGACCACCCATCCGGGACCTCAGAAACTTGGGTACTACCACCAAGTAAGCCGAGGCTGACCGGAGTGGTCTTGGAGGGATGTACCATGAGAAAAGGTCCTGCATAGGAGACGGGCCTTGTCCGTGTAGAGCCCTAAAAACCAAACACAAAGCTTTGAAGTTCACCCGTTGAGAGATTGGCAACCAATGGAGGTCCCTAAGTGCCTTGGCAGAAGAGTCCAGGCAGCGTCGCGAGAGTGCCAGTTTGGCAGCAAAATTCTGTACTCGTTGGAGTTTTCCTAGCAGAGTAACTGGTGCCCCCAGCAGCAGTGCGTTGCAGTAGTCGAGACGACTTAAAATTATGCTCCGCACTACCTCTGGTCTGGCCTGTACCGGGAGCAAGGGTAGAATCTTTCGCAATGATCCAAGTAATGCCATACAAGTGGCCACCGTTTTGTTCACTGATGTGTCCAGCTGTAAGTCGGAACTAAACATTACCCCCAAATTCTGAACCGATTCGGCAGGCAGACTAGTACCTTGGAAATCAGGAGGCCAAAAACCCTGCGGTAGGGGTCTGGGGGTCCGATCCATAGAGCAATGTAGCACCTCGGTTTTCGAGCTGTTAAATTGTAGGGAGTTGTTACCCAGCCATTCTGCCGTGGTGCTCATGCATCGATGGAAGACCTCCTGTGACACCCCGTCCTTACCCTCAAACGAGAAGATAAGTTGGGTGTCATCGGCGTAGTTGGTGACTGTTATGCCAAAAGATTTAATCAGCTTGATCAGGGGACGGAGGTAAAGATTGAAAAGAATGGGCTGATGGCCGAGCCCTGGGGTACTCCCTGACCAACCCTCCTGATGTTGGATTTAAAGGGTGGCAGGGCAACTACCTGGTGCCTTCGATCGAGATATGACACCAGCCATTCAAGGGCCAAGCCCGACACCCCAGCCTCCGTCAGTCCCCTGACCAGGATTGCACAGCTGACCGTGTCGAACGCGGCCGACATGTCGAGCAGCACTAAAAAGGCTGCTCGACCCTGGTCGGCACGCGTTCGAAGGTCAACGAGAACAGTCACCAATGCCGACTCTGTCCCATGTGCCGGTCTAAACCCAAACTGAGCCACATCCAAACAATCAGTAGTCTCAAGAAAGTTGGAGAGATGTTTTGTACCCAGTTTCTCTAGAATTTTAATAGGGAATGGCAAGAGGGAGATGGGCCTAAAGTTGGCTGGGCATGTGGGGTCCAGATTCTCCTTTTTAAGCAGTGGGGAGACCACCGCCAATTTCCAGCAATCTGGAACCCGTGCTGAAGTGAGAGACTGGCGACAGATGGAAAAAAGCGGGGGAAACAGCTCTTCACGAAAAAGTTTCCAGAATTTGGGTGGAAGAGGATCAGAAGGTGAGCCAGAGGACACCCCGTCAGCGAAAGAGCAGAAGTCCTCAAAAGATGGTAGAGGAAAGTTGCTCAGCTCGCCTGATTTAGTACACTCCTTCCTATTCTCAAACGAGATGGAATCGTGCACAGCACGGCCAGTTGACGAGGGAAGATTGTTTAAGATGTTGGCAATCTTATCCTCAAAGGCCTGTGCTAGCGAATCACAGAGAGCTTGAGAGGCCGGGATGACAATTTTGGTACAGCCAGGGTGGGCCAGGTCCTTTACGATCTTAAATAAGGCTTGAGATTTATTTACAGCTGCCATCAAAGATTCTTCTAAGAATCTAGCTTTGGCAAGCTTGATCTGGATTTTATAGGACGCCAGTGCTTGTTTGAAGAGGACTCTATGTGATTCCAGGTACTGTTTCCTCCAGGTCCGCTCAGCCTGTTTACATTGGAGCTTGAGCTGCCGAAGTTCTTCCGAGTACCATGGCATAGCAAGATTAGTCCTATCTTTGATTTTTCGCAGCGGGGCCAAAGAGTCGAGAGAAGCCGAGATTCGCTGACAGAGAGTCTCGTAACTTACGTCCACATTCGCTCCCAATACAAAGCCATCTGGCAGCAGAGAGGGCAAGATCGTTTGTTTGAGGAGTCTAGACCATTGTCTCCCCATTCTAGTGCCCCCCACACTCCCTTTCTTTAATGGAGCACTAGTGCACGAGAGGGAGAACTGGACGAGGGCGTGATCCGTCCAACACTGAGGCAGGACGTCACGTATAGCCGTTCGACAAGCGTCAGCAAAAAGTAGATCAAGAATATTGCCCTTTGAATGGGTTTTGGAGAGTACCAGTTGTTGTAGCTCAATATTATGACAAGCTTGGACCAGCTCTACATAGGCCGTCTTGGTCGGTCTCTCTGACCAAAGATTGAAATCCCCTAACACCATCAACTTTGTGTGGGAGTGGGAGAGATCGTATATTAAGTCTATGAGCTCAGGTACAGCAGATAACGAGCTAGCCGGGGGTCTATAACATAGTAGACCCGTGAATAGCACACCTCCTTGGTCCTTGATGGAGAAACCCAATGTTTCGCACCCAGCGATTGCCTTGATGATAAGCTGGGAGACGTCAAGAGTCTGCCTAAAAAGTAATCCAGTTCCACCTCCTCTGGCTCCCATCCTGGGATTATGCCTTATTTTGAAGCCAGTGGGACAAGTTCTCCCCAGTTCCACCGAGCTAGTCGGTGTTGTCCAAGTCTCTGTCATGAAGAGTACGTCTAGGGGGCGTGGCTTGGACGCCGATCGGGATGGCGGCGTGAGCTCGCAGCTCCGCGCGGAATCCCGCTAATTCTCCTGCTTTTTGCACCCTGGGCGACCCGAGGTCGACTCTCCTGCCCTACGAAGTGCGAGGGGACCGCTGGGCACGGACAGAAAGTTGCTGGGGGACTGCTGGCCCCGAGGAGACCGAGTTGAGCGACGGCCGAGGTGTTGCCGAGAGTGAGAAGAAAATGGCGGCGATGAGGTCGGGCAGCTCCGGACATCGACTCTGAGCCGAGTTGTCGCCGGCTGGCGGGAGGCTCTGCAACCGACCGATCGAGGCATTGGGGACAAGGCGACAGCTCCGGGGGTCAAGGGACAGTGATTCGCCCTGCCCGGACTTTGGGGACCCTCGCTGGCCGCCATCTCTATCTTCTCCCTTCCCCCCCCAGGCTTCCGAGGGGGTCGGCCGAACGGGGCTCACCACCTTGGCCATTGGACCTGAGGGCACCGACGGTGGCACTTGATCCTGATCAGTATCGGAGAGTGGGCGCCGAATCACGAGTGCTGGAACTGGACGGGCTTGTTGGCCTGTGACGCAGTAACCTGTAATGGCGGCGGCCGGAGGGCTGGCACCCGCGGAACGCGGAGAGGGGGACCTGGCAGCGTCGTCTCAGATGGGTGAGACTCCCCCGCCGGAGTTGGACCAGGAACAGCGGCTGAACCGACGTCTAGACGCCATACTCGATGCGATAACTTCGACTAAGGAAGCGTTGCACCAGGACATAGCACAAGTGGCCACGGGACTGGGTCTACTGCGAGCGGACCACGCGAAGCTGGCGGATAGGGTTAAGGACCATGATCAGCTGTTATTGGACCTGAAACCGTCGGTGGTGACCGCGGAACACAAGATCACAGACATACTGGCCCGGTTGGACTCGCTGGAACGACGGGCGGAGGATGCCGAAGGCCGCAATAGACGGAACAACGTGCGGGTCGTAGGCCTGCCGGAACGAATTGAGGAGGAGGATGCGGTGGCCTACATGGAGGACTGGTTTCGTACAGTGGTGGCACCGGAGGGGCTTACTCCTTTCTTTACTCTGGAGCGGGCCCACAGGGTGCCTGCTCGCCCACCAGGGCTTGGCCGCCCCCCCCTGACCGATGGTGGTGAGGCTACTCCACTATAAGGACTGGGACCTCCTCATCCAGAGGGCTAGGATGTCAGGCCAGTTTGAGGTGGAAAACAGCAAGGTCACGATCTTCCCGGACTACACTCAGGCGGTCCAGAGGAACAGGGCATCGTTCCTAGCGGTGAAGAAGGAGCTGCGGGAGGAGGGCATACAATATTCCTTGCTCTTTCCGGCCAAGCTGCGGGTCATACTGGACGAGACTACGCACTTCTTCCTGACTCCGGACGAGGCATGGCAGTGGCTGGAGTCGTATAGAGCGGGGACGGACAGGTCGCATAAAAGTAGGCGAGATCAGCCTAAGCAACCCCGGGTCAGACAATCGCAGCGCATCAGGTCCCGCAACAGGCGCCAGCGGGAGAAACGGGAGGCTCAAATGGCTGCTGAAAAGAGAGATGCACTCGCAGCGACGGCGGCCATCACGGGATCGCAACAGAACAGTGACCTGGTGGAAACGGAATCCGGCGGGGAAGGCAGCAGGACAGGAGAAGACCTCTCAGAAGCGGAGAGCTCGAAGGGGCCGGTGGTGACCCCCCAGACCTCTGATGGGATATTTTACGGTTGAGACTGTGTTGAGACTTGAACAAGACCTAATGGTAGGGCGGAATCCTGTTGGTGATGAGTGGGTTGCCGGGAGGGGGGCTTAGTGCGCAGAGTGGGATGAGGGCGCGGGGTGTGGGCTCCGCTAGCTGGGGTCGGCGATAACTCACCCCCCTTGGGCCCTTAAGGCCTCCTGTGGTGGAGACCACAGGTTAGGAGAATGGGTGGTTGGTTCGAGGTTTGGATTGGGGCTGACACTGGTTTTGTAGGCTCTGTCCTGGGGAGTGGGGTTTGGGGTGTTCTTCTGTTCAGGGTTTGTTTTGGGGGGGGCAACTGCTTTGGGGGGATGTGAACTCTCGTTGTTTGACTCGGACTGATCGATGTTGGTATGGGGACGTTACCTAACTTGAAATGCCTAACGTGGAATGTCCGAGGGCTGCGAACTATGGTCAAACGCCACAAAGTACACGCATACCTGGTGCGTAGGGGGGTCCAGATTGCTATGCTACAAGAAACCCATCTGACCAAAAAAGAGTGCGCTGCGTTGCAAAAAAGATGGCGCGGCCAGGTGTTCGGCACCACTTATTCAGCATATGCCAGGGGGGTGTTGATTTGGGTGAGGGCGGGGATACCGTTCCAGGTGTTGAATCAAGTAGTGGACCCTGATAGCAGGTTCGTGGCAGTGGAGGGGAGGCTGTATGGAAGGGATGTGGATCTCTGTTGTGTGTATGCGCCAAACACTGATCAGGCCCGATATTTTGATGCCTCTCTGGGTCCTTGGCCTCTTTCCTGGCGGGCTCAGTAGTGTTAGGGGGGGACTTCAACTCGATCACGGATGTGGCTCTGGATAGGTCCCACCCTCCCCTTGTTGACTCCGCGGTGCGTAAGTTGGCCATGCACAGGAAGGACTGGCAGGACAGATGGGGGTTGCTGGATGTTTGGCGGGAGCAGCACAGAGACGTCAGGGATTATTCCTTTTACTCAGCCCTCCACGCACTACATGTGAGGATAGACTCAGTGCTCTGTAGTGGGTCCCTAGCCCCATTGATTTCCCACACGGAGTACCTGGCTAGAACATTCTCGGATCATAACCCCCTATTGGTACATATCCAGTGGCAGCGGGAGCGCTCAGCGATACCAACATGGCGGCTCCAGCCAGACACACTGGAGGACTCAGTATATAGTGACGCTGTCCAGCAAGGCATCGATCGTTACTTTGGCGAGAACGAGGGTACGGCCTCGTGCAGGTCCACTGAATGGGATGCGAAGAAAGTGGTGGTGAGAGGGGTGTGTCTGGGTAGGTTCTCGAATGCTCGTACGACTGTGTTGAATGCACTTATGAAAGCGGAGGAGACTTTGAGAGATTTGGAGCGCCGCAGGCCGGCCAGGCCGGACTTACAATCCCGGTTATTGGAGGCGAAGGAAGTGGTCGCCGCCGCGACGGAACGGTTGAGTTGTTACGACTACAGGCAATACGCCATCAGAGCGCATGCTGAACGGGACAGGGTGAGCACACTCTTGGCCAGACTTGCTAACCCGGAACTCAGGGGCTGCCCGATCCTTAGCATTAGCGACGCACGGGGGGAGATGGTGTATTCCCAGGCGGCGGTGTTGGAGTGCTTTCGGGTGTACTATCAGGAATTATACCAGAGCCAGTTGGGAGTGGAGGTCCAGGAAATCGCGGAGTACCTAGGGGCGAGGCAGCTTCCGGTCCTAGATGAGGAGGACGCGAAGGAGTTGGGCGGCCCGATCACGCTCACTGAAATACGGGCGGCCATTAAACACATGGCTCGTAATAAAACGCCAGGGGTGGACGGGTTACCAATAGAATTCTACCAGCAGTATGTTGACACCCTGGCCCCCAGGTTGCTGGTGGTGTACACGGAAGCTTATGAGACAGGGGGTTTGCCTGGGTCCATGCGTGAGGCCTTGATTGTTCCGCTCCTAAAGCCCGGCAGGGATGCAACAGATGTGAGGTCCTATCGCCCGCTGTCCATGTTGACGGTGGACTACAAGATCCTGAGCCGAATTCTAGCCACCACACTGGCCCCACACATGACGGGCCTGGTGCACAGAGATCAGGCTGGGTTTATTCCCACGAGGAGCGCAGCACTGAATATTTGCCGCCTGGTGGGGATAATGGACGCCATCTTGGATGGGGACGGGGCCCAAGCGGTCCTGTCCGTCGACATTGAAAAGGCCTTTGATAGTTTGGAATGGACTTTTCTGGACGAAGTGCTGGGAAGGTTTGGCATAGGTGAGTGGTTCCGCCGGTGGACGAGGGTCTTATATTCCTCGGCTACGGCGTGGGTACGATTGGGTGGCCTGGTGTCTGCGGCGTACCCAGTGGGTAGGGGCACAAGACAGGGGTGCTCCCTTTCCCCCCTATTGTTTGCCCTGGCGATGGAGCCTTTGGCGGTCCATGCTAGGTCGGGTGACAAATACGCAGGGATAGACAGCGGCGGGCAGCAACATTACATCTCGCTGAATGCGGACGACCTACTCCTGTATCTCGACGATACGGAGCGGGCTCTGGAAGGAGCGATGGACCTGTTATCAGAGTTTGGCCGGCTGTCGGGCCTTAAGGTCAACTGGGCTAAGACCTGTGTGTTTCCACTGAGAGCGGAGTCGCCCAACCCTGCTCGCGACTTGGGGGTAGTTTGGGAGCCATCTTGCTTCACTTATCTGGGAGTCCGTATTTACCACGCGACCGCGGACCTATTAGAGGGCAACATAGGTAGGTGCATTCGGGCACTGAGGGGCAGCATGTCCTTCTGGTCGACCCTCCCGCTGACGGTTCTGGGCAGGATTGCTCTCTTGAAAATGGTGGCGCTTCCCCGCCTCCTGTACTACTTCCGGACGTTGCCTGTCTGGATTCCTCAGGGGATCTTTAGAGACCTGAGAACGATGGTCATTGGTTTCCTATGGGGCCATGGTCGCCGTAGAGTGGCTCTGAACACGCTGCTTCGCCCCAAGATTGAGGGGGGTATGGCTGTACCTGACTTCGAATTATATTATTTGGCGGCGCAACTACAGGTCCTCACGCAACATGTGGCCAGGGTGTTTAGGGGACCAGAGGAGAACCGAGAGCTGGGGATACAACGCCATGTGCTGTCCTATATCGTCATGCAGCAGAGACTTGAGTTGCGGGGCCTCACTATGGAGGAACGGACACTCAGGCTGTGCTGGCAGAGGAGCCTTAGGAGAGCGAAGGCGACGCGGCCTTATGCGCCCGAAATTCCGATCGGTATGCTAACGGCCCTGCCACACGGGGGCGATTGGTCCCCATTGCTGGATTGGGAGGAGGCGGGCCTACAGGTGATAGGAGACCTGTACATCGATGGGGCTCTGGTACCCTTCGAAGTGCTTCGGGAACAGTTCGGGTTGCCTGACGGGGGGTTCCTCCTGCATGCGGCGGTGGTGGCTGCTATACAGAAGCACTGGAAAGGAGGGCTCATGGAACCGACCACGACTATGGCGTGTCAGTATGTGGTGATGGCAGCGGGCACCTTCAAGGCTGTGACATGCCTCCATAACAGGATGCTGAACGAGGGACTGGAACCGCTCCAGGGGCTCAAGGCTAAATGGGAGGCGAGTGTGGGCAGGCCCATCCCAGACACGGCGTGGGGCCACATTTTACGGCGCACGTGGAAAGGCACGAGAAACGCGCGCTTCCAACAAGTGCATTTCTATGTGCTCCATAGGGCCTACCTGACCCCCGAAAAAATACGGCGGTATTTCCAGGTACACGACGCTCGGTGCCCGCGGTGTTCGTCTTCAGGAGCGGACATGGATCATTTGTTCTGGGGTTGCCCGCATTTGGAGACCTATTGGGCGGAGGTAGGGGACCTTCTAAACGAGGTGACCGATAGGGAGGTAGATTTCGATATGGCGGCGTGTTTGTTACTCTGGTTCCCGCACACCAAACACACCAAGGTAACGAGCAAATTTATTGATCTGGTCCTGATACTGGCGCAAAGGGAAATATCATGGCACTGGAAGTCCAAGGGCGGGCTGTCAATACGGAGGTGGAAGAATGAATTGCTGCGGTGGTCTGAATGCGAGAGTGTGCTCCGGATGAAGCAGGCTGTCAAGCTTGGTAATGAGAAGGCATTGGATGCAGCGCGTGCGTGGGAGTTGGTGGTGCAAGCTTTGCGTGACTCTTTGGTGGAGGATGAGGACTGAGTGACCGGGGCCAGCGGACGCCGCGTGGCATACGAACTCAGAGTTGTCATTGAAGCTGTAGCGGGATCCATACCACACATCAGGACGAAGCACACCATTAGCAGTTGCCGGGGTGGGGACATAGGGGGGTTGTTCAGTGGGAGTTTGGGGTGGGTCGGAAGCCTAGAGGTTGGTTGTCCACAGGGCGACCTCGAGTTAAGTAGGGCCAGTGGGGCGCTGCACGTAGGGTGGGATGGCTAAGGTGGCCAGGAATGGTGGGCTCTATAGTGCTCGGGGTGGGTCCGGGAGCAGATAGAAGCATTGATCGCGCACGTGGAATGGCTGACGGTAGTATTGTTGAGGGTGGGGGGGGTAAAATGCAGATACGTAAAACGATCTTTCGACCATGGTCCCTATGGGACACTCACCGTGAGGTTTTCCTACTACGTAGAGTACTATGCCGCCCGGCCTCCGGGATGCGGGCTGAATGGCTGTGTATGGTATACATTTTACTGTTGATCGGGGGGGACGTCACGAGTGGACTGGTTGACTAATTGTATTCTGTGGTTTCTAACTCTGCAATAAAAACAAATAAAAAAAAAAAAAATGAAGAGTACGTCTAGATGGTAAGAATCGATAAGTAACGCAATTTCTTCACAGTGTTTGATGAGAGATCTCACATTTAACAAGCCACAGGACAAGGCAACTGGGTGCTTACTGGTGGTGATATACTTTCGGTTACTGAGTGAACCGAGATTAAGGCGTAAAAGTTCATCGCGGGAATAAGAGTAAGAAGTTACATCTTGGTTCCGAGAGGCAGAACTTTCGGCACCCGGCGCGTCCTGTGCGCGAACGGGCGCAAACGGGCTTACCTCTGGCGAACCTCCGGCGCTCCGCCGGCGCGCCAGCTGCGCGCCTACGCTGCGCGCTTTAGGGGCGTCCATCATATATAGCCGTATACGCAAGAGTCCTGTAGTGCGATCACTAGCCCCCCAACCAAGATGGTGCCAGCAATTCGGCACTCCCTGGTTCCCTCACTCACCCAAGATGGCGGCTACCAACACCGCAGCGCGATGTCCCCAGGAGCCCTAAGGTGCCCTGAAGCACTCAAATTCCTGTAAAGTGCGGAATGAGGTCACAATTATAGTGCGGGTAAGAGTGGTACTAATAACACCCTATGAGAGAGGTAGCGCCTAGCGCCAAGATCGACAGCGCGAGCGCGCAGTAAAGTAGATTAATTTTAAAATAATTAAAACAGCAATGCGGCAATAGATTCCTGCAGCGCGCAATGGTCATGTAAGTCTGACCTGTCGATGGGGAAGTTCTGCTTTTATGCACTTTCAGACGCAAGAGTCCTGTAATGCGATCACTAGCCCCCCAACCAAGATGGCGCCAGCAATTCGGCACTCCCTGGTTCCCTCCCTCACCCAAGATGGCGGCTACCAAAACCGCAGCGCGATGTCCCCAGGAGCCCTAAGGTGCCCTGAAGCGCTCAAATTCCTGCAAAGTGCGGAATGAGGTCACAATTATAGTGCGGGTAAGAGTGGTACTAATAACACGCTATGAGAGAGGTAGCGCCTAGCGCCAAGATCGAGAGCGCGCAGTAAAGTAGATTAATTTTAAAATAATTAAAACAGCAATGCGGCAATAGATTCTGCAGCGCGCAATGGTCATGTACGTCTGCGATATGCGATAATAATACATAATAAAATATTATATAAAACTTACCTTGGCTTCCCGCGCTGACTCCCGAGACTGCAGACTTCCGACTCCCGCCGTCCTGGATTTTGAATGCGTCTGACGTGGTCTGGGCTCTCGTCAACAGGAAGGCTGCAGGCAACCTCCCTCCCCTCCACCGCAGCCAGCACCGATTGGTTTGGACGGCTGCCCCAACAGCGTCATTTCTCTCAGTCTGTATGCTGCAGAGAACGGAGAGGAGGAAGCGGAGTACTTAATCGCTGTATCCTATCTACTTTATCAGAGAGCATTGCAGTGGCATTCCTAGCTTCAGTTAAATCTGTTTGCATCTGAACAATAACCCTCATTAAATCATCCATGGTGGCCATAATGTCAAAACTCTCAGACCGGGAGGAATAATATTCGTGGGCTCACTATTCTGTCAAGTTGCTTCTTCCTCAGGGTCTGGAGTGATGATATAAGGGGCCCACCTCTCAATACCTCCAACTCTGATTGTAATGATTACACAGAGTATTGAAGTGATTAAGCGGGGGGAAAGGGAACAGCTGGGAAGGAGATCTGAAAAGGAAAAGTTACTCGCAAACAAAAATACACGCACTTTCCTTCGCACAAAGACGTAAATTAGGACATCAGATTCTGTCCTTCAATCAGGAACTAGCTTAAGAGCTTTGTGGCTTGCGTTTATTCAGACAATCAGACCCTTAGTTGACCTTTCTTAGATCCGCTATATTGTGGCAATAATACTTCACTTCAGTATCAACTGCTCAAAGGCATAAGCGGCAGAATTTGGTTTAGGTCTTTTTATGACTAGGTTTTCAATCACCTAAACAATCAGTTTCTTATATTTCCTTATTTTATGTGACTTAAAAGTGTTCTCAAAAACATTCATGGAACTACTATAGAACAAGAATCGCACTCGTGAATATGGTAAATGATCTTGAAAATCAAATTGAATGTTCCTAATAAATCACTGAAATGGTTTTACCAAGATTCGCAATCTTACCTGTAGAGTGCACCTCTGTCTCCTTTCTCTCACTCTGCTCCTTCACTAGTTTTTCTATCCTTTCTATCTTTCACCTTTCTGCATCTCTGCTCTTTTGTGCGTTATTTCTGCCCATTTTCCCTTTCTCTCCCTCTGCTCCTTCACTCGTTTTTCTAACCTTTCTGCACCTCTGCTCTTTTGTGCCTTATTTCTGCCCATTTTCCCTTCTTGCTCCTTCACTCGTTTTCACTCGTTTTTCTACCCTTTCCATCTTTCACCTTTCTGCCCTTTTCTGCATCTCTGCTCTTTTGTGCCTTATTTCTGCTTATTTTCCCTTTTTTCTTTATCCCTTCTTTCCTCCCTTTACCTTTCCCCGCCGCTGCTGCCCCCGCGGCCCCTCCCCCCAGCGCGACCGGCCCAATCCAGCTCCTCTCCCCGCTCCCACCTCCCAGCTGTCCAGCCCTCCCCAATCCCCTACTTAATGGCGGCCACTGGTGCACCGAAAGTGCGTCAAAGGCAACCACGTCTGCGCCCGTCCGCGACCAGCACCAGGAACCCTGGACCTCCGCCCGCCAACGCTACGACCCAGCAGCACTCCACGCACTCAACCCAGGCTGCAACAACAACTGCAAGCTAGCATCACCAGCCGACACCCATGGACCTTTCAGCTGTCACCGCTGCCGGCACACCTGCAGCACCGCCAAGAACACGGACCCAGCACAACCCGCCCCCAAGAACACAACCGAACCGAAGACCCTGCAATGCATCCTCCTCAACGTCCGATCCCTCCACAAACACGCCACAGAAATCTGGGACCTCCTCGACAGCACCACCCCGGACGTAGCATTCTTCACCGAAACCTGGACCAATGCCACCTCGGGACCGGACATCGCCATCGCCATCCCGCAAGGATACAAGATCTCCAGGAAGGACCACCCCACCCACCCAGGAGGAGGAATCGCCATCGTCCACAAATCTAGCCTCCGCCTGAGCACACTACCTGACGAGTCCACAAAACTGATGGAACACCTTCACTTCAAGATACTGGCCAGCCGCCCTCCGAGGAACCCTCATCTACCGACCCCCTGGACCCCGTGGACCCTTCGCCAACTCCATCACGGACATTACCCCCCCGCAGGCCATCGCATTCACCAACTACACCCTGCTGGGAGACCTCAACTTCCACCTCGACAATCAACTGGACCCCAACACCACATGCCTCCTGGACAACCTCCACAACATTGGACTCTGCCAGATCGTGACAGAGCCCACGCATTCAGCAGGACACACCCTCGACCCCCTCTTCACTACAGGAAACTCCATCACCTTCAGCCACACCACCGAACTCCCATGGACAGACTATTGTTGCGTCCACTTCACCTTCAGAACACACACCATCCACAGACACCAGTGTAGGAGAGTAGGGTCTGCAATCCTATGATCACCCAGATTTTTTTGCTTTTGTTTCACTGGTTTACGACTTTCTCTGGCTGTGGGCCTGCTAATCAGACCCACAGCCTGGCTGTTCTCTTTCTAAATTACGATATGTACCCTAGGTGCATTTGCCAATTGGTACTGGGCCACCTTATCAGACCCCGTAACGCAGGGCATAGGTGTACCCAGGGCCGCCAGGGGCTGCAGCATGTATTATGCCACCCCTGGCTGGCCTCCTAAATTTGACACAACTGGCTGCATGACAGCTGGGGCGAAGTCGTGTAATCACACTTTGCTTTAGATATAGTAGCCCTATATCTAACCATACAATGGACACTCGAGTTCCTATCAGTCACTCCTATGGCAGGCCTTAACAATCCTGAAGGCAGAGTGCGTGGGCTCGTGTGAGCTAGGTTCAGGCCCGAGCCGAGCCCGGTTGCAGCTTGCGGAATCAAGACCCAATAGCTGTTCCATGATAACGCGTACCTCATCGGTAACTCCGGTGTCGCGTTATCAAGGCATGTCGAGTAAGGTGTCATACGAATCGGGATGCTGCCCCCTCACCAATTCTGGCGACGAGGTTAGCATCCCACCCTTCTAGAGGGACACGACATGTACGTAACTGTGAACCCCGGTTAAAGTTAACTGAAGCCTCAGCTCCACAAAATGGATGCTGCCACCACAGACACGAGTCTGACCTCCTGCTGCTGGAAGTCCTTCCAGCGAGGAGCACTTGGACAAAGGGTTTCCTGTCGAGGGCGGTGTTCGCACCGTCCCAGACAGGGTTTGTGTATTCTGGGTAGGTAGGGCTTTGGCGAGAAGGTGACTGCGGAGTGGCACCCCGGTGCTCACTGCGCATCTGCCGGTTAGAACCAGTTCCAGGGGCGACAGCCCTGGCCTGGGGAAAGGCCGGCAGGGGAGAGGGGTGTAACTACCCCCCTTCCTGGTCCCACCCTTAGGGCAGGACCTAGTCATGTACCCACCCCTTTCTTTAGCATAAAGACCGGAGCGGGGACCCTTCCAATTTAGATCATCTTTGATTCAAGAACTACTTTCTACGAAAAGGACATTCAAGACTCTTCTCAAGATTTCTCCCTTGTGACTAAGGAGTAGTCACCCTGCATCAGCGGGCACCAACTAAGAACTCTGCGGTTTGCTGTAAGTCCTTCCTCAAGGAATCCGACGGCCCAGCTCGACGAGAACCGGCTTCCCTGGCACCTCTGACCTCTACCCACGTCATCAGCTCAGCTGTGATCTGTGGGTGCGACGAGACCTCGAGGGACCGGCCATCATCAGAACCTGCACGCTCTTAAAAACCAGCACGACCATCGAGGTAACTCTCTGGTGAGTGCTCTGGGGTCCGAGAAGCCCCGACCCTGAGCCGCTCCAGCACCGAAGTACAGTCTCCCAGCATCTCCACGATCTGCATGGGGCCCTTCTGCTCGCTGCTCAGCACGTTGTCTGGTCACTAGCCGCTGGCTTGTGCCCTTCTGTGACGACATCCGACAATCAACACTACTGGTCTGGTTGCTCCAGACTGGCCCTTGCTTCCATCTTTGCGAGAAGCACCCCGGACCCTCCTGGTCCACTCAAGACGCCATCTTAGGCCCACCACGTGGCCCTGAGATCTGCCAAGGCTTGTTGCCCCATCCTGGGCCCAGCGACGCCGACAGCATCATCCTTCGTGGGACAACTCGCACCTCCACCGTGGTCGCCGACAACGCCTCCTGGTCCGTGAGACTGCAGAGCCTAGCGTCGCCCACTCACCTGGTCGAGGTGACGGCCAACCGGTGCCTTCCTGGTACCCTCTGACTACTGGCTAGTAGTACGAACTTGGTCCCCTCTGCTTTCAGGTTTCATCAATCTCCGATCCAGGCTTGGATCTCTACGAACTATTCAGCACTGGTCGCCGGCCAGCAACTCCTTTCTTCCGGCTCCTGGCTCGTCAGCGAAGACCCCGACGCCTGTAAGACTTGTGCAGCCGCAGCCCTCGTGGCTAGGTAACTCGGCATTTCGGTGCCTGCATAGCCTCCTTACTCTAGGGTCCCGAGTCCCTCGCTTCCGACTTGCCTTATCGGGTCCGCCCGAGACCTTAACCTTTCCGTGTCCTCGGACACTTGTTTTTATTGTGCACTTGAAGTATTTGCTAAAGAGATTTGGTTTGTGCTTAGTACCCTGTCCTCATAAAGAGTACAGGGCTGTTGTGATTCTTAATAAATATCCTGTTTATTTTCATAACACTTGTGTGGTGTCCTTTCACTTGGTGTTCAAGGGGTACATGTGTGGTAAACAGCTGGCTTAACACGCCCTCTCGAGTCTTTAGCCTTAGACTGCTCGTATCCACGCTACTAGGATAGCTGGTCTATAGGTTGACTTACAACCAAACACCATAAGGGACGTTGGAACGATACATAGCGGTCGCTAGAATAGCGAACGTTGCATATCGGGCCAACTTCTCACAACCAGCACCTGCTTCCAGAAAGAAACTGGACCAAAATCACCAATGACCAGCTCACCTCCTCACTCAACAACTCCACCCCAACCATTGCGGAAAACGACGACCCCAACAACGCAGCTCGAACCCTGCATAGATGGATCTCGGACAGCACCAACACCATAGCCCCCCTCAAGAAAAACAAAATACCCGTGCCAAGAAAGCCAGATGGTTTACCACCGAACTTCGAGAGTCCAGGCGCACATGCCGCCGCCTCGAAAAGGCCTGGAGAAACACCAAATCCACAGAAGCCCACAACAACTTCAGAGCCGCCACCAACGCCCACCATCAACTCATCAGAGAAACGAGGAAAAAAGCGATTGAAGACAGAATCTCCACCCACGCACACAGCAGCAAGAAACTCTTCAGCATCATCAAGGAGTTCGCCCCACCCACCAGCGAGTCTACTGACATCCCTCCCTCACAAGACCTCTGCGACAAACTCAGCCCCTTTTTCCACCACAAAATCAAGAGCATCTACGACAACTTCGACCAGCTCTACATAGGCCGTCTTGGTCGGTCTCTCTGACCAAAGATTGAAATCCCCTAACACCATCAACTTTGTGTGGGAGTGGGAGAGATCGTATATTAAGTCTATGAGCTCATGTACAGCAGATAACTAGCTAGCCGGGGGTCTATAACATAGTAGACCCGTGGATAGCACGCCTCCTTGGTCCTTGATGGAGAAACCCAATGTTTCGCACCCAGCGATTGCCGTGATGATAAGCTGGGAGACGTCAAGAGTCTGCCTAAAAATTAATCCAGTTCCACCTCCTCTGGCTCCCATCCTGGGATTATGCCTTATTTTGAAGCCAGTGGGACAAGCTGTCCCCAGTTCCACCGAGCTAGTCGGTGTTGTCCAAGTCTCTGTCATGAAGAGTACGTCTAGATGGTAAGAATCGATAAGTAACGCAATTTCTTCACAGTGTTTGATGAGAGATCTCACATTTAACAAGCCACAGGACAAGGCAACTGGGTGCTTACTGGTGGTGATATACTTTCGGTTACTGAGTGAACCGAGATTAAGGCGTAAAAGTTCATCGCGGGAATAAGAGTAAGAAGTTACATCTTGGTTCAGAGAGGCAGAACTTTCGGCGCCCGGCACGTCCTGTGCCGCCGCCTCGAAAAGGCCTGGAGAAACACCAAATCCACAGAAGCCCACAACAACTTCAGAGCCGTCACCAACGCCCACCATCAACTTATCAGAGAAACGAGGAAAAAAGCGATTGAAGACAGAATCTCCACCCACGCACACAACAGCAAGAAACTCTTCAGCATCATCAAGGAGTTCGCCCAACCCACCAGCGAGTCTACTGACATCCCTCCCTCACAAGACCTCTGCGACAAACTCAGCACCTTTTTCCACCACAAAATCAAGAGCATCTACGACAACTTCGACAAAGACAACCAACACACTGAACCCTCACGAACCACCCCCGACACCCGGAAACCAGCGATTGATGACTGGACAGCCCTCACCATCGAAGACACACTGAAGACAATGAAGTCAATCCACTCAGGGGCCCCCACGGACCCCTGCCCCCACCGCATCTTCAACAGAGCCACCGATACCATCGCACCCGTGCTCCACCACACCATCAACCGCTCCCTGGCGACCGCCTCCGTCCCCGACGACTGGAAACACGCGGAGGTCAACCCCCTCCTAAAGAAACCCTCAGCGGACCCCACCGACCTCAAAAACTACAGACCCATCTCCCTGCTCCCTTTCCCAGCGAAAGTCATCGAGAAAGCCATCAACAGCCAACTCGCCACATTCATTGAAGAACACAACATCCTCGACTCCTCCCAATCCGGCTTCAGAAAAAACCACAGTACGGAAACCGCCCTCCTCGCTGCAACAGACGACATCCGCACCCAACTGGACAAAGGAGAAACAGTAGCCCTCATCCTCCTAGACCTATCAGCGGCGTTCGACACAGTCTCCCACCGCACCCTAATACGCAGACTTTACGACGCAGGAATCCAGGACAAGGCCCTCGACTGGATCTGCTCCTTCCTCTCCGGCAGGACGCAACGGGTCAGACTCCCCCCTTTCCTCTCAGACCCCACACCTACACCTGCGGAGTCCCCCAGGGCTCCTCCCTCAGCCCGACGCTCTTCAACGTCTACATGGCTCCACTTGCCCCCATCGTCAGAACCCACGGACTCAACATCGTGTCATATGCAGACGACACCCAGCTCATCCTCTCCCTATCCAACGAGCCCAACACCGCCAGACGCAACTTTCGAGAAGGCATGGAAGCCATCGCCAAATGGATGAAAAACAGCTGCCTACAACTAAACACCAACAAAACAGAAGTACTCATCATGGGCCCAAACCCCGACGCCTGGAGCGACACCTGGTGGCCCACCGCCCTTGGAAACCCGCCAACCCCCACAGACCACGCACGCAACCTGGGAATCATCCTGGACTCCGAGCTCAAAATGGACCGCCAGATCAAATCCGTCTCATCTTCCTGCTTCCACACCCTCCGCCTCCTTCGTAAGACCTTCAAATGGATCCCCCCCCGAACACCGAAAGACAGTCACTCACGCCCTGGTCACCAGCAGACTACTACGGCAACGCACTCTACGCCGGAATAAACAAAATCATCATCCGCAAGCTACAGAACATCCAGAACGCCGCCGCAAGACAGGTCCTCAACCTGCCAAAACACTGCCACATCTCTCAGCACCTGCGCACACTCCACTGGCTCCCCGTCGAGGCGAGAATCACCTTTAAGATGCTCACCCTCGCACACAAGGCCCTCCACGGCACCGGACCAGCATACCTGAACAGCCGGCTCAAATTCCAGGCACTCCCAACGGACCCTACGATCAGCCCAGCTCTCCTACGCCGTGGTCCCCCGCACCAGAAAGACCAGATCGGGAGGCCGCTCCTTCTCCTTCCTCGCCGCCAAAGCATGGAACGCCCTTACAGTCCACCTCAGACAGACAACATCGCTCCCCATCTTCGTAAGAAACCTCAAAACTTGGCTCTTTGACAGACCCCCTCCTTGATGGAATGGAACCTGCACCCCCCACCCCTAGCGCCTTGAGACCCTTACGGGTGAGTAGTTGCGCTTTAACAAACTCCTGATTGATGGATTGACTCTACTTCTGAATCTGGGTTAGTGACAGGTAATCCCCCCAAAACCTAGCCTCACCGGGAGCCCACCAAGAAGAGAAGTCTCTACAGATTCTAAACTCCTCCTGCAGCTCAGCGAGCGTTGTAGCAGATTTCAGGCACCCAGAACTCTCCACCGATCAAAAGAACAAAGCTGGCCTTGCAGAGAAACGGAGCCCCAAGATCCTCTTCCTCCTTCACCAAAAGACTCTGAATAGTGAGCACGGGGAACTGGGCACAGACGCTGACATCTTCGTAGGCACACCCCGTGCCGAACCTCACGCATCTCGTGTGAGGTGCCAAACCTCACGCATCTCGGGTGAGGTGCCAAACCCCACGCATCTCGGGTGAGATGCCAAACCTCACGCATCTCGGGTGAGGTGCCAAACATCACGCATCTCGGGTGAGGTGCCAACCCTCACGCATCTCGCATGAGGTGCCAACCCTCACGCATCTTGCGTGAGGTTCCAAACCCCACGCATCTCGGGTGAGGTGCCAAACCTCACGCATCTCGGGTGAGGTGCCAAACCTCACGCATTTCGGGTGAGGTGCCAAACCTCACGCATCTAGGGTGAGGTGCCAAACCTCACGCTTCTCGCGTGAGGTGCCAAACCTCACGCATCTCGGGTGAGGTGCCAAACATCACGTATCTCGGGTGAGGTGCCAAACCTCACGCATCTCGGGTGAGGTGCCAACCCTCACGCATCTAGCGTGACGTGCCAACCCTCACGCATCTTGCGTGAGGTTCCAAACCCCACGCATCTCGGGTGAGGTGCCAAACCTCACGCATCTCGGGTGAGGTGCCAAACCTCACGCATTTCGGGTGAGGTGCCAAACCTCACGCATCCCGCGTGAGATACCGAATCTCACGCATCTCGCGTGAGGTGCCAAACCTCACGCATCTCGTGTGTGTGTGGCGCGGTAGTAAATGTCCTCCCATTCTTTGTTGCGCAGAGTCCGCCACAGTTCCCTTTCCCATCTAGCCCGTCCTGCATTATAAAGGCGCGAGTATCTGTCCAAGAGGAGCCGATATATGTCTGAAATGAGTCGCTTATCTGTGGTGCGCGAGAGAAGCCAGTATTCATATTTACTGAGCTTGCGTGTAGCGTCTCCACGGATCTGGGGTTGAAGCGCCCAATGTCGGACCTGTAGATAACTAAGGTGTTCAGCCTCCGGGAGGTCATAGGTCTTCCGGAATTCCTCAAAAGGCATCACTCCCGCATCTGAATACATGTGAAAGAGGCATCGGCATCCTGCTGGGCGCCACCGTGCAAAGGCCTGGACATCCCTACCTTGGCCGAAGTCAGGGTTCTCTAACAGGGGTGTGAGGGGAGACGAGAAGGTCGTCAGGTCGTGTAAGACGCATGTTCGATCCCATACCTCTAGCGGTACCCTCGTGACGAACGAGGCGTATAGGTTAGGGGGTCGGTGTTGTCGCTGCAGGAAAGGAACCACCTGGAGTGGACGCCCGCGACCGCTTGGACCTGGAACAACCAATGGCGCTCCGATTCCCATTTGCTCCATTCCACTAGGGTTCTGAGTTGGGTCGCCTGGTAATAGTGACGCAAATCCAGCAGGCCCAGCCCACCACTCTCCGGGGGAAGCATCCCTAGCCTCAGCTTGAGTCTGGGCCGTTTCCCGTTCCACACAAACTGAGCCAGCTCCGATTGCGTGCGGCGAATCCATCTCTCCGGGGGACGGAGCGGGCTAGCCCGAAAAACGTATAAAACTTGCGGGAGGATTGTCATCTTTACTGCTGCCACTCGGCCCAGCCAAGATAGTGGGAGGTGCCGCCACCGCCCGACCTCCGCGCGGATAGTGCGACTAAGGTTAGCGTAGTTGAGACGCACCGTTTCTGGTAGCGTGGCCGCCAATTGTATGCCCAGGTAGGGGACTGCACCGTCTGCCCATTGAAAGGGGAATTGTGCTTCTAGGGAGGCCCGCGTGTGTGCCTCCAAGGAAAGGTCAAGTGCTACTGATTTCGTCGTGTTCACCTTAAAGCCAGAGGCCTTCGCCAACGCATCCAGGATGGCCGCCCCGGCCAGCAGGGATGCCGCAGGGGAAGCAAAGGAAAGCAAGACGTCATCAGCGTATAAACTAATCGTGTGGATATCAGCCCCGAATTTAATCCCCTTAATGGTCGGATGCGATCGCATGGCCTGCGCCAGGGGTTCCATATACAGCGCGAAGAGCAGTGGCGAGAGTGGACACCCCTGCCGAGTTCCGCGTTCGACGGGGAATACGGACGATGAGCAGCCATTCACCCGAACCGACGCCATAGGGAAGGTATAGCAGTTCAGAACACACGTACGAAATCTCGCGCCTAACCCTGCCTTGATGAGCACCTGTTCCAAGTACGACCAGTGGACATGATCGAAGGCCTTCTCCGCATCAATTGCCAACATCATGAACTCTCCTGGCAACCTGGAGGCTCGTTCCACTAAGTGGAGTGCTCTTTTTGTGTTGTCGACCGTCTGGCGCTCCGGTATAAAGCCGGCCTGGTCCAGATCAATCAGACCAGGCATAGGTGGGCCCAGCCGCTTCGACAGTATACTGGTGTAAAGCTTCAGATCTACGTTAAGTAACGAGATAGGGCGGTAGGCCCCGCATTGCGTTCGGTCCTTCCCCGGTTTGGGAATGACCGAGATCATGGCAATCATCAGATCTCTTGGGATGGCGCCGGGCTCCGAGAAGGAATTAAAGAGGGCAGTCAATAACGGAGCAACCTGGGGGCAGAATGTTTTGTAAAAGGCGGCGGTGAAGCCATCCGGTCCTGGCGCCTTGGCCAGCTTGAGGGGGGAGATCGCGGCAATGACTTCTTCAGGACGGATCTCCCTGTCAAGGAGTTATGATTGTTCCGTCGATAAAGCGGGTATGGACACAGAGTCCAGGAAGGCCGCCCCGTCCGCTGGAACCAGAGCAGCCCCCTCGTATAGTGTGGTATAAAAGTCAATAAATGCCTGCGCTATAGCTCCGTCCTCCGTCACTGTGACTCCGTCCTGCGTGTGTATTTCCTGCACCGAGTGTCGTTGCTGCTGTTCGCGGAGTGCCCGACCCAACAGCCTCCCGCATCTGTCGCCTCCCGTGTAGTATGCATGTCGTACCCGTAGTGCAGCGTATTCTGCTCTATCTTGATCTAGTGCTGCTAACTGTTGACCTGCCACTCACAACTGTTTCCACACCCGCGGCGCCCCTGTCCTCTGGTGTACCTGCTCCAATTCCTTCGTGCGGGCAGAGAGCTCGTCTCTCTTACGGGCCCTCTCCGCATTTTCTGCTGCCGCGATTGCAATGAACTTGCCCCGTATGACTGCCTTGAGTGCTGCCCAATGTGTTGCATGTGAAGTGTCTGTCGGTGTGTTGTGTATCAGGTATTCAGCTATAGCTTCCTTGATCTTGGCCACAACCCCCTGTCTGTGCAGCAGCGTGTCCCTAAGCCTCCAGCAACGGGCACTGCGCCCCACCGGTGGAAAGGTAAACACCGCTGTGAGTGGTGCATGATCGGAAAGGGCTGCCGCTCCTATCTCAACGCTTGACGCCAGCGCTCTAAATGAAGTGGATGTTAGAAAATAATCTAGGCGCGCATAGGTTTTGTGGGCGTTGGAGTAATATGTGTAGTCCCGGTCGTCCGGGTGGAGGGAGCGCCACAAGTCCGTCATACCCAGTTCTGACAATCTGTTCCGTCCCCCCTCGGATAAAGTGCCTGCCTGCGTGGATCGCTGCGCTGACCTGTCAAGTAGGTTGTCAAAAACTAAATTGAGGTCCCCCCCCCAACCAGAACGTGTCTATCAGGTGCCGCCGCTGCTTCAGTACTACTATAAAAAACAAGGGAACCAGCTAGGTAGGCATGGACCTGGGGTATCAATTTAACGAAAAACAATGGCCCTTGGCACAGAGATAGAAGGTTATAATAAATATAGGCCACAATGTGCGCTATAATAGCAAAAAAGTCCAGCCGGACTTGCAAATTTATTCAATAATTCATTAACCAGTTGGAGAAGAGCAATAAAACAGTGGGACACAGTCCTGTATCCACAAAGCTTACACAGACTAAGAGACAATACAAACATATAAAAATGCATCAGGCATGTAAACAAAAAATGGAGCAAGAAGGGGAACTCTGTAATACGCCTGCTTCACATATGTGGGGAACAAAACATATTATGCACATAATAGTGAACTAGTGTTAAGCCCACATATCATGTCGACGGCGTTTCGATCCTTTCACGGATAGTGGATGATCATCAGGACTACCATTGTTTGCCTGAAAAAAGCATCAAGACGATGGGAATTGCCAGGATAATTTCAAAGGTGCTGGGGCGGACTGGGTCACAGCTATTTAGCTGGGGTGCGTCAGGGCGCTTGTACCTGAGACATCAATTTAAAGGCAGCTGTGCGTGGATCATGGAAGTGCTACAGCTGGAGGCGAGGTATCTTAAGAGTTGTTGCGTGGGTCTTGGGGTGACCTAAGGCATCAATGATTCGAGCAGCTGTACGTGGATCATAGAATGCTACGGTTGGATGCGACGCATCATGCGAATCTTGGGGTGACCGGAGTGGCAGCGCTTGAAGGAATAATACACTGTCGCTTTTAAACAAATACAAGGTGGCGCTTGTGGAGTTAATACGAGGTCGCTAGTAGGGATTGTGGAACCGGAGGGCGTCCAAAATAATGGTGGACCCGTAACTTCAGCAAGAAAATACGCTGAGTCGGTACCTTCGTCCTTAGTGGAACGACATGGAGTGCTTCAGTAAGCACTTGGTGGAAGAACTTCTCCTGCCTCTCATTTGGCGCATAAACCGCAATCACCGTGAAGGTGTGAGCACCCAGTGAGAACCTGCAGGATAGGAGTCGCCCTTTAACCTCTGTCCCCCGGTGTAACTGCTTCCCCTTAAATCGCTTTGACACCAGGAGCGCCACCCCAGCAGTCTTTGTGGTCGTGGATGAGAAAAGTGGTGTCGGAAAGTGACGGGATTTAAGCCTATGACAATCCTTAGTTAGAAAATGCGTTTCCTGGAGGAGACAGATATCTGCTTTTGAATTCTCCAGCAGGGACAGCACCTCTCGCCGCTTAACCGGACTGTGCCCACGCACATTCAACGTGAGCACACGCAACTCAGTCGCAGGCATAAGGAGTCATACCCCACACGCTCTCTGAGAAAACTTCCAGTGGCCAAAACATCAGCCAAGCCCTGTCTAGCTGCTGCCCCGGCCACTCAGGACCCTCAGATCTGCGCAATTCGCCACACCCTTTTAGTCCAACATTCACTCGGATCCGGAGTTCCTCCCCCTTACCAACACCACCCCCCTCCCCACAATGAACAAAACCCTTGACAGCCCCCCCCGCAATCCCAAGATGCCAACATTGATAGTCCTTCATCCAGAGATGAATGGGAAAGGTCTCTCCCAGTCCAGAAACCCCCTTTTCCTGACTGGCCAAAGAAGCAAAACAGTCTCTCCCCACCCTCCACCTGCCAAGGAGACCACCCTCCATCCCCTTTCCCCAACTTGAATACCAAAAATAGTCCTGTCCAACGTCCATAGTTGTAGACGAGGAGGTTGGGACACCTTCGGGGGAATGTGTCGGAGTCCAATACCTCCGCCACCGACTCAGTCGGCCCCAATCCCCACAGTCTCATCAAAAGCCCTCGTGCCACCTCATCGATGGTTATCCGCTGTCGGAGTTTGCCAGTCCCAGCGCTACGGTTTCTACCGCAGCACGGCGACCATCTTCGATCTCTTGCGCGGCCGGGCGCCTCGGTCTTCGTCGTCGCCGTTGCTGTTTCCTCTGCCCAGGGCCGTCCGTGCCATTTGCTCCCCCTCCGGGCTGATCGTCATCCTCCGTCGGTTCCTCAAGGCCTAGCAATTTGCATGCATCCCTGAAAGACCGCAACTGGTGAACCTTTTTGTCCAGCTTAAACACCAGGCGAAAGGGGTGACCCCAGCTATATGGGATGTCGAGTCGCAGTTCTTCCGTGATCGGTCGGAATGACCGTCGTTTCTCCAGGGTGATGGAGGCGAGGTCCTGATATAGAGTCGGCGAGTGGGCACCATATGAGATGGTTCCCATCTGGCGCGCTTTGCTAAGGATCTCCTCCTTCGTGCGGAAGTCCTGCACGCAGACCAAGATGTCGGCCGGTTGGGACGAGGCCGCCCTGGGCGGGCCCATCCTATGGGCCCTGTCCAACCGAAGCGTTGAGTCCGCTGGTCGGCCCAGGATGTGGTTGAAGAGGCCTTGGGTGACATGGAAGAGGTCGTCTGTGTCGGGAGCCGCCTTCACTCCCCGAATCCTGATGTTGTGCCGCCGGGAGCAGTTCTCCAGGTCCTCGGCGTGAGACTGGAGGTCCACCTGTTGGTCGTGAATGTGAGAAGTTGGCCTGATATGCAGTGCTCACTATTCTAGTGATCACTATGTATCAGTCCAAACAACCCTTATTGATGATTGGTTGTAAGTCAACTGTAGACCAGCTATCCTAGTAGCATGGACAAGAGCAGTCTTTAGGCTAGACTCTAGAGGGCGTGTTAAGCCAGCTGTTATTCCATCACATATACCCCTTGAACATCAAGTGAAAGGACACCACACAAGTTGTTATGAAAATAAAAGTATATTTATTTAGAACACAACAGCCATGGACTCTTTATGAGGACAGGGCGCTAAGCACAATACAAAGCTCTTAGGAAAATACGCAAAGTCGCACAATTTACACAAATGCCCGAGGGGCACGAAAAACCATATACTCTAAAAGTGGAATGCGAAATTACTAGCAGGTAAGTACTACTCTAATAGGCTTTGGGATCGCTAGGACTTGACTACTGAACCTTCAGATTACTAGCAGGAGGCCTAGGGAGATCGGGTGCAGAGTGTGCAGATGCGGGACAAAGTCTATGGATGCTAGATTTCGTAAAGTTAGTGTTATCGGACGAATCCGACTAGGTAGAGCTGAAACGAAAAAGGATCTGGACCTTTGGATAGCAAAGCTATGCTGGAGCACCGAAATGCTGAGTTTACCTAGCCCTGGGCTGCGGATTCATAGGTCTGGAAAGACGTCGGGAATCCTTGTTGCAGTCTATGGAGCCTGAAAAAGAAGTTGCTGGCAGGCGACCAGTGAAGAGATTCGGAGGGATCCAAGCCTGGATCGAAGATGGAAGACACCTGTAAGCAGAGGGGACCAAGTTCTGAATCACTAGCCAGTGATTAGATGGGCACCAGGATGGCACCGGATGGAGTCACCTCGACCAGGTGAGTGGGCGACGCTGGGCTCTGCAGTCTCACGGACCAGGAGGCGTTGTCGGCGACCAGGATGGAGGTGCGAGCTGTCCCACGATGGTATCTGCTGTCGTTGTCGCTGGACCCAGGATTGGGGCAACAAGTCTTGGCAAATGCAAGCCCACGCGGTGGATTTAAAATGGCGTCTGGAGTGGACCAGGAGGGCCCGGGGTGCTCCTCTGTTGGAGGGGAGCAAGGGCCAGTCTGGAGCAACCAGACCAGCGGTGTTGTCGTCGTGGAGCGTTGTCAAGAGGGTCACAAGCCAGCAGGCAAGTAGCCGGACAACGCGGTGAGCAGCAAAGAGCAGGAGGGCCCCACGCAGATCTGGAGGATGCTGGGGGGCTGGACTTCGGTGCTGGAGCTGCTCAGGGTTAGGGCTTCTCGAACCCCAAAGCACTCACTCGAGGATAAGCGTCATGCAATTCTGAAGATGGCTGGTCCCTCGAGGTCTCGTCTTACCCACGGATCTCAGCTGAGCTGAAGATGTAGGTAGAGGTCAGAGGTGCCAGGGAAGCCGGGTCTCGTCATGCTGGTCGGTCGGATTCCGGAGGAAGGACGTGCAGCAAACCGCAGTGTTCTTAGATGGTGCCTGCGGGTGCAGGGTGACTACTCCTTAGTCACAAGGGAGAAATCTTGAGAAGAAGTCGAGAGTTCCTTTCGTAGAAAGTAGTTTCAGGATTCAAAGATGATCTAATTTGGAAGGGGGCCCGCTCCTATCTTTATACTAGGAAAAGGGGCTGGCACGCGACTAGGTCCTGCCCATGGGTGGGACCAGGAAGGGAGGTTGTTACACCCCTCTCCCATGCCAGACTTTCCCCAGCTCAGGGGCTGGTGTGCCCCTGGAACTGGTTCTAGCCGGCAGATGCATAGTGAGCACCGGGGTGCCACTTGCAGTCACCTTCCTCCAAATCCCTGCCTTCCCAGGATACACAAAACCCTGTCTGGGATGGTGCTAGCACCGCCCCTGACAGGAAACCCTTTGTCCAAGCCTCCCTCGCTGGAAGGACTCCCAGCAGCAGGAGGTCAGACTTGTGTCTCTGGTGGCAGCATCCATTTTGTGATGCTGAGGGTCGAGTTAACTTTAACCGGGGTTCACAGTTACATACATGTCGTGTCCCTCTAGAAGGGTGGAATGCTAACCCCGTCGCCAGAATTGGCGAGGGGTTAGTATTCCAATTCGTATGACACCTTACTCGACATGTGTTGATAAAGCGATACCAAAGATAGCAAATAACCGCGAGGATTATAATGCACTTAAGAGTATATGGTACGCGTTATCGTAGAACAGCTATTTGGACTTGGTTCCGCAAGCTGCAGATGGGCTCAGCTCATGCCAGAGCACCATCTCACATGATTCCACGCACTCTGCCTTCAGGATTGTTAAGGCCTGCCATAGGAGTGACTGATAGGAATCTATGTGTCCATTTTAGGGTTAGATATAGGTATACTATATCTACAGCCAAGGGTTATTACACCACTTTGCCCCAGCTGTCGTGCAGCCAGTTGTGTCAGATTTAGATGGCCAGCCAGGGGTGGCATAATACATGCTGCAGCCCCTGGTAGGCCCTGGGTACACCTATGCCCTGAGTTACAGGGTCTGATAAGGGGGCCCTGTACCAATTAGATATGTACCTAGGGTAAATGGAATCCATTTTAGAGAGAGCAGAGTCCCAGGTCAACTAAGTCGAAACCAGCAAAACACCAGGCAAAAAGTTGGGGGCAACCATAGTCAGATATCCAATTGCCCTGTTGCCCTGTTGATCCAGTGTCACTCCGAACTGAGGGAGTTCTTGCTGGGTCGGAGGTGCACTCACACGGAGCTGTTTACATAACGTGCTCGCCGTGCAAACCATAGCAGCCCTCTCAATTGACTCCAGTGACGCCATTTAAACTTATTTTAATTAATGTTTAACCTATCGCAGATACTGTTTTTAACACTCCGTCGATCGTCAGCCCCTCCTTATCCTCTCACTCCCAAATATACAATTTGGCACCAGCATGACTGAGCTAAACTGTGTGAATCAGGCGAGTGACGAAGGTGCTGGTGCTGACAAGTTCGTGTCTAGTCAGAGGCCAGTCACTCCTCTGATGTCCCTACTTGTTCGGTGTGCAGGGGAACGCCAGTTCTCTTGTGTCAGTGAATTAACGAGACACGCGTTTGTGCCTGCTTACTGGCACTTGGACTATGAGAGATGGAAACAAACATACAAACTACTGCCACAAACGGATGAGAGAAACTCGCACTTTATTTACTCTGAACTTTTATACAGATTGCAAAGCATGACTGTATTTTCGGCTGAATTGGGTTACATGTTACAACTCATTTACACACAGTCACAGAGGCCCTTATTTAAGGCAACCCAAGGAACGTGCCAACAATGTACAGTCTTCAGAGTTTATTCGATGTTATATTGTTTTCATTTTTAATTATTATGTATGCACATGCACAATGGCACTCACCACATGGGAAGGAAGTCAGAACGGGAAACCAAGAATCAGGCGTGAGCGCTCTCACTGCACAGGACCATCTCTTCCCAGAGTAAGGGCAGGTGGCACGGCGACATCGCAGTCCCACCTGCCCCATCACAGTCAGGCACGGGTTGCCAAAGGCAGCCGCAAGAAGAGCTCAGAGCATCCATAGAAGCACCAAGCACCTGCACGCCACTGACAAGGGACCCGAGCCGGCGCACAAGGAGGCATTCATGAGCTGAGCATCCCGGGTGACAGGGTAAAGGAGTCCCGGCGCGTGGCGCAACACAAACCACCTCAACCCCCAGACTAGAGAGCTTCTTCTTCACCCCTCTGAAACCCGCCTCCTTAACGAAATCCCCCTCACTCCGAAGCCGGCAGAGACAGGCAACATTTAAATACTTAAGTATAATTTACATGCGATATGTATGTATGTATGTATGTATAGGCGTTCTTTTATAGCCCTATAACTGTCACCCGACGGGCATCCTGGAGCTTAGACTGTTATGACACAATACATGATGTTTCCAGCTTCCAATCTATTTACATTGTTCTGGGGAACAGATAGGTCTTTAATGCTTTTTTAAAGGAAGAAAAATCTTCCAGACCCCTTAGGCCTACCGGTAGAGAATTCCACAGCTGCGCTGCAGTAAACCTGAAGGACCGACCACCCATCCGGGACCTCAGAAACTTGGGTACTACCACCAAGTAAGCCGAGGCTGACCGGAGTGGTCTTGGAGGGATGTACCATGAGAAAATGTCCTGCATAGGAGACGGGCCTTGTCCGTGTAGAGCCCTAAAAACCAAACACAAAGCTTTGAAGTTCACTCGTTGAGAGATTGGCCACCAATGGAGGTCCCTATGTGCCTTGGCAGAAGAGTCCAGGCAGCGTCGCGAGAGTGCCAGTTTGGCAGCAAAATTCTGTACTCGTTGGAGTTTTCCTAGCAGAGTAACTGGTGCCCCCAGCAGCAGTGCGTTGCAGTAGTCGAGACAACTTAAAATTATGCTCCGCACTACCGCTGGTCTGGCCTGGCCTGTACCGGGAGCAAGGGTAGAATCTTTCGCAATGATCCAAGTAATGCCATACAAGTGGCCACCGTTTTGTTCACTGATGTGTCCAGCTGTAAGTCGGAACTAAACATTACCCCCAAATTCTGAACCGATTCGGCAGGCAGACTAGTACCTTGGAAATCAGGAGGCCAAAAACCCTGCGGTAGGGGTCTGGGGGTCCGATCCATAGAGCAATGTAGCACCTCGGTTTTTCGAGCTGTTAAATTGTAGGGAGTTGTTACCCAGCCATTCTGCCGTGGTGCTCATGCATCGATGGAAGACCTCCTGTGACACCCCGTCCTTACCCTCAAACGAGAAGATAAGTTGGGTGTCATCGGCGTAGTTGGTGACTGTTATGCCAAAAGATTTAATCAGCTTGATCAGGGGACGGAGGTAAAGATTGAAAAGAATGGGGCTGATGGCCGAGCCCTGGGGTACTCCCTGACCAACCCTCCTGATGTTGGATTTAAAGAGTAGCAGGGCAACTACCTGGTGCCTTTGATCGAGATATGACACCAGCCATTCAAGGGCCAAGCCCGACACCCCAGCCTCCGTCAGTCCCCTGACCAGGATTGCATGGCTGACCGTGTCGAACGCGGCCGACATGTCGAGCAGCACTAAAAAGGCTGCTCGACCCTGGTCGGCACGCGTTCGAAGGTCAACGAGAACAGTCACCATTGCCGACTCTGTCCCATGTGCCGGTCTAAACCCAAACTGAGCCACATCCAAACAATCAGTAGTCTCAAGAAAGTTGGAGAGATGTTTTGTGGCCAGTTTCTCTAGAATTTTAATAGGGAATGGCAAGAGGGAGATGGGCCTAAAGTTGGCTGGGCATGTGGGGTCCAGATTCTCCTTTTTAAGTAGTGGGGAGACCACCGCCAATTTCCAGCAATCTGGAACCCGTGCTGAAGTGAGAGACTGGCGACAGATGGAAAAAAGTGGGGGAAACAGCTCTTCACGAAAAAGTTTCCAGAATTTGGGTGGAAGAGGATCAGAAGGTGAGCCAGAGGACACCCCGTCAGCGAAAGAGCAGAAGTCCTCAAAAGATGGTGGAGGAAAGTTGCTCAGCTCACCTGATTTAGTACACTCCTTTCTATTCTCAAACGAGATGGAATCGTGCACAGCACGGCCAGTTGACGAGGGAAGATTGTTTAAGATGTTGGCAATCTTATCCTCAAAGGCCTGTGCTAGCGAATCACAGAGAGCTTGAGAGGCCGGTATGACAATTTTGGTACAGCCAGGATGGGCCAGGTCCTTTACGATCTTAAGTAAGGCCTGAGATTTATTTACAGCTGCCATCAAAGATTCTTCTAAGAATCTAGCTTTGGCAAGCTTGATCTGGATTTTATAGGACGCCAGTGCTTGTTTGAAGAGGACTCTATGTGATTCCAGGTACTGTTTCCTCCAGGTCCGCTCAGCCTGTTTACATTGGAGCTTGAGCTGCCGAAGTTCTTCCGAGTACCATGGCATAGCAAGATTAGTCCTATCTTTGATTTTTCGCAGCGGGGCCAAAGAGTCCAGAGAAGCCGAGATTCGCTGACAGAGAGTCTCGTAACTTACGTTCACATTCGCTCCCAATACAAAACCATCTGGCAGCAGAGAGGGCAAGATCGTTTGTTTGAGGAGTCTAGACCATTGTCTCCCCATTCTAGTGCCCCCCACACTCCCTTTCTTTAATGGAGCACTAGTGCACGAGAGGGAGAACTGGACGAGGGCGTGATCCGTCCAACACTGAGGCAGGACATCACGTATAGCCGTTCGACAAGCGTCAGCAAAAAGTAGATCAAGAATATTGCCCTTTGAATGGGTTTTGGAGAGTACCAGTTGTTGTAGCTCAATATTATGACAAGCTTGGACCAGCTCTACATAGGCCGTCTTGGTCGGTCTCTCTGACCAAAGATTGAAATCCCCTAACACCATCAACTTTGTGTGGGAGTGGGAGAGATCGTATATTAAGTCTATGAGCTCAGGTACAGCAGATAACGAGCTAGCCGGGGGTCTATAACATAGTAGACCCGTGAATAGCACACCTCCTTGGTCCTTGATGGAGAAACCCAATGTTTCGCACCCAGCGATTGCCTTGATGATAAGCTGGGAGACGTCAAGAGTCTGCCTAAAAATTAATCCAGTTCCACCTCCTCTGGCTCCCATCCTGGGATTATGCCTTATTTTGAAGCCAGTGGGACAGGCTGTCCCCAGTTCCACCGAGCTAGTCGGTGTTGTCCAAGACTCTGTCATGAAGAGTACCTCTAGATGGTAAGAATCGATAAGTAACGCAATTTCTTCACAGTGTTTGATGAGAGATCTCACACTTAACAAGCCACAGGACAAGGCAACTGGGTGCTTACAGGTGGTGATATACTTTCGGTTACTGAGTGAACCGAGATTAAGGCGTAAAAGTTCATCGCAGGAATAAGAGTAAGAAGTTACATCTTGGTTCCGAGAGGCACAACTTTCGGCGCCCGGCGCGTCCTGTGCGCGAACGGGCGCAAACGGGCTTACCTCTGGCGCACCTCCGGCGCTCCGCCGGCGCGCCTGCTGCCCACCTACGCTGCACGCTTTACGGGCGTCCATCATATATAGCCGTATACGCAAGATTCCAGTAGTGCGATCACTAGCCCCCCAACCAAGAAGGCGCCAGCAATTCGGCACTCCCTGGTTCCCTCCCTCACCCAAGATGGCGGCTACCAAAACCGCAGCGCGATGTCCCCAGGAGCCCTAAGGTGCCCTGAAGCGCTCAAGCTCCCGCAAAGTGCGGAATGAGGTCACAATTATAGTGCGGGTAAGAGTGGTACTAATAACACGCTATGAGAGAGGTAGCGCCTAGCGCTAAGATCGACAGCGCGAGCGCGCAGTAAAGTAGATTAATTTTAAAATAATTAAAACAGCAATGCGGCAATAGATTCTGCAGCGCGCAATGGTCATGTAAGTCTGCGATATGCGATAATAATACATAATAAAATATTATATAAAACTTACCTTGGCTTCCCGCGCTGACTCCCGAGACTGCAGACTTCCGACTCCCGCCGTCCTGGATTTTGAATGCGTCTGACGTGGTCTGGGCTCTCGTCAACAGGAAGGCTGCAGGCAACCTCCCTCCCCTCCACCGCAGCCAGCACCGATTGGTTTGGACGGCTGCCCCAACAGCGTCATTTCTCTCAGTCTGTATGCTGCAGAGAACGGAGAGGAGGAAGGAGAGTACTTAATCGCTGTATCCTATCTACTTTATCAGAGAGCATTGCAGTGGCATTCCTAGCTTCAGTTAAATCTGTTTGCATCTGAACAATAACCCTCATTAAATCATCCATGGTGGCCATAATGTCAAAACTCTCAGACCGGGATGAATATTATTCGTGGGCTCACTATTCTGTCAGGTTGCTTCTTCCTCAGGGTCTGGAGTGATGATATAAGGGGCCCAACTCTCAATACCTCCAACTCTGATTGTAATGATTACACAGAGTATTGAAGTGATTAAGCCGGGGGAAAGGGAACAGCTGGGAAGGAGATCTGAAAAGGAAAAGTTACTCGCAAACAAAAATACACGCACTTTCCTTCGCACAAAGACGTAAATTAGGACATCAGATTCTGTCCTTCAATCAGGGACTAGCTTAAGAGCTTTGTGGCTTGCGTTTATTCAGACAATCAGACCTTTAGTTGACCTTTCTTAGATCCGCTATATTGTGGCGATAATACTTCACTTCAGTATCAACTGCTCAAAGGCATAAGCGGCAGAATTTGGTTTAGGTCTTTTTATGACTAGGTTTTCAATCACCTAAACAATCAGTGTCTTATATTTCCTTATTTTAAAAGTGTTCCCAAAAACATTCATGGAACTACTATAGAACAAGAATCGCACTCGTGAATATGGTAAATGATCTTGAAAATCAAATTGAATGTTCCTAATAAATCACTGAAATTGTTTTACCAAGATTCGCAATCTTACCTGTAGAGTGGACCTCTGTCTCCTTTCTCTCACTCTGCTCCTTCACTCGTTTTTCTACCCTTTCTATCTTTCACCTTTCTGCACCTCTGCTCTTTTGTGCCTTATTTCTGCCCATTTTCCCTTTCGCTCCTTCACTCGTTTTCACTCGTTTTTCTACCCTTTCCATCTTTCACCTTTCTGCCCTTTTCTGCATCTCTGCTCTTTTGTGCCTTATTTCTGCTTATTTTCCCTTTTTTCTTTATCCCTTCTTTCCTCCCTTTACCTTTCCCCGCCGCTGCTGCCCCTGCAGCCCCTCCCCCCCAGCGCGACCGGCCCAATCCAGCTCTTCTCCCCACTCCCGCCTCCCAGCTGTCCAGCCCTCCCCGACCCCTACTTAATGGCGGCCACTGGTGCACCGAAGGCGCGTCAAAGGCAAGCACGTCTGCGCCCGTCCGCGACCAGCACTAGGAACCCTGGACCTCCGCCCCGCCAACGCTACGACCCAGCAGCACTCCACGCACTCAACCCAGGCTGCAACAACAACTGCAAGCTAGCATCACCAGCCGACACCCATGGACCTTTCAGCTGTCACCGCTGCCGGCACACCTGCAGCACTGCCAAGAACACGGATCCAGCACAACCCGCCCCCAAGAACACAACCGAACCGAAGACCCTGCAATGCATCCTCCTCAACGTCCGATCCCTCCACAAACACGCCACAGAAATCTGGGACCTCCTCGACAGCACCACCCCGGACGTAGCATTCTTCACCGAAACCTGGACCAATGCCACCTCGGGACCGGACATCGCCATCGCCATCCCGCAAGGATACAAGATCTCCAGGAAGGACCACCCCACCCACCCAGGAGGAGGAATCGCTATCGTCCACAAATCAAGCCTCCGCCTGAGCACACTACCTGACGAGTCCACAAAACTGATGGAACACCTTCACTTCAAGATACTGGTCAGCCCCACCGCCGTCCTCCGAGGAACCCTCATCTACCGACCCCCTGGACCCCGCGGACCCTTCGCCAACTCCATCACGGACATTATCTCCCCGCAGGCCATCACATTCACCAACTACACCCTGCTGGGAGACCTCAACTTCCACCTTGACAATCAACTGGACCCCACCACCACATGCCTCCTGGACAACCTCCACAACATTGGATTCTGCCAGATCGTGACAGAGCCCACGCACTCAGCAGGACACACCCTCGACCCCCTCCTCACTACAGGAAACTCCATCACCTTCAGCCACACCACCGAACTCCCATGGACCGACTATTGTTGCGTCCACTTCACCTTCAGAACACACACGATCCGCAGACACCAGCACCTGCTTCCAGAAAGAAACTGGACCAAAATCACCAACGACCAGCTCACCTCCTCACTCAACAACTCCACCCCAACCATTGCGGAAAACGACGACCCCAACAACGCAGCTCGAACCCTGCATAGATGGATCTCGGACAGCACCAACACCATAGCCCCCCTCAAGAAAAACAACAATACCCGTGCCAAGAAAGCCAGATGGTTTACCACCGAACTTCGAGACTCCAGGCGCACATGCAGCCGCCTCGAAAAGGCCTGGAGAAACACCAAATCCACAGAAGCCCACAACAACTTCAGAGCCGCCACCAACGCCCACCATCAACTCATCAGAGAAACGAGGAAAAAAGCGATTGAAGACAGAATCTCCACCCACGCACACAACAGCAAGAAACTCTTCAGCATCATCAAGGAGTTCGCCCAACCCACCAGCGAGCCTACTGACATCCCTCCCTCACAAGACCTCTGCGACAAACTCAGCACCTTTTTCCACCACAAAATCAAGAGCATCTACGACAACTTCGACAAAGACAACCAACACACTGAACCCTCACGAACCACCCCCGACACCCGGAAACCAGTGATTGATGACTGGACAGCCCTCACCATCGAAGACACACTGAAGACAATGAAGTCAATCCACTCAGGGGCCCCCACGGACCCCTGCCCCCACCACATCTTCAACAGAGCCACCAATACCATCGCACCCGTGCTCCACCACACCATCAACCGCTCCCTGGCGACCGCCTCCGTCCCCGACGACTGGAAACACGCGGAGGTCAACCCCCTCCTAAAGAAACCCTCAGCGGACCCCACCGACCTCAAAAACTACAGACCCATCTCCCTGCTCCCTTTCCCAGCGTAAGTCATCGAGAAAGCCATCAACAGCCAACTCGCCACATTCATTGAAGAACACAACATCCTCGACTCCTCCCAATCCGGCTTCAGAAAAAACCACAGTACGGAAACCGCCCTCCTCGCCGCAACAGACGACATCCGCACCCAACTGGACAAAGGAGAAACAGTAGCCCTCATCCTCCTAGACCTTTCAGCGGCGTTCGACACAGTCTCCCACCGCACCCTAATACGCAGACTTTACGACGCAGGAATCCAGGACAAGGCCCTCGACTGGATCTGCTCCTTCCTCTCCGGCAGGACGCAACGGGTCAGACTCCCCCTTTCCTCTCAGACCCCACACCTATACCTGCGGAGCCCCCCAGGGCTCCTCCCTCGGCCCGACGCTCTTCAACGTCTGCATGGCTCCACTTGCCCCCATCGTCAGAACCCACGGACTCAACATCGTGTCATATGCAGACGACACTCAGCTCATCCTTCTTTCCCCCAATTCCAACGAGCCCAACACCGCCAGACGCAACTTTCGAGAAGGCATGGAAGCCGTCGCCAAATGGATGAAAAACAGCTGCCTACAACTAAACACCAACAAAACAGAAGTACTCATCATGGGCCCAAACCCCGATGCCTGGAGCGACACCTGGTGGCCCACCGCCCTTGGAAACCCGCCAACCCCCACAGACCACGCACGCAACCTGGGAATCATCCTGGACTCCGAGCTCAAAATGGACCGCCAGATCAAATCTGTCTCATCTTCCTGCTTCCACACCCTCCGCCTCCTTCGTAAGACCTTCAAATGGATCCCCCTCGAACACCGAAAGACAGTCACTCACGCCCTGGTCACCAGCAGACTACTACGGCAACGCACTCTACGCCGGAATAAACAAAATCATCATCCGCAAGCTACAGAACATCCAGAACGCCGCAGCAAGACTGGTCCTCAACCTGCCAAAACACTGCCACATCTCTCAGCACCTGCGCACACTCCACTGGCTCCCCGTCGAGGCGAGAATCACCTTTAAGATGCTCACCCACGCACACAAGTCCCTCCACGGCACCGGACCAGCATACCTGAACAGCCGGCTCAAATTCCAGGCACTCCCAAAGGACCCTACGATCAGCCCAGCTCTCCTACGCCGTGGTCTCCCGCACCAGAAAGACCAGATCGGGAGGCCGCTCCTTCTCCTTCCTCGCCGCCAAAGCATGGAACGCCCTTACACTCCACCTCAGACAGACAACATCGCTCCCCATCTTCGTAAGAAACCTCAAAACTTGGCTCTTTGACAGACCCCCTCCTTGATGGAATGGAACCTGCACCCCCCACCCCTAGCGCCTTGAGACCCTTACGGGTGAGTAGTTGCGCTTTAACAAACTCCTGATTGATGGATTGACTCTACTTCTGAATCTGGGTTAGTGACAGGTAATCCCCCCAAAACCTAGCCTCACCGGGAGCCCATCAAGAAGAGAAGTCTCTACAGATTCTAAACTCCTCCTGCAGCTCAGCGAGCGTTGTAGCAGATTTCAGGCACCCAGAACTCTCCACCGATCAAAGGAACAAAGCTGGCCTTGCAGAGAAACGGAGCCCAAATATCCTCTTCCTCCTTCACCAAAAGACGCTGAATAGTGAGCACGGGGAACTGGGCACGGACGCTGACATCATCGTAGGCACGCCCCGTGCTGAACCTCACGCATCTCAAATGAGGTGCCAAACCTCACGCATCTCGGGTGAGGTGCCAAACCCCACGTATCTCGGGTGAGGTGCCAAACCTCACGCATCTTGGGTGAGGTGCCAAACCCCACGCATCTCGGGTGAGGTGCCAAACCTCACGCATCTTGGGTGAGGTGCCAAACCTCACGCATCTCGGTTGAGGTGCCAAACCCCACGTATCTCGGGTGAGGTGCCAAACCTCACGCATCTTGGGTGAGGTGCCAAACCTCACGCATCTCGGTTGAGGTGCCAAACCTCACGCATCTCGGTTGAGGTGCCAAACCTCACGCATCTCGGGTGAGGTACTAACCCTCACGCATCTCGCGTGAGGTGCCACACCCCTCGCATCTCGGGTGAGGTGCCAAACCTCACGCATCTCGGGTGAGGTGCCAAACCCCACGCATCTCGGGTGAGGTGCCAAACCTCACGCATCTCGGGTGAGGTTCCAAACCTCACGCACCTCACGTGAGGTGCCACACCCCACGCATCTCGGGTGAGGTGTCAAACCTCACGCATCTCGGGTGAGGTGCCAAACCTCACGCATCTCGGGTGAGGTGCCAAACCTCACGCATCTCGGGTGAGGTGCCAAACCTCACGCATCTCGGTTGAGGTGCTAACCCTCACGCATCTCCCGTGAGGTGCTAAACCTCACGCATCTCGGGTGAGGTGCCAAACCCCACGCATCTCGGGTGAGGTGCCAAACCTCACGCATCTCGGGTGAGGTGCCAAACCTCACGCATCTCGGGTGAGGTGCCAAACCCCACGCATCTCGGGGGAGGTGCCAAACCCCACGCATCTCGGATGAGGTGCCAAACCTCACGCATCTCGGGTGAGGTGCCAAACCTTACGCATCTCGCGTGAGGTGCCAAACCTCACACATCTCGGGTGAGGTGCCAAACCTCACGCATCTCGGGTGAGGTTCCAAACGTCACGCATCTCGCGTGAGGTGCCAAACCTCACGCATCTCGCGTGAGGTGCCAAACCTCACGCATCTCGGGTGAGGTGCCAAACCTCACGCATCTTGGGTGAGGTGCCAAACCTCACGCGTCTCGCGTGAGATACCGAATCTCACGCATATTGCATGAGATACCGAATCGCACGCATCTCGCGTGAGGTGCCAAACCTCACGCATCTTGTGAGTGTCTGGCGCGGTGGTAAATGTCCTCCCATTCTTTGTTGCGCAGAGTCCGCCCCAGTTCCCTCTCCCATCTAGCCCGTCCTGCATTATAAACGTGAGAGTATCTGTCCAAGAGGAGCCGATATATGTCTGAAATGAGTCGCTTATCTGTGGTGCGCGAGAGAAGCCAGTATTCATATTTACTGAGCTTGCGTGTAGCGTCTCCACGGATCTGGGGTTGAAGCGCCCAATGTCGGACCTGTAGATACCTAAGGTGTTCAGCCTCCGCGAGTTCATAGGTCTTCCGGAATTCCTCAAAAGGCATCACTCCCGCACCTGAATACATGTGAAAGAGGCATCGGCATCCTGCTGGGCGCCACCGTGCAAAGGCCTGGACATCCCTACCCGGGCCGAAGTCAGGGTTCTCTAACAGGGGTGTGAGGGGAGACGGGAAGGTCGTCAGGTCGTGTAAGACGCATGTTCGATCCCATACCTCTAGCGGTACCCTCGTGACGAAGGAGGCGTATAGGTTAGGAGGCCGGTGTTGTTGCCGTAGGAAAGGCACCTCCTGGAGTGGACGCCCCGCTTGGTCCTAGAACAACCAATGGCGCTCCGATTCCCATTTGCTCCATTCCACTAGGGTTCTCCCGAGAAATGCGCATGCGCGGGCGGCCGCGAATGCGCATTGGTATCTATGACGGGACGCTATTCCAATAGGGAGCCACGGACGAGCCCCGGACACGGTAACTGCTTTAAACTTGTTTATTTAGGGTATTTTGCTTAAATAATGTATGTAGGGGAGGGCGGGAGGAAGGCGGGTGGCGGCCGACTCGGCTACGCACACGGAGTGGGCGTAGTGTTGCCGGCAACGCTGTCTACGCAAAATGCATAGGAGGCAACACTACGCCTACTCCGTGGGCGTAGCCGATTCGGACGCCCAGGGTTAATTTTAATGCCCAGATGTATTTGCTGTGCTAGTCCGACCCTAGCTGTTCCACGTATTCCGAGTGAATTTATCAATAAATAACACATGACTCAACCCCAAGTGGCTCCAATTGCCCTGTTGGTCCAGTGTCACTCCGAACTGAGGGAGTTCTTGCTGGGTCGGAGGTGCACTCACACGGAGCTGTTTACATAACGTGCTCACCGTGCAAACCGTAGCAGCCCTCTCAATTGACTCCAGTGACGCCATTTAAACTTATTTTAATTAATGTTTAACCTATCGCAGATACTGTTTTTAACACTCCGTCGATCGTCAACCCCTCCTTATCCTCTCACTCCCAAATATACAATTTGGCACCAGCATGACTGAGCTAAACTGTGTGAATCAGGCGAGTGACGAAGGTGCTGGTGCTGACAAGTTCGTGTCTAGTCAGAGGCCAGTCATTCCTCTGATGTCCCTACTTGTTCGGTGTGCAGGGGAACGCCAGTTCTCTTGTGTCAGTGAATTAACGAGACACACGTTTGTGCCTGCTTACTGGCACTATGACTATGAGAGATGGAAACAAACATACAAACTACTGCCACAAACGGATGAGAGAAACTCGCACTTTATTTACTCGGAACTTTTATACAGAATGCAAAGCATGACTGTATTTTCGGCTGAATTGGGTTACATGTTACAACTCATTTACACACAGTCACAGAGGCCCTTATTTAACCCCTTCGAAGCTAATGACGAGCTGGGCTCGTCATGGCGCTTACCTGCCGTGCGCGGATGACAAGGCCAGCTCGTCATGAATTATGGTGATTGTGTTTTTTTAGCGCAGGACGGGAAAACGCCTAGCAGCCATGTGGTTAAGGCAACCCAAGGAACGTGCCAACAATGTACAGTCTTCAGAGTTTATTCGATGTTATATTGTTTTCATTTTGAATTATTATGTATGCACATGCACAATGGCACTCACCACATGGGAAGGAAGTCGGAACGGGAAACCAAGAATCAGGCGTGAGGGCTCTCACTGCACAGGACCATCTCTTCCAAGAGCAAGGGCAGGTGGCACGGCGACATCGCAGTCCCACCTGCCCCATCACAGTCAGGCACGGGTTGCCAAACCCAGCCGCAAGAAGAGCTCAGAACATCCATAGAAGCACCAAGCACCTGCACGCCACTGCCAACGGACCCGAGCCGGCGCACAAGGAGGCATGCATGAGCTGAGCATCCCGGGTGACAGGGTAAAGGAGTCCCGGCGCGTGGCGCAACACAAACCACCTCAACCCCCAGACTAGAGAGCTTCTTCTTCACCCCTCTGAAACCCGCCTCCTTAACGAAATCCCCCTCACTCCGAAGCCGGCAGAGACAGGCAACATTTAAATACTTAAGTATAATTTACATGCGATATGTATGTATGTATGTATGTATAGGCGTTCTTTTATAGCACTATAACTGTCACCCGACGGGCATCCTGGCGCTTAGACTGTTATGACACAATATATAATGTTTCCAGCTTCCAATCTATTTACATTGTTCTGGGGAACAGATGGGTCTTTAATGCTTTTTTAAAGGAAGAAAAATCTTCCAGGCCCCTCAGGCCTACCGGTAGAGAATTCCACAGCCGCGCTGCGGTAAACCTGAAGGACCGACCACCCATCCGGGACCTCAGAAACTTGGGTACTACCACCAAGTAAGCCGAGGCTGACCGGAGTGGTCTTGGAGGGATGTATCATGAGAAAAGGTCCTGCAGAGGAGACGGGCCTTGTCCGTGTAGAGCCCTAAAAACCAAACACAAAGCTTTGAAGTTCACCCGTTGAGAGATTGGCAACCAATGGAGGTCCCTAAGTGCCTTGGCAGAAGAGTCCAGGCGGCGTCGCGAGAGTGCCAGTTTGGCAGCAAAATTCTGTACTCTGAGTTTTCCTAGCAGAGTAACTGGTGCCCCCAGCAGCAGTGCGTTGCAGTAGTCGAGACGACTTAAAATTATGCTCCGCATTACCTCTGGTCTGGCCTGTACCGGGAGCAAGGGTAGAATCTTTCGCAATGATCCAAGTAATGCCATACAAGTGGCCACCGTTTTGTTCACTGATGTGTCCAGCTCTAAGTCGGAACTAAACATTAACCCCAAATTCTGAACCGATTCGGCAGGCAGACTAGTACCTTGGAAATCAGGAGGCCAAAAACCCTGCGGTAGGGGTCTGGGGGTCCGATCCATAGAGCAATGTAGCACCTCGGTTTTCGAGCTGTTAAATTGTAGGGAGTTGTTACCCAGCCATTCTGCCGTGGTGCTCATGCATCGATGGAAGACCTCCTGTGACACCCCGTTCTTACCCTCAAACGAGAAGATAAGTTGGGTGTCATTGGCGTAGTTGGTGACTGTTATGCCAAAAGATTTAATCAGCGTGATCAGGGGACGGAGGTAAAGATTGAAAAGAATGGGTCTGATGGCCGAGCCCTGGGGTACTCCCTGACCAACCCTCCTGATGTTGGATTTAAAGGGTGGCAGGGCAACTACCTGGTGCCTTTGATCGAGATATGACACCAGCCATTCAAGGGCCAAGCCCGACACCCCAGCCTCCGTCAGTCCCCTGACCAGGATTGCATGGCTGACCGTGTCGAACGCGGCCGACATATCGAGCAGCACTAAAAAGGCTGCTCGACCCTGGTCGGCACGCGTTTGAAGGTCATCGAAAACAGTCACCAATGCCGACTCTGTCCCATGTGCCGGTCTAAACCCAAACTGAGCCACATCCAAACAATCAGAAGTCTCAAGAAAGTTGGAGAGATGTTTTGTGGCCAGTTTCTCTATAATTTTAATAGGGAATGGCAAGAGGGAGATGGGCCTAAAGTTGGCTGGGCATGTGGGGTCCAGATTCTCCTTTTTAAGCAGTGGGGAGACCACCGCCAATTTCCAGCAATCTGGAACCCGTGCTGAAGTGAGAGACTGGCGACAGATGGAAAAAAGTGGGGGAAACAGCTCTTCACAAAAAAGTTTCCAGAATTTGGGTGGAAGAGGATCAGAAGGTGAGCCAGAGGACACCCCGTCAGCCAAAGAGCAGAAGTCCTCAAAAGATGGTAGAGGAAAGTTGTTCAGCTCACCTGATTTAGTACACTCCTTCCTATTCTCAAACCAGATGGAATCGTGCACAGCACGGCCAGTTGACGAGGGAAGATTGTTTAAGATGTTGGCAATCTAATCCTCAAAGTCCTGTGCTAGCGCATCGCAGAGAGCTTGAGAGGCCGGGATGACAATTTTTGTACAGCCAGGATGGGCCAGGTCCTTTACGATCTTAAATAAGGCCTGAGATTTATTTACAGCTGCCATCAAAGATTCTTCTAAGAATCTAGCTTTGGCAAGCTTGATCTGGATTTTATAGGACGCCAGTGCTTGTTTGAAGAGGACTCTATGTGATTCCAGGTACTGTTTCCTCCAGGTCCGCTCAGCCTGTTTACATTGGGGCTTGAGCTGCCGAAGTTCTTCCGAGTACCATGGCATAGCAAGATTAGTCCCATCTTTGATTTTTCGCAGCGGGGCCAAAGAGTCCAGAGAAGCTGAGATTCGCTGACAGAGAGTCTCGTAACTTACGTCCACATTCGCTCCCAATACAAAGCCATCTGGCAGCAGAGAGGGCAAGATCGTTTGTTTGAGGAGTCTAGACCATTGTCTCCCCATTCTAGTGCCCCCCACACTCCCTTTCTTTAATGGAGCACTAGTGCACGAGAGGGAGAACTGGGCGAGGGCGTGATCCGTCCAACACTGACGCAGGACGTCACGTAAAGGCGTTCGACAAGCGTCAGCAAAAAGTAGATCAAGAATATGGCCCTTTGAATGGGTTTTGGAGAGTACCAGTTGTTGTAGCTCAATATTACGACAAGCTTGGACCAGCTCTACATAGGCCGTCTTGGTCGGTCTCTCTGACCAAAGATTGAAATCCCCTAACACTATCAACTTTGTGTGGGAGTGGGAGAGATCTTATATTAAGTCTATGAGCTCAGGTACAGCAGAAAACAAGCTAGCCGGGGGTCTATAACATAGTAGACCCGTGAATAGCAGGCCTCCTTGGTCCTTGCTGGAGAAACCCAAAAGTTCATAGCGGGAATAAGAGTAAGAAGTTACATCTTGGTTCCGAGAGGCAGGACTTTTGGTGCCCGGCGCGAACGGGCGCAAACTGGCTTACCTCTGGCGCACTTCCGGCGCTCCGCCGGCGCGCCGGCAGCGCGCCTACGCTGCGCGCTTTAGGGGCGTCCATCATATATAGCCGTATACGCAAGATTCCAGTAGTGCGATCACTAGCCCCCCAACCAAGATGGCGCCAGCAATTCGGCACTCCCTGGTTCCCTCCCTCACCCAAGATGGCGGCTACCAAAACCGCAGCGCGATGTCCCCAGGAGCCCAAAGGTGCCCTGAAGCGCTCAAATTCCTGCAAAGTGCGGAATGAGGTCACAATTATAGTGCGGGTAAGAGTGGTACTAATAACACGCTATGAGAGAGGTAGCCCCTAGCGCCAATATCGACAGCGCGAGCGAGCAGTAAAGTAGATTAATTTTAAAATAATTAAAACAGCAATGCGGCAATAGATTCTGCAGCGCGCAATGGTCATGTAAGTCTGACCTGTCGATGGGGAAGTTCTGCTTTTATGCACTTCCAGACGCAAGAGTCCTGTAGTGCGATCACTAGCCCCCCAACCAAGATGGCGCCAGCAATTCGGCACTCCCTGGTTCCCTCCCTCACCCAAGATGGCGGCTACCAAAACCGCAGCGCGATGTCCCCAGGAGCCCTAAGGTGCCCTGAAGCGCTCAAATTCCCGCAAAGTGCGGAATGAGGTCACAATTATAGTGCGGGTAAGAGTGGTACTAATAACACGCTATGAGAGAGGTAGCGCCTAGCGCCAAGATCGACAGCGCGAGCGCGCAGTAAAGTAGATTAATTTTAAAATAATTAAAACAGCAATGCGGCAATAGATTCTGCAGCGCGCAATGGTCATGTAAGTCTGCGATATGCGATAATACATAATAAAATATTATATAAAACTTACCTTGGCTTCCCGCGCTGACTCCCGAGACTGCAGACTTCCGACTCCCGCCGTCCTGGATTTTGAATGCGTCTGACGTGGTCTGGGCTCTCGTCAACAGGAAGGCTGCAGGCAACCTCCCTCCCCTCCACCGCAGCCAGCACCGATTGGTTCGGACGGCTGCCCCAACAGCGTCATTTCTCTCAGTCTGTATGCTGCAGAGAACGGAGAGGAGGAAGCGGAGTACTTCATCGCTGTATCCTATCTACTTTATCAGAGAGCATTGCAGTGGCATTCCTAGCTTCAGTTAAATCTGTTTGCATCTGAACAATAACCCTCATTAAATCATCCATGGTGGTCATAATGTCAAAACTCTCAGACCGGGAGGAATATTATTCGTGGGCTCACTATTCTGTCAGATTGCTTCTTCCTCAGGGTCTGGAGTGATGATATAAGGGGCCCACCTCTCAATACCTCCAACTCTGATTGTAATGATTACACAGAGTATTGAAGTGATTAAGCGGGGGGAAAGGGAATTAGGAAGGGACCAGCTGGGAAGGAGATCTGAAAAGGAAAAGTTACTCGCAAACAAAAATACACGCACTTTCCTTCGCACAAAGACGTAAATTAGGACATCAGATTCTGTCCTTCAATCAGGAACTAGCTTAAGAGCTTTGTGGCTTGCGTTTATTCAGACAATCAGACTCTTAGTTGACCTTTCTTAGATCCACTATATTGTGGCGATAATACTTCACTTCAGTATCAACTGCTCAAAGGCATAAGCGGCAGAATTTGGTTTAGGTCTTTCTATGACTAGGTTTTCAATCACCTAAACAATCAGTGTCTTATATTTCCTTATTTTATGTGACTTAAAAGTGTTCCCAAAAACATTCATGGAACTACTATAGAACAAGAATCTGGTAAATATGGTAAGAATATGGTAAATGATCTTAAAAATCAAATTGAATGTTCCTGATAAATCACTGAAATGGTTTTAACAAGATTCGCAATCTTACCTGTAGAGTGGACCTCTGTCTTCTTTCTCTCACTCTGTTCCTTCAGTCGTTTTTCTATCCTTTCTATCTTTCACCTTTCTGCATCTCTGCTCTTTTGTGCCTTATTTCTGCCCATTTTCCCTTTCTCTCCCTCTGCTCCTTCACTCGTTTTTCTACCCTTTCTATCTTTCACTTTTCTGCACCTCTGCTCTTTTGTGCCTTATTTCTGCCCATTTTCCCTTTCGCTCCTTCACTCGTTTTCACTCGTTTTTCTACCCTTTCCATCTTTCACCTTTCTGCCCTTTTCTGCATCTCTGCTCTTTTGTGCCTTATTTCTGCTTATTTTCCCTTTTTTCTTTATCCCTTCTTTCCTCCCTTTACCTTTCCCCGCCGCTGCTGCCCCCGCGGCCCCTCCCCCCCAGCGTGACGGCCCAATCCAGCTCCTCTCCCCGCTCCCGCCTCCCAGCTGTCCAGCCCTCCCCGACCCCTACTTAATGGCGGCCACTGGTGCACCGAAGGCGCGTCAAAGGCTAGCACATCTGCGCCCGTCCGCGACCAGCACCAGGAACCCTGGACCTCCGCCCCGCCAACACTACGACCCAGCAGCACTCCACGCACTCAACCCAGGCTGCAACAACAACTGCAAGCTAGCATCACCAGCCGACACCCATGGACCTTTCAGCTGTCACCGCTGCCGGCACACCTGCAGCACCGCCAAGAACATGGATCCAGCACAACCCGCCCCCAAGAACACAACCGAACCGAAGACCCTGCAATGCATCCTCCTCAACGTCCGATCCCTCCACAAACACGCCACAGAAATCTGGGACCTCCTCGACAGCACCACCCCGGACGTAGCATTCTACACCGAAACCTGGACGAATGCCACCTCGGGAACGGACATCGCCATCGCCATCCCGCAAGGAGACAAGATCTCCAGGAAGGACCACCCCACCCACCCAGGAGGAGGAATCGCCATCGTCCACAAATCCAGCCTCCGCCTGAGCACACTACCTGACGAGTCCACAAAACTGATGGAACACCTTCACTTCAAGATACTGGTCAGCCCTATCGCCGCCTTCCGAGGAACCCTCATCTACCGACCCCCTGGACCCCGCGGACCCTTCGCCAACTCCATCACGGACATTATCTCCCCGCAGGCCATCGCATCCACCAACTACACCCTGCTGGGAGACCTCAACTTCCACCTCGACAATCAACTGGACCCCAACACCACATGCCTCCTGGACAACCTCCACAACATTGGACTCCGCCAGATCGTGACAGAGCCCACGCACTCAGCAGGACACACCCTCGACCCCCTCTTCACTACAGGAAACTCCATCACCTTCAGCCACACCACCGAACTCCCATGGACCGACTATCGTTGCGTCCACTTCACCTTCAGAACACACACCATCCACAGACACCAGCACCTGCTTCCAGAAAGAAACTGGACCAAAATCACCAACGACCAGCTCACCTCCTCACTCAACAACTCCACCCCAACCATTGCGGAAAACGACGACCCCAACAACGCAGCTCGAACCCTGCATAGATGGATCTCGGACAGCACCAACACCATAGCCCCCCTCAAGAAAAACAACAATACCCGTGCCAAGAAAGCCAGATGGTTTACCACCGAACTTCGAGAGTCCAGGCGCACATGCCGCCGCCTCGAAAAGGCCTGGAGAAACACCAAATCCACAGAAGCCCACAACAACTTCAGAACCGCCACCAACGCCCGCCATCAACTCAGCAGAGAAATTAGGAAAAAAGCGATTGAAGACAGAATCTCCACCCACGCACACAACAGCAAGAAACTCTTCAGCATCATCAAGGAGTTCGCCCAACCCACCAGCGAGTCTACTGACATCCCTCCCTCACAAGACCTCTGCGACAAACTCAGCACCTTTTTCCACCACAAAATCAAGAGTATCTACGACAACTTCGACAAAGACAACCAACACACTAAACCCTCACGAACCACCCCCGACACCCGGAAACCAGCGATTGATGACTGGACAGTCCTCACCATCGAAGACACACTGAAGACAATGAAGTCAATCCACTCAGGGGCCCCCACGGACCCCTGCCCCCACCACATCTTCAACAGAGCCACCAATACCATCGCACCCATGCTCCACCACACCATCAACCGCTCCCTGGCGACCGACTCCGTCCCCGACGACTGGAAACACGCGGAGGTCAACCCCCTCCTAAAGAAACCCTCAGCGGACCCCACCGACCTCAAAAACTACAGACCCATCTCCCTGCTCCCTTTCCCAGCGAAAGTCATCGAGAAAGCCATCAACAGCCAACTCGCCACATTCATTGAAGAACACAACATCCTCGACTTCTCCCAATCCGGCTTCAGAAAAAACCACAGTACGGAAACCGCCCTCCTCGCCGCAACAGACGACATCGGCACCCAACTGGACAAAGGAGAAACAGTAGCCCTCATCCTCCTAGACCTATCAGCGGCGTTCGACACAGTCTCCCACCGCACCCTAATACGCAGACTCTACGACGCAGGAATCCAGGACAAGGCCCTCGACTGGATCTGCTCCTTCCTCTCCGGCAGGACGCAACGGGTCAGACTCCCCCCTTTCCTCTCAGACCCCACACCTACCACCTGCGGAGTCCCCCAGGGCTCCTCCCTCAGCCCGACGCTCTTCAACGTCTACATGGCTCCACTTGCCCCCATCGTCAGAACTTATGGACTCAACATCGTGTCATACGCAGACGACACCCAGCTCATCCTCTCCCTATCCAACGAGCCCAACACCGCCAGACGCAACTTTCGAGAAGGCATGGAAGCCGTCGCCAAATGGATGAAAAACAGCTGCCTACAACTAAACACCAACAAAACAAAAGTACTCATCATGGGCCCAAACCCCGACGCGTGGAGCGACACCTGGTGGCCCACCGCCCTTGGAAACCCGCCAACCCCCACAGACCACGCACGCAACCTGGGAATCATCCTGGACTCCGAGCTCAAAATGGACCGCCAGATCAACTCTGTCTCATCTTCCTGCTTCCACACCCTCCGCCTCCTTCGTAAGACCTTCAAAGGGATCCCCCTCGAACACCGAAAGACAGTCACTCACGCCCTGGTCACCAGCAGACTCTACTACGGCAACGCACTCTACGCCGGAATAAACAAAAACATCATCCGCAAGCTACAGAACATCCAGAACGCCGCCGCAAGACTGGCCCTCAACCTGCCAAAACACTGCCACATCTCGCAGCACCTGCGCACACTCCACTGGCTCCCCGTCGAGGCGAGAATCACCTTTAAGATGCTCACCCACGCACACAAGGCCCTCCACGGCACCGGACCAGCATACCTGAACAGCCGGCTCAAATTCCAGGCACTCCCAAAGGACCCTACGATCATCCCAGCTCTCCTACGCCGTGGTCCCCCGCACCAGAAAGACCAGATCGGGAGGCCGCTCCTTCTCCTTCCTCGCCGCCAAAGCATGGAACGCCCTTACACTCCACCTCAGACAGACAACATCGCTCCCCATCTTCGCAAGAAACCTCAAAACTTGGCTCTTCGACAGACCCCCTCCTTGATGGAATGGAACCTGCAACCCCCACCCCTAGCGCCTTGAGACCCTTACGGGTGAGTAGTTGCGCTTTAACAAACTCCTGATTGATGGATTGACTCTACTTCTGAATCTGAGTTAGTGACAGGTAATCCCCCCCAAAACCTAGCCTCACCGGGAGCCCATCAAGAAGAGAAGTCTCTGCAGATTCTAAACTCCTCCTGCAGCTCAGCGAGCGTTGTAGCAGATTTCAGGCACCCAGAACTCTCCACCGATCAAAAGAACAAAGCTGGCCTTGCAGAGAAACGGAGCCCCAAGATCCTCTTCCTCCTTCACCAAAAGACGCTGAATAGTGAGCACGGGGAACTGGAAGCGGCCGCTGACATCGTAGGCACGCCCCGTGCCAAACCTCACGCATCTCGCGTGAGGTGCCAAACCTCACGCATCTCGCGTGAGGTGCCAAGCCTCACGCATCTCGGGTGAGGTGCCAAACCTCACGCATCTCGGGTGAGGTGGCAAACCTCACGCATCTCGGGTGAGGTGCCAAACCTCACGCATCTCGGGTGAGGTGCCAAACCTCACGCATCTCGGGTGAGGTGCCAAACCTCACGCATCTCGGGTGAGGTGCTAAACCTCACGCATCTCGCGATAGATACCGAATCGCACGCATATTGCGTGAGATACCGAATCGCACGCATCTCGCGTGAGGTGCCTAACCTCACGCATCTCGTGAGTGTCTGGCGCGGTGGTAAATGTCCTCTCATTCTTTGTTGCGCAGAGTCCGCCCCAGTTCCCTCTCCCATCTAGCCCGTCCTGCATTATAAACGCGCGAGTATCTGTCCAAGAGGAGCCGATATATGTCTGAAATGAGTCGCTTATCTGTGGTGCGCGAGAGAAGCCAGTATTCATATTTACTGTGCTTGCGTGTAGCGTCTCCACGGATCTGGGGTTGAAGCGCCCAATGTCGGACCTGTAGATACCTAAGGTGTTCAGCCTCCGCGAGGTCATAGGTCTTCCGGAATTCCTCAAAAGGCGTCACTCCCACACCTGAATACATGTGAAAGAGGCATCGGCATCCTGCTGGGCGCCACCGTGCAAAGGCCTGGACATCCCTACCCGGGCCGAAGTCAGGGTTCTCTAACAGGGGTGTGAGGGGAGACGGGAAGGTCGTCAGGTCGTGTAAGACGCATGTTCGATCCCATACCTCTAGCGGTACCCTCGTGACGAAGGAGGCGTATAGGTTAGGGGGCCGGTGTTGTTGCCGTAGGAAAGGCACCTCCTGGAGTGGACGCCCCGCTTGGTCCTGGAACAACCAATGGCGCTCCGATTCCCATTTGCTCCATTCCACTAGGGTTCTGAGTTGGGTCACCCGCGCATGCGCATTTCTCCCGAGAAATGCGCGGGCGGCCGCGAATGCGCATTGGTATCTATGACGGTACGCTATTCCAATAGGGAGCCCCGGACACAGTAACTGCTTTAAACTTGTTTATTTAGGGTATTTTGCTTAAATAATGTATGTAGGGGAGGGCGGGAGGGAGGCGGGTGGCGGCCGACTCGGCTACGCACACGGAGTGGGCGTAGTGTTGCCGGCTACGCTGTCTACGCAAAATGCATAGGAGGCAACACTACGCCTACTCCGTGGGCGTAGCCGATTCGGACGCCCAGGGTTAATTTTAATGCCCAGATGTATTTGCTGTGCTAGTCCGACCCTAGCTGTTCCACGTATTCCGAGTGAATTTATCAATAAATAACAAATGACTCAACCCCCAGTGGCTCCAATTGCCCTGTTGGTCCAGTGTCACTCCGAACTGAGGGAGTTCTTGCTGGGTCGGAGGTGCACTCACACGGAGCTGTTTACATAACGTGCTCACCGTGCAAACCGTAGCAGCCCTCTCAATTGACTCCAGTGACGCCATTTAAACTTATTTTAATTATTGTTTAACCTATCGCAGATACTGTTTTTAACACTCCGTCGATCGTCAACCCCTCCTTATCCTCTCACTCCCAAATATACAATTTGGCACCAGCATGACTGAGCTAAACAGTGTGAATCAGGCGAGTGACGAAGGTGCTGGTGCTGACAAGTTCGTGTCTAGTCAGAGGCCAGTCATTCCTCTGATGTCCCTACTTGTTCGGTGTGCAGGGGAACGCCAGTTCTCCTGTGTCAGTGAATTAACGAGACACACGTTTGTGCCTGCTTACTGGCACTATGACTATGAGAGATGGAAACAAACATACAAACTACTGCCACAAACGGATGAGAGAAACTCACACTTTATTTACTCGGAACTTTTATACAGAATGCAAAGCATGACTGTATTTTCGGCTGAATTGGGTTACATGTTACAACTCATTTACACACAGTCACAGAGGCCCTTATTTAAGGCAACCCAAGGAACGTGCCAACAATGTACAGTCTTCAGAGTTTATTCGATGTTATATTGTTTTCATTTTTAATTATTATGTATGCACATGCACAATGGCACTCACCACATGGGAAGGAAGTCGGAACGGGAAACCAAGAATCAGGCGTGAGCGCTCTCACTGCACAGGACCATCTCTTCCCAGAGCAAGGGCAGGTGGCACGGCGACATCGCAGTCCCACCTGCCCCATCACAGTCAGGCACAGGTTGCCAAACCCAGCCGCAAGAAGAGCTCAGAACATCCATAGAAGCACCAAGCACCTGCACGCCACTGCCAACGGACCCGAGCCGGCGCACAAGGAGGCATGCATGAGCTGAGCATCCCGGGTGACAGGGTAAAGGAGTCCCGGCGCGTGGCGCAACACAAACCACCTCAACCCCCAGACTAGAGAGCTTCTTCTTCACCCCTCTGAAACCCGCCTCCTTAATGAAATCCCCCCCACTCCGAAGCAGGCAGAGACAGGCAACATTTAAATACTTAAGTATAATTTACATGCGATATGTATGTATGTATGTATGTATGTATAGGCGTTCTTTTATAGCACTATAACTGTCACCCGACGGGCATCCTGGCACTTAGACTGTTATGACACAATACATGATGTTTCCAGCTTCCAATCTATTTACATTGTTCTGGGGAACAGATGGGTCTTTAATGCTTTTTTAAAGGAAGAAAAATTTTCCAGGCCCCTCAGGCCTACCGGTAGAGAATTCCACAGCCGCGCTGCGGTAAACCTGAAGGACCGTCCACCCATCCGGGACCTCAGAAACTTGGGTACTACCACCAAGTAAGCCGAGGCTGACCGGAGTGGTCTTGGAGGGATGTACCATGAGAAAAGGTCCTGCAGAGGAGACGGGCCTTGTCCGTGTAGAGCCCTAAAAACCAAACACAAAGCTTTGAAGTTCACCCGTTGAGAGATTTGCAACCAATGGAGGTCCCTAAGTGCCTTGGCAGAAGAGTCCAGGCGGCGTCGCGAGAGTGCCAGTTTGGCAGCAAAATTCTGTACTCTGAGTTTTCCTAGCAGAGTAACTGGTGCCCCCAGCAGCAGTGCGTTGCAGTAGTCGAGACGACTTAAAATTATGCTCCGCATTACCTCTGGTCTGGCCTGTACCGGGAGCAAGGGTAGAATCTTTCGCAATGATCCAAGTAATGCCATACAAGTGGCCACCGTTTTGTTCACTGATGTGTCCAGCTGTAAGTCGGAACTAAACATTAACCCCAAATTCTGAACCGATTCGGCAGGCAGACTAGTACCTTGGAAATCAGGAGGCCAAAAACCCTGCGGTAGGGGTCTGGGGGTCCGATCCATAGAGCAATGTAGCACCTCGGTTTTCGAGCTGTTAAATTGTAGGGAGTTGTTACCCAGCCATTCTGCCGTGGTGCTCATGCATCGATGGAAGACCTCCTGTGACACCCCGTTCTTACCCTCAAACGAGAAGATAAGTTGGGTGTCATCGGCGTAGTTGGTGACTGTTATGCCAAAAGATTTAATCAGCGTGATCAGGGGACGGAGGTAAAGATTGAAAAGAATGGAGCTGATGGCCGAGCCCTGGGGTACTCCCTGACCAACCCTCCTGATGTTGGATTTAAAGGGTGGCAGGGCAACTACCTGGTGCCTTTGATCGAGATATGACACCAGCCATTCAAGGGCCAAGCCCGACACCCCAGCCTCCGTCAGTCCCCTGACCAGGATTGCATGGCTGACCGTGTCGAACGCGGCCGACATATCGAGCAGCACTAAAAAGGCTGCTCGACCCTGGTCGGCACGCGTTTGAAGGTCATCGAGAACAGTCACCAATGCCGACTCTGTCCCATGTGCCGGTCTAAACCCAAACTGAGCCACATCCAAACAATCAGTAGTCTCAAGAAAGTTGGAGAGATGTTTTGTGGCCAGTTTCTCTATAATTTTAATAGGGAATGACAAGAGGGAGATGGGCCTAAAGTTGGCTGGGCATGTGGGGTCCAGATTCTCCTTTTTAAGCAGTGGGGAGACCACCGCCAATTTCCAGCAATCTGGAACCCGTGCTGAAGTGAGAGACTGGCGACAGATGGAAAAAAGTGGGGGAAACAGCTCTTCACGAAAAAGTTTCCAGAATTTGGGTGGAAGAGGATCAGAAGGTGAGCCAGAGGACTCCCCGTCAGCCAAAGAGCAGAAGTCCTCAAAAGATGGTAGAGTAAAGTTGCTCGGCTCACCTGATTTAGTACACTCCTTCCTATTCTCAAACGAGATGGAATCGTGCACAGCACGGCCAGTTGACGAGGGAAGATTGTTTAAGATGTTGGCAATCTAATCCTCAAAGGCCTGTGCAAGCGAATCACAGAGAGCTTGAGAGGCCGGAATGACAATTTTTGTACAGCCAGGATGGGCCAGGTCCTTTACGATCTTAAATAAGGCCTGAGATTTATTTACAGCTGCCATCAAAGATTCTTCTAAGAATCTAGCTTTGGCAAGCTTGATCTGGATTTTATAGGACGCCAGTGCTTGTTTGAAGAGGACTCTATGTGATTCCAGGTACTGTTTCCTCCAGGTCCGCTCAGCCTGTTTTGGCTTGAGGCTTGAGGCATTGGGGCTTGAGCTGCCGAAGTTCTTCAGAGTACCATGGCATAGCAAGATTAGTCCTATCTTTGATTTTTCGCAGCGGGGCCAAAGAGTCCAGAGAAGCTGAGATTCGCTGACAGAGAGTCTCGTAACTTACGTCCACATTCGCTCCCAATACAAAGCCATCTGGCAGCAGAGAGGGCAAGATCGTTTGTTTGAGGAGTCTAGACCATTGTCTCCCCATTCTAGTGCCCCCCACACTCCCTTTCTTTAATGGAGCACTAGTGCACGAGAGGGAGAACTGGACGAGGGCGTGATCCGTCCAACACTGAGGCAGGACGTCACGTATAGCCGTTCGACAAGCGTCAGCAAAAAGTAGATCAAGAATATGGCCCTTTGAATGGGTTTTGGAGAGTACCAGTTGTTGTAGCTCAATATTATGACAAGCTTGGACCAGCTCTACATAGGCCGTCTTGGTCGGTCTCTCTGACCAAAGATTGAAATCCCCTAACACCATCAACTTTGTGTGGGAGTGGGAGAGATCTTATATTAAGTCTATGAGCTCAGGTACAGCAGAAAACGAGCTAGCCGGGGGTCTATAACATAGTAGACCCGTGAATAGCACGCCTCCTTGGTCCTTGCTGGAGAAACCCAATGTTTCGCACCCAGCGATTGCCTTGATGATAAGCTGGGAGACGTCAAGAGTCTGCCTAAAAATTAATCCAGTTCCACCTCCTCTGGTTCCCATCCTGGGATTATGCCTTATTTTGAAGCCAGTGGGACAAGCTGTCCCCAGTTCCACCGAGCTAGTCGGTGTTGTCCAAGTCTCTGTCATGAAGAGTACGTCTAGATGGTAAGAATCGATAAGTAACGCAATTTCTTCACAGTGTTTGATGAGAGATCTCACATTTAACAAGCCACAGGACAAGGCAACTGGGTGCTTACTGGTGGTGATATACTTTCGGTTACTGAGTGAACCGAGATTAAGGCGTAAAAGTTCATCGCGGGAATAAGAGTAAGAAGTTACATCTTGGTTCCGAGAGGCAGAACTTTCGGCGCCCGGCGCGAACGGGCGCAAACGGGCTTACCTCTGGCGCACCTCCGGCGCTCCGCCGGCGCGCCTGCTGCGCGCCTACGTTGCGCGCTTTAGGGGCGTCCATCATATATAGCCGTATACGCAAGATTCCAGTAGTGCGATCACTAGCCCCCCAACCAAGATGGCGCCAGCAATTCGGCACTCCCTGGTTCCCTCCCTCACCCAAGATGGCGGCTACCAAAACCGCAGCGCGATGTCCCCAGGAGCCCTAAGGTGCCCTGAAGCGCTCAAATTCCCGCAAAGTGCGGAATTAGGTCACAATTATAGTGCGGGTAAGAGTGGTACTAATAACACGCTATGAGAGAGGTAGCGCCTAGCGCCAAGATCGACAGCGCGAGCGCGCAGTAAAGTAGATTAATTTTAAAATAATTAAAACAGCAATTCGGCAATAGATTCTGCAGCGCGCAATGGTCATGTAAGTCTGCGATATGCGATAATACATAATAAAATATTATATAAAACTTACCTTGGCTTCCCGCGCTGACTCCCGAGACTGCAGACTTCCGACTCCCGCCGTCCTGGATTTTGAATGCGTCTGACGTGGTCTGGGCTCTCATCAACAGGAAGGCTGCAGGCAACCTCCCTCCCCTCCACCGCAGCCAGCACCGATTGGTTCGGACGGCTGCCCCAACAGCGTCATTTCTCTCAGTCTGTATGCTGCAAAGAACGGAGAGGAGGAAGCGGAGTACTTAATCGCTGTATCCTATCTACTTTATCAGAGAGCATTGCAGTGGCATTCCTAGCTTCAGTTAAATCTGTTTGCATCTGAACAATAACCCTCATTAAATCATCCATGGTGGCCATAATGTCAAAACTCTCAGACCGGGAGGAATATTATTCGTGGGCTCACTGTTCTGTCAGGTTGCTTCTTCCTCAGGGTCTGGAGTGATGATATAAGGGGCCCACCTCTCAATACCTCCAACTCTGATTGTAATGATTACACAGAGTATTGAAGTGATTAAGCGGGGGGAAAGGGAATTAGGAAGGGACCAGCTGGGAAGGAGATCTGAAAAGGAAGTTACTCGCAAACAAAAATACACGCACTTTCCTTCGCACAAAGACGTAAATTAGGACATCAGATTCTGTCCTTTAATCAGGAACTAGCTTAAGAGCTTTGTGGCTTGCGTTTATTCAGACAATCAGACTCTTAGTTGACCTTTCTTAGATCCGCTATATTGTGGCGATAATACTTCACTTCAGTATCAACTGCTCAAAGGCATAAGCGGCAGAATTTGGTTTAGGTCTTTCTATGACTAGGTTTTCAATCACCTAAACAATCAGTGTCTTATATTTCCTTATTTTATGTGACTTAAAAGTGTTCCCAAAAACATTCATGGAACTACTATAGAACAAGAATCGCACTCGTGAATATGGTAAATGATCTTGAAAATCAAATTGAATGTTCCTAATAAATCACTGAAATGGTTTTAACAAGATTCGCAATCTTACCTGTAGAGTGGACCTCTGTCTCCTTTCTCTCACTCTGCTCCTTCACTCGTTTTTCTATCCTTTCTATCTGTCACCTTTCTGCATCTCTGCTCTTTTGTGCCTTATTTCTGCCCATTTTCCCTTTCTCTCCCTCTGCTCCTTCACTCGTTTTTCTACCCTTTCTATCTTTCACTTTTCTGCACCTCTGCTCTTTTGTGCCTTATTTCTGCCCATTTTCCCTTTTGCTCCTTCACTCGTTTTCACTCGTTTTTCTACCCTTTCCATCTTTCGCCTTTCTGCCCTTTTCTGCATCTCTGCTCTTTTGTGCCTTATTTCTGCTTATTTTCCCCGCTCCCGCCTCCCAGCTGTCCAGCCCTCCCCGACCCCTACTTAATGGCGGCCACTGGTGCACCGAAGGCGCGTCAAAGGCTAGCACATCTGCGCCCGTCCGCGACCAGCACCAGGAACCCTGGACCTCCGCCCCGCCAACACTACGACCCAGCAGCACTCCACGCACTCAACCCAGGCTGCAACAACAACTGCAAGCTAGCATCACCAGCCGACACCCATGGACCTTTCAGCTGTCACCGCTGCCGGCACTCCTGCAGCACCGCCAAGAACACGGATCCAGCACAACCCGCCCCCAAGAACACAACCGAACCGAAGACCCTGCAATGCATCCTCCTCAACGTCCGATCCCTCCACAAACACGCCACAGAAATCTGGGACCTCCTCGACAGCACCACCCCGGACGTAGCATTCTTCACCGAAACCTGGACCAATGCCACCTCGGGACCGGACATCGCCATCGCCATCCCGCAAGGATACAAGATCTCCAGGAAGGACCACCCCACCCACCCAGGAGGAGGAATCGCCATCGTCCACAAATCCAGCCTCCGCCTGAGCACACTACCTGACGAGTCCACAAAACTGATGGAACACCTTCACTTCAAGATACTGGCCAGCCCCATCGCCGCCCTCCGAGGAACCCTCATCTACCGACCCCCTGGACCCCGCGGACCCTTCGCCAACTCCATCACGGACATTATCTCCCCGCAGGCCATCGCATCCACCAACTACACCCTGCTGGGAGACCTCAACTTCCACCTCGACAATCAACTGGACCCCAACACCACATGCCTCCTGGACAACCTCCACAACATTGGACTCCGCCAGATCGTAACAGAGCCCACGCACTCAGCAGGACACACCCTCGACCCCCTCTTCACTACAGGAAACTCCATCACCTTCAGCCACACCACCGAACTCCCATGGACCGACTATCGTTGCGTCCACTTCACCTTCAGAACACACACCATCCACAGACACCAGCACCTGCTTCCAGAAAGAAACTAGACCAAAATCACCAACGACCAGCTCACCTCCTCACTCAACAACTCCACCCCAACCATTGCGGAAAACGACGACCCCAACAACGCATCTCGAACCCTGCATAGATGGATCTCGGACAGCACCAACACCATAGCCCCCCCTCAAGAAAAACAACAATACCCGTGCCAAGAAAGCCAGATGGTTTACCACCGAACTTCGAGAGTCCAGGCGCACATGCTGCCGCCTCGAAAAGGCCTGGAGAAACACCAAATCCACAGAAGCCCACAACAACTTCAGAGCCGCCACCAACGCCCACCATCAACTCATCAGAGAAACGAGGAAAAAAGAGATTGAAGACAGAATCTCCACCCAGGCACACAACAGCAAGAAACTCTTCAGCATCATCAAGGAGTTCGCTCAACCCACCAGCGAGTCTACTGACATCCCTCCCTCACAAGACCTCTGCGACAAACTCAGCACCTTTTTCCACCACAAAATCAAGAGCATCTATGACAACTTCGACAAAGACAACCAACACACTGAACCCTCACGAACCACCCCGACACCCGGAAACCAGCGATTGATGACTGGACAGCCCTCACCATCGAAGACACACTGAAGACAATGAAGTCAATCCACTCAGGGGCCCCCACGGACCCCTGCCCCCACCACATCTTCAACAGAGCCACCGATACCATCACACCCATGCTCCACCACACCATCAACCGCTCCCTGGCGACCGACTCCGTCCCCGACGACTGGAAACACGCGGAGGTCAACCCCCTCCTAAAGAAACCCTCAGCGGACCCCACCGACCTCAAAAACTGCAGACCCATCTCCCTGCTCCCTTTCCCAGCGAAAGTCATCGAGAAAGCCATCAACAGCCAACTCGCCACATTCATTGAAGAACACAACATCCTCGACTCCTCCCAATCCGGCTTCAGAAAAAACCACAGTACGGAAACCGCCCTCCTCGCCGCAACAGACGACATCGGCACCCAACTGGACAAAGGAGAAACAGTAGCCCTCATCCTCCTAGACCTATCAGCGGCGTTCGACACAGTCTCCCACCGCACCCTAATACGCAGACTCTACGACGCAGGAATCCAGGACAAGGCCCTCGACTGGATCTGCTCCTTCCTCTCCGGCAGGACGCAACGGATCAGACTCCCCCCTTTCCTCTCAGACCCCACACCTACCACCTGCGGAGTCCCCCAGGGCTCCTCCCTCAGCCCGACGCTTTTCAACGTCTACATGGCTCCACTTGCCCCCATCGTCAGAACCTATGGACTCAACATCGTGTCATACGCAGACGACACCCAGCTCATCCTCTCCCTATCCAACGAGCCCAACACCGCCAGACGCAACTTTCGAGAAGGCATGGAAGCCGTCGCCAAATGGATGAAAAACAGCTGCCTACAACTAAACACCAACAAAACAAAAGTACTCATCATGGGCCCAAACCCCGACGCGTGGAGCGACACCTGGTGGCCCACCGCCCTTGGAAACCCGCCAACCCCCACAGACCACGCACGCAACCTGGGAATCATCCTGGACTCCGAGCTCAAAATGGACCGCCAGATCAACTCTGTCTCATCTTCCTGCTTCCACACCCTCCGCCTCCTTCGTAAGACCTTCAAATGGATCCCCCTCGAACACCGAAAGACAGTCACTCACGCCCTGGTCACCAGCACACTCTACTACGGCAACGCACTCTACGCCGGAATAAACAAAAACATCATCCGCAAGCTACTGAACATCCAGAACGCCGCCGCAAGACTGGCCCTCAACCTGCCAAAACACTGCCACATCTCGCAGCACCTGCGCACACTCCACTGGCTCCCCGTCGAGGCGAGAATCACCTTTAAGATGCTCACCCACGCACACAAGGCCCTCCACGGCACCGGACCAGCATACCTGAACAGCCGGCTCAAATTCCAGGCACTCCCAAAGGACCCTACGATCAGCCCAGCTCTCCTACGCTGTGGTCCCCCGCACCAGAAAGACCAGATCGGGAGGCCGCTCCTTCTCCTTCCTCGCCGCCAAAGCATGGAACGCCCTTACACTCCACCTCAGACAGACAACATCGCTCCCCATCTTCGCAAGAAACCTCAAAACTTGGCTCTTCGACAGACCCCCTCCTTGATGGAATGGAACCTGCACCCCCCACCCCTAGCGCCTTGAGACCCTTACGGGTGAGTAGCTGCGCTTTAACAAACTCCTGATTGATGGATTGACTCTACTTCTGAATCTGGGTTAGTGACAGGTAATCCCCCCCAAAACCTAGCCTCACCGGGAGCCCATCAAGAAGAGAAGTCTCTGCAGATTCTAAACTCCTCCTGCAGCTCAGCGAGCGTTGTAGCAGATTTCAGGCACCCAGAACTCTCCACCGATCAAAAGAACAAAGCTGGCCTTGCAGAGAAACGGAGCCCCAAGATCCTCTTCCTCCTTCACCAAAAGACGCTGAATAGTGAGCACGGGGAACTGGACGCGGCCGCTGACATCGTAGGCACGCCCCGTGCCAAACCTCACGCATCTCGCATAAGGCGCCAAACCTCACGCATCTCGCATAAGCTGCCAACCCTCACGCATCTCGCGTGAGGTGCCAAACCTCAAGCATCTCGCGTGAGGTGCCAAACCTCACGCATCTCGGGTGAGGTGCTAAACCTCACGCATCTCGGGTGAGGTGGCAAACCTCACGCATCTCGGGTGAGGTGCCAAACCTCACCCATCTCGGGTGAGGTGGCAAACCTCACGCATCTCGCGTGAGGTGCAAACCCTCACGCATCTCGGGTGAGGTGCCAAACCTCACGCATCTCAGTTTAGGTGCCAACCCTCACGCATCTCGCGTGAGGTGCCAACCCTCACGCATCTCGCGTGAGGTGCCAGCCCTCACGCATCTCGGGTGAGGTGCCAAACCTCACGCATCTCGGGTGAGGAGCCAAACCTCACGCATCTCGGGTGAGGTGCCAAACCTCACGCATCTCGGGTGAGGTGCTAAACCTCACGCATCTCGCGATAGATACCGAATCGCACGCATATTGCGTGAGATACCGAATCGCACGCATCTCGCGTGAGGTGCCAAACCTCACGCATCTCGTGAGTGTCTGGCGCGGTGGTAAATGTCCTCTCATTCTTTGTTGCGCAGAGTCCTCCCCAGTTCCCTCTCCCATCTAGCCCGTCCTGCATTATAAACGTGCGAGTATCTGTCCAAGAGGAGCCGATATATGTCTGAAATGAGTCGCTTATCTGTGGTGCGCGAGAGAAGCCAGTATTCATATTTACTGTGCTTGCGTGTAGCGTCTCCACGGATCTGGGGTTGAAGCGCCCAATGTCGGACCTGTAGATACCTAAGGTGTTCAGCCTCCGCGAGGTCATAGGTCTTCCGGAATTCCTCAAAAGGCGTCACTCCCACACCTGAATACATGTGAAAGAGGCATCGGCATCCTGCTGGGCGCCACCGTGCAAAGGCCTGGACATCCCTACCCGGGCCGAAGTCAGGGTTCTCTAACAGGGGTGTGAGGGGAGACGGGAAGGTCGTCAGGTCGTGTAAGACGCATGTTCGATCCCATACCTCTAGCGGTACCCTCGTGACGAAGGAGGCGTATAGGTTAGGGGGCCGGTGTTGTTGCCGTAGGAAAGGCACCTCCTGGAGTGGACGCCCCGCTTGGTCCTGGAACAACCAATGGCGCTCCGATTCCCATTTGCTCCATTCCACTAGGGTTCTGAGTTGGGTCACCCGCGCATGCGCATTTCTCCCGAGAAATGCGCATGCGCGGGCGGCCACGAATGCGCATTGGTATCTATGGCGGTACGCTATTCCAATAGGGAGCCGCGGACGAGCCCCGGACACAGTAACTGCTTTAAACTTGTTTATTTAGGGTATTTTGCTTAAATAATGTATGTAGGGGAGGGCGGGAGGGAGGCGGGTGGCGGCCGACTCGGCTATGCACACGGAGTGGGCGTAGTGTTGCCGGCTACGCTGTCTACGCAAAATGCATAGGAGGCAACACTACGCCTACTCCGTGGGCGTAGCCGATTCGGACGCCCAGGGTTAATTTTAATGCCCAGATGTATTTGCTGTGCTAGTCCGACCCTAGCTGTTCCACGTATTCCGAGTGAATTTATCAATAAATAACAAATGACTCAACCCCCAGTGGCTCCAATTGCCCTGTTGGTCCAGTGTCACTCCGAACTGAGGGAGTTCTTGCTGGGTCGGAGGTGCACTCACACGGAGCTGTTTACATAACGTGCTCACCGTGCAAACCGTAGCAGCCCTCTCAATTGACTCCAGTGACGCCATTTAAACTTATTTTAATTAATGTTTAACCTATCGCAGATACTGTTTTTAACACTCCGTCGATCGTCAACCCCTCCTTATCCTCTCACTCCCAAATATACAATTTGGCACCAGCATGACTGAGCTAAACAGTGTGAATCAGGCGAGTGACGAAGGTGCTTGTGCTGACAAGTTCGTGTCTAGTCAGAGGCCAGTCATTCCTCTGATGTCCCTACTTGTTCGGTGTGCAGGGGAACGCCAGTTCTCTTGTGTCAGTGAATTAACGAGACACACGTTTGTGCCTGCTTACTGGCACTATGACTATGAGAGATGGAAACAAACATACAAACTACTGCCACAAACGGATGAGAGAAACTCGCACTTTATTTACTCGGAACTTTTATACAGAATGCAAAGCATGACTGTATTTTCGGCTGAATTGGGTTACATGTTACAACTCATTTACACACAGTCACAGAGGCCCTTATTTAAGGCAACCCAAGGAACGTGCCAACAATGTACAGTCTTCAGAGTTTATTCGATGTTATATTGTTTTCATTTTTAATTATTATGTATGCACATGCACAATGGCACTCACCACATGGGAAGGAAGTCGGAACGGGAAACCAAGAATCAGGCGTGAGCGCTCTCACTGCACAGGACCATCTCTTCCCAGAGCAAGGGCAGGTGGCACGGCGACATCGCAGTCCCACCTGCCCCATCACAGTCAGGCACAGGTTGCCAAACCCAGCCGCAAGAAGAGCTCAGAACATCCATAGAAGCACCAAGCACCTGCACGCCACTGCCAACGGACCCGAGCCGGCGCACAAGGAGGCATGCATGAGCTGAGCATCCCGGGTGACAGGGTAAAGGAGTCCCGGCGCGTGGCGCAACACAAACCACCTCAACCCCCAGACTAGAGAGCTTCTTCTTCACCCCTCTGAAACCCGCCTCCTTAATGAAATCCCCCTCACTCCGAAGCAGGCAGAGACAGGCAACATTTAAATACTTAAGTATAATTTACATGCGATTTGTATGTATGTATGTATGTATGTATGTATAGGCGTTCTTTTATAGCACTATAACTGTCACCCGACGGGCATCCTGGCGCTTAGACTGTTATGACACAATACATGATGTTTCCAGCTTCCAATCTATTTACATTGTTCTGGGGAACAGATGGGTCTTTAATGCTTTTTTAAAGGAAGAAAAATTTTCCAGGCCCCTCAGGCCTACCGGTAGAGAATTCCACAGCCGCGCTGCGGTAAACCTGAAGGACCGACCACCCATCCGGGACCTCAGAAACTTGGGTACTACCACCAAGTAAGCCGAGGCTGACCGGAGTGGTCTTGGAGGGATGTACCATGAGAAAAGGTCCTGCAGAGGAGACGGGCCTTGTCCGTGTAGAGCCCTAGAAACCAAACACAAAGCTTTGAAGTTCACCCGTTGAGAGATTGGCAACCAATGGAGGTCCCTAAGTGCCTTGGCAGAAGAGTCCAGGCGGCGTCGCGAGAGTGCCAGTTTGGCAGCAAAATTCTGTACTCTGAGTTTTCCTAGCAGAGTAACTGGTGCCCCCAGCAGCAGTGCGTTGCAGTAGTCGAGACGACTTAAAATTATGCTCCGCATTACCTCTGGTCTGGCCTGTACCGGGAGCAAGGGTAGAATCTTTCGCAATGATCCAAGTAATGCCATACAAGTGGCCACCGTTTTGTTCACTGATGTGTCCAGCTGTAAGTCGGAACTAAACATTAACCCCAAATTCTGAACCGATTCGGCAGGCAGACTAGTACCTTGGAAATCAGGAGGCCAAAAACCCTGCGGTAGGGGTCTGGGGGTCCGATCCATAGAGCAATGTAGCACCTCGGTTTTCGAGCTGTTAAATTGTAGGGAGTTGTTACCCAGCCATTCTGCCGTGGTGCTCATGCATCGATGGAAGACCTCCTGTGACACCCCGTTCTTACCCTCAAACGAGAAGATAAGTTGGGTGTCATCGGCGTAGTTGGTGACTGTTATGCCAAAAGATTTAATCAGCGTGATCAGGGGACGGAGGTAAAGATTGAAAAGAATGGAGCTGATGGCCGAGCCCTGGGGTACTCCCTGACCAACCCTCCTGATGTTGGATTTAAAGGGTGGCAGGGCAACTACCTGGTGCCTTTGATCGAGATATGACACCAGCCATTCAAGGGCCAAGCCCGACACCCCAGCCTCCGTCAGTCCCCTGACCAGGATTGCATGGCTGACCGTGTCGAACGCGGCCGACATATCGAGCAGCACTAAAAAGGCTGCTCGACCCTGGTCGGCACGCGTTTGAAGGTCATCGAGAACAGTCACCAATGCCGACTCTGTCCCATGTGCCGGTCTAAACCCAAACTGAGCCACATCCAAACAATCAGTAGTCTCAAGAAAGTTGGAGAGATGTTTTGTGGCCAGTTTCTCTATAATTTTAATAGGGAATGACAAGAGGGAGATGGGCCTAAAGTTGGCTGGGCATGTGGGGTCCAGATTCTCCTTTTTAAGCAGTGGGGAGACCACCGCCAATTTCCAGCAATCTGGAACCCGTGCTGAAGTGAGAGACTGGCGACAGATGGAAAAAAGTGGGGGAAACAGCTCTTCACGAAAAAGTTTCCAGAATTTGGGTGGAAGAGGATCAGAAGGTGAGCCAGAGGACTCCCCGTCAGCCAAAGAGCAGAAGTCCTCAAAAGATGGTAGAGTAAAGTTGCTCGGCTCACCTGATTTAGTACACTCCTTCCTATTCTCAAACGAGATGGAATCGTGCACAGCACGGCCAGTTGACGAGGGAAGATTGTTTAAGATGTTGGCAATCTAATCCTCAAAGGCCTGTGCAAGCGAATCACAGAGAGCTTGAGAGGCCGGAATGACAATTTTTGTACAGCCAGGATGGGCCAGGTCCTTTACGATCTTAAATAAGGCCTGAGATTTATTTACAGCTGCCATCAAAGATTCTTCTAAGAATCTAGCTTTGGCAAGCTTGATCTGGATTTTATAGGACGCCAGTGCTTGTTTGAAGAGGACTCTATGTGATTCCAGGTACTGTTTCCTCCAGGTCCGCTCAGCCTGTTTTGGCTTGAGGCTTGAGGCATTGGGGCTTGAGCTGCCGAAGTTCTTCAGAGTACCATGGCATAGCAAGATTAGTCCTATCTTTGATTTTTCGCAGCGGGGCCAAAGAGTCCAGAGAAGCTGAGATTCGCTGACAGAGAGTCTCGTAACTTACGTCCACATTCGCTCCCAATACAAAGCCATCTGGCAGCAGAGAGGGCAAGATCGTTTGTTTGAGGAGTCTAGACCATTGTCTCCCCATTCTAGTGCCCCCCACACTCCCTTTCTTTAATGGAGCACTAGTGCACGAGAGGGAGAACTGGACGAGGGCGTGATCCGTCCAACACTGAGGCAGGACGTCACGTATAGCCGTTCGACAAGCGTCAGCAAAAAGTAGATCAAGAATATGGCCCTTTGAATGGGTTTTGGAGAGTACCAGTTGTTGTAGCTCAATATTATGACAAGCTTGGACCAGCTCTACATAGGCCGTCTTGGTCGGTCTCTCTGACCAAAGATTGAAATCCCCTAACACCATCAACTTTGTGTGGGAGTGGGAGAGATCTTATATTAAGTCTATGAGCTCAGGTACAGCAGAAAACGAGCTAGCCGGGGGTCTATAACATAGTAGACCCGTGAATAGCACGCCTCCTTGGTCCTTGCTGGAGAAACCCAATGTTTCGCACCCAGCGATTGCCTTGATGATAAGCTGGGAGACGTCAAGAGTCTGCCTAAAAATTAATCCAGTTCCACCTCCTCTGGTTCCCATCCTGGGATTATGCCTTATTTTGAAGCCAGTGGGACAAGCTGTCCCCAGTTCCACCGAGCTAGTCGGTGTTGTCCAAGTCTCTGTCATGAAGAGTACGTCTAGATGGTAAGAATCGATAAGTAACGCAATTTCTTCACAGTGTTTGATGAGAGATCTCACATTTAACAAGCCACAGGACAAGGCAACTGGGTGCTTACTGGTGGTGATATACTTTCGGTTACTGAGTGAACCGAGATTAAGGCGTAAAAGTTCATCGCGGGAATAAGAGTAAGAAGTTACATCTTGGTTCCGAGAGGCAGAACTTTCGGCGCCCGGCGCGAACGGGCGCAAACGGGCTTACCTCTGGCGCACCTCCGGCGCTCCGCCGGCGCGCCTGCTGCGCGCCTACGTTGCGCGCTTTAGGGGCGTCCATCATATATAGCCGTATACGCAAGATTCCAGTAGTGCGATCACTAGCCCCCCAACCAAGATGGCGCCAGCAATTCGGCACTCCCTGGTTCCCTCCCTCACCCAAGATGGCGGCTACCAAAACCGCAGCGCGATGTCCCCAGGAGCCCTAAGGTGCCCTGAAGCGCTCAAATTCCCGCAAAGTGCGGAATTAGGTCACAATTATAGTGCGGGTAAGAGTGGTACTAATAACACGCTATGAGAGAGGTAGCGCCTAGCGCCAAGATCGACAGCGCGAGCGCGCAGTAAAGTAGATTAATTTTAAAATAATTAAAACAGCAATTCGGCAATAGATTCTGCAGCGCGCAATGGTCATGTAAGTCTGCGATATGCGATAATACATAATAAAATATTATATAAAACTTACCTTGGCTTCCCGCGCTGACTCCCGAGACTGCAGACTTCCGACTCCCGCCGTCCTGGATTTTGAATGCGTCTGACGTGGTCTGGGCTCTCATCAACAGGAAGGCTGCAGGCAACCTCCCTCCCCTCCACCGCAGCCAGCACCGATTGGTTCGGACGGCTGCCCCAACAGCGTCATTTCTCTCAGTCTGTATGCTGCAAAGAACGGAGAGGAGGAAGCGGAGTACTTAATCGCTGTATCCTATCTACTTTATCAGAGAGCATTGCAGTGGCATTCCTAGCTTCAGTTAAATCTGTTTGCATCTGAACAATAACCCTCATTAAATCATCCATGGTGGCCATAATGTCAAAACTCTCAGACCGGGAGGAATATTATTCGTGGGCTCACTGTTCTGTCAGGTTGCTTCTTCCTCAGGGTCTGGAGTGATGATATAAGGGGCCCACCTCTCAATACCTCCAACTCTGATTGTAATGATTACACAGAGTATTGAAGTGATTAAGCGGGGGGAAAGGGAATTAGGAAGGGACCAGCTGGGAAGGAGATCTGAAAAGGAAGTTACTCGCAAACAAAAATACACGCACTTTCCTTCGCACAAAGACGTAAATTAGGACATCAGATTCTGTCCTTTAATCAGGAACTAGCTTAAGAGCTTTGTGGCTTGCGTTTATTCAGACAATCAGACTCTTAGTTGACCTTTCTTAGATCCGCTATATTGTGGCGATAATACTTCACTTCAGTATCAACTGCTCAAAGGCATAAGCGGCAGAATTTGGTTTAGGTCTTTCTATGACTAGGTTTTCAATCACCTAAACAATCAGTGTCTTATATTTCCTTATTTTATGTGACTTAAAAGTGTTCCCAAAAACATTCATGGAACTACTATAGAACAAGAATCGCACTCGTGAATATGGTAAATGATCTTGAAAATCAAATTGAATGTTCCTAATAAATCACTGAAATGGTTTTAACAAGATTCGCAATCTTACCTGTAGAGTGGACCTCTGTCTCCTTTCTCTCACTCTGCTCCTTCACTCGTTTTTCTATCCTTTCTATCTGTCACCTTTCTGCATCTCTGCTCTTTTGTGCCTTATTTCTGCCCATTTTCCCTTTCTCTCCCTCTGCTCCTTCACTCGTTTTTCTACCCTTTCTATCTTTCACTTTTCTGCACCTCTGCTCTTTTGTGCCTTATTTCTGCCCATTTTCCCTTTTGCTCCTTCACTCGTTTTCACTCGTTTTTCTACCCTTTCCATCTTTCGCCTTTCTGCCCTTTTCTGCATCTCTGCTCTTTTGTGCCTTATTTCTGCTTATTTTCCCCGCTCCCGCCTCCCAGCTGTCCAGCCCTCCCCGACCCCTACTTAATGGCGGCCACTGGTGCACCGAAGGCGCGTCAAAGGCTAGCACATCTGCGCCCGTCCGCGACCAGCACCAGGAACCCTGGACCTCCGCCCCGCCAACACTACGACCCAGCAGCACTCCACGCACTCAACCCAGGCTGCAACAACAACTGCAAGCTAGCATCACCAGCCGACACCCATGGACCTTTCAGCTGTCACCGCTGCCGGCACTCCTGCAGCACCGCCAAGAACACGGATCCAGCACAACCCGCCCCCAAGAACACAACCGAACCGAAGACCCTGCAATGCATCCTCCTCAACGTCCGATCCCTCCACAAACACGCCACAGAAATCTGGGACCTCCTCGACAGCACCACCCCGGACGTAGCATTCTTCACCGAAACCTGGACCAATGCCACCTCGGGACCGGACATCGCCATCGCCATCCCGCAAGGATACAAGATCTCCAGGAAGGACCACCCCACCCACCCAGGAGGAGGAATCGCCATCGTCCACAAATCCAGCCTCCGCCTGAGCACACTACCTGACGAGTCCACAAAACTGATGGAACACCTTCACTTCAAGATACTGGCCAGCCCCATCGCCGCCCTCCGAGGAACCCTCATCTACCGACCCCCTGGACCCCGCGGACCCTTCGCCAACTCCATCACGGACATTATCTCCCCGCAGGCCATCGCATCCACCAACTACACCCTGCTGGGAGACCTCAACTTCCACCTCGACAATCAACTGGACCCCAACACCACATGCCTCCTGGACAACCTCCACAACATTGGACTCCGCCAGATCGTAACAGAGCCCACGCACTCAGCAGGACACACCCTCGACCCCCTCTTCACTACAGGAAACTCCATCACCTTCAGCCACACCACCGAACTCCCATGGACCGACTATCGTTGCGTCCACTTCACCTTCAGAACACACACCATCCACAGACACCAGCACCTGCTTCCAGAAAGAAACTAGACCAAAATCACCAACGACCAGCTCACCTCCTCACTCAACAACTCCACCCCAACCATTGCGGAAAACGACGACCCCAACAACGCATCTCGAACCCTGCATAGATGGATCTCGGACAGCACCAACACCATAGCCCCCCCTCAAGAAAAACAACAATACCCGTGCCAAGAAAGCCAGATGGTTTACCACCGAACTTCGAGAGTCCAGGCGCACATGCCGCCGCCTCGAAAAGGCCTGGAGAAACACCAAATCCACAGAAGCCCACAACAACTTCAGAGCCGCCACCAACGCCCACCATCAACTCATCAGAGAAACGAGGAAAAAAGAGATTGAAGACAGAATCTCCACCCAGGCACACAACAGCAAGAAACTCTTCAGCATCATCAAGGAGTTCGCTCAACCCACCAGCGAGTCTACTGACATCCCTCCCTCACAAGACCTCTGCGACAAACTCAGCACCTTTTTCCACCACAAAATCAAGAGCATCTATGACAACTTCGACAAAGACAACCAACACACTGAACCCTCACGAACCACCCCGACACCCGGAAACCAGCGATTGATGACTGGACAGCCCTCACCATCGAAGACACACTGAAGACAATGAAGTCAATCCACTCAGGGGCCCCCACGGACCCCTGCCCCCACCACATCTTCAACAGAGCCACCGATACCATCACACCCATGCTCCACCACACCATCAACCGCTCCCTGGCGACCGACTCCGTCCCCGACGACTGGAAACACGCGGAGGTCAACCCCCTCCTAAAGAAACCCTCAGCGGACCCCACCGACCTCAAAAACTGCAGACCCATCTCCCTGCTCCCTTTCCCAGCGAAAGTCATCGAGAAAGCCATCAACAGCCAACTCGCCACATTCATTGAAGAACACAACATCCTCGACTCCTCCCAATCCGGCTTCAGAAAAAACCACAGTACGGAAACCGCCCTCCTCGCCGCAACAGACGACATCGGCACCCAACTGGACAAAGGAGAAACAGTAGCCCTCATCCTCCTAGACCTATCAGCGGCGTTCGACACAGTCTCCCACCGCACCCTAATACGCAGACTCTACGACGCAGGAATCCAGGACAAGGCCCTCGACTGGATCTGCTCCTTCCTCTCCGGCAGGACGCAACGGATCAGACTCCCCCCTTTCCTCTCAGACCCCACACCTACCACCTGCGGAGTCCCCCAGGGCTCCTCCCTCAGCCCGACGCTTTTCAACGTCTACATGGCTCCACTTGCCCCCATCGTCAGAACCTATGGACTCAACATCGTGTCATACGCAGACGACACCCAGCTCATCCTCTCCCTATCCAACGAGCCCAACACCGCCAGACGCAACTTTCGAGAAGGCATGGAAGCCGTCGCCAAATGGATGAAAAACAGCTGCCTACAACTAAACACCAACAAAACAAAAGTACTCATCATGGGCCCAAACCCCGACGCGTGGAGCGACACCTGGTGGCCCACCGCCCTTGGAAACCCGCCAACCCCCACAGACCACGCACGCAACCTGGGAATCATCCTGGACTCCGAGCTCAAAATGGACCGCCAGATCAACTCTGTCTCATCTTCCTGCTTCCACACCCTCCGCCTCCTTCGTAAGACCTTCAAATGGATCCCCCTCGAACACCGAAAGACAGTCACTCACGCCCTGGTCACCAGCACACTCTACTACGGCAACGCACTCTACGCCGGAATAAACAAAAACATCATCCGCAAGCTACTGAACATCCAGAACGCCGCCGCAAGACTGGCCCTCAACCTGCCAAAACACTGCCACATCTCGCAGCACCTGCGCACACTCCACTGGCTCCCCGTCGAGGCGAGAATCACCTTTAAGATGCTCACCCACGCACACAAGGCCCTCCACGGCACCGGACCAGCATACCTGAACAGCCGGCTCAAATTCCAGGCACTCCCAAAGGACCCTACGATCAGCCCAGCTCTCCTACGCTGTGGTCCCCCGCACCAGAAAGACCAGATCGGGAGGCCGCTCCTTCTCCTTCCTCGCCGCCAAAGCATGGAACGCCCTTACACTCCACCTCAGACAGACAACATCGCTCCCCATCTTCGCAAGAAACCTCAAAACTTGGCTCTTCGACAGACCCCCTCCTTGATGGAATGGAACCTGCACCCCCCACCCCTAGCGCCTTGAGACCCTTACGGGTGAGTAGCTGCGCTTTAACAAACTCCTGATTGATGGATTGACTCTACTTCTGAATCTGGGTTAGTGACAGGTAATCCCCCCCAAAACCTAGCCTCACCGGGAGCCCATCAAGAAGAGAAGTCTCTGCAGATTCTAAACTCCTCCTGCAGCTCAGCGAGCGTTGTAGCAGATTTCAGGCACCCAGAACTCTCCACCGATCAAAAGAACAAAGCTGGCCTTGCAGAGAAACGGAGCCCCAAGATCCTCTTCCTCCTTCACCAAAAGACGCTGAATAGTGAGCACGGGGAACTGGACGCGGCCGCTGACATCGTAGGCACGCCCCGTGCCAAACCTCACGCATCTCGCATAAGGCGCCAAACCTCACGCATCTCGCATAAGCTGCCAACCCTCACGCATCTCGCGTGAGGTGCCAAACCTCAAGCATCTCGCGTGAGGTGCCAAACCTCACGCATCTCGGGTGAGGTGCTAAACCTCACGCATCTCGGGTGAGGTGGCAAACCTCACGCATCTCGGGTGAGGTGCCAAACCTCACCCATCTCGGGTGAGGTGGCAAACCTCACGCATCTCGCGTGAGGTGCAAACCCTCACGCATCTCGGGTGAGGTGCCAAACCTCACGCATCTCAGTTTAGGTGCCAACCCTCACGCATCTCGCGTGAGGTGCCAACCCTCACGCATCTCGCGTGAGGTGCCAGCCCTCACGCATCTCGGGTGAGGTGCCAAACCTCACGCATCTCGGGTGAGGAGCCAAACCTCACGCATCTCGGGTGAGGTGCCAAACCTCACGCATCTCGGGTGAGGTGCTAAACCTCACGCATCTCGCGATAGATACCGAATCGCACGCATATTGCGTGAGATACCGAATCGCACGCATCTCGCGTGAGGTGCCAAACCTCACGCATCTCGTGAGTGTCTGGCGCGGTGGTAAATGTCCTCTCATTCTTTGTTGCGCAGAGTCCTCCCCAGTTCCCTCTCCCATCTAGCCCGTCCTGCATTATAAACGTGCGAGTATCTGTCCAAGAGGAGCCGATATATGTCTGAAATGAGTCGCTTATCTGTGGTGCGCGAGAGAAGCCAGTATTCATATTTACTGTGCTTGCGTGTAGCGTCTCCACGGATCTGGGGTTGAAGCGCCCAATGTCGGACCTGTAGATACCTAAGGTGTTCAGCCTCCGCGAGGTCATAGGTCTTCCGGAATTCCTCAAAAGGCGTCACTCCCACACCTGAATACATGTGAAAGAGGCATCGGCATCCTGCTGGGCGCCACCGTGCAAAGGCCTGGACATCCCTACCCGGGCCGAAGTCAGGGTTCTCTAACAGGGGTGTGAGGGGAGACGGGAAGGTCGTCAGGTCGTGTAAGACGCATGTTCGATCCCATACCTCTAGCGGTACCCTCGTGACGAAGGAGGCGTATAGGTTAGGGGGCCGGTGTTGTTGCCGTAGGAAAGGCACCTCCTGGAGTGGACGCCCCGCTTGGTCCTGGAACAACCAATGGCGCTCCGATTCCCATTTGCTCCATTCCACTAGGGTTCTGAGTTGGGTCACCCGCGCATGCGCATTTCTCCCGAGAAATGCGCATGCGCGGGCGGCCGCGAATGCGCATTGGTATCTATGGCGGTACGCTATTCCAATAGGGAGCCGCGGACGAGCCCCGGACACAGTAACTGCTTTAAACTTGTTTATTTAGGGTATTTTGCTTAAATAATGTATGTAGGGGAGGGCGGGAGGGAGGCGGGTGGCGGCCGACTCAGCTATGCACACGGAGTGGGCGTAGTGTTGCCGGCTACGCTGTCTACGCAAAATGCATAGGAGGCAACACTACGCCTACTCCGTGGGCGTAGCCGATTCGGACGCCCAGGGTTAATTTTAATGCCCAGATGTATTTGCTGTGCTAGTCCGACCCTAGCTGTTCCACGTATTCCGAGTGAATTTATCAATAAATAACAAATGACTCAACCCCCAGTGGCTCCAATTGCCCTGTTGGTCCAGTGTCACTCCGAACTGAGGGAGTTCTTGCTGGGTCGGAGGTGCACTCACACGGAGCTGTTTACATAACGTGCTCACCGTGCAAACCGTAGCAGCCCTCTCAATTGACTCCAGTGACGCCATTTAAACTTATTTTAATTAATGTTTAACCTATCGCAGATACTGTTTTTAACACTCCGTCGATCGTCAACCCCTCCTTATCCTCTCACTCCCAAATATACAATTTGGCACCAGCATGACTGAGCTAAACAGTGTGAATCAGGCGAGTGACGAAGGTGCTTGTGCTGACAAGTTCGTGTCTAGTCAGAGGCCAGTCATTCCTCTGATGTCCCTACTTGTTCGGTGTGCAGGGGAACGCCAGTTCTCTTGTGTCAGTGAATTAACGAGACACACGTTTGTGCCTGCTTACTGGCACTATGACTATGAGAGATGGAAACAAACATACAAACTACTGCCACAAACGGATGAGAGAAACTCGCACTTTATTTACTCGGAACTTTTATACAGAATGCAAAGCATGACTGTATTTTCGGCTGAATTGGGTTACATGTTACAACTCATTTACACACAGTCACAGAGGCCCTTATTTAAGGCAACCCAAGGAACGTGCCAACAATGTACAGTCTTCAGAGTTTATTCGATGTTATATTGTTTTCATTTTTAATTATTATGTATGCACATGCACAATGGCACTCACCACATGGGAAGGAAGTCGGAACGGGAAACCAAGAATCAGGCGTGAGCGCTCTCACTGCACAGGACCATCTCTTCCCAGAGCAAGGGCAGGTGGCACGGCGACATCGCAGTCCCACCTGCCCCATCACAGTCAGGCACAGGTTGCCAAACCCAGCCGCAAGAAGAGCTCAGAACATCCATAGAAGCACCAAGCACCTGCACGCCACTGCCAACGGACCCGAGCCGGCGCACAAGGAGGCATGCATGAGCTGAGCATCCCGGGTGACAGGGTAAAGGAGTCCCGGCGCGTGGCGCAACACAAACCACCTCAACCCCCAGACTAGAGAGCTTCTTCTTCACCCCTCTGAAACCCGCCTCCTTAATGAAATCCCCCTCACTCCGAAGCAGGCAGAGACAGGCAACATTTAAATACTTAAGTATAATTTACATGCGATTTGTATGTATGTATGTATGTATGTATGTATAGGCGTTCTTTTATAGCACTATAACTGTCACCCGACGGGCATCCTGGCGCTTAGACTGTTATGACACAATACATGATGTTTCCAGCTTCCAATCTATTTACATTGTTCTGGGGAACAGATGGGTCTTTAATGCTTTTTTAAAGGAAGAAAAATCTTCCAGGCCCCTCAGGCCTACCGGTAGAGAATTCCACAGCCGCGCTGCGGTAAACCTGAAGGACCGACCACCCATCCGGGACCTCAGAAACTTGGGTACTACCACCAAGTAAGCCGAGGCTGACCGGAGTGGTCTTGGAGGGATGTACCATGAGAAAAGGTCCTGCAGAGGAGACGGGCCTTGTCCGTGTAGAGCCCTAGAAACCAAACACAAAGCTTTGAAGTTCACCCGTTGAGAGATTGGCAACCAATGGAGGTCCCTAAGTGCCTTGGCAGAAGAGTCCAGGCGGCGTCGCGAGAGTGCCAGTTTGGCAGCAAAATTCTGTACTCTGAGTTTTCCTAGCAGAGTAACTGGTGCCCCCAGCAGCAGTGCGTTGCAGTAGTCGAGACGACTTAAAATTATGCTCCGCATTACCTCTGGTCTGGCCTGTACCGGGAGCAAGGGTAGAATCTTTCGCAATGATCCAAGTAATGCCATACAAGTGGCCACCGTTTTGTTCACTGATGTGTCCAGCTGTAAGTCGGAACTAAACATTAACCCCAAATTCTGAACCGATTCGGCAGGCAGACTAGTACCTTGGAAATCAGGAGGCCAAAAACCCTGCGGTAGGGGTCTGGGGGTCCGATCCATAGAGCAATGTAGCACCTCGGTTTTCGAGCTGTTAAATTGTAGGGAGTTGTTACCCAGCCATTCTGCCGTGGTGCTCATGCATCGATGGAAGACCTCCTGTGACACCCCGTTCTTACCCTCAAACGAGAAGATAAGTTGGGTGTCATCGGCGTAGTTGGTGACTGTTATGCCAAAAGATTTAATCAGCGTGATCAGGGGACGGAGGTAAAGATTGAAAAGAATGGAGCTGATGGCCGAGCCCTGGGGTACTCCCTGACCAACCCTCCTGATGTTGGATTTAAAGGGTGGCAGGGCAACTACCTGGTGCCTTTGATCGAGATATGACACCAGCCATTCAAGGGCCAAGCCCGACACCCCAGCCTCCGTCAGTCCCCTGACCAGGATTGCATGGCTGACCATGTCGAACGCGGCCGACATATCGAGCAGCACTAAAAAGGCTGCTCGACCCTGGTCGGCACGCGTTTGAAGGTCATCGAGAACAGTCACCAATGCCGACTCTGTCCCATGTGCCGGTCTAAACCCAAACTGAGCCACATCCAAACAATCAGTAGTCTCAAGAAAGTTGGAGAGATGTTTTGTGGCCAGTTTCTCTATAATTTTAATAGGGAATGGCAAGAGGGAGATGGGCCTAAAGTTGGCTGGGCATGTGGGGTCCAGATTCTCCTTTTTAAGCAGTGGGGAGACCACCGCCAATTTCCAGCAATCTGGAACCCGTGCTGAAGTGAGAGACTGGCGACAGATGGAAAAAAGTGGGGGAAACAGCTCTTCACGAAAAAGTTTCCAGAATTTGGGTGGAAGAGGATCAGAAGGTGAGCCAGAGGACTCCCCGTCAGCCAAAGAGCAGAAGTCCTCAAAAGATGGTAGAGTAAAGTTGCTCGGCTCACCTGATTTAGTACACTCCTTCCTATTCTCAAACGAGATGGAATCGTGCACAGCACGGCCAGTTGACGAGGGAAGATTGTTTAAGATGTTGGCAATCTAATCCTCAAAGGCCTGTGCAAGCGAATCACAGAGAGCTTGAGAGGCCGGAATGACAATTTTTGTACAGCCAGGATGGGCCAGGTCCTTTACGATCTTAAATAAGGCCTGAGATTTATTTACAGCTGCCATCAAAGATTCTTCTAAGAATCTAGCTTTGGCAAGCTTGATCTGGATTTTATAGGACGCCAGTGCTTGTTTGAAGAGGACTCTATGTGATTCCAGGTACTGTTTCCTCCAGGTCCGCTCAGCCTGTTTTGGCTTGAGGCTTGAGGCATTGGGGCTTGAGCTGCCGAAGTTCTTCAGAGTACCATGGCATAGCAAGATTAGTCCTATCTTTGATTTTTCGCAGCGGGGCCAAAGAGTCCAGAGAAGCTGAGATTCGCTGACAGAGAGTCTCGTAACTTACGTCCACATTCGCTCCCAATACAAAGCCATCTGGCAGCAGAGAGGGCAAGATCGTTTGTTTGAGGAGTCTAGACCATTGTCTCCCCATTCTAGTGCCCCCCACACTCCCTTTCTTTAATGGAGCACTAGTGCACGAGAGGGAGAACTGGACGAGGGCGTGATCCGTCCAACACTGAGGCAGGACGTCACGTATAGCCGTTCGACAAGCGTCAGCAAAAAGTAGATCAAGAATATGGCCCTTTGAATGGGTTTTGGAGAGTACCAGTTGTTGTAGCTCAATATTATGACAAGCTTGGACCAGCTCTACATAGGCCGTCTTGGTCGGTCTCTCTGACCAAAGATTGAAATCCCCTAACACCATCAACTTTGTGTGGGAGTGGGAGAGATCTTATATTAAGTCTATGAGCTCAGGTACAGCAGAAAACGAGCTAGCCGGGGGTCTATAACATAGTAGACCCGTGAATAGCACGCCTCCTTGGTCCTTGCTGGAGAAACCCAATGTTTCGCACCCAGCGATTGCCTTGATGATAAGCTGGGAGACGTCAAGAGTCTGCCTAAAAATTAATCCAGTTCCACCTCCTCTGGTTCCCATCCTGGGATTATGCCTTATTTTGAAGCCAGTGGGACAAGCTGTCCCCAGTTCCACCGAGCTAGTCGGTGTTGTCCAAGTCTCTGTCATGAAGAGTACGTCTAGATGGTAAGAATCGATAAGTAACGCAATTTCTTCACAGTGTTTGATGAGAGATCTCACATTTAACAAGCCACAGGACAAGGCAACTGGGTGCTTACTGGTGGTGATATACTTTCGGTTACTGAGTGAACCGAGATTAAGGCGTAAAAGTTCATCGCGGGAATAAGAGTAAGAAGTTACATCTTGGTTCCGAGAGGCAGAACTTTCGGCGCCCGGCGCGAACGGGCGCAAACGGGCTTACCTCTGGCGCACCTCCGGCGCTCCGCCGGCGCGCCTGCTGCGCGCCTACGTTGCGCGCTTTAGGGGCGTCCATCATATATAGCCGTATACGCAAGATTCCAGTAGTGCGATCACTAGCCCCCCAACCAAGATGGCGCCAGCAATTCGGCACTCCCTGGTTCCCTCCCTCACCCAAGATGGCGGCTACCAAAACCGCAGCGCGATGTCCCCAGGAGCCCTAAGGTGCCCTGAAGCGCTCAAATTCCCGCAAAGTGCGGAATTAGGTCACAATTATAGTGCGGGTAAGAGTGGTACTAATAACACGCTATGAGAGAGGTAGCGCCTAGCGCCAAGATCGACAGCGCGAGCGCGCAGTAAAGTAGATTAATTTTAAAATAATTAAAACAGCAATTCGGCAATAGATTCTGCAGCGCGCAATGGTCATGTAAGTCTGACCTGTCGATGGGGAAGTTCTGCTTTTATGCACCTCCAGACGCAAGAGTCCTGTTGTGCGATCACTAGCCCCCCAACCAAGATGGCGCCAGCAATTCGGCACTCCCTGGTTCCCTCCCTCACCCAAGATGGCGGCTACCAAAACCGCAGCGCGATGTCCCCAGGAGCCCTAAGGTGCCCTTAAGGGCTCAAATTCCCGCAAAGTGCGGAATGAGGTCACAATTATAGTGCGGGTAAGAGTGGTACTAATAACACGCTATGAGAGAGGTAGCGCCTAGCGCCAAGATCGACAACGCGAGCGCGCAGTAAAGTAGATTCATTTTAAAATAATTAAAACAGCAATGCGGCAATAGATTCTGCAGCGCGCAATGGTCATGTAAGTCTGCGATATGCGATAATACATAATAAAATATTATATAAAACTTACCTTGGCTTCCCGCGCTGACTCCCGAGACTGCAGACTTCCGACTCCCGCCGTCCTGGATTTTGAATGCGTCTGACGTGGTCTGGGCTCTCATCAACAGGAAGGCTGCAGGCAACCTCCCTCCCCTCCACCGCAGCCAGCACCGATTGGTTCGGACGGCTGCCCCAACAGCGTCATTTCTCTCAGTCTGTATGCTGCAGAGAACGGAGAGGAGGAAGCGGAGTACTTAATCGCTGTATCCTATCTACTTTATCAGAGAGCATTGCAGTGGCATTCCTAGCTTCAGTTAAATCTGTTTGCATCTGAACAATAACCCTCATTAAATCATCCATGGTGGCCATAATGTCAAAACTCTCAGACCGGGAGGAATATTATTCGTGGGCTCACTGTTCTGTCAGGTTGCTTCTTCCTCAGGGTCTGGAGTGATGATATAAGGGGCCCACCTCTCAATACCTCCAACTCTGATTGTAATGATTACACAGAGTATTGAAGTGATTAAGCGGGGGGAAAGGGAATTAGGAAGGGACCAGCTGGGAAGGAGATCTGAAAAGGAAGTTACTCGCAAACAAAAATACACGCACTTTCCTTCGCACAAAGACGTAAATTAGGACATCAGATTCTGTCCTTTAATCAGGAACTAGCTTAAGAGCTTTGTGGCTTGCGTTTATTCAGACAATCAGACTCTTAGTTGACCTTTCTTAGATCCGCTATATTGTGGCGATAATACTTCACTTCAGTATCAACTGCTCAAAGGCATAAGCGGCAGAATTTGGTTTAGGTCTTTCTATGACTAGGTTTTCAATCACCTAAACAATCAGTGTCTTATATTTCCTTATTTTATGTGACTTAAAAGTGTTCCCAAAAACATTCATGGAACTACTATAGAACAAGAATCGCACTCGTGAATATGGTAAATGATCTTGAAAATCAAATTGAATGTTCCTAATAAATCACTGAAATGGTTTTAACAAGATTCGCAATCTTACCTGTAGAGTGGACCTCTGTCTCCTTTCTCTCACTCTGCTCCTTCACTCGTTTTTCTATCCTTTCTATCTTTCACCTTTCTGCATCTCTGCTCTTTTGTGCCTTATTTCTGCCCATTTTCCCTTTCTCTCCCTCTGCTCCTTCACTCGTTTTTCTACCCTTTCTATCTTTCACTTTTCTGCACCTCTGCTCTTTTGTGCCTTATTTCTGCCCATTTTCCCTTTTGCTCCTTCACTCGTTTTCACTCGTTTTTCTACCCTTTCCATCTTTCGCCTTTCTGCCCTTTTCTGCATCTCTGCTCTTTTGTGCCTTATTTCTGCTTATTTTCCCTTTTTTCTTTATCCCTTCTTTCCTCCCTTTACCTTTCCCCGCCGCTGCTGCCCCCGCGGCCCCCCCCCCCAGCGTGACCGGCCCAATCCAGCTCCTCTCCCCGCTCCCGCCTCCCAGCTGTCCAGCCCTCCCCGACCCCTACTTAATGGCGGCCACTGGTGCACCGAAGGCGCGTCAAAGGCTAGCACATCTGCGCCCGTCCGCAACCAGCACCAGGAACCCTGGACCTCCGCCCCGCCAACACTACGACCCAGCAGCACTCCACGCACTCAACCCAGGCTGCAACAACAACTGCAAGCTAGCATCACCAGCCGACACCCATGGACCTTTCAGCTGTCACCGCTGCCGGCACACCTGCAGCACCGCCAAGAACACGGATCCAGCACAACCCGCCCCCAAGAACACAACCGAACCGAAGACCCTGCAATGCATCCTCCTCAACGTCCGATCCCTCCACAAACACGCCACAGAAATCTGGGACCTCCTCGACAGCACCACCCCGGACGTAGCATTCTTCACCGAAACCTGGACCAATGCCACCTCGGGACCGGACATCGCCATCGCCATCCCGCAAGGATACAAGATCTCCAGGAAGGACCACCCCACCCACCCAGGAGGAGGAATCGCCATCGTCCACAAATCCAGCCTCCGCCTGAGCACACTACCTGACGAGTCCACAAAACTGATGGAACACCTTCACTTCAAGATACTGGCCAGCCCCATCGCCGCCCTCCGAGGAACCCTCATCTACCGACCCCCTGGACCCCGCGGACCCTTCGCCAACTCCATCACGGACATTATCTCCCCGCAGGCCATCGCATCCACCAACTACACCCTGCTGGGAGACCTCAACTTCCACCTCGACAATCAACTGGACCCCAACACCACATGCCTCCTGGACAACCTCCACAACATTGGACTCCGCCAGATCGTAACAGAGCCCACGCACTCAGCAGGACACACCCTCGACCCCCTCTTCACTACAGGAAACTCCATCACCTTCAGCCACACCACCGAACTCCCATGGACCGACTATCGTTGCGTCCACTTCACCTTCAGAACACACACCATCCACAGACACCAGCACCTGCTTCCAGAAAGAAACTAGACCAAAATCACCAACGACCAGCTCACCTCCTCACTCAACAACTCCACCCCAACCATTGCGGAAAACGACGACCCCAACAACGCATCTCGAACCCTGCATAGATGGATCTCGGACAGCACCAACACCATAGCCCCCCCTCAAGAAAAACAACAATACCCGTGCCAAGAAAGCCAGATGGTTTACCACCGAACTTCGAGAGTCCAGGCGCACATGCCGCCGCCTCGAAAAGGCCTGGAGAAACACCAAATCCACAGAAGCCCACAACAACTTCAGAGCCGCCACCAACGCCCACCATCAACTCATCAGAGAAACGAGGAAAAAAGAGATTGAAGACAGAATCTCCACCCAGGCACACAACAGCAAGAAACTCTTCAGCATCATCAAGGAGTTCGCTCAACCCACCAGCGAGTCTACTGACATCCCTCCCTCACAAGACCTCTGCGACAAACTCAGCACCTTTTTCCACCACAAAATCAAGAGCATCTATGACAACTTCGACAAAGACAACCAACACACTGAACCCTCACGAACCACCCCGACACCCGGAAACCAGCGATTGATGACTGGACAGCCCTCACCATCGAAGACACACTGAAGACAATGAAGTCAATCCACTCAGGGGCCCCCACGGACCCCTGCCCCCACCACATCTTCAACAGAGCCACCGATACCATCACACCCATGCTCCACCACACCATCAACCGCTCCCTGGCGACCGACTCCGTCCCCGACGACTGGAAACACGCGGAGGTCAACCCCCTCCTAAAGAAACCCTCAGCGGACCCCACCGACCTCAAAAACTGCAGACCCATCTCCCTGCTCCCTTTCCCAGCGAAAGTCATCGAGAAAGCCATCAACAGCCAACTCGCCACATTCATTGAAGAACACAACATCCTCGACTCCTCCCAATCCGGCTTCAGAAAAAACCACAGTACGGAAACCGCCCTCCTCGCCGCAACAGACGACATCGGCACCCAACTGGACAAAGGAGAAACAGTAGCCCTCATCCTCCTAGACCTATCAGCGGCGTTCGACACAGTCTCCCACCGCACCCTAATACGCAGACTCTACGACGCAGGAATCCAGGACAAGGCCCTCGACTGGATCTGCTCCTTCCTCTCCGGCAGGACGCAACGGATCAGACTCCCCCCTTTCCTCTCAGACCCCACACCTACCACCTGCGGAGTCCCCCAGGGCTCCTCCCTCAGCCCGACGCTTTTCAACGTCTACATGGCTCCACTTGCCCCCATCGTCAGAACCTATGGACTCAACATCGTGTCATACGCAGACGACACCCAGCTCATCCTCTCCCTATCCAACGAGCCCAACACCGCCAGACGCAACTTTCGAGAAGGCATGGAAGCCGTCGCCAAATGGATGAAAAACAGCTGCCTACAACTAAACACCAACAAAACAAAAGTACTCATCATGGGCCCAAACCCCGACGCGTGGAGCGACACCTGGTGGCCCACCGCCCTTGGAAACCCGCCAACCCCCACAGACCACGCACGCAACCTGGGAATCATCCTGGACTCTCGCATAAGGCGCCAAACCTCACGCATCTCGCATAAGCTGCCAACCCTCACGCATCTCGCGTGAGGTGCCAAACCTCAAGCATCTCGCGTGAGGTGCCAAACCTCACGCATCTCGGGTGAGGTGCCAAGCCTCACGCATCTCGGGTGAGGTGCTAAACCTCACGCATCTCGGGTGAGGTGGCAAACCTCACGTATCTCGGGTGAGGTGCCAAACCTCACCCATCTCGGGTGAGGTGGCAAACCTCACGCATCTCGCGTGAGGTGCAAACCCTCACGCATCTCGGGTGAGGTGCCAAACCTCACGCATCTCAGTTTAGGTGCCAACCCTCACGCATCTCGCGTGAGGTGCCAACCCTCACGCATCTCGCGTGAGGTGCCAGCCCTCACGCATCTCGGGTGAGGTGCCAAACCTCACGCATCTCGGGTGAGGTGCCAAACCTCACGCATCTCGGGTGAGGTGCCAAACCTCACGCATCTCGGGTGAGGTGCTAAACCTCACGCATCTCGCGATAGATACCGAATCGCACGCATATTGCGTGAGATACCGAATCGCACGCATCTCGCGTGAGGTGCCAAACCTCACGCATCTCGTGAGTGTCTGGCGCGGTGGTAAATGTCCTCTCATTCTTTGTTGCGCAGAGTCCGCCCCAGTTCCCTCTCCCATCTAGCCCGTCCTGCATTATAAACGTGCGAGTATCTGTCCAAGAGGAGCCGATATATGTCTGAAATGAGTCGCTTATCTGTGGTGCGCGAGAGAAGCCAGTATTCATATTTACTGTGCTTGCGTGTAGCGTCTCCACGGATCTGGGGTTGAAGCGCCCAATGTCGGACCTGTAGATACCTAAGGTGTTCAGCCTCCGCGAGGTCATAGGTCTTCCGGAATTCCTCAAAAGGCGTCACTCCCACACCTGAATACATGTGAAAGAGGCATCGGCATCCTGCTGGGCGCCACCGTGCAAAGGCCTGGACATCCCTACCCGGGCCGAAGTCAGGGTTCTCTAACAGGGGTGTGAGGGGAGACGGGAAGGTCGTCAGGTCGTGTAAGACGCATGTTCGATCCCATACCTCTAGCGGTACCCTCGTGACGAAGGAGGCGTATAGGTTAGGGGGCCGGTGTTGTTGCCGTAGGAAAGGCACCTCCTGGAGTGGACGCCCCGCTTGGTCCTGGAACAACCAATGGCGCTCCGATTCCCATTTGCTCCATTCCACTAGGGTTCTGAGTTGGGTCACCCGCGCATGCGCATTTCTCCCGAGAAATGCGCATGCGCGGGCGGCCGCGAATGCGCATTGGTATCTATGACGGTACGCTATTCCAATAGGGAGCCGTGGACGAGCCCCGGACACAGTAACTGCTTTAAACTTGTTTATTTAGGGTATTTTGCTTAAATAATGTATGTAGGGGAGGGCGGGAGGGAGGCGGGTGGCGGCCGACTCGGCTACGCACACGGAGTGGGCGTAGTGTTGCCGGCTACGCTGTCTACGCAAAATGCATAGGAGGCAACACTACGCCTACTCCGTGGGCGTAGCCGATTCGGACGCCCAGGGTTAATTTTAATGCCCAGATGTATTTGCTGTGCTAGTCCGACCCTAGCTGTTCCACGTATTCCGAGTGAATTTATCAATAAATAACAAATGACTCAACCCCCAGTGGCTCCAATTGCCCTGTTGGTCCAGTGTCACTCCGAACTGAGGGAGTTCTTGCTGGGTCGGAGGTGCACTCACACGGAGCTGTTTACATAACGTGCTCACCGTGCAAACCGTAGCAGCCCTCTCAATTGACTCCAGTGACGCCATTTAAACTTATTTTAATTAATGTTTAACCTATCGCAAATACTGTTTTTAACACTCCGTCGATCGTCAACCCCTCCTTATCCTCTCACTCCCAAATATACAATTTGGCACCAGCATGACTGAGCTAAACAGTGTGAATCAGGCGAGTGACGAAGGTGCTTGTGCTGACAAGTTCGTGTCTAGTCAGAGGCCAGTCATTCCTCTGATGTCCCTACTTGTTCGGTGTGCAGGGGAACGCCAGTTCTCTTGTGTCAGTGAATTAACGAGACACACGTTTGTGCCTGCTTACTGGCACTATGACTATGAGAGATGGAAACAAACATACAAACTACTGCCACAAACGGATGAGAGAAACTCGCACTTTATTTACTCGGAACTTTTATACAGAATGCAAAGCATGACTGTATTTTCGGCTGAATTGGGTTACATGTTACAACTCATTTACACACAGTCACAGAGGCCCTTATTTAAGGCAACCCAAGGAACGTGCCAACAATGTACAGTCTTCAGAGTTTATTCGATGTTATATTGTTTTCATTTTTAATTATTATGTATGCACATGCACAATGGCACTCACCACATGGGAAGGAAGTCGGAACGGGAAACCAAGAATCAGGCGTGAGCGCTCTCACTGCACAGGACCATCTCTTCCCAGAGCAAGGGCAGGTGGCACGGCGACATCGCAGTCCCACCTGCCCCATCACAGTCAGGCACAGGTTGCCAAACCCAGCCGCAAGAAGAGCTCAGAACATCCATAGAAGCACCAAGCACCTGCACGCCACTGCCAACGGACCCGAGCCGGCGCACAAGGAGGCATGCATGAGCTGAGCATCCCGGGTGACAGGGTAAAGGAGTCCCGGCGCGTGGCGCAACACAAACCACCTCAACCCCCAGACTAGAGAGCTTCTTCTTCACCCCTCTGAAACCCGCCTCCTTAATGAAATCCCCCTCACTCCGAAGCAGGCAGAGACAGGCAACATTTAAATACTTAAGTATAATTTACATGCGATTTGTATGTATGTATGTATGTATGTATGTATAGGCGTTCTTTTATAGCACTATAACTGTCACCCGACGGGCATCCTGGCGCTTAGACTGTTATGACACAATACATGATGTTTCCAGCTTCCAATCTATTTACATTGTTCTGGGGAACAGATGGGTCTTTAATGCTTTTTTAAAGGAAGAAAAATTTTCCAGGCCCCTCAGGCCTACCGGTAGAGAATTCCACAGCCGCGCTGCGGTAAACCTGAAGGACCGACCACCCATCCGGGACCTCAGAAACTTGGGTACTACCACCAAGTAAGCCGAGGCTGACCGGAGTGGTCTTGGAGGGATGTACCATGAGAAAAGGTCCTGCAGAGGAGACGGGCCTTGTCCGTGTAGAGCCCTAGAAACCAAACACAAAGCTTTGAAGTTCACCCGTTGAGAGATTGGCAACCAATGGAGGTCCCTAAGTGCCTTGGCAGAAGAGTCCAGGCGGCGTCGCGAGAGTGCCAGTTTGGCAGCAAAATTCTGTACTCTGAGTTTTCCTAGCAGAGTAACTGGTGCCCCCAGCAGCAGTGCGTTGCAGTAGTCGAGACGACTTAAAATTATGCTCCGCATTACCTCTGGTCTGGCCTGTACCGGGAGCAAGGGTAGAATCTTTCGCAATGATCCAAGTAATGCCATACAAGTGGCCACCGTTTTGTTCACTGATGTGTCCAGCTGTAAGTCGGAACTAAACATTAACCCCAAATTCTGAACCGATTCGGCAGGCAGACTAGTACCTTGGAAATCAGGAGGCCAAAAACCCTGCGGTAGGGGTCTGGGGGTCCGATCCATAGAGCAATGTAGCACCTCGGTTTTCGAGCTGTTAAATTGTAGGGAGTTGTTACCCAGCCATTCTGCCGTGGTGCTCATGCATCGATGGAAGACCTCCTGTGACACCCCGTTCTTACCCTCAAACGAGAAGATAAGTTGGGTGTCATCGGCGTAGTTGGTGACTGTTATGCCAAAAGATTTAATCAGCGTGATCAGGGGACGGAGGTAAAGATTGAAAAGAATGGAGCTGATGGCCGAGCCCTGGGGTACTCCCTGACCAACCCTCCTGATGTTGGATTTAAAGGGTGGCAGGGCAACTACCTGGTGCCTTTGATCGAGATATGACACCAGCCATTCAAGGGCCAAGCCCGACACCCCAGCCTCCGTCAGTCCCCTGACCAGGATTGCATGGCTGACTGTGTCGAACGCGGCCGACATATCGAGCAGCACTAAAAAGGCTGCTCGACCCTGGTCGGCACGCGTTTGAAGGTCATGGAGAACAGTCACCAATGCCGACTCTGTCCCATGTGCCGGTCTAAACCCAAACTGAGCCACATCCAAACAATCAGTAGTCTCAAGAAAGTTGGAGAGATGTTTTGTGGCCAGTTTCTCTATAATTTTAATAGGGAATGGCAAGAGGGAGATGGGCCTAAAGTTGGCTGGGCATGTGGGGTCCAGATTCTCCTTTTTAAGCAGTGGGGAGACCACCGCCAATTTCCAGCAATCTGGAACCCGTGCTGAAGTGAGAGACTGGCGACAGATGGAAAAAAGTGGGGGAAACAGCTCTTCACGAAAAAGTTTCCAGAATTTGGGTGGAAGAGGATCAGAAGGTGAGCCAGAGGACTCCCCGTCAGCCAAAGAGCAGAAGTCCTCAAAAGATGGTAGAGTAAAGTTGCTCGGCTCACCTGATTTAGTACACTCCTTCCTATTCTCAAACGAGATGGAATCGTGCACAGCACGGCCAGTTGACGAGGGAAGATTGTTTAAGATGTTGGCAATCTAATCCTCAAAGGCCTGTGCAAGCGAATCACAGAGAGCTTGAGAGGCCGGAATGACAATTTTTGTACAGCCAGGATGGGCCAGGTCCTTTACGATCTTAAATAAGGCCTGAGATTTATTTACAGCTGCCATCAAAGATTCTTCTAAGAATCTAGCTTTGGCAAGCTTGATCTGGATTTTATAGGACGCCAGTGCTTGTTTGAAGAGGACTCTATGTGATTCCAGGTACTGTTTCCTCCAGGTCCGCTCAGCCTGTTTTGGCTTGAGGCTTGAGGCATTGGGGCTTGAGCTGCCGAAGTTCTTCAGAGTACCATGGCATAGCAAGATTAGTCCTATCTTTGATTTTTCGCAGCGGGGCCAAAGAGTCCAGAGAAGCTGAGATTCGCTGACAGAGAGTCTCGTAACTTACGTCCACATTCGCTCCCAATACAAAGCCATCTGGCAGCAGAGAGGGCAAGATCGTTTGTTTGAGGAGTCTAGACCATTGTCTCCCCATTCTAGTGCCCCCCACACTCCCTTTCTTTAATGGAGCACTAGTGCACGAGAGGGAGAACTGGACGAGGGCGTGATCCGTCCAACACTGAGGCAGGACGTCACGTATAGCCGTTCGACAAGCGTCAGCAAAAAGTAGATCAAGAATATGGCCCTTTGAATGGGTTTTGGAGAGTACCAGTTGTTGTAGCTCAATATTATGACAAGCTTGGACCAGCTCTACATAGGCCGTCTTGGTCGGTCTCTCTGACCAAAGATTGAAATCCCCTAACACCATCAACTTTGTGTGGGAGTGGGAGAGATCTTATATTAAGTCTATGAGCTCAGGTACAGCAGAAAACGAGCTAGCCGGGGGTCTATAACATAGTAGACCCGTGAATAGCACGCCTCCTTGGTCCTTGCTGGAGAAACCCAATGTTTCGCACCCAGCGATTGCCTTGATGATAAGCTGGGAGACGTCAAGAGTCTGCCTAAAAATTAATCCAGTTCCACCTCCTCTGGTTCCCATCCTGGGATTATGCCTTATTTTGAAGCCAGTGGGACAAGCTGTCCCCAGTTCCACCGAGCTAGTCGGTGTTGTCCAAGTCTCTGTCATGAAGAGTACGTCTAGATGGTAAGAATCGCTAAGTAACGCAATTTCTTCACAGTGTTTGATGAGAGATCTCACATTTAACAAGCCACAGGACAAGGCAACTGGGTGCTTACTGGTGGTGATATACTTTCGGTTGCTGAGTGAACCGAGATTAAGGCGTAAAAGTTCATCGCGGGAATAAGAGTAAGAAGTTACATCTTGGTTCCGAGAGGCAGAACTTTCGGCGCCCGGCGCGAACGGGCGCAAACGGGCTTACCTCTGGCGCACCTCCGGCGCTCCGCCGGCGCGCCTGCTGCGCGCCTACGTTGCGCGCTTTAGGGGCGTCCATCATATATAGCCGTATACGCAAGATTCCAGTAGTGCGATCACTAGCCCCCCAACCAAGATGGCGCCAGCAATTCGGCACTCCCTGGTTCCCTCCCTCACCCAAGATGGCGGCTACCAAAACCGCAGCGCGATGTCCCCAGGAGCCCTAAGGTGCCCTGAAGCGCTCAAATTCCCTTAAAGTGCGGAATTAGGTCACAATTATAGTGCGGGTAAGAGTGGTACTAATAACACGCTATGAGAGAGGTAGCGCCTAGCGCCAAGATCGACAGCGCGAGCGCGCAGTAAAGTAGATTAATTTTAAAATAATTAAAACAGCAATTCGGCAATAGATTCTGCAGCGCGCAATGGTCATGTAAGTCTGACCTGTCGATGGGGAAGTTCTGCTTTTATGCACCTCCAGACGCAAGAGTCCTGTAGTGCGATCACTAGCCCCCCAACCAAGATGGCGCCAGCAATTCGGCACTCCCTGGTTCCCTCCCTCACCCAAGATGGCGGCTACCAAAACCGCAGCGCGATGTCCCCAGGAGCCCTAAGGTGCCCTGAAGCGCTCAAATTCCCGCAAAGTGCGGAATGAGGTCACAATTATAGTGCGGGTAAGAGTGGTACTAATAACACGCTATGAGAGAGGTAGCGCCTAGCGCCAAGATCGACAACGCGAGCGCGCAGTAAAGTAGATTCATTTTAAAATAATTAAAACAGCAATGCGGCAATAGATTCTGCAGCGCGCAATGGTCATGTAAGTCTGCGATATGCGATAATACATAATAAAATATTATATAAAACTTACCTTGGCTTCCCGCGCTGACTCCCGAGACTGCAGACTTCCGACTCCCGCCGTCCTGGATTTTGAATGCGTCTGACGTGGTCTGGGCTCTCATCAACAGGAAGGCTGCAGGCAACCTCCCTCCCCTCCACCGCAGCCAGCACCGATTGGTTCGGACGGCTGCCCCAACAGCGTCATTTCTCTCAGTCTGTATGCTGCAGAGAACGGAGAGGAGGAAGCGGAGTACTTAATCGCTGTATCCTATCTACTTTATCAGAGAGCATTGCAGTGGCATTCCTAGCTTCAGTTAAATCTGTTTGCATCTGAACAATAACCCTCATTAAATCATCCATGGTGGCCATAATGTCAAAACTCTCAGACCGGGAGGAATATTATTCGTGGGCTCACTGTTCTGTCAGGTTGCTTCTTCCTCAGGGTCTGGAGTGATGATATAAGGGGCCCACCTCTCAATACCTCCAACTCTGATTGTAATGATTACACAGAGTATTGAAGTGATTAAGCGGGGGGAAAGGGAATTAGGAAGGGACCAGCTGGGAAGGAGATCTGAAAAGGAAGTTACTCGCAAACAAAATTACACGCACTTTCCTTCGCACAAAGACGTAAATTAGGACATCAGATTCTGTCCTTTAATCAGGAACTAGCTTAAGAGCTTTGTGGCTTGCGTTTATTCAGACAATCAGACTCTTAGTTGACCTTTCTTAGATCCGCTATATTGTGGCGATAATACTTCACTTCAGTATCAACTGCTCAAAGGCATAAGCAGCAGAATTTGGTTTAGGTCTTTCTATGACTAGGTTTTCAATCACCTAAACAATCAGTGTCTTATATTTCCTTATTTTATGTGACTTAAAAGTGTTCCCAAAAACATTCATGGAACTACTATAGAACAAGAATCGCACTCGTGAATATGGTAAATGATCTTGAAAATCAAATTGAATGTTCCTAATAAATCACTGAAATGGTTTTAACAAGATTCGCAATCTTACCTGTAGAGTGGACCTCTGTCTCCTATCTCTCACTCTGCTCCTTCACTCGTTTTTCTATCCTTTCTATCTTTCACCTTTCTGCATCTCTGCTCTTTTGTGCCTTATTTCTGCCCATTTTCCCTTTCTCTCCCTCTGCTCCTTCACTCGTTTTTCTACCCTTTCTATCTTTCACTTTTCTGCACCTCTGCTCTTTTGTGCCTTATTTCTGCCCATTTTCCCTTTCGCTCCTTCACTCGTTTTCACTCGTTTTTCTACCCTTTCCATCTTTCGCCTTTCTGCCCTTTTCTGCATCTCTGCTCTTTTGTGCCTTATTTCTGCTTATTTTCCCTTTTTTCTTTATCCCTTCTTTCCTCCCTTTACCTTTCCCCGCCGCTGCTGCCCCCGCGGCCCCTCCCCCCCCCCCCAGCGTGACCGGCCCAATCCAGCTCCTCTCCCCGCTCCCGCATCCCAGCTGTCCAGCCCTCCCCGACCCCTACTTAATGGCGGCCACTGGTGCACCGAAGGCGCGTCAAAGGCTAGCACATCTGCGCCCGTCCGCGACCAGCACCAGGAACCCTGGACCTCCGCCCCGCCAACACTACGACCCAGCAGCACTCCACGCACTCAACCCAGGCTGCAACAACAACTGCAAGCTAGCATCACCAGCCGACACCCATGGACCTTTCAGCTGTCACCGCTGCCGGCACACCTGCAGCACCGCCAAGAACACGGATCCAGCACAACCCGCCCCCAAGAACACAACCGAACCGAAGACCCTGCAATGCATCCTCCTCAACGTCCGATCCCTCCACAAACACGCCACAGAAATCGGGACCTCCTCGACAGCACCACCCCGGACGTAGCATTCTTCACCGAAACCTGGACCAATGCCACCTCGGGACCGGACATCGCCATCGCCATCCCGCAAGGATACAAGATCTCCAGGAAGGACCACCCCACCCACCCAGGAGGAGGAATCGCCATCGTCCACAAATCCAGCCTCCGCCTGAGCACACTACCTGACGAGTCCACAAAACTGATGGAACACCTTCACTTCAAGATACTGGCCAGCCCCATCGCCGCCCTCCGAGGAACCCTCATCTACCGACCCCCTGGACTCCGCGGACCCTTCGCCAACTCCATCACGGACATTATCTCCCCGCAGGCCATCGCATCCACCAACTACACCCTGCTGGGAGACCTCAACTTCCACCTCGACAATCAACTGGACCCCAACACCACATGCCTCCTGGACAACCTCCACAACATTGGACTCCGCCAGATCGTGACAGAGCCCACGCACTCAGCAGGACACACCCTCGACCCCCTCTTCACTACAGGAAACTCCATCACCTTCAGCCACACCACCGAACTCCCATGGACCGACTATCGTTGCGTCCACTTCACCTTCAGAACACACACCATCCACAGACACCAGCACCTGCTTCCAGAAAGAAACTGGACCAAAATCACCAACGACCAGCTCACCTCCTCACTCAACAACTCCACCCCAACCATTGCGGAAAACGACGACCCCAACAACGCAGCTCGAACCCTGCATAGATGGATCTCGGACAGCACCAACACCATAGCCCCCCCTCAAGAAAAACAACAATACCCGTGCCAAGAAAGCCAGATGGTTTACCACCGAACTTCGAGAGTCCAGGCGCACATGCCGCCGCCTCGAAAAGGCCTGGAGAAACACCAAATCCACAGAAGCCCACAACAACTTCAGAGCCGCCACCAACGCCCACCATCAACTCATCAGAGAAACGAGGAAAAAAGAGATTGAAGACAGAATCTCCACCCAGGCACACAACAGCAAGAAACTCTTCAGCATCATCAAGGAGTTCGCCCAACCCACCAGCGAGTCTACTGACATCCCTCCCTCACAAGACCTCTGCGACAAACGCAGCACCTTTTTCCACCACAAAATCAAGAGCATCTACGACAACTTCGACAAAGACAACCAACACACTGAACCCTCACGAACCACCCCGACACCCGGAAACCAGCGATTGATGACTGGACAGCCCTCACCATCGAAGACACACTGAAGACAATGAAGTCAATCCACTCAGGGGCCCCCACGGACCCCTGCCCCCACCACATCTTCAACAGAGCCACCGATACCATCACACCCATGCTCCACCACACCATCAACCGCTCCCTGGCGACCGACTCCGTCCCCGACGACTGGAAACACGCGGAGGTCAACTCCCTCCTAAAGAAACCCTCAGCGGACCCCACCGACCTCAAAAACTGCAGACCCATCTCCCTGCTCCCTTTCCCAGCGAAAGTCATTGAGAAAGCCATCAACAGCCAACTCGCCACATTCATTGAAGAACACAACATCCTCGACTCCTCCCAATCCGGCTTCAGAAAAAACCACAGTACGGAAACCGCCCTCCTCGCCGCAACAGACGACATCCGCACCCAACTGGACAAAGGAGAAACAGTAGCCCTCATCCTCCTAGACCTATCAGCGGCGTTCGACACAGTCTCCCACCGCACCCTAATACGCAGACTCTACGACGCAGGAATCCAGGACAAGGCCCTCGACTGGATCTGCTCCTTCCTCTCCGGCAGGACGCAACGGATCAGACTCCCCCCTTTCCTCTCAGACCCCACACCTACCACCTGCGGAGTCCCCCAGGGCTCCTCCCTCAGCCCGACGCTTTTCAACGTCTACATGGCTCCACTTGCCCCCATCGTCAGAACCTATGGACTCAACATCGTGTCATACGCAGACGACACCCAGCTCATCCTCTCCCTATCCAACGAGCCCAACACCGCCAGACGCAACTTTCGAGAAGGCATGGAAGCCGTCGCCAAATGGATGAAAAACAGCTGCCTACAACTAAACACCAACAAAACAAAAGTACTCATCATGGGCCCAAACCCCGACGCGTGGAGCGACACCTGGTGGCCCACCGCCCTTGGAAACCCGCCAACCCCCACAGACCACGCACGCAACCTGGGAATCATCCTGGACTCCGAGCTCAAAATGGACCGCCAGATCAACTCTGTCTCATCTTCCTGCTTCCACACCCTCCGCCTCCTTCGTAAGACCTTCAAATGGATCCCCCTCGAACACCGAAAGACAGTCACTCACGCCCTGGTCACCAGCACACTCTACTACGGCAACGCACTCTACGCCGGAATAAACAAAAACATCATCCGCAAGCTACTGAACATCCAGAACGCCGCCGCAAGACTGGCCCTCAACCTGCCAAAACACTGCCCCATCTCGCAGCACCTGCGCACACTCCACTGGCTCCCCGTCGAGGCGAGAATCACCTTTAAGATGCTCACCCACGCACACAAGGCCCTCCACGGCACCGGACCAGCATACCTGAACAGCCGGCTCAAATTCCAGGCACTCCCAAAGGACCCTACGATCAGCCCAGCTCTCCTACGCTGTGGTCCCCCGCACCAGAAAGACCAGATCGGGAGGCCGCTCCTTCTCCTTCCTCGCCGCCAAAGCATGGAACGCCCTTACACTCCACCTCAGACAGACAACATCGCTCCCCATCTTCGCAAGAAACCTCAAAACTTGGCTCTTCGACAGACCCCCTCCTTGATGGAATGGAACCTGCACCCCCCACCCCTAGCGCCTTGAGACCCTTACGGGTGAGTAGTTGCGCTTTAACAAACTCCTGATTGATGGATTGACTCTACTTCTGAATCTGGGTTAGTGACAGGTAATCCCCCCCAAAACCTAGCCTCACCGGGAGCCCATCAAGAAGAGAAGTCTCTGCAGATTCTAAACTCCTCCTGCAGCTCAGCGAGCGTTGTAGCAGATTTCAGGCACCCAGAACTCTCCACCGATCAAAAGAACAAAGCTGGCCTTGCAGAGAAATGGAGCCCCAAGATCCTCTTCCTCCTTCACCAAAAGACGCTGAATAGTGAGCACGGGGAACTGGACGCGGCCGCTGACATCGCAGGCACGCCCCGTGCCAAACCTCACGCATCTCGCATAAGGCGCCAAACCTCACGCATCTCGCATAAGCTGCCAACCCTCACGCATCTCGCGTGAGGTGCCAAACCTCAAGCATCTCGCGTGAGGTGCCAAACCTCACGCATCTCGGGTGAGGTGCCCAGCCTCACGCATCTCGGGTGAGGTGCCAAACCTCACGCATCTTGGGTGAGGTGCTAAACCTCACGTATCTCGCGTGAGATACCGAATCTCACGCATATTGCGTGAGATACCGAATCGCACGCATCTCGCGTGAGGTGCCAAACCTCACGCATCTCGTGAGTGTCTGGCGCGGTGGTAAATGTCCTCTCATTCTTTGTTGCGCAGAGTCCGCCCCAGTTCCCTCTCCCATCTAGCCCGTCCTGCATTATAAACGCGCGAGTATCTGTCCAAGAGGAGCCGATATATGTCTGAAATGAGTCGCTTATCTGTGGTGCGCGAGAGAAGCCAGTATTCATATTTACTGTGCTTGCGTGTAGCGTCTCCACGGATCTGGGGTTGAAGCGCCCAATGTCGGACCTGTAGATACCTAAGGTGTTCAGCCTCCGCGAGGTCATAGGTCTTCCGGAATTCCTCAAAAGGCGTCACTCCCACACCTGAATACATGTGAAAGAGGCATCGGCATCCTGCTGGGCGCCACCGTGCAAAGGCCTGGACATCCCTACCCGGGCCGAAGTCAGGGTTCTCTAACAGGGGTGTGAGGGGAGACGGGAAGGTCGTCAGGTCGTGTAAGACGCATGTTCGATCCCATACCTCTAGCGGTACCCTCGTGACGAAGGAGGCGTATAGGTTAGGGGGCCGGTGTTGTTGCCGTAGGAAAGGCACCTCCTGGAGTGGACGCCCCGCTTGGTCCTGGAACAACCAATGGCGCTCCGATTCCCATTTGCTCCATTCCACTAGGGTTCTGAGTTGGGTCACCCGCGCATGCGCATTTCTCCCGAGAAATGCGCATGCGCGGGCGGCCGCGAATGCGCATTGGTATCTATGACGGTACGCTATTCCAATAGGGAGCCACGGACGAGCCCCGGACACAGTAACTGCTTTAAACTTGTTTATTTAGGGTATTTTGCTTAAATAATGTATGTAGGGGAGGGCGGGAGGGAGGCGGGTGGCGGCCGACTCGGCTACGCACACGGAGTGGGCGTAGTGTTGCCGGCTACGCTGTCTACGCAAAATGCATAGGAGGCAACACTACGCCTACTCCGTGGGCGTAGCCGATTCGGACGCCCAGGGTTAATTTTAATGCCCAGATGTATTTGCTGTGCTAGTCCGACCCTAGCTGTTCCACGTATTCCGAGTGAATTTATCAATAAATAACAAATGACTCAACCCCCAGTGGCTCCAATTGCCCTGTTGGTCCAGTGTCACTCCGAACTGAGGGAGTTCTTGCTGGGTCGGAGGTGCACTCACACGGAGCTGTTTACATAACGTGCTCACCGTGCAAACCGTAGCAGCCCTCTCAATTGACTCCAGTGACGCCATTTAAACTTATTTTAATTAATGTTTAACCTATCGCAGATACTGTTTTTAACACTCCGTCGATCGTCAACCCCTCCTTATCCTCTCACTCCCAAATATACAATTTGGCACCAGCATGACTGAGCTAAACAGTGTGAATCAGGCGAGTGACGAAGGTGCTGGTGCTGACAAGTTCGTGTCTAGTCAGAGGCCAGTCATTCCTCTGATGTCCCTACTTGTTCGGTGTGCAGGGGAACGCCAGTTCTCTTGTGTCAGTGAATTAACGAGACACACGTTTGTGCCTGCTTACTGGCACTATGACTATGAGAGATGGAAACAAACATACAAACTACTGCCACAAACGGATGAGAGAAACTCGCACTTTATTTACTCGGAACTTTTATACAGAATGCAAAGCATGACTGTATTTTCGGCTGAATTGGGTTACATGTTACAACTCATTTACACACAGTCACAGAGGCCCTTATTTAAGGCAACCCAAGGAACGTGCCAACAATGTACAGTCTTCAGAGTTTATTCGATGTTATATTGTTTTCATTTTTAATTATTATGTATGCACATGCACAATGGCACTCACCACATGGGAAGGAAGTCGGAACGGGAAACCAAGAATCAGGCGTGAGCGCTCTCACTGCACAGGACCATCTCTTCCCAGAGCAAGGGCAGGTGGCACGGCGACATCGCAGTCCCACCTGCCCCATCACAGTCAGGCACAGGTTGCCAAACCCAGCCGCAAGAAGAGCTCAGAACATCCATAGAAGCACCAAGCACCTGCACGCCACTGCCAACGGACCCGAGCCGGCGCACAAGGAGGCATGCATGAGCTGAGCATCCCGGGTGACAGGGTAAAGGAGTCCCGGCGCGTGGCGCAACACAAACCACCTCAACCCCCAGACTAGAGAGCTTCTTCTTCACCCCTCTGAAACCCGCCTCCTTAATGAAATCCCCCTCACTCCGAAGCAGGCAGAGACAGGCAACATTTAAATACTTAAGTATAATTTACATGCGATATGTATGTATGTATGTATGTATGTATAGGCGTTCTTTTATAGCACTATAACTGTCACCCGACGGGCATCCTGGCGCTTAGACTGTTATGACACAATACATGATGTTTCCAGCTTCCAATCTATTTACATTGTTCTGGGGAACAGATGGGTCTTTAATGCTTTTTTAAAGGAAGAAAAATTTTCCAGGCCCCTCAGGCCTACCGGTAGAGAATTCCACAGCCGCGCTGCGGTAAACCTGAAGGACCGACCACCCATCCGGGACCTCAGAAACTTGGGTACTACCACCAAGTAAGCCGAGGCTGACCGGAGTGGTCTTGGAGGGATGTACCATGAGAAAAGGTCCTGCAGAGGAGACGGGCCTTGTCCGTGTAGAGCCCTAAAAACCAAACACAAAGCTTTGAAGTTCACCCGTTGAGAGATTGGCAACCAATGGAGGTCCCTAAGTGCCTTGGCAGAAGAGTCCAGGCGGCGTCGCGAGAGTGCCAGTTTGGCAGCAAAATTCTGTACTCTGAGTTTTCCTAGCAGAGTAACTGGTGCCCCCAGCAGCAGTGCGTTGCAGTAGTCGAGACGACTTAAAATTATGCTCCGCATTACCTCTGGTCTGGCCTGTACCGGGAGCAAGGGTAGAATCTTTCGCAATGATCCAAGTAATGCCATACAAGTGGCCACCGTTTTGTTCACTGATGTGTCCAGCTGTAAGTCGGAACTAAACATTAACCCCAAATTTTGAACCGATTCGGCAGGCAGACTAGTACCTTGGAAATCAGGAGGCCAAAAACCCTGCGGTAGGGGTCTGGGGGTCCGATCCATAGAGCAATGTAGCACCTCGGTTTTCGAGCTGTTAAATTGTAGGGAGTTGTTACCCAGCCATTCTGCCGTGGTGCTCATGCATCGATGGAAGACCTCCTGTGACACCCCGTTCTTACCCTCAAACGAGAAAATAAGTTGGGTGTCATCGGCGTAGTTGGTGACTGTTATGCCAAAAGATTTAATCAGCGTGATCAGGGGACGGAGGTAAAGATTGAAAAGAATGGAGCTGATGGCCGAGCCCTGGGGTACTCCCTGACCAACCCTCCTGATGTTGGATTTAAAGGGTGGCAGGGCAACTACCTGGTGCCTTTGATCGAGATATGACACCAGCCATTCAAGGGCCAAGCCCGACACCCCAGCCTCCGTCAGTCCCCTGACCAGGATTGCATGGCTGACCGTGTCGAACGCGGCCGACATATCGAGCAGCACTAAAAAGGCTGCTCGACCCTGGTCGGCACGCGTTTGAAGGTCATGGAGAACAGTCACCAATGCCGACTCTGTCCCATGTGCCGGTCTAAACCCAAACTGAGCCACATCCAAACAATCAGTAGTCTCAAGAAAGTTGGAGAGATGTTTTGTGGCCAGTTTCTCTATAATTTTAATAGGGAATGGCAAGAGGGAGATGGGCCTAAAGTTGGCTGGGCATGTGGGGTCCAGATTCTCCTTTTTAAGCAGTGGGGAGACCACCGCCAATTTCCAGCAATCTGGAACCCGTGCTGAAGTGAGAGACTGGCGACAGATGGAAAAAAGTGGGGGAAACAGCTCTTCACGAAAAAGTTTCCAGAATTTGGGTGGAAGAGGATCAGAAGGTGAGCCAGAGGACTCCCCGTCAGCCAAAGAGCAGAAGTCCTCAAAAGATGGTAGAGTAAAGTTGCTCGGCTCACCTGATTTAGTACACTCCTTCCTATTCTCAAACGAGATGGAATCGTGCACAGCACGGCCAGTTGACGAGGGAAGATTGTTTAAGATGTTGGCAATCTAATCCTCAAAGGCCTGTGCAAGCGAATCACAGAGAGCTTGAGAGGCCGGAATGACAATTTTTGTACAGCCAGGATGGGCCAGGTCCTTTACGATCTTAAATAAGGCCTGAGATTTATTTACAGCTGCCATCAAAGATTCTTCTAAGAATCTAGCTTTGGCAAGCTTGATCTGGATTTTATAGGACGCCAGTGTTTGTTTGAAGAGGACTCTATGTGATTCCAGGTACTGTTTCCTCCAGGTCCGCTCAGCCTGTTTTGGCTTGAGGCTTGAGGCATTGGGGCTTGAGCTGCCGAAGTTCTTCAGAGTACCATGGCATAGCAAGATTAGTCCTATCTTTGATTTTTCGCAGCGGGGCCAAAGAGTCCAGAGAAGCTGAGATTCGCTGACAGAGAGTCTCGTAACTTACGTCCACATTCGCTCCCAATACAAAGCCATCTGGCAGCAGAGAGGGCAAGATCGTTTGTTTGAGGAGTCTAGACCATTGTCTCCCCATTCTAGTGCCCCCCACACTCCCTTTCTTTAATGGAGCACTAGTGCACGAGAGGGAGAACTGGACGAGGGCGTGATCCGTCCAACACTGAGGCAGGACGTCACGTATAGCCGTTCGACAAGCGTCAGCAAAAAGTAGATCAAGAATATGGCCCTTTGAATGGGTTTTGGAGAGTACCAGTTGTTGTAGCTCAATATTATGACAAGCTTGGACCAGCTCTACATAGGCCGTCTTGGTCGGTCTCTCTGACCAAAGATTGAAATCCCCTAACACCATCAACTTTGTGTGGGAGTGGGAGAGATCTTATATTAAGTCTATGAGCTCAGGTACAGCAGAAAACGAGCTAGCCGGGGGTCTATAACATAGTAGACCCGTGAATAGCACGCCTCCTTGGTCCTTGCTGGAGAAACCCAATGTTTCGCACCCAGCGATTGCCTTGATGATAAGCTGGGAGACGTCAAGAGTCTGCCTAAAAATTAATCCAGTTCCACCTCCTCTGGTTCCCATCCTGGGATTATGCCTTATTTTGAAGCCAGTGGGACAAGCTGTCCCCAGTTCCACCGAGCTAGTCGGTGTTGTCCAAGTCTCTGTCATGAAGAGTACGTCTAGATGGTAAGAATCGCTAAGTAACGCAATTTCTTCACAGTGTTTGATGAGAGATCTCACATTTAACAAGCCACAGGACAAGGCAACTGGGTGCTTACTGGTGGTGATATACTTTCGGTTACTGAGTGAACCGAGATTAAGGCGTAAAAGTTCATCGCGGGAATAAGAGTAAGAAGTTACATCTTGGTTCCGAGAGGCAGAACTTTCGGCGCCGGCGCGAACGGGCGCAAACGGGCTTACCTCTGGCGCACCTCCGGCGCTCCGCCGGCGCGCCTGCTGCGCGCCTGCTGCGCGCCTACGTTGCGCGCTTTAGGGGCGTCCATCATATATAGCCGTATACGCAAGATTCCAGTAGTGCGATCACTAGCCCCCCAACCAAGATGGCGCCAGCAATTCGGCACTCCCTGGTTCCCTCCCTCACCCAAGATGGCGGCTACCAAAACCGCAGCGCGATGTCCCCAGGAGCCCTAAGGTGCCCTGAAGCGCTCAAATTCCCGCAAAGTGCGGAATTAGGTCACAATTATAGTGCGGGTAAGAGTGGTACTAATAACACGCTATGAGAGAGGTAGCGCCTAGCGCCAAGATCGACAGCGCGAGCGCGCAGTAAAGTAGATTAATTTTAAAATAATTAAAACAGCAATTCGGCAATAGATTCTGCAGCGCGCAATGGTCATGTAAGTCTGACCTGTCGATGGGGAAGTTCTGCTTTTATGCACCTCCAGACGCAAGAGTCCTGTAGTGCGATCACTAGCCCCCCAACCAAGATGGCGCCAGCAATTCGGCACTCCCTGGTTCCCTCCCTCACCCAAGATGGCGGCTACCAAAACCGCAGCGCGATGTCCCCAGGAGCCCTAAGGTGCCCTGAAGCGCTCAAATTCCCGCAAAGTGCGGAATGAGGTCACAATTATAGTGCGGGTAAGAGTGGTACTAATAACACGCTATGAGAGAGGTAGCGCCTAGCGCCAAAATCGACAACGCGAGCGCGCAGTAAAGTAGATTCATTTTAAAATAATTAAAACAGCAATGCGGCAACAGATTCTGCAGCGCGCAATGGTCATGTAAGTCTGCGATATGCGATAATACATAATAAAATATTATATAAAACTTACCTTGGCTTCCCGCGCTGACTCCCGAGACTGCAGACTTCCGACTCCCGCCGTCCTGGATTTTGAATGCGTCTGACGTGGTCTGGGCTCTCATCAACAGGAAGGCTGCAGGCAACCTCCCTCCCCTCCACCGCAGCCAGCACCGATTGGTTCGGACGGCTGCCCCAACAGCGTCATTTCTCTCAGTCTGTATGCTGCAGAGAACGGAGAGGAGGAAGCGAAGTACTTAATCGCTGTATCCTATCTACTTTATCAGAGAGCATTGCAGTGGCATTCCTAGCTTCAGTTAAATCTGTTTGCATGTGAACAATAACCCTCATTAAATCATCCATGGTGGCCATAATGTCAAAACTCTCAGACCGGGAGGAATATTATTCGTGGGCTCACTGTTCTGTCAGGTTGCTTCTTCCTCAGGGTCTGGAGTGATGATATAAGGGGCCCACCTCTCAATACCTCCAACTCTGATTGTAATGATTACACAGAGTATTGAAGTGATTAAGCGGGGGGAAAGGGAATTAGGAAGGGACCAGCTGGGAAGGAGATCTGAAAAGGAAGTTACTCGCAAACAAAAATACACGCACTTTCCTTCGCACAAAGACGTAAATTAGGACATCAGATTCTGTCCTTTAATCAGGAACTAGCTTAAGAGCTTTGTGGCTTGCGTTTATTCAGACAATCAGACTCTTAGTTGACCTTTCTTAGATCCGCTATATTGTGGCGATAATACTTCACTTCAGTATCAACTGCTCAAAGGCATAAGCGGCAGAATTTGGTTTAGGTCTTTCTATGACTAGGTTTTCAATCACCTAAACAATCAGTGTCTTATATTTCCTTATTTTATGTGACTTAAAAGTGTTCCCAAAAACATTCATGGAACTACTATAGAACAAGAATCGCACTCGTGAATATGGTAAATGATCTTGAAAATCAAATTGAATGTTCCTAATAAATCACTGAAATGGTTTTAACAAGATTCGCAATCTTACCTGTAGAGTGGACCTCTGTCTCCTTTCTCTCACTCTGCTCCTTCACTCGTTTTTCTATCCTTTCTATCTTTCACCTTTCTGCATCTCTGCTCTTTTGTGCCTTATTTCTGCCCATTTTCCCTTTCTCTCCCTCTGCTCCTTCACTCGTTTTTCTACCCTTTCTATCTTTCACTTTTCTGCACCTCTGCTCTTTTGTGCCTTATTTCTGCCCATTTTCCCTTTTGCTCCTTCACTCGTTTTTCTACCCTTTCCATCTTTCGCCTTTCTGCCCTTTTCTGCATCTCTGCTCTTTTGTGCCTTATTTCTGCTTATTTTCCCTTTTTTCTTTATCCCTTCTTTCCTCCCTTTACCTTTCCCCGCCGCTGCTGCCCCCGCGGCCCCCCCCCCCCCCCCAGCGTGACCGGCCCAATCCAGCTCCTCTCCCCGCTCCCGCCTCCCAGCTGTCCAGCCCTCCCCGACCCCTACTTAATGGCGGCCACTGGTGCACCGAAGGCGCGTCAAAGGCTAGCACATCTGCGCCCGTCCGCGACCAGCACCAGGAACCCTGGACCTCCGCCCCGCCAACACTACGACCCAGCAGCACTCCACGCACTCAACCCAGGCTGCAACAACAACTGCAAGCTAGCATCACCAGCCGACACCCATGGACCTTTCAGCTGTCACCGCTGCCGGCACACCTGCAGCACCGCCAAGAACACGGATCCAGCACAACCCGCCCCCAAGAACACAACCGAACCGAAGACCCTGCAATGCATCCTCCTCAACGTCCGATCCCTCCACAAACACGCCACAGAAATCTGGGACCTCCTCGACAGCACCACCCCGGACGTAGCATTCTTCACCGAAACCTGGACCAATGCCACCTCGGGACCGGACATCGCCATCGCCATCCCGCAAGGATACAAGATCTCCAGGAAGGACCACCCCACCCACCCAGGAGGAGGAATCGCCATCGTCCACAAATCCAGCCTCCGCCTGAGCACACTACCTGACGAGTCCACAAAACTGATGGAACACCTTCACTTCAAGATACTGGCCAGCCCCATCGCCGCCCTCCGAGGAACCCTCATCTACCGACCCCCTGGACCCCGCGGACCCTTCGCCAACTCCATCACGGACATTATCTCCCCGCAGGCCATCGCATCCACCAACTACACCCTGCTGGGAGACCTCAACTTCCACCTCGACAATCAACTGGACCCCAACACCACATGCCTCCTGGACAACCTCCACAACATTGGACTCCGCCAGATCGTGACAGAGCCCACGCACTCAGCAGGACACACCCTCGACCCCCTCTTCACTACAGGAAACTCCATCACCTTCAGCCACACCACCGAACTCCCATGGACCGACTATCGTTGCGTCCACTTCACCTTCAGAACACACACCATCCACAGACACCAGCACCTGCTTCCAGAAAGAAACTGGACCAAAATCACCAACGACCAGCTCACCTCCTCACTCAACAACTCCACCCCAACCATTGCGGAAAACGACGACCCCAACAACGCATCTCGAACCCTGCATAGATGGATCTCGGACAGCACCAACACCATAGCCCCCCCTCAAGAAAAACAACAATACCCGTGCCAAGAAAGCCAGATGGTTTACCACCGAACTTCGAGAGTCCAGGCGCACATGCCGCCGCCTCGAAAAGGCCTGGAGAAACACCAAATCCACAGAAGCCCACAACAACTTCAGAGCCGCCACCAACGCCCACCATCAACTCATCAGAGAAACGAGGAAAAAAGAGATTGAAGACAGAATCTCCACCCAGGCACACAACAGCAAGAAACTCTTCAGCATCATCAAGGAGTTCGCCCAACCCACCAGCGAGTCTACTGACATCCCTCCCTCACAAGACCTCTGCGACAAACTCAGCACCTTTTTCCACCACAAAATCAAGAGCATCTATGACAACTTCGACAAAGACAACCAACACACTGAACCCTCACGAACCACCCCGACACCCGGAAACCAGCGATTGATGACTGGACAGCCCTCACCATCGAAGACACACTGAAGACAATGAAGTCAATCCACTCAGGGGCCCCCACGGACCCCTGCCCCCACCACATCTTCAACAGAGCCACCGATACCATCACACCCATGCTCCACCACACCATCAACCGCTCCCTGGCGACCGACTCCGTCCCCGACGACTGGAAACACGCGGAGGTCAACCCCCTCCTAAAGAAACCATCAGCGGACCCCACCGACCTCAAAAACTGCAGACCCATCTCCCTGCTCCCTTTCCCAGCGAAAGTCATCGAGAAAGCCATCAACAGCCAACTCGCCACATTCATTGAAGAACACAACATCCTCGACTCCTCCCAATCCGGCTTCAGAAAAAACCACAGTACGGAAACCGCCCTCCTCGCCGCAACAGACGACATCGGCACCCAACTGGACAAAGGAGAAACAGTAGCCCTCATCCTCCTAGACCTATCAGCGGCGTTCGACACAGTCTCCCACCGCACCCTAATACGCAGACTCTACGACGCAGGAATCCAGGACAAGGCCCTCGACTGGATCTGCTCCTTCCTCTCCGGCAGGACGCAACGGATCAGACTCCCCCCTTTCCTCTCAGACCCCACACCTACCACCTGCGGAGTCCCCCAGGGCTCCTCCCTCAGCCCGACGCTTTTCAACGTCTACATGGCTCCACTTGCCCCCATCGTCAGAACCTATGGACTCAACATCGTGTCATACGCAGACGACACCCAGCTCATCCTCTCCCTATCCAACGAGCCCAACACCGCCAGACGCAACTTTCGAGAAGGCATGGAAGCCGTCGCCAAATGGATGAAAAACAGCTGCCTACAACTAAACACCAACAAAACAAAAGTACTCATCATGGGCCCAAACCCCGACGCGTGGAGCGACACCTGGTGGCCCACCGCCCTTGGAAACCCGCCAACCCCCACAGACCACGCACGCAACCTGGGAATCATCCTGGACTCCGAGCTCAAAATGGACCACCAGATCAACTCTGTCTCATCTTCCTGCTTCCACACCCTCCGCCTCCTTCGTAAGACCTTCAAATGGATCCCCCTCGAACACCGAAAGACAGTCACTCACGCCCTGGTCACCAGCACACTCTACTACGGCAACGCACTCTACGCCGGAATAAACAAAAACATAATCCGCAAGCTACTGAACATCCAGAACGCCGCCGCAAGACTGGCCCTCAACCTGCCAAAACACTGCCACATCTCGCAGCACCTGCGCACACTCCACTGGCTCCCCGTCGAGGCGAGAATCACCTTTAAGATGCTCACCCACGCACACAAGGCCCTCCACGGCACCGGACCAGCATACCTGAACAGCCGGCTCAAATTCCAGGCACTCCCAAAGGACCCTACGATCAGCCCAGCTCTCCTACGCTGTGGTCCCCCGCACCAGAAAGACCAGATCGGGAGGCCGCTCCTTCTCCTTCCTCGCCGCCAAAGCATGGAACGCCCTTACACTCCACCTCAGACAGACAACATCGCTCCCCATCTTCGCAAGAAACCTCAAAACTTGGCTCTTCGACAGACCCCCTCCTTGATGGAATGGAACCTGCACCCCCCACCCCTAGCGCCTTGAGACCCTTACGGGTGAGTAGTTGCGCTTTAACAAACTCCTGATTGATGGATTGACTCTACTTCTGAATCTGGGTTAGTGACAGGTAATCCCCCCCAAAACCTAGCCTCACCGGGAGCCCATCAAGAAGAGAAGTCTCTGCAGATTCTAAACTCCTCCTGCAGCTCAGCGAGCGTTGTAGCAGATTTCAGGCACCCAGAACTCTCCACCGATCAAAAGAACAAAGCTGGCCTTGCAGAGAAACGGAGCCCCAAGATCCTCTTCCTCCTTCACCAAAAGACGCTGAATAGTGAGCACGGGGAACTGGACGCGGCCGCTGACATCGTAGGCACGCCCCGTGCCAAACCTCACGCATCTCGCATAAGGCGCCAAACCTCACGCATCTCGCATAAGCTGCCAACCCTCGCGCATCTCGCGTGAGGTGCCAAACCTCACGCATCTCGGGTGAGGTGCCAAGCCTCACGCATCTCGGGTGAGGTGCCAAACCTCACGCATCTCGGGTGAGGTGGCAAACCTCACGCATCTCGGGTGAGGTGCCAAACCTCACCCATCTCGGGTGAGGTGGCAAACCTCACGCATCTCGCGTGAGGTGCAAACCCTCGCGCATCTCGGGTGAGGTGCAAACCTCACGCATCTCAGGTGAGGTGCCAACCCTCACGCATCTCGCGTGAGGTGCCAACCCTCACGCATCTCGCGTGAGGTGCCAGCCCTCACGCATCTCGGGTGAGGTGCCAAACCTCACGCATCTCGGGTGAGGTGCCAAACCTCACGCATCTCGGGTGAGGTGCCAAACCTCACGCATCTCGGGTGAGGTGCTAAACCTCACGCATCTCGCGATAGATACCGAATCGCACGCATATTGCGTGAGATACCGAATCGCACGCATCTCGCGTGAGGTGCCAAACCTCACGCATCTCGTGAGTGTCTGGCGCGGTGGTAAATGTCCTCTCATTCTTTGTTGCGCAGAGTCCGCCCCAGTTCCCTCTCCCATCTAGCCCGTCCTGCATTATAAACACGCGAGTATCTGTCCAAGAGGAGCCGATATATGTCTGAAATGAGTCGCTTATCTGTGGTGCGCGAGAGAAGCCAGTATTCATATTTACTGTGCTTGCGTGTAGCGTCTCCACGGATCTGGGGTTGAAGCGCCCAATGTCGGACCTGTAGATACCTAAGGTGTTCAGCCTCCGCGAGGTCATAGGTCTTCCGGAATTCCTCAAAAGGCGTCACTCCCACACCTGAATACATGTGAAAGAGGCATCGGCATCCTGCTGGGCGCCACCGTGCAAAGGCCTGGACATCCCTACTCGGGCCGAAGTCAGGGTTCTCTAACAGGGGTGTGAGGGGAGACGGGAAGGTCGTCAGGTCGTGTAAGACGCATGTTCGATCCCATACCTCTAGCGGTACCCTCGTGACGAAGGAGGCGTATAGGTTAGGGGGCCGGTGTTGTTGCCGTAGGAAAGGCACCTCCTGGAGTGGACGCCCCGCTTGGTCCTGGAACAACCAATGGCGCTCCGATTCCCATTTGCTCCATTCCACTAGGATTCTGAGTTGGGTCACCCGCGCATGCGCATTTCTCCCGAGAAATGCGCATGCGCGGGCGGCCGCGAATGCGCATTGGTATCTATGACGGTACGCTATTCCAATAGGGAGCCGCGGACGAGCCCCGGACACAGTAACTGCTTTAAACTTGTTTATTTAGGGTATTTTGCTTAAATAATGTATGTGGGGGAGGGCGGGAGGGAGGCGGGTGGCGGCCGACTCGGCTACGCACACGGAGTGGGCGTAGTGTTGCCGGCTACGCTGTCTACGCAAAATGCATAGGAGGCAACACTACGCCTACTCCGTGGGCGTAGCCGATTCGGACGCCCAGGGTTAATTTTAATGCCCAGATGTATTTGCTGTGCTAGTCCGACCCTAGCTGTTCCACGTATTCAGAGTGAATTTATCAATAAATAACAAATGACTCAACCCCCAGTGGCTCCAATTGCCCTGTTGGTCCAGTGTCACTCCGAACTGAGGGAGTTCTTGCTGGGTCGGAGGTGCACTCACACGGAGCTGTTTACATAACGTGCTCACCGTGCAAACCGTAGCAGCCCTCTCAATTGACTCCAGTGACGCCATTTAAACTTATTTTAATTAATGTTTAACCTATCGCAGATACTGTTTTTAACACTCCGTCGATCGTCAACCCCTCCTTATCCTCTCACTCCCAAATATACAATTTGGCACCAGCATGACTGAGCTAAACAGTGTGAATCAGGCGAGTGACGAAGGTGCTGGTGCTGACAAGTTCGTGTCTAGTCAGAGGCCAGTCATTCCTCTGATGTCCCTACTTGTTCGGTGTGCAGGGGAACGCCAGTTCTCTTGTGTCAGTGAATTAACGAGACACACGTTTGTGCCTGCTTACTGGCACTATGACTATGAGAGATGGAAACAAACATACAAACTACTGCCACAAACGGATGAGAGAAACTCGCACTTTATTTACTCGGAACTTTTATACAGAATGCAAAGCATGACTGTATTTTCGGCTGAATTGGGTTACATGTTACAACTCATTTACACACAGTCACAGAGGCCCTTATTTAAGGCAACCCAAGGAACGTGCCAACAATGTACAGTCTTCAGAGTTTATTCGATGTTATATTGTTTTCATTTTTAATTATTATGTATGCACATGCACAATGGCACTCACCACATGGGAAGGAAGTCGGAACGGGAAACCAAGAATCAGGCGTGAGCGCTCTCACTGCACAGGACCATCTCTTCCCAGAGCAAGGGCAGGTGGCACGGCGACATCGCAGTCCCACCTGCCCCATCACAGTCAGGCACAGGTTGCCAAACCCAGCCGCAAGAAGAGCTCAGAACATCCATAGAAGCACCAAGCACCTGCACGCCACTGCCAACGGACCCGAGCCGGCGCACAAGGAGGCATGCATGAGCTGAGCATCCCGGGTGACAGGGTAAAGGAGTCCCGGCGCGTGGCGCAACACAAACCACCTCAACCCCCAGACTAGAGAGCTTCTTCTTCACCCCTCTGAAACCCGCCTCCTTAATGAAATCCCCCTCACTCCGAAGCAGGCAGAGACAGGCAACATTTAAATACTTAAGTATAATTTACATGCGATATGTATGTATGTATGTATGTATGTATGTATAGGCGTTCTTTTATAGCACTATAACTGTCACCCGACGGGCATCCTGGCGCTTAGACTGTTATGACACAATACATGATGTTTCCAGCTTCCAATCTATTTACATTGTTCTGGGGAACAGATGGGTCTTTAATGCTTTTTTAAAGGAAGAAAAATTTTCCAGGCCCCTCAGGCCTACCGGTAGAGAATTCCACAGCCGCGCTGCGGTAAACCTGAAGGACCGACCACCCATCCGGGACCTCAGAAACTTGGGTACTACCACCAAGTAAGCCGAGGCTGACCGGAGTGGTCTTGGAGGGATGTACCATGAGAAAAGGTCCTGCAGAGGAGACGGGCCTTGTCCGTGTAGAGCCCTAGAAACCAAACACAAAGCTTTGAAGTTCACCCGTTGAGAGATTGGCAACCAATGGAGGTCCCTAAGTGCCTTGGCAGAAGAGTCCAGGCGGCGTCGCGAGAGTGCCAGTTTGGCAGCAAAATTCTGTACTCTGAGTTTTCCTAGCAGAGTAACTGGTGCCCCCAGCAGCAGTGCGTTGCAGTAGTCGAGACGACTTAAAATTATGCTCCGCATTACCTCTGGTCTGGCCTGTACCGGGAGCAAGGGTAGAATCTTTCGCAATGATCCAAGTAATGCCATACAAGTGGCCACCGTTTTGTTCACTGATGTGTCCAGCTGTAAGTCGGAACTAAACATTAACCCCAAATTCTGAACCGATTCGGCAGGCAGACTAGTACCTTGGAAATCAGGAGGCCAAAAACCCTGCGGTAGGGGTCTGGGGGTCCGATCCATAGAGCAATGTAGCACCTCGGTTTTCGAGCTGTTAAATTGTAGGGAGTTGTTACCCAGCCATTCTGCCGTGGTGCTCATGCATCGATGGAAGACCTCCTGTGACACCCCGTTCTTACCCTCAAACGAAAAGATAAGTTGGGTGTCATCGGCGTAGTTGGTGACTGTTATGCCAAAAGATTTAATCAGCGTGATCAGGGGACGGAGGTAAAGATTGAAAAGAATGGAGCTGATGGCCGAGCCCTGGGGTACTCCCTGACCAACCCTCCTGATGTTGGATTTAAAGGGTGGCAGGGCAACTACCTGGTGCCTTTGATCGAGATATGACACCAGCCATTCAAGGGCCAAGCCCGACACCCCAGCCTCCGTCAGTCCCCTGACCAGGATTGCATGGCTGACCGTGTCGAACGCGGCCGACATATCGAGCAGCACTAAAAAGGCTGCTCGACCCTGGTCGGCACGCGTTTGAAGGTCATCGAGAACAGTCACCAATGCCGACTCTGTCCCATGTGCCGGTCTAAACCCAAACTGAGCCACATCCAAACAATCAGTAGTCTCAAGAAAGTTGGAGAGATGTTTTGTGGCCAGTTTCTCTATAATTTTAATAGGGAATGGCAAGAGGGAGATGGGCCTAAAGTTGGCTGGGCATGTGGGGTCCAGATTCTCCTTTTTAAGCAGTGGGGAGACCACCGCCAATTTCCAGCAATCTGGAACCCGTGCTGAAGTGAGAGACTGGCGACAGATGGAAAAAAGTGGGGGAAACAGCTCTTCACGAAAAAGTTTCCAGAATTTGGGTGGAAGAGGATCAGAAGGTGAGCCAGAGGACTCCCCGTCAGCCAAAGAGCAGAAGTCCTCAAAAGATGGTAGAGTAAAGTTGCTCGGCTCACCTGATTTAGTACACTCCTTCCTATTCTCAAACGAGATGGAATCGTGCACAGCACGGCCAGTTGACGAGGGAAGATTGTTTAAGATGTTGGCAATCTAATCCTCAAAGGCCTGTGCAAGCGAATCACAGAGAGCTTGAGAGGCCGGAATGACAATTTTTGTACAGCCAGGATGGGCCAGGTCCTTTACGATCTTAAATAAGGCCTGAGATTTATTTACAGCTGCCATCAAAGATTCTTCTAAGAATCTAGCTTTGGCAAGCTTGATCTGGATTTTATAGGACGCCAGTGCTTGTTTGAAGAGGACTCTATGTGATTCCAGGTACTGTTTCCTCCAGGTCGGCTCAGCCTGTTTTGGCTTGAGGCTTGAGGCATTGGGGCTTGAGCTGCCGAAGTTCTTCAGAGTACCATGGCATAGCAAGATTAGTCCTATCTTTGATTTTTCGCAGCGGGGCCAAAGAGTCCAGAGAAGCTGAGATTCGCTGACAGAGAGTCTCGTAACTTACGTCCACATCCGCTCCCAATACAAAGCCATCTGGCAGCAGAGAGGGCAAGATCGTTTGTTTGAGGAGTCTAGACCATTGTCTCCCCATTCTAGTGCCCCCCACACTCCCTTTCTTTAATGGAGCACTAGTGCACGAGAGGGAGAACTGGACGAGGGCGTGATCCGTCCAACACTGAGGCAGGACGTCACGTATAGCCGTTCGACAAGCGTCAGCAAAAAGTAGATCAAGAATATGGCCCTTTGAATGGGTTTTGGAGAGTACCAGTTGTTGTAGCTCAATATTATGACAAGCTTGGACCAGCTCTACATAGGCCGTCTTGGTCGGTCTCTCTGACCAAAGATTGAAATCCCCTAACACCATCAACTTTGTGTGGGAGTGGGAGAGATCTTATATTAAGTCTATGAGCTCAGGTACAGCAGAAAACGAGCTAGCTATAACATAGTAGACCCGTGAATAGCACGCCTCCTTGGTCCTTGCTGGAGAAACCCAATGTTTCGCACCCAGCGATTGCCTTGATGATAAGCTGGGAGACGTCAAGAGTCTGCCTAAAAATTAATCCAGTTCCACCTCCTCTGGTTCCCATCCTGGGATTATGCCTTATTTTGAAGCCAGTGGGACAAGCTGTCCCCAGTTCCACTGAGCTAGTCGGTGTTGTCCAAGTCTCTGTCATGAAGAGTACGTCTAGATGGTAAGAATCGCTAAGTAACGCAATTTCTTCACAGTGTTTGATGAGAGATCTCACATTTAACAAGCCACAGGACAAGGCAACTGGGTGCTTACTGGTGGTGATATACTTTCGGTTGCTGAGTGAACCGAGATTAAGGCGTAAAAGTTCATCGCGGGAATAAGAGTAAGAAGTTACATCTTGGTTCCGAGAGGCAGAACTTTCGGCGCCCGGCGCGAACGGGCGCAAACGGGCTTACCTCTGGCGCACCTCCGGCGCTCCGCCGGCGCGCCTGCTGCGCGCCTACGTTGCGCGCTTTAGGGGCGTCCATCATATATAGCCGTATACGCAAGATTCCAGTAGTGCGATCACTAGCCCCCCAACCAAGATGGCGCCAGCAATTCGGCACTCCCTGGTTCCCTCCCTCACCCAAGATGGCGGCTACCAAAACCGCAGCGCGATGTCCCCAGGAGCCCTAAGGTGCCCTGAAGCGCTCAAATTCCCTTAAAGTGCGGAATTAGGTCACAATTATAGTGCGGGTAAGAGTGGTACTAATAACACGCTATGAGAGAGGTAGCGCCTAGCGCCAAGATCGACAGCGCGAGCGCGCAGTAAAGTAGATTAATTTTAAAATAATTAAAACAGCAATTCGGCAATAGATTCTGCAGCGCGCAATGGTCATGTAAGTCTGACCTGTCGATGGGGAAGTTCTGCTTTTATGCACCTCCAGACGCAAGAGTCCTGTAGTGCGATCACTAGCCCCCCAACCAAGATGGCGCCAGCAATTCGGCACTCCCTGGTTCCCTCCCTCACCCAAGATGGCGGCTACCAAAACCGCAGCGCGATGTCCCCAGGAGCCCTAAGGTGCCCTGAAGCGCTCAAATTCCCGCAAAGTGCGGAATGAGGTCACAATTATAGTGCGGGTAAGAGTGGTACTAATAACACGCTATGAGAGAGGTAGCGCCTAGCGCCAAGATCGACAACGCGAGCGCGCAGTAAAGTAGATTCATTTTAAAATAATTAAAACAGCAATGCGGCAATAGATTCTGCAGCGCGCAATGGTCATGTAAGTCTGCGATATGCGATAATACATAATAAAATATTATATAAAACTTACCTTGGCTTCCCGCGCTGACTCCCGAGACTGCAGACTTCCGACTCCCGCCGTCCTGGATTTTGAATGCGTCTGACGTGGTCTGGGCTCTCATCAACAGGAAGGCTGCAGGCAACCTCCCTCCCCTCCACCGCAGCCAGCACCGATTGGTTCGGACGGCTGCCCCAACAGCGTCATTTCTCTCAGTCTGTATGCTGCAGAGAACGGAGAGGAGGAAGCGGAGTACTTAATCGCTGTATCCTATCTACTTTATCAGAGAGCATTGCAGTGGCATTCCTAGCTTCAGTTAAATCTGTTTGCATCTGAACAATAACCCTCATTAAATCATCCATGGTGGCCATAATGTCAAAACTCTCAGACCGGGAGGAATATTATTCGTGGGCTCACTGTTCTGTCAGGTTGCTTCTTCCTCAGGGTCTGGAGTGATGATATAAGGGGCCCACCTCTCAATACCTCCAACTCTGATTGTAATGATTACACAGAGTATTGAAGTGATTAAGCGGGGGGAAAGGGAATTAGGAAGGGACCAGCTGGGAAGGAGATCTGAAAAGGAAGTTACTCGCAAACAAAATTACACGCACTTTCCTTCGCACAAAGACGTAAATTAGGACATCAGATTCTGTCCTTTAATCAGGAACTAGCTTAAGAGCTTTGTGGCTTGCGTTTATTCAGACAATCAGACTCTTAGTTGACCTTTCTTAGATCCGCTATATTGTGGCGATAATACTTCACTTCAGTATCAACTGCTCAAAGGCATAAGCAGCAGAATTTGGTTTAGGTCTTTCTATGACTAGGTTTTCAATCACCTAAACAATCAGTGTCTTATATTTCCTTATTTTATGTGACTTAAAAGTGTTCCCAAAAACATTCATGGAACTACTATAGAACAAGAATCGCACTCGTGAATATGGTAAATGATCTTGAAAATCAAATTGAATGTTCCTAATAAATCACTGAAATGGTTTTAACAAGATTCGCAATCTTACCTGTAGAGTGGACCTCTGTCTCCTTTCTCTCACTCTGCTCCTTCACTCGTTTTTCTATCCTTTCTATCTTTCACCTTTCTGCATCTCTGCTCTTTTGTGCCTTATTTCTGCCCATTTTCCCTTTCTCTCCCTCTGCTCCTTCACTCGTTTTTCTACCCTTTCTATCTTTCACTTTTCTGCACCTCTGCTCTTTTGTGCCTTATTTCTGCCCATTTTCCCTTTCGCTCCTTCACTCGTTTTCACTCGTTTTTCTACCCTTTCCATCTTTCGCCTTTCTGCCCTTTTCTGCATCTCTGCTCTTTTGTGCCTTATTTCTGCTTATTTTCCCTTTTTTCTTTATCCCTTCTTTCCTCCCTTTACCTTTCCCCGCCGCTGCTGCCCCCGCGGCCCCTCCCCCCCCCCCCCAGCGTGACCGGCCCAATCCAGCTCCTCTCCCCGCTCCCGCATCCCAGCTGTCCAGCCCTCCCCGACCCCTACTTAATGGCGGCCACTGGTGCACCGAAGGCGCGTCAAAGGCTAGCACATCTGCGCCCGTCCGCGACCAGCACCAGGAACCCTGGACCTCCGCCCCGCCAACACTACGACCCAGCAGCACTCCACGCACTCAACCCAGGCTGCAACAACAACTGCAAGCTAGCATCACCAGCCGACACCCATGGACCTTTCAGCTGTCACCGCTGCCGGCACACCTGCAGCACCGCCAAGAACACGGATCCAGCACAACCCGCCCCCAAGAACACAACCGAACCGAAGACCCTGCAATGCATCCTCCTCAACGTCCGATCCCTCCACAAACACGCCACAGAAATCGGGACCTCCTCGACAGCACCACCCCGGACGTAGCATTCTTCACCGAAACCTGGACCAATGCCACCTCGGGACCGGACATCGCCATCGCCATCCCGCAAGGATACAAGATCTCCAGGAAGGACCACCCCACCCACCCAGGAGGAGGAATCGCCATCGTCCACAAATCCCGCCTCCGCCTGAGCACACTACCTGACGAGTCCACAAAACTGATGGAACACCTTCACTTCAAGATACTGGCCAGCCCCATCGCCGCCCTCCGAGGAACCCTCATCTACCGACCCCCTGGACTCCGCGGACCCTTCGCCAACTCCATCACGGACATTATCTCCCCGCAGGCCATCGCATCCACCAACTACACCCTGCTGGGAGACCTCAACTTCCACCTCGACAATCAACTGGACCCCAACACCACATGCCTCCTGGACAACCTCCACAACATTGGACTCCGCCAGATCGTGACAGAGCCCACGCACTCAGCAGGACACACCCTCGACCCCCTCTTCACTACAGGAAACTCCATCACCTTCAGCCACACCACCGAACTCCCATGGACCGACTATCGTTGCGTCCACTTCACCTTCAGAACACACACCATCCACAGACACCAGCACCTGCTTCCAGAAAGAAACTGGACCAAAATCACCAACGACCAGCTCACCTCCTCACTCAACAACTCCACCCCAACCATTGCGGAAAACGACGACCCCAACAACGCAGCTCGAACCCTGCATAGATGGATCTCGGACAGCACCAACACCATAGCCCCCCCTCAAGAAAAACAACAATACCCGTGCCTAGAAAGCCAGATGGTTTACCACCGAACTTCGAGAGTCCAGGCGCACATGCCGCCGCCTCGAAAAGGCCTGGAGAAACACCAAATCCACAGAAGCCCACAACAACTTCAGAGCCGCCACCAACGCCCACCATCAACTCATCAGAGAAACGAGGAAAAAAGAGATTGAAGACAGAATCTCCACCCAGGCACACAACAGCAAGAAACTCTTCAGCATCATCAAGGAGTTCGCCCAACCCACCAGCGAGTCTACTGACATCCCTCCCTCACAAGACCTCTGCGACAAACTCAGCACCTTTTTCCACCACAAAATCAAGAGCATCTACGACAACTTCGACAAAGACAACCAACACATTGAACCCTCACGAACCACCCCGACACCCGGAAACCAGCGATTGATGACTGGACAGCCCTCACCATCGAAGACACACTGAAGACAATGAAGTCAATCCACTCAGGGGCCCCCACGGACCCCTGCCCCCACCACATCTTCAACAGAGCCACCGATACCATCACACCCATGCTCCACCACACCATCAACCGCTCCCTGGCGACCGACTCCGTCCCCGACGACTGGAAACACGCGGAGGTCAACCCCCTCCTAAAGAAACCCTCAGCGGACCCCACCGACCTCAAAAACTGCAGACCCATCTCCCTGCTCCCTTTCCCAGCGAAAGTCATCGAGAAAGCCATCAACAGCCAACTCGCCACATTCATTGAAGAACACAACATCCTCGACTCCTCCCAATCCGGCTTCAGAAAAAACCACAGTACGGAAACCGCCCTCCTCGCCGCAACAGACGACATCCGCACCCAACTGGACAAAGGAGAAACAGTAGCCCTCATCCTCCTAGACCTATCAGCGGCGTTCGACACAGTCTCCCACCGCACCCTAATACGCAGACTCTACGACGCAGGAATCCAGGACAAGGCCCTCGACTGGATCTGCTCCTTCCTCTCCGGCAGGACGCAACGGATCAGACTCCCCCCTTTCCTCTCAGACCCCACACCTACCACCTGCGGAGTCCCCCAGGGCTCCTCCCTCAGCCCGACGCTTTTCAACGTCTACATGGCTCCACTTGCCCCCATCGTCAGAACCTATGGACTCAACATCGTGTCATACGCAGACGACACCCAGCTCATCCTCTCCCTATCCAACGAGCCCAACACCGCCAGACGCAACTTTCGAGAAGGCATGGAAGCCGTCGCCAAATGGATGAAAAACAGCTGCCTACAACTAAACACCAACAAAACAAAAGTACTCATCATGGGCCCAAACCCCGACGCGTGGAGCGACACCTGGTGGCCCACCGCCCTTGGAAACCCGCCAACCCCCACAGACCACGCACGCAACCTGGGAATCATCCTGGACTCCGAGCTCAAAATGGACCGCCAGATCAACTCTGTCTCATCTTCCTGCTTCCACACCCTCCGCCTCCTTCGTAAGACCTTCAAATGGATCCCCCTCGAACACCGAAAGACAGTCACTCACGCCCTGGTCACCAGCACACTCTACTACGGCAACGCACTCTACGCCGGAATAAACAAAAACATCATCCGCAAGCTACTGAACATCCAGAACGCCGCCGCAAGACTGGCCCTCAACCTGCCAAAACACTGCCACATCTCGCAGCACCTGCGCACACTCCACTGGCTCCCCGTCGAGGCGAGAATCACCTTTAAGATGCTCACCCACGCACACAAGGCCCTCCACGGCACCGGACCAGCATACCTGAACAGCCGGCTCAAATTCCAGGCACTCCCAAAGGACCCTACGATCAGCCCAGCTCTCCTACGCTGTGGTCCCCCGCACCAGAAAGACCAGATCGGGAGGCCGCTCCTTCTCCTTCCTCGCCGCCAAAGCATGGAACGCCCTTACACTCCACCTCAGACAGACAACATCGCTCCCCATCTTCGCAAGAAACCTCAAAACTTGGCTCTTCGACAGACCCCCTCCTTGATGGAATGGAACCTGCACCCCCCACCCCTAGCGCCTTGAGACCCTTACGGGTGAGTAGTTGCGCTTTAACAAACTCCTGATTGATGGATTGACTCTACTTCTGAATCTGGGTTAGTGACAGGTAATCCCCCCCAAAACCTAGCCTCACCGGGAGCCCATCAAGAAGAGAAGTCTCTGCAGATTCTAAACTCCTCCTGCAGCTCAGCGAGCGTTGTAGCAGATTTCAGGCACCCAGAACTCTCCACCGATCAAAAGAACAAAGCTGGCCTTGCAGAGAAACGGAGCCCCAAGATCCTCTTCCTCCTTCACCAAAAGACGCTGAATAGTGAGCACGGGGAACTGGACGCGGCCGCTGACATCGTAGGCACGCCCCGTGCCAAACCTCACGCATCTCGCATAAGGCGCCAAACCTCACGCATCTCGCATAAGCTGCCAACCCTCACGCATCTCGCGTGAGGTGCCAAACCTCACGCATCTCGGGTGAGGTGCCAAGCCTCATGCATCTCGGGTGAGGTGCCAAACCTCACGCATCTCGGGTGAGGTGGCAAACCTCACGCATCTCGGGTGAGGTGCCAAACCTCACCCATCTCGGGTGAGGTGGCAAACCTCACGCATCTCGCGTGAGGTGCAAACCCTCACGCATCTCGGGTGAGGTGCCAAACCTCACGCATCTCGGGTGAGGTGCTAACCCTCACGCATCTCGCGTGAGGTGCCAACCCTCACGCATCTCGCGTGAGGTGCCAGCCCTCACGCATCTCGGGTGAGGTGCCAAACCTCACGCATCTCGGGTGAGGTGCCAAACCTCACGCATCTCGGGTGAGGTGCCAAACCTCACGCATCTCGGGTGAGGTGCTAAACCTCACGCATCTCGCGATAGATACCGAATCGCACGCATATTGCGTGAGATACCGAATCGCACGCATCTCGCGTGAGGTGCCTAACCTCACGCATCTCGTGAGTGTCTGGCGCGGTGGTAAATGTCCTCTCATTCTTTGTTGCGCAGAGTCCGCCCCAGTTCCCTCTCCCATCTAGCCCGTCCTGCATTATAAACGCGCGAGTATCTGTCCAAGAGGAGCCGATATATGTCTGAAATGAGTCGCTTATCTGTGGTGCGCGAGAGAAGCCAGTATTCATATTTACTGTGCTTGCGTGTAGCGTCTCCACGGATCTGGGGTTGAAGCGCCCAATGTCGGACCTGTAGATACCTAAGGTGTTCAGCCTCCGCGAGGTCATAGGTCTTCCGGAATTCCTCAAAAGGCGTCACTCCCACACCTGAATACATGTGAAAGAGGCATCGGCATCCTGCTGGGCGCCACCGTGCAAAGGCCTGGACATCCCTACCCGGGCCGAAGTCAGGGTTCTCTAACAGGGGTGTGAGGGGAGACGGGAAGGTCGTCAGGTCGTGTAAGACGCATGTTCGATCCCATACCTCTAGCGGTACCCTCGTGACGAAGGAGGCGTATAGGTTAGGGGGCCGGTGTTGTTGCCGTAGGAAAGGCACCTCCTGGAGTGGACGCCCCGCTTGGTCCTGGAACAACCAATGGCGCTCCGATTCCCATTTGCTCCATTCCACTAGGGTTCTGAGTTGGGTCACCCGCGCATGCGCATTTCTCCCGAGAAATGCGCATGCGCGGGCGGCCGCGAATGCGCATTGGTATCTATGACGGTACGCTATTCCAATAGGGAGCCGCGGACGAGCCCCGGACACAGTAACTGCTTTAAACTTGTTTATTTAGGGTATTTTGCTTAAATAATGTATGTAGGGGAGGGCGGGAGGGAGGCGGGTGGCGCCCGACTCGGCTACGCACACGGAGTGGGCGTAGTGTTGCCGGCTACGCTGTCTACGCAAAATGCATAGGAGGCAACACTACGCCTACTCCGTGGGCGTAGCCGATTCGGACGCCCAGGGTTAATTTTAATGCCCAGATGTATTTGCTGTGCTAGTCCGACCCTAGCTGTTCCACGTATTCCGAGTGAATTTATCAATAAATAACAAATGACTCAACCCCCAGTGGCTCCAATTGCCCTGTTGGTCCAGTGTCACTCCGAACTGAGGGAGTTCTTGCTGGGTCGGAGGTGCACTCACACGGAGCTGTTTACATAACGTGCTCACCGTGCAAACCGTAGCAGCCCTCTCAATTGACTCCAGTGACGCCATTTAAACTTATTTTAATTAATGTTTAACCTATCGCAGATACTGTTTTTAACACTCCGTCGATCGTCAACCCCTCCTTATCCTCTCACTCCCAAATATACAATTTGGCACCAGCATGACTGAGCTAAACAGTGTGAATCAGGCGAGTGACGAAGGTGCTGGTGCTGACAAGTTCGTGTCTAGTCAGAGGCCAGTCATTCCTCTGATGTCCCTACTTGTTCGGTGTGCAGGGGAACGCCAGTTCTCTTCTGTCAGTGAATTAACGAGACACACGTTTGTGCCTGCTTACTGGCACTATGACTATGAGAGATGGAAACAAACATACAAACTACTGCCACAAACGGATGAGAGAAACTCGCACTTTATTTACTCGGAACTTTTATACAGAATGCAAAGCATGACTGTATTTTCGGCTGAATTGGGTTACATGTTACAACTCATTTACACACAGTCACAGAGGCCCTTATTTAAGGCAACCCAAGGAACGTGCCAACAATGTACAGTCTTCAGAGTTTATTCGATGTTATATTGTTTTCATTTTTAATTATTATGTATGCACATGCACAATGGCACTCACCACATGGGAAGGAAGTCGGAACGGGAAACCAAGAATCAGGCGTGAGCGCTCTCACTGCACAGGACCATCTCTTCCCAGAGCAAGGGCAGGTGGCACGGCGACATCGCAGTCCCACCTGCCCCATCACAGTCAGGCACAGGTTGCCAAACCCAGCCGCAAGAAGAGCTCAGAACATCCATAGAAGCACCAAGCACCTGCACGCCACTGCCAACGGACCCGAGCCGGCGCACAAGGAGGCATGCATGAGCTGAGCATCCCGGGTGACAGGGTAAAGGAGTCCCGGCGCGTGGCGCAACACAAACCACCTCAACCCCCAGACTAGAGAGCTTCTTCTTCACCCCTCTGAAACCCGCCTCCTTAATGAAATCCCCCTCACTCCGAAGCAGGCAGAGACAGGCAACATTTAAATACTTAAGTATAATTTACATGCGATATGTATGTATGTATGTATGTATGTATGTATGTATGTATGTATAGGCGTTCTTTTATAGCACTATAACTGTCACCCGACGGGCATCCTGGCGCTTAGACTGTTATGACACAATACATGATGTTTCCAGCTTCCAATCTATTTACATTGTTCTGGGGAACAGATGGGTCTTTAATGCTTTTTTAAAGGAAGAAAAATTTTCCAGGCCCCTCAGGCCTACCGGTAGAGAATTCCACAGCCGCGCTGCGGTAAACCTGAAGGACCGACCACCCATCCGGGACCTCAGAAACTTGGGTACTACCACCAAGTAAGCCGAGGCTGACCGGAGTGGTCTTGGAGGGATGTACCATGAGAAAAGGTCCTGCAGAGGAGACGGGCCTTGTCCGTGTAGAGCCCTAAAAACCAAACACAAAGCTTTGAAGTTCACCCGTTGAGAGATTGGCAACCAATGGAGGTCCCTAAGTGCCTTGGCAGAAGAGTCCAGGCGGCGTCGCGAGAGTGCCAGTTTGGCAGCAAAATTCTGTACTCTGAGTTTTCCTAGCAGAGTAACTGGTGCCCCCAGCAGCAGTGCGTTGCAGTAGTCGAGACGACTTAAAATTATGCTCCGCATTACCTCTGGTCTGGCCTGTACCGGGAGCAAGGGTAGAATCTTTCGCAATGATCCAAGTAATGCCATACAAGTGGCCACCGTTTTGTTCACTGATGTGTCCAGCTGTAAGTCGGAACTAAACATTAACCCCAAATTCTGAACCGATTCGGCAGGCAGACTAGTACCTTGGAAATCAGGAGGCCAAAAACCCTGCGGTAGGGGTCTGGGGGTCCGATCCATAGAGCAATGTAGCACCTCGGTTTTCGAGCTGTTAAATTGTAGGGAGTTGTTACCCAGCCATTCTGCCGTGGTGCTCATGCATCGATGGAAGACCTCCTGTGACACCCCGTTCTTACCCTCAAACGAGAAGATAAGTTGGGTGTCATCGGCGTAGTTGGTGACTGTTATGCCAAAAGATTTAATCAGCGTGATCAGGGGACGGAGGTAAAGATTGAAAAGAATGGAGCTGATGGCCGAGCCCTGGGGTACTCCCTGACCAACCCTCCTGATGTTGGATTTAAAGGGTGGCAGGGCAACTACCTGGTGCCTTTGATCGAGATATGACACCAGCCATTCAAGGGCCAAGCCCGACACCCCAGCCTCCGTCAGTCCCCTCACCAGGATTGCATGGCTGACCGTGTCGAACGCGGCCGACATATCGAGCAGCACTAAAAAGGCTGCTCGACCCTGGTCGGCACGCGTTTGAAGGTCATCGAGAACAGTCACCAATGCCGACTCTGTCCCATGTGCCGGTCTAAACCCAAACTGAGCCACATCCAAACAATCAGTAGTCTCAAGAAAGTTGGAGAGATGTTTTGTGGCCAGTTTCTCTATAATTTTAATAGGGAATGGCAAGAGGGAGATGGGCCTAAAGTTGGCTGGGCATGTGGGGTCCAGATTCTCCTTTTTAAGCAGTGGGGAGACCACCGCCAATTTCCAGCAATCTGGAACCCGTGCTGAAGTGAGAGACTGGCGACAGATGGAAAAAAGTGGGGGAAACAGCTCTTCACGAAAAAGTTTCCAGTTTTTGGGTGGAAGAGGATCAGAAGGTGAGCCAGAGGACTCCCCGTCAGCCAAAGAGCAGAAGTCCTCAAAAGATGGTAGAGTAAAGTTGCTCGGCTCACCTGATTTAGTACACTCCTTCCTATTCTCAAACGAGATGGAATCGTGCACAGCACGGCCAGTTGACGAGGGAAGATTGTTTAAGATGTTGGCAATCTAATCCTCAAAGGCCTGTGCAAGCGAATCACAGAGAGCTTGAGAGGCCGGAATGACAATTTTTGTACAGCCAGGATGGGCCAGGTCCTTTACGATCTTAAATAAGGCCTGAGATTTATTTACAGCTGCCATCAAAGATTCTTCTAAGAATCTAGCTTTGGCAAGCTTGATCTGGATTTTATAGGACGCCAGTGCTTGTTTGAAGAGGACTCTATGTGATTCCAGGTACTGTTTCCTCCAGGTCCGCTCAGCCTGTTTTGGCTTGAGGCTTGAGGCATTGGGGCTTGAGCTGCCGAAGTTCTTCAGAGTACCATGGCATAGCAAGATTAGTCCTATCTTTGATTTTTCGCAGCGGGGCCAAAGAGTCCAGAGAAGCTGAGATTTGCTGACAGAGAGTCTCGTAACTTACGTCCACATTCGCTCCCAATACAAAGCCATCTGGCAGCAGAGAGGGCAAGATCGTTTGTTTGAGGAGTCTAGACCATTGTCTCCCCATTCTAGTGCCCCCCACACTCCCTTTCTTTAATGGAGCACTAGTGCACGAGAGGGAGAACTGGACGAGGGCGTGATCCGTCCAACACTGAGGCAGGACGTCACGTATAGCCGTTCGACAAGCGTCAGCAAAAAGTAGATCAAGAATATGGCCCTTTGAATGGGTTTTGGAGAGTACCAGTTGTTGTAGCTCAATATTATGACAAGCTTGGACCAGCTCTACATAGGCCGTCTTGGTCGGTCTCTCTGACCAAAGATTGAAATCCCCTAACACCATCAACTTTGTGTGGGAGTGGGAGAGATCTTATATTAAGTCTATGAGCTCAGGTACAGCAGAAAACGAGCTAGCCGGGGGTCTATAACATAGTAGACCCGTGAATAGCACGCCTCCTTGGTCCTTGCTGGAGAAACCCAATGTTTCGCACCCAGCGATTGCCTTGATGATAAGCTGGGAGACGTCAAGAGTCTGCCTAAAAATGAATCCAGTTCCACCTCCTCTGGTTCCCATCCTGGGATTATGCCTTATTTTGAAGCCAGTGGGACAAGCTGTCCCCAGTTCCACCGAGCTAGTCGGTGTTGTCCAAGTCTCTGTCATGAAGAGTACGTCTAGATGGTAAGAATCGATAAGTAACGCAATTTCTTCACAGTGTTTGATGAGAGATCTCACATTTAACAAGCCACAGGACAAGGCAACTGGGTGCTTACTGGTGGTGATATACTTTCGGTTACTGAGTGAACCGAGATTAAGGCGTAAAAGTTCATCGCGGGAATAAGAGTAAGAAGTTACATCTTGGTTCCGAGAGGCAGAACTTTCGGCGCCCGGCGCGAACGGGCGCAAACGGGCTTACCTCTGGCGCACCTCCGGCGCTCCGCCGGCGCGCCTGCTGCGCGCCTACGTTGCGCGCTTTAGGGGCGTCCATCATATATAGCCGTATACGCAAGATTCCAGTAGTGCGATCACTAGCCCCCCAACCAAGATGGCGCCAGCAATTCGGCACTCCCTGGTTCCCTCCCTCACCCAAGATGGCGGCTACCAAAACCGCAGCGCGATGTCCCCAGGAGCCCTAAGGTGCCCTGAAGCGCTCAAATTCCCGCAAAGTGCTGAATTAGGTCACAATTATAGTGCGGGTAAGAGTGGTACTAATAACACGCTATGAGAGAGGTAGCGCCTAGCGCCAAGATCGACAGCGCGAGCGCGCAGTAAAGTAGATTAATTTTAAAATAATTAAAACAGCAATTCGGCAATAGATTCTGCAGCGCGCAATGGTCATGTAAGTCTGACCTGTCGATGGGGAAGTTCTGCTTTTATGCACCTCCAGACGCAAGAGTCCTGTAGTGCGATCACTAGCCCCCCAACCAAGATGGCGCCAGCAATTCTGCACTCCCTGGTTCCCTCCCTCACCCAAGATGGCGGCTACCAAAACCGCAGCGCGATGTCCCCAGGAGCCCTAAGGTGCCCTGAAGCGCTCAAATTCCCGCAAAGTGCGGAATGAGGTCACAATTATAGTGCGGGTAAGAGTGGTACTAATAACACGCTATGAGAGAGGTAGCGCCTAGCGCCAAGATCGACAACGCGAGCGCGCAGTAAAGTAGATTCATTTTAAAATAATTAAAACAGCAATGCGGCAATAGATTCTGCAGCGCGCAATGGTCATGTAAGTCTGCGATATGCGATAATACATAATAAAATATTATATAAAACTTACCTTGGCTTCCCGCGCTGACTCCCGAGACTGCAGACTTCCGACTCCCGCCGTCCTGGATTTTGAATGCGTCTGACGTGGTCTGGGCTCTCATCAACAGGAAGGCTGCAGGCAACCTCCCTCCCCTCCACCGCAGCCAGCACCGATTGGTTCGGACGGCTGCCCCAACAGCGTCATTTCTCTCAGTCTGTATGCTGCAGAGAACGGAGAGGAGGAAGCGAAGTACTTAATCGCTGTATCCTATCTACTTTATCAGAGAGCATTGCAGTGGCATTCCTAGCTTCAGTTAAATCTGTTTGCATCTGAACAATAACCCTCATTAAATCATCCATGGTGGCCATAATGATAAAACTCTCAGACCGGGAGGAATATTATTCGTGGGCTCACTGTTCTGTCAGGTTGCTTCTTCCTCAGGGTCTGGAGTGATGATATAAGGGGCCCACCTCTCAATACCTCCAACTCTGATTGTAATGATTACACAGAGTATTGAAGTGATTAAGCGGGGGGAAAGGGAATTAGGAAGGGACCAGCTGGGAAGGAGATCTGAAAAGGAAGTTACTCGCAAACAAAATTACACGCACTTTCCTTCGCACAAAGACGTAAATTAGGACATCAGATTCTGTCCTTTAATCAGGAACTAGCTTAAGAGCTTTGTGGCTTGCGTTTATTCAGACAATCAGACTCTTAGTTGACCTTTCTTAGATCCGCTATATTGTGGCGATAATACTTCACTTCAGTATCAACTGCTCAAAGGCATAAGCGGCAGAATTTGGTTTAGGTCTTTCTATGACTAGGTTTTCAATCACCTAAACAATCAGTGTCTTATATTTCCTTATTTTATGTGACTTAAAAGTGTTCCCAAAAACATTCATGGAACTACTATAGAACAAGAATCGCACTCGTGAATATGGTAAATGATCTTGAAAATCAAATTGAATGTTCCTAATAAATCACTGAAATGGTTTTAACAAGATTCGCAATCTTACCTGTAGAGTGGACCTCTGTCTCCTTTCTCTCACTCAGCTCCTTCACTCGTTTTTCTATCCTTTCTATCTTTCACCTTTCTGCATCTCTGCTCTTTTGTGCCTTATTTCTGCCCATTTTCCCTTTCTCTCCCTCTGCTCCTTCACTCGTTTTTCTACCCTTTCTATCTTTCACTTTTCTGCACCTCTGCTCTTTTGTGCCTTATTTCTACCCATTTTCCCTTTCGCTCCTTCACTCGTTTTCACTCGTTTTTCTACCCTTTCCATCTTTCGCCTTTCTGCCCTTTTCTGCATCTCTGCTCTTTTGTGCCTTATTTCTGCTTATTTTCCCTTTTTTCTTTATCCCTTCTTTCCTCCCTTTACCTTTCCCCGCCGCTGCTGCCCCCGCGGCCCCCCCCCCCAGCGTGACCGGCCCAATCCAGCTCCTCTCCCCGCTCCCGCCTCCCAGCTGTCCAGCCCTCCCCGACCCCTACTTAATGGCGGCCACTGGTGCACCGAAGGCGCGTCAAAGGCTAGCACATCTGCGCCCGTCCGCGACCAGCACCAGGAACCCTGGACCTCCGCCCCGCCAACACTACGTCCCAGCAGCACTCCACGCACTCAACCCAGGCTGCAACAACAACTGCAAGCTAGCATCACCAGCCGACACCCATGGACCTTTCAGCTGTCACCGCTGCCGGCACACCTGCAGCACCGCCAAGAACACGGATCCAGCACAACCCGCCCCCAAGAACACAACCGAACCGAAGACCCTGCAATGCATCCTCCTCAACGTCCGATCCCTCCACAAACACGCCACAGAAATCTGGGACCTCCTCGACAGCACCACCCCGGACGTAGCATTCTTCACCGAAACCTGGACCAATGCCACCTCGGGACCGGACATCGCCATCGCCATCCCGCAAGGATACAAGATCTCCAGGAAGGACCACCCCACCCACCCAGGAGGAGGAATCGCCATCGTCCACAAATCCAGCCTCCGCCTGAGCACACTACCTGACGAGTCCACAAAACTGATGGAACACCTTCACTTCAAGATACTGGCCAGCCCCATCGCCGCCCTCCGAGGAACCCTCATCTACCGACCCCCTGGACCCCGCGGACCCTTCGCCAACTCCATCACGGACATTATCTCCCCGCAGGCCATCGCATCCACCAACTACACCCTGCTGGGAGACCTCAACTTCCACCTCGACAATCAACTGGACCCCAACACCACATGCCTCCTGGACAACCTCCACAACATTGGACTCCGCCAGATCGTGACAGAGCCCACGCACTCAGCAGGACACACCCTCGACCCCCTCTTCACTACAGGAAACTCCATCACCTTCAGCCACACCACCGAACTCCCATGGACCGACTATCGTTGCGTCCACTTCACCTTCAGAACACACACCATCCACAGACACCAGCACCTGCTTCCAGAAAGAAACTGGACCAAAATCACCAACGACCAGCTCACCTCCTCACTCAACAACTCCACCCCAACCATTGCGGAAAACGACGACCCCAACAACGCAGCTCGAACCCTGCATAGATGGATCTCGGACAGCACCAACACCATAGCCCCCCCTCAAGAAAAACAACAATACCCGTGCCAAGAAAGCCAGATGGTTTACCACCGAACTTCGAGAGTCCAGGCGCACATGCCGCCGCCTCGAAAAGGCCTGGAGAAACACCAAATCCACAGAAGCCCACAACAACTTCAGAGCCGCCACCAACGCCCACCATCAACTCATCAGAGAAACGAGGAAAAAAGAGATTGAAGACAGAATCTCCACCCACGCACACAACAGCAAGAAACTCTTCAGCATCATCAAGGAGTTCGCCCAACCCACCAGCGAGTCTACTGACATCCCTCCCTCACAAGACCTCTGCGACAAACTCAGCACCTTTTTCCACCACAAAATCAAGAGCATCTACGACAACTTCGACAAAGACAACCAACACACTGAACCCTCACGAACCACCCCGACACCCAGAAACCAGCGATTGATGACTGGACAGCCCTCACCATCGAAGACACACTGAAGACAATGAAGTCAATCCACTCAGGGGCCCCCACGGACCCCTGCCCCCACCACATCTTCAACAGAGCCACCGATACCATCACACCCATGCTCCACCACACCATCAACCGCTCCCTGGCGACCGACTCCGTCCCCGACGACTGGAAACACGCGGAGGTCAACCCCCTCCTAAAGAAACCCTCAGCGGACCCCACCGACCTCAAAAACTGCAGACCCATCTCCCTGCTCCCTTTCCCAGCGAAAGTCATCGAGAAAGCCATCAACAGCCAACTCGCCACATTCATTGAAGAACACAACATCCTCGACTCCTCCCAATCCGGCTTCAGAAAAAACCACAGTACGGAAACCGCCCTCCTCGCCGCAACAGACGACATCCGCACCCAACTGGACAAAGGAGAAACAGTAGCCCTCATCCTCCTAGACCTATCAGCGGCGTTCGACACAGTCTCCCACCGCACCCTAATACGCAGACTCTACGACGCAGGAATCCAGGACAAGGCCCTCGACTGGATCTGCTCCTTCCTCTCCGGCAGGACGCAACGGATCAGACTCCCCCCTTTCCTCTCAGACCCCACACCTACCACCTGCGGAGTCCCCAAGGGCTCCTCCCTCAGCCCGACGCTTTTCAACGTCTACATGGCTCCACTTGCCCCCATCGTCAGAACCTATGGACTCAACATCGTGTCATACGCAGACGACACCCAGCTCATCCTCTCCCTATCCAACGAGCCCAACACCGCCAGACGCAACTTTCGAGAAGGCATGGAAGCCGTCGCCAAATGGATGAAAAACAGCTGCCTACAACTAAACACCAACAAAACAAAAGTACTCATCATGGGCCCAAACCCCGACGCGTGGAGCGACACCTGGTGGCCCACCGCCCTTGGAAACCCGCCAACCCCCACAGACCACGCACGCAACCTGGGAATCATCCTGGACTCCGAGCTCAAAATGGACCGCCAGATCAACTCTGTCTCATCTTCCTGCTTCCACACCCTCCGCCTCCTTCGTAAGACCTTCAAATGGATCCCCCTCGAACACCGAAAGACAGTCACTCACGCCCTGGTCACCAGCACACTCTACTACGGCAACGCACTCTACGCCGGAATAAACAAAAACATCATCCGCAAGCTACTGAACATCCAGAACGCCGCCGCAAGACTGGCCCTCAACCTGCCAAAACACTGCCACATCTCGCAGCACCTGCGCACACTCCACTGGCTCCCCGTCGAGGCGAGAATCACCTTTAAGATGCTCACCCACGCACACAAGGCCCTCCACGGCACCGGACCAGCATACCTGAACAGCCGGCTCAAATTCCAGGCACTCCCAAAGGACCCTACGATCAGCCCAGCTCTCCTACGCTGTGGTCCCCCGCACCAGAAAGACCAGATCGGGAGGCCGCTCCTTCTCCTTCCTCGCTGCCAAAGCATGGAACGCCCTTACACTCCACCTCAGACAGACAACATCGCTCCCCATCTTCGCAAGAAACCTCAAAACTTGGCTCTTCGACAGACCCCCTCCTTGATGGAATGGAACCTGCACCCCCCACCCCTAGCGCCTTGAGACCCTTACGGGTGAGTAGTTGCGCTTTAACAAACTCCTGATTGATGGATTGACTCTACTTCTGAATCTGGGTTAGTGACAGGTAATCCCCCCCAAAACCTAGCCTCACCGGGAGCCCATCAAGAAGAGAAGTCTCTGCAGATTCTAAACTCCTCCTGCAGCTCAGCGAGCGTTGTAGCAGATTTCAGGCACCCAGAACTCTCCACCGATCAAAAGAACAAAGCTGGCCTTGCAGAGAAACGGAGCCCCAAGATCCTCTTCCTCCTTCACCAAAAGACGCTGAATAGTGAGCACGGGGAACTGGACGCGGCCGCTGACATCGTAGGCACGCCCTGGGCCAAACCTCACGCATCTCGCATAAGGAGCCAAACCTCAAGCATCTCGCGTGAGGTGCCAAACCTCAGGCATCTCGGGTGAGGTGCCAAACCTCACGCATCTTGGGTGAGGTGCTAAACCTCACGCATCTCGCGTGAGATACCGAATCTCACGCATATTGCGTGAGATACCGAATCGCACGCATCTCGCGTGAGGTGCCAAACCTCACTCATCTCGTGAGTGTCTGGCGCGGTGGTAAATGTCCTCTCATTCTTTGTTGCGCAGAGTCCGCCCCAGTTCCCTCTCCCATCTAGCCCGTCCTGCATTATAAACGCGCGAGTATCTTTCCAAGAGGAGCCGATATATGTCTGAAATTAGTCGCTTATCTGTGGTGCGCGAGAGAAGCCAGTATTCATATTTACTGTGCTTGCGTGTAGCGTCTCCACGGATATGGGGTTGAAGCGCCCAATGTCGGACCTGTAGATACCTAAGGTGTTCAGCCTCCGCGAGGTCATAGGTCTTCCGGAATTCCTCAAAAGGCGTCACTCCCACACCTGAATACATGTGAAAGAGGCATCGGCATCCTGCTGGGCGCCACCGTGCAAAGGCCTGGACATCCCTACCCGGGCCGAAGTCAGGGTTCTCTAACAGGGGTGTGAGGGGAGACGGGAAGGTCGTCAGGTCGTGTAAGACGCATGTTCGATCCCATACCTCTAGCGGTACCCTCGTGACGAAGGAGGCGTATAGGTTAGGGGGCCGGTGTTGTTGCCGTAGGAAAGGCACCTCCTGGAGTGGACGCCCCGCTTGGTCCTGGAACAACCAATGGCGCTCCGATTCCCATTTGCTCCATTCCACTAGGGTTCTGAGTTGGGTCACCCGCGCATGCGCATTTCTCCCGAGAAATGCGCATGCGCGGGCGGCCGCGAATGCGCATTGGTATCTATGACGGTACGCTATTCCAATAGGGAGCCACGGACGAGCCCCGGACACAGTAACTGCTTTAAACTTGTTTATTTAGGGTATTTTGCTTAAATAATGTATGTAGGGGAGGGCGGGAGGGAGGCGGGTGGCGGCTGACTCGGCTACGCTCACGGAGTGGGCGTAGTGTTGCCGGCTATGCTGTCTACGCAAAATGCATAGGAGGCAACACTACGCCTACTCCGTGGGCGTAGCCGATTCGGACGCCCAGGGTTAATTTTAATGCCCAGATGTATTTGCTGTGCTAGTCCGACCCTAGCTGTTCCACGTATTCCGAGTGAATTTATCAATAAATAACAAATGACTCAACCCCCAGTGGCTCCAATTGCCCTGTTGGTCCAGTGTCACTCCGAACTGAGGGAGTTCTTGCTGGGTCGGAGGTGCACTCACACGGAGCTGTTTACATAACGTGCTCACCGTGCAAACCATAGCAGCCCTCTCAATTGACTCCAGTGACGCCATTTAAACTTATTTTAATTAATGTTTAACCTATCGCAGATACTGTTTTTAACACTCCGTCGATCGTCAACCCCTCCTTATCCTCTCACTCCCAAATATACAATTTGGCACCAGCATTACTGAGCTAAACAGTGTGAATCAGGCGAGTGACGAAGGTGCTGGTGCTGACAAGTTCGTGTCTAGTCAGAGGCCAGTCATTCCTCTGATGTCCCTACTTGTTCGGTGTGCAGGGGAACGCCAGTTCTCTTGTGTCAGTGAATTAACGCGACACACGTTTGTGCCTGCCTACTGGCACTATGACTATGAGAGATGGAAACAAACATACAAACTACTGCCACAAACGGATGAGAGAAACTCGCACTTTATTTACTCGGAACTTTTATACAGAATGCAAAGCATGACTGTATTTTCGGCTGAATTGGGTTACATGTTACAACTCATTTACACACAGTCACAGAGGCCCTTATTTAAGGCAACCCAAGGAACGTGCCAACAATGTACAGTCTTCAGAGTTTATTCGATGTTATATTGTTTTCATTTTTAATTATTATGTATGCACATGCACAATGGCACTCACCACATGGGAAGGAAGTCGGAACGGGAAACCAAGAATCAGGCGTGAGCGCTCTCACTGCACAGGACCATCTCTTCCCAGAGCAAGGGCAGGTGGCACGGCAACATCGCAGTCCCACCTGCCCCATCACAGTCAGGCACAGGTTGCCAAACCCAGCCGCAAGAAGAGCTCAGAACATCCATAGAAGCACCAAGCACCTGCACGCCACTGCCAACGGACCCGAGCCGGCGCACAAGGAGGCATGCATGAGCTGAGCATCCCGGGTGACAGGGTAAAGGAGTCCCGGCGCGTGGCGCAACACAAACCACCTCAACCCCCAGACTAGAGAGCTTCTTCTTCACCCCTCTGAAACCCGCCTCCTTAATGAAATCCCCCTCACTCCGAAGCAGGCAGAGACAGGCAACATTTAAATACTTAAGTATAATTTACATGCGATATGTATGTATGTATGTATGTATGTATAGGCGTTCTTTTATAGCACTATAACTGTCACCCGACGGGCATCCTGGCGCTTAGACTGTTATGACACAATACATGATGTTTCCAGCTTCCAATCTATTTACATTGTTCTGGGGAACAGATGGGTCTTTAATGCTTTTTTAAAGGAAGAAAAATTTTCCAGGCCCCTCAGGCCTACCGGTAGAGAATTCCACAGCCGCGCTGCGGTAAACCTGAAGGACCGACCACCCATTCGGGACCTCAGAAACTTGGGTACTACCACCAAGTAAGCCGAGGCTGACCGGAGTGGTCTTGGAGGGATGTACCATGAGAAAAGGTCCTGCAGAGGAGACGGGCCTTGTCCGTGTAGAGCCCTAAAAACCAAACACAAAGCTTTGAAGTTCACCCGTTGAGAGATTGGCAACCAATGGAGGTCCCTAAGTGCCTTGGCAGAAGAGTCCAGGCGGCGTCGCGAGAGTGCCAGTTTGGCAGCAAAATTCTGTACTCGGAGTTTTCCTAGCAGAGTAACTGGCGCCCCCAGCAGCAGTGCGTTGCAGTAGTCGAGACGACTTAAAATTATGCTCCGCATTACCTCTGGTCTGGCCTGTACCGGGAGCAAGGGTAGAATCTTTCGCAATGATCCAAGTAATGCCATACAAGTGGCCACCGTTTTGTTCACTGATGTGTCCAGCTGTAAGTCGGAACTAAACATTAACCCCAAATTCTGAACCGATTCGGCAGGCAGACTAGTACCTTGGAAATCAGGAGGCCAAAAACCCTGCGGTAGGGGTCTGGGGGTCCGATCCATAGAGCAATGTAGCACCTCGGTTTTCGAGCTGTTAAATTGTAGGGAGTTGTTACCCAGCCATTCTGCCGTGGTGCTCATGCATCGATGGAAGACCTCCTGTGACACCCCGTTCTTACCCTCAAACGAGAAGATAAGTTGGGTGTCATCGGCGTAGTTGGTGACTGTTATGCCAAAAGATTTAATCAGCGTGATCAGGGGACGGAGGTAAAGATTGAAAAGAATGGAGCTGATGGCCGAGCCCTGGGGTACTCCCTGACCAACCCTCCTGATGTTGGATTTAAAGGGTGGCAGGGCAACTACCTGGTGCCTTTGATCGAGATATGACACCAGCCATTCAAGGGCCAAGCCCGACACCCCAGCCTCCGTCAGTCCCCTGACCAGGATTGCATGGCTGACCGTGTCGAACGCGGCCGACATATCGAGCAGCACTAAAAAGGCTGCTCGACCCTGGTCGGCACGCGTTTGAAGGTCATCGAGAACAGTCACCAATGCCGACTCTGTCCCATGTGCCGGTCTAAACCCAAACTGAGCCACATCCAAACAATCAGTAGTCTCAAGAAAGTTGGAGAGATGTTTTGTGGCCAGTTTCTCTATGATTTTAATAGGGAATGGCAAGAGGGAGATGGGCCTAAAGTTGGCTGGGCATGTGGGGTCCAGATTCTCCTTTTTAAGCAGTGGGGAGACCACCGCCAATTTCCAGCAATCTGGAACCCGTGCTGAAGTGAGAGACTGGCGACAGATGGAAAAAAGTGGGGGAAACAGCTCTTCACGAAAAAGTTTCCAGAATTTGGGTGGAAGAGGATCAGAAGGTGAGCCAGAGGACACCCCGTCAGCCAAAGAGCAGAAGTCCTCAAAAGATGGTAGAGTAAAGTTGCTCGGCTCACCTGATTTAGTACACTCCTTCCTATTCTCAAACGAGATGGAATCGTGCACAGCACGGCCAGTTGACGAGGGAAGATTGTTTAAGATGTTGGCAATCTAATCCTCAAAGGCCTGTGCAAGCGAATCACAGAGAGCTTGAGAGGCCGGAATGACAATTTTTGTACAGCCAGGATGGGCCAGGTCCTTTACGATCTTAAATAAGGCCTGAGATTTATTTACAGCTGCCATCAAAGATTCTTCTAAGAATCTAGCTTTGGCAAGCTTGATCTGGATTTTATAGGACGCCAGTGCTTGTTTGAAGAGGACTCTATGTGATTCCAGGTACTGTTTCCTCCAGGTCCGCTCAGCCTGTCTTGGCTTGAGGCTTGAGGCATTGGGGCTTGAGCTGCCGAAGTCCTTCAGAGTACCATGGCATAGCAAAATTAGTCCTATCTTTGATTTTTCGCAGCGGGCCAAAGAGTCCAGAGAAGCTGAGATTCGCTGACAGAGAGTCTCGTAACTTACGTCCACATTCGCTCCCAATACAAAGCCATCTGGCAGCAGAGAGGGCAAGATCGTTTGTTTGAGGAGTCTAGACCATTGTCTCCCCATTCTAGTGCCCCCCACACTCCCTTTCTTTAATGGAGCACTAGTGCACGAGAGGGAGAACTGGACGAGGGCGTGATCCGTCCAACACTGAGGCAGGACGTCACGTATAGCCGTTCGACAAGCGTCAGCAAAAAGTAGATCAAGAATATGGCCCTTTGAATGGGTTTTGGAGAGTACCAGTTGTTGTAGCTCAATATTATGACAAGCTTGGACCAGCTCTACATAGGCCGTCTTGGTCGGTCTCTCTGACCAAAGATTGAAATCCCCTAACACCATCAACTTTGTGTGGGAGTGGGAGAGATCTTATATTAAGTCTATGAGCTCAGGTACAGCAGAAAACGAGCTAGCCGGGGGTCTATAACATAGTAGACCCGTGAATAGCACGCCTCCTTGGTCCTTGCTGGAGAAACCCAATGTTTCGCACCCAGCGATTGCCTTGATGATAAGCTGGGAGACGTCAAGAGTCTGCCTAAAAATTAATCCAGTTCCACCTCCTCTGGCTCCCATCCTGGGATTATGCCTTATTTTGAAGCCAGTGGGACAAGCTGTCCCCAGTTCCACCGAGCTAGTCGGTGTTGTCCAAGTCTCTGTCATGAAGAGTACGTCTAGATGGTAAGAATCGATAAGTAACGCAATTTCTTCACAGTGTTTGATGAGAGATCTCACATTTAACAAGCCACAGGACAAGGCAACTGGGTGCTTACTGGTGGTGTTATACTTTCGGTTACTGAGTGAACCGAGATTAAGGCGTAAAAGTTCATCGCGGGAATAAGAGTAAGAAGTTACATCTTGGTTCCGAGAGGCAGAACTTTCGGCGCCCGGCGCGAACGGGCGCAAACGGGCTTACCTCTGGCGCACCTCCGGCGCTCCGCCGGCGCTCCGCCGGCGCGCCTGCTGCGCGCCTACGTTGCGCGCTTTAGGGGCGTCCATCATATATAGCCGTATACGCAAGATTCCAGTAGTGCGATCACTAGCCCCCCAACCAAGATGGCGCCAGCAATTCGGCACTCCCTGGTTCCCTCCCTCACCCAAGATGGCGGCTACCAAAACCGCAGCGCGATGTCCCCAGGAGCCCTAAGGTGCCCTGAAGCACTCAAATTCCCGCAAAGTGCGGAATTAGGTCACAATTATAGTGCGGGTAAGAGTGGTACTAATAACACGCTATGAGAGAGGTAGCGCCGTAGGAAAGGCACCTCCTGGAGTGGACGCCCCGCTTGGTCCTGGAACAACCAATGGCGCTCCGATTCCCATTTGCTCCATTCCACTAGGGTTCTGAGTTGGGTCACCCGCGCATGCGCATTTCTCCCGAGAAATGCGCATGCGCGGGCGGCCGCGAATGCGCATTGGTATCTATGACGGTACGCTATTCCAATAGGGAGCCACGGACGAGCCTCGGACACAGTAACTGCTTTAAACTTGTTTATTTAGGGTATTTTGCTTAAATAATGTATGTAGGGGAGGACGGGAGGGAGGCGGGTGGCGGCCGACTCGGCTACGCACACGGAGTGGGCGTAGTGTTGCCGGCTACGCTGTCTACGCAAAATGCATAGGAGGCAACACTACGCCTACTCCGTGGGCGTAGCCGATTCGGACGCCCAGGGTTAATTTTAATGCCCAGATGTATTTGCTGTGCTAGTCCGACCCTAGCTGTTCCACGTATTCCGAGTGAATTTATCAATAAATAACAAATGACTCAACCCCCAGTGGCTCCAATTGCCCTGTTGGTCCAGTGTCACTCCGAACTGAGGGAGTTCTTGCTGGGTCGGAGGTGCACTCACACAGAGCTGTTTACATAACGTGCTCACCGTGCAAACCGTAGCAGCCCTCTCAATTGACTCCAGTGACGCCATTTAAACTTATTTTAATTAATGTTTAACCTATCGCAGATACTGTTTTTAACACTCCGTCGATCGTCAACCCCTCCTTATCCTCTCACTCCCAAATATACAATTTGGCACCAGCATGACTGAGCTAAACAGTGTGAATCAGGCGAGTGACGAAGGTGCTGGTGCTGACAAGTTCGTATCTAGTCAGAGGCCAGTCATTCCTCTGATGTCCCTACTTGTTCGGTGTGCAGGGGAACGCCAGTTCTCTTGTGTCAGTGAATTAACGAGACACACGTTTGTGCCTGCTTACTGGCACTATGACTATGAGAGATGGAAAGAAAACATACAAACTACTGCCACAAACGGATGAGAGAAACTCGCACTTTATTTACTCGGAACTTTTATACAGAATGCAAAGCATGACTGTATTTTCGGCTGAATTGGGTTACATGTTACAACTCATTTACACACAGTCACAGAGGCCCTTATTTAAGGCAACCCAAGGAACGTGCCAACAATGTACAGTCTTCAGAGTTTATTCGATGTTATATTGTTTTCATTTTTAATTATTATGTATGCACATGCACAATGGCACTCACCACATGGGAAGGAAGTCGGAACGGGAAACCAAGAATCAGGCGTGAGCGCTCTCACTGCACAGGACCATCTCTTCCCAGAGCAAGGGCAGGTGGCACGGCGACATCGCAGTCCCACCTGCCCCATCACAGTCAGGCACAGGTTGCCAAACCCAGCCGCAAGAAGAGCTCAGAACATCCATAGAAGCACCAAGCACCTGCACGCCACTGCCAACGGACCCGAGCCGGCGCACAAGGAGGCATGCATGAGCTGAGCATCCCGGGTGACAGGGTAAAGGAGTCCCGGCGCGTGGCGCAACACAAACCACCTCAACCCCCAGACTAGAGAGCTTCTTCTTCACCCCTCTGAAACCTGCCTCCTTAATGAAATCCCCCTCACTCCGAAGCAGGCAGAGACAGGCAACATTTAAATACTTAAGTATAATTTACATGCGATATGTATGTATGTATGTATGTATGTATGTATAGGCGTTCTTTTATAGCACTATAACTGTCACCCGACGGGCATCCTGGCGCTTAGACTGTTATGACACAATACATGATGTTTCCAGCTTCCAATCTATTTACATTGTTCTGGGGAACAGATGGGTCTTTAATGCTTTTTTAAAGGAAGAAAAATTTTCCAGGCCCCTCAGGCCTACCGGTAGAGAATTCCACAGCCGCGCTGCGGTAAACCTGAAGGACCGACCACCCATCCGGGACCTCAGAAACTTGGGTACTACCACCAAGTAAGCCGAGGCTGACTGGAGTGGTCTTGGAGGGATGTACCATGAGAAAAGGTCCTGCAGAGGAGACGGACCTTGTCCATGTAGAGCCCTAAAAACCAAACACAAAGCTTTGAAGTTCACCCGTTGAGAGATTGGCAACCAATGGAGGTCCCTAAGTGCCTTGGCAGAAGAGTCCAGGCGGCGTCGCGAGAGTGCCAGTTTGGCAGCAAAATTCTGTACTCTGAGTTTTCCTAGCAGAGTAACTGGTGCCCCCAGCAGCAGTGCGTTGCAGTAGTCGAGACGACTTAAAATTATGCTCCGCATTACCTCTGGTCTGGCCTGTACCGGGAGCAAGGGTAGAATCTTTCGCAATGATCCAAGTAATGCCATACAAGTGGCCACCGTTTTGTTCACTGATGTGTCCAGCTGTAAGTCGGAACTAAACATTAACCCCAAATTCTGAACCGATTCGGCAGGCAGACTAGTACCTTGGAAATCAGGAGGCCAAAAACCCTGCGGTAGGGGTCTGGGGGTCCGATCCATAGAGCAATGTAGCACCTCGGTTTTCGAGCTGTTAAATTGTAGGGAGTTGTTACCCAGCCATTCTGCCGTGGTGCTCATGCATCGATGGAAGACCTCCTGTGACACCCCGTTCTTACCCTCAAACGAGAAAATAAGTTGGGTGTCATCGGCGTAGTTGGTGACTGTTATGCCAAAAGATTTAATCAGCGTGATCAGGGGACGGAGGTAAAGATTGAAAAGAATGGAGCTGATGGCCGAGCCCTGGGGTACTCCCTGACCAACCCTCCTGATGTTGGATTTAAAGGGTGGCAGGGCAACTACCTGGTGCCTTTGATCGAGATATGACACCAGCCATTCAAGGGCCAAGCCCGACACCCCAGCCTCCGTCAGTCCCCTGACCAGGATTGCATGGCTGACCGTGTCGAACGCGGCCGACATATCGAGCAGCACTAAAAAGGCTGCTCGACCCTGGTCGGCACGCGTTTGAAGGTCATCGAGAACAGTCACCAATGCCGACTCTGTCCCATGTGCCGGTCTAAACCCAAACTGAGCCACATCCAAACAATCAGTAGTCTCAAGAAAGTTGGAGAGATGTTTTGTGGCCAGTTTCTCTATAATTTTAATAGGGAATGGCAAGAGGGAGATTGGCCTAAAGTTGGCTGGGCATGTGGGGTCCAGATTGTCCTTTTTAAGCAGTGGGGAGACCACCGCCAATTTCCAGCAATCTGGAACCCGTGCTGAAGTGAGAGACTGGCGACAGATGGAAAAAAGTGGGGGAAACAGCTCTTCACGAAAAAGTTTCCAGAATTTGGGTGGAAGAGGATCAGAAGGTGAGCCAGAGGACTCCCCGTCAGCCAAAGAGCAGAAGACCTCAAAAGATGGTAGAGTAAAGTTGCTCGGCTCACCTGATTTAGTACACTCCTTCCTATTCTCAAACGAGATGGAATCGTGCACAGCACGGCCAGTTGACGAGGGAAGATTGTTTAAGATGTTGGCAATCTAATCCTCAAAGGCCTGTGCAAGCGAATCACAGAGAGCTTGAGAGGCCGGAATGACAATTTTTGTACAGCCAGGATGGGCCAGGTCCTTTACGATCTTAAATAAGGCCTGAGATTTATTTACAGCTGCCATCAAAGATTCTTCTAAGAATCTAGCTTTGGCAAGCTTGATCTGGATTTTATAGGACGCCAGTGTTTGTTTGAAGAGGACTCTATGTGATTCCAGGTACTGTTTCCTCCAGGTCCGCTCAGCCTGTTTTGGCTTGAGGCTTGAGGCATTGGGGCTTGAGCTGCCGAAGTTCTTCAGAGTACCATGGCATAGCAAGATTAGTCCTATCTTTGATTTTTCGCAGCGGGGCCAAAGAGTCCAGAGAAGCTGAGATTCGCTGACAGAGAGTCTCGTAACTTACGTCCACATTCGCTCCCAATACAAAGCCATCTGGCAGCAGAGAGGGCAAGATCGTTTGTTTGAGGAGTCTAGACCATTGTCTCCCCATTCTAGTGCCCCCCACACTCCCTTTCTTTAATGGAGCACTAGTGCACGAGAGGGAGAACTGGACGAGGGCGTGATCCGTCCAACACTGAGGCAGGACGTCACGTATAGCCGTTCGACAAGCGTCAGCAAAAAGTAGATCAAGAATATGGCCCTTTGAATGGGTTTTGGAGAGTACCAGTTGTTGTAGCTCAATATTATGACAAGCTTGGACCAGCTCTACATAGGCCGTCTTGGTCGGTCTCTCTGACCAAAGATTGAAATCCCCTAACACCATCAACTTTGTGTGGGAGTGGGAGAGATCTTATATTAAGTCTATGAGCTCAGGTACAGCAGAAAACGAGCTAGCCGGGGGTCTATAACATAGTAGACCCGTGAATAGCACGCCTCCTTGGTCCTTGCTGGAGAAACCCAATGTTTCGCACCCAGCGATTGCCTTGATGATAAGCTGGGAGACGTCAAGAGTCTGCCTAAAAATTAATCCAGTTCCACCTCCTCTGGTTCCCATCCTGGGATTATGCCTTATTTTGAAGCCAGTGGGACAAGCTGTCCCCAGTTCCACCGAGCTAGTCGGTGTTGTCCAAGTCTCTGTCATGAAGAGTACGTCTAGATGGTAAGAATCGCTAAGTAACGCAATTTCTTCACAGTGTTTGATGAGAGATCTCACATTTAACAAGCCACAGGACAAGGCAACTGGGTGCTTACTGGTGGTGATATACTTTCGGTTACTGAGTGAACCGAGATTAAGGCGTAAAAGTTCATCGCGGGAATAAGAGTAAGAAGTTACATCTTGGTTCCGAGAGGCAGAACTTTCGGCGCCCGGCGTGAACGGGCGCAAACGGGCTTACCTCTGGCGCTCCGCCGGCGCGCCTGCTGCGCGCCTACGTTGCGCGCTTTAGGGGCGTCCATCATATATAGCCGTATACGCAAGATTCCAGTAGTGCGATCACTAGCCCCCCAACCAAGATGGCGCCAGCAATTCGGCACTCCCTGGTTCCCTCCCTCACCCAAGATGGCGGCTACCAAAACCGCAGCGCGATGTCCCCAGGAGCCCTAAGGTGCCCTGAAGCGCTCAAATTCCCGCAAAGTGCGGAATTAGGTCACAATTATAGTGCGGGTAAGAGTGGTACTAATAACACGCTATGAGAGAGGTAGCGCCTAGCGCCAAGATCGACAGCGCGAGCGCGCAGTAAAGTAGATTAATTTTAAAATAATTAAAACAGCAATTCGGCAATAGATTCTGCAGCGCGCAATGGTCATGTAAGTCTGACCTGTCGATGGGGAAGTTCTGCTTTTATGCACCTCCAGACGCAAGAGTCCTGTAGTGCGATCACTAGCCCCCCAACCAAGATGGCGCCAGCAATTCGGCACTCCCTGGTTCCCTCCCTCACCCAAGATGGCGGCTACCAAAACCGCAGCGCGATGTCCCCAGGAGCCCTAAGGTGCCCTGAAGCGCTCAAATTCCCGCAAAGTGCGGAATGAGGTCACAATTATAGTGCGGGTAAGAGTGGTACTAATAACACGCTATGAGAGAGGTAGCGCCTAGCGCCAAAATCGACAACGCGAGCGCGCAGTAAAGTAGATTCATTTTAAAATAATTAAAACAGCAATGCGGCAACAGATTCTGCAGCGCGCAATGGTCATGTAAGTCTGCGATATGCGATAATACATAATAAAATATTATATAAAACTTACCTTGGCTTCCCGCGCTGACTCCCGAGACTGCAGACTTCCGACTCCCGCCGTCCTGGATTTTGAATGCGTCTGACGTGGTCTGGGCTCTCATCAACAGGAAGGCTGCAGGCAACCTCCCTCCCCTCCACCGCAGCCAGCACCGATTGGTTCGGACGGCTGCCCCAACAGCGTCATTTCTCTCAGTCTGTATGCTGCAGAGAACGGAGAGGAGGAAGCGAAGTACTTAATCGCTGTATCCTATCTACTTTATCAGAGAGCATTGCAGTGGCATTCCTAGCTTCAGTTAAATCTGTTTGCATGTGAACAATAACCCTCATTAAATCATCCATGGTGGCCATAATGTCAAAACTCTCAGACCGGGAGGAATATTATTCGTGGGCTCACTGTTCTGTCAGGTTGCTTCTTCCTCAGGGTCTGGAGTGATGATATAAGGGGCCCACCTCTCAATACCTCCAACTCTGATTGTAATGATTACACAGAGTATTGAAGTGATTAAGCGGGGGGAAAGGGAATTAGGAAGGGACCAGCTGGGAAGGAGATCTGAAAAGGAAGTTACTCGCAAACAAAAATACACGCACTTTCCTTCGCACAAAGACGTAAATTAGGACATCAGATTCTGTCCTTTAATCAGGAACTAGCTTAAGAGCTTTGTGGCTTGCGTTTATTCAGACAATCAGACTCTTAGTTGACCTTTCTTAGATCCGCTATATTGTGGCGATAATACTTCACTTCAGTATCAACTGCTCAAAGGCATAAGCGGCAGAATTTGGTTTAGGTCTTTCTATGACTAGGTTTTCAATCACCTAAACAATCAGTGTCTTATATTTCCTTATTTTATGTGACTTAAAAGTGTTCCCAAAAACATTCATGGAACTACTATAGAACAAGAATCGCACTCGTGAATATGGTAAATGATCTTGAAAATCAAATTGAATGTTCCTAATAAATCACTGAAATGGTTTTAACAAGATTCGCAATCTTACCTGTAGAGTGGACCTCTGTCTCCTTTCTCTCACTCTGCTCCTTCACTCGTTTTTCTATCCTTTCTATCTTTCACCTTTCTGCATCTCTGCTCTTTTGTGCCTTATTTCTGCCCATTTTCCCTTTCTCTCCCTCTGCTCCTTCACTCGTTTTTCTACCCTTTCTATCTTTCACTTTTCTGCACCTCTGCTCTTTTGTGCCTTATTTCTGCCCATTTTCCCTTTTGCTCCTTCACTCGTTTTTCTACCCTTTCCATCTTTCGCCTTTCTGCCCTTTTCTGCATCTCTGCTCTTTTGTGCCTTATTTCTGCTTATTTTCCCTTTTTTCTTTATCCCTTCTTTCCTCCCTTTACCTTTCCCCGCCGCTGCTGCCCCCGCGGCCCCCCCCCCCCCCAGCGTGACCGGCCCAATCCAGCTCCTCTCCCCGCTCCCGCCTCCCAGCTGTCCAGCCCTCCCCGACCCCTACTTAATGGCGGCCACTGGTGCACCGAAGGCGCGTCAAAGGCTAGCACATCTGCGCCCGTCCGCGACCAGCACCAGGAACCCTGGACCTCCGCCCCGCCAACACTACGACCCAGCAGCACTCCACGCACTCAACCCAGGCTGCAACAACAACTGCAAGCTAGCATCACCAGCCGACACCCATGGACCTTTCAGCTGTCACACCTGCAGCACCGCCAAGAACACGGATCCAGCACAACCCGCCCCCAAGAACACAACCGAACCGAAGACCCTGCAATGCATCCTCCTCAACGTCCGATCCCTCCACAAACACGCCACAGAAATCTGGGACCTCCTCGACAGCACCACCCCGGACGTAGCATTCTTCACCGAAACCTGGACCAATGCCACCTCGGGACCGGACATCGCCATCGCCATCCCGCAAGGATACAAGATCTCCAGGAAGGACCACCCCACCCACCCAGGAGGAGGAATCGCCATCGTCCACAAATCCAGCCTCCGCCTGAGCACACTACCTGACGAGTCCACAAAACTGATGGAACACCTTCACTTCAAGATACTGGCCAGCCCCATCGCCGCCCTCCGAGGAACCCTCATCTACCGACCCCCTGGACTCCGCGGACCCTTCGCCAACTCCATCACGGACATTATCTCCCCGCAGGCCATCGCATCCACCAACTACACCCTGCTGGGAGACCTCAACTTCCACCTCGACAATCAACTGGACCCCAACACCACATGCCTCCTGGACAACCTCCACAACATTGGACTCCGCCAGATCGTGACAGAGCCCACGCACTCAGCAGGACACACCCTCGACCCCCTCTTCACTACAGGAAACTCCATCACCTTCAGCCACACCACCGAACTCCCATGGACCGACTATCGTTGCGTCCACTTCACCTTCAGAACACACACCATCCACAGACACCAGCACCTGCTTCCAGAAAGAAACTGGACCAAAATCACCAACGACCAGCTCACCTCCTCACTCAACAACTCCACCCCAACCATTGCGGAAAACGACGACCCCAACAACGCAGCTCGAACCCTGCATAGATGGATCTCGGACAGCACCAACACCATAGCCCCCCCTCAAGAAAAACAACAATACCCGTGCCAAGAAAGCCAGATGGTTTACCACCGAACTTCGAGAGTCCAGGCGCACATGCCGCCGCCTCGAAAAGGCCTGGAGAAACACCAAATCCACAGAAGCCCACAACAACTTCAGAGCCGCCACCAACGCCCACCATCAACTCATCAGAGAAACGAGGAAAAAAGAGATTGAAGACAGAATCTCCACCCAGGCACACAACAGCAAGAAACTCTTCAGCATCATCAAGGAGTTCGCCCAACCCACCAGCGAGTCTACTGACATCCCTCCCTCACAAGACCTCTGCGACAAACGCAGCACCTTTTTCCACCACAAAATCAAGAGCATCTACGACAACTTCGACAAAGACAACCAACACACTGAACCCTCACGAACCACCCCGACACCCGGAAACCAGCGATTGATGACTGGACAGCCCTCACCATCGAAGACACACTGAAGACAATGAAGTCAATCCACTCAGGGGCCCCCACGGACCCCTGCCCCCACCACATCTTCAACAGAGCCACCGATACCATCACACCCATGCTCCACCACACCATCAACCGCTCCCTGGCGACCGACTCCGTCCCCGACGACTGGAAACACGCGGAGGTCAACCCCCTCCTAAAGAAACCCTCAGCGGACCCCACCGACCTCAAAAACTGCAGACCCATCTCCCTGCTCCCTTTCCCAGCGAAAGTCATCGAGAAAGCCATCAACAGCCAACTCGCCACATTCATTGAAGAACACAACATCCTCGACTCCTCCCAATCCGGCTTCAGAAAAAACCACAGTACGGAAACCGCCCTCCTCGCCGCAACAGACGACATCCGCACCCAACTGGACAAAGGAGAAACAGTAGCCCTCATCCTCCTAGACCTATCAGCGGCGTTCGACACAGTCTCCCACCGCACCCTAATACGCAGACTCTACGACGCAGGAATCCAGGACAAGGCCCTCGACTGGATCTGCTCCTTCCTCTCCGGCAGGACGCAACGGATCAGACTCCCCCCTTTCCTCTCAGACCCCACACCTACCACCTGCGGAGTCCCCCAGGGCTCCTCCCTCAGCCCGACGCTTTTCAACGTCTACATGGCTCCACTTGCCCCCATCGTCAGAACCTATGGACTCAACATCGTGTCATACGCAGACGACACCCAGCTCATCCTCTCCCTATCCAACGAGCCCAACACCGCCAGACGCAACTTTCGAGAAGGCATGGAAGCCGTCGCCAAATGGATGAAAAACAGCTGCCTACAACTAAACACCAACAAAACAAAAGTACTCATCATGGGCCCAAACCCCGACGCGTGGAGCGACACCTGGTGGCCCACCGCCCTTGGAAACCCGCCAACCCCCACAGACCACGCACGCAACCTGGGAATCATCCTGGACTCCGAGCTCAAAATGGACCGCCAGATCAACTCTGTCTCATCTTCCTGCTTCCACACCCTCCGCCTCCTTCGTAAGACCTTCAAATGGATCCCCCTCGAACACCGAAAGACAGTCACTCACGCCCTGGTCACCAGCACACTCTACTACGGCAACGCACTCTACGCCGGAATAAACAAAAACATCATCCGCAAGCTACTGAACATCCAGAACGCCGCCGCAAGACTGGCCCTCAACCTGCCAAAACACTGCCACATCTCGCAGCACCTGCGCACACTCCACTGGCTCCCCGTCGAGGCGAGAATCACCTTTAAGATGCTCACCCACGCACACAAGGCCCTCCACGGCACCGGACCAGCATACCTGAACAGCCGGCTCAAATTCCAGGCACTCCCAAAGGACCCTACGATCAGCCCAGCTCTCCTACGCTGTGGTCCCCCGCACCAGAAAGACCAGATCGGGAGGCCGCTCCTTCTCCTTCCTCGCCGCCAAAGCATGGAACGCCCTTACACTCCACCTCAGACAGACAACATCGCTCCCCATCTTCGCAAGAAACCTCAAAACTTGGCTCTTCGACAGACCCCCTCCTTGATGGAATGGAACCTGCACCCCCCACCCCTAGCGCCTTGAGACCCTTACGGGTGAGTAGTTGCGCTTTAACAAACTCCTGATTGATGGATTGACTCTACTTCTGAATCTGGGTTAGTGACAGGTAATCCCCCCCAAAACCTAGCCTCACCGGGAGCCCATCAAGAAGAGAAGTCTCTGCAGATTCTAAACTCCTCCTGCAGCTCAGCGAGCGTTGTAGCAGATTTCAGGCACCCAGAACTCTCCACCGATCAAAAGAACAAAGCTGGCCTTGCAGAGAAATGGAGCCCCAAGATCCTCTTCCTCCTTCACCAAAAGACGCTGAATAGTGAGCACGGGGAACTGGACGCGGCCGCTGACATCGCAGGCACGCCCCGTGCCAAACCTCACGCATCTCGCATAAGGCGCCAAACCTCACGCATCTCGCATAAGCTGCCAACCCTCACGCATCTCGCGTGAGGTGCCAAACCTCAAGCATCTCGCGTGAGGTGCCAAACCTCACGCATCTCGGGTGAGGTGCCAAGCCTCACGCATCTCGGGTGAGGTGCCAAACCTCACGCATCTTGGGTGAGGTGCTAAACCTCACGTATCTCGCGTGAGATACCGAATCTCACGCATATTGCGTGAGATACCGAATCGCACGCATCTCGCGTGAGGTGCCAAACCTCACGCATCTCGTGAGTGTCTGGCGCGGTGGTAAATGTCCTCTCATTCTTTGTTGCGCAGAGTCCGCCCCAGTTCCCTCTCCCATCTAGCCCGTCCTGCATTATAAACGCGCGAGTATCTGTCCAAGAGGAGCCGATATATGTCTGAAATGAGTCGCTTATCTGTGGTGCGCGAGAGAAGCCAGTATTCATATTTACTGTGCTTGCGTGTAGCGTCTCCACGGATCTGGGGTTGAAGCGCCCAATGTCGGACCTGTAGATACCTAAGGTGTTCAGCCTCCGCGAGGTCATAGGTCTTCCGGAATTCCTCAAAAGGCGTCACTCCCACACCTGAATACATGTGAAAGAGGCATCGGCATCCTGCTGGGCGCCACCGTGCAAAGGCCTGGACATCCCTACCCGGGCCGAAGTCAGGGTTCTCTAACAGGGGTGTGAGGGGAGACGGGAAGGTCGTCAGGTCGTGTAAGACGCATGTTCGATCCCATACCTCTAGCGGTACCCTCGTGACGAAGGAGGCGTATAGGTTAGGGGGCCGGTGTTGTTGCCGTAGGAAAGGCACCTCCTGGAGTGGACGCCCCGCTTGGTCCTGGAACAACCAATGGCGCTCCGATTCCCATTTGCTCCATTCCACTAGGGTTCTGAGTTGGGTCACCCGCGCATGCGCATTTCTCCCGAGAAATGCGCATGCGCGGGCGGCCGCGAATGCGCATTGGTATCTATGACGGTACGCTATTCCAATAGGGAGCCACGGACGAGCCCCGGACACAGTAACTGCTTTAAACTTGTTTATTTAGGGTATTTTGCTTAAATAATGTATGTAGGGGAGGGCGGGAGGGAGGCGGGTGGCGGCCGACTCGGCTACGCACACGGAGTGGGCGTAGTGTTGCCGGCTACGCTGTCTACGCAAAATGCATAGGAGGCAACACTACGCCTACTCCGTGGGCGTAGCCGATTCGGACGCCCAGGGTTAATTTTAATGCCCAGATGTATTTGCTGTGCTAGTCCGACCCTAGCTGTTCCACGTATTCCGAGTGAATTTATCAATAAATAACAAATGACTCAACCCCCAGTGGCTCCAATTGCCCTGTTGGTCCAGTGTCACTCCGAACTGAGGGAGTTCTTGCTGGGTCGGAGGTGCACTCACACGGAGCTGTTTACATAACGTGCTCACCGTGCAAACCGTAGCAGCCCTCTCAATTGACTCCAGTGACGCCATTTAAACTTATTTTAATTAATGTTTAACCTATCGCAGATACTGTTTTTAACACTCCGTCGATCGTCAACCCCTCCTTATCCTCTCACTCCCAAATATACAATTTGGCACCAGCATGACTGAGCTAAACAGTGTGAATCAGGCGAGTGACGAAGGTGCTGGTGCTGACAAGTTCGTGTCTAGTCAGAGGCCAGTCATTCCTCTGATGTCCCTACTTGTTCGGTGTGCAGGGGAACGCCAGTTCTCTTGTGTCAGTGAATTAACGAGACACACGTTTGTGCCTGCTTACTGGCACTATGACTATGAGAGATGGAAACAAACATACAAACTACTGCCACAAACGGATGAGAGAAACTCGCACTTTATTTACTCGGAACTTTTATACAGAATGCAAAGCATGACTGTATTTTCGGCTGAATTGGGTTACATGTTACAACTCATTTACACACAGTCACAGAGGCCCTTATTTAAGGCAACCCAAGGAACGTGCCAACAATGTACAGTCTTCAGAGTTTATTCGATGTTATATTGTTTTCATTTTTAATTATTATGTATGCACATGCACAATGGCACTCACCACATGGGAAGGAAGTCGGAACGGGAAACCAAGAATCAGGCGTGAGCGCTCTCACTGCACAGGACCATCTCTTCCCAGAGCAAGGGCAGGTGGCACGGCGACATCGCAGTCCCACCTGCCCCATCACAGTCAGGCACAGGTTGCCAAACCCAGCCGCAAGAAGAGCTCAGAACATCCATAGAAGCACCAAGCACCTGCACGCCACTGCCAACGGACCCGAGCCGGCGCACAAGGAGGCATGCATGAGCTGAGCATCCCGGGTGACAGGGTAAAGGAGTCCCGGCGCGTGGCGCAACACAAACCACCTCAACCCCCAGACTAGAGAGCTTCTTCTTCACCCCTCTGAAACCCGCCTCCTTAATGAAATCCCCCTCACTCCGAAGCAGGCAGAGACAGGCAACATTTAAATACTTAAGTATAATTTACATGCGATATGTATGTATGTATGTATGTATGTATAGGCGTTCTTTTATAGCACTATAACTGTCACCCGACGGGCATCCTGGCGCTTAGACTGTTATGACACAATACATGATGTTTCCAGCTTCCAATCTATTTACATTGTTCTGGGGAACAGATGGGTCTTTAATGCTTTTTTAAAGGAAGAAAAATTTTCCAGGCCCCTCAGGCCTACCGGTAGAGAATTCCACAGCCGCGCTGCGGTAAACCTGAAGGACCGACCACCCATCCGGGACCTCAGAAACTTGGGTACTACCACCAAGTAAGCCGAGGCTGACCGGAGTGGTCTTGGAGGGATGTACCATGAGAAAAGGTCCTGCAGAGGAGACGGGCCTTGTCCGTGTAGAGCCCTAAAAACCAAACACAAAGCTTTGAAGTTCACCCGTTGAGAGATTGGCAACCAATGGAGGTCCCTAAGTGCCTTGGCAGAAGAGTCCAGGCGGCGTCGCGAGAGTGCCAGTTTGGCAGCAAAATTCTGTACTCTGAGTTTTCCTAGCAGAGTAACTGGTGCCCCCAGCAGCAGTGCGTTGCAGTAGTCGAGACGACTTAAAATTATGCTCCGCATTACCTCTGGTCTGGCCTGTACCGGGAGCAAGGGTAGAATCTTTCGCAATGATCCAAGTAATGCCATACAAGTGGCCACCGTTTTGTTCACTGATGTGTCCAGCTGTAAGTCGGAACTAAACATTAACCCCAAATTTTGAACCGATTCGGCAGGCAGACTAGTACCTTGGAAATCAGGAGGCCAAAAACCCTGCGGTAGGGGTCTGGGGGTCCGATCCATAGAGCAATGTAGCACCTCGGTTTTCGAGCTGTTAAATTGTAGGGAGTTGTTACCCAGCCATTCTGCCGTGGTGCTCATGCATCGATGGAAGACCTCCTGTGACACCCCGTTCTTACCCTCAAACGAGAAAATAAGTTGGGTGTCATCGGCGTAGTTGGTGACTGTTATGCCAAAAGATTTAATCAGCGTGATCAGGGGACGGAGGTAAAGATTGAAAAGAATGGAGCTGATGGCCGAGCCCTGGGGTACTCCCTGACCAACCCTCCTGATGTTGGATTTAAAGGGTGGCAGGGCAACTACCTGGTGCCTTTGATCGAGATATGACACCAGCCATTCAAGGGCCAAGCCCGACACCCCAGCCTCCGTCAGTCCCCTGACCAGGATTGCATGGCTGACCGTGTCGAACGCGGCCGACATATCGAGCAGCACTAAAAAGGCTGCTCGACCCTGGTCGGCACGCGTTTGAAGGTCATGGAGAACAGTCACCAATGCCGACTCTGTCCCATGTGCCGGTCTAAACCCAAACTGAGCCACATCCAAACAATCAGTAGTCTCAAGAAAGTTGGAGAGATGTTTTGTGGCCAGTTTCTCTATAATTTTAATAGGGAATGGCAAGAGGGAGATGGGCCTAAAGTTGGCTGGGCATGTGGGGTCCAGATTCTCCTTTTTAAGCAGTGGGGAGACCACCGCCAATTTCCAGCAATCTGGAACCCGTGCTGAAGTGAGAGACTGGCGACAGATGGAAAAAAGTGGGGGAAACAGCTCTTCACGAAAAAGTTTCCAGAATTTGGGTGGAAGAGGATCAGAAGGTGAGCCAGAGGACTCCCCGTCAGCCAAAGAGCAGAAGTCCTCAAAAGATGGTAGAGTAAAGTTGCTCGGCTCACCTGATTTAGTACACTCCTTCCTATTCTCAAACGAGATGGAATCGTGCACAGCACGGCCAGTTGACGAGGGAAGATTGTTTAAGATGTTGGCAATCTAATCCTCAAAGGCCTGTGCAAGCGAATCACAGAGAGCTTGAGAGGCCGGAATGACAATTTTTGTACAGCCAGGATGGGCCAGGTCCTTTACGATCTTAAATAAGGCCTGAGATTTATTTACAGCTGCCATCAAAGATTCTTCTAAGAATCTAGCTTTGGCAAGCTTGATCTGGATTTTATAGGACGCCAGTGTTTGTTTGAAGAGGACTCTATGTGATTCCAGGTACTGTTTCCTCCAGGTCCGCTCAGCCTGTTTTGGCTTGAGGCTTGAGGCATTGGGGCTTGAGCTGCCGAAGTTCTTCAGAGTACCATGGCATAGCAAGATTAGTCCTATCTTTGATTTTTCGCAGCGGGGCCAAAGAGTCCAGAGAAGCTGAGATTCGCTGACAGAGAGTCTCGTAACTTACGTCCACATTCGCTCCCAATACAAAGCCATCTGGCAGCAGAGAGGGCAAGATCGTTTGTTTGAGGAGTCTAGACCATTGTCTCCCCATTCTAGTGCCCCCCACACTCCCTTTCTTTAATGGAGCACTAGTGCACGAGAGGGAGAACTGGACGAGGGCGTGATCCGTCCAACACTGAGGCAGGACGTCACGTATAGCCGTTCGACAAGCGTCAGCAAAAAGTAGATCAAGAATATGGCCCTTTGAATGGGTTTTGGAGAGTACCAGTTGTTGTAGCTCAATATTATGACAAGCTTGGACCAGCTCTACATAGGCCGTCTTGGTCGGTCTCTCTGACCAAAGATTGAAATCCCCTAACACCATCAACTTTGTGTGGGAGTGGGAGAGATCTTATATTAAGTCTATGAGCTCAGGTACAGCAGAAAACGAGCTAGCCGGGGGTCTATAACATAGTAGACCCGTGAATAGCACGCCTCCTTGGTCCTTGCTGGAGAAACCCAATGTTTCGCACCCAGCGATTGCCTTGATGATAAGCTGGGAGACGTCAAGAGTCTGCCTAAAAATTAATCCAGTTCCACCTCCTCTGGTTCCCATCCTGGGATTATGCCTTATTTTGAAGCCAGTGGGACAAGCTGTCCCCAGTTCCACCGAGCTAGTCGGTGTTGTCCAAGTCTCTGTCATGAAGAGTACGTCTAGATGGTAAGAATCGCTAAGTAACGCAATTTCTTCACAGTGTTTGATGAGAGATCTCACATTTAACAAGCCACAGGACAAGGCAACTGGGTGCTTACTGGTGGTGATATACTTTCGGTTACTGAGTGAACCGAGATTAAGGCGTAAAAGTTCATCGCGGGAATAAGAGTAAGAAGTTACATCTTGGTTCCGAGAGGCAGAACTTTCGGCGCCGGCGCGAACGGGCGCAAACGGGCTTACCTCTGGCGCACCTCCGGCGCTCCGCCGGCGCGCCTGCTGCGCGCCTGCTGCGCGCCTACGTTGCGCGCTTTAGGGGCGTCCATCATATATAGCCGTATACGCAAGATTCCAGTAGTGCGATCACTAGCCCCCCAACCAAGATGGCGCCAGCAATTCGGCACTCCCTGGTTCCCTCCCTCACCCAAGATGGCGGCTACCAAAACCGCAGCGCGATGTCCCCAGGAGCCCTAAGGTGCCCTGAAGCGCTCAAATTCCCGCAAAGTGCGGAATTAGGTCACAATTATAGTGCGGGTAAGAGTGGTACTAATAACACGCTATGAGAGAGGTAGCGCCTAGCGCCAAGATCGACAGCGCGAGCGCGCAGTAAAGTAGATTAATTTTAAAATAATTAAAACAGCAATTCGGCAATAGATTCTGCAGCGCGCAATGGTCATGTAAGTCTGACCTGTCGATGGGGAAGTTCTGCTTTTATGCACCTCCAGACGCAAGAGTCCTGTAGTGCGATCACTAGCCCCCCAACCAAGATGGCGCCAGCAATTCGGCACTCCCTGGTTCCCTCCCTCACCCAAGATGGCGGCTACCAAAACCGCAGCGCGATGTCCCCAGGAGCCCTAAGGTGCCCTGAAGCGCTCAAATTCCCGCAAAGTGCGGAATGAGGTCACAATTATAGTGCGGGTAAGAGTGGTACTAATAACACGCTATGAGAGAGGTAGCGCCTAGCGCCAAAATCGACAACGCGAGCGCGCAGTAAAGTAGATTCATTTTAAAATAATTAAAACAGCAATGCGGCAACAGATTCTGCAGCGCGCAATGGTCATGTAAGTCTGCGATATGCGATAATACATAATAAAATATTATATAAAACTTACCTTGGCTTCCCGCGCTGACTCCCGAGACTGCAGACTTCCGACTCCCGCCGTCCTGGATTTTGAATGCGTCTGACGTGGTCTGGGCTCTCATCAACAGGAAGGCTGCAGGCAACCTCCCTCCCCTCCACCGCAGCCAGCACCGATTGGTTCGGACGGCTGCCCCAACAGCGTCATTTCTCTCAGTCTGTATGCTGCAGAGAACGGAGAGGAGGAAGCGAAGTACTTAATCGCTGTATCCTATCTACTTTATCAGAGAGCATTGCAGTGGCATTCCTAGCTTCAGTTAAATCTGTTTGCATGTGAACAATAACCCTCATTAAATCATCCATGGTGGCCATAATGTCAAAACTCTCAGACCGGGAGGAATATTATTCGTGGGCTCACTGTTCTGTCAGGTTGCTTCTTCCTCAGGGTCTGGAGTGATGATATAAGGGGCCCACCTCTCAATACCTCCAACTCTGATTGTAATGATTACACAGAGTATTGAAGTGATTAAGCGGGGGGAAAGGGAATTAGGAAGGGACCAGCTGGGAAGGAGATCTGAAAAGGAAGTTACTCGCAAACAAAAATACACGCACTTTCCTTCGCACAAAGACGTAAATTAGGACATCAGATTCTGTCCTTTAATCAGGAACTAGCTTAAGAGCTTTGTGGCTTGCGTTTATTCAGACAATCAGACTCTTAGTTGACCTTTCTTAGATCCGCTATATTGTGGCGATAATACTTCACTTCAGTATCAACTGCTCAAAGGCATAAGCGGCAGAATTTGGTTTAGGTCTTTCTATGACTAGGTTTTCAATCACCTAAACAATCAGTGTCTTATATTTCCTTATTTTATGTGACTTAAAAGTGTTCCCAAAAACATTCATGGAACTACTATAGAACAAGAATCGCACTCGTGAATATGGTAAATGATCTTGAAAATCAAATTGAATGTTCCTAATAAATCACTGAAATGGTTTTAACAAGATTCGCAATCTTACCTGTAGAGTGGACCTCTGTCTCCTTTCTCTCACTCTGCTCCTTCACTCGTTTTTCTATCCTTTCTATCTTTCACCTTTCTGCATCTCTGCTCTTTTGTGCCTTATTTCTGCCCATTTTCCCTTTCTCTCCCTCTGCTCCTTCACTCGTTTTTCTACCCTTTCTATCTTTCACTTTTCTGCACCTCTGCTCTTTTGTGCCTTATTTCTGCCCATTTTCCCTTTTGCTCCTTCACTCGTTTTTCTACCCTTTCCATCTTTCGCCTTTCTGCCCTTTTCTGCATCTCTGCTCTTTTGTGCCTTATTTCTGCTTATTTTCCCTTTTTTCTTTATCCCTTCTTTCCTCCCTTTACCTTTCCCCGCCGCTGCTGCCCCCGCGGCCCCCCCCCCCCCCAGCGTGACCGGCCCAATCCAGCTCCTCTCCCCGCTCCCGCCTCCCAGCTGTCCAGCCCTCCCCGACCCCTACTTAATGGCGGCCACTGGTGCACCGAAGGCGCGTCAAAGGCTAGCACATCTGCGCCCGTCCGCGACCAGCACCAGGAACCCTGGACCTCCGCCCCGCCAACACTACGACCCAGCAGCACTCCACGCACTCAACCCAGGCTGCAACAACAACTGCAAGCTAGCATCACCAGCCGACACCCATGGACCTTTCAGCTGTCACCGCTGCCGGCACACCTGCAGCACCGCCAAGAACACGGATCCAGCACAACCCGCCCCCAAGAACACAACCGAACCGAAGACCCTGCAATGCATCCTCCTCAACGTCCGATCCCTCCACAAACACGCCACAGAAATCGGGACCTCCTCGACAGCACCACCCCGGACGTAGCATTCTTCACCGAAACCTGGACCAATGCCACCTCGGGACCGGACATCGCCATCGCCATCCCGCAAGGATACAAGATCTCCAGGAAGGACCACCCCACCCACCCAGGAGGAGGAATCGCCATCGTCCACAAATCCAGCCTCCGCCTGAGCACACTACCTGACGAGTCCACAAAACTGATGGAACACCTTCACTTCAAGATACTGGCCAGCCCCATCGCCGCCCTCCGAGGAACCCTCATCTACCGACCCCCTGGACCCCGCGGACCCTTCGCCAACTCCATCACGGACATTATCTCCCCGCAGGCCATCGCATCCACCAACTACACCCTGCTGGGAGACCTCAACTTCCACCTCGACAATCAACTGGACCCCAACACCACATGCCTCCTGGACAACCTCCACAACATTGGACTCCGCCAGATCGTGACAGAGCCCACGCACTCAGCAGGACACACCCTCGACCCCCTCTTCACTACAGGAAACTCCATCACCTTCAGCCACACCACCGAACTCCCATGGACCGACTATCGTTGCGTCCACTTCACCTTCAGAACACACACCATCCACAGACACCAGCACCTGCTTCCAGAAAGAAACTGGACCAAAATCACCAACGACCAGCTCACCTCCTCACTCAACAACTCCACCCCAACCATTGCGGAAAACGACGACCCCAACAACGCATCTCGAACCCTGCATAGATGGATCTCGGACAGCACCAACACCATAGCCCCCCCTCAAGAAAAACAACAATACCCGTGCCAAGAAAGCCAGATGGTTTACCACCGAACTTCGAGAGTCCAGGCGCACATGCCGCCGCCTCGAAAAGGCCTGGAGAAACACCAAATCCACAGAAGCCCACAACAACTTCAGAGCCGCCACCAACGCCCACCATCAACTCATCAGAGAAACGAGGAAAAAAGAGATTGAAGACAGAATCTCCACCCAGGCACACAACAGCAAGAAACTCTTCAGCATCATCAAGGAGTTCGCCCAACCCACCAGCGAGTCTACTGACATCCCTCCCTCACAAGACCTCTGCGACAAACTCAGCACCTTTTTCCACCACAAAATCAAGAGCATCTATGACAACTTCGACAAAGACAACCAACACACTGAACCCTCACGAACCACCCCGACACCCGGAAACCAGCGATTGATGACTGGACAGCCCTCACCATCGAAGACACACTGAAGACAATGAAGTCAATCCACTCAGGGGCCCCCACGGACCCCTGCCCCCACCACATCTTCAACAGAGCCACCGATACCATCACACCCATGCTCCACCACACCATCAACCGCTCCCTGGCGACCGACTCCGTCCCCGACGACTGGAAACACGCGGAGGTCAACCCCCTCCTAAAGAAACCCTCAGCGGACCCCACCGACCTCAAAAACTGCAGACCCATCTCCCTGCTCCCTTTCCCAGCGAAAGTCATCGAGAAAGCCATCAACAGCCAACTCGCCACATTCATTGAAGAACACAACATCCTCGACTCCTCCCAATCCGGCTTCAGAAAAAACCACAGTACGGAAACCGCCCTCCTCGCCGCAACAGACGACATCGGCACCCAACTGGACAAAGGAGAAACAGTAGCCCTCATCCTCCTAGACCTATCAGCGGCGTTCGACACAGTCTCCCACCGCACCCTAATACGCAGACTCTACGACGCAGGAATCCAGGACAAGGCCCTCGACTGGATCTGCTCCTTCCTCTCCGGCAGGACGCAACGGATCAGACTCCCCCCTTTCCTCTCAGACCCCACACCTACCACCTGCGGAGTCCCCCAGGGCTCCTCCCTCAGCCCGACGCTTTTCAACGTCTACATGGCTCCACTTGCCCCCATCGTCAGAACCTATGGACTCAACATCGTGTCATACGCAGACGACACCCAGCTCATCCTCTCCCTATCCAACGAGCCCAACACCGCCAGACGCAACTTTCGAGAAGGCATGGAAGCCGTCGCCAAATGGATGAAAAACAGCTGCCTACAACTAAACACCAACAAAACAAAAGTACTCATCATGGGCCCAAACCCCGACGCGTGGAGCGACACCTGGTGGCCCACCGCCCTTGGAAACCCGCCAACCCCCACAGACCACGCACGCAACCTGGGAATCATCCTGGACTCCGAGCTCAAAATGGACCACCAGATCAACTCTGTCTCATCTTCCTGCTTCCACACCCTCCGCCTCCTTCGTAAGACCTTCAAATGGATCCCCCTCGAACACCGAAAGACAGTCACTCACGCCCTGGTCACCAGCACACTCTACTACGGCAACGCACTCTACGCCGGAATAAACAAAAACATCATCCGCAAGCTACTGAACATCCAGAACGCCGCCGCAAGACTGGCCCTCAACCTGCCAAAACACTGCCACATCTCGCAGCACCTGCGCACACTCCACTGGCTCCCCGTCGAGGCGAGAATCACCTTTAAGATGCTCACCCACGCACACAAGGCCCTCCACGGCACCGGACCAGCATACCTGAACAGCCGGCTCAAATTCCAGGCACTCCCAAAGGACCCTACGATCAGCCCAGCTCTCCTACGCTGTGGTCCCCCGCACCAGAAAGACCAGATCGGGAGGCCGCTCCTTCTCCTTCCTCGCCGCCAAAGCATGGAACGCCCTTACACTCCACCTCAGACAGACAACATCGCTCCCCATCTTCGCAAGAAACCTCAAAACTTGGCTCTTCGACAGACCCCCTCCTTGATGGAATGGAACCTGCACCCCCCACCCCTAGCGCCTTGAGACCCTTACGGGTGAGTAGTTGCGCTTTAACAAACTCCTGATTGATGGATTGACTCTACTTCTGAATCTGGGTTAGTGACAGGTAATCCCCCCCAAAACCTAGCCTCACCGGGAGCCCATCAAGAAGAGAAGTCTCTGCAGATTCTAAACTCCTCCTGCAGCTCAGCGAGCGTTGTAGCAGATTTCAGGCACCCAGAACTCTCCACCGATCAAAAGAACAAAGCTGGCCTTGCAGAGAAACGGAGCCCCAAGATCCTCTTCCTCCTTCACCAAAAGACGCTGAATAGTGAGCACGGGGAACTGGACGCGGCCGCTGACATCGTAGGCACGCCCCGTGCCAAACCTCACGCATCTCGCATAAGGCGCCAAACCTCACGCATCTCGCATAAGCTGCCAACCCTCGCGCATCTCGCGTGAGGTGCCAAACCTCACGCATCTCGGGTGAGGTGGCAAACCTCACGCATCTCGGGTGAGGTGCCAAACCTCACCCATCTCGGGTGAGGTGGCAAACCTCACGCATCTCGCGTGAGGTGCAAACCCTCGCGCATCTCGGGTGAGGTGCAAACCTCACGCATCTCAGGTGAGGTGCCAACCCTCACGCATCTCGCGTGAGGTGCCAACCCTCACGCATCTCGCGTGAGGTGCCAGCCCTCACGCATCTCGGGTGAGGTGCCAAACCTCACGCATCTCGGGTGAGGTGCCAAACCTCACGCATCTCGGGTGAGGTGCCAAACCTCACGCATCTCGGGTGAGGTGCTAAACCTCACGCATCTCGCGATAGATACCGAATCGCACGCATATTGCGTGAGATACCGAATCGCACGCATCTCGCGTGAGGTGCCAAACCTCACGCATCTCGTGAGTGTCTGGCGCGGTGGTAAATGTCCTCTCATTCTTTGTTGCGCAGAGTCCGCCCCAGTTCCCTCTCCCATCTAGCCCGTCCTGCATTATAAACACGCGAGTATCTGTCCAAGAGGAGCCGATATATGTCTGAAATGAGTCGCTTATCTGTGGTGCGCGAGAGAAGCCAGTATTCATATTTACTGTGCTTGCGTGTAGCGTCTCCACGGATCTGGGGTTGAAGCGCCCAATGTCGGACCTGTAGATACCTAAGGTGTTCAGCCTCCGCGAGGTCATAGGTCTTCCGGAATTCCTCAAAAGGCGTCACTCCCACACCTGAATACATGTGAAAGAGGCATCGGCATCCTGCTGGGCGCCACCGTGCAAAGGCCTGGACATCCCTACTCGGGCCGAAGTCAGGGTTCTCTAACAGGGGTGTGAGGGGAGACGGGAAGGTCGTCAGGTCGTGTAAGACGCATGTTCGATCCCATACCTCTAGCGGTACCCTCGTGACGAAGGAGGCGTATAGGTTAGGGGGCCGGTGTTGTTGCCGTAGGAAAGGCACCTCCTGGAGTGGACGCCCCGCTTGGTCCTGGAACAACCAATGGCGCTCCGATTCCCATTTGCTCCATTCCACTAGGATTCTGAGTTGGGTCACCCGCGCATGCGCATTTCTCCCGAGAAATGCGCATGCGCGGGCGGCCGCGAATGCGCATTGGTATCTATGACGGTACGCTATTCCAATAGGGAGCCGCGGACGAGCCCCGGACACAGTAACTGCTTTAAACTTGTTTATTTAGGGTATTTTGCTTAAATAATGTATGTGGGGGAGGGCGGGAGGGAGGCGGGTGGCGGCCGACTCGGCTACGCACACGGAGTGGGCGTAGTGTTGCCGGCTACGCTGTCTACGCAAAATGCATAGGAGGCAACACTACGCCTACTCCGTGGGCGTAGCCGATTCGGACGCCCAGGGTTAATTTTAATGCCCAGATGTATTTGCTGTGCTAGTCCGACCCTAGCTGTTCCACGTATTCAGAGTGAATTTATCAATAAATAACAAATGACTCAACCCCCAGTGGCTCCAATTGCCCTGTTGGTCCAGTGTCACTCCGAACTGAGGGAGTTCTTGCTGGGTCGGAGGTGCACTCACACGGAGCTGTTTACATAACGTGCTCACCGTGCAAACCGTAGCAGCCCTCTCAATTGACTCCAGTGACGCCATTTAAACTTATTTTAATTAATGTTTAACCTATCGCAGATACTGTTTTTAACACTCCGTCGATCGTCAACCCCTCCTTATCCTCTCACTCCCAAATATACAATTTGGCACCAGCATGACTGAGCTAAACAGTGTGAATCAGGCGAGTGACGAAGGTGCTGGTGCTGACAAGTTCGTGTCTAGTCAGAGGCCAGTCATTCCTCTGATGTCCCTACTTGTTCGGTGTGCAGGGGAACGCCAGTTCTCTTGTGTCAGTGAATTAACGAGACACACGTTTGTGCCTGCTTACTGGCACTATGACTATGAGAGATGGAAACAAACATACAAACTACTGCCACAAACGGATGAGAGAAACTCGCACTTTATTTACTCGGAACTTTTATACAGAATGCAAAGCATGACTGTATTTTCGGCTGAATTGGGTTACATGTTACAACTCATTTACACACAGTCACAGAGGCCCTTATTTAAGGCAACCCAAGGAACGTGCCAACAATGTACAGTCTTCAGAGTTTATTCGATGTTATATTGTTTTCATTTTTAATTATTATGTATGCACATGCACAATGGCACTCACCACATGGGAAGGAAGTCGGAACGGGAAACCAAGAATCAGGCGTGAGCGCTCTCACTGCACAGGACCATCTCTTCCCAGAGCAAGGGCAGGTGGCACGGCGACATCGCAGTCCCACCTGCCCCATCACAGTCAGGCACAGGTTGCCAAACCCAGCCGCAAGAAGAGCTCAGAACATCCATAGAAGCACCAAGCACCTGCACGCCACTGCCAACGGACCCGAGCCGGCGCACAAGGAGGCATGCATGAGCTGAGCATCCCGGGTGACAGGGTAAAGGAGTCCCGGCGCGTGGCGCAACACAAACCACCTCAACCCCCAGACTAGAGAGCTTCTTCTTCACCCCTCTGAAACCCGCCTCCTTAATGAAATCCCCCTCACTCCGAAGCAGGCAGAGACAGGCAACATTTAAATACTTAAGTATAATTTACATGCGATATGTATGTATGTATGTATGTATGTATGTATAGGCGTTCTTTTATAGCACTATAACTGTCACCCGACGGGCATCCTGGCGCTTAGACTGTTATGACACAATACATGATGTTTCCAGCTTCCAATCTATTTACATTGTTCTGGGGAACAGATGGGTCTTTAATGCTTTTTTAAAGGAAGAAAAATTTTCCAGGCCCCTCAGGCCTACCGGTAGAGAATTCCACAGCCGCGCTGCGGTAAACCTGAAGGACCGACCACCCATCCGGGACCTCAGAAACTTGGGTACTACCACCAAGTAAGCCGAGGCTGACCGGAGTGGTCTTGGAGGGATGTACCATGAGAAAAGGTCCTGCAGAGGAGACGGGCCTTGTCCGTGTAGAGCCCTAGAAACCAAACACAAAGCTTTGAAGTTCACCCGTTGAGAGATTGGCAACCAATGGAGGTCCCTAAGTGCCTTGGCAGAAGAGTCCAGGCGGCGTCGCGAGAGTGCCAGTTTGGCAGCAAAATTCTGTACTCTGAGTTTTCCTAGCAGAGTAACTGGTGCCCCCAGCAGCAGTGCGTTGCAGTAGTCGAGACGACTTAAAATTATGCTCCGCATTACCTCTGGTCTGGCCTGTACCGGGAGCAAGGGTAGAATCTTTCGCAATGATCCAAGTAATGCCATACAAGTGGCCACCGTTTTGTTCACTGATGTGTCCAGCTGTAAGTCGGAACTAAACATTAACCCCAAATTCTGAACCGATTCGGCAGGCAGACTAGTACCTTGGAAATCAGGAGGCCAAAAACCCTGCGGTAGGGGTCTGGGGGTCCGATCCATAGAGCAATGTAGCACCTCGGTTTTCGAGCTGTTAAATTGTAGGGAGTTGTTACCCAGCCATTCTGCCGTGGTGCTCATGCATCGATGGAAGACCTCCTGTGACACCCCGTTCTTACCCTCAAACGAAAAGATAAGTTGGGTGTCATCGGCGTAGTTGGTGACTGTTATGCCAAAAGATTTAATCAGCGTGATCAGGGGACGGAGGTAAAGATTGAAAAGAATGGAGCTGATGGCCGAGCCCTGGGGTACTCCCTGACCAACCCTCCTGATGTTGGATTTAAAGGGTGGCAGGGCAACTACCTGGTGCCTTTGATCGAGATATGACACCAGCCATTCAAGGGCCAAGCCCGACACCCCAGCCTCCGTCAGTCCCCTGACCAGGATTGCATGGCTGACCGTGTCGAACGCGGCCGACATATCGAGCAGCACTAAAAAGGCTGCTCGACCCTGGTCGGCACGCGTTTGAAGGTCATCGAGAACAGTCACCAATGCCGACTCTGTCCCATGTGCCGGTCTAAACCCAAACTGAGCCACATCCAAACAATCAGTAGTCTCAAGAAAGTTGGAGAGATGTTTTGTGGCCAGTTTCTCTATAATTTTAATAGGAATGGCAAGAGGGAGATGGGCCTAAAGTTGGCTGGGCATGTGGGGTCCAGATTCTCCTTTTTAAGCAGTGGGGAGACCACCGCCAATTTCCAGCAATCTGGAACCCGTGCTGAAGTGAGAGACTGGCGACAGATGGAAAAAAGTGGGGGAAACAGCTCTTCACGAAAAAGTTTCCAGAATTTGGGTGGAAGAGGATCAGAAGGTGAGCCAGAGGACTCCCCGTCAGCCAAAGAGCAGAAGTCCTCAAAAGATGGTAGAGTAAAGTTGCTCGGCTCACCTGATTTAGTACACTCCTTCCTATTCTCAAACGAGATGGAATCGTGCACAGCACGGCCAGTTGACGAGGGAAGATTGTTTAAGATGTTGGCAATCTAATCCTCAAAGGCCTGTGCAAGCGAATCACAGAGAGCTTGAGAGGCCGGAATGACAATTTTTGTACAGCCAGGATGGGCCAGGTCCTTTACGATCTTAAATAAGGCCTGAGATTTATTTACAGCTGCCATCAAAGATTCTTCTAAGAATCTAGCTTTGGCAAGCTTGATCTGGATTTTATAGGACGCCAGTGCTTGTTTGAAGAGGACTCTATGTGATTCCAGGTACTGTTTCCTCCAGGTCGGCTCAGCCTGTTTTGGCTTGAGGCTTGAGGCATTGGGGCTTGAGCTGCCGAAGTTCTTCAGAGTACCATGGCATAGCAAGATTAGTCCTATCTTTGATTTTTCGCAGCGGGGCCAAAGAGTCCAGAGAAGCTGAGATTCGCTGACAGAGAGTCTCGTAACTTACGTCCACATTCGCTCCCAATACAAAGCCATCTGGCAGCAGAGAGGGCAAGATCGTTTGTTTGAGGAGTCTAGACCATTGTCTCCCCATTCTAGTGCCCCCCACACTCCCTTTCTTTAATGGAGCACTAGTGCACGAGAGGGAGAACTGGACGAGGGCGTGATCCGTCCAACACTGAGGCAGGACGTCACGTATAGCCGTTCGACAAGCGTCAGCAAAAAGTAGATCAAGAATATGGCCCTTTGAATGGGTTTTGGAGAGTACCAGTTGTTGTAGCTCAATATTATGACAAGCTTGGACCAGCTCTACATAGGCCGTCTTGGTCGGTCTCTCTGACCAAAGATTGAAATCCCCTAACACCATCAACTTTGTGTGGGAGTGGGAGAGATCTTATATTAAGTCTATGAGCTCAGGTACAGCAGAAAACGAGCTAGCTATAACATAGTAGACCCGTGAATAGCACGCCTCCTTGGTCCTTGCTGGAGAAACCCAATGTTTCGCACCCAGCGATTGCCTTGATGATAAGCTGGGAGACGTCAAGAGTCTGCCTAAAAATTAATCCAGTTCCACCTCCTCTGGTTCCCATCCTGGGATTATGCCTTATTTTGAAGCCAGTGGGACAAGCTGTCCCCAGTTCCACTGAGCTAGTCGGTGTTGTCCAAGTCTCTGTCATGAAGAGTACGTCTAGATGGTAAGAATCGCTAAGTAACGCAATTTCTTCACAGTGTTTGATGAGAGATCTCACATTTAACAAGCCACAGGACAAGGCAACTGGGTGCTTACTGGTGGTGATATACTTTCGGTTGCTGAGTGAACCGAGATTAAGGCGTAAAAGTTCATCGCGGGAATAAGAGTAAGAAGTTACATCTTGGTTCCGAGAGGCAGAACTTTCGGCGCCCGGCGCGAACGGGCGCAAACGGGCTTACCTCTGGCGCACCTCCGGCGCTCCGCCGGCGCGCCTGCTGCGCGCCTACGTTGCGCGCTTTAGGGGCGTCCATCATATATAGCCGTATACGCAAGATTCCAGTAGTGCGATCACTAGCCCCCCAACCAAGATGGCGCCAGCAATTCGGCACTCCCTGGTTCCCTCCCTCACCCAAGATGGCGGCTACCAAAACCGCAGCGCGATGTCCCCAGGAGCCCTAAGGTGCCCTGAAGCGCTCAAATTCCCGCAAAGTGCGGAATTAGGTCACAATTATAGTGCGGGTAAGAGTGGTACTAATAACACGCTATGAGAGAGGTAGCGCCTAGCGCCAAGATCGACAGCGCGAGCGCGCAGTAAAGTAGATTAATTTTAAAATAATTAAAACAGCAATTCGGCAATAGATTCTGCAGCGCGCAATGGTCATGTAAGTCTGACCTGTCGATGGGGAAGTTCTGCTTTTATGCACCTCCAGACGCAAGAGTCCTGTAGTGCGATCACTAGCCCCCCAACCAAGATGGCGCCAGCAATTCGGCACTCCCTGGTTCCCTCCCTCACCCAAGATGGCGGCTACCAAAACCGCAGCGCGATGTCCCCAGGAGCCCTAAGGTGCCCTGAAGCGCTCAAATTCCCGCAAAGTGCGGAATGAGGTCACAATTATAGTGCGGGTAAGAGTGGTACTAATAACACGCTATGAGAGAGGTAGCGCCTAGCGCCAAGATCGACAACGCGAGCGCGCAGTAAAGTAGATTCATTTTAAAATAATTAAAACAGCAATGCGGCAATAGATTCTGCAGCGCGCAATGGTCATGTAAGTCTGCGATATGCGATAATACATAATAAAATATTATATAAAACTTACCTTGGCTTCCCGCGCTGACTCCCGAGACTGCAGACTTCCGACTCCCGCCGTCCTGGATTTTGAATGCGTCTGACGTGGTCTGGGCTCTCATCAACAGGAAGGCTGCAGGCAACCTCCCTCCCCTCCACCGCAGCCAGCACCGATTGGTTCGGACGGCTGCCCCAACAGCGTCATTTCTCTCAGTCTGTATGCTGCAGAGAACGGAGAGGAGGAAGCGGAGTACTTAATCGCTGTATCCTATCTACTTTATCAGAGAGCATTGCAGTGGCATTCCTAGCTTCAGTTAAATCTGTTTGCATCTGAACAATAACCCTCATTAAATCATCCATGGTGGCCATAATGTCAAAACTCTCAGACCGGGAGGAATATTATTCGTGGGCTCACTGTTCTGTCAGGTTGCTTCTTCCTCAGGGTCTGGAGTGATGATATAAGGGGCCCACCTCTCAATACCTCCAACTCTGATTGTAATGATTACACAGAGTATTGAAGTGATTAAGCGGGGGGAAAGGGAATTAGGAAGGGACCAGCTGGGAAGGAGATCTGAAAAGGAAGTTACTCGCAAACAAAATTACACGCACTTTCCTTCGCACAAAGACGTAAATTAGGACATCAGATTCTGTCCTTTAATCAGGAACTAGCTTAAGAGCTTTGTGGCTTGCGTTTATTCAGACAATCAGACTCTTAGTTGACCTTTCTTAGATCCGCTATATTGTGGCGATAATACTTCACTTCAGTATCAACTGCTCAAAGGCATAAGCAGCAGAATTTGGTTTAGGTCTTTCTATGACTAGGTTTTCAATCACCTAAACAATCAGTGTCTTATATTTCCTTATTTTATGTGACTTAAAAGTGTTCCCAAAAACATTCATGGAACTACTATAGAACAAGAATCGCACTCGTGAATATGGTAAATGATCTTGAAAATCAAATTGAATGTTCCTAATAAATCACTGAAATGGTTTTAACAAGATTCGCAATCTTACCTGTAGAGTGGACCTCTGTCTCCTTTCTCTCACTCTGCTCCTTCACTCGTTTTTCTATCCTTTCTATCTTTCACCTTTCTGCATCTCTGCTCTTTTGTGCCTTATTTCTGCCCATTTTCCCTTTCTCTCCCTCTGCTCCTTCACTCGTTTTTCTACCCTTTCTATCTTTCACTTTTCTGCACCTCTGCTCTTTTGTGCCTTATTTCTGCCCATTTTCCCTTTCGCTCCTTCACTCGTTTTCACTCGTTTTTCTACCCTTTCCATCTTTCGCCTTTCTGCCCTTTTCTGCATCTCTGCTCTTTTGTGCCTTATTTCTGCTTATTTTCCCTTTTTTCTTTATCCCTTCTTTCCTCCCTTTACCTTTCCCTGCCGCTGCTGCCCCCGCGGCCCCTCCCCCCCCCCCCCCAGCGTGACCGGCCCAATCCAGCTCCTCTCCCCGCTCCCGCATCCCAGCTGTCCAGCCCTCCCCGACCCCTACTTAATGGCGGCCACTGGTGCACCGAAGGCGCGTCAAAGGCTAGCACATCTGCGCCCGTCCGCGACCAGCACCAGGAACCCTGGACCTCCGCCCCGCCAACACTACGACCCAGCAGCACTCCACGCACTCAACCCAGGCTGCAACAACAACTGCAAGCTAGCATCACCAGCCGACACCCATGGACCTTTCAGCTGTCACCGCTGCCGGCACACCTGCAGCACCGCCAAGAACACGGATCCAGCACAACCCGCCCCCAAGAACACAACCGAACCGAAGACCCTGCAATGCATCCTCCTCAACGTCCGATCCCTCCACAAACACGCCACAGAAATCGGGACCTCCTCGACAGCACCACCCCGGACGTAGCATTCTTCACCGAAACCTGGACCAATGCCACCTCGGGACCGGACATCGCCATCGCCATCCCGCAAGGATACAAGATCTCCAGGAAGGACCACCCCACCCACCCAGGAGGAGGAATCGCCATCGTCCACAAATCCCGCCTCCGCCTGAGCACACTACCTGACGAGTCCACAAAACTGATGGAACACCTTCACTTCAAGATACTGGCCAGCCCCATCGCCGCCCTCCGAGGAACCCTCATCTACCGACCCCCTGGACTCCGCGGACCCTTCGCCAACTCCATCACGGACATTATCTCCCCGCAGGCCATCGCATCCACCAACTACACCCTGCTGGGAGACCTCAACTTCCACCTCGACAATCAACTGGACCCCAACACCACATGCCTCCTGGACAACCTCCACAACATTGGACTCCGCCAGATCGTGACAGAGCCCACGCACTCAGCAGGACACACCCTCGACCCCCTCTTCACTACAGGAAACTCCATCACCTTCAGCCACACCACCGAACTCCCATGGACCGACTATCGTTGCGTCCACTTCACCTTCAGAACACACACCATCCACAGACACCAGCACCTGCTTCCAGAAAGAAACTGGACCAAAATCACCAACGACCAGCTCACCTCCTCACTCAACAACTCCACCCCAACCATTGCGGAAAACGACGACCCCAACAACGCAGCTCGAACCCTGCATAGATGGATCTCGGACAGCACCAACACCATAGCCCCCCCTCAAGAAAAACAACAATACCCGTGCCAAGAAAGCCAGATGGTTTACCACCGAACTTCGAGAGTCCAGGCGCACATGCCGCCGCCTCGAAAAGGCCTGGAGAAACACCAAATCCACAGAAGCCCACAACAACTTCAGAGCCGCCACCAACGCCCACCATCAACTCATCAGAGAAACGAGGAAAAAAGAGATTGAAGACAGAATCTCCACCCAGGCACACAACAGCAAGAAACTCTTCAGCATCATCAAGGAGTTCGCCCAACCCACCAGCGAGTCTACTGACATCCCTCCCTCACAAGACCTCTGCGACAAACTCAGCACCTTTTTCCACCACAAAATCAAGAGCATCTACGACAACTTCGACAAAGACAACCAACACATTGAACCCTCACGAACCACCCCGACACCCGGAAACCAGCGATTGATGACTGGACAGCCCTCACCATCGAAGACACACTGAAGACAATGAAGTCAATCCACTAAGGGGCCCCCACGGACCCCTGCCCCCACCACATCTTCAACAGAGCCACCGATACCATCACACCCATGCTCCACCACACCATCAACCGCTCCCTGGCGACCGACTCCGTCCCCGACGACTGGAAACACGCGGAGGTCAACCCCCTCCTTAAGAAACCCTCAGCGGACCCCACCGACCTCAAAAACTGCAGACCCATCTCCCTGCTCCCTTTCCCAGCGAAAGTCATCGAGAAAGCCATCAACAGCCAACTCGCCACATTCATTGAAGAACACAACATCCTCGACTCCTCCCAATCCGGCTTCAGAAAAAACCACAGTACGGAAACCGCCCTCCTCGCCGCAACAGACGACATCCGCACCCAACTGGACAAAGGAGAAACAGTAGCCCTCATCCTCCTAGACCTATCAGCGGCGTTCGACACAGTCTCCCACCGCACCCTAATACGCAGACTCTACGACGCAGGAATCCAGGACAAGGCCCTCGACTGGATCTGCTCCTTCCTCTCCGGCAGGACGCAACGGATCAGACTCCCCCCTTTCCTCTCAGACCCCACACCTACCACCTGCGGAGTCCCCCAGGGCTCCTCCCTCAGCCCGACGCTTTTCAACGTCTACATGGCTCCACTTGCCCCCATCGTCAGAACCTATGGACTCAACATCGTGTCATACGCAGACGACACCCAGCTCATCCTCTCCCTATCCAACGAGCCCAACACCGCCAGACGCAACTTTCGAGAAGGCATGGAAGCCGTCGCCAAATGGATGAAAAACAGCTGCCTACAACTAAACACCAACAAAACAAAAGTACTCATCATGGGCCCAAACCCCGACGCGTGGAGCGACACCTGGTGGCCCACCGCCCTTGGAAACCCGCCAACCCCCACAGACCACGCACGCAACCTGGGAATCATCCTGGACTCCGAGCTCAAAATGGACCGCCAGATCAACTCTGTCTCATCTTCCTGCTTCCACACCCTCCGCCTCCTTCGTAAGACCTTCAAATGGATCCCCCTCGAACACCGAAAGACAGTCACTCACGCCCTGGTCACCAGCACACTCTACTACGGCAACGCACTCTACGCCGGAATAAACAAAAACATCATCCGCAAGCTACTGAACATCCAGAACGCCGCCGCAAGACTGGCCCTCAACCTGCCAAAACACTGCCACATCTCGCAGCACCTGCGCACACTCCACTGGCTCCCCGTCGAGGCGAGAATCACCTTTAAGATGCTCACCCACGCACACAAGGCCCTCCACGGCACCGGACCAGCATACCTGAACAGCCGGCTCAAATTCCAGGCACTCCCAAAGGACCCTACGATCAGCCCAGCTCTCCTACGCTGTGGTCCCCCGCACCAGAAAGACCAGATCGGGAGGCCGCTCCTTCTCCTTCCTCGCCGCCAAAGCATGGAACGCCCTTACACTCCACCTCAGACAGACAACATCGCTCCCCATCTTCGCAAGAAACCTCAAAACTTGGCTCTTCGACAGACCCCCTCCTTGATGGAATGGAACCTGCACCCCCCACCCCTAGCGCCTTGAGACCCTTACGGGTGAGTAGTTGCGCTTTAACAAACTCCTGATTGATGGATTGACTCTACTTCTGAATCTGGGTTAGTGACAGGTAATCCCCCCCAAAACCTAGCCTCACCGGGAGCCCATCAAGAAGAGAAGTCTCTGCAGATTCTAAACTCCTCCTGCAGCTCAGCGAGCGTTGTAGCAGATTTCAGGCACCCAGAACTCTCCACCGATCAAAAGAACAAAGCTGGCCTTGCAGAGAAACGGAGCCCCAAGATCCTCTTCCTCCTTCACCAAAAGACGCTGAATAGTGAGCACGGGGAACTGGACGCGGCCGCTGACATCGTAGGCACGCCCCGTGCCAAACCTCACGCATCTCGCATAAGGCGCCAAACCTCACGCATCTCGCATAAGCTGCCAACCCTCACGCATCTCGCGTGAGGTGCCAAACCTCACGCATCTCGGGTGAGGTGCCAAGCCTCATGCATCTCGGGTGAGGTGCCAAACCTCACGCATCTCGGGTGAGGTGGCAAACCTCACGCATCTCGGGTGAGGTGCCAAACCTCACCCATCTCGGGTGAGGTGGCAAACCTCACGCATCTCGCGTGAGGTGCAAACCCTCACGCATCTCGGGTGAGGGGCCAAACCTCACGCATCTCGGGTGAGGTGCCAACCCTCACGCATCTCGCGTGAGGTGCCAACCCTCACGCATCTCGCGTGAGGTGCCAGCCCTCACGCATCTCGGGTGAGGTGCCAAACCTCACGCATCTCGGGTGAGGTGCCAAACCTCACGCATCTCGGGTGAGGTGCCAAACCTCACGCATCTCGGGTGAGGTGCTAAACCTCACGCATCTCGCGATAGATACCGAATCGCACGCATATTGCGTGAGATACCGAATCGCACGCATCTCGCGTGAGGTGCCTAACCTCACGCATCTCGTGAGTGTCTGGCGCGGTGGTAAATGTCCTCTCATTCTTTGTTGCGCAGAGTCCGCCCCAGTTCCCTCTCCCATCTAGCCCGTCCTGCATTATAAACGCGCGAGTATCTGTCCAAGAGGAGCCGATATATGTCTGAAATGAGTCGCTTATCTGTGGTGCGCGAGAGAAGCCAGTATTCATATTTACTGTGCTTGCGTGTAGCGTCTCCACGGATCTGGGGTTGAAGCGCCCAATGTCGGACCTGTAGATACCTAAGGTGTTCAGCCTCCGCGAGGTCATAGGTCTTCCGGAATTCCTCAAAAGGCGTCACTCCCACACCTGAATACATGTGAAAGAGGCATCGGCATCCTGCTGGGCGCCACCGTGCAAAGGCCTGGACATCCCTACCCGGGCCGAAGTCAGGGTTCTCTAACAGGGGTGTGAGGGGAGACGGGAAGGTCGTCAGGTCGTGTAAGACGCATGTTCGATCCCATACCTCTAGCGGTACCCTCGTGACGAAGGAGGCGTATAGGTTAGGGGGCCGGTGTTGTTGCCGTAGGAAAGGCACCTCCTGGAGTGGACGCCCCGCTTGGTCCTGGAACAACCAATGGCGCTCCGATTCCCATTTGCTCCATTCCACTAGGGTTCTGAGTTGGGTCACCCGCGCATGCGCATTTCTCCCGAGAAATGCGCATGCGCGGGCGGCCGCGAATGCGCATTGGTATCTATGACGGTACGCTATTCCAATAGGGAGCCGCGGACGAGCCCCGGACACAGTAACTGCTTTAAACTTGTTTATTTAGGGTATTTTGCTTAAATAATGTATGTAGGGGAGGGCGGGAGGGAGGCGGGTGGCGCCCGACTCGGCTACGCACACGGAGTGGGCGTAGTGTTGCCGGCTACGCTGTCTACGCAAAATGCATAGGAGGCAACACTACGCCTACTCCGTGGGCGTAGCCGATTCGGACGCCCAGGGTTAATTTTAATGCCCAGATGTATTTGCTGTGCTAGTCCGACCCTAGCTGTTCCACGTATTCCGAGTGAATTTATCAATAAATAACAAATGACTCAACCCCCAGTGGCTCCAATTGCCCTGTTGGTCCAGTGTCACTCCGAACTGAGGGAGTTCTTGCTGGGTCGGAGGTGCACTCACACGGAGCTGTTTACATAACGTGCTCACCGTGCAAACCGTAGCAGCCCTCTCAATTGACTCCAGTGACGCCATTTAAACTTATTTTAATTAATGTTTAACCTATCGCAGATACTGTTTTTAACACTCCGTCGATCGTCAACCCCTCCTTATCCTCTCACTCCCAAATATACAATTTGGCACCAGCATGACTGAGCTAAACAGTGTGAATCAGGCGAGTGACGAAGGTGCTGGTGCTGACAAGTTCGTGTCTAGTCAGAGGCCAGTCATTCCTCTGATGTCCCTACTTGTTCGGTGTGCAGGGGAACGCCAGTTCTCTTCTGTCAGTGAATTAACGAGACACACGTTTGTGCCTGCTTACTGGCACTATGACTATGAGAGATGGAAACAAACATACAAACTACTGCCACAAACGGATGAGAGAAACTCGCACTTTATTTACTCGGAACTTTTATACAGAATGCAAAGCATGACTGTATTTTCGGCTGAATTGGGTTACATGTTACAACTCATTTACACACAGTCACAGAGGCCCTTATTTAAGGCAACCCAAGGAACGTGCCAACAATGTACAGTCTTCAGAGTTTATTCGATGTTATATTGTTTTCATTTTTAATTATTATGTATGCACATGCACAATGGCACTCACCACATGGGAAGGAAGTCGGAACGGGAAACCAAGAATCAGGCGTGAGCGCTCTCACTGCACAGGACCATCTCTTCCCAGAGCAAGGGCAGGTGGCACGGCGACATCGCAGTCCCACCTGCCCCATCACAGTCAGGCACAGGTTGCCAAACCCAGCCGCAAGAAGAGCTCAGAACATCCATAGAAGCACCAAGCACCTGCACGCCACTGCCAACGGACCCGAGCCGGCGCACAAGGAGGCATGCATGAGCTGAGCATCCCGGGTGACAGGGTAAAGGAGTCCCGGCGCGTGGCGCAACACAAACCACCTCAACCCCCAGACTAGAGAGCTTCTTCTTCACCCCTCTGAAACCCGCCTCCTTAATGAAATCCCCCTCACTCCGAAGCAGGCAGAGACAGGCAACATTTAAATACTTAAGTATAATTTACATGCGATATGTATGTATGTATGTATGTATGTATGTATGTATGTATGTATAGGCGTTCTTTTATAGCACTATAACTGTCACCCGACGGGCATCCTGGCGCTTAGACTGTTATGACACAATACATGATGTTTCCAGCTTCCAATCTATTTACATTGTTCTGGGGAACAGATGGGTCTTTAATGCTTTTTTAAAGGAAGAAAAATTTTCCAGGCCCCTCAGGCCTACCGGTAGAGAATTCCACAGCCGCGCTGCGGTAAACCTGAAGGACCGACCACCCATCCGGGACCTCAGAAACTTGGGTACTACCACCAAGTAAGCCGAGGCTGACCGGAGTGGTCTTGGAGGGATGTACCATGAGAAAAGGTCCTGCAGAGGAGACGGGCCTTGTCCGTGTAGAGCCCTAAAAACCAAACACAAAGCTTTGAAGTTCACCCGTTGAGAGATTGGCAACCAATGGAGGTCCCTAAGTGCCTTGGCAGAAGAGTCCAGGCGGCGTCGCGAGAGTGCCAGTTTGGCAGCAAAATTCTGTACTCTGAGTTTTCCTAGCAGAGTAACTGGTGCCCCCAGCAGCAGTGCGTTGCAGTAGTCGAGACGACTTAAAATTATGCTCCGCATTACCTCTGGTCTGGCCTGTACCGGGAGCAAGGGTAGAATCTTTCGCAATGATCCAAGTAATGCCATACAAGTGGCCACCGTTTTGTTCACTGATGTGTCCAGCTGTAAGTCGGAACTAAACATTAACCCCAAATTCTGAACCGATTCGGCAGGCAGACTAGTACCTTGGAAATCAGGAGGCCAAAAACCCTGCGGTAGGGGTCTGGGGGTCCGATCCATAGAGCAATGTAGCACCTCGGTTTTCGAGCTGTTAAATTGTAGGGAGTTGTTACCCAGCCATTCTGCCGTGGTGCTCATGCATCGATGGAAGACCTCCTGTGACACCCCGTTCTTACCCTCAAACGAGAAGATAAGTTGGGTGTCATCGGCGTAGTTGGTGACTGTTATGCCAAAAGATTTAATCAGCGTGATCAGGGGACGGAGGTAAAGATTGAAAAGAATGGAGCTGATGGCCGAGCCCTGGGGTACTCCCTGACCAACCCTCCTGATGTTGGATTTAAAGGGTGGCAGGGCAACTACCTGGTGCCTTTGATCGAGATATGACACCAGCCATTCAAGGGCCAAGCCCGACACCCCAGCCTCCGTCAGTCCCCTCACCAGGATTGCATGGCTGACCGTGTCGAACGCGGCCGACATATCGAGCAGCACTAAAAAGGCTGCTCGACCCTGGTCGGCACGCGTTTGAAGGTCATCGAGAACAGTCACCAATGCCGACTCTGTCCCATGTGCCGGTCTAAACCCAAACTGAGCCACATCCAAACAATCAGTAGTCTCAAGAAAGTTGGAGAGATGTTTTGTGGCCAGTTTCTCTATAATTTTAATAGGGAATGGCAAGAGGGAGATGGGCCTAAAGTTGGCTGGGCATGTGGGGTCCAGATTCTCCTTTTTAAGCAGTGGGGAGACCACCGCCAATTTCCAGCAATCTGGAACCCGTGCTGAAGTGAGAGACTGGCGACAGATGGAAAAAAGTGGGGGAAACAGCTCTTCACGAAAAAGTTTCCAGTTTTTGGGTGGAAGAGGATCAGAAGGTGAGCCAGAGGACTCCCCGTCAGCCAAAGAGCAGAAGTCCTCAAAAGATGGTAGAGTAAAGTTGCTCGGCTCACCTGATTTAGTACACTCCTTCCTATTCTCAAACGAGATGGAATCGTGCACAGCACGGCCAGTTGACGAGGGAAGATTGTTTAAGATGTTGGCAATCTAATCCTCAAAGGCCTGTGCAAGCGAATCACAGAGAGCTTGAGAGGCCGGAATGACAATTTTTGTACAGCCAGGATGGGCCAGGTCCTTTACGATCTTAAATAAGGCCTGAGATTTATTTACAGCTGCCATCAAAGATTCTTCTAAGAATCTAGCTTTGGCAAGCTTGATCTGGATTTTATAGGACGCCAGTGCTTGTTTGAAGAGGACTCTATGTGATTCCAGGTACTGTTTCCTCCAGGTCCGCTCAGCCTGTTTTGGCTTGAGGCTTGAGGCATTGGGGCTTGAGCTGCCGAAGTTCTTCAGAGTACCATGGCATAGCAAGATTAGTCCTATCTTTGATTTTTCGCAGCGGGGCCAAAGAGTCCAGAGAAGCTGAGATTCGCTGACAGAGAGTCTCGTAACTTACGTCCACATTCGCTCCCAATACAAAGCCATCTGGCAGCAGAGAGGGCAAGATCGTTTGTTTGAGGAGTCTAGACCATTGTCTCCCCATTCTAGTGCCCCCCACACTCCCTTTCTTTAATGGAGCACTAGTGCACGAGAGGGAGAACTGGACGAGGGCGTGATCCGTCCAACACTGAGGCAGGACGTCACGTATAGCCGTTCGACAAGCGTCAGCAAAAAGTAGATCAAGAATATGGCCCTTTGAATGGGTTTTGGAGAGTACCAGTTGTTGTAGCTCAATATTATGACAAGCTTGGACCAGCTCTACATAGGCCGTCTTGGTCGGTCTCTCTGACCAAAGATTGAAATCCCCTAACACCATCAACTTTGTGTGGGAGTGGGAGAGATCTTATATTAAGTCTATGAGCTCAGGTACAGCAGAAAACGAGCTAGCCGGGGGTCTATAACATAGTAGACCCGTGAATAGCACGCCTCCTTGGTCCTTGCTGGAGAAACCCAATGTTTCGCACCCAGCGATTGCCTTGATGATAAGCTGGGAGACGTCAAGAGTCTGCCTAAAAATGAATCCAGTTCCACCTCCTCTGGTTCCCATCCTGGGATTATGCCTTATTTTGAAGCCAGTGGGACAAGCTGTCCCCAGTTCCACCGAGCTAGTCGGTGTTGTCCAAGTCTCTGTCATGAAGAGTACGTCTAGATGGTAAGAATCGATAAGTAACGCAATTTCTTCACAGTGTTTGATGAGAGATCTCACATTTAACAAGCCACAGGACAAGGCAACTGGGTGCTTACTGGTGGTGATATACTTTCGGTTACTGAGTGAACCGAGATTAAGGCGTAAAAGTTCATCGCGGGAATAAGAGTAAGAAGTTACATCTTGGTTCCGAGAGGCAGAACTTTCGGCGCCCGGCGCGAACGGGCGCAAACGGGCTTACCTCTGGCGCACCTCCGGCGCTCCGCCGGCGCGCCTGCTGCGCGCCTACGTTGCGCGCTTTAGGGGCGTCCATCATATATAGCCGTATACGCAAGATTCCAGTAGTGCGATCACTAGCCCCCCAACCAAGATGGCGCCAGCAATTCGGCACTCCCTGGTTCCCTCCCTCACCCAAGATGGCGGCTACCAAAACCGCAGCGCGATGTCCCCAGGAGCCCTAAGGTGCCCTGAAGCGCTCAAATTCCCGCAAAGTGCTGAATTAGGTCACAATTATAGTGCGGGTAAGAGTGGTACTAATAACACGCTATGAGAGAGGTAGCGCCTAGCGCCAAGATCGACAGCGCGAGCGCGCAGTAAAGTAGATTAATTTTAAAATAATTAAAACAGCAATTCGGCAATAGATTCTGCAGCGCGCAATGGTCATGTAAGTCTGACCTGTCGATGGGGAAGTTCTGCTTTTATGCACCTCCAGACGCAAGAGTCCTGTAGTGCGATCACTAGCCCCCCAACCAAGATGGCGCCAGCAATTCTGCACTCCCTGGTTCCCTCCCTCACCCAAGATGGCGGCTACCAAAACCGCAGCGCGATGTCCCCAGGAGCCCTAAGGTGCCCTGAAGCGCTCAAATTCCCGCAAAGTGCGGAATGAGGTCACAATTATAGTGCGGGTAAGAGTGGTACTAATAACACGCTATGAGAGAGGTAGCGCCTAGCGCCAAGATCGACAACGCGAGCGCGCAGTAAAGTAGATTCATTTTAAAATAATTAAAACAGCAATGCGGCAATAGATTCTGCAGCGCGCAATGGTCATGTAAGTCTGCGATATGCGATAATACATAATAAAATATTATATAAAACTTACCTTGGCTTCCCGCGCTGACTCCCGAGACTGCAGACTTCCGACTCCCGCCGTCCTGGATTTTGAATGCGTCTGACGTGGTCTGGGCTCTCATCAACAGGAAGGCTGCAGGCAACCTCCCTCCCCTCCACCGCAGCCAGCACCGATTGGTTCGGACGGCTGCCCCAACAGCGTCATTTCTCTCAGTCTGTATGCTGCAGAGAACGGAGAGGAGGAAGCGAAGTACTTAATCGCTGTATCCTATCTACTTTATCAGAGAGCATTGCAGTGGCATTCCTAGCTTCAGTTAAATCTGTTTGCATCTGAACAATAACCCTCATTAAATCATCCATGGTGGCCATAATGATAAAACTCTCAGACCGGGAGGAATATTATTCGTGGGCTCACTGTTCTGTCAGGTTGCTTCTTCCTCAGGGTCTGGAGTGATGATATAAGGGGCCCACCTCTCAATACCTCCAACTCTGATTGTAATGATTACACAGAGTATTGAAGTGATTAAGCGGGGGGAAAGGGAATTAGGAAGGGACCAGCTGGGAAGGAGATCTGAAAAGGAAGTTACTCGCAAACAAAATTACACGCACTTTCCTTCGCACAAAGACGTAAATTAGGACATCAGATTCTGTCCTTTAATCAGGAACTAGCTTAAGAGCTTTGTGGCTTGCGTTTATTCAGACAATCAGACTCTTAGTTGACCTTTCTTAGATCCGCTATATTGTGGCGATAATACTTCACTTCAGTATCAACTGCTCAAAGGCATAAGCGGCAGAATTTGGTTTAGGTCTTTCTATGACTAGGTTTTCAATCACCTAAACAATCAGTGTCTTATATTTCCTTATTTTATGTGACTTAAAAGTGTTCCCAAAAACATTCATGGAACTACTATAGAACAAGAATCGCACTCGTGAATATGGTAAATGATCTTGAAAATCAAATTGAATGTTCCTAATAAATCACTGAAATGGTTTTAACAAGATTCGCAATCTTACCTGTAGAGTGGACCTCTGTCTCCTTTCTCTCACTCAGCTCCTTCACTCGTTTTTCTATCCTTTCTATCTTTCACCTTTCTGCATCTCTGCTCTTTTGTGCCTTATTTCTGCCCATTTTCCCTTTCTCTCCCTCTGCTCCTTCACTCGTTTTTCTACCCTTTCTATCTTTCACTTTTCTGCACCTCTGCTCTTTTGTGCCTTATTTCTACCCATTTTCCCTTTCGCTCCTTCACTCGTTTTCACTCGTTTTTCTACCCTTTCCATCTTTCGCCTTTCTGCCCTTTTCTGCATCTCTGCTCTTTTGTGCCTTATTTCTGCTTATTTTCCCTTTTTTCTTTATCCCTTCTTTCCTCCCTTTACCTTTCCCCGCCGCTGCTGCCCCCGCGGCCCCCCCCCCCAGCGTGACCGGCCCAATCCAGCTCCTCTCCCCGCTCCCGCCTCCCAGCTGTCCAGCCCTCCCCGACCCCTACTTAATGGCGGCCACTGGTGCACCGAAGGCGCGTCAAAGGCTAGCACATCTGCGCCCGTCCGCGACCAGCACCAGGAACCCTGGACCTCCGCCCCGCCAACACTACGTCCCAGCAGCACTCCACGCACTCAACCCAGGCTGCAACAACAACTGCAAGCTAGCATCACCAGCCGACACCCATGGACCTTTCAGCTGTCACCGCTGCCGGCACACCTGCAGCACCGCCAAGAACACGGATCCAGCACAACCCGCCCCCAAGAACACAACCGAACCGAAGACCCTGCAATGCATCCTCCTCAACGTCCGATCCCTCCACAAACACGCCACAGAAATCTGGGACCTCCTCGACAGCACCACCCCGGACGTAGCATTCTTCACCGAAACCTGGACCAATGCCACCTCGGGACCGGACATCGCCATCGCCATCCCGCAAGGATACAAGATCTCCAGGAAGGACCACCCCACCCACCCAGGAGGAGGAATCGCCATCGTCCACAAATCCAGCCTCCGCCTGAGCACACTACCTGACGAGTCCACAAAACTGATGGAACACCTTCACTTCAAGATACTGGCCAGCCCCATCGCCGCCCTCCGAGGAACCCTCATCTACCGACCCCCTGGACCCCGCGGACCCTTCGCCAACTCCATCACGGACATTATCTCCCCGCAGGCCATCGCATCCACCAACTACACCCTGCTGGGAGACCTCAACTTCCACCTCGACAATCAACTGGACCCCAACACCACATGCCTCCTGGACAACCTCCACAACATTGGACTCCGCCAGATCGTGACAGAGCCCACGCACTCAGCAGGACACACCCTCGACCCCCTCTTCACTACAGGAAACTCCATCACCTTCAGCCACACCACCGAACTCCCATGGACCGACTATCGTTGCGTCCACTTCACCTTCAGAACACACACCATCCACAGACACCAGCACCTGCTTCCAGAAAGAAACTGGACCAAAATCACCAACGACCAGCTCACCTCCTCACTCAACAACTCCACCCCAACCATTGCGGAAAACGACGACCCCAACAACGCAGCTCGAACCCTGCATAGATGGATCTCGGACAGCACCAACACCATAGCCCCCCCTCAAGAAAAACAACAATACCCGTGCCAAGAAAGCCAGATGGTTTACCACCGAACTTCGAGAGTCCAGGCGCACATGCCGCCGCCTCGAAAAGGCCTGGAGAAACACCAAATCCACAGAAGCCCACAACAACTTCAGAGCCGCCACCAACGCCCACCATCAACTCATCAGAGAAACGAGGAAAAAAGAGATTGAAGACAGAATCTCCACCCACGCACACAACAGCAAGAAACTCTTCAGCATCATCAAGGAGTTCGCCCAACCCACCAGCGAGTCTACTGACATCCCTCCCTCACAAGACCTCTGCGACAAACTCAGCACCTTTTTCCACCACAAAATCAAGAGCATCTACGACAACTTCGACAAAGACAACCAACACACTGAACCCTCACGAACCACCCCGACACCCAGAAACCAGCGATTGATGACTGGACAGCCCTCACCATCGAAGACACACTGAAGACAATGAAGTCAATCCACTCAGGGGCCCCCACGGACCCCTGCCCCCACCACATCTTCAACAGAGCCACCGATACCATCACACCCATGCTCCACCACACCATCAACCGCTCCCTGGCGACCGACTCCGTCCCCGACGACTGGAAACACGCGGAGGTCAACCCCCTCCTAAAGAAACCCTCAGCGGACCCCACCGACCTCAAAAACTGCAGACCCATCTCCCTGCTCCCTTTCCCAGCGAAAGTCATCGAGAAAGCCATCAACAGCCAACTCGCCACATTCATTGAAGAACACAACATCCTCGACTCCTCCCAATCCGGCTTCAGAAAAAACCACAGTACGGAAACCGCCCTCCTCGCCGCAACAGACGACATCCGCACCCAACTGGACAAAGGAGAAACAGTAGCCCTCATCCTCCTAGACCTATCAGCGGCGTTCGACACAGTCTCCCACCGCACCCTAATACGCAGACTCTACGACGCAGGAATCCAGGACAAGGCCCTCGACTGGATCTGCTCCTTCCTCTCCGGCAGGACGCAACGGATCAGACTCCCCCCTTTCCTCTCAGACCCCACACCTACCACCTGCGGAGTCCCCAAGGGCTCCTCCCTCAGCCCGACGCTTTTCAACGTCTACATGGCTCCACTTGCCCCCATCGTCAGAACCTATGGACTCAACATCGTGTCATACGCAGACGACACCCAGCTCATCCTCTCCCTATCCAACGAGCCCAACACCGCCAGACGCAACTTTCGAGAAGGCATGGAAGCCGTCGCCAAATGGATGAAAAACAGCTGCCTACAACTAAACACCAACAAAACAAAAGTACTCATCATGGGCCCAAACCCCGACGCGTGGAGCGACACCTGGTGGCCCACCGCCCTTGGAAACCCGCCAACCCCCACAGACCACGCACGCAACCTGGGAATCATCCTGGACTCCGAGCTCAAAATGGACCGCCAGATCAACTCTGTCTCATCTTCCTGCTTCCACACCCTCCGCCTCCTTCGTAAGACCTTCAAATGGATCCCCCTCGAACACCGAAAGACAGTCACTCACGCCCTGGTCACCAGCACACTCTACTACGGCAACGCACTCTACGCCGGAATAAACAAAAACATCATCCGCAAGCTACTGAACATCCAGAACGCCGCCGCAAGACTGGCCCTCAACCTGCCAAAACACTGCCACATCTCGCAGCACCTGCGCACACTCCACTGGCTCCCCGTCGAGGCGAGAATCACCTTTAAGATGCTCACCCACGCACACAAGGCCCTCCACGGCACCGGACCAGCATACCTGAACAGCCGGCTCAAATTCCAGGCACTCCCAAAGGACCCTACGATCAGCCCAGCTCTCCTACGCTGTGGTCCCCCGCACCAGAAAGACCAGATCGGGAGGCCGCTCCTTCTCCTTCCTCGCTGCCAAAGCATGGAACGCCCTTACACTCCACCTCAGACAGACAACATCGCTCCCCATCTTCGCAAGAAACCTCAAAACTTGGCTCTTCGACAGACCCCCTCCTTGATGGAATGGAACCTGCACCCCCCACCCCTAGCGCCTTGAGACCCTTACGGGTGAGTAGTTGCGCTTTAACAAACTCCTGATTGATGGATTGACTCTACTTCTGAATCTGGGTTAGTGACAGGTAATCCCCCCCAAAACCTAGCCTCACCGGGAGCCCATCAAGAAGAGAAGTCTCTGCAGATTCTAAACTCCTCCTGCAGCTCAGCGAGCGTTGTAGCAGATTTCAGGCACCCAGAACTCTCCACCGATCAAAAGAACAAAGCTGGCCTTGCAGAGAAACGGAGCCCCAAGATCCTCTTCCTCCTTCACCAAAAGACGCTGAATAGTGAGCACGGGGAACTGGACGCGGCCGCTGACATCGTAGGCACGCCCTGGGCCAAACCTCACGCATCTCGCATAAGGCGCCAAACCTCACGCATCTCGCATAAGCTGCCAACCCTCACGCATCTCGCGTGAGGAGCCAAACCTCAAGCATCTCGCGTGAGGTGCCAAACCTCAGGCATCTCGGGTGAGGTGCCAAACCTCACGCATCTTGGGTGAGGTGCTAAACCTCACGCATCTCGCGTGAGATACCGAATCTCACGCATATTGCGTGAGATACCGAATCGCACGCATCTCGCGTGAGGTGCCAAACCTCACTCATCTCGTGAGTGTCTGGCGCGGTGGTAAATGTCCTCTCATTCTTTGTTGCGCAGAGTCCGCCCCAGTTCCCTCTCCCATCTAGCCCGTCCTGCATTATAAACGCGCGAGTATCTTTCCAAGAGGAGCCGATATATGTCTGAAATTAGTCGCTTATCTGTGGTGCGCGAGAGAAGCCAGTATTCATATTTACTGTGCTTGCGTGTAGCGTCTCCACGGATATGGGGTTGAAGCGCCCAATGTCGGACCTGTAGATACCTAAGGTGTTCAGCCTCCGCGAGGTCATAGGTCTTCCGGAATTCCTCAAAAGGCGTCACTCCCACACCTGAATACATGTGAAAGAGGCATCGGCATCCTGCTGGGCGCCACCGTGCAAAGGCCTGGACATCCCTACCCGGGCCGAAGTCAGGGTTCTCTAACAGGGGTGTGAGGGGAGACGGGAAGGTCGTCAGGTCGTGTAAGACGCATGTTCGATCCCATACCTCTAGCGGTACCCTCGTGACGAAGGAGGCGTATAGGTTAGGGGGCCGGTGTTGTTGCCGTAGGAAAGGCACCTCCTGGAGTGGACGCCCCGCTTGGTCCTGGAACAACCAATGGCGCTCCGATTCCCATTTGCTCCATTCCACTAGGGTTCTGAGTTGGGTCACCCGCGCATGCGCATTTCTCCCGAGAAATGCGCATGCGCGGGCGGCCGCGAATGCGCATTGGTATCTATGACGGTACGCTATTCCAATAGGGAGCCACGGACGAGCCCCGGACACAGTAACTGCTTTAAACTTGTTTATTTAGGGTATTTTGCTTAAATAATGTATGTAGGGGAGGGCGGGAGGGAGGCGGGTGGCGGCTGACTCGGCTACGCTCACGGAGTGGGCGTAGTGTTGCCGGCTATGCTGTCTACGCAAAATGCATAGGAGGCAACACTACGCCTACTCCGTGGGCGTAGCCGATTCGGACGCCCAGGGTTAATTTTAATGCCCAGATGTATTTGCTGTGCTAGTCCGACCCTAGCTGTTCCACGTATTCCGAGTGAATTTATCAATAAATAACAAATGACTCAACCCCCAGTGGCTCCAATTGCCCTGTTGGTCCAGTGTCACTCCGAACTGAGGGAGTTCTTGCTGGGTCGGAGGTGCACTCACACGGAGCTGTTTACATAACGTGCTCACCGTGCAAACCATAGCAGCCCTCTCAATTGACTCCAGTGACGCCATTTAAACTTATTTTAATTAATGTTTAACCTATCGCAGATACTGTTTTTAACACTCCGTCGATCGTCAACCCCTCCTTATCCTCTCACTCCCAAATATACAATTTGGCACCAGCATTACTGAGCTAAACAGTGTGAATCAGGCGAGTGACGAAGGTGCTGGTGCTGACAAGTTCGTGTCTAGTCAGAGGCCAGTCATTCCTCTGATGTCCCTACTTGTTCGGTGTGCAGGGGAACGCCAGTTCTCTTGTGTCAGTGAATTAACGCGACACACGTTTGTGCCTGCCTACTGGCACTATGACTATGAGAGATGGAAACAAACATACAAACTACTGCCACAAACGGATGAGAGAAACTCGCACTTTATTTACTCGGAACTTTTATACAGAATGCAAAGCATGACTGTATTTTCGGCTGAATTGGGTTACATGTTACAACTCATTTACACACAGTCACAGAGGCCCTTATTTAAGGCAACCCAAGGAACGTGCCAACAATGTACAGTCTTCAGAGTTTATTCGATGTTATATTGTTTTCATTTTTAATTATTATGTATGCACATGCACAATGGCACTCACCACATGGGAAGGAAGTCGGAACGGGAAACCAAGAATCAGGCGTGAGCGCTCTCACTGCACAGGACCATCTCTTCCCAGAGCAAGGGCAGGTGGCACGGCGACATCGCAGTCCCACCTGCCCCATCACAGTCAGGCACAGGTTGCCAAACCCAGCCGCAAGAAGAGCTCAGAACATCCATAGAAGCACCAAGCACCTGCACGCCACTGCCAACGGACCCGAGCCGGCGCACAAGGAGGCATGCATGAGCTGAGCATCCCGGGTGACAGGGTAAAGGAGTCCCGGCGCGTGGCGCAACACAAACCACCTCAACCCCCATACTAGAGAGCTTCTTCTTCACCCCTCTGAAACCTGCCTCCTTAATGAAATCCCCCTCACTCCGAAGCAGGCAGAGACAGGCAACATTTAAATACTTAAGTATAATTTACATGCGATATGTATGTATGTATGTATGTATGTATGTATAGGCGTTCTTTTATAGCACTATAACTGTCACCCGACGGGCATCCTGGCGCTTAGACTGTTATGACACAATACATGATGTTTCCAGCTTCCAATCTATTTACATTGTTCTGGGGAACAGATGGGTCTTTAATGCTTTTTTAAAGGAAGAAAAATTTTCCAGGCCCCTCAGGCCTACCGGTAGAGAATTCCACAGCCGCGCTGCGGTAAACCTGAAGGACCGACCACCCATCCGGGACCTCAGAAACTTGGGTACTACCACCAAGTAAGCCGAGGCTGACTGGAGTGGTCTTGGAGGGATGTACCATGAGAAAAGGTCCTGCAGAGGAGACGGACCTTGTCCATGTAGAGCCCTAAAAACCAAACACAAAGCTTTGAAGTTCACCCGTTGAGAGATTGGCAACCAATGGAGGTCCCTAAGTGCCTTGGCAGAAGAGTCCAGGCGGCGTCGCGAGAGTGCCAGTTTGGCAGCAAAATTCTGTACTCTGAGTTTTCCTAGCAGAGTAACTGGTGCCCCCAGCAGCAGTGCGTTGCAGTAGTCGAGACGACTTAAAATTATGCTCCGCATTACCTCTGGTCTGGCCTGTACCGGGAGCAAGGGTAGAATCTTTCGCAATGATCCAAGTAATGCCATACAAGTGGCCACCGTTTTGTTCACTGATGTGTCCAGCTGTAAGTCGGAACTAAACATTAACCCCAAATTCTGAACCGATTCGGCAGGCAGACTAGTACCTTGGAAATCAGGAGGCCAAAAACCCTGCGGTAGGGGTCTGGGGGTCCGATCCATAGAGCAATGTAGCACCTCGGTTTTCGAGCTGTTAAATTGTAGGGAGTTGTTACCCAGCCATTCTGCCGTGGTGCTCATGCATCGATGGAAGACCTCCTGTGACACCCCGTTCTTACCCTCAAACGAGAAAATAAGTTGGGTGTCATCGGCGTAGTTGGTGACTGTTATGCCAAAAGATTTAATCAGCGTGATCAGGGGACGGAGGTAAAGATTGAAAAGAATGGAGCTGATGGCCGAGCCCTGGGGTACTCCCTGACCAACCCTCCTGATGTTGGATTTAAAGGGTGGCAGGGCAACTACCTGGTGCCTTTGATCGAGATATGACACCAGCCATTCAAGGGCCAAGCCCGACACCCCAGCCTCCGTCAGTCCCCTGACCAGGATTGCATGGCTGACCGTGTCGAACGCGGCCGACATATCGAGCAGCACTAAAAAGGCTGCTCGACCCTGGTCGGCACGCGTTTGAAGGTCATCGAGAACAGTCACCAATGCCGACTCTGTCCCATGTGCCGGTCTAAACCCAAACTGAGCCACATCCAAACAATCAGTAGTCTCAAGAAAGTTGGAGAGATGTTTTGTGGCCAGTTTCTCTATAATTTTAATAGGGAATGGCAAGAGGGAGATTGGCCTAAAGTTGGCTGGGCATGTGGGGTCCAGATTGTCCTTTTTAAGCAGTGGGGAGACCACCGCCAATTTCCAGCAATCTGGAACCCGTGCTGAAGTGAGAGACTGGCGACAGATGGAAAAAAGTGGGGGAAACAGCTCTTCACGAAAAAGTTTCCAGAATTTGGGTGGAAGAGGATCAGAAGGTGAGCCAGAGGACTCCCCGTCAGCCAAAGAGCAGAAGACCTCAAAAGATGGTAGAGTAAAGTTGCTCGGCTCACCTGATTTAGTACACTCCTTCCTATTCTCAAACGAGATGGAATCGTGCACAGCACGGCCAGTTGACGAGGGAAGATTGTTTAAGATGTTGGCAATCTAATCCTCAAAGGCCTGTGCAAGCGAATCACAGAGAGCTTGAGAGGCCGGAATGACAATTTTTGTACAGCCAGGATGGGCCAGGTCCTTTACGATCTTAAATAAGGCCTGAGATTTATTTACAGCTGCCATCAAAGATTCTTCTAAGAATCTAGCTTTGGCAAGCTTGATCTGGATTTTATAGGACGCCAGTGTTTGTTTGAAGAGGACTCTATGTGATTCCAGGTACTGTTTCCTCCAGGTCCGCTCAGCCTGTTTTGGCTTGAGGCTTGAGGCATTGGGGCTTGAGCTGCCGAAGTTCTTCAGAGTACCATGGCATAGCAAGATTAGTCCTATCTTTGATTTTTCGCAGCGGGGCCAAAGAGTCCAGAGAAGCTGAGATTCGCTGACAGAGAGTCTCGTAACTTACGTCCACATTCGCTCCCAATACAAAGCCATCTGGCAGCAGAGAGGGCAAGATCGTTTGTTTGAGGAGTCTAGACCATTGTCTCCCCATTCTAGTGCCCCCCACACTCCCTTTCTTTAATGGAGCACTAGTGCACGAGAGGGAGAACTGGACGAGGGCGTGATCCGTCCAACACTGAGGCAGGACGTCACGTATAGCCGTTCGACAAGCGTCAGCAAAAAGTAGATCAAGAATATGGCCCTTTGAATGGGTTTTGGAGAGTACCAGTTGTTGTAGCTCAATATTATGACAAGCTTGGGCCAGCTCTACATAGGCCGTCTTGGTCGGTCTCTCTGACCAAAGATTGAAATCCCCTAACACCATCAACTTTGTGTGGGAGTGGGAGAGATCTTATATTAAGTCTATGAGCTCAGGTACAGCAGAAAACGAGCTAGCCGGGGGTCTATAACATAGTAGACCCGTGAATAGCACGCCTCCTTGGTCCTTGCTGGAGAAACCCAATGTTTCGCACCCAGCGATTGCCTTGATGATAAGCTGGGAGACGTCAAGAGTCTGCCTAAAAATTAATCCAGTTCCACCTCCTCTGGTTCCCATCCTGGGATTATGCCTTATTTTGAAGCCAGTGGGACAAGCTGTCCCCAGTTCCACCGAGCTAGTCGGTGTTGTCCAAGTCTCTGTCATGAAGAGTACGTCTAGATGGTAAGAATCGCTAAGTAACGCAATTTCTTCACAGTGTTTGATGAGAGATCTCACATTTAACAAGCCACAGGACAAGGCAACTGGGTGCTTACTGGTGGTGATATACTTTCGGTTACTGAGTGAACCGAGATTAAGGCGTAAAAGTTCATCGCGGGAATAAGAGTAAGAAGTTACATCTTGGTTCCGAGAGGCAGAACTTTCGGCGCCCGGCGTGAACGGGCGCAAACGGGCTTACCTCTGGCGCTCCGCCGGCGCGCCTGCTGCGCGCCTACGTTGCGCGCTTTAGGGGCGTCCATCATATATAGCCGTATACGCAAGATTCCAGTAGTGCGATCACTAGCCCCCCAACCAAGAGGGCGCCAGCAATTCGGCACTCCCTGGTTCCCTCCCTCACCCAAGATGGCGGCTACCAAAACCGCAGCGCGATGTCCCCAGGAGCCCTAAGGTGCCCTGAAGCGCTCAAATTCCCGCAAAGTGCGGAATTAGGTCACAATTATAGTGCGGGTAAGAGTGGTACTAATAACACGCTATGAGAGAGGTAGCGCCTAGCGCCAAGATCGACAGCGCGAGCGCGCAGTAAAGTAGATTAATTTTAAAATAATTAAAACAGCAATTCGGCAATAGATTCTGCAGCGCGCAATGGTCATGTAAGTCTGACCTGTCGATGGGGAAGTTCTGCTTTTATGCACCTCCAGACGCAAGAGTCCTGTAGTGCGATCACTAGCCCCCCAACCAAGATGGCGCCAGCAATTCGGCACTCCCTGGTTCCCTCCCTCACCCAAGATGGCGGCTACCAAAACCGCAGCGCGATGTCCCCAGGAGCCCTAAGGTGCCCTGAAGCGCTCAAATTCCCGCAAAGTGCGGAATGAGGTCACAATTATAGTGCGGGTAAGAGTGGTACTAATAACACGCTATGAGAGAGGTAGCGCCTAGCGCCAAAATCGACAACGCGAGCGCGCAGTAAAGTAGATTCATTTTAAAATAATTAAAACAGCAATGCGGCAACAGATTCTGCAGCGCGCAATGGTCATGTAAGTCTGCGATATGCGATAATACATAATAAAATATTATATAAAACTTACCTTGGCTTCCCGCGCTGACTCCCGAGACTGCAGACTTCCGACTCCCGCCGTCCTGGATTTTGAATGCGTCTGACGTGGTCTGGGCTCTCATCAACAGGAAGGCTGCAGGCAACCTCCCTCCCCTCCACCGCAGCCAGCACCGATTGGTTCGGACGGCTGCCCCAACAGCGTCATTTCTCTCAGTCTGTATGCTGCAGAGAACGGAGAGGAGGAAGCGAAGTACTTAATCGCTGTATCCTATCTACTTTATCAGAGAGCATTGCAGTGGCATTCCTAGCTTCAGTTAAATCTGTTTGCATGTGAACAATAACCCTCATTAAATCATCCATGGTGGCCATAATGTCAAAACTCTCAGACCGGGAGGAATATTATTCGTGGGCTCACTGTTCTGTCAGGTTGCTTCTTCCTCAGGGTCTGGAGTGATGATATAAGGGGCCCACCTCTCAATACCTCCAACTCTGATTGTAATGATTACACAGAGTATTGAAGTGATTAAGCGGGGGGAAAGGGAATTAGGAAGGGACCAGCTGGGAAGGAGATCTGAAAAGGAAGTTACTCGCAAACAAAAATACACGCACTTTCCTTCGCACAAAGACTTAAATTAGGACATCAGATTCTGTCCTTTAATCAGGAACTAGCTTAAGAGCTTTGTGGCTTGCGTTTATTCAGACAATCAGACTCTTAGTTGACCTTTCTTAGATCCGCTATATTGTGGCGATAATACTTCACTTCAGTATCAACTGCTCAAAGGCATAAGCGGCAGAATTTGGTTTAGGTCTTTCTATGACTAGGTTTTCAATCACCTAAACAATCAGTGTCTTATATTTCCTTATTTTATGTGACTTAAAAGTGTTCCCAAAAACATTCATGGAACTACTATAGAACAAGAATGGCACTCGTGAATATGGTAAATGATCTTGAAAATCAAATTGAATGTTCCTAATAAATCACTGAAATGGTTTTAACAAGATTCGCAATCTTACCTGTAGAGTGGACCTCTGTCTCCTTTCTCTCACTCTGCTCCTTCACTCGTTTTTCTATCCTTTCTATCTTTCACCTTTCTGCATCTCTGCTCTTTTGTGCCTTATTTCTGCCCATTTTCCCTTTCTCTCCCTCTGCTCCTTCACTCGTTTTTCTACCCTTTCTATCTTTCACTTTTCTGCACCTCTGCTCTTTTGTGCCTTATTTCTGCCCATTTTCCCTTTCGCTCCTTCACTCGTTTTCACTCGTTTTTCTACCCTTTCCATCTTTCGCCTTTCTGCCCTTTTCTGCATCTCTGCTCTTTTGTGCCTTATTTCTGCTTATTTTCCCTTTTTTCTTTATCCCTTCTTTCCTCCCTTTACCTTTCCCCGCCGCTGCTGCCCCCGCGGCCCCTCCCCCCCCCCAGCATGACCGGCCCAATCCAGCTCCTCTCCCCGCTCCCGCCTCCCAGCTGTCCAGCCCTCCCCGACCCCTACTTAATGGCGGCCACTGGTGCACCGAAGGCGCGTCAAAGGCTAGCACATCTGCGCCGTCCGCGACCAGCACCAGGAACCCTGGACCTCCGCCCCGCCAACACTACGACCCAGCAGCACTCCACGCACTCAACCCAGGCTGCAACAACAACTGCAAGCTAGCATCACCAGCCGACACCCATGGACCTTTCAGCTGTCACACCTGCAGCACCGCCAAGAACACGGATCCAGCACAACCCGCCCCCAAGAACACAACCGAACCGAAGACCCTGCAATGCATCCTCCTCAACGTCCGATCCCTCCACAAACACGCCACAGAAATCTGGGACCTCCTCGACAGCACCACCCCGGACGTAGCATTCTTCACCGAAACCTGGACCAATGCCACCTCGGGACCGGACATCGCCATCGCCATCCCGCAAGGATACAAGATCTCCAGGAAGGACCACCCCACCCACCCAGGAGGAGGAATCGCCATCGTCCACAAATCCAGCCTCCGCCTGAGCACACTACCTGACGAGTCCACAAAACTGATGGAACACCTTCACTTCAAGATACTGGCCAGCCCCATCGCCGCCCTCCGAGGAACCCTCATCTACCGACCCCCTGGACCCCGCGGACCCTTCGCCAACTCCATCACGGACATTATCTCCCCGCAGGCCATCGCATCCACCAACTACACCCTGCTGGGAGACCTCAACTTCCACCTCGACAATCAACTGGACCCCAACACCACATGCCTCCTGGACAACCTCCACAACATTGGACTCCGCCAGATCGTGACAGAGCCCACGCACTCAGCAGGACACACCCTCGACCCCCTCTTCACTACAGGAAACTCCATCACCTTCAGCCACACCACCGAACTCCCATGGACCGACTATCGTTGCGTCCACTTCACCTTCAGAACACACACCATCCACAGACACCAGCACCTGCTTCCAGAAAGAAACTGGACCAAAATCACCAACGACCAGCTCACCTCCTCACTCAACAACTCCACCCCAACCATTGCGGAAAACGACGACCCCAACAACGCAGCTCGAACCCTGCATAGATGGATCTCGGACAGCACCAACACCATAGCCCCCCCTCAAGAAAAACAACAATACCCGTGCCAAGAAAGCCAGATGGTTTACCACCGAACTTCGAGAGTCCAGGCGCACATGCCGCCGCCTCGAAAAGGCCTGGAGAAACACCAAATCCACAGAAGCCCACAACAACTTCAGAGCCGCCACCAACGCCCACCATCAACTCATCAGAGAAACGAGGAAAAAAGAGATTGAAGACAGAATCTCCACCCAGGCACACAACAGCAAGAAACTCTTCAGCATCATCAAGGAGTTCGCCCAACCCACCAGCGAGTCTACTGACATCCCTCCCTCACAAGACCTCTGCGACAAACTCAGCACCTTTTTCCACCACAAAATCAAGAGCATCTACGACAACTTCGACAAAGACAACCAACACACTGAACCCTCACGAACCACCCCGACACCCGGAAACCAGCGATTGATGACTGGACAGCCCTCACCATCGAAGACACACTGAAGACAATGAAGTCAATCCACTCAGGGGCCCCCACGGACCCCTGCCCCCACCACATCTTCAACAGAGCCACCGATACCATCACACCCATGCTCCACCACACCATCAACCGCTCCCTGGCGACCGACTCCGTCCCCGACGACTGGAAACACGCGGAGGTCAACCCCCTCCTAAAGAAACCCTCAGCGGACCCCACCGACCTCAAAAACTGCAGACCCATCTCCCTGCTCCCTTTCCCAGCGAAAGTCATCGAGAAAGCCATCAACAGCCAACTCGCCACATTCATTGAAGAACACAACATCCTCGACTCCTCCCAATCCGGCTTCAGAAAAAACCACAGTACGGAAACCGCCCTCCTCGCCGCAACAGACGACATCCGCACCCAACTGGACAAAGGAGAAACAGTAGCCCTCATCCTCCTAGACCTATCAGCGGCGTTCGACACAGTCTCCCACCGCACCCTAATACGCAGACTCTACGACGCAGGAATCCAGGACAAGGCCCTCGACTGGATCTGCTCCTTCCTCTCCGGCAGGACGCAACGGATCAGACTCCCCCCTTTCCTCTCAGACCCCACACCTACCACCTGCGGAGTCCCCAAGGGCTCCTCCCTCAGCCCGACGCTTTTCAACGTCTACATGGCTCCACTTGCCCCCATCGTCAGAACCTATGGACTCAACATCGTGTCATACGCAGACGACACCCAGCTCATCCTCTCCCTATCCAACGAGCCCAACACCGCCAGACGCAACTTTCGAGAAGGCATGGAAGCCGTCGCCAAATGGATGAAAAACAGCTGCCTACAACTAAACACCAACAAAACAAAAGTACTCATCATGGGCCCAAACCCCGACGCGTGGAGCGACACCTGGTGGCCCACCGCCCTTGGAAACCCGCCAACCCCCACAGACCACGCACGCAACCTGGGAATCATCCTGGACTCCGAGCTCAAAATGGACCGCCAGATCAACTCTGTCTCATCTTCCTGCTTCCACACCCTCCGCCTCCTTCGTAAGACCTTCAAATGGATCCCCCTCGAACACCGAAAGACAGTCACTCACGCCCTGGTCACCAGCACACTCTACTACGGCAACGCACTCTACGCCGGAATAAACAAAAACATCATCCGCAAGCTACTGAACATCCAGAACGCCGCCGCAAGACTGGCCCTCAACCTGCCAAAACACTGCCACATCTCGCAGCACCTGCGCACACTCCACTGGCTCCCCGTCGAGGCGAGAATCACCTTTAAGATGCTCACCCACGCACACAAGGCCCTCCACGGCACCGGACCAGCATACCTGAACAGCCGGCTCAAATTCCAGGCACTCCCAAAGGACCCTACGATCAGCCCAGCTCTCCTACGCTGTGGTCCCCCGCACCAGAAAGACCAGATCGGGAGGCCGCTCCTTCTCCTTCCTCGCTGCCAAAGCATGGAACGCCCTTACACTCCACCTCAGACAGACAACATCGCTCCCCATCTTCGCAAGAAACCTCAAAACTTGGCTCTTCGACAGACCCCCTCCTTGATGGAATGGAACCTGCACCCCCCACCCCTAGCGCCTTGAGACCCTTACGGGTGAGTAGTTGCGCTTTAACAAACTCCTGATTGATGGATTGACTCTACTTCTGAATCTGGGTTAGTGACAGGTAATCCCCCCCAAAACCTAGCCTCACCGGGAGCCCATCAAGAAGAGAAGTCTCTGCAGATTCTAAACTCCTCCTGCAGCTCAGCGAGCGTTGTAGCAGATTTCAGGCACCCAGAACTCTCCACCGATCAAAAGAACAAAGCTGGCCTTGCAGAGAAACGGAGCCCCAAGATCCTCTTCCTCCTTCACCAAAAGACGCTGAATAGTGAGCACGGGGAACTGGACGCGGCCGCTGACATCGTAGGCACGCCCTGGGCCAAACCTCACGCATCTCGCATAAGGCGCCAAACCTCACGCATCTCGCATAAGCTGCCAACCCTCACGCATCTCGCGTGAGGAGCCAAACCTCAAGCATCTCGCGTGAGGTGCCAAACCTCAGGCATCTCGGGTGAGGTGCCAAACCTCACGCATCTTGGGTGAGGTGCTAAACCTCACGCATCTCGCGTGAGATACCGAATCTCACGCATATTGCGTGAGATACCGAATCGCACGCATCTCGCGTGAGGTGCCAAACCTCACTCATCTCGTGAGTGTCTGGCGCGGTGGTAAATGTCCTCTCATTCTTTGTTGCGCAGAGTCCGCCCCAGTTCCCTCTCCCATCTAGCCCGTCCTGCATTATAAACGCGCGAGTATCTTTCCAAGAGGAGCCGATATATGTCTGAAATTAGTCGCTTATCTGTGGTGCGCGAGAGAAGCCAGTATTCATATTTACTGTGCTTGCGTGTAGCGTCTCCACGGATATGGGGTTGAAGCGCCCAATGTCGGACCTGTAGATACCTAAGGTGTTCAGCCTCCGCGAGGTCATAGGTCTTCCGGAATTCCTCAAAAGGCGTCACTCCCACACCTGAATACATGTGAAAGAGGCATCGGCATCCTGCTGGGCGCCACCGTGCAAAGGCCTGGACATCCCTACCCGGGCCGAAGTCAGGGTTCTCTAACAGGGGTGTGAGGGGAGACGGGAAGGTCGTCAGGTCGTGTAAGACGCATGTTCGATCCCATACCTCTAGCGGTACCCTCGTGACGAAGGAGGCGTATAGGTTAGGGGGCCGGTGTTGTTGCCGTAGGAAAGGCACCTCCTGGAGTGGACGCCCCGCTTGGTCCTGGAACAACCAATGGCGCTCCGATTCCCATTTGCTCCATTCCACTAGGGTTCTGAGTTGGGTCACCCGCGCATGCGCATTTCTCCCGAGAAATGCGCATGCGCGGGCGGCCGCGAATGCGCATTGGTATCTATGACGGTACGCTATTCCAATAGGGAGCCACGGACGAGCCCCGGACACAGTAACTGCTTTAAACTTGTTTATTTAGGGTATTTTGCTTAAATAATGTATGTAGGGGAGGGCGGGAGGGAGGCGGGTGGCGGCTGACTCGGCTACGCTCACGGAGTGGGCGTAGTGTTGCCGGCTATGCTGTCTACGCAAAATGCATAGGAGGCAACACTACGCCTACTCCGTGGGCGTAGCCGATTCGGACGCCCAGGGTTAATTTTAATGCCCAGATGTATTTGCTGTGCTAGTCCGACCCTAGCTGTTCCACGTATTCCGAGTGAATTTATCAATAAATAACAAATGACTCAACCCCCAGTGGCTCCAATTGCCCTGTTGGTCCAGTGTCACTCCGAACTGAGGGAGTTCTTGCTGGGTCGGAGGTGCACTCACACGGAGCTGTTTACATAACGTGCTCACCGTGCAAACCATAGCAGCCCTCTCAATTGACTCCAGTGACGCCATTTAAACTTATTTTAATTAATGTTTAACCTATCGCAGATACTGTTTTTAACACTCCGTCGATCGTCAACCCCTCCTTATCCTCTCACTCCCAAATATACAATTTGGCACCAGCATTACTGAGCTAAACAGTGTGAATCAGGCGAGTGACGAAGGTGCTGGTGCTGACAAGTTCGTGTCTAGTCAGAGGCCAGTCATTCCTCTGATGTCCCTACTTGTTCGGTGTGCAGGGGAACGCCAGTTCTCTTGTGTCAGTGAATTAACGCGACACACGTTTGTGCCTGCCTACTGGCACTATGACTATGAGAGATGGAAACAAACATACAAACTACTGCCACAAACGGATGAGAGAAACTCGCACTTTATTTACTCGGAACTTTTATACAGAATGCAAAGCATGACTGTATTTTCGGCTGAATTGGGTTACATGTTACAACTCATTTACACACAGTCACAGAGGCCCTTATTTAAGGCAACCCAAGGAACGTGCCAACAATGTACAGTCTTCAGAGTTTATTCGATGTTATATTGTTTTCATTTTTAATTATTATGTATGCACATGCACAATGGCACTCACCACATGGGAAGGAAGTCGGAACGGGAAACCAAGAATCAGGCGTGAGCGCTCTCACTGCACAGGACCATCTCTTCCCAGAGCAAGGGCAGGTGGCACGGCAACATCGCAGTCCCACCTGCCCCATCACAGTCAGGCACAGGTTGCCAAACCCAGCCGCAAGAAGAGCTCAGAACATCCATAGAAGCACCAAGCACCTGCACGCCACTGCCAACGGACCCGAGCCGGCGCACAAGGAGGCATGCATGAGCTGAGCATCCCGGGTGACAGGGTAAAGGAGTCCCGGCGCGTGGCGCAACACAAACCACCTCAACCCCCAGACTAGAGAGCTTCTTCTTCACCCCTCTGAAACCCGCCTCCTTAATGAAATCCCCCTCACTCCGAAGCAGGCAGAGACAGGCAACATTTAAATACTTAAGTATAATTTACATGCGATATGTATGTATGTATGTATGTATGTATAGGCGTTCTTTTATAGCACTATAACTGTCACCCGACGGGCATCCTGGCGCTTAGACTGTTATGACACAATACATGATGTTTCCAGCTTCCAATCTATTTACATTGTTCTGGGGAACAGATGGGTCTTTAATGCTTTTTTAAAGGAAGAAAAATTTTCCAGGCCCCTCAGGCCTACCGGTAGAGAATTCCACAGCCGCGCTGCGGTAAACCTGAAGGACCGACCACCCATTCGGGACCTCAGAAACTTGGGTACTACCACCAAGTAAGCCGAGGCTGACCGGAGTGGTCTTGGAGGGATGTACCATGAGAAAAGGTCCTGCAGAGGAGACGGGCCTTGTCCGTGTAGAGCCCTAAAAACCAAACACAAAGCTTTGAAGTTCACCCGTTGAGAGATTGGCAACCAATGGAGGTCCCTAAGTGCCTTGGCAGAAGAGTCCAGGCGGCGTCGCGAGAGTGCCAGTTTGGCAGCAAAATTCTGTACTCGGAGTTTTCCTAGCAGAGTAACTGGCGCCCCCAGCAGCAGTGCGTTGCAGTAGTCGAGACGACTTAAAATTATGCTCCGCATTACCTCTGGTCTGGCCTGTACCGGGAGCAAGGGTAGAATCTTTCGCAATGATCCAAGTAATGCCATACAAGTGGCCACCGTTTTGTTCACTGATGTGTCCAGCTGTAAGTCGGAACTAAACATTAACCCCAAATTCTGAACCGATTCGGCAGGCAGACTAGTACCTTGGAAATCAGGAGGCCAAAAACCCTGCGGTAGGGGTCTGGGGGTCCGATCCATAGAGCAATGTAGCACCTCGGTTTTCGAGCTGTTAAATTGTAGGGAGTTGTTACCCAGCCATTCTGCCGTGGTGCTCATGCATCGATGGAAGACCTCCTGTGACACCCCGTTCTTACCCTCAAACGAGAAGATAAGTTGGGTGTCATCGGCGTAGTTGGTGACTGTTATGCCAAAAGATTTAATCAGCGTGATCAGGGGACGGAGGTAAAGATTGAAAAGAATGGAGCTGATGGCCGAGCCCTGGGGTACTCCCTGACCAACCCTCCTGATGTTGGATTTAAAGGGTGGCAGGGCAACTACCTGGTGCCTTTGATCGAGATATGACACCAGCCATTCAAGGGCCAAGCCCGACACCCCAGCCTCCGTCAGTCCCCTGACCAGGATTGCATGGCTGACCGTGTCGAACGCGGCCGACATATCGAGCAGCACTAAAAAGGCTGCTCGACCCTGGTCGGCACGCGTTTGAAGGTCATCGAGAACAGTCACCAATGCCGACTCTGTCCCATGTGCCGGTCTAAACCCAAACTGAGCCACATCCAAACAATCAGTAGTCTCAAGAAAGTTGGAGAGATGTTTTGTGGCCAGTTTCTCTATGATATTAATAGGGAATGGCAAGAGGGAGATGGGCCTAAAGTTGGCTGGGCATGTGGGGTCCAGATTCTCCTTTTTAAGCAGTGGGGAGACCACCGCCAATTTCCAGCAATCTGGAACCCGTGCTGAAGTGAGAGACTGGCGACAGATGGAAAAAAGTGGGGGAAACAGCTCTTCACGAAAAAGTTTCCAGAATTTGGGTGGAAGAGGATCAGAAGGTGAGCCAGAGGACACCCCGTCAGCCAAAGAGCAGAAGTCCTCAAAAGATGGTAGAGTAAAGTTGCTCGGCTCACCTGATTTAGTACACTCCTTCCTATTCTCAAACGAGATGGAATCGTGCACAGCACGGCCAGTTGACGAGGGAAGATTGTTTAAGATGTTGGCAATCTAATCCTCAAAGGCCTGTGCAAGCGAATCACAGAGAGCTTGAGAGGCCGGAATGACAATTTTTGTACAGCCAGGATGGGCCAGGTCCTTTACGATCTTAAATAAGGCCTGAGATTTATTTACAGCATTTAAAGCCATCTGGCAGCAGAGAGGGCAAGATCGTTTGTTTGAGGAGTCTAGACCATTGTCTCCCCATTCTAGTGCCCCCCACACTCCCTTTCTTTAATGGAGCACTAGTGCACGAGAGGGAGAACTGGACGAGGGCGTGATCCGTCCAACACTGAGGCAGGACGTCACGTATAGCCGTTCGACAAGCGTCAGCAAAAAGTAGATCAAGAATATGGCCCTTTGAATGGGTTTTGGAGAGTACCAGTTGTTGTAGCTCAATATTATGACAAGCTTGGACCAGCTCTACATAGGCCGTCTTGGTCGGTCTCTCTGACCAAAGATTGAAATCCCCTAACACCATCAACTTTGTGTGGGAGTGGGAGAGATCTTATATTAAGTCTATGAGCTCAGGTACAGCAGAAAACGAGCTAGCCGGGGGTCTATAACATAGTAGACCCGTGAATAGCACGCCTCCTTGGTCCTTGCTGGAGAAACCCAATGTTTCGCACCCAGCGATTGCCTTGATGATAAGCTGGGAGACGTCAAGAGTCTGCCTAAAAATTAATCCAGTTCCACCTCCTCTGGCTCCCATCCTGGGATTATGCCTTATTTTGAAGCCAGTGGGACAAGCTGTCCCCAGTTCCACCGAGCTAGTCGGTGTTGTCCAAGTCTCTGTCATGAAGAGTACGTCTAGATGGTAAGAATCGATAAGTAACGCAATTTCTTCACAGTGTTTGATGAGAGATCTCACATTTAACAAGCCACAGGACAAGGCAACTGGGTGCTTACTGGTGGTGTTATACTTTCGGTTACTGAGTGAACCGAGATTAAGGCGTAAAAGTTCATCGCGGGAATAAGAGTAAGAAGTTACATCTTGGTTCCGAGAGGCAGAACTTTCGGCGCCCGGCGCGAACGGGCGCAAACGGGCTTACCTCTGGCGCACCTCCGGCGCTCCGCCGGCGCTCCGCCGGCGCGCCTGCTGCGCGCCTACGTTGCGCGCTTTAGGGGCGTCCATCATATATAGCCGTATACGCAAGATTCCAGTAGTGCGATCACTAGCCCCCCAACCAAGATGGCGCCAGCAATTCGGCACTCCCTGGTTCCCTCCCTCACCCAAGATGGCGGCTACCAAAACCGCAGCGCGATGTCCCCAGGAGCCCTAAGGTGCCCTGAAGCACTCAAATTCCCGCAAAGTGCGGAATTAGGTCACAATTATAGTGCGGGTAAGAGTGGTACTAATAACACGCTATGAGAGAGGTAGCGCCGTAGGAAAGGCACCTCCTGGAGTGGACGCCCCGCTTGGTCCTGGAACAACCAATGGCGCTCCGATTCCCATTTGCTCCATTCCACTAGGGTTCTGAGTTGGGTCACCCGCGCATGCGCATTTCTCCCGAGAAATACGCATGCGCGGGCGGCCGCGAATGCGCATTGGTATCTATGACGGTACGCTATTCCAATAGGGAGCCACGGACGAGCCTCGGACACAGTAACTGCTTTAAACTTGTTTATTTAGGGTATTTTGCTTAAATAATGTATGTAGGGGAGGACGGGAGGGAGGCGGGTGGCGGCCGACTCGGCTACGCACACGGAGTGGGCGTAGTGTTGCCGGCTACGCTGTCTACGCAAAATGCATAGGAGGCAACACTACGCCTACTCCGTGGGCGTAGCCGATTCGGACGCCCAGGGTTAATTTTAATGCCCAGATGTATTTGCTGTGCTAGTCCGACCCTAGCTGTTCCACGTATTCCGAGTGAATTTATCAATAAATAACAAATGACTCAACCCCCAGTGGCTCCAATTGCCCTGTTGGTCCAGTGTCACTCCGAACTGAGGGAGTTCTTGCTGGGTCGGAGGTGCACTCACACAGAGCTGTTTACATAACGTGCTCACCGTGCAAACCGTAGCAGCCCTCTCAATTGACTCCAGTGACGCCATTTAAACTTATTTTAATTAATGTTTAACCTATCGCAGATACTGTTTTTAACACTCCGTCGATCGTCAACCCCTCCTTATCCTCTCACTCCCAAATATACAATTTGGCACCAGCATGACTGAGCTAAACAGTGTGAATCAGGCGAGTGACGAAGGTGCTGGTGCTGACAAGTTCGTATCTAGTCAGAGGCCAGTCATTCCTCTGATGTCCCTACTTGTTCGGTGTGCAGGGGAACGCCAGTTCTCTTGTGTCAGTGAATTAACGAGACACACGTTTGTGCCTGCTTACTGGCACTATGACTATGAGAGATGGAAAGAAAACATACAAACTACTGCCACAAACGGATGAGAGAAACTCGCACTTTATTTACTCGGAACTTTTATACAGAATGCAAAGCATGACTGTATTTTCGGCTGAATTGGGTTACATGTTACAACTCATTTACACACAGTCACAGAGGCCCTTATTTAAGGCAACCCAAGGAACGTGCCAACAATGTACAGTCTTCAGAGTTTATTCGATGTTATATTGTTTTCATTTTTAATTATTATGTATGCACATGCACAATGGCACTCACCACATGGGAAGGAAGTCGGAACGGGAAACCAAGAATCAGGCGTGAGCGCTCTCACTGCACAGGACCATCTCTTCCCAGAGCAAGGGCAGGTGGCACGGCGACATCGCAGTCCCACCTGCCCCATCACAGTCAGGCACAGGTTGCCAAACCCAGCCGCAAGAAGAGCTCAGAACATCCATAGAAGCACCAAGCACCTGCACGCCACTGCCAACGGACCCGAGCCGGCGCACAAGGAGGCATGCATGAGCTGAGCATCCCGGGTGACAGGGTAAAGGAGTCCCGGCGCGTGGCGCAACACAAACCACCTCAACCCCCATACTAGAGAGCTTCTTCTTCACCCCTCTGAAACCTGCCTCCTTAATGAAATCCCCCTCACTCCGAAGCAGGCAGAGACAGGCAACATTTAAATACTTAAGTATAATTTACATGCGATATGTATGTATGTATGTATGTATGTATGTATAGGCGTTCTTTTATAGCACTATAACTGTCACCCGACGGGCATCCTGGCGCTTAGACTGTTATGACACAATACATGATGTTTCCAGCTTCCAATCTATTTACATTGTTCTGGGGAACAGATGGGTCTTTAATGCTTTTTTAAAGGAAGAAAAATTTTCCAGGCCCCTCAGGCCTACCGGTAGAGAATTCCACAGCCGCGCTGCGGTAAACCTGAAGGACCGACCACCCATCCGGGACCTCAGAAACTTGGGTACTACCACCAAGTAAGCCGAGGCTGACTGGAGTGGTCTTGGAGGGATGTACCATGAGAAAAGGTCCTGCAGAGGAGACGGACCTTGTCCATGTAGAGCCCTAAAAACCAAACACAAAGCTTTGAAGTTCACCCGTTGAGAGATTGGCAACCAATGGAGGTCCCTAAGTGCCTTGGCAGAAGAGTCCAGGCGGCGTCGCGAGAGTGCCAGTTTGGCAGCAAAATTCTGTACTCTGAGTTTTCCTAGCAGAGTAACTGGTGCCCCCAGCAGCAGTGCGTTGCAGTAGTCGAGACGACTTAAAATTATGCTCCGCATTACCTCTGGTCTGGCCTGTACCGGGAGCAAGGGTAGAATCTTTCGCAATGATCCAAGTAATGCCATACAAGTGGCCACCGTTTTGTTCACTGATGTGTCCAGCTGTAAGTCGGAACTAAACATTAACCCCAAATTCTGAACCGATTCGGCAGGCAGACTAGTACCTTGGAAATCAGGAGGCCAAAAACCCTGCGGTAGGGGTCTGGGGGTCCGATCCATAGAGCAATGTAGCACCTCGGTTTTCGAGCTGTTAAATTGTAGGGAGTTGTTACCCAGCCATTCTGCCGTGGTGCTCATGCATCGATGGAAGACCTCCTGTGACACCCCGTTCTTACCCTCAAACGAGAAAATAAGTTGGGTGTCATCGGCGTAGTTGGTGACTGTTATGCCAAAAGATTTAATCAGCGTGATCAGGGGACGGAGGTAAAGATTGAAAAGAATGGAGCTGATGGCCGAGCCCTGGGGTACTCCCTGACCAACCCTCCTGATGTTGGATTTAAAGGGTGGCAGGGCAACTACCTGGTGCCTTTGATCGAGATATGACACCAGCCATTCAAGGGCCAAGCCCGACACCCCAGCCTCCGTCAGTCCCCTGACCAGGATTGCATGGCTGACCGTGTCGAACGCGGCCGACATATCGAGCAGCACTAAAAAGGCTGCTCGACCCTGGTCGGCACGCGTTTGAAGGTCATCGAGAACAGTCACCAATGCCGACTCTGTCCCATGTGCCGGTCTAAACCCAAACTGAGCCACATCCAAACAATCAGTAGTCTCAAGAAAGTTGGAGAGATGTTTTGTGGCCAGTTTCTCTATAATTTTAATAGGGAATGGCAAGAGGGAGATTGGCCTAAAGTTGGCTGGGCATGTGGGGTCCAGATTGTCCTTTTTAAGCAGTGGGGAGACCACCGCCAATTTCCAGCAATCTGGAACCCGTGCTGAAGTGAGAGACTGGCGACAGATGGAAAAAAGTGGGGGAAACAGCTCTTCACGAAAAAGTTTCCAGAATTTGGGTGGAAGAGGATCAGAAGGTGAGCCAGAGGACTCCCCGTCAGCCAAAGAGCAGAAGACCTCAAAAGATGGTAGAGTAAAGTTGCTCGGCTCACCTGATTTAGTACACTCCTTCCTATTCTCAAACGAGATGGAATCGTGCACAGCACGGCCAGTTGACGAGGGAAGATTGTTTAAGATGTTGGCAATCTAATCCTCAAAGGCCTGTGCAAGCGAATCACAGAGAGCTTGAGAGGCCGGAATGACAATTTTTGTACAGCCAGGATGGGCCAGGTCCTTTACGATCTTAAATAAGGCCTGAGATTTATTTACAGCTGCCATCAAAGATTCTTCTAAGAATCTAGCTTTGGCAAGCTTGATCTGGATTTTATAGGACGCCAGTGTTTGTTTGAAGAGGACTCTATGTGATTCCAGGTACTGTTTCCTCCAGGTCCGCTCAGCCTGTTTTGGCTTGAGGCTTGAGGCATTGGGGCTTGAGCTGCCGAAGTTCTTCAGAGTACCATGGCATAGCAAGATTAGTCCTATCTTTGATTTTTCGCAGCGGGGCCAAAGAGTCCAGAGAAGCTGAGATTCGCTGACAGAGAGTCTCGTAACTTACGTCCACATTCGCTCCCAATACAAAGCCATCTGGCAGCAGAGAGGGCAAGATCGTTTGTTTGAGGAGTCTAGACCATTGTCTCCCCATTCTAGTGCCCCCCACACTCCCTTTCTTTAATGGAGCACTAGTGCACGAGAGGGAGAACTGGACGAGGGCGTGATCCGTCCAACACTGAGGCAGGACGTCACGTATAGCCGTTCGACAAGCGTCAGCAAAAAGTAGATCAAGAATATGGCCCTTTGAATGGGTTTTGGAGAGTACCAGTTGTTGTAGCTCAATATTATGACAAGCTTGGACCAGCTCTACATAGGCCGTCTTGGTCGGTCTCTCTGACCAAAGATTGAAATCCCCTAACACCATCAACTTTGTGTGGGAGTGGGAGAGATCTTATATTAAGTCTATGAGCTCAGGTACAGCAGAAAACGAGCTAGCCGGGGGTCTATAACATAGTAGACCCGTGAATAGCACGCCTCCTTGGTCCTTGCTGGAGAAACCCAATGTTTCGCACCCAGCGATTGCCTTGATGATAAGCTGGGAGACGTCAAGAGTCTGCCTAAAAATTAATCCAGTTCCACCTCCTCTGGTTCCCATCCTGGGATTATGCCTTATTTTGAAGCCAGTGGGACAAGCTGTCCCCAGTTCCACCGAGCTAGTCGGTGTTGTCCAAGTCTCTGTCATGAAGAGTACGTCTAGATGGTAAGAATCGCTAAGTAACGCAATTTCTTCACAGTGTTTGATGAGAGATCTCACATTTAACAAGCCACAGGACAAGGCAACTGGGTGCTTACTGGTGGTGATATACTTTCGGTTACTGAGTGAACCGAGATTAAGGCGTAAAAGTTCATCGCGGGAATAAGAGTAAGAAGTTACATCTTGGTTCCGAGAGGCAGAACTTTCGGCGCCCGGCGTGAACGGGCGCAAACGGGCTTACCTCTGGCGCTCCGCCGGCGCGCCTGCTGCGCGCCTACGTTGCGCGCTTTAGGGGCGTCCATCATATATAGCCGTATACGCAAGATTCCAGTAGTGCGATCACTAGCCCCCCAACCAAGAGGGCGCCAGCAATTCGGCACTCCCTGGTTCCCTCCCTCACCCAAGATGGCGGCTACCAAAACCGCAGCGCGATGTCCCCAGGAGCCCTAAGGTGCCCTGAAGCGCTCAAATTCCCGCAAAGTGCGGAATTAGGTCACAATTATAGTGCGGGTAAGAGTGGTACTAATAACACGCTATGAGAGAGGTAGCGCCTAGCGCCAAGATCGACAGCGCGAGCGCGCAGTAAAGTAGATTAATTTTAAAATAATTAAAACAGCAATTCGGCAATAGATTCTGCAGCGCGCAATGGTCATGTAAGTCTGACCTGTCGATGGGGAAGTTCTGCTTTTATGCACCTCCAGACGCAAGAGTCCTGTAGTGCGATCACTAGCCCCCCAACCAAGATGGCGCCAGCAATTCGGCACTCCCTGGTTCCCTCCCTCACCCAAGATGGCGGCTACCAAAACCGCAGCGCGATGTCCCCAGGAGCCCTAAGGTGCCCTGAAGCGCTCAAATTCCCGCAAAGTGCGGAATGAGGTCACAATTATAGTGCGGGTAAGAGTGGTACTAATAACACGCTATGAGAGAGGTAGCGCCTAGCGCCAAAATCGACAACGCGAGCGCGCAGTAAAGTAGATTCATTTTAAAATAATTAAAACAGCAATGCGGCAACAGATTCTGCAGCGCGCAATGGTCATGTAAGTCTGCGATATGCGATAATACATAATAAAATATTATATAAAACTTACCTTGGCTTCCCGCGCTGACTCCCGAGACTGCAGACTTCCGACTCCCGCCGTCCTGGATTTTGAATGCGTCTGACGTGGTCTGGGCTCTCATCAACAGGAAGGCTGCAGGCAACCTCCCTCCCCTCCACCGCAGCCAGCACCGATTGGTTCGGACGGCTGCCCCAACAGCGTCATTTCTCTCAGTCTGTATGCTGCAGAGAACGGAGAGGAGGAAGCGAAGTACTTAATCGCTGTATCCTATCTACTTTATCAGAGAGCATTGCAGTGGCATTCCTAGCTTCAGTTAAATCTGTTTGCATGTGAACAATAACCCTCATTAAATCATCCATGGTGGCCATAATGTCAAAACTCTCAGACCGGGAGGAATATTATTCGTGGGCTCACTGTTCTGTCAGGTTGCTTCTTCCTCAGGGTCTGGAGTGATGATATAAGGGGCCCACCTCTCAATACCTCCAACTCTGATTGTAATGATTACACAGAGTATTGAAGTGATTAAGCGGGGGGAAAGGGAATTAGGAAGGGACCAGCTGGGAAGGAGATCTGAAAAGGAAGTTACTCGCAAACAAAAATACACGCACTTTCCTTCGCACAAAGACTTAAATTAGGACATCAGATTCTGTCCTTTAATCAGGAACTAGCTTAAGAGCTTTGTGGCTTGCGTTTATTCAGACAATCAGACTCTTAGTTGACCTTTCTTAGATCCGCTATATTGTGGCGATAATACTTCACTTCAGTATCAACTGCTCAAAGGCATAAGCGGCAGAATTTGGTTTAGGTCTTTCTATGACTAGGTTTTCAATCACCTAAACAATCAGTGTCTTATATTTCCTTATTTTATGTGACTTAAAAGTGTTCCCAAAAACATTCATGGAACTACTATAGAACAAGAATGGCACTCGTGAATATGGTAAATGATCTTGAAAATCAAATTGAATGTTCCTAATAAATCACTGAAATGGTTTTAACAAGATTCGCAATCTTACCTGTAGAGTGGACCTCTGTCTCCTTTCTCTCACTCTGCTCCTTCACTCGTTTTTCTATCCTTTCTATCTTTCACCTTTCTGCATCTCTGCTCTTTTGTGCCTTATTTCTGCCCATTTTCCCTTTCTCTCCCTCTGCTCCTTCACTCGTTTTTCTACCCTTTCTATCTTTCACTTTTCTGCACCTCTGCTCTTTTGTGCCTTATTTCTGCCCATTTTCCCTTTCGCTCCTTCACTCGTTTTCACTCGTTTTTCTACCCTTTCCATCTTTCGCCTTTCTGCCCTTTTCTGCATCTCTGCTCTTTTGTGCCTTATTTCTGCTTATTTTCCCTTTTTTCTTTATCCCTTCTTTCCTCCCTTTACCTTTCCCCGCCGCTGCTGCCCCCGCGGCCCCTCCCCCCCCCCAGCATGACCGGCCCAATCCAGCTCCTCTCCCCGCTCCCGCCTCCCAGCTGTCCAGCCCTCCCCGACCCCTACTTAATGGCGGCCACTGGTGCACCGAAGGCGCGTCAAAGGCTAGCACATCTGCGCCGTCCGCGACCAGCACCAGGAACCCTGGACCTCCGCCCCGCCAACACTACGACCCAGCAGCACTCCACGCACTCAACCCAGGCTGCAACAACAACTGCAAGCTAGCATCACCAGCCGACACCCATGGACCTTTCAGCTGTCACACCTGCAGCACCGCCAAGAACACGGATCCAGCACAACCCGCCCCCAAGAACACAACCGAACCGAAGACCCTGCAATGCATCCTCCTCAACGTCCGATCCCTCCACAAACACGCCACAGAAATCTGGGACCTCCTCGACAGCACCACCCCGGACGTAGCATTCTTCACCGAAACCTGGACCAATGCCACCTCGGGACCGGACATCGCCATCGCCATCCCGCAAGGATACAAGATCTCCAGGAAGGACCACCCCACCCACCCAGGAGGAGGAATCGCCATCGTCCACAAATCCAGCCTCCGCCTGAGCACACTACCTGACGAGTCCACAAAACTGATGGAACACCTTCACTTCAAGATACTGGCCAGCCCCATCGCCGCCCTCCGAGGAACCCTCATCTACCGACCCCCTGGACCCCGCGGACCCTTCGCCAACTCCATCACGGACATTATCTCCCCGCAGGCCATCGCATCCACCAACTACACCCTGCTGGGAGACCTCAACTTCCACCTCGACAATCAACTGGACCCCAACACCACATGCCTCCTGGACAACCTCCACAACATTGGACTCCGCCAGATCGTGACAGAGCCCACGCACTCAGCAGGACACACCCTCGACCCCCTCTTCACTACAGGAAACTCCATCACCTTCAGCCACACCACCGAACTCCCATGGACCGACTATCGTTGCGTCCACTTCACCTTCAGAACACACACCATCCACAGACACCAGCACCTGCTTCCAGAAAGAAACTGGACCAAAATCACCAACGACCAGCTCACCTCCTCACTCAACAACTCCACCCCAACCATTGCGGAAAACGACGACCCCAACAACGCAGCTCGAACCCTGCATAGATGGATCTCGGACAGCACCAACACCATAGCCCCCCCTCAAGAAAAACAACAATACCCGTGCCAAGAAAGCCAGATGGTTTACCACCGAACTTCGAGAGTCCAGGCGCACATGCCGCCGCCTCGAAAAGGCCTGGAGAAACACCAAATCCACAGAAGCCCACAACAACTTCAGAGCCGCCACCAACGCCCACCATCAACTCATCAGAGAAACGAGGAAAAAAGAGATTGAAGACAGAATCTCCACCCAGGCACACAACAGCAAGAAACTCTTCAGCATCATCAAGGAGTTCGCCCAACCCACCAGCGAGTCTACTGACATCCCTCCCTCACAAGACCTCTGCGACAAACTCAGCACCTTTTTCCACCACAAAATCAAGAGCATCTACGACAACTTCGACAAAGACAACCAACACACTGAACCCTCACGAACCACCCCGACACCCGGAAACCAGCGATTGATGACTGGACAGCCCTCACCATCGAAGACACACTGAAGACAATGAAGTCAATCCACTCAGGGGCCCCCACGGACCCCTGCCCCCACCACATCTTCAACAGAGCCACCGATACCATCACACCCATGCTCCACCACACCATCAACCGCTCCCTGGCGACCGACTCCGTCCCCGACGACTGGAAACACGCGGAGGTCAACCCCCTCCTAAAGAAACCCTCAGCGGACCCCACCGACCTCAAAAACTGCAGACCCATCTCCCTGCTCCCTTTCCCAGCGAAAGTCATCGAGAAAGCCATCAACAGCCAACTCGCCACATTCATTGAAGAACACAACATCCTCGACTCCTCCCAATCCGGCTTCAGAAAAAACCACAGTACGGAAACCGCCCTCCTCGCCGCAACAGACGACATCCGCACCCAACTGGACAAAGGAGAAACAGTAGCCCTCATCCTCCTAGACCTATCCGCGGCGTTCGACACAGTCTCCCACCGCACCCTAATACGCAGACTCTACGACGCAGGAATCCAGGACAAGGCCCTCGACTGGATCTGCTCCTTCCTCTCCGGCAGGACGCAATGGATCAGACTCCCCCCTTTCCTCTCAGACCCCACACCTACCACCTGCGGAGTCCCCCAGGGCTCCTCCCTCAGCCCGACGCTTTTCAACGTCTACATGGCTCCACTTGCCCCCATCGTCAGATCCTATGGACTCAACATCGTGTCATACGCAGACGACACCCAGCTCATCCTCTCCCTATCCAACGAGCCCAACACCGCCAGACGCAACTTTCGAGAAGGCATGGAAGCCGTCGCCAAATGGATGAAAAACAGCTGCCTACAACTAAACACCAACAAAACAAAAGTGCTCATCATGGGCCCAAACCCCGACGCGTGGAGCGACACCTGGTGGCCCACCGCCCTTGGAAACCCGCCAACCCCCACAGACCACGCACGCAACCTGGGAATCATCCTGGACTCCGAGCTCAAAATGGACCGCCAGATCAACTCTGTCTCATCTTCCTGCTTCCACACCCTCCGCCTCCTTCGTAAGACCTTCAAATGGATCCCCCTCGAACACCGAAAGACAGTCACTCACGCCCTGGTCACCAGCACACTCTACTACGGCAACGCACTCTACGCCGGAATAAACAAAAACATCATCCGCAAGCTACTGAACATCCAGAACGCCGCCGCAAGACTGGCCCTCAACCTGCCAAAACACTGCCACATCTCGCAGCACCTGCGCACACTCCACTGGCTCCCCGTCGAGGCGAGAATCACCTTTAAGATGCTCACCCACGCACACAAGGCCCTCCACGGCACCGGACCAGCATACCTGAACAGCCGGCTCAAATTCCAGGCACTCCCAAAGGACCCTACGATCAGCCCAGCTCTCCTACGCTGTGGTCCCCCGCACCAGAAAGACCAGATCGGGAGGCCGCTCCTTCTCCTTCCTCGCCGCCAAAGCATGGAACGCCCTTACACTCCACCTCAGACAGACAACATCGCTCCCCATCTTCGCAAGAAACCTCAAAACTTGGCTCTTCGACAGACCCCCTCCTTGATGGAATGGAACCTGCACCCCCCCACCCCTAGCGCCTTGAGACCCTTACGGGTGAGTAGTTGCGCTTTAACAAACTCCTGATTGATGGATTGACTCTACTTCTGAATCTGGCTTAGTGACAGGTAATCCCCCCCAAAACCTAGCCTCACCGGGAGCCCATCAAGAAGAGAAGTCTCTGCAGATTCTAAACTCCTCCTGCAGCTCAGCGAGCGTTGTAGCAGATTTCAGGCACCCAGAACTCTCCACCGATCAAAAGAACAAAGCTGGCCTTGCAGAGAAACGGAGCCCCAAGATCCTCTTCCTCCTTCACCAAAAGACGCTGAATAGTGAGCACGGGGAACTGGACGCGGCCGCTGACATCGTAGGCACGCCCCGTGCCAAACCTCACGCATCTCGCATAAGGCGCCAAACCTCACGCATCTCGCATAAGCTGCCAACCCTCACGCATCTCGCGTGAGGTGCCAAACCTCAAGCATCTCGCGTGAGGTGCCAAACCTCACGCATCTCGGGTGAGGTGCCAAGCCTCACGCATCTCGGGTGAGGTGCCAAACCTCACGCATCTCGGGTGAGGTGGCAAACCTCACGCATCTCGGGTGAGGTGCCAAACCTCACGCATCTCGGGTGAGGTGTCCAAACCTCACGCATCTCGGGTGAGGTGCCAACCCTCACGCATCTCGCGTGAGGTGCCAACCCTCACGCATCTCGCGTTAGGTGCCAACCCTCACGCATCTCGCGTGAGGTGCCAACCCTCACGCATCTCGCGTGAGGTGCCAAACCTCACGCATCTCGGGTGAGGTGCCAAACCTCACGCATCTTGGGTGAGGTGCTAAACCTCACGCATCTCGCGTGAGATACCGAATCTCACGCATATTGCGTGAGATACTGAATCGCACGCATCTCGCGTGAGGTGCCAAACCTCACGCATCTCGTGAGTGTCTGGCGCGGTGGTAAATGTCCTCTCATTCTTTGTTGCGCAGAGTCCGCCCCAGTTCCCTCTCCCATCTAGCCCGTCCTGCATTATAAACGCGCGAGTATCTGTCCAAGAGGAGCCGATATATGTCTGAAATGAGTCGCTTATCTGTGGTGCGCGAGAGAAGCCAGTATTCATATTTACTGTGCTTGCGTGTAGCGTCTCCACGGATCTGGGGTTGAAGCGCCCAATGTCGGACCTGTAGATACCTAAGGTGTTCAGCCTCCGCGAGGTCATAGGTCTTCCGGAATTCCTCAAAAGGCGTCACTCCCACACCTGAATACATGTGAAAGAGGCATCGGCATCCTGCTGGGCGCCACCGTGCAAAGGCCTGGACATCCCTACCCGGGCCGAAGTCAGGGTTCTCTAACAGGGGTGTCAGGGGAGACGGGAAGGTCGTCAGGTCGTGTAAGACGCATGTTCGATCCCATACCTCTAGCGGTACCCTCGTGACGAAGGAGGCGTATAGGTTAGGGGCCGGTGTTGTTGCCGTAGGAAAGGCACCTCCTGGAGTGGACGCCCCGCTTGGTCCTGGAACAACCAATGGCGCTCCGATTCCCATTTGCTCCATTCCACTAGGGTTCTGAGTTGGGTCACCCGCGCATGCGCATTTCTCCCGAGAAATGCGCATGCGCGGGCGGCCGCGAATGCGCATTGGTATCTATGACGGTACGCTATTCCAATAGGGAGCCACGGACGAGCCCCGGACACAGTAAGTGCTTTAAACTTGTTTATTTAGGGTATTTTGCCTAAATAATGTATGTAGGGGAGGGCGGGAGGGAGGCGGGTGGCGGCCGACTCGGCTACGCACACGGAGTGGGCGTAGTGTTGCCGGCTACGCTGTCTACGCAAAATGCATAGGAGGCAACACTACGCCTACTCCGTGGGCGTAGCCGATTCGGACGCCCAGGGTTAATTTTAATGCCCAGATGTATTTGCTGTGCTAGTCCGACCCTAGCTGTTCCATGTATTCCGAGTGAATTTATCAATAAATAACAAATGACTCAACCCCCAGTGGCTCCAATTGCCCTGTTGGTCCAGTGTCACTCCGAACTGAGGGAGTTCTTGCTGGGTCGGAGGTGCACTCACACGGAGCTGTTTACATAACGTGCTCACCGTGCAAACCGTAGCAGCCCTCTCAATTGACTCCAGTGACGCCATTTAAACTTATTTTAATTAATGTTTAACCTATCGCAGATACTGTTTTTAACACTCCGTCGATCGTCAACCCCTCCTTATCCTCTCACTCCCAAATATACAATTTGGCACCAGCATGACTGAGCTAAACAGTGTGAATCAGGCGAGTGACGAAGGTGCTGGTGCTGACAAGTTCGTGTCTAGTCAGAGGCCAGTCATTCCTCTGATGTCCCTACTTGTTCGGTGTGCAGGGGAACGCCAGTTCTCCTGTGTCAGTGAATTAACGAGACACACGTTTGTGCCTGCTTACTGGCACTATGACTATGAGAGATGGAAACAAACATACAAACTACTGCCACAAACGGATGAGAGAAACTCGCACTTTATTTACTCGGAACTTTTATACAGAATGCAAAGCATGACTGTATTTTCGGCTGAATTGGGTTACATGTTACAACTCATTTACACACAGTCACAGAGGCCCTTATTTAAGGCAACCCAAGGAACGTGCCAACAATGTACAGTCTTCAGAGTTTATTCGATGTTATATTGTTTTCATTTTTAATTATTATGTATGCACATGCACAATGGCACTCACCACATGGGAAGGAAGTCGGAACGGGAAACCAAGAATCAGGCGTGAGCGCTCTCACTGCACAGGACCATCTCTTCCCAGAGCAAGGGCAGGTGGCACGGCGACATCGCAGTCCCACCTGCCCCATCACAGTCAGGCACAGGTTGCCAAACCCAGCCGCAAGAAGAGCTCAGAACATCCATAGAAGCACCAAGCACCTGCACGCCACTGCCAACGGACCCGAGCCGGCGCACAAAGAGGCATGCATGAGCTGAGCATCCCGGGTGACAGGGTAAAGGAGTCCCGGCGCGTGGCGCAACACAAACCACCTCAACCCCCAGACTAGAGAGCTTCTTCTTCACCCCTCTGAAACCCGCCTCCTTAATGAAATCCCCCTCACTCCGAAGCAGGCAGAGACAGGCAACATTTAAATACTTAAGTATAATTTACATGCAATATGTATGTATGTATGTATGTATGTATAGGCGTTCTTTTATAGCACTATAACTGTCACGCGACGGGCATCCTGGCACTTAGACTGTTATGACACAATATATGATGTTTCCAGCTTCCAATCTATTTACATTGTTCTGGGGAACAGATGGGTCTTTAATGCTTTTTTAAAGGAAGAAAAATTTTCCAGGCCCCTCAGGCCTACCGGTAGAGAATTCCACAGCCGCGCTGCGGTAAACCTGAAGGACCGACCACCCATCCGGGACCTCAGAAACTTGGGTACTACCACCAAGTAAGCCGAGGCTGACTGGAGTGGTCTTGGAGGGATGTACCATGAGAAAAGGTCCTGCAGAGGAGACGGGCCTTGTCCATGTAGAGCCCTAAAAACCAAACACAAAGCTTTGAAGTTCACCCGTTGAGAGATTGGCAACCAATGGAGGTCCCTAAGTGCCTTGGCAGAAGAGTCCAGGCGGCGTCGCGAGAGTGCCAGTTTGGCAGCAAAATTCTGTACTCTGAGTTTTCCTAGCAGAGTAACTGGTGCCCCCAGCAGCAGTGCGTTGCAGTAGTCGAGACGACTTAAAATTATGCTCCGCATTACCTCTGGTCTGGCCTGTACCGGGAGCAAGGGTAGAATCTTTCGCAATGATCCAAGTAATGCCATACAAGTGGCCACCGTTTTGTTCACTGATGTGTCCAGCTGTAAGTCGGAACTAAACATTAACCCCAAATTCTGAACCGATTCGGCAGGCAGACTAGTACCTTGGAAATCAGGAGGCCAAAAACCCTGCGGTAGGGGTCTGGGGGTCCGATCCATAGAGCAATGTAGCACCTCGGTTTTCGAGCTGTTAAATTGTAGGGAGTTGTTACCCAGCCATTCTGCCGTGGTGCTCATGCATCGATGGAAGACCTCCTGTGACACCCCGTTCTTACCCTCAAACGAGAAAATAAGTTGGGTGTCATCGGCGTAGTTGGTGACTGTTATGCCAAAAGATTTAATCAGCGTGATCAGGGGACGGAGGTAAAGATTGAAAAGAATGGAGCTGATGGCCGAGCCCTGGGGTACTCCCTGACCAACCCTCCTGATGTTGGATTTAAAGGGTGGCAGGGCAACTACCTGGTGCCTTTGATCGAGATATGACACCAGCCATTCAAGGGCCAAGCCCGACACCCCAGCCTCCGTCAGTCCCCTGACCAGGATTGCATGGCTGACCGTGTCGAACGCGGCCGACATATCGAGCAGCACTAAAAAGGCTGCTCGACCCTGGTCGGCACGCGTTTGAAGGTCATCGAGAACAGTCACCAATGCCGACTCTGTCCCATGTGCCGGTCTAAACCCAAACTGAGCCACATCCAAACAATCAGTAGTCTCAAGAAAGTTGGAGAGATGTTTTGTGGCCAGTTTCTCTATAATTTTAATAGGGAATGGCAAGAGGGAGATTGGCCTAAAGTTGGCTGGGCATGTGGGGTCCAGATTGTCCTTTTTAAGCAGTGGGGAGACCACCGCCAATTTCCAGCAATCTGGAACCCGTGCTGAAGTGAGAGACTGGCGACAGATGGAAAAAAGTGGGGGAAACAGCTCTTCACGAAAAAGTTTCCAGAATTTGGGTGGAAGAGGATCAGAAGGTGAGCCAGAGGACTCCCCGTCAGCCAAAGAGCAGAAGACCTCAAAAGATGGTAGAGTAAAGTTGCTCGGCTCACCTGATTTAGTACACTCCTTCCTATTCTCAAACGAGATGGAATCGTGCACAGCACGGCCAGTTGACGAGGGAAGATTGTTTAAGATGTTGGCAATCTAATCCTCAAAGGCCTGTGCAAGCGAATCACAGAGAGCTTGAGAGGCCGGAATGACAATTTTTGTACAGCCAGGATGGGCCAGGTCCTTTACGATCTTAAATAAGGCCTGAGATTTATTTACAGCTGCCATCAAAGATTCTTCTAAGAATCTAGCTTTGGCAAGCTTGATCTGGATTTTATAGGACGCCAGTGTTTGTTTGAAGAGGACTCTATGTGATTCCAGGTACTGTTTCCTCCAGGTCCGCTCAGCCTGTTTTGGCTTGAGGCTTGAGGCATTGGGGCTTGAGCTGCCGAAGTTCTTCAGAGTACCATGGCATAGCAAGATTAGTCCTATCTTTGATTTTTCGCAGCGGGGCCAAAGAGTCCAGAGAAGCTGAGATTCGCTGACAGAGAGTCTCGTAACTTACGTCCACATTCGCTCCCAATACAAAGCCATCTGGCAGCAGAGAGGGCAAGATCGTTTGTTTGAGGAGTCTAGACCATTGTCTCCCCATTCTAGTGCCCCCCACACTCCCTTTCTTTAATGGAGCACTAGTGCACGAGAGGGAGAACTGGACGAGGGCGTGATCCGTCCAACACTGAGGCAGGACGTCACGTATAGCCGTTCGACAAGCGTCAGCAAAAAGTAGATCAAGAATATGGCCCTTTGAATGGGTTTTGGAGAGTACCAGTTGTTGTAGCTCAATATTATGACAAGCTTGGACCAGCTCTACATAGGCCGTCTTGGTCGGTCTCTCTGACCAAAGATTGAAATCCCCTAACACCATCAACTTTGTGTGGGAGTGGGAGAGATCTTATATTAAGTCTATGAGCTCAGGTACAGCAGAAAACGAGCTAGCCGGGGGTCTATAACATAGTAGACCCGTGAATAGCACGCCTCCTTGGTCCTTGCTGGAGAAACCCAATGTTTCGCACCCAGCGATTGCCTTGATGATAAGCTGGGAGACGTCAAGAGTCTGCCTAAAAATTAATCCAGTTCCACCTCCTCTGGTTCCCATCCTGGGATTATGCCTTATTTTGAAGCCAGTGGGACAAGCTGTCCCCAGTTCCACCGAGCTAGTCGGTGTTGTCCAAGTCTCTGTCATGAAGAGTACGTCTAGATGGTAAGAATCGCTAAGTAACGCAATTTCTTCACAGTGTTTGATGAGAGATCTCACATTTAACAAGCCACAGGACAAGGCAACTGGGTGCTTACTGGTGGTGATATACTTTCGGTTACTGAGTGAACCGAGATTAAGGCGTAAAAGTTCATCGCGGGAATAAGAGTAAGAAGTTACATCTTGGTTCCGAGAGGCAGAACTTTCGGCGCCCGGCGTGAACGGGCGCAAACGGGCTTACCTCTGGCGCACCTCCGGCGCTCCGCCGGCGCGCCTGCTGCGCGCCTACGTTGCGCGCTTTAGGGGCGTCCATCATATATAGCCGTATACGCAAGATTCCAGTAGTGCGATCACTAGCCCCCCAACCAAGATGGCGCCAGCAATTCGGCACTCCCTGGTTCCCTCCCTCACCCAAGATGGCGGCTACCAAAACCGCAGCGCGATGTCCCCAGGAGCCCTAAGGTGCCCTGAAGCGCTCAAATTCCCGCAAAGTGCGGAATTAGGTCACAATTATAGTGCGGGTAAGAGTGGTACTAATAACACGCTATGAGAGAGGTAGCGCCTAGCGCCAAGATCGACAGCGCGAGCGCGCAGTAAAGTAGATTAATTTTAAAATAATTAAAACAGCAATTCGGCAATAGATTCTGCAGCGCGCAATGGTCATGTAAGTCTGACCTGTCGATGGGGAAGTTCTGCTTTTATGCACCTCCAGACGCAAGAGTCCTGTAGTGCGATCACTAGCCCCCCAACCAAGATGGCGCCAGCAATTCGGCACTCCCTGGTTCCCTCCCTCACCCAAGATGGCGGCTACCAAAACCGCAGCGCGATGTCCCCAGGAGCCCTAAGGTGCCCTGAAGCGCTCAAATTCCCGCAAAGTGCGGAATGAGGTCACAATTATAGTGCGGGTAAGAGTGGTACTAATAACACGCTATGAGAGAGGTAGCGCCTAGCGCCAAAATCGACAACGCGAGCGCGCAGTAAAGTAGATTCATTTTAAAATAATTAAAACAGCAATGCGGCAACAGATTCTGCAGCGCGCAATGGTCATGTAAGTCTGCGATATGCGATAATACATAATAAAATATTATATAAAACTTACCTTGGCTTCCCGCGCTGACTCCCGAGACTGCAGACTTCCGACTCCCGCCGTCCTGGATTTTGAATGCGTCTGACGTGGTCTGGGCTCTCATCAACAGGAAGGCTGCAGGCAACCTCCCTCCCCTCCACCGCAGCCAGCACCGATTGGTTCGGACGGCTGCCCCAACAGCGTCATTTCTCTCAGTCTGTATGCTGCAGAGAACGGAGAGGAGGAAGCGAAGTACTTAATCGCTGTATCCTATCTACTTTATCAGAGAGCATTGCAGTGGCATTCCTAGCTTCAGTTAAATCTGTTTGCATGTGAACAATAACCCTCATTAAATCATCCATGGTGGCCATAATGTCAAAACTCTCAGACCGGGAGGAATATTATTCGTGGGCTCACTGTTCTGTCAGGTTGCTTCTTCCTCAGGGTCTGGAGTGATGATATAAGGGGCCCACCTCTCAATACCTCCAACTCTGATTGTAATGATTACACAGAGTATTGAAGTGATTAAGCGGGGGGAAAGGGAATTAGGAAGGGACCAGCTGGGAAGGAGATCTGAAAAGGAAGTTACTCGCAAACAAAAATACACGCACTTTCCTTCGCACAAAGACTTAAATTAGGACATCAGATTCTGTCCTTTAATCAGGAACTAGCTTAAGAGCTTTGTGGCTTGCGTTTATTCAGACAATCAGACTCTTAGTTGACCTTTCTTAGATCCGCTATATTGTGGCGATAATACTTCACTTCAGTATCAACTGCTCAAAGGCATAAGCGGCAGAATTTGGTTTAGGTCTTTCTATGACTAGGTTTTCAATCACCTAAACAATCAGTGTCTTATATTTCCTTATTTTATGTGACTTAAAAGTGTTCCCAAAAACATTCATGGAACTACTATAGAACAAGAATGGCACTCGTGAATATGGTAAATGATCTTGAAAATCAAATTGAATGTTCCTAATAAATCACTGAAATGGTTTTAACAAGATTCGCAATCTTACCTGTAGAGTGGACCTCTGTCTCCTTTCTCTCACTCTGCTCCTTCACTCGTTTTTCTATCCTTTCTATCTTTCACCTTTCTGCATCTCTGCTCTTTTGTGCCTTATTTCTGCCCATTTTCCCTTTCTCTCCCTCTGCTCCTTCACTCGTTTTTCTACCCTTTCTATCTTTCACTTTTCTGCACCTCTGCTCTTTTGTGCCTTATTTCTGCCCATTTTCCCTTTCGCTCCTTCACTCGTTTTCACTCGTTTTTCTACCCTTTCCATCTTTCGCCTTTCTGCCCTTTTCTGCATCTCTGCTCTTTTGTGCCTTATTTCTGCTTATTTTCCCTTTTTTCTTTATCCCTTCTTTCCTCCCTTTACCTTTCCCCGCCGCTGCTGCCCCCGCGGCCCCTCCCCCCCCCCAGCATGACCGGCCCAATCCAGCTCCTCTCCCCGCTCCCGCCTCCCAGCTGTCCAGCCCTCCCCGACCCCTACTTAATGGCGGCCACTGGTGCACCGAAGGCGCGTCAAAGGCTAGCACATCTGCGCCCGTCCGCGACCAGCACCAGGAACCCTGGACCTCCGCCCCGCCAACACTACGACCCAGCAGCACTCCACGCACTCAACCCAGGCTGCAACAACAACTGCAAGCTAGCATCACCAGCCGACACCCATGGACCTTTCAGCTGTCACACCTGCAGCACCGCCAAGAACACGGATCCAGCACAACCCGCCCCCAAGAACACAACCGAACCGAAGACCCTGCAATGCATCCTCCTCAACGTCCGATCCCTCCACAAACACGCCACAGAAATCTGGGACCTCCTCGACAGCACCACCCCGGACGTAGCATTCTTCACCGAAACCTGGACCAATGCCACCTCGGGACCGGACATCGCCATCGCCATCCCGCAAGGATACAAGATCTCCAGGAAGGACCACCCCACCCACCCAGGAGGAGGAATCGCCATCGTCCACAAATCCAGCCTCCGCCTGAGCACACTACCTGACGAGTCCACAAAACTGATGGAACACCTTCACTTCAAGATACTGGCCAGCCCCATCGCCGCCCTCCGAGGAACCCTCATCTACCGACCCCCTGGACCCCGCGGACCCTTCGCCAACTCCATCACGGACATTATCTCCCCGCAGGCCATCGCATCCACCAACTACACCCTGCTGGGAGACCTCAACTTCCACCTCGACAATCAACTGGACCCCAACACCACATGCCTCCTGGACAACCTCCACAACATTGGACTCCGCCAGATCGTGACAGAGCCCACGCACTCAGCAGGACACACCCTCGACCCCCTCTTCACTACAGGAAACTCCATCACCTTCAGCCACACCACCGAACTCCCATGGACCGACTATCGTTGCGTCCACTTCACCTTCAGAACACACACCATCCACAGACACCAGCACCTGCTTCCAGAAAGAAACTGGACCAAAATCACCAACGACCAGCTCACCTCCTCACTCAACAACTCCACCCCAACCATTGCGGAAAACGACGACCCCAACAACGCAGCTCGAACCCTGCATAGATGGATCTCGGACAGCACCAACACCATAGCCCCCCCTCAAGAAAAACAACAATACCCGTGCCAAGAAAGCCAGATGGTTTACCACCGAACTTCGAGAGTCCAGGCGCACATGCCGCCGCCTCGAAAAGGCCTGGAGAAACACCAAATCCACAGAAGCCCACAACAACTTCAGAGCCGCCACCAACGCCCACCATCAACTCATCAGAGAAACGAGGAAAAAAGAGATTGAAGACAGAATCTCCACCCAGGCACACAACAGCAAGAAACTCTTCAGCATCATCAAGGAGTTCGCCCAACCCACCAGCGAGTCTACTGACATCCCTCCCTCACAAGACCTCTGCGACAAACTCAGCACCTTTTTCCACCACAAAATCAAGAGCATCTACGACAACTTCGACAAAGACAACCAACACACTGAACCCTCACGAACCACCCCGACACCCGGAAACCAGCGATTGATGACTGGACAGCCCTCACCATCGAAGACACACTGAAGACAATGAAGTCAATCCACTCAGGGGCCCCCACGGACCCCTGCCCCCACCACATCTTCAACAGAGCCACCGATACCATCACACCCATGCTCCACCACACCATCAACCGCTCCCTGGCGACCGACTCCGTCCCCGACGACTGGAAACACGCGGAGGTCAACCCCCTCCTAAAGAAACCCTCAGCGGACCCCACCGACCTCAAAAACTGCAGACCCATCTCCCTGCTCCCTTTCCCAGCGAAAGTCATCGAGAAAGCCATCAACAGCCAACTCGCCACATTCATTGAAGAACACAACATCCTCGACTCCTCCCAATCCGGCTTCAGAAAAAACCACAGTACGGAAACCGCCCTCCTCGCCGCAACAGACGACATCCGCACCCAACTGGACAAAGGAGAAACAGTAGCCCTCATCCTCCTAGACCTATCCGCGGCGTTCGACACAGTCTCCCACCGCACCCTAATACGCAGACTCTACGACGCAGGAATCCAGGACAAGGCCCTCGACTGGATCTGCTCCTTCCTCTCCGGCAGGACGCAATGGATCAGACTCCCCCCTTTCCTCTCAGACCCCACACCTACCACCTGCGGAGTCCCCCAGGGCTCCTCCCTCAGCCCGACGCTTTTCAACGTCTACATGGCTCCACTTGCCCCCATCGTCAGAACCTATGGACTCAACATCGTGTCATACGCAGACGACACCCAGCTCATCCTCTCCCTATCCAACGAGCCCAACACCGCCAGACGCAACTTTCGAGAAGGCATGGAAGCCGTCGCCAAATGGATGAAAAACAGCTGCCTACAACTAAACACCAACAAAACAAAAGTGCTCATCATGGGCCCAAACCCCGACGCGTGGAGCGACACCTGGTGGCCCACCGCCCTTGGAAACCCGCCAACCCCCACAGACCACGCACGCAACCTGGGAATCATCCTGGACTCCGAGCTCAAAATGGACCGCCAGATCAACTCTGTCTCATCTTCCTGCTTCCACACCCTCCGCCTCCTTCGTAAGACCTTCAAATGGATCCCCCTCGAACACCGAAAGACAGTCACTCACGCCCTGGTCACCAGCACACTCTACTACGGCAACGCACTCTACGCCGGAATAAACAAAAACATCATCCGCAAGCTACTGAACATCCAGAACGCCGCCGCAAGACTGGCCCTCAACCTGCCAAAACACTGCCACATCTCGCAGCACCTGCGCACACTCCACTGGCTCCCCGTCGAGGCGAGAATCACCTTTAAGATGCTCACCCACGCACACAAGGCCCTCCACGGCACCGGACCAGCATACCTGAACAGCCGGCTCAAATTCCAGGCACTCCCAAAGGACCCTACGATCAGCCCAGCTCTCCTACGCTGTGGTCCCCCGCACCAGAAAGACCAGATCGGGAGGCCGCTCCTTCTCCTTCCTCGCCGCCAAAGCATGGAACGCCCTTACACTCCACCTCAGACAGACAACATCGCTCCCCATCTTCGCAAGAAACCTCAAAACTTGGCTCTTCGACAGACCCCCTCCTTGATGGAATGGAACCTGCACCCCCCCACCCCTAGCGCCTTGAGACCCTTACGGGTGAGTAGTTGCGCTTTAACAAACTCCTGATTGATGGATTGACTCTACTTCTGAATCTGGCTTAGTGACAGGTAATCCCCCCCAAAACCTAGCCTCACCGGGAGCCCATCAAGAAGAGAAGTCTCTGCAGATTCTAAACTCCTCCTGCAGCTCAGCGAGCGTTGTAGCAGATTTCAGGCACCCAGAACTCTCCACCGATCAAAAGAACAAAGCTGGCCTTGCAGAGAAACGGAGCCCCAAGATCCTCTTCCTCCTTCACCAAAAGACGCTGAATAGTGAGCACGGGGAACTGGACGCGGCCGCTGACATCGTAGGCACGCCCCGTGCCAAACCTCACGCATCTCGCATAAGGCGCCAAACCTCACGCATCTCGCATAAGCTGCCAACCCTCACGCATCTCGCGTGAGGTGCCAAACCTCAAGCATCTCGCGTGAGGTGCCAAACCTCACGCATCTCGGGTGAGGTGCCAAGCCTCACGCATCTCGGGTGAGGTGCCAAACCTCACGCATCTCGGGTGAGGTGGCAAACCTCACGCATCTCGGGTGAGGTGCCAAACCTCACGCATCTCGGGTGAGGTGTCCAAACCTCACGCATCTCGGGTGAGGTGCCAACCCTCACGCATCTCGCGTGAGGTGCCAACCCTCACGCATCTCGCGTTAGGTGCCAACCCTCACGCATCTCGCGTGAGGTGCCAACCCTCGCGCATCTCGGGTGAGGTGCAAACCTCACGCATCTCAGGTGAGGTGCCAACCCTCACGCATCTCGCGTGAGGTGCCAACCCTCACGCATCTCGCGTGAGGTGCCAGCCCTCACGCATCTCGGGTGAGGTGCCAAACCTCACGCATCTCGGGTGAGGTGCCAAACCTCACGCATCTCGGGTGAGGTGCCAAACCTCACGCATCTCGGGTGAGGTGCTAAACCTCACGCATCTCGCGATAGATACCGAATCGCACGCATATTGCGTGAGATACCGAATCGCACGCATCTCGCGTGAGGTGCCAAACCTCACGCATCTCGTGAGTGTCTGGCGCGGTGGTAAATGTCCTCTCATTCTTTGTTGCGCAGAGTCCGCCCCAGTTCCCTCTCCCATCTAGCCCGTCCTGCATTATAAACGCGCGAGTATCTGTCCAAGAGGAGCCGATATATGTCTGAAATGAGTCGCTTATCTGTGGTGCGCGAGAGAAGCCAGTATTCATATTTACTGTGCTTGCGTGTAGCGTCTCCACGGATCTGGGGTTGAAGCGCCCAATGTCGGACCTGTAGATACCTAAGGTGTTCAGCCTCCGCGAGGTCATAGGTCTTCCGGAATTCCTCAAAAGGCGTCACTCCCACACCTGAATACATGTGAAAGAGGCATCGGCATCCTGCTGGGCGCCACCGTGCAAAGGCCTGGACATCCCTACTCGGGCCGAAGTCAGGGTTCTCTAACAGGGGTGTGAGGGGAGACGGGAAGGTCGTCAGGTCGTGTAAGACGCATGTTCGATCCCATACCTCTAGCGGTACCCTCGTGACGAAGGAGGCGTATAGGTTAGGGGGCCGGTGTTGTTGCCGTAGGAAAGGCACCTCCTGGAGTGGACGCCCCGCTTGGTCCTGGAACAACCAATGGCGCTCCGATTCCCATTTGCTCCATTCCACTAGGATTCTGAGTTGGGTCACCCGCGCATGCGCATTTCTCCCGAGAAATGCGCATGCGCGGGCGGCCGCGAATGCGCATTGGTATCTATGACGGTACGCTATTCCAATAGGGAGCCGCGGACGAGCCCCGGACACAGTAACTGCTTTAAACTTGTTTATTTAGGGTATTTTGCTTAAATAATGTATGTGGGGGAGGGCGGGAGGGAGGCGGGTGGCGGCCGACTCGGCTACGCACACGGAGTGGGCGTAGTGTTGCCGGCTACGCTGTCTACGCAAAATGCATAGGAGGCAACACTACGCCTACTCCGTGGGCGTAGCCGATTCGGACGCCCAGGGTTAATTTTAATGCCCAGATGTATTTGCTGTGCTAGTCCGACCCTAGCTGTTCCACGTATTCAGAGTGAATTTATCAATAAATAACAAATGACTCAACCCCCAGTGGCTCCAATTGCCCTGTTGGTCCAGTGTCACTCCGAACTGAGGGAGTACTTGCTGGGTCGGAGGTGCACTCACACGGAGCTGTTTACATAACGTGCTCACCGTGCAAACCGTAGCAGCCCTCTCAATTGACTCCAGTGACGCCATTTAAACTTATTTTAATTAATGTTTAACCTATCGCAGATACTGTTTTTAACACTCCGTCGATCGTCAACCCCTCCTTATCCTCTCACTCCCAAATATACAATTTGGCACCAGCATGACTGAGCTAAACAGTGTGAATCAGGCGAGTGACGAAGGTGCTGGTGCTGACAAGTTCGTGTCTAGTCAGAGGCCAGTCATTCCTCTGATGTCCCTACTTGTTCGGTGTGCAGGGGAACGCCAGTTCTCTTGTGTCAGTGAATTAACGAGACACACGTTTGTGCCTGCTTACTGGCACTATGACTATGAGAGATGGAAACAAACATACAAACTACTGCCACAAACGGATGAGAGAAACTCGCACTTTATTTACTCGGAACTTTTATACAGAATGCAAAGCATGACTGTATTTTCGGCTGAATTGGGTTACATGTTACAACTCATTTACACACAGTCACAGAGGCCCTTATTTAAGGCAACCCAAGGAACGTGCCAACAATGTACAGTCTTCAGAGTTTATTCGATGTTATATTGTTTTCATTTTTAATTATTATGTATGCACATGCACAATGGCACTCACCACATGGGAAGGAAGTCGGAACGGGAAACCAAGAATCAGGCGTGAGCGCTCTCACTGCACAGGACCATCTCTTCCCAGAGCAAGGGCAGGTGGCACGGCGACATCGCAGTCCCACCTGCCCCATCACAGTCAGGCACAGGTTGCCAAACCCAGCCGCAAGAAGAGCTCAGAACATCCATAGAAGCACCAAGCACCTGCACGCCACTGCCAACGGACCCGAGCCGGCGCACAAGGAGGCATGCATGAGCTGAGCATCCCGGGTGACAGGGTAAAGGAGTCCCGGCGCGTGGCGCAACACAAACCACCTCAACCCCCAGACTAGAGAGCTTCTTCTTCACCCCTCTGAAACCCGCCTCCTTAATGAAATCCCCCTCACTCCGAAGCAGGCAGAGACAGGCAACATTTAAATACTTAAGTATAATTTACATGCGATATGTATGTATGTATGTATGTATGTATGTATAGGCGTTCTTTTATAGCACTATAACTGTCACCCGACGGGCATCCTGGCGCTTAGACTGTTATGACACAATACATGATGTTTCCAGCTTCCAATCTATTTACATTGTTCTGGGGAACAGATGGGTCTTTAATGCTTTTTTAAAGGAAGAAAAATTTTCCAGGCCCCTCAGGCCTACCGGTAGAGAATTCCACAGCCGCGCTGCGGTAAACCTGAAGGACCGACCACCCATCCGGGACCTCAGAAACTTGGGTACTACCACCAAGTAAGCCGAGGCTGACCGGAGTGGTCTTGGAGGGATGTACCATGAGAAAAGGTCCTGCAGAGGAGACGGGCCTTGTCCGTGTAGAGCCCTAGAAACCAAACACAAAGCTTTGAAGTTCACCCGTTGAGAGATTGGCAACCAATGGAGGTCCCTAAGTGCCTTGGCAGAAGAGTCCAGGCGGCGTCGCGAGAGTGCCAGTTTGGCAGCAAAATTCTGTACTCTGAGTTTTCCTAGCAGAGTAACTGGTGCCCCCAGCAGCAGTGCGTTGCAGTAGTCGAGACGACTTAAAATTATGCTCCGCATTACCTCTGGTCTGGCCTGTACCGGGAGCAAGGGTAGAATCTTTCGCAATGATCCAAGTAATGCCATACAAGTGGCCACCGTTTTGTTCACTGATGTGTCCAGCTGTAAGTCGGAACTAAACATTAACCCCAAATTCTGAACCGATTCGGCAGGCAGACTAGTACCTTGGAAATCAGGAGGCCAAAAACCCTGCGGTAGGGGTCTGGGGGTCCGATCCATAGAGCAATGTAGCACCTCGGTTTTCGAGCTGTTAAATTGTAGGGAGTTGTTACCCAGCCATTCTGCCGTGGTGCTCATGCATCGATGGAAGACCTCCTGTGACACCCCGTTCTTACCCTCAAACGAGAAGATAAGTTGGGTGTCATCGGCGTAGTTGGTGACTGTTATGCCAAAAGATTTAATCAGCGTGATCAGGGGACGGAGGTAAAGATTGAAAAGAATGGAGCTGATGGCCGAGCCCTGGGGTACTCCCTGACCAACCCTCCTGATGTTGGATTTAAAGGGTGGCAGGGCAACTACCTGGTGCCTTTGATCGAGATATGACACCAGCCATTCAAGGGCCAAGCCCGACACCCCAGCCTCCGTCAGTCCCCTGACCAGGATTGCATGGCTGACCGTGTCGAACGCGGCCGACATATCGAGCAGCACTAAAAAGGCTGCTCGACCCTGGTCGGCACGCGTTTGAAGGTCATCGAGAACAGTCACCAATGCCGACTCTGTCCCATGTGCCGGTCTAAACCCAAACTGAGCCACATCCAAACAATCAGTAGTCTCAAGAAAGTTGGAGAGATGTTTTGTGGCCAGTTTCTCTATAATTTTAATAGGGAATGGCAAGAGGGAGATGGGCCTAAAGTTGGCTGGGCATGTGGGGTCCAGATTCTCCTTTTTAAGCAGTGGGGAGACCACCGCCAATTTCCAGCAATCTGGAACCCGTGCTGAAGTGAGAGACTGGCGACAGATGGAAAAAAGTGGGGGAAACAGCTCTTCACAAAAAAGTTTCCAGAATTTGGGTGGAAGAGGATCAGAAGGTGAGCCAGAGGACTCCCCGTCAGCCAAAGAGCAGAAGTCCTCAAAAGATGGTAGAGTAAAGTTGCTCGGCTCACCTGATTTAGTACACTCCTTCCTATTCTCAAACGAGATGGAATCGTGCACAGCACGGCCAGTTGACGAGGGAAGATTGTTTAAGATGTTGGCAATCTAATCCTCAAAGGCCTGTGCAAGCGAATCACAGAGAGCTTGAGAGGCCGGAATGACAATTTTTGTACAGCCAGGATGGGCCAGGTCCTTTACGATCTTAAATAAGGCCTGAGATTTATTTACAGCTGCCATCAAAGATTCTTCTAAGAATCTAGCTTTGGCAAGCTTGATCTGGATTTTATAGGACGCCAGTGCTTGTTTGAAGAGGACTCTATGTGATTCCAGGTACTGTTTCCTCCAGGTCCGCTCAGCCTGTTTTGGCTTGAGGCTTGAGGCATTGGGGCTTGAGCTGCCGAAGTTCTTCAGAGTACCATGGCATAGCAAGATTAGTCCTATCTTTGATTTTTCGCAGCGGGGCCAAAGAGTCCAGAGAAGCTGAGATTCGCTGACAGAGAGTCTCGTAACTTACGTCCACATTCGCTCCCAATACAAAGCCATCTGGCAGCAGAGAGGGCAAGATCGTTTGTTTGAGGAGTCTAGACCATTGTCTCCCCATTCTAGTGCCCCCCACACTCCCTTTCTTTAATGGAGCACTAGTGCACGAGAGGGAGAACTGGACGAGGGCGTGATCCGTCCAACACTGAGGCAGGACGTCACGTATAGCCGTTCGACAAGCGTCAGCAAAAAGTAGATCAAGAATATGGCCCTTTGAATGGGTTTTGGAGAGTACCAGTTGTTGTAGCTCAATATTATGACAAGCTTGGACCAGCTCTACATAGGCCGTCTTGGTCGGTCTCTCTGACCAAAGATTGAAATCCCCTAACACCATCAACTTTGTGTGGGAGTGGGAGAGATCTTATATTAAGTCTATGAGCTCAGGTACAGCAGAAAACGAGCTAGCCGGGGGTCTATAACATAGTAGACCCGTGAATAGCACGCCTCCTTGGTCCTTGCTGGAGAAACCCAATGTTTCGCACCCAGCGATTGCCTTGATGATAAGCTGGGAGACGTCAAGAGTCTGCCTAAAAATTAATCCAGTTCCACCTCCTCTGGTTCCCATCCTGGGATTATGCCTTATTTTGAAGCCAGTGGGACAAGCTGTCCCCAGTTCCACCGAGCTAGTCGGTGTTGTCCAAGTCTCTGTCATGAAGAGTACGTCTAGATGGTAAGAATCGCTAAGTAACGCAATTTCTTCAGTGTTTGATGAGAGATCTCACATTTAACAAGCCACAGGACAAGGCAACTGGGTGCTTACTGGTGGTGATATACTTTCGGTTGCTGAGTGAACCGAGATTAAGGCGTAAAAGTTCATCGCGGGAATAAGAGTAAGAAGTTACATCTTGGTTCCGAGAGGCAGAACTTTCGGCGCCCGGCGCGAACGGGCGCAAACGGGCTTACCTCTGGCGCACCTCCGGCGCTCCGCCGGCGCGCCTGCTGCGCGCCTACGTTGCGCGCTTTAGGGGCGTCCATCATATATAGCCGTATACGCAAGATTCCAGTAGTGCGATCACTAGCCCCCCAACCAAGATGGCGCCAGCAATTCGGCACTCCCTGGTTCCCTCCCTCACCCAAGATGGCGGCTACCAAAACCGCAGCGCGATGTCCCCAGGAGCCCTAAGGTGCCCTGAAGCGCTCAAATTCCCGCAAAGTGCGGAATTAGGTCACAATTATAGTGCGGGTAAGAGTGGTACTAATAACACGCTATGAGAGAGGTAGCGCCTAGCGCCAAGATCGACAGCGCGAGCGCGCAGTAAAGTAGATTAATTTTAAAATAATTAAAACAGCAATTCGGCAATAGATTCTGCAGCGCGCAATGGTCATGTAAGTCTGACCTGTCGATGGGGAAGTTCTGCTTTTATGCACCTCCAGACGCAAGAGTCCTGTAGTGCGATCACTAGCCCCCCAACCAAGATGGCGCCAGCAATTCGGCACTCCCTGGTTCCCTCCCTCACCCAAGATGGCGGCTACCAAAACCGCAGCGCGATGTCCCCAGGAGCCCTAAGGTGCCCTGAAGCGCTCAAATTCCCGCAAAGTGCGGAATGAGGTCACAATTATAGTGCGGGTAAGAGTGGTACTAATAACACGCTATGAGAGAGGTAGCGCCTAGCGCCAAGATCGACAACGCGAGCGCGCAGTAAAGTAGATTCATTTTAAAATAATTAAAACAGCAATGCGGCAATAGATTCTGCAGCGCGCAATGGTCATGTAAGTCTGCGATATGCGATAATACATAATAAAATATTATATAAAACTTACCTTGGCTTCCCGCGCTGACTCCCGAGACTGCAGACTTCCGACTCCCGCCGTCCTGGATTTTGAATGCGTCTGACGTGGTCTGGGCTCTCATCAACAGGAAGGCTGCAGGCAACCTCCCTCCCCTCCACCGCAGCCAGCACCGATTGGTTCGGACGGCTGCCCCAACAGCGTCATTTCTCTCAGTCTGTATGCTGCAGAGAACGGAGAGGAGGAAGCGGAGTACTTAATCGCTGTATCCTATCTACTTTATCAGAGAGCATTGCAGTGGCATTCCTAGCTTCAGTTAAATCTGTTTGCATCTGAACAATAACCCTCATTAAATCATCCATGGTGGCCATAATGTCAAAACTCTCAGACCGGGAGGAATATTATTCGTGGGCTCACTGTTCTGTCAGGTTGCTTCTTCCTCAGGGTCTGGAGTGATGATATAAGGGGCCCACCTCTCAATACCTCCAACTCTGATTGTAATGATTACACAGAGTATTGAAGTGATTAAGCGGGGGGAAAGGGAATTAGGAAGGGACCAGCTGGGAAGGAGATCTGAAAAGGAAGTTACTCGCAAACAAAATTACACGCACTTTCCTTCGCACAAAGACGTAAATTAGGACATCAGATTCTGTCCTTTAATCAGGAACTAGCTTAAGAGCTTTGTGGCTTGCGTTTATTCAGACAATCAGACTCTTAGTTGACCTTTCTTAGATCCGCTATATTGTGGCGATAATACTTCACTTCAGTATCAACTGCTCAAAGGCATAAGCAGCAGAATTTGGTTTAGGTCTTTCTATGACTAGGTTTTCAATCACCTAAACAATCAGTGTCTTATATTTCCTTATTTTATGTGACTTAAAAGTGTTCCCAAAAACATTCATGGAACTACTATAGAACAAGAATCGCACTCGTGAATATGGTAAATGATCTTGAAAATCAAATTGAATGTTCCTAATAAATCACTGAAATGGTTTTAACAAGATTCGCAATCTTACCTGTAGAGTGGACCTCTGTCTCCTTTCTCTCACTCTGCTCCTTCACTCGTTTTTCTATCCTTTCTATCTTTCACCTTTCTGCATCTCTGCTCTTTTGTGCCTTATTTCTGCCCATTTTCCCTTTCTCTCCCTCTGCTCCTTCACTCGTTTTTCTACCCTTTCTATCTTTCACTTTTCTGCACCTCTGCTCTTTTGTGCCTTATTTCTGCCCATTTTCCCTTTCGCTCCTTCACTCGTTTTCACTCGTTTTTCTACCCTTTCCATCTTTCGCCTTTCTGCCCTTTTCTGCATCTCTGCTCTTTTGTGCCTTATTTCTGCTTATTTTCCCTTTTTTCTTTATCCCTTCTTTCCTCCCTTTACCTTTCCCCGCCGCTGCTGCCCCCGCGGCCCCTCCCCCCCCCCCCCCCAGCGTGACCGGCCCAATCCAGCTCCTCTCCCCGCTCCCGCATCCCAGCTGTCCAGCCCTCCCCGACCCCTACTTAATGGCGGCCACTGGTGCACCGAAGGCGCGTCAAACGCTAGCACATCTGCGCCCGTCCGCGACCAGCACCAGGAACCCTGGACCTCCGCCCCGCCAACACTACGACCCAGCAGCACTCCACGCACTCAACCCAGGCTGCAACAACAACTGCAAGCTAGCATCACCAGCCGACACCCATGGACCTTTCAGCTGTCACCGCTGCCGGCACACCTGCAGCACCGCCAAGAACACGGATCCAGCACAACCCGCCCCCAAGAACACAACCGAACCGAAGACCCTGCAATGCATCCTCCTCAACGTCCGATCCCTCCACAAACACGCCACAGAAATCGGGACCTCCTCGACAGCACCACCCCGGACGTAGCATTCTTCACCGAAACCTGGACCAATGCCACCTCGGGACCGGACATCGCCATCGCCATCCCGCAAGGATACAAGATCTCCAGGAAGGACCACCCCACCCACCCAGGAGGAGGAATCGCCATCGTCCACAAATCCCGCCTCCGCCTGAGCACACTACCTGACGAGTCCACAAAACTGATGGAACACCTTCACTTCAAGATACTGGCCAGCCCCATCGCCGCCCTCCGAGGAACCCTCATCTACCGACCCCCTGGACTCCGCGGACCCTTCGCCAACTCCATCACGGACATTATCTCCCCGCAGGCCATCGCATCCACCAACTACACCCTGCTGGGAGACCTCAACTTCCACCTCGACAATCAACTGGACCCCAACACCACATGCCTCCTGGACAACCTCCACAACATTGGACTCCGCCAGATCGTGACAGAGCCCACGCACTCAGCAGGACACACCCTCGACCCCCTCTTCACTACAGGAAACTCCATCACCTTCAGCCACACCACCGAACTCCCATGGACCGACTATCGTTGCGTCCACTTCACCTTCAGAACACACACCATCCACAGACACCAGCACCTGCTTCCAGAAAGAAACTGGACCAAAATCACCAACGACCAGCTCACCTCCTCACTCAACAACTCCACCCCAACCATTGCGGAAAACGACGACCCCAACAACGCAGCTCGAACCCTGCATAGATGGATCTCGGACAGCACCAACACCATAGCCCCCCCTCAAGAAAAACAACAATACCCGTGCCAAGAAAGCCAGATGGTTTACCACCGAACTTCGAGAGTCCAGGCGCACATGCCGCCGCCTCGAAAAGGCCTGGAGAAACACCAAATCCACAGAAGCCCACAACAACTTCAGAGCCGCCACCAACGCCCACCATCAACTCATCAGAGAAACGAGGAAAAAAGAGATTGAAGACAGAATCTCCACCCAGGCACACAACAGCAAGAAACTCTTCAGCATCATCAAGGAGTTCGCCCAACCCACCAGCGAGTCTACTGACATCCCTCCCTCACAAGACCTCTGCGACAAACTCAGCACCTTTTTCCACCACAAAATCAAGAGCATCTACGACAACTTCGACAAAGACAACCAACACATTGAACCCTCACGAACCACCCCGACACCCGGAAACCAGCGATTGATGACTGGACAGCCCTCACCATCGAAGACACACTGAAGACAATGAAGTCAATCCACTCAGGGGCCCCCACGGACCCCTGCCCCCACCACATCTTCAACAGAGCCACCGATACCATCACACCCATGCTCCACCACACCATCAACCGCTCCCTGGCGACCGACTCCGTCCCTGACGACTGGAAACACGCGGAGGTCAACCCCCTCCTAAAGAAACCCTCAGCGGACCCCACCGACCTCAAAAACTGCAGACCCATCTCCCTGCTCCCTTTCCCAGCGAAAGTCATCGAGAAAGCCATCAACAGCCAACTCGCCACATTCATTGAAGAACACAACATCCTCGACTCCTCCCAATCCGGCTTCAGAAAAAACCACAGTACGGAAACCGCCCTCCTCGCCGCAACAGACGACATCCGCACCCAACTGGACAAAGGAGAAACAGTAGCCCTCATCCTCCTAGACCTATCAGCGGCGTTCGACACAGTCTCCCACCGCACCCTAATACGCAGACTCTACGACGCAGGAATCCAGGACAAGGCCCTCGACTGGATCTGCTCCTTCCTCTCCGGCAGGACGCAACGGATCAGACTCCCCCCTTTCCTCTCAGACCCCACACCTACCACCTGCGGAGTCCCCCAGGGCTCCTCCCTCAGCCCGACGCTTTTCAACGTCTACATGGCTCCACTTGCCCCCATCGTCAGAACCTATGGACTCAACATCGTGTCATACGCAGACGACACCCAGCTCATCCTCTCCCTATCCAACGAGCCCAACACCGCCAGACGCAACTTTCGAGAAGGCATGGAAGCCGTCGCCAAATGGATGAAAAACAGCTGCCTACAACTAAACACCAACAAAACAAAAGTACTCATCATGGGCCCAAACCCCGACGCGTGGAGCGACACCTGGTGGCCCACCGCCCTTGGAAACCCGCCAACCCCCACAGACCACGCACGCAACCTGGGAATCATCCTGGACTCCGAGCTCAAAATGGACCGCCAGATCAACTCTGTCTCATCTTCCTGCTTCCACACCCTCCGCCTCCTTCGTAAGACCTTCAAATGGATCCCCCTCGAACACCGAAAGACAGTCACTCACGCCCTGGTCACCAGCACACTCTACTACGGCAACGCACTCTACGCCGGAATAAACAAAAACATCATCCGCAAGCTACTGAACATCCAGAACGCCGCCGCAAGACTGGCCCTCAACCTGCCAAAACACTGCCACATCTCGCAGCACCTGCGCACACTCCACTGGCTCCCCGTCGAGGCGAGAATCACCTTTAAGATGCTCACCCACGCACACAAGGCCCTCCACGGCACCGGACCAGCATACCTGAACAGCCGGCTCAAATTCCAGGCACTCCCAAAGGACCCTACGATCAGCCCAGCTCTCCTACGCTGTGGTCCCCCGCACCAGAAAGACCAGATCGGGAGGCCGCTCCTTCTCCTTCCTCGCCGCCAAAGCATGGAACGCCCTTACACTCCACCTCAGACAGACAACATCGCTCCCCATCTTCGCAAGAAACCTCAAAACTTGGCTCTTCGACAGACCCCCTCCTTGATGGAATGGAACCTGCACCCCCCACCCCTAGCGCCTTGAGACCCTTACGGGTGAGTAGTTGCGCTTTAACAAACTCCTGATTGATGGATTGACTCTACTTCTGAATCTGGGTTAGTGACAGGTAATCCCCCCCAAAACCTAGCCTCACCGGGAGCCCATCAAGAAGAGAAGTCTCTGCAGATTCTAAACTCCTCCTGCAGCTCAGCGAGCGTTGTAGCAGATTTCAGGCACCCAGAACTCTCCACCGATCAAAAGAACAAAGCTGGCCTTGCAGAGAAACGGAGCCCCAAGATCCTCTTCCTCCTTCACCAAAAGACGCTGAATAGTGAGCACGGGGAACTGGACGCGGCCGCTGACATCGTAGGCACGCCCCGTGCCAAACCTCACGCATCTCGCATAAGGCGCCAAACCTCACGCATCTCGCATAAGCTGCCAACCCTCACGCATCTCGCGTGAGGTGCCAAACCTCACGCATCTCGGGTGAGGTGCCAAGCCTCACGCATCTCGGGTGAGGTGCCAAACCTCACGCATCTCGGGTGAGGTGGCAAACCTCACGCATCTCGGGTGAGGTGCCAAACCTCACCCATCTCGGGTGAGGTGGCAAACCTCACGCATCTCGCGTGAGGTGCAAACCCTCACGCATCTCGGGTGAGGTGCCAAACCTCACGCATCTCGGGTGAGGTGCCAACCCTCACGCATCTCGCGTGAGGCGCCAACCCTCACGCATCTCGCGTGAGGTGCCAGCCCTCACGCATCTCGGGTGAGGTGCCAAACCTCACGCATCTCGGGTGAGGTGCCAAACCTCACGCATCTCGGGTGAGGTGCCAAACCTCACGCATCTCGGGTGAGGTGCTAAACCTCACGCATCTCGCGATAGATACCGAATCGCACGCATATTGCGTGAGATACCGAATCGCACGCATCTCGCGTGAGGTGCCAAACCTCACGCATCTCGTGAGTGTCTGGCGCGGTGGTAAATGTCCTCTCATTCTTTGTTGCGCAGAGTCCGCCCCAGTTCCCTCTCCCATCTAGCCCGTCCTGCATTATAAACGCGCGAGTATCTGTCCAAGAGGAGCCGATATATGTCTGAAATGAGTCGCTTATCTGTGGTGCGCGAGAGAAGCCAGTATTCATATTTACTGTGCTTGCGTGTAGCGTCTCCACGGATCTGGGGTTGAAGCGCCCAATGTCGGACCTGTAGATACCTAAGGTGTTCAGCCTCCGCGAGGTCATAGGTCTTCCGGAATTCCTCAAAAGGCGTCACTCCCACACCTGAATACATGTGAAAGAGGCATCGGCATCCTGCTGGGCGCCACCGTGCAAAGGCCTGGACATCCCTACCCGGGCCGAAGTCAGGGTTCTCTAACAGGGGTGTGAGGGGAGACGGGAAGGTCGTCAGGTCGTGTAAGACGCATGTTCGATCCCATACCTCTAGCGGTACCCTCGTGACGAAGGAGGCGTATAGGTTAGGGGGCCGGTGTTGTTGCCGTAGGAAAGGCACCTCCTGGAGTGGACGCCCCGCTTGGTCCTGGAACAACCAATGGCGCTCCGATTCCCATTTGCTCCATTCCACTAGGGTTCTGAGTTGGGTCACCCGCGCATGCGCATTTCTCCCGAGAAATGCGCATGCGCGGGCGGCCGCGAATGCGCATTGGTATCTATGACGGTACGCTATTCCAATAGGGAGCCGCGGACGAGCCCCGGACACAGTAACTGCTTTAAACTTGTTTATTTAGGGTATTTTGCTTAAATAATGTATGTAGGGGAGGGCGGGAGGGAGGCGGGTGGCGGCCGACTCGGCTACGCACACGGAGTGGGCGTAGTGTTGCCGGCTACGCTGTCTACGCAAAATGCATAGGAGGCAACACTACGCCTACTCCGTGGGCGTAGCCGATTCGGACGCCCAGGGTTAATTTTAATGCCCAGATGTATTTGCTGTGCTAGTCCGACCCTAGCTGTTCCACGTATTCCGAGTGAATTTATCAATAAATAACAAATGACTCAACCCCCAGTGGCTCCAATTGCCCTGTTGGTCCAGTGTCACTCCGAACTGAGGGAGTTCTTGCTGGGTCGGAGGTGCACTCACACGGAGCTGTTTACATAACGTGCTCACCGTGCAAACCGTAGCAGCCCTCTCAATTGACTCCAGTGACGCCATTTAAACTTATTTTAATTAATGTTTAACCTATCGCAGATACTGTTTTTAACACTCCGTCGATCGTCAACCCCTCCTTATCCTCTCACTCCCAAATATACAATTTGGCACCAGCATGACTGAGCTAAACAGTGTGAATCAGGCGAGTGACGAAGGTGCTGGTGCTGACAAGTTCGTGTCTAGTCAGAGGCCAGTCATTCCTCTGATGTCCCTACTTGTTCGGTGTGCAGGGGAACGCCAGTTCTCTTGTGTCAGTGAATTAACGAGACACACGTTTGTGCCTGCTTACTGGCACTATGACTATGAGAGATGGAAACAAACATACAAACTACTGCCACAAACGGATGAGAGAAACTCGCACTTTATTTACTCGGAACTTTTATACAGAATGCAAAGCATGACTGTATTTTCGGCTGAATTGGGTTACATGTTACAACTCATTTACACACAGTCACAGAGGCCCTTATTTAAGGCAACCCAAGGAACGTGCCAACAATGTACAGTCTTCAGAGTTTATTCGATGTTATATTGTTTTCATTTTTAATTATTATGTATGCACATGCACAATGGCACTCACCACATGGGAAGGAAGTCGGAACGGGAAACCAAGAATCAGGCGTGAGCGCTCTCACTGCACAGGACCATCTCTTCCCAGAGCAAGGGCAGGTGGCACGGCGACATCGCAGTCCCACCTGCCCCATCACAGTCAGGCACAGGTTGCCAAACCCAGCCGCAAGAAGAGCTCAGAACATCCATAGAAGCACCAAGCACCTGCACGCCACTGCCAACGGACCCGAGCCGGCGCACAAGGAGGCATGCATGAGCTGAGCATCCCGGGTGACAGGGTAAAGGAGTCCCGGCGCGTGGCGCAACACAAACCACCTCAACCCCCAGACTAGAGAGCTTCTTCTTCACCCCTCTGAAACCCGCCTCCTTAATGAAATCCCCCTCACTCCGAAGCAGGCAGAGACAGGCAACATTTAAATACTTAAGTATAATTTACATGCGATATGTATGTATGTATGTATGTATGTATGTATAGGCGTTCTTTTATAGCACTATAACTGTCACCCGACGGGCATCCTGGCGCTTAGACTGTTATGACACAATACATGATGTTTCCAGCTTCCAATCTATTTACATTGTTCTGGGGAACAGATGGGTCTTTAATGCTTTTTTAAAGGAAGAAAAATTTTCCAGGCCCCTCAGGCCTACCGGTAGAGAATTCCACAGCCGCGCTGCGGTAAACCTGAAGGACCGACCACCCATCCGGGACCTCAGAAACTTGGGTACTACCACCAAGTAAGCCGAGGCTGACCGGAGTGGTCTTGGAGGGATGTACCATGAGAAAAGGTCCTGCAGAGGAGACGGGCCTTGTCCGTGTAGAGCCCTAGAAACCAAACACAAAGCTTTGAAGTTCACCCGTTGAGAGATTGGCAACCAATGGAGGTCCCTAAGTGCCTTGGCAGAAGAGTCCAGGCGGCGTCGCGAGAGTGCCAGTTTGGCAGCAAAATTCTGTACTCTGAGTTTTCCTAGCAGAGTAACTGGTGCCCCCAGCAGCAGTGCGTTGCAGTAGTCGAGACGACTTAAAATTATGCTCCGCATTACCTCTGGTCTGGCCTGTACCGGGAGCAAGGGTAGAATCTTTCGCAATGATCCAAGTAATGCCATACAAGTGGCCACCGTTTTGTTCACTGATGTGTCCAGCTGTAAGTCGGAACTAAACATTAACCCCAAATTCTGAACCGATTCGGCAGGCAGACTAGTACCTTGGAAATCAGGAGGCCAAAAACCCTGCGGTAGGGGTCTGGGGGTCCGATCCATAGAGCAATGTAGCACCTCGGTTTTCGAGCTGTTAAATTGTAGGGAGTTGTTACCCAGCCATTCTGCCGTGGTGCTCATGCATCGATGGAAGACCTCCTGTGACACCCCGTTCTTACCCTCAAACGAGAAGATAAGTTGGGTGTCATCGGCGTAGTTGGTGACTGTTATGCCAAAAGATTTAATCAGCGTGATCAGGGGACGGAGGTAAAGATTGAAAAGAATGGAGCTGATGGCCGAGCCCTGGGGTACTCCCTGACCAACCCTCCTGATGTTGGATTTAAAGGGTGGCAGGGCAACTACCTGGTGCCTTTGATCGAGATATGACACCAGCCATTCAAGGGCCAAGCCCGACACCCCAGCCTCCGTCAGTCCCCTGACCAGGATTGCATGGCTGACCGTGTCGAACGCGGCCGACATATCGAGCAGCACTAAAAAGGCTGCTCGACCCTGGTCGGCACGCGTTTGAAGGTCATCGAGAACAGTCACCAATGCCGACTCTGTCCCATGTGCCGGTCTAAACCCAAACTGAGCCACATCCAAACAATCAGTAGTCTCAAGAAAGTTGGAGAGATGTTTTGTGGCCAGTTTCTCTATAATTTTAATAGGGAATGGCAAGAGGGAGATGGGCCTAAAGTTGGCTGGGCATGTGGGGTCCAGATTCTCCTTTTTAAGCAGTGGGGAGACCACCGCCAATTTCCAGCAATCTGGAACCCGTGCTGAAGTGAGAGACTGGCGACAGATGGAAAAAAGTGGGGGAAACAGCTCTTCACGAAAAAGTTTCCAGAATTTGGGTGGAAGAGGATCAGAAGGTGAGCCAGAGGACTCCCCGTCAGCCAAAGAGCAGAAGTCCTCAAAAGATGGTAGAGTAAAGTTGCTCGGCTCACCTGATTTAGTACACTCCTTCCTATTCTCAAACGAGATGGAATCGTGCACAGCACGGCCAGTTGACGAGGGAAGATTGTTTAAGATGTTGGCAATCTAATCCTCAAAGGCCTGTGCAAGCGAATCACAGAGAGCTTGAGAGGCCGGAATGACAATTTTTGTACAGCCAGGATGGGCCAGGTCCTTTACGATCTTAAATAAGGCCTGAGATTTATTTACAGCTGCCATCAAAGATTCTTCTAAGAATCTAGCTTTGGCAAGCTTGATCTGGATTTTATAGGACGCCAGTGCTTGTTTGAAGAGGACTCTATGTGATTCCAGGTACTGTTTCCTCCAGGTCCGCTCAGCCTGTTTTGGCTTGAGGCTTGAGGCATTGGGGCTTGAGCTGCCGAAGTTCTTCAGAGTACCATGGCATAGCAAGATTAGTCCTATCTTTGATTTTTCGCAGCGGGGCCAAAGAGTCCAGAGAAGCTGAGATTCGCTGACAGAGAGTCTCGTAACTTACGTCCACATTCGCTCCCAATACAAAGCCATCTGGCAGCAGAGAGGGCAAGATCGTTTGTTTGAGGAGTCTAGACCATTGTCTCCCCATTCTAGTGCCCCCCACACTCCCTTTCTTTAATGGAGCACTAGTGCACGAGAGGGAGAACTGGACGAGGGCGTGATCCGTCCAACACTGAGGCAGGACGTCACGTATAGCCGTTCGACAAGCGTCAGCAAAAAGTAGATCAAGAATATGGCCCTTTGAATGGGTTTTGGAGAGTACCAGTTGTTGTAGCTCAATATTATGACAAGCTTGGACCAGCTCTACATAGGCCGTCTTGGTCGGTCTCTCTGACCAAAGATTGAAATCCCCTAACACCATCAACTTTGTGTGGGAGTGGGAGAGATCTTATATTAAGTCTATGAGCTCAGGTACAGCAGAAAACGAGCTAGCCGGGGGTCTATAACATAGTAGACCCGTGAATAGCACGCCTCCTTGGTCCTTGCTGGAGAAACCCAATGTTTCGCACCCAGCGATTGCCTTGATGATAAGCTGGGAGACGTCAAGAGTCTGCCTAAAAATTAATCCAGTTCCACCTCCTCTGGTTCCCATCCTGGGATTATGCCTTATTTTGAAGCCAGTGGGACAAGCTGTCCCCAGTTCCACCGAGCTAGTCGGTGTTGTCCAAGTCTCTGTCATGAAGAGTACGTCTAGATGGTAAGAATCGATAAGTAACGCAATTTCTTCACAGTGTTTGATGAGAGATCTCACATTTAACAAGCCACAGGACAAGGCAACTGGGTGCTTACTGGTGGTGATATACTTTCGGTTACTGAGTGAACCGAGATTAAGGCGTAAAAGTTCATCGCGGGAATAAGAGTAAGAAGTTACATCTTGGTTCCGAGAGGCAGAACTTTCGGCACCCGGCGCGAACGGGCGCAAACGGGCTTACCTCTGGCGCACCTCCGGCGCTCCGCCGGCGCGCCTGCTGCGCGCCTACGTTGCGCGCTTTAGGGGAGTCCATCATATATAGCCGTATACGCAAGATTCCAGTAGTGCGATCACTAGCCCCCCAACCAAGATGGCGCCAGCAATTCGGCACTCCCTGGTTCCCTCCCTCACCCAAGATGGCGGCTACCAAAACCGCAGCGCGATGTCCCCAGGAGCCCTAAGGTGCCCTGAAGCGCTCAAATTCCCGCAAAGTGCGGAATTAGGTCACAATTATAGTGCGGGTAAGAGTGGTACTAATAACACGCTATGAGAGAGGTAGCGCCTAGCGCCAAGATCGACAGCGCGAGCGCGCAGTAAAGTAGATTAATTTTAAAATAATTAAAACAGCAATTCGGCAATAGATTCTGCAGCGCGCAATGGTCATGTAAGTCTGACCTGTCGATGGGGAAGTTCTGCTTTTATGCACCTCCAGACGCAAGAGTCCTGTAGTGCGATCACTAGCCCCCCAACCAAGATGGCGCCAGCAATTCGGCACTCCCTGGTTCCCTCCCTCACCCAAGATGGCGGCTACCAAAACCGCAGCGCTATGTCCCCAGGAGCCCTAAGGTGCCCTGAAGCGCTCAAATTCCCGCAAAGTGCGGAATGAGGTCACAATTATAGTGCGGGTAAGAGTGGTACTAATAACACGCTATGAGAGAGGTAGCGCCTAGCGCCAAAATCGACAACGCGAGCGCGCAGTAAAGTAGATTCATTTTAAAATAATTAAAACAGCAATGCGGCAACAGATTCTGCAGTGCGCAATGGTCATGTAAGTCTGCGATATGCGATAATACATAATAAAATATTATATAAAACTTACCTTGGCTTCCCGCGCTGACTCCCGAGACTGCAGACTTCCGACTCCCGCCGTCCTGGATTTTGAATGCGTCTGACGTGGTCTGGGCTCTCATCAACAGGAAGGCTGCAGGCAACCTCCCTCCCCTCCACCGCAGCCAGCACCGATTGGTTCGGACGGCTGCCCCAACAGCGTCATTTCTCTCAGTCTGTATGCTGCAGAGAACGGAGAGGAGGAAGCGAAGTACTTAATCGCTGTATCCTATCTACTTTATCAGAGAGCATTGCAGTGGCATTCCTAGCTTCAGTTAAATCTGTTTGCATGTGAACAATAACCCTCATTAAATCATCCATGGTGGCCATAATGTCAAAACTCTCAGACCGGGAGGAATATTATTCGTGGGCTCACTGTTCTGTCAGGTTGCTTCTTCCTCAGGGTCTGGAGTGATGATATAAGGGGCCCACCTCTCAATACCTCCAACTCTGATTGTAATGATTACACAGAGTATTGAAGTGATTAAGCGGGGGGAAAGGGAATTAGGAAGGGACCAGCTGGGAAGGAGATCTGAAAAGGAAGTTACTCGCAAACAAAAATACACGCACTTTCCTTCGCACAAAGACTTAAATTAGGACATCAGATTCTGTCCTTTAATCAGGAACTAGCTTAAGAGCTTTGTGGCTTGCGTTTATTCAGACAATCAGACTCTTAGTTGACCTTTCTTAGATCCGCTATATTGTGGCGATAATACTTCACTTCAGTATCAACTGCTCAAAGGCATAAGCGGCAGAATTTGGTTTAGGTCTTTCTATGACTAGGTTTTCAATCACCTAAACAATCAGTGTCTTATATTTCCTTATTTTATGTGACTTAAAAGTGTTCCCAAAAACATTCATGGAACTACTATAGAACAAGAATGGCACTCGTGAATATGGTAAATGATCTTGAAAATCAAATTGAATGTTCCTAATAAATCACTGAAATGGTTTTAACAAGATTCGCAATCTTACCTGTAGAGTGGACCTCTGTCTCCTTTCTCTCACTCTGCTCCTTCACTCGTTTTTCTATCCTTTCTATCTTTCACCTTTCTGCATCTCTGCTCTTTTGTGCCTTATTTCTGCCCATTTTCCCTTTCTCTCCCTCTGCTCCTTCACTCGTTTTTCTACCCTTTCTATCTTTCACTTTTCTGCACCTCTGCTCTTTTGTGCCTTATTTCTGCCCATTTTCCCTTTCGCTCCTTCACTCGTTTTCACTCGTTTTTCTACCCTTTCCATCTTTCGCCTTTCTGCCCTTTTCTGCATCTCTGCTCTTTTGTGCCTTATTTCTGCTTATTTTCCCTTTTTTCTTTATCCCTTCTTTCCTCCCTTTACCTTTCCCCGCCGCTGCTGCCCCCGCGGCCCCTCCCCCCCCAGCGTGACCGGCCCAATCCAGCTCCTCTCCCCGCTCCCGCCTCCCAGCTGTCCAGCCCTCCCCGACCCCTACTTAATGGCGGCCACTGGTGCACCGAAGGCGCGTCAAAGGCTAGCACATCTGCGCCCGTCCGCGACCAGCACCAGGAACCCTGGACCTCCGCCCCGCCAACACTACGACCCAGCAGCACTCCACGCACTCAACCCAGGCTGCAACAACAACTGCAAGCTAGCATCACCAGCCGACACCCATGGACCTTTCAGCTGTCACCGCTGCCGGCACACCTGCAGCACCGCCAAGAACACGGATCCAGCACAACCCGCCCCCAAGAACACAACCGAACCGAAGACCCTGCAATGCATCCTCCTCAACGTCCGATCCCTCCACAAACACGCCACAGAAATCTGGGACCTCCTCGACAGCACCACCCCGGACGTAGCATTCTTCACCGAAACCTGGACCAATGCCACCTCGGGACCGGACATCGCCATCGCCATCCCGCAAGGATACAAGATCTCCAGGAAGGACCACCCCACCCACCCAGGAGGAGGAATCGCCATCGTCCACAAATCCAGCCTCCGCCTGAGCACACTACCTGACGAGTCCACAAAACTGATGGAACACCTTCACTTCAAGATACTGGCCAGCCCCATCGCCGCCCTCCGAGGAACCCTCATCTACCGACCCCCTGGACCCCGCGGACCCTTCGCCAACTCCATCACGGACATTATCTCCCCGCAGGCCATCGCATCCACCAACTACACCCTGCTGGGAGACCTCAACTTCCACCTCGACAATCAACTGGACCCCAACACCACATGCCTCCTGGACAACCTCCACAACATTGGACTCCGCCAGATCGTGACAGAGCCCACGCACTCAGCAGGACACACCCTCGACCCCCTCTTCACTACAGGAAACTCCATCACCTTCAGCCACACCACCGAACTCCCATGGACCGACTATCGTTGCGTCCACTTCACCTTCAGAACACACACCATCCACAGACACCAGCACCTGCTTCCAGAAAGAAACTGGACCAAAATCACCAACGACCAGCTCACCTCCTCACTCAACAACTCCACCCCAACCATTGCGGAAAACGACGACCCCAACAACGCAGCTCGAACCCTGCATAGATGGATCTCGGACAGCACCAACACCATAGCCCCCCCTCAAGAAAAACAACAATACCCGTGCCAAGAAAGCCAGATGGTTTACCACCGAACTTCGAGAGTCCAGGCGCACATGCCGCCGCCTCGAAAAGGCCTGGAGAAACACCAAATCCACAGAAGCCCACAACAACTTCAGAGCCGCCACCAACGCCCACCATCAACTCATCAGAGAAACGAGGAAAAAAGAGATTGAAGACAGAATCTCCACCCACGCACACAACAGCAAGAAACTCTTCAGCATCATCAAGGAGTTCGCCCAACCCACCAGCGAGTCTACTGACATCCCTCCCTCACAAGACCTCTGCGACAAACTCAGCACCTTTTTCCACCACAAAATCAAGAGCATCTACGACAACTTCGACAAAGACAACCAACACACTGAACCCTCACGAACCACCCCGACACCCGGAAACCAGCGATTGATGACTGGACAGCCCTCACCATCGAAGACACACTGAAGACAATGAAGTCAATCCACTCAGGGGCCCCCACGGACCCCTGCCCCCACCACATCTTCAACAGAGCCACCGATACCATCACACCCATGCTCCACCACACCATCAACCGCTCCCTGGCGACCGACTCCATCCCCGACGACTGGAAACACGCGGAGGTCAACCCCCTCCTAAAGAAACCCTCAGCAGACCCCACCGACCTCAAAAACTGCAGACCCATCTCCCTGCTCCCTTTCCCAGCGAAAGTCATCGAGAAAGCCATCAACAGCCAACTCGCCACATTCATTGAAGAACACAACATCCTCGACTCCTCCCAATCCGGCTTCAGAAAAAACCACAGTACGGAAACCGCCCTCCTCGCCGCAACAGACGACATCCGCACCCAACTGGACAAAGGAGAAACAGTAGCCCTCATCCTCCTAGACCTATCAGCGGCGTTCGACACAGTCTCCCACCGCACCCTAATACGCAGACTCTACGACGCAGGAATCCAGGACAAGGCCCTCGACTGGATCTGCTCCTTCCTCTCCGACAGGACGCAACGGGTCAGACTCCCCCCTTTCCTCTCAGACCCCACACCTACCACCTGCGGAGTCCCCCAGGGCTCCTCCCTCAGCCCGACGCTTTTCAACGTCTACATGGCTCCACTTGCCCCCATCGTCAGAACCTATGGACTCAACATCGTGTCATACGCAGACGACACCCAGCTCATCCTCTCCCTATCCAACGAGCCCAACACCGCCAGACGCAACTTTCGAGAAGGCATGGAAGCCGTCGCCAAATGGATGAAAAACAGCTGCCTACAACTAAACACCAACAAAATAAAAGTACTCATCATGGGCCCAAACCCCGACGCGTGGAGCGACACCTGGTGGCCCACCGCCCTTGGAAACCCGCCAACCCCCACAGACCACGCATGCAACCTGGGAATCATCCTGGACTCCGAGCTCAAAATGGACCGCCAGATCAACTCTGTCTCATCTTCCTGCTTCCACACCCTCCGCCTCCTTCGTAAGACCTTCAAATGGGTCCCCCTCGAACACCGAAAGACAGTCACTCACGCCCTGGTCACCAGCAGACTCTACTACGGCAACGCACTCTACGCCGGAATAAACAAAAACATCATCCGCAAGCTACTGAACATCCAGAACGCCGCCGCAAGACTGGCCCTCAACCTGCCAAAACACTGCCACATCTCGCAGCACCTGCGCACACTCCACTGGCTCCCCGTCGAGGCGAGAATCACCTTTAAGATGCTCACCCACGCACACAAGGCCCTCCACGGCACCGGACCAGCATACCTGAACAGCCAGCTCAAATTCCAGGCACTCCCAAAGGACCCTACGATCAGCCCAGCTCTCCTACGCTGTGGTCCCCCGCACCAGAAAGACCAGATCGGGAGGCCGCTCCTTCTCCTTCCTCGCCGCCAAAGCATGGAACGCCCTTACACTCCACCTCAGACAGACAACATCGCTCCCCATCTTCGCAAGAAACCTCAAAACTTGGCTCTTCGACAGACCCCCTCCTTGATGGAATGGAACCTGCACCCCCCACCCCTAGCGCCTTGAGACCCTTACGGGTGAGTAGTTGCGCTTTAACAAACTCCTGATTGATGGATTGACTCTACTTCTGAATCTGGGTTAGTGACAGGTAATCCCCCCCAAAACCTAGCCTCACCGGGAGCCCATCAAGAAGAGAAGTCTCTGCAGATTCTAAACTCCTCCTGCAGCTCAGCGAGCGTTGTAGCAGATTTCAGGCACCCAGAACTCTCCACCGATCAAAAGAACAAAGCTGGCCTTGCAGAGAAACGGAGCCCCAAGATCCTCTTCCTCCTTCACCAAAAGACGCTGAATAGTGAGCACGGGGAACTGGAAGCGGCCGCTGACATCGTAGGCACGCCCCGTGCCAAACCTCACGCATCTCGCGTGAGGTGCCAAACCTCAAGCATCTTGCGTGAGGTGACAAACCTCACGCATCTCGGGTGAGGTGCCAAGCCTCACGCATCTCGGGTGAGGTGCCAAACCTCACGCATCTCGGGTGAGGTGGCAAACCTCACGCATCTCGGGTGAGGTGCCAAACCTCACGCATCTCGGGGAGGTGCCAAACCTCACGCATCTCGCGTGAGGTGCCACACCTTACGCATCTCGCGTGAGGTGCCAAGCCTCACGCATCTCAGGTGAGGTGCCAAACCTCACGCATCTCGGGTGAGGTGCCAACCCTCACGCATCTCGCGTGAGGTGCCAACCCTCACGCATCTCGCGTGAGGTGCCAAACCTCACGCATCTCGGGTGAGGTGCTAACCCTCACGCATCTCGCGTGAGGTGCCAACCCTCACGCATCTCGCGTGAGGTGCCAACCCTCACGCATCTCGCGTGAGCCCAAACCTCACGCATCTCGCGTGAGGTGCCAAACCTCACGCATCTCGGGTGAGGTGCCAAACCTCACGCATCTTGGGTGAGGTGCTAAACCTCACGCATCTCGCGTGAGATACCGAATCTCACGCATATTGCGTGAGATACCGAATCGCACGCATCTCGCGTGAGGTGCCAAACCTCACGCATCTCGTGAGTGTCTGGCGCGGTGGTAAATGTCCTCTCATTCTTTGTTGCGCAGAGTCCGCCCCAGTTCCCTCTCCCATCTAGCCCGTCCTGCATTATAAACGCGCGAGTATCTGTCCAAGAGGAGCCGATATATGTCTGAAATGAGTCGCTTATCTGTGGTGCGCGAGAGAAGCCAGTATTCATATTTACTGTGCTTGCGTGTAGCGTCTCCACGGATCTGGGGTTGAAGCGCCCAATGTCGGACCTGTAGATACCTAAGGTGTTCAGCCTCCGCGAGGTCATAGGTCTTCCGGAATTCCTCAAAAGGCGTCACTCCCACACCTGAATACATGCGAAAGAGGCATCGGCATCCTGCTGGGCGCCACCGTGCAAAGGCCTGGACATCCCTACCCGGGCCGAAGTCAGGGTTCTCTAACAGGGGTGTGAGAGGAGACGGGAAGGTCGTCAGGTCGTGTAAGACGCATGTTCGATCCCATACCTCTAGCGGTACCCTCGTGACGAAGGAGGCGTATAGGTTAGGGGGCCGGTGTTGTTGCCGTAGGAAAGGCACCTCCTGGAGTGGACGCCCCGCTTGGTCCTGGAACAACCAATGGCGCTCCGATTCCTATTTGCTCCATTCCACTAGGGTTCTGAGTTGGGTCACCCGCGCATGCGCATTTCTCCCGAGAAATGCGCATGCGCGGGCGGCCGCGAATGCGCATTGGTATCTATGACGGTACGCTATTCCAATAGGGAGCCACGGACGAGCCCCGGACACAGTAAGTGCTTTAAACTTGTTTATTTAGGGTATTTTGCTTAAATAATGTATGTAGGGGAGGGCGGGAGGGAGGCGGGTGGCGGCCGACTCGGCTACGCACACGGAGTGGGCGTAGTGTTGCCGGCTACGCTGTCTACGCAAAATGCATAGGAGGCAACACTACGCCTACTCCGTGGGCGTAGCCGATTCGGACGCCCAGGGTTAATTTTAATGCCCAGATGTATTTGCTGTGCTAGTCCGACCCTAGCTGTTCCACGTATTCCGAGTGAATTTATCAATAAATAACAAATGACTCAACCCCCAGTGGCTCCAATTGCCCTGTTGGTCCAGTGTCACTCCGAACTGAGGGAGTTCTTGCTGGGTCGGAGGTGCACTCACACGGAGCTGTTTACATAACGTGCTCACCGTGCAAACCGTAGCAGCCCTCTCAATTGACTCCAGTGACGCCATTTAAACTTATTTTAATTAATGTTTAACCTATCGCAGATACTGTTTTTAGCACTCCGTCGATCGTCAACCCCTCCTTATCCTCTCACTCCCAAATATACAATTTGGCACCAGCATGACTGAGCTAAACAGTGTGAATCAAGCGAGTGACGAAGGTGCTGGTGCTGACAAGTTCGTGTCTAGTCAGAGGCCAGTCATTCCTCTGATGTCCCTACTTGTTCGGTGTGCAGGGGAACGCCAGTTCTCTTGTGTCAGTGAATTAACGAGACACACGTTTGTGCCTGCTTACTGGCACTATGACTATGAGAGATGGAAACAAACATACAAACTACTGCCACAAACGGATGAGAGAAACTCGCACTTTATTTACTCGGAACTTTTATACAGAATGCAAAGCATGACTGTATTTTCGGCTGAATTGGGTTACATGTTACAACTCATTTACACACAGTCACAGAGGCCCTTATTTAAGGCAACCCAAGGAACGTGCCAACAATGTACAGTCTTCAGAGTTTATTCGATGTTATATTGTTTTCATTTTTAATTATTATGTATGCACATGCACAATGGCACTCACCACATGGGAAGGAAGTCGGAACGGGAAACCAAGAATCAGGCGTGAGCGCTCTCACTGCACAGGACCATCTCTTCCCAGAGCAAGGGCAGGTGGCACGGCGACATCGCAGTCCCACCTGCCCCATCACAGTCAGGCACAGGTTGCCAAACCCAGCCGCAAGAAGAGCTCAGAACATCCATAGAAGCACCAAGCACCTGCACGCCACTGCCAACGGACCCGAGCCGGCGCACAAGGAGGCATGCATGAGCTGAGCATCCCGGGTGACAGGGTAAAGGAGTCCCGGCGCGTGGCGCAACACAAACCACCTCAACCCCCAGACTAGAGAGCTTCTTCTTCACCCCTCTGAAACCCGCCTCCTTAATGAAATCCCCCTCACTCCGAAGCAGGCAGAGACAGGCAACATTTAAATACTTAAGTATAATTTACATGCGATATGTATGTATGTATGTATGTATGTATGTATAGGCGTTCTTTTATAGCACTATAACTGTCACCCGACGGGCATCCTGGCGCTTAGACTGTTATGACACAATACATGATGTTTCCAGCTTCCAATCTATTTACATTGTTCTGGGGTACAGATGGGTCTTTAATGCTTTTTTAAAGGAAGAAAAATTTTCCAGGCCTACCGGTAGAGAATTCCACAGCCGCGCTGCGGTAAACCTGAAGGACCGACCACCCATCCGGGACCTCAGAAACTTGGGTACTACCACCAAGTAAGCCGAGGCTGACCGGAGTGGTCTTGGAGGGATGTACCATGAGAAAAGGTCCTGCAGAGGAGACGGGCCTTGTCCGTGTAGAGCCCTAAAAACCAAACACAAAGCTTTGAAGTTCACCCGTTGAGAGATTGGCAACCAATGGAGGTCCCTAAGTGCCTTGGCAGAAGAGTCCAGGCGGCGTCGCGAGAGTGCCAGTTTGGCAGCAAAATTCTGTACTCTGAGTTTTCCTAGCAGAGTAACTGGTGCCCCCAGCAGCAGTGCGTTGCAGTAGTCGAGACGACTTAAAATTATGCTCCGCATTACCTCTGGTCTGGCCTGTACCGGGAGCAAGGGTAGAATCTTTTGCAATGATCCAAGTAATGCCATACAAGTGGCCACCGTTTTGTTCACTGATCTGTCCAGCTGTAAGTCGGAACTAAACATTAACCCCAAATTCTGAACCGATTCGGCAGGCAGACTAGTACCTTGGAAATCAGGAGGCCAAAAACCCTGCGGTAGGGGTCTGGGGGTCCGATCCATAGAGCAATGTAGCACCTCGGTTTTCGAGCTGTTAAATTGTAGGGAGTTGTTACCCAGCCATTCTGCTGTGGTGCTCATGCATCGATGGAAGACCTCCTGTGACACCCCGTTCTTACCCTCAAACGAGAAGATAAGTTGGGTGTCATCGGCGTAGTTGGTGACTGTTATGCCAAAAGATTTAATCAGCGTGATCAGGGGACGGAGGTAAAGATTGAAAAGAATGGAGCTGATGGCCGAGCCCTGGGGTACTCCCTGACCAACCCTCCTGATGTTGGATTTAAAGGGTGGCAGGGCAACTACCTGGTGCCTTTGATCGAGATATGACACCAGCCATTCAAGGGCCAAGCCCGACACCCCAGCCTCCGTCAGTCCCCTGACCAGGATTGCATGGCTGACCGTGTCGAACGCGGCCGACATATCGAGCAGCACTAAAAAGGCTGCTCGACGCTGGTCGGCACGCGTTTGAAGGTCATCGAGAACAGTCACCAATGCCGACTCTGTCCCATGTGCCGGTCTAAACCCAAACTGAGCCACATCCAAACAATCAGTAGTCTCAAGAAAGTTGGAGAGATGTTTTGTGGCCAGTTTCTCTATAATTTTAATAGGGAATGGCAAGAGGGAGATGGGCCTAAAGTTGGCTGGGCATGTGGGGTCCAGATTCTCCTTTTTAAGCAGTGGGGAGACCACCGCCAATTTCCAGCAATCTGGAACCCGTGCTGAAGTGAGAGACTGGCGACAGATGGAAAAAAGTGGGGGAAACAGCTCTTCACGAAAAAGTTTCCAGAATTTGGGTGGAAGAGGATCAGAAGGTGAGCCAGAGGACTCCCCGTCAGCCAAAGAGCAGAAGTCCTCAAAAGATGGTAGAGTAAAGTTGCTCGGCTCACCTGATTTAGTACACTCCTTCCTATTCTCAAACGAGATGGAATCGTGCACAGCACGGCCAGTTGACGAGGGAAGATTGTTTAAGATGTTGGCAATCTAATCCTCAAAGGCCTGTGCAAGCGAATCACAGAGAGCTTGAGAGGCCGGAATGACAATTTTTGTACAGCCAGGATGGGCCAGGTCCTTTACGATCTTAAATAAGGCCTGAGATTTATTTACAGCTGCCATCAAAGATTCTTCTAAGAATCTAGCTTTGGCAAGCTTGATCTGGATTTTATAGGACGCCAGTGCTTGTTTGAAGAGGACTCTATGTGATTCCAGGTACTGTTTCCTCCAGGTCCGCTCAGCCTGTTTTGGCTTGAGGCTTGAGGCATTGGGGCTTGAGCTGCCGAAGTTCTTCAGAGTACCATGGCATAGCAAGATTAGTCCTATCTTTGATTTTTCGCAGCGGGGCCAAAGAGTCCAGAGAAGCTGAGATTCGCTGACAGAGAGTCTCGTAACTTACGTCCACATTCGCTCCCAATACAAAGCCATCTGGCAGCAGAGAGGGCAAGATCGTTTGTTTGAGGAGTCTAGACCATTGTCTCCCCATTCTAGTGCCCCCCACACTCCCTTTCTTTAATGGAGCACTAGTGCACGAGAGGGAGAACTGGACGAGGGCGTGATCCGTCCAACACTGAGGCAGGACGTCACGTATAGCCGTTCGACAAGCGTCAGCAAAAAGTAGATCAAGAATATGGCCCTTTGAATGGGTTTTGGAGAGTACCAGTTGTTGTAGCTCAATATTATGACAAGCTTGGACCAGCTCTACATAGGCCGTCTTGGTCGGTCTCTCTGACCAAAGATTGAAATCCCCTAACACCATCAACTTTGTGTGGGAGTGGGAGAGATCTTATATTAAGTCTATGAGCTCAGGTACAGCAGAAAACGAGCTAGCCGGGGGTCTATAACATAGTAGACCCGTGAATAGCACGCCTCCTTGGTCCTTGCTGGAGAAACCCAATGTTTCGCACCCAGCGATTGCCTTGATGATAAGCTGGGAGACGTCAAGAGTCTGCCTAAAAATTAATCCAGTTCCACCTCCTCTGGTTCCCATCCTGGGATTATGCCTTATTTTGAAGCCAGTGGGACAAGCTGTCCCCAGTTCCACCGAGCTAGTCGGTGTTGTCCAAGTCTCTGTCATGAAGAGTACGTCTAGATGGTAAGAATCGCTAAGTAACGCAATTTCTTCACAGTGTTTGATGAGAGATCTCACATTTAACAAGCCACAGGACAAGGCAACTGGGTGCTTACTGGTGGTGATATACTTTCGGTTACTGAGTGAACCGAGATTAAGGCGTAAAAGTTCATCGCGGGAATAAGAGTAAGAAGTTACATCTTGGTTCCGAGAGGCAGAACTTTCGGCGCCCGGCGCGAACGGGCGCAAACGGGCTTACCTCTGGCGCACCTCCGGCGCTCCGCCGGCGCGCCTGCTGCGCGCCTACGTTGCGCGCTTTAGGGGCGTCCATCATATATAGCCGTATACGCAAGATTCCAGTAGTGCGATCACTAGCCCCCCAACCAAGATGGCGCCAGCAATTCGGCACTCCCTGGTTCCCTCCCTCACCCAAGATGGCGGCTACCAAAACCGCAGCGCGATGTCCCCAGGAGCCCTAAGGTGCCCTGAAGCGCTCAAATTCCCGCAAAGTGCGGAATTAGGTCACAATTATAGTGCGGGTAAGAGTGGTACTAATAACACGCTATGAGAGAGGTAGCGCCTAGCGCCAAGATCGACAGCGCGAGCGCGCAGTAAAGTAGATTAATTTTGAAATAATTAAAACAGCAATTCGGCAATAGATTCTGCAGCGCGCAATGGTCATGTAAGTCTGACCTGTCGATGGGGAAGTTCTGCTTTTATGCACCTCCAGACGCAAGAGTCCTGTAGTGCGATCACTAGCCCCCCAACCAAGATGGCGCCAGCAATTCGGCACTCCCTGGTTCCCTCACTCACCCAAGATGGCGGCTACCAAAACCGCAGCGCGATGTCCCCAGGAGCCCTAAGGTGCCCTGAAGCGCTCAAATTCCCGCAAAGTGCGGAATGAGATCACAATTATAGTGCGGGTAAGAGTGGTACTAATAACACGCTATGAGAGAGGTAGCGCCTAGCGCCAAAATCGACAACGCGAGCGCGCAGTAAAGTAGATTCATTATAAAATAATTAAAACAGCAATGCGGCAATAGATTCTGCAGCGCGCAATGGTCATGTAAGTCTGCGATATGCGATAATACATAATAAAATATTATATAAAACTTACCTTGGCTTCCCGCGCTGACTCCCGAGACTGCAGACTTCCGACTCCCGCCGTCCTGGATTTTGAATGCGTCTGACGTGGTCTGGGCTCTCATCAACAGGAAGGCTGCAGGCAACCTCCCTCCCCTCCACCGCAGCCAGCACCGATTGGTTCGGACGGCTGCCCCAACAGCGTCATTTCTCTCAGTCTGTATGCTGCAGAGAACGGAGAGGAGGAAGCGAAGTACTTAATCGCTGTATCCTATCTACTTTATCAGAGAGCATTGCAGTGGCATTCCTAGCTTCAGTTAAATCTGTTTGCATGTGAACAATAACCCTCATTAAATCATCCATGGTGGCCATAATGTCAAAACTCTCAGACCGGGAGGAATATTATTCGTGGGCTCACTGTTCTGTCAGGTTGCTTCTTCCTCAGGGTCTGGAGTGATGATATAAGGGGCCCACCTCTCAATACCTCCAACTCTGATTGTAATGATTACACAGAGTATTGAAGTGATTAAGCGGGGGGAAAGGGAATTAGGAAGGGACCAGCTGGGAAGGAGATCTGAAAAGGAAGTTACTCGCAAACAAAAATACACGCACTTTCCTTCGCACAAAGACGTAAATTAGGACATCAGATTCTGTCCTTTAATCAGGAACTAGCTTAAGAGCTTTGTGGCTTGCGTTTATTCAGACAATCAGACTCTTAGTTGACCTTTCTTAGATCCGCTATATTGTGGCGATAATACTTCACTTCAGTATCAACTGCTCAAAGGCATAAGCGGCAGAATTTGGTTTAGGTCTTTCTATGACTAGGTTTTCAATCACCTAAACAATCAGTGTCTTATATTTCCTTATTTTATGTGACTTAAAAGTGTTCCCAAAAACATTCATGGAACTACTATAGAACAAGAATGGCACTCGTGAATATGGTAAATGATCTTGAAAATCAAATTGAATGTTCCTAATAAATCACTGAAATGGTTTTAACAAGATTCGCAATCTTACCTGTAGAGTGGACCTCTGTCTCCTTTCTCTCACTCTGCTCCTTCACTCGTTTTTCTATCCTTTCTATCTTTCACCTTTCTGCATCTCTGCTCTTTTGTGCCTTATTTCTGCCCATTTTCCCTTTCTCTCCCTCTGCTCCTTCACTCGTTTTTCTACCCTTTCTATCTTTCACTTTTCTGCACCTCTGCTCTTTTGTGCCTTATTTCTGCCCATTTTCCCTTTCGCTCCTTCACTCGTTTTCACTCGTTTTTCTACCCTTTCCATCTTTCGCCTTTCTGCCCTTTTCTGCATCTCTGCTCTTTTGTGCCTTATTTCTGCTTATTTTCCCTTTTTTCTTTATCCCTTCTTTCCTCCCTTTACCTTTCCCCGCCGCTGCTGCCCCCGCGGCCCCTCCCCCCCCCCCAGCGTGACCGGCCCAATCCAGCTCCTCTCCCCGCTCCCGCCTCCCAGCTGTCCAGCCCTCCCCGACCCCTACTTAATGGCGGCCACTGGTGCACCGAAGGCGCGTCAAAGGCTAGCACATCTGCGCCCGTCCGCGACCAGCACCAGGAACCCTGGACCTCCGCCCTGCCAACACTACGACCCAGCAGCACTCCACGCACTCAACCCAGGCTGCAACAACAACTGCAAGCTAGCATCACCAGCCGACACCCATGGACCTTTCAGCTGTCACCGCTGCCGGCACACCTGCAGCACCGCCAAGAACACGGATCCAGCACAACCCGCCCCCAAGAACACAACCGAACCGAAGACCCTGCAATGCATCCTCCTCAACGTCCGATCCCTCCACAAACACGCCACAGAAATCTGGGACCTCCTCGACAGCACCACCCCGGACGTAGCATTCTTCACCGAAACCTGGACCAATGCCACCTCGGGACCGGACATCGCCATCGCTATCCCGCAAGGATACAAGATCTCCAGGAAGGACCACCCCACCCACCCAGGAGGAGGAATCGCCATCGTCCACAAATCCAGCCTCCGCCTGAGCACACTACCTGACGAGTCCACAAAACTGATGGAACACCTTCACTTCAAGATACTGGCCAGCCCCATCGCCGCCCTCCGAGGAACCCTCATCTACCGACCCCCTGGACCCCGCGGACCCTTCGCCAACTCCATCACGGACATTATCTCCCCGCAGGCCATCGCATCCACCAACTACACCCTGCTGGGAGACCTCAACTTCCACCTCGACAATCAACTGGACCCCAACACCACATGCCTCCTGGACAACCTCCACAACATTGGACTCCGCCAGATCGTGACAGAGCCCACGCACTCAGCAGGACACACCCTCGACCCCCTCTTCACTACAGGAAACTCCATCACCTTCAGCCACACCACCGAACTCCCATGGACCGACTATCGTTGCGTCCACTTCACCTTCAGAACACACACCATCCACAGACACCAGCACCTGCTTCCAGAAAGAAACTGGACCAAAATCACCAACGACCAGCTCACCTCCTCACTCAACAACTCCACCCCAACCATTGCGGAAAACGACGACCCCAACAATGCAGCTCGAACCCTGCATAGATGGATCTCGGACAGCACCAACACCATAGCCCCCCCTCAAGAAAAACAACAATACCCGTGCCAAGAAAGCCAGATGGTTTACCACCGAACTTCGAGAGTCCAGGCGCACATGCCGCCGCCTCGAAAAGGCCTGGAGAAACACCAAATCCACAGAAGCCCACAACAACTTCAGAGCCGCCACCAACGCCCACCATCAACTCATCAGAGAAACGAGGAAAAAAGAGATTGAAGACAGAATCTCCACCCAGGCACACAACAGCAAGAAACTCTTCAGCATCATCAAGGAGTTCGCCCAACCCACCAGCGAGTCTACTGACATCCCTCCCTCACAAGACCTCTGCGACAAACTCAGCACCCTTTTCCACCACAAAATCAAGAGCATCTACGACAACTTCGACAAAGACAACCAACACACTGAACCCTCACGAACCACCCCGACACCCGGAAACCAGCGATTGATGACTGGACAGCCCTCACCATCGAAGACACACTGAAGACAATGAAGTCAATCCACTCAGGGGCCCCCACGGACCCCTGCCCCCACCACATCTTCAACAGAGCCACCGATACCATCACACCCATGCTCCACCACACCATCAACCGCTCCCTGGCGACCGACTCCGTCCCCGACGACTGGAAACACGCGGAGGTCAACCCCCTCCTAAAGAAACCCTCAGCGGACCCCACCGACCTCAAAAACTGCAGACCCATCTCCCTGCTCCCTTTCCCAGCGAAAGTCATCGAGAAAGCCATCAACAGCCAACTCGCCACATTCATTGAAGAACACAACATCCTCGACTCCTCCCAATCCGGCTTCAGAAAAAACCACAGTACGGAAACCGCCCTCCTCGCCGCAACAGACGACATCCGCACCCAACTGGACAAAGGAGAAACAGTAGCCCTCATCCTCCTAGACCTATCAGCGGCGTTCGACACAGTCTCCCACCGCACCCTAATGCGCAGACTCTACGACGCAGGAATCCAGGACAAGGCCCTCGACTGGATCTGCTCCTTCCTCTCCGACAGGACGCAACGGGTCAGACTCCCCCCTTTCCTCTCAGACCCCACACCTACCACCTGCGGAGTCCCCCAGGGCTCCTCCCTCAGCCCGACGCTTTTCAACGTCTACATGGCTCCACTTGCCCCCATCGTCAGAACCTATGGACTCAACATCGTGTCATACGCAGACGACACCCAGCTCATCCTCTCCCTATCCAACGAGCCCAACTCCGCCAGACGCAACTTTCGAGAAGGCATGGAAGCCGTCGCCAAATGGATGAAAAACAGCTGCCTACAACTAAACACCAACAAAACAAAAGTACTCATCATGGGCCCAAACCCCGACGCGTGGAGCGACACCTGGTGGCCCACCGCCCTTGGAAACCCGCCAACCCCCACAGACCACGCACGCAACCTGGGAATCGTCCTGGACTCCGAGCTCAAAATGGACCGCCAGATCAACTCTGTCTCATCTTCCTGCTTCCACACCCTCCGCCTCCTTCGTAAGACCTTCAAATGGGTCCCCCTCGAACACCGAAAGACAGTCACTCACGCCCTGGTCACCAGCAGACTCTACTACGGCAACGCACTCTACGCCGGAATAAACAAAAACATCATCCGCAAGCTACTGAACATCCAGAACGCCGCCGCAAGACTGGCCCTCAACCTGCCAAAACACTGCCACATCTCGCAGCACCTGCGCACACTCCACTGGCTCCCCGTCGAGGCGAGAATCACCTTTAAGATGCTCACCCACGCACACAAGGCCCTCCACGGCACCGGACCAGCATACCTGAACAGCCGGCTCAAATTCCAGGCACTCCCAAAGGACCCTACGATCAGCCCAGCTCTCCTACGCTGTGGTCCCCCGCACCAGAAAGACCAGATCGGGAGGCCGCTCCTTCTCCTTCCTCGCCGCCAAAGCATGGAACGCCCTTACACTCCACCTCAGACAGACAACATCGCTCCCCATCTTCGCAAGAAACCTCAAAACTTGGCTCTTCGACGGACCCCCTCCTTGATGGAATGGAACCTGCACCCCCCACCCCTAGCGCCTTGAGACCCTTACGGGTGAGTAGTTGCGCTTTAACAAACTCCTGATTGATGGATTGACTCTACTTCTGAATCTGGGTTAGTGACAGGTAATCCCCCCCAAAACCTAGCCTCACCGGGAGCCCATCAAGAAGAGAAGTCTCTGCAGATTCTAAACTCCTCCTGCAGCTCAGCGAGCGTTGTAGCAGATTTCAGGCACCCAGAACTCTCCACCGATCAAAAGAACAAAGCTGGCCTTGCAGAGAAACGGAGCCCCAAGATCCTCTTCCTCCTTCACCAAAAGACGCTGAATAGTGAGCACGGGGAACTGGAAGCGGCCGCTGACATCGTAGGCACGCCCCGTGCCAAACCTCACGCATCTCGCGTGAGGTGCCAAACCTCAAGCATCTTGCGTGAGGTGCCAAACCTCACGCATCTCGGGTGAGGTGCCAAGCCTCACGCATCTCGGGTGAGGTGCCAAACCTCACGCATCTCGGGTGAGGTGGCAAACCTCACGCATCTCGGGTGAGGTGCCAAACCTCACGCATCTCGGGTGAGGTGCCAAACCTCACGCATCTCGCGTGAGGTGCCACACCTTACGCATCTCGCGTGAGGTGCCAAGCCTCACGCATCTCAGGTGAGGTGCCAAACCTCACGCATCTCGGGTGAGGTGCCAATCCTCACGCATCTCGCGTGAGGTGCCAACCCTCACGCAACTCGCGTGAGGTGCCAACCCTCACGCATCTCGGGTGAGGTGCCAACCCTCACGCATCTCGCGTGAGGTGCCAACCCTCACGCATCTCGCGTGAGGTGCCAAGCCTCACGCATCTCGGGTGAGGTGCCAAACCTCACGCATCTTGGGTGAGGTGCTAAACCTCACGCATCTCGCGTGAGATACCGAATCTCACGCATATTGCGTGAGATACCGAATCGCACGCATCTCGCGTGAGGTGCCAAACCTCACGCATCTCGTGAGTGTCTGGCGCGGTGGTAAATGTCCTCTCATTCTTTGTTGCGCAGAGTCCGCCCCAGTTCCCTCTCCCATCTAGCCGGTCCTGCATTATAAACGCGCGAGTATCTGTCCAAGAGGAGCCGATATATGTCTGAAATGAGTCGCTTATCTGTGGTGCGCGAGAGAAGCCAGTATTCATATTTACTGTGCTTGCGTGTAGCGTCTCCACGGATCTGGGGTTGAAGCGCCCAATGTCGGACCTGTAGATACCTAAGGTGTTCAGCCTCCGCGAGGTCATAGGTCTTCCGGAATTCCTCAAAAGGCGTCACTCCCACACCTGAATACATGTGAAAGAGGCATCGGCATCCTGCTGGGCGCCACCGTGCAAAGGCCTGGACATCCCTACCCGGGCCGAAGTCAGGGTTCTCTAACAGGGGTGTGAGGGGAGACGGGAAGGTCGTCAGGTCGTGTAAGACGCATGTTCGATCCCATACCTCTAGCGGTACCCTCGTGACGAAGGAGGCGTATAGGTTAGGGGGCCGGTGTTGTTGCCGTAGGAAAGGCACCTCCTGGAGTGGACGCCCCGCGTGGTCCTGGAACAACCAATGGCGCTCCGATTCCCATTTGCTCCATTCCACTAGGGTTCTGAGTTGGGTCACCCGCGCATGCGCATTTCTCCCGAGAAATGCGCATGCGCGGGCGGCCGCGAATGCGCATTGGTATCTATGACGGTACGCTATTCCAATAGGGAGCCACGGACGAGCCCCGGACACAGTAACTGCTTTAAACTTGTTTATTTAGGGTATTTTGCTTAAATAATGTATGTAGGGGAGGGCGGGAGGGAGGCGGGTGGCGGCCGACTCGGCTACGCACACGGAGTGGGCGTAGTGTTGCCGGCTACGCTGTCTACGCAAAATGCATAGGAGGCAACACTACGCCTACTCCGTGGGCGTAGCCGATTCGGACGCCCAGGGTTAATTTTAATGCCCAGATGTATTTGCTGTGCTAGTCCGACCCTAGCTGTTCCACGTATTCCGAGTGAATTTATCAATAAATAACAAATGACTCAACCCCCAGTGGCTCCAATTGCCCTGTTGGTCCAGTGTCACTCCGAACTGAGGGAGTTCTTGCTGGGTCGGAGGTGCACTCACACGGAGCTGTTTACATAACGTGCTCACCGTGCAAACCGTAGCAGCCCTCTCAATTGACTCCAGTGACGCCATTTAAACTTATTTTAATTATTGTTTAACCTATCGCAGATACTGTTTTTAACACTCCGTCGATCGTCAACCCCTCCTTATCCTCTCACTCCCAAATATACAATTTGGCACCAGCATGACTGAGCTAAACAGTGTGAATCAGGCGAGTGACGAAGGTGCTGGTGCTGACAAGTTCGTGTCTAGTCAGAGGCCAGTCATTCCTCTGATGTCCCTACTTGTTCGGTGTGCAGGGGAACGCCAGTTCTCCTGTGTCAGTGAATTAACGAGACACACGTTTGTGCCTGCTTACTGGCACTATGACTATGAGAGATGGAAACAAACATACAAACTACTGCCACAAACGGATGAGAGAAACTCACACTTTATTTACTCGGAACTTTTATACAGAATGCAAAGCATGACTGTATTTTCGGCTGAATTGGGTTACATGTTACAACTCATTTACACACAGTCACAGAGGCCCTTATTTAAGGCAACCCAAGGAACGTGCCAACAATGTACAGTCTTCAGAGTTTATTCGATGTTATATTGTTTTCATTTTTAATTATTATGTATGCACATGCACAATGGCACTCACCACATGGGAAGGAAGTCGGAACGGGAAACCAAGAATCAGGCGTGAGCGCTCTCACTGCACAGGACCATCTCTTCCCAGAGCAAGGGCAGGTGGCACGGCGACATCGCAGTCCCACCTGCCCCATCACAGTCAGGCACAGGTTGCCAAACCCAGCCGCAAGAAGAGCTCAGAACATCCATAGAAGCACCAAGCACCTGCACGCCACTGCCAACGGACCCGAGCCGGCGCACAAGGAGGCATGCATGAGCTGAGCATCCCGGGTGACAGGGTAAAGGAGTCCCGGCGCTTGGCGCAACACAAACCACCTCAACCCCCAGACTAGAGAGCTTCTTCTTCACCCCTCTGAAACCCGCCTCCTTAATGAAATCCCCCCCACTCCGAAGCAGGCAGAGACAGGCAACATTTAAATACTTAAGTATAATTTACATGCGATATGTATGTATGTATGTATGTATGTATAGGCGTTCTTTTATAGCACTATAACTGTCACCCGACGGGCATCCTGGCGCTTAGACTGTTATGACACAATACATGATGTTTCCAGCTTCCAATCTATTTACATTGTTCTGGGGAACAGATGGGTCTTTAATGCTTTTTTAAAGGAAGAAAAATTTTCCAGGCCCCTCAGGCCTACCGGTAGAGAATTCCACAGCCGCGCTGCGGTAAACCTGAAGGACCGACCACCCATCCGGGACCTCAGAAACTTGGGTACTACCACCAAGTAAGCCGAGGCTGACCGGAGTGGTCTTGGAGGGATGTACCATGAGAAAAGGTCCTGCAGAGGAGACGGGCCTTGTCCGTGTAGAGCCCTAAAAACCAAACACAAAGCTTTGAAGTTCACCCGTTGAGAGATTTGCAACCAATGGAGGTCCCTAAGTGCCTTGGCAGAAGAGTCCAGGCGGCGTCGCGAGAGTGCCAGTTTGGCAGCAAAATTCTGTACTCGGAGTTTTCCTAGCAGAGTAACTGGTGCCCCCAGCAGCAGTGCGTTGCAGTAGTCGAGACGACTTAAAATTATGCTCCGCATTACCTCTGGTCTGGCCTGTACCGGGAGCAAGGGTAGAATCTTTCGCAATGATCCAAGTAATGCCATACAAGTGGCCACCGTTTTGTTCACTGATGTGTCCAGCTGTAAGTCGGAACTAAACATTAACCCCAAATTCTGAACCGATTCGGCAGGCAGACTAGTACCTTGGAAATCAGGAGGCCAAAAACCCTGCGGTAGGGGTCTGGGGGTCCGATCCATAGAGCAATGTAGCACCTCGGTTTTCGAGCTGTTAAATTGTAGGGAGTTGTTACCCAGCCATTCTGCCGTGGTGCTCATGCATCGATGGAAGACCTCCTGTGACACCCCGTTCTTACCCTCAAACGAGAAAATAAGTTGGGTGTCATCGGCGTAGTTGGTGACTGTTATGCCAAAAGATTTAATCAGCGTGATCAGGGGACGGAGGTAAAGATTGAAAAGAATGGAGCTGATGGCCGAGCCCTGGGGTACTCCCTGACCAACCCTCCTGATGTTGGATTTAAAGGGTGGCAGGGCAACTACCTGGTGCCTTTGATCGAGATATGACACCAGCCATTCAAGGGCCAAGCCCGACACCCCAGCCTCCGTCAGTCCCCTGACCAGGATTGCATGGCTGACCGTGTCGAACGCGGCCGACATATCGAGCAGCACTAAAAAGGCTGCTCGACCCTGGTCGGCACGCGTTTGAAGGTCATCGAGAACAGTCACCAATGCCGACTCTGTCCCATGTGCCGGTCTAAACCCAAACTGAGCCACATCCAAACAATCAGTAGTCTCAAGAAAGTTGGAGAGATGTTTTGTGGCCAGTTTCTCTATAATTTTAATAGGGAATGGCAAGAGGGAGATGGGCCTAAAGTTGGCTGGGCATGTGGGGTCCAGATTCTCCTTTTTAAGCAGTGGGGAGACCACCGCCAATTTCCAGCAATCTGGAACCCGTGCTGAAGTGAGAGACTGGCGACAGATGGAAAAAAGTGGGGGAAACAGCTCTTCACGAAAAAGTTTCCAGAATTTGGGTGGAAGAGGATCAGAAGGTGAGCCAGAGGACTCCCCGTCAGCCAAAGAGCAGAAGTCCTCAAAAGATGGTAGAGTAAAGTTGCTCGGCTCACCTGATTTAGTACACTCCTTCCTATTCTCAAACGAGATGGAATCGTGCACAGCACGGCCAGTTGACGAGGGAAGATTGTTTAAGATGTTGGCAATCTAATCCTCAAAGGCCTGTGCAAGCGAATCACAGAGAGCTTGAGAGGCCGGAATGACAATTTTTGTACAGCCAGGATGGGCCAGGTCCTTTACGATCTTAAATAAGGCCTGAGATTTATTTACAGCTGCCATCAAAGATTCTTCTAAGAATCTAGCTTTGGCAAGCTTGATCTGGATTTTATAGGACGCCAGTGTTTGTTTGAAGAGGACTCTATGTGATTCCAGGTACTGTTTCCTCCAGGTCCGCTCAGCCTGTTTTGGCTTGAGGCTTGAGGCATTGGGGCTTGAGCTGCCGAAGTTCTTCAGAGTACCATGGCATAGCAAGATTAGTCCTATCTTTGATTTTTCGCAGCGGGGCCAAAGAGTCCAGAGAAGCTGAGATTCGCTGACAGAGAGTCTCGTAACTTACGTCCACATTCGCTCCCAATACAAAGCCATCTGGCAGCAGAGAGGGCAAGATCGTTTGTTTGAGGAGTCTAGACCATTGTCTCCCCATTCTAGTGCCCCCCACACTCCCTTTCTTTAATGGAGCACTAGTGCACGAGAGGGAGAACTGGACGAGGGCGTGATCCGTCCAACACTGAGGCAGGACGTCACGTATAGCCGTTCGACAAGCGTCAGCAAAAAGTAGATCAAGAATATGGCCCTTTGAATGGGTTTTGGAGAGTACCAGTTGTTGTAGCTCAATATTATGACAAGCTTGGACCAGCTCTACATAGGCCGTCTTGGTCGGTCTCTCTGACCAAAGATTGAAATCCCCTAACACCATCAACTTTGTGTGGGAGTGGGAGAGATCTTATATTAAGTCTATGAGCTCAGGTACAGCAGAAAACGAGCTAGCCGGGGGTCTATAACATAGTAGACCCGTGAATAGCACGCCTCCTTGGTCCTTGCTGGAGAAACCCAATGTTTCGCACCCAGCGATTGCCTTGATGATAAGCTGGGAGACGTCAAGAGTCTGCCTAAAAATTAATCCAGTTCCACCTCCTCTGGTTCCCATCCTGGGATTATGCCTTATTTTGAAGCCAGTGGGACAAGCTGTCCCCAGTTCCACCGAGCTAGTCGGTGTTGTCCAAGTCTCTGTCATGAAGAGTACGTCTAGATGGTAAGAATCGCTAAGTAACGCAATTTCTTCACAGTGTTTGATGAGAGATCTCACATTTAACAAGCCACAGGACAAGGCAACTGGGTGCTTACTGGTGGTGATATACTTTCGGTTACTGAGTGAACCGAGATTAAGGCGTAAAAGTTCATCGCAGGAATAAGAGTAAGAAGTTACATCTTGGTTCCGAGAGGCAGAACTTTCGGCGCCCGACGCGAACGGGCGCCAACGGGCTTACCTCTGGCGCACTTCCGGCGCTCCGCCGGCGCGCCTGCTGCGCGCCTACGTTGCGCGCTTTAGGGGCGTCCATCATATATAGCCGTATACGCAAGATTCCAGTAGTGCGATCACTAGCCCCCCAACCAAGATGGCGCCAGCAATTCGGCACTCCCTGGTTCCCTCCCTCACCCAAGATGGCGGCTACCAAAACCGCAGCGCGATGTCCCCAGGAGCCCTAAGGTGCCCTGAAGCGCTCAAATTCCCGCAAAGTGTGGAATTAGGTCACAATTATAGTGCGGGTAAGAGTGGTACTAATAACACGCTATGAGAGAGGTAGCGCCTAGCGCCAAGATCGACAGCGCGAGCGCGCAGTAAAGTAGATTAATTTTAAAATAATTAAAACAGCAATTCGGCAATAGATCCTGCAGCGCGCAATGGTCATGTAAGTCTAACCTGTCGATGGGGAAGTTCTGCTTTTATGCACCTCCAGACGCAAGAGTCCTGTAGTGCGATCACTAGCCCCCCAACCAAGATGGCGCCAGCAATTCGGCACTCCCTGGTTCCCTCCCTCACCCAAGATGGCGGCTACCAAAACCGCAGCGCGATGTCCCCAGGAGCCCTAAGGTGCCCTGAAGCGCTCAAATTCCCGCAAAGTGCGGAATGAGGTCACAATTATAGTGCGGGTAAGAGTGGTACTAATAACACGCTATGAGAGAGGTAGCACCTAGCGCCAAGATCGACAACGCGAGCGCGCAGTAAAGTAGATTCATTTTAAAATAATTAAAACAGCAATGCGGCAATAGATTCTGCAGCGCGCAATGGTCATGTAAGTCTGCGATATGCGATAATACATAATAAAATATTATATAAAACTTACCTTGGCTTCCCGCGCTGACTCCCGAGACTGCAGACTTCCGACTCCCGCCGTCCTGGATTTTGAATGCGTCTGACGTGGTCTGGGCTCTCATCAACAGGAAGGCTGCAGGCAACCTCCCTCCCCTCCACCGCAGCCAGCACCGATTGGTTCGGACGGCTGCCCCAACAGCGTCATTTCTCTCAGTCTGTATGCTGCAGAGAACGGAGAGGAGGAAGCGGAGTACTTAATCGCTGTATCCTATCTACTTTATCAGAGAGCATTGCAGTGGCATTCCTAGCTTCAGTTAAATCTGTTTGCATGTGAACAATAACCCTCATTAAATCATCCATGGTGGCCATAATGTCAAAACTCTCAGACCGGGAGGAATATTATTCGTGGGCTCACTGTTCTGTCAGGTTGCTTCTTCCTCAGGGTCTGGAGTGATGATATAAGGGGCCCACCTCTCAATACCTCCAACTCTGATTGTAATGATTACACAGAGTATTGAAGTGATTAAGCGGGGGGAAAGGGAATTAGGAAGGGACCAGCTGGGAAGGAGATCTGAAAAGGAAGTTACTCGCAAACAAAAATACACGCACTTTCCTTCGCACAAAGACGTAAATTAGGACATCAGATTCTGTCCTTTAATCAGGAACTAACTTAAGAGCTTTGTGGCTTGCGTTTATTCAGACAATCAGACTCTTAGTTGACCTTTCTTAGATCCGCTATATTGTGGCGATAATACTTCACTTCAGTATCAACTGCTCAAAGGCATAAGCGGCAGAATTTGGTTTAGGTCTTTCTATGACTAGGTTTTCAATCACCTAAACAATCAGTGTCTTATATTTCCTTATTTTATGTGACTTAAAAGTGTTCCCAAAAACATTCATGGAACTACTATAGAACAAGAATCGCACTCGTGAATATGGTAAATGATCTTGAAAATCAAATTGAATGTTCCTAATAAATCACTGAAATGGTTTTAACAAGATTCGCAATCTTACCTGTAGAGTGGACCTCTGTCTTCTTTCTCTCACTCTACTCCTTCACTCGTGTTTCTATCCTTTCTATCTTTCACCTTTCTGCATCTCTGCTCTTTTGTGCCTTATTTCTGCCCATTTTCCCTTTCTCTCCCTCTGCTCCTTCACTCGTTTTTCTACCCTTTCTATCTTTCACTTTTCTGCACCTCTGCTCTTTTGTGCCTTATTTCTGCCCATTTTCCCTTTCGCTCCTTCACTCGTTTTCACTCGTTTTTCTACCCTTTCCATCTTTCGCCTTTCTGCCCTTTTCTGCATCTCTGCTCTTTTGTGCCTTATTTCTGCTTATTTTCCCTTTTTTCTTTATCCCTTCTTTCCTCCCTTTACCTTTCCCCGCCGCTGCTGCCCCCGTGGCCCCCCCCCCCCCCCCCCCCCCCCCCCCAGCGTGACCGGCCCAATCCAGCTCCTCTCCCCGCTCCCGCCTCCCAGCTGTCCAGCCCTCCCCGACCCCTACTTAATGGCGGCCACTGGTGCACCGAAGGCGCGTCAAAGGCTAGCACATCTGCGCCCGTCCGCGACCAGCACCAGGAACCCTGGACCTCCGCCCCGCCAACACTACGACCCAGCAGCACTCCACGCACTCAACCCAGGCTGCAACAACAACTGCAAGCTAGCATCACCAGCCGACACCCATGGACCTTTCAGCTGTCACCGCTGCCGGCACACCTGCAGCACCGCCAAGAACACGGATCCAGCACAACCCGCCCCCAAGAACACAACCGAACCGAAGACCCTGCAATGCATCCTCCTCAACGTCCGATCCCTCCACAAACACGCCACAGAAATCTGGGACCTCCTCGACAGCACCACCCCGGACGTAGCATTCTTCACCGAAACCTGGACCAATGCCACCTCGGGACCGGACATCGCCATCGCCATCGCCATCCCGCAAGGATACAAGATCTCCAGGAAGGACCACCCCACCAACCCAGGAGGAGGAATCGCCATCGTCCACAAATCCAGCCTCCGCCTGAGCACACTACCTGACGAGTCCACAAAACTGATGGAACACCTTCACTTCAAGATACTGGCCAGCCCCATCGCCGCCCTCCGAGGAACCCTCATCTACCGACCCCCTGGACCCCGCGGACCCTTCGCCAACTCCATCACGGATATTATCTCCCCGCAGGCCATCGCATCCACCAACTACACCCTGCTGGGAGACCTCAACTTCCACCTCGACAATCAACTGGACCCCAACACCACATGCCTCCTGGACAACCTCCACAACATTGGACTCCGCCAGATCGTGACAGAGCCCACGCACTCAGCAGGACACACCCTCGACCCCCTCTTCACTACAGGAAACTCCATCACCTTCAGCCACACCACCGAACTCCCATGGACCGACTATCGTTGCGTCCACTTCACCTTCAGAACACACACCATCCACAGACACCAGCACCTGCTTCCAGAAAGAAACTGGACCAAAATCACCAACGACCAGCTCACCTCCTCACTCAACAACTCCACCCCAACCATTGCGGAAAACGACGACCCCAACAACGCAGCTCGAACCCTGCATAGATGGATCTCGGACAGCACCAACACCATAGCCCCCCCTCAAGAAAAACAACAATACCCGTGCCAAGAAAGCCAGATGGTTTACCACCGAACTTCGAGAGTCCAGGCGCACATGCCGCCGCCTCGAAAAGGCCTGGAGAAACACCAAATCCACAGAAGCCCACAACAACTTCAGAGCCGCCACCAACGCCCACCATCAACTCATCAGAGAAACGAGGAAAAAAGAGATTGAAGACAGAATCTCCACCCAGGCACACAACAGCAAGAAACTCTTCAGCATCATCAAGGAGTTCGCCCAACCCACCAGCGAGTCTACTGACATCCCTCCCTCACAAGACCTCTGCGACAAACTCAGCACCTTTTTCCACCACAAAATCAAGAGCATCTACGACAACTTCGACAAAGACAACCAACACACTGAACCCTCACGAACCACCCCGACACCCGGAAACCAGCGATTGATGACTGGACAGCCCTCACCATCGAAGACACACTGAAGACAATGAAGTCAATCCACTCAGGGGCCCCCACGGACCCCTGCCCCCACCACATCTTCAACAGAGCCACCGATACCATCACACCCATGCTCCACCACACCATCAACCGCTCCCTGGCGACCGACTCCGTCCCCGACGACTGGAAACACGCGGAGGTCAACCCCCTCCTAAAGAAACCCTCAGCGGACCCCACCGACCTCAAAAACTGCAGACCCATCTCCCTGCTCCCTTTCCCAGCGAAAGTCATCGAGAAAGCCATCAACAGCCAACTCGCCACATTCATTGAAGAACACAACATCCTCGACTCCTCCCAATCTGGCTTCAGAAAAAACCACAGTACGGAAACCGCCCTCCTCGCCGCAACAGACGACATCCGCACCCAACTGGACAAAGGAGAAACAGTAGCCCTCATCCTCCTAGACCTATCAGCGGCGTTCGACACAGTCTCCCACCGCACCCTAATACGCAGACTCTACGACGCAGGAATCCAGGACAAGGCCCTCGACTGGATCTGCTCCTTCCTCTCCGGCAGGACGCAACGGATCAGACTCCCCCCTTTCCTCTCAGACCCCACACCTACCACCTGCGGAGTCCCCCAGGGCTCCTCCCTCAGCCCGACGCTTTTCAACGTCTACATGGCTCCACTTGCCCCCATCGTCAGAACCTATGGACTCAACATCGTGTCATACGCAGACGACACCCAGCTCATCCTCTCCCTATCCAACGAGCCCAACACCGCCAGACGCAACTTTCGAGAAGGCATGGAAGCCGTCGCCAAATGGATGAAAAACAGCTGCCTACAACTAAACACCAACAAAACAAAAGTGCTCATCATGGGCCCAAACCCCGACGCGTGGAGCGACACCTGGTGGCCCACCGCCCTTGGAAACCCACCAACCCCCACAGACCACGCACGCAACCTGGGAATCATCCTGGACTCCGAGCTCAAAATGGACCGCCAGATCAACTCTGTCTCATCTTCCTGCTTCCACACCCTCCGCCTCCTTCGTAAGACCTTCAAATGGGTCCCCCTCGAACACCGAAAGACAGTCACTCACGCCCTGGTCACCAGCAGACTCTACTACGGCAACGCACTCTACGCCGGAATAAACAAAAACATCATCCGCAAGCTACTGAACATCCAGAACGCCGCCGCAAGACTGGCCCTCAACTTGCCAAAACACTGCCACATCTCGCAGCACCTGCGCACACTCCACTGGCTCCCCGTCGAGGCGAGAATCACCTTTAAGATGCTCACCCACGCACACAAGGCCCTCCACGGCACCGGACCAGCATACCTGAACAGCCGGCTCAAATTCCAGGCACTCCCAAAGGACCCTACGATCAGCCCAGCTCTCCTACGCTGTGGTCCCCCGCACCAGAAAGACCAGATCGGGAGGCCGCTCCTTCTCCTTCCTCGCCACCAAAGCATGGAACGCCCTTACACTCCACCTCAGACAGACAACATCGCTCCCCATCTTCGCAAGAAACCTCAAAACTTGGCTCTTCGACAGACCCCCTCCTTGATGGAATGGAACCTGCACCCCCCACCCCTAGCGCCTTGAGACCCTTACGGGTGAGTAGTTGCGCTTTAACAAACTCCTGATTGATGGATTGACTCTACTTCTGAATCTGGGTTAGTGACAGGTAATCCCCCCAAAACCTAGCCTCACCGGGAGCCCATCAAGAAGAGAAGTCTCTGCAGATTCTAAACTCCTCCTGCAGCTCAGCGAGCGTTGTAGCAGATTTCAGGCACCCAGAACTCTCCACCGATCAAAAGAACAAAGCTGGCCTTGCAGAGAAACGGAGCCCCAAGATCCTCTTCCTCCTTCACCAAAAGACGCTGAATAGTGAGCACGGGGAACTGGAAGCGGCCGCTGACATCGTAGGCACGCCCCGTGCCAAACCTCACGCATCTCGCGTGAGGTGCCAAACCTCAAGCATCTTGCGTGAGGTGCCAAACCTCACGCATCTCGCGTGAGGTGCCAAGCCTCACGCATCTCGGGTGAGGTGCCAAACCTCACGCATCTCGGGTGAGGTGGCAAACCTCACGCATCTCGGGTGAGGTGCCAAACCTCACGCATCTCGGGTGAGGTGCCAAACCTCACGCATCTCGGGTGAGGTGCCACACCTTACGCATCTCGCGTGAGGTGCCAAGCCTCACGCATCTCAGGTGAGGTGCCAAACCTCACGCATCTCGAGTGAGGTGCCAATCCTCACGCATCTCGCGTGAGGTGCCAACCCTCACGCAACTCGCTTGAGGTGCCAAACCTCACGCATCTCGGGTGAGGTGCCAACCCTCACGCATCTCGCGTGAGGTGCCAACCCTCACGCATCTCGCGTGAGGTGCCAAGCCTCACGCATCTCGGGTGAGGTGCCAAACCTCACGCATCTTGGGTGAGGTGCTAAACCTCACGCATCTCGCGTGAGATACCGAATCTCACGCATATTGCGTGAGATACCGAATCGCACGCATCTCGCGTGAGGTGCCAAACCTCACGCATCTCGTGAGTGTCTGGCGCGGTGGTAAATGTCCTCTCATTCTTTGTTGCGCAGAGTCCGCCCCAGTTCCCTCTCCCATCTAGCCCGTCCTGCATTATAAACGCGCGAGTATCTGTCCAAGAGGAGCCGATATATGTCTGAAATGAGTCGCTTATCTGTGGTGCGCGAGAGAAGCCAGTATTCATATTTACTGTGCTTGCGTGTAGCGTCTCCACGGATCTGGGGTTGAAGCGCCCAATGTCGGACCTGTAGATACCTAAGGTGTTCAGCCTCCGCGAGGTCATAGGTCTTCCGGAATTCCTCCAAAGGCGTCACTCCCACACCTGAATACATGTGAAAGAGGCATCGGCATCCTGCTGGGCGCCACCGTGCAAAGGCCTGGACATCCCTACCCGGGCCGAAGTCAGGGTTCTCTAACAGGGGTGTGAGGGGAGACGGGAAGGTCGTCAGGTCGTGTAAGACGCATGTTCGATCCCATACCTCTAGCGGTACCCTCGTGACGAAGGAGGCGTATAGGTTAGGGGGCCGGTGTTGTTGCCGTAGGAAAGGCACCTCCTGGAGTGGACGCCCCGCTTGGTCCTGGAACAACCAATGGCGCTCCGATTCCCATTTGCTCCATTCCACTAGGGTTCTGAGTTGGGTCACCCGCGCATGCGCATTTCTCCCGAGAAATGCGCGGGCGGCCGCGAATGCGCATTGGTATCTATGACGGTACGCTATTCCAATAGGGAGCCACGGACGAGCCCCGGACACAGTAACTGCTTTAAACTTGTTTATTTAGGGTATTTTGCTTAAATAATGTATGTAGGGGAGGGCGGGAGGGAGGCGGGTGGCGGCCGACTCGGCTACGCACACGGAGTGGGCGTAGTGTTGCCGGCTACGCTGTCTACGCAAAATGCATAGGAGGCAACACTACGCCTACTCCGTGGGCGTAGCCGATTCGGACGCCCAGGGTTAATTTTAATGCCCAGATGTATTTGCTGTGCTAGTCCGACCCTAGCTGTTCCACGTATTCCGAGTGAATTTATCAATAAATAACAAATGACTCAACCCCCAGTGGCTCCAATTGCCCTGTTGGTCCAGTGTCACTCCGAACTGAGGGAGTTCTTGCTGGGTCGGAGGTGCACTCACACGGAGCTGTTTACATAACGTGCTCACCGTGCAAACCGTAGCAGCCCTCTCAATTGACTCCAGTGACGCCATTTAAACTTATTTTAATTATTGTTTAACCTATCGCAGATACTGTTTTTAACACTCCGTCGATCGTCAACCCCTCCTTATCCTCTCACTCCCAAATATACAATTTGGCACCAGCATGACTGAGCTAAACAGTGTGAATCAGGCGAGTGACGAAGGTGCTGGTGCTGACAAGTTCGTGTCTAGTCAGAGGCCAGTCATTCCTCTGATGTCCCTACTTGTTCGGTGTGCAGGGGAACGCCAGTTCTCCTGTGTCAGTGAATTAACGAGACACACGTTTGTGCCTGCTTACTGGCACTATGACTATGAGAGATGGAAACAAACATACAAACTACTGCCACAAACGGATGAGAGAAACTCACACTTTATTTACTCGGAACTTTTATACAGAATGCAAAGCATGACTGTATTTTCGGCTGAATTGGGTTACATGTTACAACTCATTTACACACAGTCACAGAGGCCCTTATTTAAGGCAACCCAAGGAACGTGCCAACAATGTACAGTCTTCAGAGTTTATTCGATGTTATATTGTTTTCATTTTTAATTATTATGTATGCACATGCACAATGGCACTCACCACATGGGAAGGAAGTCGGAACGGGAAACCAAGAATCAGGCGTGAGCGCTCTCACTGCACAGGACCATCTCTTCCCAGAGCAAGGGCAGGTGGCACGGCGACATCGCAGTCCCACCTGCCCCATCACAGTCAGGCACAGGTTGCCAAACCCAGCCGCAAGAAGAGCTCAGAACATCCATAGAAGCACCAAGCACCTGCACGCCACTGCCAACGGACCCGAGCCGGCGCACAAGGAGGCATGCATGAGCTGAGCATCCCGGGTGACAGGGTAAAGGAGTCCCGGCGCGTGGCGCAACACAAACCACCTCAACCCCCAGACTAGAGAGCTTCTTCTTCACCCCTCTGAAACCCGCCTCCTTAATGAAATCCCCCCCACTCCGAAGCAGGCAGAGACAGGCAACATTTAAATACTTAAGTATAATTTACATGCAATATGTATGTATGTATGTATGTATGTATAGGCGTTCTTTTATAGCACTATAACTGTCACCCGACGGGCATCCTGGCGCTTAGACTGTTATGACACAATACATGATGTTTCCAGCTTCCAATCTATTTACATTGTTCTGGGGAACAGATGGGTCTTTAATGCTTTTTTAAAGGAAGAAAAATTTTCCAGGCCCCTCAGGCCTACCGGTAGAGAATTCCACAGCCGCGCTGCGGTAAACCTGAAGGACCGACCACCCATCCGGGACCTCAGAAACTTGGGTACTACCACCAAGTAAGCCGAGGCTGACCGGAGTGGTCTTGGAGGGATGTACCATGAGAAAAGGTCCTGCAGAGGAGACGGGCCTTGTCCGTGTAGAGCCCTAAAAACCAAACACAAAGCTTTGAAGTTCACCCGTTGAGAGATTGGCAACCAATGGAGGTCCCTAAGTGCCTTGGCAGAAGAGTCCAGGCGGCGTCGCGAGAGTGCCAGTTTGGCAGCAAAATTCTGTACTCTGAGTTTTCCTAGCAGAGTAACTGGTGCCCCCAGCAGCAGTGCGTTGCAGTAGTCGAGACGACTTAAAATTATGCTCCGCATTACCTCTGGTCTGGCCTGTACCGGGAGCAAGGGTAGAATCTTTCGCAATGATCCAAGTAATGCCATACAAGTGGCCACCGTTTTGTTCACTGATGTGTCCAGCTGTAAGTCGGAACTAAACATTAACCCCAAATTCTGAACCGATTCGGCAGGCAGACTAGTACCTTGGAAATCAGGAGGCCAAAAACCCTGCGGTAGGGGTCTGGGGGTCCGATCCATAGAGCAATGTAGCACCTCGGTTTTCGAGCTGTTAAATTGTAGGGAGTTGTTACCCAGCCATTCTGCCGTGGTGCTCATGCATCGATGGAAGACCTCCTGTGACACCCCGTTCTTACCCTCAAACGAGAAGATAAGTTGGGTGTCATCGGCGTAGTTGGTGACTGTTATGCCAAAAGATTTAATCAGCGTGATCAGGGGACGGAGGTAAAGATTGAAAAGAATGGAGCTGATGGCCGAGCCCTGGGGTACTCCCTGACCAACCCTCCTGATGTTGGATTTAAAGGGTGGCAGGGCAACTACCTGGTGCCTTTGATCGAGATATGACACCAGCCATTCAAGGGCCAAGCCCGACACCCCAGCCTCCGTCAGTCCCCTGACCAGGATTGCATGGCTGACCGTGTCGAACGCGGCCGACATATCGAGCAGCACTAAAAAGGCTGCTCGACCCTGGTCGGCACGCGTTTGAAGGTCATCGAGAACAGTCACCAATGCCGACTCTGTCCCATGTGCCGGTCTAAACCCAAACTGAGCCACATCCAAACAATCAGTAGTCTCAAGAAAGTTGGAGAGATGTTTTGTGGCCAGTTTCTCTATAATTTTAATAGGGAATGACAAGAGGGAGATGGGCCTAAAGTTGGCTGGGCATGTGGGGTCCAGATTCTCCTTTTTAAGCAGTGGGGAGACCACCGCCAATTTCCAGCAATCTGGAACCCGTGCTGAAGTGAGAGACTGGCGACAGATGGAAAAAAGTGGGGGAAACAGCTCTTCACGAAAAAGTTTCCAGAATTTGGGTGGAAGAGGATCAGAAGGTGAGCCAGAGGACTCCCCGTCAGCCAAAGAGCAGAAGTCCTCAAAAGATGGTAGAGTAAAGTTGCTCGGCTCACCTGATTTAGTACACTCCTTCCTATTCTCAAACGAGATGGAATCGTGCACAGCACGGCCAGTTGACGAGGGAAGATTGTTTAAGATGTTGGCAATCTAATCCTCAAAGGCCTGTGCAAGCGAATCACAGAGAGCTTGAGAGGCCGGAATGACAATTTTTGTACAGCCAGGATGGGCCAGGTCCTTTACGATCTTAAATAAGGCCTGAGATTTATTTACAGCTGCCATCAAAGATTCTTCTAAGAATCTAGCTTTGGCAAGCTTGATCTGGATTTTATAGGACGCCAGTGCTTGTTTGAAGAGGACTCTATGTGATTCCAGGTACTGTTTCCTCCAGGTCCGCTCAGCCTGTTTTGGCTTGAGGCTTGAGGCATTGGGGCTTGAGCTGCCGAAGTTCTTCAGAGTACCATGGCATAGCAAGATTAGTCCTATCTTTGATTTTTCGCAGCGGGGCCAAAGAGTCCAGAGAAGCTGAGATTCGCTGACAGAGAGTCTCGTAACTTACGTCCACATTCGCTCCCAATACAAAGCCATCTGGCAGCAGAGAGGGCAAGATCGTTTGTTTGAGGAGTCTAGACCATTGTCTCCCCATTCTAGTGCCCCCCACACTCCCTTTCTTTAATGGAGCACTAGTGCACGAGAGGGAGAACTGGACGAGGGCGTGATCCGTCCAACACTGAGGCAGGACGTCACGTATAGCCGTTCGACAAGCGTCAGCAAAAAGTAGATCAAGAATATGGCCCTTTGAATGGGTTTTGGAGAGTACCAGTTGTTGTAGCTCAATATTATGACAAGCTTGGACCAGCTCTACATAGGCCGTCTTGGTCGGTCTCTCTGACCAAAGATTGAAATCCCCTAACACCATCAACTTTGTGTGGGAGTGGGAGAGATCTTATATTAAGTCTATGAGCTCAGGTACAGCAGAAAACGAGCTAGCCGGGGGTCTATAACATAGTAGACCCGTGAATAGCACGCCTCCTTGGTCCTTGCTGGAGAAACCCAATGTTTCGCACCCAGCGATTGCCTTGATGATAAGCTGGGAGACGTCAAGAGTCTGCCTAAAAATGAATCCAGTTCCACCTCCTCTGGTTCCCATCCTGGGATTATGCCTTATTTTGAAGCCAGTGGGACAAGCTGTCCCCAGTTCCACCGAGCTAGTCGGTGTTGTCCAAGTCTCTGTCATGAAGAGTACGTCTAGATGGTAAGAATCGATAAGTAACGCAATTTCTTCACAGTGTTTGATGAGAGATCTCACATTTAACAAGCCACAGGACAAGGCAACTGGGTGCTTACTGGTGGTGATATACTTTCGGTTACTGAGTGAACCGAGATTAAGGCGTAAAAGTTCATCGCGGGAATAAGAGTAAGAAGTTACATCTTGGTTCCGAGAGGCAGAACTTTCGGCGCCCGGCGCGAACGGGCGCAAACGGGCTTACCTCTGGCGCACCTCCGGCGCTCCGCCGGCGCGCCTGCTGCGCGCCTACGTTGCGCGCTTTAGGGGCGTCCATCATATATAGCCGTATACGCAAGATTCCAGTAGTGCGATCACTAGCCCCCCAACCAAGATGGCGCCAGCAATTCGGCACTCCCTGGTTCCCTCCCTCACCCAAGATGGCGGCTACCAAAACCGCAGCGCGATGTCCCCAGGAGCCCTAAGGTGCCCTGAAGCGCTCAAATTCCCGCAAAGTGCTGAATTAGGTCACAATTATAGTGCGGGTAAGAGTGGTACTAATAACACGCTATGAGAGAGGTAGCGCCTAGCGCCAAGATCGACAGCGCGAGCGCGCAGTAAAGTAGATTAATTTTAAAATAATTAAAACAGCAATTCGGCAATAGATTCTGCAGCGCGCAATGGTCATGTAAGTCTGACCTGTCGATGGGGAAGTTCTGCTTTTATGCACCTCCAGACGCAAGAGTCCTGTAGTGCGATCACTAGCCCCCCAACCAAGATGGCGCCAGCAATTCTGCACTCCCTGGTTCCCTCCCTCACCCAAGATGGCGGCTACCAAAACCGCAGCGCGATGTCCCCAGGAGCCCTAAGGTGCCCTGAAGCGCTCAAATTCCCGCAAAGTGCGGAATGAGGTCACAATTATAGTGCGGGTAAGAGTGGTACTAATAACACGCTATGAGAGAGGTAGCGCCTAGCGCCAAGATCGACAACGCGAGCGCGCAGTAAAGTAGATTCATTTTAAAATAATTAAAACAGCAATGCGGCAATAGATTCTGCAGCGCGCAATGGTCATGTAAGTCTGCGATATGCGATAATACATAATAAAATATTATATAAAACTTACCTTGGCTTCCCGCGCTGACTCCCGAGACTGCAGACTTCCGACTCCCGCCGTCCTGGATTTTGAATGCGTCTGACGTGGTCTGGGCTCTCATCAACAGGAAGGCTGCAGGCAACCTCCCTCCCCTCCACCGCAGCCAGCACCGATTGGTTCGGACGGCTGCCCCAACAGCGTCATTTCTCTCAGTCTGTATGCTGCAGAGAACGGAGAGGAGGAAGCGAAGTACTTAATCGCTGTATCCTATCTACTTTATCAGAGAGCATTGCAGTGGCATTCCTAGCTTCAGTTAAATCTGTTTGCATCTGAACAATAACCCTCATTAAATCATCCATGGTGGCCATAATGATAAAACTCTCAGACCGGGAGGAATATTATTCGTGGGCTCACTGTTCTGTCAGGTTGCTTCTTCCTCAGGGTCTGGAGTGATGATATAAGGGGCCCACCTCTCAATACCTCCAACTCTGATTGTAATGATTACACAGAGTATTGAAGTGATTAAGCGGGGGGAAAGGGAATTAGGAAGGGACCAGCTGGGAAGGAGATCTGAAAAGGAAGTTACTCGCAAACAAAATTACACGCACTTTCCTTCGCACAAAGACGTAAATTAGGACATCAGATTCTGTCCTTTAATCAGGAACTAGCTTAAGAGCTTTGTGGCTTGCGTTTATTCAGACAATCAGACTCTTAGTTGACCTTTCTTAGATCCGCTATATTGTGGCGATAATACTTCACTTCAGTATCAACTGCTCAAAGGCATAAGCGGCAGAATTTGGTTTAGGTCTTTCTATGACTAGGTTTTCAATCACCTAAACAATCAGTGTCTTATATTTCCTTATTTTATGTGACTTAAAAGTGTTCCCAAAAACATTCATGGAACTACTATAGAACAAGAATCGCACTCGTGAATATGGTAAATGATCTTGAAAATCAAATTGAATGTTCCTAATAAATCACTGAAATGGTTTTAACAAGATTCGCAATCTTACCTGTAGAGTGGACCTCTGTCTCCTTTCTCTCACTCAGCTCCTTCACTCGTTTTTCTATCCTTTCTATCTTTCACCTTTCTGCATCTCTGCTCTTTTGTGCCTTATTTCTGCCCATTTTCCCTTTCTCTCCCTCTGCTCCTTCACTCGTTTTTCTACCCTTTCTATCTTTCACTTTTCTGCACCTCTGCTCTTTTGTGCCTTATTTCTACCCATTTTCCCTTTCGCTCCTTCACTCGTTTTCACTCGTTTTTCTACCCTTTCCATCTTTCGCCTTTCTGCCCTTTTCTGCATCTCTGCTCTTTTGTGCCTTATTTCTGCTTATTTTCCCTTTTTTCTTTATCCCTTCTTTCCTCCCTTTACCTTTCCCCGCCGCTGCTGCCCCCGCGGCCCCCCCCCCCAGCGTGACCGGCCCAATCCAGCTCCTCTCCCCGCTCCCGCCTCCCAGCTGTCCAGCCCTCCCCGACCCCTACTTAATGGCGGCCACTGGTGCACCGAAGGCGCGTCAAAGGCTAGCACATCTGCGCCCGTCCGCGACCAGCACCAGGAACCCTGGACCTCCGCCCCGCCAACACTACGTCCCAGCAGCACTCCACGCACTCAACCCAGGCTGCAACAACAACTGCAAGCTAGCATCACCAGCCGACACCCATGGACCTTTCAGCTGTCACCGCTGCCGGCACACCTGCAGCACCGCCAAGAACACGGATCCAGCACAACCCGCCCCCAAGAACACAACCGAACCGAAGACCCTGCAATGCATCCTCCTCAACGTCCGATCCCTCCACAAACACGCCACAGAAATCTGGGACCTCCTCGACAGCACCACCCCGGACGTAGCATTCTTCACCGAAACCTGGACCAATGCCACCTCGGGACCGGACATCGCCATCGCCATCCCGCAAGGATACAAGATCTCCAGGAAGGACCACCCCACCCACCCAGGAGGAGGAATCGCCATCGTCCACAAATCCAGCCTCCGCCTGAGCACACTACCTGACGAGTCCACAAAACTGATGGAACACCTTCACTTCAAGATACTGGCCAGCCCCATCGCCGCCCTCCGAGGAACCCTCATCTACCGACCCCCTGGACCCCGCGGACCCTTCGCCAACTCCATCACGGACATTATCTCCCCGCAGGCCATCGCATCCACCAACTACACCCTGCTGGGAGACCTCAACTTCCACCTCGACAATCAACTGGACCCCAACACCACATGCCTCCTGGACAACCTCCACAACATTGGACTCCGCCAGATCGTGACAGAGCCCACGCACTCAGCAGGACACACCCTCGACCCCCTCTTCACTACAGGAAACTCCATCACCTTCAGCCACACCACCGAACTCCCATGGACCGACTATCGTTGCGTCCACTTCACCTTCAGAACACACACCATCCACAGACACCAGCACCTGCTTCCAGAAAGAAACTGGACCAAAATCACCAACGACCAGCTCACCTCCTCACTCAACAACTCCACCCCAACCATTGCGGAAAACGACGACCCCAACAACGCAGCTCGAACCCTGCATAGATGGATCTCGGACAGCACCAACACCATAGCCCCCCCTCAAGAAAAACAACAATACCCGTGCCAAGAAAGCCAGATGGTTTACCACCGAACTTCGAGAGTCCAGGCGCACATGCCGCCGCCTCGAAAAGGCCTGGAGAAACACCAAATCCACAGAAGCCCACAACAACTTCAGAGCCGCCACCAACGCCCACCATCAACTCATCAGAGAAACGAGGAAAAAAGAGATTGAAGACAGAATCTCCACCCACGCACACAACAGCAAGAAACTCTTCAGCATCATCAAGGAGTTCGCCCAACCCACCAGCGAGTCTACTGACATCCCTCCCTCACAAGACCTCTGCGACAAACTCAGCACCTTTTTCCACCACAAAATCAAGAGCATCTACGACAACTTCGACAAAGACAACCAACACACTGAACCCTCACGAACCACCCCGACACCCAGAAACCAGCGATTGATGACTGGACAGCCCTCACCATCGAAGACACACTGAAGACAATGAAGTCAATCCACTCAGGGGCCCCCACGGACCCCTGCCCCCACCACATCTTCAACAGAGCCACCGATACCATCACACCCATGCTCCACCACACCATCAACCGCTCCCTGGCGACCGACTCCGTCCCCGACGACTGGAAACACGCGGAGGTCAACCTCCTCCTAAAGAAACCCTCAGCGGACCCCACCGACCTCAAAAACTGCAGACCCATCTCCCTGCTCCCTTTCCCAGCGAAAGTCATCGAGAAAGCCATCAACAGCCAACTCGCCACATTCATTGAAGAACACAACATCCTCGACTCCTCCCAATCCGGCTTCAGAAAAAACCACAGTACGGAAACCGCCCTCCTCGCCGCAACAGACGACATCCGCACCCAACTGGACAAAGGAGAAACAGTAGCCCTCATCCTCCTAGACCTATCAGCGGCGTTCGACACAGTCTCCCACCGCACCCTAATACGCAGACTCTACGACGCAGGAATCCAGGACAAGGCCCTCGACTGGATCTGCTCCTTCCTCTCCGGCAGGACGCAACGGATCAGACTCCCCCCTTTCCTCTCAGACCCCACACCTACCACCTGCGGAGTCCCCAAGGGCTCCTCCCTCAGCCCGACGCTTTTCAACGTCTACATGGCTCCACTTGCCCCCATCGTCAGAACCTATGGACTCAACATCGTGTCATACGCAGACGACACCCAGCTCATCCTCTCCCTATCCAACGAGCCCAACACCGCCAGACGCAACTTTCGAGAAGGCATGGAAGCCGTCGCCAAATGGATGAAAAACAGCTGCCTACAACTAAACACCAACAAAACAAAAGTACTCATCATGGGCCCAAACCCCGACGCGTGGAGCGACACCTGGTGGCCCACCGCCCTTGGAAACCCGCCAACCCCCACAGACCACGCACGCAACCTGGGAATCATCCTGGACTCCGAGCTCAAAATGGACCGCCAGATCAACTCTGTCTCATCTTCCTGCTTCCACACCCTCCGCCTCCTTCGTAAGACCTTCAAATGGATCCCCCTCGAACACCGAAAGACAGTCACTCACGCCCTGGTCACCAGCACACTCTACTACGGCAACGCACTCTACGCCGGAATAAACAAAAACATCATCCGCAAGCTACTGAACATCCAGAACGCCGCCGCAAGACTGGCCCTCAACCTGCCAAAACACTGCCACATCTCGCAGCACCTGCGCACACTCCACTGGCTCCCCGTCGAGGCGAGAATCACCTTTAAGATGCTCACCCACACACACAAGGCCCTCCACGGCACCGGACCAGCATACCTGAACAGCCGGCTCAAATTCCAGGCACTCCCAAAGGACCCTACGATCAGCCCAGCTCTCCTACGCTGTGGTCCCCCGCACCAGAAAGACCAGATCGGGAGGCCGCTCCTTCTCCTTCCTCGCTGCCAAAGCATGGAACGCCCTTACACTCCACCTCAGACAGACAACATCGCTCCCCATCTTCGCAAGAAACCTCAAAACTTGGCTCTTCGACAGACCCCCTCCTTGATGGAATGGAACCTGCACCCCCCACCCCTAGCGCCTTGAGACCCTTACGGGTGAGTAGTTGCGCTTTAACAAACTCCTGATTGATGGATTGACTCTACTTCTGAATCTGGGTTAGTGACAGGTAATCCCCCCCAAAACCTAGCCTCACCGGGAGCCCATCAAGAAGAGAAGTCTCTGCAGATTCTAAACTCCTCCTGCAGCTCAGCGAGCGTTGTAGCAGATTTCAGGCACCCAGAACTCTCCACCGATCAAAAGAACAAAGCTGGCCTTGCAGAGAAACGGAGCCCCAAGATCCTCTTCCTCCTTCACCAAAAGACGCTGAATAGTGAGCACGGGGAACTGGACGCGGCCGCTGACATCGTAGGCACGCCCTGGGCCAAACCTCACGCATCTCGCATAAGGCGCCAAACCTCACGCATCTCGCATAAGCTGCCAACCCTCACGCATCTCGCGTGAGGAGCCAAACCTCAAGCATCTCGCGTGAGGTGCCAAACCTCAGGCATCTCGGGTGAGGTGCCAAACCTCACGCATCTTGGGTGAGGTGCTAAACCTCACGCATCTCGCGTGAGATACCGAATCTCACGCATATTGCGTGAGATACCGAATCGCACGCATCTCGCGTGAGGTGCCAAACCTCACTCATCTCGTGAGTGTCTGGCGCGGTGGTAAATGTCCTCTCATTCTTTGTTGCGCAGAGTCCGCCCCAGTTCCCTCTCCCATCTAGCCCGTCCTGCATTATAAACGCGCGAGTATCTTTCCAAGAGGAGCCGATATATGTCTGAAATTAGTCGCTTATCTGTGGTGCGCGAGAGAAGCCAGTATTCATATTTACTGTGCTTGCGTGTAGCGTCTCCACGGATATGGGGTTGAAGCGCCCAATGTCGGACCTGTAGATACCTAAGGTGTTCAGCCTCCGCGAGGTCATAGGTCTTCCGGAATTCCTCAAAAGGCGTCACTCCCACACCTGAATACATGTGAAAGAGGCATCGGCATCCTGCTGGGCGCCACCGTGCAAAGGCCTGGACATCCCTACCCGGGCCGAAGTCAGGGTTCTCTAACAGGGGTGTGAGGGGAGACGGGAAGGTCGTCAGGTCGTGTAAGACGCATGTTCGATCCCATACCTCTAGCGGTACCCTCGTGACGAAGGAGGCGTATAGGTTAGGGGGCCGGTGTTGTTGCCGTAGGAAAGGCACCTCCTGGAGTGGACGCCCCGCTTGGTCCTGGAACAACCAATGGCGCTCCGATTCCCATTTTCTCCATTCCACTAGGGTTCTGAGTTGGGTCACCCGCGCATGCGCATTTCTCCCGAGAAATGCGCATGCGCGGGCGGCCGCGAATGCGCATTGGTATCTATGACGGTACGCTATTCCAATAGGGAGCCACGGACGAGCCCCGGACACAGTAACTGCTTTAAACTTGTTTATTTAGGGTATTTTGCTTAAATAATGTATGTAGGGGAGGGCGGGAGGGAGGCGGGTGGCGGCTGACTCGGCTACGCTCACGGAGTGGGCGTAGTGTTGCCGGCTATGCTGTCTACGCAAAATGCATAGGAGGCAACACTACGCCTACTCCGTGGGCGTAGCCGATTCGGACGCCCAGGGTTAATTTTAATGCCCAGATGTATTTGCTGTGCTAGTCCGACCCTAGCTGTTCCACGTATTCCGAGTGAATTTATCAATAAATAACAAATGACTCAACCCCCAGTGGCTCCAATTGCCCTGTTGGTCCAGTGTCACTCCGAACTGAGGGAGTTCTTGCTGGGTCGGAGGTGCACTCACACGGAGCTGTTTACATAACGTGCTCACCGTGCAAACCATAGCAGCCCTCTCAATTGACTCCAGTGACGCCATTTAAACTTATTTTAATTAATGTTTAACCTATCGCAGATACTGTTTTTAACACTCCGTCGATCGTCAACCCCTCCTTATCCTCTCACTCCCAAATATACAATTTGGCACCAGCATTACTGAGCTAAACAGTGTGAATCAGGCGAGTGACGAAGGTGCTGGTGCTGACAAGTTCGTGTCTAGTCAGAGGCCAGTCATTCCTCTGATGTCCCTACTTGTTCGGTGTGCAGGGGAACGCCAGTTCTCTTGTGTCAGTGAATTAACGCGACACACGTTTGTGCCTGCCTACTGGCACTATGACTATGAGAGATGGAAACAAACATACAAACTACTGCCACAAACGGATGAGAGAAACTCGCACTTTATTTACTCGGAACTTTTATACAGAATGCAAAGCATGACTGTATTTTCGGCTGAATTGGGTTACATGTTACAACTCATTTACACACAGTCACAGAGGCCCTTATTTAAGGCAACCCAAGGAACGTGCCAACAATGTACAGTCTTCAGAGTTTATTCGATGTTATATTGTTTTCATTTTTAATTATTATGTATGCACATGCACAATGGCACTCACCACATGGGAAGGAAGTCGGAACGGGAAACCAAGAATCAGGCGTGAGCGCTCTCACTGCACAGGACCATCTCTTCCCAGAGCAAGGGCAGGTGGCACGGCAACATCGCAGTCCCACCTGCCCCATCACAGTCAGGCACAGGTTGCCAAACCCAGCCGCAAGAAGAGCTCAGAACATCCATAGAAGCACCAAGCACCTGCACGCCACTGCCAACGGACCCGAGCCGGCGCACAAGGAGGCATGCATGAGCTGAGCATCCCGGGTGACAGGGTAAAGGAGTCCCGGCGCGTGGCGCAACACAAACCACCTCAACCCCCAGACTAGAGAGCTTCTTCTTCACCCCTCTGAAACCCGCCTCCTTAATGAAATCCCCCTCACTCCGAAGCAGGCAGAGACAGGCAACATTTAAATACTTAAGTATAATTTACATGCGATATGTATGTATGTATGTATGTATGTATAGGCGTTCTTTTATAGCACTATAACTGTCACCCGACGGGCATCCTGGCGCTTAGACTGTTATGACACAATACATGATGTTTCCAGCTTCCAATCTATTTACATTGTTCTGGGGAACAGATGGGTCTTTAATGCTTTTTTAAAGGAAGAAAAATTTTCCAGGCCCCTCAGGCCTACCGGTAGAGAATTCCACAGCCGCGCTGCGGTAAACCTGAAGGACCGACCACCCATTCGGGACCTCAGAAACTTGGGTACTACCACCAAGTAAGCCGAGGCTGACCGGAGTGGTCTTGGAGGGATGTACCATGAGAAAAGGTCCTGCAGAGGAGACGGGCCTTGTCCGTGTAGAGCCCTAAAAACCAAACACAAAGCTTTGAAGTTCACCCGTTGAGAGATTGGCAACCAATGGAGGTCCCTAAGTGCCTTGGCAGAAGAGTCCAGGCGGCGTCGCGAGAGTGCCAGTTTGGCAGCAAAATTCTGTACTCGGAGTTTTCCTAGCAGAGTAACTGGCGCCCCCAGCAGCAGTGCGTTGCAGTAGTCGAGACGACTTAAAATTATGCTCCGCATTACCTCTGGTCTGGCCTGTACCGGGAGCAAGGGTAGAATCTTTCGCAATGATCCAAGTAATGCCATACAAGTGGCCACCGTTTTGTTCACTGATGTGTCCAGCTGTAAGTCGGAACTAAACATTAACCCCAAATTCTGAACCGATTCGGCAGGCAGACTAGTACCTTGGAAATCAGGAGGCCAAAAACCCTGCGGTAGGGGTCTGGGGGTCCGATCCATAGAGCAATGTAGCACCTCGGTTTTCGAGCTGTTAAATTGTAGGGAGTTGTTACCCAGCCATTCTGCCGTGGTGCTCATGCATCGATGGAAGACCTCCTGTGACACCCCGTTCTTACCCTCAAACGAGAAGATAAGTTGGGTGTCATCGGCGTAGTTGGTGACTGTTATGCCAAAAGATTTAATCAGCGTGATCAGGGGACGGAGGTAAAGATTGAAAAGAATGGAGCTGATGGCCGAGCCCTGGGGTACTCCCTGACCAACCCTCCTGATGTTGGATTTAAAGGGTGGCAGGGCAACTACCTGGTGCCTTTGATCGAGATATGACACCAGCCATTCAAGGGCCAAGCCCGACACCCCAGCCTCCGTCAGTCCCCTGACCAGGATTGCATGGCTGACCGTGTCGAACGCGGCCGACATATCGAGCAGCACTAAAAAGGCTGCTCGACCCTGGTCGGCACGCGTTTGAAGGTCATCGAGAACAGTCACCAATGCCGACTCTGTCCCATGTGCCGGTCTAAACCCAAACTGAGCCACATCCAAACAATCAGTAGTCTCAAGAAAGTTGGAGAGATGTTTTGTGGCCAGTTTCTCTATGATTTTAATAGGGAATGGCAAGAGGGAGATGGGCCTAAAGTTGGCTGGGCATGTGGGGTCCAGATTCTCCTTTTTAAGCAGTGGGGAGACCACCGCCAATTTCCAGCAATCTGGAACCCGTGCTGAAGTGAGAGACTGGCGACAGATGGAAAAAAGTGGGGGAAACAGCTCTTCACGAAAAAGTTTCCAGAATTTGGGTGGAAGAGGATCAGAAGGTGAGCCAGAGGACACCCCGTCAGCCAAAGAGCAGAAGTCCTCAAAAGATGGTAGAGTAAAGTTGCTCGGCTCACCTGATTTAGTACACTCCTTCCTATTCTCAAACGAGATGGAATTGTGCACAGCACGGCCAGTTGACGAGGGAAGATTGTTTAAGATGTTGGCAATCTAATCCTCAAAGGCCTGTGCAAGCGAATCACAGAGAGCTTGAGAGGCCGGAATGACAATTTTTGTACAGCCAGGATGGGCCAGGTCCTTTACGATCTTAAATAAGGCCTGAGATTTATTTACAGCTGCCATCAAAGATTCTTCTAAGAATCTAGCTTTGGCAAGCTTGATCTGGATTTTATAGGACGCCAGTGCTTGTTTGAAGAGGACTCTATGTGATTCCAGGTACTGTTTCCTCCAGGTCCGCTCAGCCTGTCTTGGCTTGAGGCTTGAGGCATTGGGGCTTGAGCTGCCGAAGTCCTTCAGAGTACCATGGCATAGCAAAATTAGTCCTATCTTTGATTTTTCGCAGCGGGCCAAAGAGTCCAGAGAAGCTGAGATTCGCTGACAGAGAGTCTCGTAACTTACGTCCACATTCGCTCCCAATACAAAGCCATCTGGCAGCAGAGAGGGCAAGATCGTTTGTTTGAGGAGTCTAGACCATTGTCTCCCCATTCTAGTGCCCCCCACACTCCCTTTCTTTAATGGAGCACTAGTGCACGAGAGGGAGAACTGGACGAGGGCGTGATCCGTCCAACACTGAGGCAGGACGTCACGTATAGCCGTTCGACAAGCGTCAGCAAAAAGTAGATCAAGAATATGGCCCTTTGAATGGGTTTTGGAGAGTACCAGTTGTTGTAGCTCAATATTATGACAAGCTTGGACCAGCTCTACATAGGCCGTCTTGGTCGGTCTCTCTGACCAAAGATTGAAATCCCCTAACACCATCAACTTTGTGTGGGAGTGGGAGAGATCTTATATTAAGTCTATGAGCTCAGGTACAGCAGAAAACGAGCTAGCCGGGGGTCTATAACATAGTAGACCCGTGAATAGCACGCCTCCTTGGTCCTTGCTGGAGAAACCCAATGTTTCGCACCCAGCGATTGCCTTGATGATAAGCTGGGAGACGTCAAGAGTCTGCCTAAAAATTAATCCAGTTCCACCTCCTCTGGCTCCCATCCTGGGATTATGCCTTATTTTGAAGCCAGTGGGACAAGCTGTCCCCAGTTCCACCGAGCTAGTCGGTGTTGTCCAAGTCTCTGTCATGAAGAGTACGTCTAGATGGTAAGAATCGATAAGTAACGCAATTTCTTCACAGTGTTTGATGAGAGATCTCACATTTAACAAGCCACAGGACAAGGCAACTGGGTGCTTACTGGTGGTGTTATACTTTCGGTTACTGAGTGAACCGAGATTAAGGCGTAAAAGTTCATCGCGGGAATAAGAGTAAGAAGTTACATCTTGGTTCCGAGAGGCAGAACTTTCGGCGCCCGGCGCGAACGGGCGCAAACGGGCTTACCTCTGGCGCACCTCCGGCGCTCCGCCGGCACTCCGCCGGCGCGCCTGCTGCGCGCCTACGTTGCGCGCTTTAGGGGCGTCCATCATATATAGCCGTATACGCAAGATTCCAGTAGTGCGATCACTAGCCCCCCAACCAAGATGGCGCCAGCAATTCGGCACTCCCTGGTTCCCTCCCTCACCCAAGATGGCGGCTACCAAAACCGCAGCGCGATGTCCCCAGGAGCCCTAAGGTGCCCTGAAGCACTCAAATTCCCGCAAAGTGCGGAATTAGGTCACAATTATAGTGCGGGTAAGAGTGGTACTAATAACACGCTATGAGAGAGGTAGCGCCGTAGGAAAGGCACCTCCTGGAGTGGACGCCCCGCTTGGTCCTGGAACAACCAATGGCGCTCCGATTCCCATTTGCTCCATTCCACTAGGGTTCTGAGTTGGGTCACCCGCGCATGCGCATTTCTCCCGAGAAATACGCATGCGCGGGCGGCCGCGAATGCGCATTGGTATCTATGACGGTACGCTATTCCAATAGGGAGCCACGGACGAGCCTCGGACACAGTAACTGCTTTAAACTTGTTTATTTAGGGTATTTTGCTTAAATAATGTATGTAGGGGAGGACGGGAGGGAGGCGGGTGGCGGCCGACTCGGCTACGCACACGGAGTGGGCGTAGTGTTGCCGGCTACGCTGTCTACGCAAAATGCATAGGAGGCAACACTACGCCTACTCCGTGGGCGTAGCCGATTCGGACGCCCAGGGTTAATTTTAATGCCCAGATGTATTTGCTGTGCTAGTCCGACCCTAGCTGTTCCACGTATTCCGAGTGAATTTATCAATAAATAACAAATGACTCAACCCCCAGTGGCTCCAATTGCCCTGTTGGTCCAGTGTCACTCCGAACTGAGGGAGTTCTTGCTGGGTCGGAGGTGCACTCACACAGAGCTGTTTACATAACGTGCTCACCGTGCAAACCGTAGCAGCCCTCTCAATTGACTCCAGTGACGCCATTTAAACTTATTTTAATTAATGTTTAACCTATCGCAGATACTGTTTTTAACACTCCGTCGATCGTCAACCCCTCCTTATCCTCTCACTCCCAAATATACAATTTGGCACCAGCATGACTGAGCTAAACAGTGTGAATCAGGCGAGTGACGAAGGTGCTGGTGCTGACAAGTTCGTATCTAGTCAGAGGCCAGTCATTCCTCTGATGTCCCTACTTGTTCGGTGTGCAGGGGAACGCCAGTTCTCTTGTGTCAGTGAATTAACGAGACACACGTTTGTGCCTGCTTACTGGCACTATGACTATGAGAGATGGAAAGAAAACATACAAACTACTGCCACAAACGGATGAGAGAAACTCGCACTTTATTTACTCGGAACTTTTATACAGAATGCAAAGCATGACTGTATTTTCGGCTGAATTGGGTTACATGTTACAACTCATTTACACACAGTCACAGAGGCCCTCATTTAAGGCAACCCAAGGAACGTGCCAACAATGTACAGTCTTCAGAGTTTATTCGATGTTATATTGTTTTCATTTTTAATTATTATGTATGCACATGCACAATGGCACTCACCACATGGGAAGGAAGTCGGAACGGGAAACCAAGAATCAGGCGTGAGCGCTCTCACTGCACAGGACCATCTCTTCCCAGAGCAAGGGCAGGTGGCACGGCGACATCGCAGTCCCACCTGCCCCATCACAGTCAGGCACAGGTTGCCAAACCCAGCCGCAAGAAGAGCTCAGAACATCCATAGAAGCACCAAGCACCTGCACGCCACTGCCAACGGACCCGAGCCGGCGCACAAGGAGGCATGCATGAGCTGAGCATCCCGGGTGACAGGGTAAAGGAGTCCCGGCGCGTGGCGCAACACAAACCACCTCAACCCCCAGACTAGAGAGCTTCTTCTTCACCCCTCTGAAACCTGCCTCCTTAATGAAATCCCCCTCACTCCGAAGCAGGCAGAGACAGGCAACATTTAAATACTTAAGTATAATTTACATGCGATATGTATGTATGTATGTATGTATGTATGTATAGGCGTTCTTTTATAGCACTATAACTGTCACCCGACGGGCATCCTGGCGCTTAGACTGTTATGACACAATACATGATGTTTCCAGCTTCCAATCTATTTACATTGTTCTGGGGAACAGATGGGTCTTTAATGCTTTTTTAAAGGAAGAAAAATTTTCCAGGCCCCTCAGGCCTACCGGTAGAGAATTCCAAAGCCGCGCTGCGGTAAACCTGAAGGACCGACCACCCATCCGGGACCTCAGAAACTTGGGTACTACCACCAAGTAAGCCGAGGCTGACTGGAGTGGTCTTGGAGGGATGTACCATGAGAAAAGGTCCTGCAGAGGAGACGGACCTTGTCCATGTAGAGCCCTAAAAACCAAACACAAAGCTTTGAAGTTCACCCGTTGAGAGATTGGCAACCAATGGAGGTCCCTAAGTGCCTTGGCAGAAGAGTCCAGGCGGCGTCGCGAGAGTGCCAGTTTGGCAGCAAAATTCTGTACTCTGAGTTTTCCTAGCAGAGTAACTGGTGCCCCCAGCAGCAGTGCGTTGCAGTAGTCGAGACGACTTAAAATTATGCTCCGCATTACCTCTGGTCTGGCCTGTACCGGGAGCAAGGGTAGAATCTTTCGCAATGATCCAAGTAATGCCATACAAGTGGCCACCGTTTTGTTCACTGATGTGTCCAGCTGTAAGTCGGAACTAAACATTAACCCCAAATTCTGAACCGATTCGGCAGGCAGACTAGTACCTTGGAAATCAGGAGGCCAAAAACCCTGCGGTAGGGGTCTGGGGGTCCGATCCATAGAGCAATGTAGCACCTCGGTTTTCGAGCTGTTAAATTGTAGGGAGTTGTTACCCAGCCATTCTGCCGTGGTGCTCATGCATCGATGGAAGACCTCCTGTGACACCCCGTTCTTACCCTCAAACGAGAAAATAAGTTGGGTGTCATCGGCGTAGTTGGTGACTGTTATGCCAAAAGATTTAATCAGCGTGATCAGGGGACGGAGGTAAAGATTGAAAAGAATGGAGCTGATGGCCGAGCCCTGGGGTACTCCCTGACCAACCCTCCTGATGTTGGATTTAAAGGGTGGCAGGGCAACTACCTGGTGCCTTTGATCGAGATATGACACCAGCCATTCAAGGGCCAAGCCCGACACCCCAGCCTCCGTCAGTCCCCTGACCAGGATTGCATGGCTGACCGTGTCGAACGCGGCCGACATATCGAGCAGCACTAAAAAGGCTGCTCGACCCTGGTCGGCACGCGTTTGAAGGTCATCGAGAACAGTCACCAATGCCGACTCTGTCCCATGTGCCGGTCTAAACCCAAACTGAGCCACATCCAAACAATCAGTAGTCTCAAGAAAGTTGGAGAGATGTTTTGTGGCCAGTTTCTCTATAATTTTAATAGGGAATGGCAAGAGGGAGATTGGCCTAAAGTTGGCTGGGCATGTGGGGTCCAGATTGTCCTTTTTAAGCAGTGGGGAGACCACCACCAATTTCCAGCAATCTGGAACCCGTGCTGAAGTGAGAGACTGGCGACAGATGGAAAAAAGTGGGGGAAACAGCTCTTCACGAAAAAGTTTCCAGAATTTGGGTGGAAGAGGATCAGAAGGTGAGCCAGAGGACTCCCCGTCAGCCAAAGAGCAGAAGACCTCAAAAGATGGTAGAGTAAAGTTGCTCGGCTCACCTGATTTAGTACACTCCTTCCTATTCTCAAACGAGATGGAATCGTGCACAGCACGGCCAGTTGACGAGGGAAGATTGTTTAAGATGTTGGCAATCTAATCCTCAAAGGCCTGTGCAAGCGAATCACAGAGAGCTTGAGAGGCCGGAATGACAATTTTTGTACAGCCAGGATGGGCCAGGTCCTTTACGATCTTAAATAAGGCCTGAGATTTATTTACAGCTGCCATCAAAGATTCTTCTAAGAATCTAGCTTTGGCAAGCTTGATCTGGATTTTATAGGACGCCAGTGTTTGTTTGAAGAGGACTCTATGTGATTCCAGGTACTGTTTCCTCCAGGTCCGCTCAGCCTGTTTTGGCTTGAGGCATTGGGGCTTGAGCTGCCGAAGTTCTTCAGAGTACCATGGCATAGCAAGATTAGTCCTATCTTTGATTTTTCGCAGCGGGGCCAAAGAGTCCAGAGAAGCTGAGATTCGCTGACAGAGAGTCTCGTAACTTACGTCCACATTCGCTCCCAATACAAAGCCATCTGGCAGCAGAGAGGGCAAGATCGTTTGTTTGAGGAGTCTAGACCATTGTCTCCCCATTCTAGTGCCCCCCACACTCCCTTTCTTTAATGGAGCACTAGTGCACGAGAGGGAGAACTGGACGAGGGCGTGATCCGTCCAACACTGAGGCAGGACGTCACGTATAGCCGTTCGACAAGCGTCAGCAAAAAGTAGATCAAGAATATGGCCCTTTGAATGGGTTTTGGAGAGTACCAGTTGTTGTAGCTCAATATTATGACAAGCTTGGACCAGCTCTACATAGGCCGTCTTGGTCGGTCTCTCTGACCAAAGATTGAAATCCCCTAACACCATCAACTTTGTGTGGGAGTGGGAGAGATCTTATATTAAGTCTATGAGCTCAGGTACAGCAGAAAACGAGCTAGCCGGGGGTCTATAACATAGTAGACCCGTGAATAGCACGCCTCCTTGGTCCTTGCTGGAGAAACCCAATGTTTCGCACCCAGCGATTGCCTTGATGATAAGCTGGGAGACGTCAAGAGTCTGCCTAAAAATTAATCCAGTTCCACCTCCTCTGGTTCCCATCCTGGGATTATGCCTTATTTTGAAGCCAGTGGGACAAGCTGTCCCCAGTTCCACCGAGCTAGTCGGTGTTGTCCAAGTCTCTGTCATGAAGAGTACGTCTAGATGGTAAGAATCGCTAAGTAACGCAATTTCTTCACAGTGTTTGATGAGAGATCTCACATTTAACAAGCCACAGGACAAGGCAACTGGGTGCTTACTGGTGGTGATATACTTTCGGTTACTGAGTGAACCGAGATTAAGGCGTAAAAGTTCATCGCGGGAATAAGAGTAAGAAGTTACATCTTGGTTCCGAGAGGCAGAACTTTCGGCGCCCGGCGTGAACGGGCGCAAACGGGCTTACCTCTGGCGCACCTCCGGCGCTCCGCCGGCGCGCCTGCTGCGCGCCTACGTTGCGCGCTTTAGGGGCGTCCATCATATATAGCCGTATACGCAAGATTCCAGTAGTGCGATCACTAGCCCCCCAACCAAGATGGCGCCAGCAATTCGGCACTCCCTGGTTCCCTCCCTCACCCAAGATGGCGGCTACCAAAACCGCAGCGCGATGTCCCCAGGAGCCCTAAGGTGCCCTGAAGCGCTCAAATTCCCGCAAAGTGCGGAATTAGGTCACAATTATAGTGCGGGTAAGAGTGGTACTAATAACACGCTATGAGAGAGGTAGCGCCTAGCGCCAAGATCGACAGCGCGAGCGCGCAGTAAAGTAGATTAATTTTAAAATAATTAAAACAGCAATTCGGCAATAGATTCTGCAGCGCGCAATGGTCATGTAAGTCTGACCTGTCGATGGGGAAGTTCTGCTTTTATGCACCTCCAGACGCAAGAGTCCTGTAGTGCGATCACTAGCCCCCCAACCAAGATGGCGCCAGCAATTCGGCACTCCCTGGTTCCCTCCCTCACCCAAGATGGCGGCTACCAAAACCGCAGCGCGATGTCCCCAGGAGCCCTAAGGTGCCCTGAAGCGCTCAAATTCCCGCAAAGTGCGGAATGAGGTCACAATTATAGTGCGGGTAAGAGTGGTACTAATAACACGCTATGAGAGAGGTAGCGCCTAGCGCCAAAATCGACAACGCGAGCGCGCAGTAAAGTAGATTCATTTTAAAATAATTAAAACAGCAATGCGGCAACAGATTCTGCAGCGCGCAATGGTCATGTAAGTCTGCGATATGCGATAATACATAATAAAATATTATATAAAACTTACCTTGGCTTCCCGCGCTGACTCCCGAGACTGCAGACTTCCGACTCCCGCCGTCCTGGATTTTGAATGCGTCTGACGTGGTCTGGGCTCTCATCAACAGGAAGGCTGCAGGCAACCTCCCTCCCCTCCACCGCAGCCAGCACCGATTGGTTCGGACGGCTGCCCCAACAGCGTCATTTCTCTCAGTCTGTATGCTGCAGAGAACGGAGAGGAGGAAGCGAAGTACTTAATCGCTGTATCCTATCTACTTTATCAGAGAGCATTGCAGTGGCATTCCTAGCTTCAGTTAAATCTGTTTGCATGTGAACAATAACCCTCATTAAATCATCCATGGTGGCCATAATGTCAAAACTCTCAGACCGGGAGGAATATTATTCGTGGGCTCACTGTTCTGTCAGGTTGCTTCTTCCTCAGGGTCTGGAGTGATGATATAAGGGGCCCACCTCTCAATACCTCCAACTCTGATTGTAATGATTACACAGAGTATTGAAGTGATTAAGCGGGGGGAAAGGGAATTAGGAAGGGACCAGCTGGGAAGGAGATCTGAAAAGGAAGTTACTCGCAAACAAAAATACACGCACTTTCCTTCGCACAAAGACTTAAATTAGGACATCAGATTCTGTCCTTTAATCAGGAACTAGCTTAAGAGCTTTGTGGCTTGCGTTTATTCAGACAATCAGACTCTTAGTTGACCTTTCTTAGATCCGCTATATTGTGGCGATAATACTTCACTTCAGTATCAACTGCTCAAAGGCATAAGCGGCAGAATTTGGTTTAGGTCTTTCTATGACTAGGTTTTCAATCACCTAAACAATCAGTGTCTTATATTTCCTTATTTTATGTGACTTAAAAGTGTTCCCAAAAACATTCATGGAACTACTATAGAACAAGAATGGCACTCGTGAATATGGTAAATGATCTTGAAAATCAAATTGAATGTTCCTAATAAATCACTGAAATGGTTTTAACAAGATTCGCAATCTTACCTGTAGAGTGGACCTCTGTCTCCTTTCTCTCACTCTGCTCCTTCACTCGTTTTTCTATCCTTTCTATCTTTCACCTTTCTGCATCTCTGCTCTTTTGTGCCTTATTTCTGCCCATTTTCCCTTTCTCTCCCTCTGCTCCTTCACTCGTTTTTCTACCCTTTCTATCTTTCACTTTTCTGCACCTCTGCTCTTTTGTGCCTTATTTCTGCCCATTTTCCCTTTCGCTCCTTCACTCGTTTTCACTCGTTTTTCTACCCTTTCCATCTTTCGCCTTTCTGCCCTTTTCTGCATCTCTGCTCTTTTGTGCCTTATTTCTGCTTATTTTCCCTTTTTTCTTTATCCCTTCTTTCCTCCCTTTACCTTTCCCCGCCGCTGCTGCCCCCGCGGCCCCTCCCCCCCCCAGCATGACCGGCCCAATCCAGCTCCTCTCCCCGCTCCCGCCTCCCAGCTGTCCAGCCCTCCCCGACCCCTACTTAATGGCGGCCACTGGTGCACCGAAGGCGCGTCAAAGGCTAGCACATCTGCGCCCGTCCGCGACCAGCACCAGGAACCCTGGACCTCCGCCCCGCCAACACTACGACCCAGCAGCACTCCACGCACTCAACCCAGGCTGCAACAACAACTGCAAGCTAGCATCACCAGCCGACACCCATGGACCTTTCAGCTGTCACACCTGCAGCACCGCCAAGAACACGGATCCAGCACAACCCGCCCCCAAGAACACAACCGAACCGAAGACCCTGCAATGCATCCTCCTCAACGTCCGATCCCTCCACAAACACGCCACAGAAATCTGGGACCTCCTCGACAGCACCACCCCGGACGTAGCATTCTTCACCGAAACCTGGACCAATGCCACCTCGGGACCGGACATCGCCATCGCCATCCCGCAAGGATACAAGATCTCCAGGAAGGACCACCCCACCCACCCAGGAGGAGGAATCGCCATCGTCCACAAATCCAGCCTCCGCCTGAGCACACTACCTGACGAGTCCACAAAACTGATGGAACACCTTCACTTCAAGATACTGGCCAGCCCCATCGCCGCCCTCCGAGGAACCCTCATCTACCGACCCCCTGGACCCCGCGGACCCTTCGCCAACTCCATCACGGACATTATCTCCCCGCAGGCCATCGCATCCACCAACTACACCCTGCTGGGAGACCTCAACTTCCACCTCGACAATCAACTGGACCCCAACACCACATGCCTCCTGGACAACCTCCACAACATTGGACTCCGCCAGATCGTGACAGAGCCCACGCACTCAGCAGGACACACCCTCGACCCCCTCTTCACTACAGGAAACTCCATCACCTTCAGCCACACCACCGAACTCCCATGGACCGACTATCGTTGCGTCCACTTCACCTTCAGAACACACACCATCCACAGACACCAGCACCTGCTTCCAGAAAGAAACTGGACCAAAATCACCAACGACCAGCTCACCTCCTCACTCAACAACTCCACCCCAACCATTGCGGAAAACGACGACCCCAACAACGCAGCTCGAACCCTGCATAGATGGATCTCGGACAGCACCAACACCATAGCCCCCCCTCAAGAAAAACAACAATACCCGTGCCAAGAAAGCCAGATGGTTTACCACCGAACTTCGAGAGTCCAGGCGCACATGCCGCCGCCTCGAAAAGGCCTGGAGAAACACCAAATCCACAGAAGCCCACAACAACTTCAGAGCCGCCACCAACGCCCACCATCAACTCATCAGAGAAACGAGGAAAAAAGAGATTGAAGACAGAATCTCCACCCAGGCACACAACAGCAAGAAACTCTTCAGCATCATCAAGGAGTTCGCCCAACCCACCAGCGAGTCTACTGACATCCCTCCCTCACAAGACCTCTGCGACAAACTCAGCACCTTTTTCCACCACAAAATCAAGAGCATCTACGACAACTTCGACAAAGACAACCAACACACTGAACCCTCACGAACCACCCCGACACCCGGAAACCAGCGATTGATGACTGGACAGCCCTCACCATCGAAGACACACTGAAGACAATGAAGTCAATCCACTCAGGGGCCCCCACGGACCCCTGCCCCCACCACATCTTCAACAGAGCCACCGATACCATCACACCCATGCTCCACCACACCATCAACCGCTCCCTGGCGACCGACTCCGTCCCCGACGACTGGAAACACGCGGAGGTCAACCCCCTCCTAAAGAAACCCTCAGCGGACCCCACCGACCTCAAAAACTGCAGACCCATCTCCCTGCTCCCTTTCCCAGCGAAAGTCATCGAGAAAGCCATCAACAGCCAACTCGCCACATTCATTGAAGAACACAACATCCTCGACTCCTCCCAATCCGGCTTCAGAAAAAACCACAGTACGGAAACCGCCCTCCTCGCCGCAACAGACGACATCCGCACCCAACTGGACAAAGGAGAAACAGTAGCCCTCATCCTCCTAGACCTATCCGCGGCGTTCGACACAGTCTCCCACCGCACCCTAATACGCAGACTCTACGACGCAGGAATCCAGGACAAGGCCCTCGACTGGATCTGCTCCTTCCTCTCCGGCAGGACGCAATGGATCAGACTCCCCCCTTTCCTCTCAGACCCCACACCTACCACCTGCGGAGTCCCCCAGGGCTCCTCCCTCAGCCCGACGCTTTTCAACGTCTACATGGCTCCACTTGCCCCCATCGTCAGATCCTATGGACTCAACATCGTGTCATACGCAGACGACACCCAGCTCATCCTCTCCCTATCCAACGAGCCCAACACCGCCAGACGCAACTTTCGAGAAGGCATGGAAGCCGTCGCCAAATGGATGAAAAACAGCTGCCTACAACTAAACACCAACAAAACAAAAGTGCTCATCATGGGCCCAAACCCCGACGCGTGGAGCGACACCTGGTGGCCCACCGCCCTTGGAAACCCGCCAACCCCCACAGACCACGCACGCAACCTGGGAATCATCCTGGACTCCGAGCTCAAAATGGACCGCCAGATCAACTCTGTCTCATCTTCCTGCTTCCACACCCTCCGCCTCCTTCGTAAGACCTTCAAATGGATCCCCCTCGAACACCGAAAGACAGTCACTCACGCCCTGGTCACCAGCACACTCTACTACGGCAACGCACTCTACGCCGGAATAAACAAAAACATCATCCGCAAGCTACTGAACATCCAGAACGCCGCCGCAAGACTGGCCCTCAACCTGCCAAAACACTGCCACATCTCGCAGCACCTGCGCACACTCCACTGGCTCCCCGTCGAGGCGAGAATCACCTTTAAGATGCTCACCCACGCACACAAGGCCCTCCACGGCACCGGACCAGCATACCTGAACAGCCGGCTCAAATTCCAGGCACTCCCAAAGGACCCTACGATCAGCCCAGCTCTCCTACGCTGTGGTCCCCCGCACCAGAAAGACCAGATCGGGAGGCCGCTCCTTCTCCTTCCTCGCCGCCAAAGCATGGAACGCCCTTACACTCCACCTCAGACAGACAACATCGCTCCCCATCTTCGCAAGAAACCTCAAAACTTGGCTCTTCGACAGACCCCCTCCTTGATGGAATGGAACCTGCACCCCCCCACCCCTAGCGCCTTGAGACCCTTACGGGTGAGTAGTTGCGCTTTAACAAACTCCTGATTGATGGATTGACTCTACTTCTGAATCTGGCTTAGTGACAGGTAATCCCCCCCAAAACCTAGCCTCACCGGGAGCCCATCAAGAAGAGAAGTCTCTGCAGATTCTAAACTCCTCCTGCAGCTCAGCGAGCGTTGTAGCAGATTTCAGGCACCCAGAACTCTCCACCGATCAAAAGAACAAAGCTGGCCTTGCAGAGAAACGGAGCCCCAAGATCCTCTTCCTCCTTCACCAAAAGACGCTGAATAGTGAGCACGGGGAACTGGACGCGGCCGCTGACATCGTAGGCACGCCCCGTGCCAAACCTCACGCATCTCGCATAAGGCGCCAAACCTCACGCATCTCGCATAAGCTGCCAACCCTCACGCATCTCGCGTGAGGTGCCAAACCTCAAGCATCTCGCGTGAGGTGCCAAACCTCACGCATCTCGGGTGAGGTGCCAAGCCTCACGCATCTCGGGTGAGGTGCCAAACCTCACGCATCTCGGGTGAGGTGGCAAACCTCACGCATCTCGGGTGAGGTGCCAAACCTCACGCATCTCGGGTGAGGTGTCCAAACCTCACGCATCTCGGGTGAGGTGCCAACCCTCACGCATCTCGCGTGAGGTGCCAACCCTCACGCATCTCGCGTTAGGTGCCAACCCTCACGCATCTCGCGTGAGGTGCCAACCCTCACGCATCTCGCGTGAGGTGCCAAACCTCACGCATCTCGGGTGAGGTGCCAAACCTCACGCATCTTGGGTGAGGTGCTAAACCTCACGCATCTCGCGTGAGATACCGAATCTCACGCATATTGCGTGAGATACTGAATCGCACGCATCTCGCGTGAGGTGCCAAACCTCACGCATCTCGTGAGTGTCTGGCGCGGTGGTAAATGTCCTCTCATTCTTTGTTGCGCAGAGTCCGCCCCAGTTCCCTCTCCCATCTAGCCCGTCCTGCATTATAAACGCGCGAGTATCTGTCCAAGAGGAGCCGATATATGTCTGAAATGAGTCGCTTATCTGTGGTGCGCGAGAGAAGCCAGTATTCATATTTACTGTGCTTGCGTGTAGCGTCTCCACGGATCTGGGGTTGAAGCGCCCAATGTCGGACCTGTAGATACCTAAGGTGTTCAGCCTCCGCGAGGTCATAGGTCTTCCGGAATTCCTCAAAAGGCGTCACTCCCACACCTGAATACATGTGAAAGAGGCATCGGCATCCTGCTGGGCGCCACCGTGCAAAGGCCTGGACATCCCTACCCGGGCCGAAGTCAGGGTTCTCTAACAGGGGTGTCAGGGGAGACGGGAAGGTCGTCAGGTCGTGTAAGACGCATGTTCGATCCCATACCTCTAGCGGTACCCTCGTGACGAAGGAGGCGTATAGGTTAGGGGCCGGTGTTGTTGCCGTAGGAAAGGCACCTCCTGGAGTGGACGCCCCGCTTGGTCCTGGAACAACCAATGGCGCTCCGATTCCCATTTGCTCCATTCCACTAGGGTTCTGAGTTGGGTCACCCGCGCATGCGCATTTCTCCCGAGAAATGCGCATGCGCGGGCGGCCGCGAATGCGCATTGGTATCTATGACGGTACGCTATTCCAATAGGGAGCCACGGACGAGCCCCGGACACAGTAAGTGCTTTAAACTTGTTTATTTAGGGTATTTTGCCTAAATAATGTATGTAGGGGAGGGCGGGAGGGAGGCGGGTGGCGGCCGACTCGGCTACGCACACGGAGTGGGCGTAGTGTTGCCGGCTACGCTGTCTACGCAAAATGCATAGGAGGCAACACTACGCCTACTCCGTGGGCGTAGCCGATTCGGACGCCCAGGGTTAATTTTAATGCCCAGATGTATTTGCTGTGCTAGTCCGACCCTAGCTGTTCCATGTATTCCGAGTGAATTTATCAATAAATAACAAATGACTCAACCCCCAGTGGCTCCAATTGCCCTGTTGGTCCAGTGTCACTCCGAACTGAGGGAGTTCTTGCTGGGTCGGAGGTGCACTCACACGGAGCTGTTTACATAACGTGCTCACCGTGCAAACCGTAGCAGCCCTCTCAATTGACTCCAGTGACGCCATTTAAACTTATTTTAATTAATGTTTAACCTATCGCAGATACTGTTTTTAACACTCCGTCGATCGTCAACCCCTCCTTATCCTCTCACTCCCAAATATACAATTTGGCACCAGCATGACTGAGCTAAACAGTGTGAATCAGGCGAGTGACGAAGGTGCTGGTGCTGACAAGTTCGTGTCTAGTCAGAGGCCAGTCATTCCTCTGATGTCCCTACTTGTTCGGTGTGCAGGGGAACGCCAGTTCTCCTGTGTCAGTGAATTAACGAGACACACGTTTGTGCCTGCTTACTGGCACTATGACTATGAGAGATGGAAACAAACATACAAACTACTGCCACAAACGGATGAGAGAAACTCGCACTTTATTTACTCGGAACTTTTATACAGAATGCAAAGCATGACTGTATTTTCGGCTGAATTGGGTTACATGTTACAACTCATTTACACACAGTCACAGAGGCCCTTATTTAAGGCAACCCAAGGAACGTGCCAACAATGTACAGTCTTCAGAGTTTATTCGATGTTATATTGTTTTCATTTTTAATTATTATGTATGCACATGCACAATGGCACTCACCACATGGGAAGGAAGTCGGAACGGGAAACCAAGAATCAGGCGTGAGCGCTCTCACTGCACAGGACCATCTCTTCCCAGAGCAAGGGCAGGTGGCACGGCGACATCGCAGTCCCACCTGCCCCATCACAGTCAGGCACAGGTTGCCAAACCCAGCCGCAAGAAGAGCTCAGAACATCCATAGAAGCACCAAGCACCTGCACGCCACTGCCAACGGACCCGAGCCGGCGCACAAAGAGGCATGCATGAGCTGAGCATCCCGGGTGACAGGGTAAAGGAGTCCCGGCGCGTGGCGCAACACAAACCACCTCAACCCCCAGACTAGAGAGCTTCTTCTTCACCCCTCTGAAACCCGCCTCCTTAATGAAATCCCCCTCACTCCGAAGCAGGCAGAGACAGGCAACATTTAAATACTTAAGTATAATTTACATGCAATATGTATGTATGTATGTATGTATGTATAGGCGTTCTTTTATAGCACTATAACTGTCACGCGACGGGCATCCTGGCACTTAGACTGTTATGACACAATATATGATGTTTCCAGCTTCCAATCTATTTACATTGTTCTGGGGAACAGATGGGTCTTTAATGCTTTTTTAAAGGAAGAAAAATTTTCCAGGCCCCTCAGGCCTACCGGTAGAGAATTCCACAGCCGCGCTGCGGTAAACCTGAAGGACCGACCACCCATCCGGGACCTCAGAAACTTGGGTACTACCACCAAGTAAGCCGAGGCTGACTGGAGTGGTCTTGGAGGGATGTACCATGAGAAAAGGTCCTGCAGAGGAGACGGGCCTTGTCCATGTAGAGCCCTAAAAACCAAACACAAAGCTTTGAAGTTCACCCGTTGAGAGATTGGCAACCAATGGAGGTCCCTAAGTGCCTTGGCAGAAGAGTCCAGGCGGCGTCGCGAGAGTGCCAGTTTGGCAGCAAAATTCTGTACTCTGAGTTTTCCTAGCAGAGTAACTGGTGCCCCCAGCAGCAGTGCGTTGCAGTAGTCGAGACGACTTAAAATTATGCTCCGCATTACCTCTGGTCTGGCCTGTACCGGGAGCAAGGGTAGAATCTTTCGCAATGATCCAAGTAATGCCATACAAGTGGCCACCGTTTTGTTCACTGATGTGTCCAGCTGTAAGTCGGAACTAAACATTAACCCCAAATTCTGAACCGATTCGGCAGGCAGACTAGTACCTTGGAAATCAGGAGGCCAAAAACCCTGCGGTAGGGGTCTGGGGGTCCGATCCATAGAGCAATGTAGCACCTCGGTTTTCGAGCTGTTAAATTGTAGGGAGTTGTTACCCAGCCATTCTGCCGTGGTGCTCATGCATCGATGGAAGACCTCCTGTGACACCCCGTTCTTACCCTCAAACGAGAAAATAAGTTGGGTGTCATCGGCGTAGTTGGTGACTGTTATGCCAAAAGATTTAATCAGCGTGATCAGGGGACGGAGGTAAAGATTGAAAAGAATGGAGCTGATGGCCGAGCCCTGGGGTACTCCCTGACCAACCCTCCTGATGTTGGATTTAAAGGGTGGCAGGGCAACTACCTGGTGCCTTTGATCGAGATATGACACCAGCCATTCAAGGGCCAAGCCCGACACCCCAGCCTCCGTCAGTCCCCTGACCAGGATTGCATGGCTGACCGTGTCGAACGCGGCCGACATATCGAGCAGCACTAAAAAGGCTGCTCGACCCTGGTCGGCACGCGTTTGAAGGTCATCGAGAACAGTCACCAATGCCGACTCTGTCCCATGTGCCGGTCTAAACCCAAACTGAGCCACATCCAAACAATCAGTAGTCTCAAGAAAGTTGGAGAGATGTTTTGTGGCCAGTTTCTCTATAATTTTAATAGGGAATGGCAAGAGGGAGATTGGCCTAAAGTTGGCTGGGCATGTGGGGTCCAGATTGTCCTTTTTAAGCAGTGGGGAGACCACCGCCAATTTCCAGCAATCTGGAACCCGTGCTGAAGTGAGAGACTGGCGACAGATGGAAAAAAGTGGGGGAAACAGCTCTTCACGAAAAAGTTTCCAGAATTTGGGTGGAAGAGGATCAGAAGGTGAGCCAGAGGACTCCCCGTCAGCCAAAGAGCAGAAGACCTCAAAAGATGGTAGAGTAAAGTTGCTCGGCTCACCTGATTTAGTACACTCCTTCCTATTCTCAAACGAGATGGAATCGTGCACAGCACGGCCAGTTGACGAGGGAAGATTGTTTAAGATGTTGGCAATCTAATCCTCAAAGGCCTGTGCAAGCGAATCACAGAGAGCTTGAGAGGCCGGAATGACAATTTTTGTACAGCCAGGATGGGCCAGGTCCTTTACGATCTTAAATAAGGCCTGAGATTTATTTACAGCTGCCATCAAAGATTCTTCTAAGAATCTAGCTTTGGCAAGCTTGATCTGGATTTTATAGGACGCCAGTGTTTGTTTGAAGAGGACTCTATGTGATTCCAGGTACTGTTTCCTCCAGGTCCGCTCAGCCTGTTTTGGCTTGAGGCTTGAGGCATTGGGGCTTGAGCTGCCGAAGTTCTTCAGAGTACCATGGCATAGCAAGATTAGTCCTATCTTTGATTTTTCGCAGCGGGGCCAAAGAGTCCAGAGAAGCTGAGATTCGCTGACAGAGAGTCTCGTAACTTACGTCCACATTCGCTCCCAATACAAAGCCATCTGGCAGCAGAGAGGGCAAGATCGTTTGTTTGAGGAGTCTAGACCATTGTCTCCCCATTCTAGTGCCCCCCACACTCCCTTTCTTTAATGGAGCACTAGTGCACGAGAGGGAGAACTGGACGAGGGCGTGATCCGTCCAACACTGAGGCAGGACGTCACGTATAGCCGTTCGACAAGCGTCAGCAAAAAGTAGATCAAGAATATGGCCCTTTGAATGGGTTTTGGAGAGTACCAGTTGTTGTAGCTCAATATTATGACAAGCTTGGACCAGCTCTACATAGGCCGTCTTGGTCGGTCTCTCTGACCAAAGATTGAAATCCCCTAACACCATCAACTTTGTGTGGGAGTGGGAGAGATCTTATATTAAGTCTATGAGCTCAGGTACAGCAGAAAACGAGCTAGCCGGGGGTCTATAACATAGTAGACCCGTGAATAGCACGCCTCCTTGGTCCTTGCTGGAGAAACCCAATGTTTCGCACCCAGCGATTGCCTTGATGATAAGCTGGGAGACGTCAAGAGTCTGCCTAAAAATTAATCCAGTTCCACCTCCTCTGGTTCCCATCCTGGGATTATGCCTTATTTTGAAGCCAGTGGGACAAGCTGTCCCCAGTTCCACCGAGCTAGTCGGTGTTGTCCAAGTCTCTGTCATGAAGAGTACGTCTAGATGGTAAGAATCGCTAAGTAACGCAATTTCTTCACAGTGTTTGATGAGAGATCTCACATTTAACAAGCCACAGGACAAGGCAACTGGGTGCTTACTGGTGGTGATATACTTTCGGTTACTGAGTGAACCGAGATTAAGGCGTAAAAGTTCATCGCGGGAATAAGAGTAAGAAGTTACATCTTGGTTCCGAGAGGCAGAACTTTCGGCGCCCGGCGTGAACGGGCGCAAACGGGCTTACCTCTGGCGCACCTCCGGCGCTCCGCCGGCGCGCCTGCTGCGCGCCTACGTTGCGCGCTTTAGGGGCGTCCATCATATATAGCCGTATACGCAAGATTCCAGTAGTGCGATCACTAGCCCCCCAACCAAGATGGCGCCAGCAATTCGGCACTCCCTGGTTCCCTCCCTCACCCAAGATGGCGGCTACCAAAACCGCAGCGCGATGTCCCCAGGAGCCCTAAGGTGCCCTGAAGCGCTCAAATTCCCGCAAAGTGCGGAATTAGGTCACAATTATAGTGCGGGTAAGAGTGGTACTAATAACACGCTATGAGAGAGGTAGCGCCTAGCGCCAAGATCGACAGCGCGAGCGCGCAGTAAAGTAGATTAATTTTAAAATAATTAAAACAGCAATTCGGCAATAGATTCTGCAGCGCGCAATGGTCATGTAAGTCTGACCTGTCGATGGGGAAGTTCTGCTTTTATGCACCTCCAGACGCAAGAGTCCTGTAGTGCGATCACTAGCCCCCCAACCAAGATGGCGCCAGCAATTCGGCACTCCCTGGTTCCCTCCCTCACCCAAGATGGCGGCTACCAAAACCGCAGCGCGATGTCCCCAGGAGCCCTAAGGTGCCCTGAAGCGCTCAAATTCCCGCAAAGTGCGGAATGAGGTCACAATTATAGTGCGGGTAAGAGTGGTACTAATAACACGCTATGAGAGAGGTAGCGCCTAGCGCCAAAATCGACAACGCGAGCGCGCAGTAAAGTAGATTCATTTTAAAATAATTAAAACAGCAATGCGGCAACAGATTCTGCAGCGCGCAATGGTCATGTAAGTCTGCGATATGCGATAATACATAATAAAATATTATATAAAACTTACCTTGGCTTCCCGCGCTGACTCCCGAGACTGCAGACTTCCGACTCCCGCCGTCCTGGATTTTGAATGCGTCTGACGTGGTCTGGGCTCTCATCAACAGGAAGGCTGCAGGCAACCTCCCTCCCCTCCACCGCAGCCAGCACCGATTGGTTCGGACGGCTGCCCCAACAGCGTCATTTCTCTCAGTCTGTATGCTGCAGAGAACGGAGAGGAGGAAGCGAAGTACTTAATCGCTGTATCCTATCTACTTTATCAGAGAGCATTGCAGTGGCATTCCTAGCTTCAGTTAAATCTGTTTGCATGTGAACAATAACCCTCATTAAATCATCCATGGTGGCCATAATGTCAAAACTCTCAGACCGGGAGGAATATTATTCGTGGGCTCACTGTTCTGTCAGGTTGCTTCTTCCTCAGGGTCTGGAGTGATGATATAAGGGGCCCACCTCTCAATACCTCCAACTCTGATTGTAATGATTACACAGAGTATTGAAGTGATTAAGCGGGGGGAAAGGGAATTAGGAAGGGACCAGCTGGGAAGGAGATCTGAAAAGGAAGTTACTCGCAAACAAAAATACACGCACTTTCCTTCGCACAAAGACTTAAATTAGGACATCAGATTCTGTCCTTTAATCAGGAACTAGCTTAAGAGCTTTGTGGCTTGCGTTTATTCAGACAATCAGACTCTTAGTTGACCTTTCTTAGATCCGCTATATTGTGGCGATAATACTTCACTTCAGTATCAACTGCTCAAAGGCATAAGCGGCAGAATTTGGTTTAGGTCTTTCTATGACTAGGTTTTCAATCACCTAAACAATCAGTGTCTTATATTTCCTTATTTTATGTGACTTAAAAGTGTTCCCAAAAACATTCATGGAACTACTATAGAACAAGAATGGCACTCGTGAATATGGTAAATGATCTTGAAAATCAAATTGAATGTTCCTAATAAATCACTGAAATGGTTTTAACAAGATTCGCAATCTTACCTGTAGAGTGGACCTCTGTCTCCTTTCTCTCACTCTGCTCCTTCACTCGTTTTTCTATCCTTTCTATCTTTCACCTTTCTGCATCTCTGCTCTTTTGTGCCTTATTTCTGCCCATTTTCCCTTTCTCTCCCTCTGCTCCTTCACTCGTTTTTCTACCCTTTCTATCTTTCACTTTTCTGCACCTCTGCTCTTTTGTGCCTTATTTCTGCCCATTTTCCCTTTCGCTCCTTCACTCGTTTTCACTCGTTTTTCTACCCTTTCCATCTTTCGCCTTTCTGCCCTTTTCTGCATCTCTGCTCTTTTGTGCCTTATTTCTGCTTATTTTCCCTTTTTTCTTTATCCCTTCTTTCCTCCCTTTACCTTTCCCCGCCGCTGCTGCCCCCGCGGCCCCTCCCCCCCCCCAGCATGACCGGCCCAATCCAGCTCCTCTCCCCGCTCCCGCCTCCCAGCTGTCCAGCCCTCCCCGACCCCTACTTAATGGCGGCCACTGGTGCACCGAAGGCGCGTCAAAGGCTAGCACATCTGCGCCCGTCCGCGACCAGCACCAGGAACCCTGGACCTCCGCCCCGCCAACACTACGACCCAGCAGCACTCCACGCACTCAACCCAGGCTGCAACAACAACTGCAAGCTAGCATCACCAGCCGACACCCATGGACCTTTCAGCTGTCACACCTGCAGCACCGCCAAGAACACGGATCCAGCACAACCCGCCCCCAAGAACACAACCGAACCGAAGACCCTGCAATGCATCCTCCTCAACGTCCGATCCCTCCACAAACACGCCACAGAAATCTGGGACCTCCTCGACAGCACCACCCCGGACGTAGCATTCTTCACCGAAACCTGGACCAATGCCACCTCGGGACCGGACATCGCCATCGCCATCCCGCAAGGATACAAGATCTCCAGGAAGGACCACCCCACCCACCCAGGAGGAGGAATCGCCATCGTCCACAAATCCAGCCTCCGCCTGAGCACACTACCTGACGAGTCCACAAAACTGATGGAACACCTTCACTTCAAGATACTGGCCAGCCCCATCGCCGCCCTCCGAGGAACCCTCATCTACCGACCCCCTGGACCCCGCGGACCCTTCGCCAACTCCATCACGGACATTATCTCCCCGCAGGCCATCGCATCCACCAACTACACCCTGCTGGGAGACCTCAACTTCCACCTCGACAATCAACTGGACCCCAACACCACATGCCTCCTGGACAACCTCCACAACATTGGACTCCGCCAGATCGTGACAGAGCCCACGCACTCAGCAGGACACACCCTCGACCCCCTCTTCACTACAGGAAACTCCATCACCTTCAGCCACACCACCGAACTCCCATGGACCGACTATCGTTGCGTCCACTTCACCTTCAGAACACACACCATCCACAGACACCAGCACCTGCTTCCAGAAAGAAACTGGACCAAAATCACCAACGACCAGCTCACCTCCTCACTCAACAACTCCACCCCAACCATTGCGGAAAACGACGACCCCAACAACGCAGCTCGAACCCTGCATAGATGGATCTCGGACAGCACCAACACCATAGCCCCCCCTCAAGAAAAACAACAATACCCGTGCCAAGAAAGCCAGATGGTTTACCACCGAACTTCGAGAGTCCAGGCGCACATGCCGCCGCCTCGAAAAGGCCTGGAGAAACACCAAATCCACAGAAGCCCACAACAACTTCAGAGCCGCCACCAACGCCCACCATCAACTCATCAGAGAAACGAGGAAAAAAGAGATTGAAGACAGAATCTCCACCCAGGCACACAACAGCAAGAAACTCTTCAGCATCATCAAGGAGTTCGCCCAACCCACCAGCGAGTCTACTGACATCCCTCCCTCACAAGACCTCTGCGACAAACTCAGCACCTTTTTCCACCACAAAATCAAGAGCATCTACGACAACTTCGACAAAGACAACCAACACACTGAACCCTCACGAACCACCCCGACACCCGGAAACCAGCGATTGATGACTGGACAGCCCTCACCATCGAAGACACACTGAAGACAATGAAGTCAATCCAC